>NC_081825.1:237961212-239211212 GCF_030867095.1 Alligator mississippiensis | reverse complement strand
ACACCTGCAGCATCCTTATAGGCTCAGCAGTGCTACGCTGGCTAGCACTACGGACAAAAGGGACTTGGGGGTCATGATTGACCATAAGATGAACGTGAGCCTTCAGTGTGATGCTGCTGCTAGTAAAGCAAGCAAGATGCTGGCTTACATCCACAGATGCTTCTCAAGTGAATCCCAGGACGTCATTCTCCCATTGTACTCGGCCTTGGTGAGACCACAGCTGGAGTACTGCCTCCAGTTTTGGGCTCCACAATTCAAAAAGGATGCAGAGAAGCTTGAGAGGGTGCAGAGGAGAGCCATGCGCATGATCAGAGGTCAGGAAATCAGACCTTATGAAGAGAGTGTGAGAGCCCTGGGGCTCTTTAGCCTGGAAAAGTGCAGGCTCAAGGGTGATCTGGTGTCCACCTATAAGTTTATCAGGGGTGCTTACCAGGATCTGGGGGAACGTCTGTTCACCAGAGCACCCCAAGGAATGACAGAGTCAAATGGTCACAAACTCCTCCATGACCATTTCAGGCTGGACATAAGAAAAAACTTCTTTACTGTCCAATCTCCCAAAGTTTGGAATAGGTTGCCACCAGATGTGGTTCAACCACCTACTTTGAACACCTTCAAAAGACATCTGGATGTTTATCTTGCTGGGATCCTATGATCCCTGCTGACTTTCTGCCCTTGGGGCAGGGGGGTGGTCTCTATGATCTTCCGAGGTCCCTTCCAGCCCTAATGTCTATGAAATCTGTGAAAGAAAAAAAGTTACCCTTTAGACTTGAATGGGCACACCTGAGACCATGTCTTCTAAATACATGTAGAATAGAAATAAAGATGCACACTTAATTGGCTGCCCCTGAATCCTGGTTATTTGCTCAAAATCAATGGAAGAGTTGGGAACAGAATCCAGGCATCCTTGTACCAGCTTCTTTCTCTAGCCAACAGAGCAGGCTCCATCCTTGATAGGCAGGTGGAAGTATATACCAGCTTGTGTATTCATACTTTTCTCTTCCATCCTTCATTACTATGCAGGAGTGGAAGCCAAATTCTCACTCCAAGCTGTTACTACCCAAAGTATTAAAAAAAATCAAGCGGGGGTTGAATGGCTGTTGCTGAAGCAAAAGTAATAACATGATGTAACTGCAGTTCAGAAACTAATTTGAAGCACTGGGTGTGCCTGGGCAAAAGATATCTTAAAGCATTTCATACCAGCTCTTGAACCTGGGTACCTGCCACCTCCCTAGTAGAAGCAAATATCCATTTAGTCAGGGCTTTGATGATTTTATCATTTGCAAATAAGGTTGCACACAGAACTCTCCAGGTGTACCTTGGAGAGAAAAGCGAACATAATTGTGCATTGACTCACCAGTCCCACCTCAGGGTTTTATTCAACAGCCAGCCTGGTAAAACCTTATGGTACAAGTAAATTCCAGAAATTCCAGTTTTGAACTGCCAATTTTGACTCTCTAGACTTTTCCAGTGACCCCACTAACCATTTAAATAACATTTCCCATGTTTACACTGTACAGTGTAATGCCAAGTAGAGATACCTGTGCTAGTTCTGACCTGGTAGATGATCAAGATAGATTAGCCCAGAGCCAGAGTGCACACAGCACTGCACTGTAATATATACAGTGGTTCTTGACCTTTTTAGACTCAAGGCACCCCTGGACAGCCTTGTGACACTCCTGGATAGAACTGAGGCCCCTCAGAAAATACCAGCTCCTAGTTTTCACTCTTTTTTGCCTACAGAGAAATAATGGAGCAGTTTCTTTTGTTGTAAAGAACTCTGAAAGACCACAGCTATGGATTGCTATTTGAAATCTCTGGGTTTATCTTGTGAATCATATTTGTGCACCTAATAGTACCAACGTTGTGTGGCATCCTGAAGCACCCTTGAAAGGATCTCAAGGTACTCCAGGGTGCCGTGGCACCCTACTTGAAAATCACTGATCTAAACATGGGTACCTGGCTTTCCAACAGCACAGCTCCCAACTGAGTGCCTCCTTCTAATACAAGCAGCCTTCACGCTATTTGTCTCACTGTACAGGCATCTAGAGGCCCTACTTGGGAGGACAAGTTGCCCCAGGGAAATCTGTGCCCTCTTCCGGTCAAGTCCTTCTTACCTTTTTTCCCCTTGCTTCTTAGGCTTTGCACTTCATTATACATATACACGTGCATAGCTCTTGCCTGCTCTGGGGCACATCCATAGACACAGAGGCGTACCTGACCTTTGTGCACACGAAAGTATGAACTCACATGCATCCACTGGCCCCACCTTTCAATTAAGACAGACAAACAAACATACATAGGCAGACATGCGCACATACAAGCTCTCATTCTCTCTCTCTCTCTCTCTCTCTCTCTCTTCCCCGCCCCCCACCCCTCTTCTTTTTCCCCCCTCTATTCATTAAAGGCACGTTTCTCAATTTCTATGAGAGCAATTCAAAATGTTTTGTGTTCTTCTCGATTATATATAAAATATAGATTTGTGTTCCTCTTGATTATATGTAAAAAAAGAGATGGAGAAAACTTTGGCTCATGTTCAACAGTAATGCAGATAAAAACTTTGCACTTGAAATTAAACAAGATTAAAAAGCCAAGCCCTTGCCTGCAATTCAGTGGTATGCCAAAGTATAACACTATGCTATTTGTGGCACATATTTTTCATTTGCATAACACAACATTCTTAAATAAGAATAAAGGACACTTTAATGTGTTTCTTCTCGATGCACTGTCTAAAAACCTGAGATGCTTAAAAGTGATAGCATTAGAGGTTGGTGACACATTTTTCACTGGAAAATTCCAGTTCTTCAAATAACTTCACAGATACTTAGAGCTGCAAACTTTTTGTAATACCTTTTATTGACCTGACTGTATAGTTGCAACTGCTGTTGGACAAGCTTTTGGGCTTGTGTTCTTATGCTCATCAGATGTTCTTCCTCAGGTCCAATACACAGTTAGAGCACATTGCCTCATCAAGGCTAGGGACTGAACCTGGCATTTCCTACTTCCCAGGTAAATGTCCTGACCGGTGCCCTATTGTGTATTCTGGGGTTTAGTCTTTCTCTCTCTTGTTTTTGTTTGTGGTTTCTAATGCCCTTAATCTCCAAAAGGTTATGGTTTTCTTCCATATTGCAACAAATTTAGAAACCTCAATATTTTTCACCTAATGGAATTTTTGCTTTCTGGCCAGTCCTACTAATAATTGATATATTAAAGGATATCTTGGGCACTTTTATAGTAGAATTAAGGTTCAGAAACATTTGCAAGTTATGCCCTTTTTTGACCTAAACAAATGCATGCCAGGAGGAGATGATGACTTGCGGTACTTCAAAGGTCTTCAAGTTTTTAAGAAAAAGCTATAGAAGCCAATAAAGTGTGGAAACCATTTTTCTAGTATTTTAATTGATTAGTTTTGTAGAAAAAGATGGGTGTGTTTATTAGATTTCATGAGTAGGTGATGCTTTATTACTATTATTGGTATTATTTATTTTTGCTGGCATCTTTCCTCTGCATATTCTGCCAAAATGTTTTACAGTGTTAGATTATAGTGTTACAATATTAAAGAATTAAAATAACCAAATGGGAGGGAGAAATAATAGTGTATAGGCAAGGCTTTTCACATGGCAGAGCCTGCAGAGGAGAAAGCTCACTCACTAGCATCCATGATATCTGGTGTAGGAGGGATGAAGAGGTAGCAAAAGGAGCCGAAACAGAGAGAGAGAGAGGATGACAGGGTAAGTGAGGAGTCACTGGAGCTGTTTGGGGATAGAACTAATATGGTTGCACTTTTCTGGGGCATGTGAGAAGGAGAGGAAAGCAACATTGTATAGGCAAGAGATGGAAGGATGTGAGGGTCTGCAGCTGAGGTTCTGTAAAGGCAATGGCATACCTGGGCAATGGTGTAAAGAGGGTTAAAGGCTGTCAGGATGGGCAAACTAAATATTACACTTGCTGAAAATCCTGAATACTTGTTGTATTTGGTTAGCATTGTCCCAACATTCCTGGAAGCATAACTGGCTGACCAGCATCAGAACTGACCTTTAAACAGTCCTCAACCACCGCTTCAGAGCACTATGTTCGGGGCCAGACTGAAGACTTCAGGGGTGGGTAGGGAGAAAGCAGAAGCCTAGCTAGTAATTTTGGCATCGTGAGCAAAGGAGGGTTCTGAGTACTGTAGAGTGGGTGGGAAGGCAGGTGCCAAGCACCCTTCAACTTTAATTTTGGCTGCTATTCTGGCTGCCCTTTTAAAATGGCAACAGGAATTAGTGCCTCACACACCATGCCCTACTTTACTGGGAGAAAGTTTGAGATCCCCATACCTCTACCAAATATTTAACCACACATTTAACATTAAAGCTGATGGTTAAGTCCCCCGCAGTGCGACGACAATCTCAGCCAGGATCCTTTGGTGTATCGCCCACATGTAACTGACCCATTTTACAGCCTGCCTGAGCATGTGACTGCCGATTTTAAGTTCTCCCACAGCCTTCTGCTGTAGAAGTAGAGCCCAGCTGCTTCTTCTGTCCAACTCTAGAAAATGATTTAGAGAAGTTTACTGTTGCAGCACTCCCCCCTACCCCCCGTTCAGTTCTTCATAGAGGAAAAGCTAAGAGACCAACATTAAACACAAGGACAAGAAAGACATGAGTCTCTACAGTTACTATTACTTGTATTACTGTAGCACCCAAGAGTCCTAACTGTGGACCAGAGCCCCATTGTGCTAGGTGCTGTACAAACATAGAACAAAAGGCAGACATTCCCTCATCCCTGCAGAGCCTTGCTGGGCCCAAAGGTAGGATGGTGCAGAGGAACCTACCATAATGATAACAGTCACAGTTTAAAGGTGGGTCTTAAAAGGAGTGCTGCCAGAATATTTTATCCAGTTAGTGACCGCATCTGGACTCAGGCATGTATTTTGTGACAGCAGCTATTGTTCAGGTGTTTGGGAGACTGCCTGCAACCATTTTTCTGCTCCCTTCACTGTTCCCTGAAGGAGACTAGTAAAACTAGGACTGACTCTCATTTCCCTCTTTAAGGCCAGAAGACCTCTGTGTCAGCATAAAGTCAGCATAAAATTCCATACATATCCAGTTTGGTCTCCTAACTCTTCCAGAACAAAGTAAGGGGTTTTAGTGTAGCTGAGAATCTGACACAGTATTATTATTTTTCATTCAAATATACCCATAGCTAACAATTAGAGTAAGAATAATATTTTCTCATGATTTTCTTCTGGAAGCACCAGAGGTCATATTCTACTCTCAACTGCTGCAGGTTTATATTGGTGTAACTCCTTGAAATCAATTAAGTTAATATAGGTTTATTATGAGTGTCGGATCTGAAAACAGAAATTACCCCCTGAATAACTGTGTAGAGCTCACAGGAAGCTATAGAACCAAGCTGATGACTTAAAATAGGTTTTCTGTGCTTTTAAATATAATGTAATCAATGTTAGATCTCACAGAGCTGCAAGTAATAAGCAAATGCCACTGTCCTACCACTGGAAAAACTGATCTTTTCTTCCCTGTAGCATAAAGCTCCCATTTATAGCTTTGTAGAGTCATAGAGCATTGGGACTTAAACTCCTCATTGAAACAATTGAATCTAATCTCTTGTGAGCCTCAGGTAAGCTGTGATGGGGGAAGTTTCTATACTTGAGGGAAGAAAAAGGAAACTTTTCTTTCTTTTTAAAGCAAGTAGGTTGCTTGAAAGACCTGGCATTGTTTGGAAACTGCTGAGAAGTTTGGTATGTTAAAAATGGTCTCTTCAGATGAATTATTTTTGCCTAAGAGGTAGAAAAGCAGAGTGATGATGAGTGAGTCCTGAGGCCTGTTTGCTGCTGTCATACTCTTCCTACAAAGTGCAGCCAAGGGGTAGAAATAGCAACAGGTAGGCAGATATGCCTCAATAATACAGATCAACAATTGAGTTTGAAATGCGCACTTTCAGCCTGTACACTGCAGCTAGCTAGTACTCTAACCTACACTGGTGATGCATTTTGTCAAGAGACAAGTCGGTTGCTTCTGTTCTTGACTGACTTGATTTATTTTTTTAATTGTTATTATTGTAATACAACATCACAGGCAACAGATTCATTCTAACATCATCAGGGTGAGAGGACTGTAATCACATCCTCTCAGGGAACACAGTGGAAGTTTGAGGGCCCTTGTCCACATTGTGCTTTTCCTGTTTCCACGTGACAGAAATCTCCATTTTGCTAGCTTAATTGCATCTGAAGATCCACATTGTCACTTTGTTTTATCATGTTAGTAATTTTTTATCGTGGTAAATTAAATCACCTCCGACATTTTATTTTTAGCGGGTGAATTTGTGCCAAGAGAAACAAGAGTGTGAACTAGCTGCACAACCTGACTTTGGATCTTTAATTGCCAGAAGTGTGCTGGATTCTACATATTTACAGAT
The DNA here is from genome assembly GCF_030867095.1 of Alligator mississippiensis. NCBI lineage: Eukaryota > Metazoa > Chordata > Crocodylia > Alligatoridae > Alligator > Alligator mississippiensis. Next base: position 239,204,798 of record NC_081825.1, on the reverse strand, counting down.
ACCCTATTAGCTACAGAGTTTAAACCTTTTTGCTTGCTGCCAACTAATATTGTTATCAGCTTGTATCCATGCTGCCTGTTGCTGTGGTCCTGTCAGGTTTGACAGTAAACAGGATTGAATCTAGTCAGTTTCCAGATGGGCGAGTTCCAGGAAAATGTTGCAGCACATGGTGTTGATAATTTGGTAGGTGTAACTCTTACCTCTGAGTCAGCTCTCTGCTGCTGGATGAAATGGGCCCTAACTCTAGTTTATATTCCTCCTGCTTTACCCTGCCCACGTTGGGGTGTGGCATAAGCACAAAGCTCCTCCAAGGAGTAAGCGGGTACACAAAAATTCAGCATTTGTACAATAGTGTCAAGCCAACAGTCAGACCACCTCTTCATTCTTACATAGCCTAATCTAATTGCCTTCTGCAGGACTGCATAGCATGTAATGAAAGTGGTCTTTGGTCCATACAGGAGCATAAGGAAGGATAGGAACCTCATAGACCTCCCTGTATGCACTATTGAAACTTGGGTCCAGGCATCCAGCTGAAAGCAGAGTCAATGCACCTACCTATCCCAACCCCTGAGCAAGCAAGTAAGGGGAGGGGGGAAGGGGAGGCTGGCTTAAGCCCACCCCAACACACAGGTTAGCCCTGCAGTCAGGGCAGGGAGGATAGCAATTTGCTGGTAGATGGAACAGCAGCAAATGATCACTGTCTCTGGAGCAAGGATGAAACAGGGAGGAGCTGTGCCCTAGACACTTCTCTCTGGTGCATGCTGTTTTCTGGGCATTTATATAGCACCCCTTGCTCAGGGCTGTGCCTAAGGGCTCAATCTAGCCTCAAGGTATTTAAGGGCTAAACTAATAAAATTTTCAAGGATGCTGTGTGCATTATGTAAAACAGTGTCACTGACACAGATTTCTCTCTCTTTCTCTCTGTCTTTCTCCTCCCCCCACCTCTGCCTCTGCTGCCTGATTCCAAGCAACGCCCCATCAAGCAGTCCTTGAGTGCTTGCATGTGCAGAGAATCCCACTGGAAATGCCTCCTCCTCTCCATCCTTATGTACGGCTGCCTGGGTGCTGTGGCCTGGTGTCAGCTTGCCCGAGTCACCAAGCTCAGCTTTGATAGTTCCTTCAAAGGCAAGTCCATGATCTACCATGACAGCCCATGCTCTGATGGCTATGTCTATATCCCATTAGCCTTCCTAACCATGCTGTATGTGGTCTACCTGGTGGAGTGCTGGCACTGCCATGTCAAAAGCCAGCTCCAGTACAAGGCCGATGTGGACAGCGTTTATGAATGCATCAATCGCATGCAACAAGCCACGCCATGTATCTGGTGGAAAGCCATCAGCTACCACTTTGTGCGACGCACCCGGCAGGTGACCCGGTACCGTAATGGAGATGCTTATACTACCACGCAAGTCTACCATGAGCGGGTCAACACCCACGTAGCTGAAGCCGAGTTTGACTACTCTCATTGTGGATACAAGGACATCTCCAAGGAACTGCTAGGCCTGGAATGCTACACAGCCACCAAGCTGAAGTTCACCAAGTGCTTCAGCTTTGCCAGTCTAGAGTCTGAGAACTCCTACTTGACCCAGAGAGCTCACTTTTTCACAGAGATTGATGGACTGGATGACTACATGGAGGTCAGGGAAGGTATGCAGCTCAAAAACGTAGATTTCAAAGAGCTCATGATGGCCTATGGGGATCCAGACCATCTCCCATGGTACGTGTCCCACTATACTTTCTGGGTGGCAGCTATCTTGATGATCTCATGGCCACTGAGAGTGCTTATAGAATATCAGACTGCATATGTGCATTACCATGTAGAGAAGCTCCTTGGCCTTGAGTACACAGCACCAAGCACAGCAGAGGAGCCCTTATACAGGTATCGCATGCCCAGAGACAATACTCAGGATAGTACTGAACTGGAGTGGCATATCTGTACCAACCGGCAGCTGATCCCCAGCTACTCAGAGGCCATGCTAATGGATCTGACAGAGACCCCTATGTACAACAGCTACTCTGTATGCCGGTACAGTGAAATTGCTCATGGCTGTGAGCAGTGCCATCATACCTCCAGCACCTCCTCCATCTTCTCTCGCCATGCTTTCCACAGTTGTAGTGGGAACTCCCGGCTCTCCCTCAACACCAGCCGCTTCTCCTTGTGCCGCATCCATGGCTCCCACAGGACAGGCCTCTGGAGGAGTCGCAGCAGCAGTATAGCAGACCGGGGCTGCCATGATGAACAATGTTGCTCTTACTCCAGCCAGCTGGCCATCAATGAAAACCCACCAACCTACCACGATGCCCGTTTCTTCCCCGTGCTAATTGTGCACAGGCCTGAAGGGCATGACAGAAGACACTTCTACATTCGACGCTCATCCTGCCTGGAGACCTCTCTGTGATAGGACCCTATGGGCTTTAGAGCCTCCCTCCCCTAGGGCTACCTTAGCTCCATGGTTCTAGTTCTGTTTGACAGAGGTGCTACTAACAAAGAAAACATACATATCAAGGCACTGCACAGTAGCTCCACAAGGCAATCCTCTGATTCTAAATTCCTTCCCTGATAGTGCAAGAAAATATGTATGTTGTGGCAAAGTAAATGACCTTGTGTCCAAAGGCTACCTTCCCTCTATTTCCCCACCACTTTGTCTGTATCTCTATTTTCTCCTTTCTTTTCTCTTCTCAGCAAACAACCCTTTCTACTCTTCCCTTCTCATTTCCACCTCTATCTTTCTCTCACATTTCAGGTAAGATACTTTAAACCACTAAAGCAATTACCATTTCAGGATATTAAGGCATTTTGCAAATACTGATGTATTTACCTTCCTCAGTCTCTCATAAGGTAGGAAGCTGAGGAACAGTGCAGTGAAATGACTTTGCCAAAGGACACGCAAAAGTCAATGGCAAAGCCAGAAATAGAACTCAAAGCTACAGACTCCTAGTCTCCTGCTGTAACCTCCAAATGAGGCCAACCTTCCTAAAGCTCTTTCAGTTTCCTTCTCTATTGCTTCCTCCTTCTCTTATCTCTCCAGACATCTTTCTTTTGTCTTCTCTCAGTTTTGCTTCCCAAGTTGTTTTCATTCCTTCCATCACAGAGTCTTAAGAGTTCTGGGTCTTGCCCTATCAAAGTATCCATCTTGCTTGCAGAGTTACTGGAAGTATGTCTTGGTTAGAAATAATGAGTATGCCACACAAGGGTAACTGACCACTTGTATAAACAAAAATCCTGCTCCTGGGCTGAGCACCCAGAACTTTCACTGAAGGATCATACACCAAAAGAAATTTACTACTAAAGGAAAAAAAACCCGTCCTTTTCTCATCAGTTTTTATGTCTTGTCTTCTACCCTATGAAATTTTACAAATGTTTCTTATTTTTGCTAACCCCAGTTCTGCACCATCAAAGTCAGCAAATTTAGGAGCACTAGGGTAGACCAGTTGCTGGTTGGCACTACTGTTTTCAACAGCATAGCCCTGATTCCCAGTTATTCCATTCTTATAGTAGCATAGCAGTGATGTGGCTGAGGCAAATGTAGCCATAGTTTACTTTTTGTAGACCCTGTATTCTGGAGCTGTTTGGAGGTTGATTTACCCCACAGTGTACATGAGTGACCCCAGAGTGACTCTGATTTACATTTTGCTCTGTGTGAGCCCAGGGAACCCTTGCTAGCACTATATACTAGGCTGCACCTCTACTCTATTTTTGCCATGCCACTCCAAACCACCAACATGTCTACTACACCAGGGACTTGCATTAAGGCTGCCATTGAGCCCTTATATCAGTTCTACCCCGGCCAGAAGGCTTGCTGCAGGTGATAAATGGGTCTCAGCATTATGTATAATATTGGATTGGCTCCCATGTCATCTTTCACTGCTCAGAGCAAGTGTCTTAACCACTATTACATTTAGATCTAATGACTCCTCAATAACAGGCAGTCCAATGTGGTGAACATCAGTGGTGCTGACCTGGCATTAGGTACAGGAGATGGGACTCTAAGCCTATCAGTGACACTCCTGCTCTCCCCACTCGGCAGTCAGAGTATCTGAAATATTTCCTAGCTCCAAGAGCCAAAGCAAAGGCTGTTGATCCTTCTCAGGAACCATTAGGGACCATCTCAGAATGCAAACCTGCACCCAGTAAAGGGCTGTCACATAGCACACAAGCCTTTGAAATTTTGCATTGGGGAGGGTAGATGTCTTGATCATTCCTGGTTTGTAGCGAATATCAGAATACAATACCATATCTTCCAAAAAACAAAGTGTTTTAACCTTTAGGGTAAGTAAGTAAGAAACAATGACCTGTATGGAATTGTCAAACACTGCTTGCTCCCTAATCAGCTTCTTATATATCCACTTGTAATTTGGAACGTGTAAAGTCTGGTTAGTATGTGTAGATTATATAGCTCTATGTATCTATACATATACAGTTATTTCTTATGGCATTGACAGTTGCATCACATGCAATACATTTTCTTTTGGTTTAATTACTCTCCGTTTTGTAATACTGCATTTATTTCATTACAAGAGACATATGGATTGCTTTCACTTATGCAACCTAAATGTGACCTACTGTAAATGATGGTAATTGCAATCAGAAAGGTTGTTTTGGTCTGGATGAATTCATTTATGTATGTAATTTTTGTGTAAGTGCCTATCACCTTGACAGCTAGACATTAAAAGTTAAGAGGCATACATGATGCTTTTAGCTTGTTACCTTGACAAAAGGACTTAATTTTCTGCTCAGATAACTGGAGAAGAAAGGTCTGGGTTTGGAGGAATTTTTAGACATAGACTTATCCCAAAATCCCAAATCTGAGAAACCACAAACTTTGAAAAAACTCAGACCAAGATCCACACTCGGGCATAGATCCTGAACAAACCCCAAACCTAGATATGACCAACACCCCAGCCTGCCATCACTTAGGTCTTGGCAAAATTTTGGATCTGGGTTGAGTCAGCTCTGACCTTTTACAGCTCTGATTTATCCCTGTGTTTTTGTTTTGTTTTAGATGGAGCACTTGAGATTCTCTAATGTACTTCCCTTCCTCCCCTACACACACGGCCACAAAATTAAACTATGGGCATATGGAAAATTTAAATTGGAGGAGGCTGCAACTTCAGGAAACACAAGGACTGGAGGAGACATTTCAACATTGTTTCTGATGGAAGTAGATGAAGGATAGAGAAAATAAAACATGAAAAAGATAGGAAAGCATGATAGAGGGCATAGCAATTAAAAGAAAGGCAGGGATTCAAATATGGAAAAAGATAGCTCTCAATGTACAATCACAATTCTACCAGGCAACATATATCATAATTATAATTACTGGGTGTTTACCCTGTGACACAGTCAAAATGGGGTTTAGTCTTATACTGCAGCTTTGTCTCTGAACAGCTTTAGCACAGTCACTCTGGGGTTATGGTTAAAAGAACTTTTTGTCCCATCTGCAGTATCAGACTGACTTGTGCTTCAACTGTGTTTATGGAAAGTTGTATTATAAGTGGGTCTTTAGGTACTGTCCCTATTTTATAGTATTTTTATCTGATCTGAACAAGCCTTAACAACCCCATTATTATCATGGGCGGGGCAGATCGTGGGAGCCAGTTACTGCTCAGCCAACATATTTAACCTTTTCAAAGAATATGTTTGTTAGGTCTGTGCTACATCTACGAGAATGTCCACCAACAGGTTTTCAACAACTTTCCTCCCCACGCTGTGAACTTGCCTTGGGGCATATATTGAAAATCCAAAACCTAAATAAGTGGTATAGCTTCAGAGCTTGTTCATGTTACTTGTCAAAACAGCTGGGAATGATTGCCAGAAAACTAGGAGTAGCTGTCTTATGACCTGGAGCAGAATATGGTGGTTCTAACACACTGCCAGCTCAGAGAGCATCTGATCAGTCATCCTATATCTCCTACACAGCAGAACAGTGTTAGTCCTGTGTCCCTTGAAGTGTCACCTCACTGTCACTCCTGCCACCATTTCAGTTTACTAATGCAAGTTGATGGGGATATCTTCTAACTAAGGGAACAACTGTGCTCTTTGAAATTCAAGTCAGAGACTGGAGAAGACAAGATGTTCAGCTCTACCAACAATTAGCTCTGAGCTCTTTGGGGAAAAAAGTGGGCAGAACTTTTTTTAAAAATAAGCTTCCTTTATCTTTAGAAATATATTGAAATTTTGACCAGCTCTACAGTGGACTGAAAAATAAAGGAGAAAAGTCATGGCAATTTCATCATCAATTTTTTTCTCAGCATTTTGATATCTTAAAGGAAAATTTCAAGTCTGTCCACTGGTAATTAGCCATCTATATTGTTGAGCTCTTTATGCCTTTGCTAGAATGTGTTTAGAGAATCCAATGAGGCAGGTAAGTTATAAAATACATTAATAAAATAGAGAAAGGACATAAAGATAGAAAGAGATGAGTTATGAGTCATGTTGGGGTGTCCTTTATAAATCTGTGCAATGAACATTGGTACTGGTTGTCTAGGGCCAATAGCACAACGGCATTTGTTCCTAATTCATTAATACTTAAGGGAGAGGAACATTTATTTATGATTCTTTGTTCTTAAAAGCATTCCAAAGTCACAGGTTCCTTTGATTTCTTCCTAGTAATATAGCACTCCTCTGTAAGATTTCCCACAGCCCTCTGCAATCCAACTGGCAAGGCATCCAGGATGTCAGTCCAGTTTTCACACGGTTCTTCATTCTTACGATTGCTGATATAATCCACTTCTCAGAAGATCTGAGGCTAGATCCTCAGCTAGCATAACTCAGCATAGTTCTATGGAATTCAACAGAGCTACACTAATTTATGGCAGAGTCTGGCCCTGGGCACTTAATAAAAAGTTTATATCATATACTCATCTTTGCAGATAAAGCTGTTTCTGCTGGCTTGTTTTTAAGAGACTGTGGTAATTAGAGCTGGTAAAAAAAACAGGAAAATAGTCTGTGGAACTTTTCCCCCCCCTTATCTTTAAAAATGTGTCAAAATTTGGGCCAGCTCTGTAGTTGACTGAACATTGGGGGGTGAGGAGGAATGGGAGGGATGAAAATATCTTTTCTTTTTAAAATAACAATAGTAAAAGGGTAGGTTGCAATCTCAGATCTCCTAGCAGCTCTTTGGAACCTTCTATAAAGGTTTCTTTGCCTTTGTCTAAATCAGTGGGAGCCAACCTTTTTTGGCAGGTTTACCACAAATTAAGTCCTGCACCCTCCTCATGCATCACTCTGATCCCCTTCTGTTGCTCAGTCTGCCGCTCAGTGCCTTGTTCTCTGTCCAGTTGGCTGCCCTGCTTTCTGCTCTCTGTCCAGTTCTCCCTGTCTGATCTTCTGCTCTGCTTTTTCCCTCCTGCCCTGTGTTTCCTGCCCAGTCTACAAGTGTGTTGCCTGCTCCCTTCCCCATCTGCCGCATGCCACACTCACTGCTACCCGTGCGACTTGTGGCACGCATGCCACAGGTTGGTCACCTCTAAGTTAACTGCCAACATCAGGAGACAAGGCAGTGTGTAAGATGGCATACTGAATAAAAGTGTTTGTGGAGAATTACTTTTATCCAAATTAACTGGGGGAATTGCAGCAGTTCCACACTACTGAAAGGGCATGGTAGAATTGGAGTCTCTTCTGTTTCTTCTGGCACTCATTTGAGTTTTGAGGACTGAAATATATGGCTAACTAGAATCTTTGGGCTTGTTTAATGTTTGGGTGATACCTAATAGCATGTGACATACGGGGACTTTTGGTCTTAATTTCTATGAAAGCTCTATCTATCTATCCCTCTCAGTTTTCTTGTTATTCTGCTGTGGTCCACTTGGTTTCAATGATCTTAACCTATGGCTCCTATGATACCTGTATGTGAAACACTATCTCATAGTTACATCATGGGACTGATAACCAGAAAATGTGAGTCTGCCCTCAACTCTGCCATTAACTTTCTCTTACCTGGAGTAAGTCAGTCCATCCATTTGTGCCTTGGCTTCCTCATTTCTAAGTTGAGGGTACTGACATTTATTCACAGCACAGGAGCAATGTAACATTTGCATTGCCATAGGGTTGGTGTGACTTTTGTATTCCCTGTAAAGCCCATTGAAATCCTCACATGAAAGACACTGTAGTAAAACAAAGTGTTTACATCCATTACGTTCCACAAGACTGCTAAACCTTGGGAACATAGTTACTTTTTTTAAAAATAAGTGATGCCTCAAATAAACAGATGTATAAATACACAGAATATATTATTAGATTGGTACCTTAGACTATAAGGGAGACTGAGCTAGGGTCCAGGGATTACAGTGGAAGTGCTTTAGGGTTTTAGTAAACATATGCACGGGGCAGCCTTGCCCAAGTATCCCATTGTAGTTGCTGCAGATGGATTCTGTCATAGTCAGAAGCACCAAGAGTGCTAAGGTCTTCCTTTAGCTGTTTGGGATACACGATTTGTCAGTGCCTCCTCCCTGCCTCTTCATTTCAGTCTGCAGAAACAGAGAAGGGAGAAACAGATTTTTCATGCCAGTCTTGGAGTCGTCTTGGCATTGTTTCAGCACCTCAGGATTTCCTAACAGAAATTAAAATTGATGTGGATAAGTCTGAATCCACAGCCCAGAGGCCAAGGGTTGGAAGATAATGGGGTAATTCTGTAAGGCAGCCCGGCCTTAGCTCTCTCATCTGTTGAAGGGGGATAACAACACTCCCCACCCGCATCCGGGGTTTCATTCATTAAATTTGCAGCATACAGCAGGAGCTCTAGATGGAAGGTATTGTATTAATGCCATGCCTCATATTAACTTAGTAGTATTATGGATCTGAAAATTGTACTGTGCTGTAATGATATGTTGCCCCTTCTGGTGCCTTACAGCTCTGGTTCTCAAGGTGATTACTATGAAAAGCCAATGTCAGGGAGTTTTTGATAATCAGCACAAGGTCCTTTCACCATCGCAGTAATAGCTCTAGGGAAACTTGGAGCTAAACTCTTTTATTTTCAAAGTTTATATTTCAAAGTGCCCTAGACTTCCACATTACAGGGGCCCACATCAAGCAAATCTGAATTGGAGGACACAGAAAAATGTCCCAACCTTGTCAAAGCTCCTCTGCAAATAAATGGAGAGATTGGATGCCAAATACTGGCAGGAGGTTGGTCATTAATCCCATCACAAGCCACATGGGGAATGCCTCCACTGCAGAAAGCCTAACCAACCAGTATTACTAGAAGGAGAGGAGAGGGTTGAAAGTATTGAGATGAGGGCACACAAGTCCAGGAAGCAGTGCAGAGGCACCGATCTGCTGCATAGATGACTCAGGACTGCAGATCTTGGAAGATCTTCGCATTTAGGGGCTATAAGTTCAGTGCAAATCAGAGCTGTCACAAGGAATCCAGGTGGGAACCTTCAGCCTAATAACATTTGTCTCCTAAATCCATGTTTAGGCTCTGAAGTAACTAACGGATCTACTTTTTAAGTGCCTCATGTCAGGGACAATCTTACCTGCCTGGTGCAGGTAGCTGGACCCTCCTCACCTGGTTTCTCTATGCCTCTGTTGTAAGTACCCAGCAGCTCCAGTGGGACTCATGAATTCTTTTTTTCTGTGAAAATGAAAGCAGTGATGTGGGAGCTTGAATATGGCCCTAAGACCCTGCTGGTCACTTGCAGCAGGACAAACTCTGGGACTGCTGGGGCATCCCCTAGGGGCCACCAGAATCCCGCCCATACTCCCAGCCTTCTATATAACCTCCCCTTTTTATCTCACCTTCCACACCTTGATATTTTTTTGATAGATTGAGATGCAGCCCCTGAGTGCCAGAGTGCTGTCCCTGGTATTTAACAGACCTCTTGTGGTCTCTGGGCCCTCTGCCCACTAACCAAAATTATCAGCCCCAATTAAACCTTAGGGTTTTTAATTGTGGCCTCCAGCCATTCTGTCCTCACTTACCTTTCTGTATGAGCTTTGGTCCAATTAACCTTAGCCTACAGGTTACTCTGGTTCTAGACTTGTAGCCTGGCCTCACTTGCTCTGACCCAGCCTTTCAGTCTTAGCTTCTCATCAGCCACCGCCTGCCTTTCTCTGGGCTTGGGCTCTTGGCCTCAGGCTGCTTGTAGGGCTACACTTGACCCCCTGCCTCAGGGACCCAGGCTTATACCCCGTGGGCTCTTCCCCTTCCAGTCGGTATGCTCCTGACCATGGCCAGCTGCCTCCTCTCGGCCTCCTGCTGCCTAACCCAGGGCCCTGCCCCACTGCCAGGCTGCTGGCTCTGCACTAGACACTTGGGGGTACATCTACACCTGCACTTTAATGTGCATTAGCCTATTTGAACGCGCATTAAAGCATCACAACAACGTGCTCCTTAGCTAATAGATTCATAGATTGAAATAGGCGTATGATATATTATCACATATGAAAATAGGTGAATGTGCATTTTTCTAGTACCGCACAATTGGAGGCACTAGATCGAAGTGCATTACCTAAAGCACATGGAGTGACGGTGCAGACATGCCCTTGCAGCCCAGGGATCCCTGGTTGCCGGCTCGGAACCAGCCGGGGGCATCCCTGCCCGGGTTTCTCCCTTCGCGCACCAGGAGCCCCTCCCCCTCCGCTCCCACCTGATTGTTTGGTTGGGTTTCCGTCTGTCGCACGCTTCCCCCCTCTTCCCCCCCCGCGTAGCGGATGGACTAAGCCTTGGGAAGTGCCCTGTGCCCCTCCGGCCCTCGGGAAGGGTGTGGGGGGCCTCCCCAGAGAGCTGGGGCATTGCCCCGCCGTTTGACGCAAGCCGAGAGAGAGCAGGGGGCGCGGCGAGCCGTGAGGGGGAGCCCCTGGCTGGGCTGGGCTGGGCTGGGCTGTGCAAGGAGGTCACCCGCGGGCCGGCGCTCGCCTCGCCTCGTCCCGCCCCGCCCCGCCCCTCCCGGGGGGCGGCGGCGTGGGGGCAGCTCGGTTATTTTCCACTTGCTGAAAAGTTCAGGGCGCCGGGATCGGAAATAGCCGTCATGCATATTCATGAGCAAGTGATGTCAGCGGCGACTGCAAATCAGGTCGGCGGCCGCCGGGAAGCGCCATTTGCAGGTGGAGCCGGGCGCGGGTGCAGGCGCTCTCGCTTGCAGCCGGGCGCCGGCAGAGGGAGACGGTCCCGCCCGCCGGCTCCTCGCGAGTTCCGGCGCTGGCTGGGGGCGGGCGGGGAGCCGAGCCGAGCCGAGCCGAGCCGGGGGCGGCTTGACACCCCCCATCGCGCTCCTGCCCAGCCGGGGGGCGCGCGCCAAGTTTGCCGGGCCCCGGGGGCGCGGGGCGGGCAAGGATGAAGCCGGCGCGGAGCTGAGGCAGAGCATGGGGACTCCGCGGCTGCTGCTGTTGCTGCCGCCGCTGCTATGGGCTGTGCTGCTCCGGGACGGCGCGGCCGTGGCAGGTAGGGCTGCGCCGGGGTCCCCGGGGCTGCAGCGGCGGCTCGGCCGGGTCCCCGGGGCTGCGGCGCCCGCGCGGGGGTGGAGGGAGGGCAGCGGCCGGCCGGTGTCAGTGCGGTGCTGGGGCAGGCGCCCGCCGGGGTGGCTCGGGCTCGGGCTCCCGGATCGTGCTGGCAGAGCCGCGGCGACGTGGCTCCGGATCCTTTTTGTGTGTGTTTCTGGAGGGCTTCGGGCCTGCTCCGGCCCCCGATCCCTTCCCCTGGCCGCGGTCCGAGCCGCCCCCGCGGGGCCGTGCGGCGGGGGGTGCCTGGGGAAGTGGCCTGGCTCCAGCATCCCCGCGGGAGCCGGCAGGGCCTGGCCGTCAGACCCCGCGCGGATCCGGCCACCAGCCCCTGGATTTCGGAGACCTTCAGGCCACCGCACACTTGGACCACGAGGTCCCCGTCTCCCAAATGCCACGGCTCTTGTCAGTTGCGACTGAATTGGGGGGGGTGTTCACCCATCACTCTTGGAAAGGGAGGGAGCTTATTTCCAGGTTTGAGTTTACCGGTGTCTGACACTCTTGGCCTTGAGCTTCCCAGCCAGAAAGAAGCCCCCACCCCGACCTTTCTTCTTTTTTTAAGGGGGGTGGAAAAGCTGCTGAGCCTGGGAAGCCAATCTGTCAGGTGTCAGAAGAGCCCTTTCAAAATGGTGATGAGAGCACTTCTGGCACCAGTCGTCTTGGGAGCACAGGTCCCACATTAGCCTCGATGAATCTTTGCTGCTTAGTCGTCTGCGTCAAGCAGCAAACTTGTTTTGGCTCTGAATGAAAGAAGTAGCAAATGCTAGGTGACTCAGGGAGAGAGTTTGCAAATGCATTGTCTCCCCCCCCCCCATTTGCCTGGCTGGAGTTGCTACATGGGAAGGCCAGGTGATAATCTTTTCCTTCCTAACTTTTGTTTGCTTTCCTTCTCACCTGATTTCTTTCCCAAGTTTTACCCCAGCCATAGGTATAGATGCCTAATCCTGCATTTCTTGCACATATAAATTTTGCGCTGACTGACCTCATTGGGAATCTGGCCCTTGGTTTTGCATTTAGATCCACATAGGCTGACTACATTGATTTCAAGGATCTGTCTTGTGGATTTGCTTGTTGGGCTGGGGTAATGAGGAGCTCTTGCTTTTAGAATGGAAATACCTGTTGGCCTTTCTCAATTTTTCTCTCTCAACTCCAAGAGCAATTTCAAAAAAGTTCTGTCATTTATAATCAAACATGCATCAATAGTGAGCTAAAAAACAAGGAATGCTGCATATGCTGACAGCCCAGCACCCTGTCGTTCTCGCGTCTGCCTGACAATTAGTCAATTAGAATGTGATACGATTTTATTTTCTAACCAGGTACTAATCTCAATTTCTACTCCTGACTAATTTCCACATGCTTTGAGGAAAAAAGGAAAAACTAGAGTCCTAGTTTTTGTAACCTGCACAGTAGAAACATATTTAGATAAAAATTGGAATTGGATGGTAGGGAGTATAGTTGGAAATAAGCATTCATAGTGAACCCTTGAAATGTTACCCCCAAAAACCCATATTCAGTCCTTACCAAGTTGCCTATGTGTACCTTCCTGTCATCACCAGAAAAGGGCACTGCAATTTGAACATTGTATTATTGATGACAGAAGTATAAATCTGTTTACTATTCCTTTTCCTTTTTCTTCCTTTCAGTTCAGCTGTACTTGTGGGTTACCTAGAAGTGCTGTTGAAAACAGCCAAGTAAAGCATACACTAGCACTGTTTTGATTTCTTGCATCATCAGCTTGGGTGGAAACTGAAGCCTTAAAAGGCTTCCAAAGAAATCATCTCTTTATGTACTTTATGGTTAACACTTTCAGCAAAGCGGATTATAAATTGTGTAGCTTGCTGTTTTGTTGAGGCAGATGTTATGAATAAGCATTTGTCAATATGTGTGAACATTTAACCACCTAGCTACCTTAGATTTATATAACAGAGAGATTTGTTCTGAAAGTTTAGTGTCCTGTTGTGACATTATGCCCAAAAAAGAAGGATGTTTTCTGCTATGCATGGGGACGTGTAATTTATGCTACATGATGAGTTAAGTAATCTCAAATTAGATCATCCTTATTCAGGTAATTAATTCTTTAGCCTAGCTACATCTAAAATAAAATGTATTTTATCAGTTTCCATGCTCTTGGCAAATTTTATTAAATTAATAACAAATAGGAGAAGGATAAAGATTTGAGGTTAGAAACCAGCTCTTAACTGGTTTCTTCTGCAGTTCTCAGCTTTTCCCCACAGCATAAAGGACTTGTAGATGTGTAGAAAGCTGGCTTGTCACACAGCTATGGCACATCCTCCTGACTTCTTCTAGTTCCTAAAACAGATCGGAAAATACACAAAATATTTCCCTGATGTTGCTTTGTCATGTGAGCAATTGCCACAGTTACCAGAGGTTTTTGATGTGACAACAAAAAGGAAAGTGGTGTGTGAGAGATTATTCACAGGCTGTACAAAAAGTTTGAGAAGCAGAGGGCTTTGTGTCTGAGTGTAATCTTGATTGCACAGGTGTTTTCTTTCAAGCACTGTAAGCTGGTAAACCACCTTTTATTATGGAAGTGATCTATGTATGAGAAAAGCTAGGGTCATTGTGTACTGTGATATATTGCCACACAGCTGGTCAGGTGGTGAAAGGACTCACCTTTCTGGAGGATCCAGTGTAGGCTGCTACCAAAAGCAAGATATTGGACTATATTGAATCAGTGGTCTGTTCTAGTTGGTCCCTGTGCTATTGGTCAAGAAAAAGTCACTTGCCTATTATCTTTTACTGTCCCTTTTCTATTATGACTTCCTTTAATACTTTCATTTTTCATATACATGCATCCTCTACATATACTTATGATACCGGCTTCCATATTTTTACATGGCAATACGTTTCATGCATTTGCTTCTGACGGTAGGCAGTGCTCCTTATTCATGCATGTGTGACAAATACTAATCATTTCACATCAGTGTAAACCTGAGTAATCCCACTGATTTGAGTTCAGTTACTCTGAGATTACACTGGTATAACTGAGGTCTAAATCTGGCCCTGTGTCTCTGGCCCGGCAAAGGGGAGGCGGGGAGAGGGAGATGGGATGTACTTACTGGTTGAAGTATTCCCCTGCCACAGACTACAGAAAAAGCATGATCTGTACATAGTTTTTGTTCATGGCATGGGAATGCTTTAAAGCAGGCTTCACTTTCATGGGTTTTATAAATTGTACTGGAGCTTTTGTAGTGCAGTGGCGCAGCATACACGGAAGAACCTGCAATGATTTGATAGTCTAAAATCCCAGTTCTTTACAAATGTGTTCAACAGAACAAAAGTTGCTATTTAGTAATAGCACAGGAACGTATCATAGAAGCTGCAAATCAAGAGGGGATTTGGGGGAGGAATGGCTCTGTGGCAGGAAAGCAATCAACACAGCTGGTTTATTGCTGCGGGGATGCTTACAGCGTTTCTGTATAACTCTGACCTGGTACTGCTGTGTGTAGAAGCTTGCCCTGCTGCTATCCCAACTGGCATTGCTATGAGAATGCCCTGTATAGATTAAACCTCTCTCATTTTGGGGTAACTAAAATCTATAAATCATAATCATTAAACATGCCTATTAAAGCTCTGACAAGGCAGTTAGACTCTGTAGTGTGTTCTTGTACTGTGTTGCATTATAGCCCACCAACCTAGATTAATTTGCTGTACTCCAACCCGCCTTTTTGGGGGTGGGGAGGAGGAGTATTTTTTTTAGGTATGAAATTTACAGGATCTCCAATCAAATTAAAGGTGTCCCAGGGTCAGCCCGTGAAACTAAATTGCACCCTCGAGGGAATGGAAGACCCAGAGATGTTGTGGATGAAGGATGGAGCTGTGGTGCAGGGTGTAGACCAGGTGTACATTCCAGTAGATGAAGAACACTGGATCGGTTTTCTCAGGTACAACATGTGTGGAGAAGAAAGAATATCATGAAAGCTAATTGGTCACATTCTGCTGTTGGGTGCATCTGTGCAACCCCACACACAACACTGGGGATGAGTCGTTATAGCAGCAGTGCACAAGGGTAACTGAGAGCAGAATTTGACCTACAGTGTTGATCACCAAGGATGAGTTAAATTTCAGCTGGTGAAATCTGACTAGGTTCCTAGATTCTGTGGTGATGGGTGCTTTGCAAATAACCACAATAGACAGACAGGAAACCTCGAGGTAAAAGGCATTCTTTATCCTACCAGCTATCCTGTCTGTGGGCTGAAATCGTGAAGATGTTTTTAGCCATCTTTCTTTCCTCTCCCTTTTTGAAGAAAATAATTTAAGAACCTGTCTCCAGTTCTGGGTTGTGTATGTATCTGAATGGTGTGTCGATACTGTAACAAATCATTACTGGCAACAGAATGGCTGAAAAAATCAGTGATGGGAAGCAGAGTCTTTTGCTGTAATGCTCCAATTCAAATCCAGCTTCACTCCATTTAGGCTAAAAGTCATTGTTATCTAAAGTCTCATCCAAGGTCAGAAGTAGGTTGATGGTCTCAGCCCAGTTCCTAGTAAATAGCTATCCACCACCAGAATTAATGGCCTTGTTAGCAGTCTCAGTAGAGGCCGGAATGGGTGAGAGAAATGAGTGCTTGTCTGCACCACCTCCATGCTGTGCCCTGGACAGGCACCACGGACCGTTCCCATGTACTTGCTACCACTCAGCACGTGTGACATCCCAGAATGAGGCCAAGGCATCCATCGTCCTTAGAGTGGCACTGAGCACACATCAGTAACCACACTTAAGACAGAAAGTCTGAGTCTGGTGGGACGCTTGCCCAGAACTGCTTAAGGCAACAACATTATCTCGTATTTGGAATCTGGCACATGCTGAGTGGGAGCCAGTAAACAGGGTGTGCTGCACAACAGGAGTCCTGGGCGTGATGTCTTGTCAGCGTAGGCCAGCCTTATACTTTGAGGGCGTCTTAGTAGACCGGGGGTTGGCAACATTTTTGGACAGAGTACCAAAAACACCTGCAACCTTGACTTGTAAGATGTTGGTGTGCCGTGGGGTAAACAGCGGGGGGAGCTGCAAGGGGCCTGATCCTTGTTGTGGTGGTGCAGCCCCAGCCCTTTCACCACCGTCTGTCCCTAGGCATGTGCGCCCACCAGGGAGCCTGGGCTTCTCGCAGCGGGCAGCAGAGAGGCTGAAAGCAGCTGCACCAGGGTCTGTGGAGCCCTGGTGTTGCTTGTTGCTGGTGGCAGGTCAAGGTGGATGGTGGGGAAGTGGCTGAGGCTGCACTGCCACAACAAGGATTGGGCCCCTTGTCTCTCTCCCACTGTCTGCCCTGAAGCTCATTCGCCAAGCAAAATACCTTTGTGTGCCATGCTTTGGTGCTACTTCTGTCTGTGCTCTCTGTGCAACAGACTTTACTTTCTGTGGCTTTCATTCAGGCTCTTTTAAGAGCACTGGGTAGAAAAAGCAAACAACAAGTGTTTGTAAGATATTTTCACCTCATTTGTTCTAATAAACTCTGCAGTGCAGCTGGAAGGTTAAAGTCTGACTTGTATAAATATATTCTCTCTCACATTCATTAATGTTTTTCTTCCTCAGTCACTCCTCTCTTTCTGATTAAAAAGGTGAGGTACCCTAATTTAAAATCTGACTCTCAAGACCAGGTTTCACTCTTATTTGGAGCAGAGTGTTTATCATGCACGCCGTCCCTTCGGCATTCCACAAAGTAGCGCTCTTACTCCAGGCTGGCTCTACGCAGAGGCTCATAATACTGCCTCTGGAGCCGGTCCTCCATACCTTTTCATCAGCAGAAGGTGACCTCTAATTTATTCTAGGAATACTGCTGTCTTAAGCAAGATCTCAAGCTCTGTCTCACACATGGATGTTTTTTTCTGTCTCTGTGCGCCCTAAGCATGAGTATTTGGAACTGCCAGACTCAATCTAGAATTGCCCCTTCCCAAAGATGGGGCCCCTCTCCTCAAGCTAAACTAATCCAAAAAGCCTTGGAGTCTCCACTAACAGTCTATAAGAGTCCCTATGATTAATGTAGACTCCAGTAAACACTACTTGGATAAGAAAAATCCATGTACAGTAATCCACTTCATACATTACATCGCATAAGCAGTTGGCCTAGGATCCTCCTGCCTGGATGAGGGACCTGTCTGTTTTCCTTATGCGCTGTCATTCCCATGGCCTGATCTCCAGAGTCCTTTCTCATCCTTTCACCCTTCTCAACTGAAAATAAAATTCTGCACCTCCAGCACCAATTCTGAATGCTGGATCTAGATGTGGCCATATCTTCCTTCTGTTTCCTTTCTTCTCCTGAAGTGATTGTTTCAACCTCACGCCATTTTGTGACTTTCCTACAATCACTGTTTCAGAGCATGCGGCTAGATGGGCAGAACAGCTGACTTCATCTGAAGGTACAGCTCTGAAAATCAGGCCATAGTAGGAGCACTTTGTGCATTTCATCAAGCACACTCCCCATCCTCTCTTCCACCCCTGCACATTCACCCTATCCCCAAGACCAACTGATGCCATCAGAAAAGCAGGCATTGGATCTTCCTGCATGGCAGCAGATGCATGGCCACAACATCTCGAGGCTGCATTTTGTAATTGTATGATAAAAGGATGTTTGCGACTGGGGTCCTTGGTGCAGGAGACTATGGAGTCTTCACTCCTGGAGCCAGATTCTGCCCCTGGTTACACCTGTGTAAATCTAGGGGGAATGGTGTTAAAATCAATGTGGTTACCTCAAATTTACAGTAGTAGGGAGCAGAATTTCTCCCCTGGATTTGAAGTCCATTAGTTTGATATCAAGTAGGCTCCAGTTGTGGCCTCACTGGCAGAGATGCAATCCTCTTGACAACCGCTTGACTCTCTGAGGATAGAATTTGGCACAAATGACATAAATCGGCAAATGACTGAAGTCACTAGTTGAGGTTCTGTCCCTGTGCATTTTGTGGTATGAGTAGAGCAGTTAGCTAGGAGCATTCCTAGGGTAAGAATAATGCTGAGTATAATACAATCCAGTTCTGACTCATCTGTTGTTATACGAACGTGTGGGGGACAACTCGTATCGCCCAAGCAAAACACAGTGTTCTCTGTAGGCTTATGGATTGGAGCTGCTGGCTAGGAATTGTTTAGTTGTCCCAGTACCCATCCTTGCAGATAAGCTTGGGTCCCTGGAGTCGCCAGTTAATTCTTAACTTCTTTATGTTTTCAAGGTAGTTGAATGAAGTGCCATGTTGTTTTTTCCTCTGTGGATATTTCAGATGAGGGCCTGTCTGCTCTGTTTTGTAGGGATGTAAGACCCTTAAACACCTTCCTAAGAAGTAGGAGTCTCCTCTCTCCACTGTTGTGCTGCATGCTTTGTGCTGGTTCTAGTGCCCTCCTCAGAGCTGGCTGCATATCAGTGGTGCAGTGTGCATATGTGGTTTGCCAAGTGCGAGGGATGACAGGTGCTTTAATAATGTAAAATATCAATGTGGTTTTTGACTCGTTTCAGCTTGAAATCCGTCGAACGGACAGATTCTGGGAAGTACTGGTGCCAGGTTGAGTACAGGGGGAAGAAGGAAGAATCGCAGCAAGTGTGGCTCATAGTGGAAGGTAAGGAGGAGTAGCGTTGGCTTCCTCTCAGGATTTTGTCTTGTGTTGGGGACATTAATCTGCTGTTGTCAAGAAGTGGTGAGAGAAGATTTGCTACAGTTTTTCACAGCAGTGGACAGTCACAGTAAATATAAGCTACCACAAAGGGCTAACTATGGAGCAGGAGTAGGAAGTGAGAGTGGTAACAGATGAACTAAGAGAGAATGTGTTGGTTTATGGTTTCTCATTTTTTAAATCTGTAGAGCACAAAGTGAGTGAAAGATCCTCTCATGAGCATACCTCCCCTTCCTGGCCTCATGAATATACCTCCCCTTCCTCCCTTGCTACTTGGGTCTTCAACTGGCTCATTCTGCAGATCACCTGGAAGAGCTCCATGGATCATTGCTCATCCACAGTCTACAGTGTTAGCATCAGTGTTTTAGTCCTAGGGGAAGCGTTTAGCTTTGGAATTTCCATAAGTGGTATTGCTTCAAGTAGCAGTGTTTTTTGACTACAGCAGAGTCTCCTCAACCTGAGTTTTTAATCTTGGATGTGTGTTACACAGCAAAGTGGCCTTGTAAAGAGACAGCTTCTGCACATTTGTATCCTAGCCAGATTGGGAGCTCTTTACAGCCTGCAGCCTTCTGTGGCTGTGATCTTATTATGTCTTGCAAGTGGAAAGTAATAGGGTTGCTCAGTATTTAGATGGGAAATCTGCAGGAGCAGCCCATTTGCAGTCAAAACTGTTGCTGATTCAATAGGCAGCATTCTTCTTTCTGGGCTGGGGTCCCAGCATTCTGGGGTACTGATGTTGGAAGTGCTATTGTTTTGGATGGACATTTTTAAACCAAGATTCTAGTCATTCATAGTTGACAAAGTGGTCATAGAGGTTTTCACAAGAATAGGGATGCATTTTGTCCCCTAGTTTTTCCTCTGTAGTTTTTCAGTGTTCAGTGGCTGTCATGTTCTACTCCAGAGGTGACTGCATTGATATTTTGTGGGGGGGGGGGGTGCTGAGCCTTAAATATACAATCTTCATTTAGCTCTAGCATCCTTCAGTATGAACTACTATGCAAACAGAGATTATGTTGTTGAGACAAATTTGAATGCATTCCTGTGATTGATCAATTGATTTTTTTTTTTTTCCCCATCTAAAATTCAAGGTGAAATAACGTAATCTTTTCTCAGAAAAATACTGTGCGTATGTGTGTTGTTTCCTATACTCAAGCTACAGTGTTTGGCCTTATGAGAGACTTTCTTCAAAACTTAGAAAAACAGCTTTGAAACTGGCTCCTATTTAGAATATAGAAGTCTGTCTTACATAAAACATGACAGTATTTGATACCTGGAGAGGTAACACAATAGGTTCACTGTGGTCAGTGTGGCTCCTTCAAAAAGAAGGGTTAAGTTTCCTCTAGAACTTTCTCTCCTTGAAATGACTCATCTCACAATGTGACTAATACAGATAGTAGCACTGGCCTCTGATGTGTTCACAAAATAAGTGACTGTTGTATCTGGAAGACTTTTCCATTGAGTTAACCCTATCTACAGGCCAAGCTATGGAAGAAGGTTGGCCCAGTAGTTTGGCTGCCAGCTTGGGGCTGGAAAGATCAAAGTTCAATTCCTTGCTTTGCTACCAATTTTTCTGTGTGACCGTGGGCAAGTCATTTAACTATTCTGGTCCCCATTTTCCCCATATATGATGTGGGGAAGCTACCTCATCAAGGTGTTGTAAGGATAAATCCATTACGGGCTCTGGCATTTGGCTAGTGTGGTGATAGGCTCTATATCGCAAGATAGGTAGGCAGCTTGACGCTACTGTTAGTGTAAGTTTGGTTCTTTTTAATTATCTGTTTTTTCTCAACTGCAATAATCTCTGCAAAAGTGGGGAAAACCTGGAGAATCCTGAAGTACTCCCCTCAAGAACCTGTGCAGGTCATTAGAGTTACCTGGAGTCCCATGGAAAAATGGCAGTAGGGAGGGACTCTGTTCATGCAGAGGACAGGCATGTCACTGCATTGTAATCTAACTTCCAACAGAAGTAAGGCAAAGGGGCATAGGAGTGACCCTGGCTGCAGGCTGGGAGGTTTACTCGGCTGCTGACCTCGCTCTTCTTTAGTTATGCCTACGATAAAAGAGAAGATAAAGTGTGCTGATGGGCACTCCCGCTACGCACACTAAACAGCACAGTTAAGCCCTTTCTTTCCTTCCTCTGCCTCACAAATGAAAACACTAACTTAGATGATCTATTTTTTAATGAAATGTTTATTCCTGCTCCTGTCACTCCAGAAAGGACAGTGTGAAAGGGGGTAAGCAAGACATGAGGAGAGTTGCTTGATGGATAGAAAAGAAGGATTGGGAACCAAAATTTTAAACTTGAGTGGTGAAATGTTGGGCATCTAACATTTTCAGGGTATAAGCACACAAACAACTTGCCATGAGTTTAAAAGGAGGGGGAGAGGACAGTGGATGGAATTTACCATATCACATGCTTCATGGAACTGCCTGTGTACACGTTCCAAAGTGGAAGCTAAACTGTGGCAGCTTAGCCTGTGAAAGAAAGGCCAAGTACCATAGTTTAGCTTTCATCTACCACAGAGTAAGAGCATGCACTTAGGTACTTACTAAGCAGTACCTGATTTGTGATAAAGCCCTGAATCCTTTTATCTCATGGTAAATGGTTTGTATGCTCATACCCTTAATCACCTTTATAAATACTCTGATTTTTCTGAGGGGTTTAACAACTGCAGCTCCCAGTCATTAAGGCCAGTTGTCTACGTGGCAAAGGACAGATTTAAAGTGCTATAACTTCAGCATCCAAGTTCCCAGAGCAGGAATATCATTGACTCCACAGCTGTTCTTAGGTGATTGTTCTGCAGCAATTTTCGGAGTCCTTTTTCCATTTTTGGGTCAGGAGAGTGGGTCATTTGCTTTTGGATGCAAATATTGCCCCTGCTATTGATGCTTGGCCCTCCAAGATTTGAGTACTGAGCGGTGGTCTGTATTGAACTGCACTTTTAAATCAGGCAAGAAACTGAAGTTCAAGCAGGTTATAATAGCCTTCTTTAGGTGATGTAGCTCACCAGAAGCATGTGTCAGCTCTATTGCCTTTAGGTGACTGGTTGAAGTGGGTTGTCTGTTTTAGATTTATAAAAAGCCCTGAGTGGTTTGGGACTTTGATATGCAAGAGACCACATCTCTCACTTTCTCAGCTGTATTGCAGTTTGATATACTGTGGTGATAAGCCACTAAGATAAGAGTGCTCCAGGTACAGTCCACTGAGATGATCAAGTTGTCCTTTCCTCAGTGTGAGCCTGATCCAAAACTCATAATCAATGGGAGTCTTTCCATTGACTATGTTAGGGTTGCCAAAAGCAGTATCTGTGAAGCATCCTCACCTTGGAAAATCAATGCTCGCCATTATCCTGAAGTTGCCTGACACTACTGGCTTTGACGTCAAAGCCAGTAAGGCCTGTCAGTTCAGGCTTTGGAGGAAGGGCACAATAAAGGTCCTTGGTTCTTGCAAGCGATACATTATTTCATGCCATCATTGGCTAATTCTTTTCCAGACTTTGGGTGAGGTTAAACTGCTGGTTCAATGTAGTCATTGGACTGAATTTTTAATCCTAGAAGCAGGAATAAAATGGAATAAAAACAGTTGGTACATCTAAGAATATTGGTTCTAGCTTCTCTGGACCCCAGTTCTCTCTGTAAAGGGGGGTGGATAATATTAACATAAAAAAATCCACTTCATTGGGGCATTTTGCTATTTAATCTATTTACTAAGGGACTTTCAAAAGCACCTCAGGGAGCAGGTACCTGACTCCTGTTTACTCTGTTGGAGTTCGGGTCATTATGTCCTGGTGGGCTTCTAGGAAATGTGAACCTTTGTATTTGCAAAATGCTTAGAGGTGCTCAGATGGTGGGTGCTTTGTCAGTGCTGCATACAAAGGTTATTGGAAGCTAACAAAGAGGCAGAAAGAAAGACTGAAGATACAGTAGCTTGGTGTTTGCTTTTCTAGGTGTGCCCTACTTTACTGTGGAGCCTCAGGATGCATCTGTTTCCCCCAACGCCCCATTTCACATGGCCTGTGCTGCTGTTGGCCCTCCTGAACCAGTAACCATTGTTTGGTGGATGGGAGACTCCAGAGTGGGGCTTCCCGACATCTCTCCTTCCATCCTGAATGTGTCAGGTAAGACTGCCTGCAGTGTAAAGAGTGCAGAAAGGAAAAGTGGGGAAAGATTTCTCTTGTTAACGCACAGCAAAGTCTGCAGTGATACTGGATAAATGTGTAACATGAGATTAGGCCTCAGCTGAGCTGTGGTGCAAATAAGTCTCGTCTGTACAGCAGAGGCCACTCAATGGTGTAATCGTTCCCTAGTACACTTTCCATGGCACAAACCAGATGGAGCTTACAGTGGTGTAGTGGGGACTGTGGTAAGCATGGTACTAGAAGATGACCTGTCAGGGACTCTAACTTCACTGCAAGGAGTATATATGTTCTTGTTTTTAGCAAACTGTTTTGCTGTAACATCTGGTCTATGGGTCCAAATAGCATGCAACATGATTGGAGATATCATTCCCTGCAGCCAGACCATTTTTTCTTGCCTACGTTCCTACTGAAACCTGTGGCCCGCTCCATTGGGAACCCTGGTGGATGCTGTGCTTTCCCTGTCCCCTGCAGCCATGTTGGACACCTGCACAATTAATCTCACAATTAAAATGGTGTGAATGCATTATTGTGGAAGGTGACGAATTGACAGCCTTGGAGAGCAGAGTCCTGTCTCTGCCCCAGAGCAGGCACAAGGCAGATGGCAGGAGTGCAACCTTTCCCATCAGTGTGTATCAGCTCTGAGCCAGAAGGGGACAAGTCAAATGAATAGGTAATTTGGCCTTTCTGCTGAGACTGCCAACAAAGGAAGGGTAACTGGAATGTGACTGTCTGGCCCCTAGAACCTATTCTGCATCTGTCCGCTTCTTTTCAGTTGGCAACCAGACGACCATTGGGTGATAATGTTTTATGATGTGTTCACCCCTGGGCCAAATCTGAATTGGCAATTTAGAGACAAAAGACTTTTTATGTGCCAAATTCATCTCCATTAAAGTTAATATGGTTACACTAACAGTGAATTTGGTTCTGTGCGTCTCTGACCGTCCCTTGATCCTTCCAGTCATATAAATTAGGTTCAATGGGAAGACTTAATATGTAAATCGAAATTCAGGTTGCAGTTTGTGGTGGTTTTGTCATCCGCTCTCTCTTTTGTGGAGCTACTTTGTATTGTTACAAGAAGGAAGTTCAAGTTGCTCCGGTATGATATAATCTGTCAGTCAGAGTGGAAACAGGAGTGATACACTATCAGGAGGGGAAAGATGCCCAGGAAGCAGTCTCTCTTCACCCACTATCCTGATGTTATGACTTCTCAGAGAATTGGTTTTGTAGGGGAAATGACAAAGGGCCACAGAAGAAGGCTGGTTAGTCATCATGGCACTAAGGGTGCTGTGAGGGAAAAGTGGATGGGAGCTTTATTGCATGTCAAATGCTCCACACAACTGCCCATATGCAGAGTCTTATACTGTGGTAAATCAAAGCCAAACAGAGGTATTTTTTATCCTTGGTAGAGCTAATAGAGCTCTGTAATGCTAAGTTGCTGTGAGTAAGCTGCTACTTGCCTTGTGATAAGGGCATGTACACAGGCAATTACAGTAGAACAGCTGATATATGGTAAAACCTCACCTTTTTTTATCCTGATGTAAGGACATAGCACTGAGAACAATTTACATTTTGTGCTGTAAATTGCTTCCTTGTTGTCTGCACTGGAATCTTGGTGCATTTGTTCTTCCTCCTATACCCTAAACATATGGGAGCCAAGGGTGTCTGTACACATGCCGAGAGGCTGCTCTGATGCACTGTAATTACAGCACATCAGAGCGGGCTCGATTAATCTAGTCTGTTGGAGTGTGCTAATTGGCATGCTGTAGCCAGCCTTCACAGCCCTGCCAGCACTGTACCTAGACTCCTGACGGCCCCAGGTGAACTTTTAGTATTGGCCTCCCCTTCACCAGAGGTAGTAAAAATAATAATCAGACAATGGAAAAAATTACCATTTTGGGGCCTCAGGTGGCTGCCCAGTTCACCCACGCCTGTGTCCGGCCCTTGGTCCCTGTTCTCCAAAATGGCGCCGAGGGCACTTTAAAACTCGTTCGATGAGCTTTAGGTAAAGTGAGCCCACCGCCATTTTGAAGCATGGGGACACTGATACATGAGATGCTCTGGGTGCTTTAATGAGAGCGGCTCTCAGAGCTGCTCTATTTAACGCACGCCCTTCCCCCCAAGCACATATGAAAACGCTCCATGAGGCTAGCTTTTCCTGGTCTAAGCTGACATTGCTCTGAGCATTAGACCTAAGAAACAATGTTGTTAGCTAGTGGAAAGTCCGTTCTTACTATCCTTCCGCAGAGTCCTGGGGTGGTGGCCAACTGGGATGCGCTCTCATTCTAGGGATTCAACCCCTGCCAGGCAGAGAGGTACTTAGATCTAAAATAGTGAATGGTCTGTCATGTTTATCTTGTCCTCTTCAAACCAGGAGGAGGATTAAGGAAAATAAATCCTCTGTACTGGAAATTCAACTAGCAGTTACTTAGAACATATCCCATTCTAGTAGTCCCTGGGCTTTGCCTCTTGGTCTTGCCTTTGAAACAGCAAACAGCTTTCAGGGCTTGAAGCTGCATATCCCAGTAACGAGTGGTCACAGTGCCCAGGCCTGTTAGAACAAGGTAAATTTTGGGGGCAGAGAGGGTGAGAGAATGAGCTTGGTTTGGTAGAAGAAAGTATGGAATTAGTAAAGAAAATAATAGTTATTAAAGCGGTAACTAACTAAAGCAAATGTCTTGATCTAAACAAACAATTGGCCCCTGGCTGATGTGGGGAGCAGACTGCTGTGTTGGGAAAGCAGGGCTGCCAAGCAAGCATTTGGGTGGGGGGAGGAGAGGAATCTGGGTTCACAAGGTCTATTGTAACCCCTCTGGGGCAAAGATGATGTGTTTCTCTGCCTACTACAATCTGGCCACTACTGCACTTTGAATAATAGCAATACTGCCTGGTCTGTTGCCAGCTGGAATGCTTTTCTCAGTGGTTGGGTGGGATAAATGGAAGATATTAAAATGCTTCACTCTTTTATTCCCTGCAGTCTCTCCTTTCTTCCACCTCCTCTCCACCATCCCTCCTGCTTTTCATTCTCTGTCAATTTCAGTCCTGCTGAAGATGAGTCAGATGCAGCGAAGGCAGGCATGGTGCAAGCTACTCGCTGCACACAGCTTGAAGAAAGCATCTCCCACCTAACCTGCAAGCACAGCTGCCATTTCAATCATTGGCCTGTCTTGAACAGAGCCTTATAGAGCAGGCTAGGGGAAAGCACAGTGATGGCAAGTGCTGGATTTTCTTCTCCAGGTGACTTTGCCAGTGCATCTTAAATCTGATTAATTTGGAAACACTCATCTTGGGCTTCTCAGAGTTGTCTGTCAACAACAGTCCTGCAGTATGCTTTGAGATGCAGAGGCCTGACCCTGCCATGCCCTGTCCATCATCTAGTGACTTATATCCAGGCGAGCTGGGTGTCAGTACTGTTCTGCTTCACTAGCATTTCGTGTCCACTTCACACTCATTTTGCATTGTTGTGTATGGCTATTCAGGGTGAAGGGCAAGGGGCAACCTGTCTCTAGGCTGGAAGCACCAAACCCTGTTTCCTTGTGACTTAAACTAGATTCATAGCCTGTTTGCTGTGCATTAGATTTTTGGATTTCAGTTGTGCCCAGAGCTCTTGATGAGCATCAGGTATCTGCTGCAATAGGCAGGGAGTAAACACATGGGTAAACATAGGCCTTGCCCACAAAACTCCCAATCAGTGAGTGCAGCTAACAATCAAAGGGAAGCAGGGGCAGGAGGCTGAGGTTAGTAATAACAAAACAGCAGGCATGAGGAGAGAGCTCCCAGCTTCACACTACTGCTTCCAGCTTCTCTTGCTTTTGGTGTTCTGTGTAAAACACCAGTGGGGGGGGCTCCTGTACAATCCCACATGGTCTTCATTTTATACGAAGCAAATGACATGTTAATTGCACACAAAAAAAATCCACTTGCATCCAGTTCAGGTCCAGTTGCATGTATGGTATGAGTTGGATGTCAAACATAATTGAAATTCTGCTGGAGGTTGAAGCAGGATTATATAGCCATTTGTGTTTCTTTGTTTTTCTTTCCTTGGCCTATCTCCAGGTATTAATCAAAGCGCAGTTTTCTCCTGCGAAGCCCACAATGTAAAGGGACTGTCTTCATCCCGGACAGCCACTGTCCAAATTAAAGGTGAGAGAACTCCTGTGTGAGAGAGTGGCCGGGGGAGTCCCATATTTGGGAGGGGATGAAGGGGTGATGTTGACTTCACAGGCTGTCTCCGAGTTGCCTTAGAGCTGTGCTGGTTACAGCTCTGAGCAAATGAAACAATGCACTGTGCTATAATGGCTTCTCACTGTTTGATATGCAGGCCCATATCCCTGCAGTGAAATTGGCAATTGAAAACAAACCACAGCTGAGTCAGGAAACATGGTGTAAAATAACAGATTTTCCTTAGAAATGAGAGAGTCAAGGCAGCAGAATCATTTGTTAAAGATATGGCTGGATGTAATCTAAAAGTGTAATGAGAAATCTTCCTTCCCAGAGACAGATGAGTCTCTGGAGCTGGAGAGACCTTTCCCTCCTTTTTGCAATGTACTGGTATCTCATTAGACACTGAAAGGAGAGAGGGAAAGAGATCGCTAGGGGCCATTAAAATGCACAGATTGACAATGCTTTTATGGATTTTTGTGTTTGGTACCCTTTAAAATCTCATTTTAAATGAAGGATTTCTAGGCCTTCCATAAACAAACATCTCTCTGAGTCCCTTAGCCTTTGTCATGTTCTCCCTTCAGCCAAATAACTGAAACAAGAGAGAAATAATTGCATATCTCCTCCCCCCGCCCCCCCAACCTTCCTCTGAGGGCACCTTTGTGTTTGGCATTTTATTTTTTTAATTGTATGTTAACAACACAATATCTAACCTGATTTTTTTAAAATTTGGGCCTAGACGCATCATGCACATTTGTTCCCAGCTAGGGCTAAATACAATTGGGAACAAACAGGTGTGTCTAACCAGAATTTACTATCATGCTGGTTAATGCGTTAAAATTTAATAGCCAAGTTTAGACCGACACTTCATGGGTTATGTTTTCCTTTATGGTGACCTCCCTCAATGCAGCTGCCTCTTCTGCTGTTATGTATAACATAATTCGAAAACATTTGGTGCTGTCACCCGAAAAGCTTGTTTATACATGGAAATTAGCTGTTGCAGAATAGCTCCCTCTGCGGCCACTTTTATTCTGGGATATGAGTGCCTTTTTCCTACTTGGCTTAACTCACAAATCTGTTGCCCTTTAAATTCATGCTGTATCTTAATCTGAAATACATTTAATGTATAGACAAGCTAAATAAAGAACAGACTCCTTTTTCAGTAAACTGAACATAAAGAAGCAGGCTGACTTCAAGGATAAGAGTTTTCATATATTTTGTAATAATTGCATTTAGTTGCTCTTTTCAAACTATTTCACAATCAGACAGCAACACATGAATCTCTCCAGCCCCCCTGGGATGTGATAGTTTGTAGACAGAGGAAGGGAGGCACCAAGAGGTTCAGGGGCTCGCCAGAAGTCACAAAATTTGCTGCACTGAAGGAGAAAAGGACTCAAGCTTTCATATTCCCGACCGTGTGCCATAGGCTCTTGTATTCCATTCCTCAAAAATATGTTGAAAGGAATAGTTATAAAGTGAGGGAAGCTTGTTTGTTAACAAATGATCCAGGCTGCTGATCTGGCTCTGTTCCCATTTAAGTAAAGGGCAAAACTTCTGATGGCTTCAGACAGAGCAGAACATGTAGGAAATGCATATTTAGGTCTTGATCCGACAGATATGCGTTCTTTCTCTGAAGCATGTGAGTAATCCCATTGACTTTAAAGAAGCTGCTTGTGTGAGGAAAGCTAGGTACGTTTATGGATCAGGTCTTGCTGTTTCACAGATATATGGGGTCTCTGGGTCTCTAATTTATTACTGACTCTCTTCTCCTATGTCTGCATGGACAAACATTTTTTGATGGGACAATTACAAACTGTTAAAATCTCCTTCCCCCTCCTGTTTCATTGTTGTGGTTCATTATGCACTCCCAGTGATGCCCACAATGTGCTGGGTACATTCCAAAAGAAAATTACTATTATTGTAGCTCCCACAGGCAGCAATCAAGTTTAAAGACTCATTATTCTAGGCACTCTAAAACCGCAGAATAAGAGGGTATGTCTTCACTGTAGTTAACTTATCTTAACAATCAGCTTTTTCTTTTTCCATTGGTGTTGCACTCACTTACGTGACACTGACATTTCTGGGGTTCTGTCCCATAGTTCTTCATGATGCAGTAAATCGAGTCACTGAATTTTTTTTCAGGGATTTTTGGGGAGAACGTTTGTCCCTTTCTGATCTGAAAGGGGAAGACTTTGGGTGGGAGGTCTTACTGTGCTCGAGTAGCGGTAGCCTGCATTCATTCTATATAGTGAGCATGTTCACAGTTGGCAGTCTGTGCTCCCTAGAGCTAGAGCCTGTATCCCTTGATGAACCTGCCATCTTGAAGCACTATCTTGCTGGAGTTAAAGATTTTTGCATGTAGCAAAAGCTTGAGTTAGAGGCAACATTTGAATTATAATCTGAGCTCACTTTGCAGTGAAAACAAACCCACAGACATTTATTTCCCCAAGGAGCTTATAGCCTAAATTGTAAAGACAGACAAAAGCTAGGACACAAAAAGTTACTATCTTATTACATGGAAACCAAGGCACAGCACTTAAGTTATTTATTCATGCAGGAAGTCCATAGAAAGGAGACTTGCGTTTTATCTCTCAGCCTGAGTACCAACCTAATATCAACCTCAAAGCCCCTCTTCTGTTAAGAAAGCACCGTTCCTGCCCTGAGACCTTGTAACACTTGTAGGATGATGAAGACTTGCTTAATGCCACCTTCTCTCATAGCCTTCAGTGTAGGAGTCATACAGATGGACAGGACCTGACTGGAATATGCTGCACTCTTAACTATTGTCACCTGAGAAATGGCCTCTAGAGAGCATATGTTAGAGCAGACTTCAGGCTGCTTTTACTAATGCGCGTGGTTGAACTGACTTCTGGGAGTACAAAGAACATTGTAGGTATAAAGGTGATTTAAAACTAACTTCCTCTCACCACTGAGTGCAGTCCAAGAGAAATGGAGAATCTGGCCTTTAAACTGAAATATATCTCTTGTTCCATGGACTCTCAGGCCTTTGAAATATGACACATTAGACCACTCTTCCATATAAAAGTCAATTCAGAGAGAGAATTGTTTAAGAGAACAAAGTAGAAGATTATTTTAAGGAGGAATCCCTGTCAAACAGGCATATAAGTTTCCATTGGCAACAATCGGGGACTATCTCCAAAGGCCTGCTTTGGTTCAGCTTCATTACAGTTCATGGCTTCATTGAGTTTAAGATCCAAGCTCCAAGTTTCCTCTATGTGCATATCTGCTCAGTTCTGTGTGTATTAAAGAGTTTTCCCCTCCCTCCCTGCTTTTCTTGTAGCAATGCCTCTCCCACCTGTCAATGTGACGGTAACCCAAGTCACCAGTTACAATGCCAGCATTACGTGGGTTCCAGGATTTGATGGTCGCTCTCCCCTTCGCTCTTGCACTGTTCAGGTATGGCCTTCGAGACTCCCTGCCCTGTATGCACAGTGGGATTTCTCTGATCTGTCTCATGGCTAGGCCTTCTCTCAGATATTTGTAGGCCTTAGTTTTACAACATGGGAGCCTAAAGGAGAGAACTGAAGTCCCATTTAGACACCTAGAGAGGTACCCGATTTTTCAGGGGTGATGAACTCCTATAGTTCTAGTTGAGCTGAGCAAAATATTTGTGTGTTCAATACCTCTGAAAATCAGACCATTTAATTAGGTTACTAAAGACAACTCCAGGTGCTTAACTTCAGGCAAAATGTAACCTTAGGCCCCTGCTACACTTTACATATATTACACTGTTAACTGGTTAATCACGCAATAAATTTAGACCAGCCATATGTGCAAAGTTTTTATTACACCATAAAAATGACTATCCAGCCATAAAAAAAAAAAAAAAAAAAAAGCCAACCAGCTACAAAATTAATGCTTGAAAATGTGCAACAACTCTAGCTGGTTTCTATCCTGCTTTAACTTGATCATTAGGACTGTGCAAAGCTTCGGTATCTGATTCAATTCAGAGGAGATATGGCCCAATTCAGTGGTTGAATCTTTGAATCTGAATCGAATCAGGAGACCCATTAAAAGGTCTGAATCGAATTGGAAGCCTCCAGATTGATTCAGAGAGATTTGCAGATTCAGAAGGCTTGCAGCAAACAGAACCTGAGAAGAGGGAGGGAGATGGGGTGATCTTCCATATATGGAAAAGGCATAGCTTGAGGTGTACTTTCACAGAAAACCCTGCACCTACCTTTAAACTTAGCAAGCTTCATGCTCTCAGAAGGGGCTACCGTCCCTGCTGTTTTCGTCCAAATCTACAAAGAAATGACAGTTATAGGTATTTTAGTGACTCTCCATTATAGTTTATGGCCGAAACTCCGAATCCGAATCGGCCAAATCGAATTGGGACAGTGATTCGGATCACTGTCCGTCTGAATCAGCTGAATCCAAAGTGAATACTTGCTGCTTCTCAGGAGCCTATTGAACATGTGGTGGGGCCCCTAGTGTTGCATGCTTTGTTTGGAAGCTGGATCACTGAGCTAGTGACAGTGAACCAAGCAGAATGAAGCAATGATTCCTACAACAGAACAGGCCTGTGAAACTAGCCATGGTCCTTAACTGAGCGGTTTGTAACAGCTGTGAATGTTGGGCAATGTTCACACACAGGCCCCTTGGCTCCCCTCCCTGATTACAGCATTGAGGTGAGCTTCAGGGGATCCCCTTTGTGATGCTGACAGCTGGTACTGGAGGAGAGAGGGGTGATTAGAAGCACAAATATAAACCAAAGCACCAGTGCAGCACAAGCTAACCTGCTTTTTCTTGGGGAGAGGGATGGGAAGGAGGAGAGCTTATGCTCTGATGTTTATATCCCAAATAAAAGCAAGCGTTGTCTTAATGAGGTTTATTTTAACCCCCTGGCAGAAGAGAGTAGCTGGATACAGCTGATCATTCTCATCTTGGGTAATGTTTTGTGTTGGCTGCTGTTCTTGTTTATGAACCAAAATGAATTTCTTCCTGCACTCACAGTGCTGAGTTGGCCCCAGTTGGTACAGCCTATTCTTCCTGGCTTGCATGCTCATCAGCCTCAACAATGCTAATCTCTCTGGGTTGTGAGCTCCTCCTCTCCGTTTTGGAGTGGGAGAGCTAGAGAGAGAGCAGAATCAAAGGAGCTCAGATTCCATCCACTCAGCAGTCTCTAGCTGCTTTTCTAAGCCACGCAGACCATTCCCTCCATGCTGGGAGAATGGAGTCTCCGTGCTTGCATCTCGGATCGGGTGAACTCAACAATAAGACTCCATTTACAGAAAAGTGTTAGACCAAGGGAGCTGAGCTTCCTGCTGTGGTTTTGGCACCAGAAATATTATGTTTCATCCTTCCCTGTCTCCCTGTCCCCGTGGCTCTGATTCTTGCAAGAGCCATTGACCCACATTTCCATGTGAAAATGCAGTCTCTGGCCCCCAGTGAGTGAACGATTGTACTTCTACTAGGAGGGGTACAGAAGGAGGGAGTTGTTGGCTCTTGTTTGTTTGGCACACTATGGGTCAATGCACCATTGACTCAGAGGGATGGAGCTGCTCACATGAAGAGGCTAAAATGTTGCTCATCTCATTCCTTTCAGCACTGGAAGTATTCAGAGGGTGAGGGTGGGGAATGAATGTAGGTTCTTTGCCTCCCCACAGGAAGTTGAAGAGAAGCCTAACCAGAATGGCAGAATTGTACATTTAAAAAAAAAAATAAGTGATAGTTTCTACCCGGGTTAGGATGACACTGATTGACAATAAGAGCAATGTGTTTGTCTATTATAGACTGTACACAAGTCAAGATTCCTTTGTTTTAGTACCTAAGCAAATTTATAGTCTGAAGAGTGTGTGTGTGGTGGGATGGGGGAGAAGGAGGGCGATGGGGAGCTGTTATTAATGAAAATAAAGTTGGCAAATACAGTTTCACCTTTATCAGAATGTCTAAGTTCTGTTCCCATCTTTTCTAATTGTGTGCTGACTCTGCAAGCTACCCAGTGGATTCCTCT
Organism: Alligator mississippiensis; assembly: GCF_030867095.1. Taxonomy (NCBI): domain Eukaryota; kingdom Metazoa; phylum Chordata; order Crocodylia; family Alligatoridae; genus Alligator; species Alligator mississippiensis. The sequence goes on along the minus strand of NC_081825.1, from coordinate 239,171,469 downwards.
AGGGGTGCACTGATAAAGATTTTTTATTTTTTTTTTTAACAATACCGGTGGCCAATTATTAACCAGCCATATCAGCCAATACTGATCCAATAAGCAATATGCAGCCTAGCGGCTTTGAGAACAGCATGCGGCTGGTAAGTCTGTGGGACATGTAGGGGTATATCAAGGCCCTCCACGGTGAGGGAGAGAGAGGGGCAGGCACTGCCCAGCCGGGGCAGGGCATGGGATGGAGCCACGGGTGGCTTGTCCTGGTAGTTGGAGAGAGGGGGTGGCTCCCTGCTGCTGTGCACACCCCTGGGGGAGGCATGGGGACATGTGCCCCCCAGATTTGTGCACGGGACAAGGGCAGGCTGCCTGCTGTGTGCTCAGAGCCAGGGACTGTGCCAGCCTCTTCCTGGTGGGGTGGGCTGGGCTGGGACTGCATTTGGGGTGGGCAGAGATGGGGAGGGCAGCAGTGGTGCTGGGAGTGGGGGGCTATGGGGAATTTTGGGGTGACTAACCCCCGCTCCCAGCATTGCTGCTGCTACCCGCCCTGAGTGCAGCTCCAGCCCAGCCCCCCCACCAAGAAGAGGCTGGTGCAGCCCCTGGCTCCAAGCCCCTGGCTCCAAGCTCCCTGCCTTGCCCTGCGCACAAATCTGGGGGCATGTGCCCCCCTCTCCCCTAGATGAGCTGCCTGCAGCTGTCCCATGCCCCAGCCCCACCCCAACTCCCTCCCTCACTGTGGGGCCTTGATTTGCCCCTTCCCTGCCACAGACTTACCGGCTGGACTCTGCTCTGCTCTGCTCTCCTCTCCAAGCTGACAGGCTGCATTTTCCTGGCCATGTGCATGCTGCCATTGTGCGCGCGCGCACACCCCCCCTCCCCTGTTTATTGGTGACATTATTAGCTACATCGGCCCAAAAAAATCAAATTTCAGATGCTGTCAATTTTCCTTTTAACCGTGCCAGTCCGATATGGACCAATATATTGGTGCATCTCTAGATTCCTGCTGTCATTGGGTTGGAAGAGAGGCTCAGCGTTTGCTTAAGAAAGGGACACTGTCAGATCAAATCTGAACCAAAATTCAGGTTTTGTACGAATGCATGTTTTAAAAAAGTGTGACCAATAGAAATGATGCCACATTTCTTTTTAATTTTAGTCAAGTGAGTTGCATAATTAAAGCCGAAACACCTGCCTTTGAGATGTTTGCAATCTGCCCCCCAGTGGCATTATGCTAGATCAGAGGTTTCAAACTTTTTCTTATTGCGTACCCCCTTCCAGATTTACCAGCTGCCTATGGACCCCTACCAGCATACATTTTATATTTTAACCCCTTAAATGCCAATTATTATTATGAAAATTAAACCCTCCATTATGCAATTTCTCCTGCATATCCCCCAGAGATGTATTGCATATCCCCAGGGGTACATGTACCACAGTTTGGAAATTGTTGTGCTAGATCAGGATATCTTGAAGGGGGTATTGATTAGGAACTGATAATAGCCAGAAGCAAAGCTGATCTGTTTTCATTATCTTAGCTTAGATAAATGAAGAAAGTTAATGGATAGAATTCATGGCATCAAGAAAATTTAAGATTTGTATAATTCTTTGCAGTGCTAGCAATCTAGTGTGTTTGTAATATAGCCTTCAGACTTTAGAATCTTTTACCTACGTTCTCAGCTGGTGTAAAATAATTAGTAGCATTGGAGTCAATGAAACTCTGCCATATTAAACTAAATAAGGACGTGGCTCATGAATTTAAATTTGGCAGTGTTCCTTTTAAATATACTGTGCTGCTGATTCAGCATCTGTTGCTGCCAAATCCTCAGTAGGATCAGATATTGACCATTTGATTCATAGATTCATAGATGTTAGGGTCGGAAGGGACCTCAACAGATCATCAAGTCCGACCCCCTGCATAAGCAGGAAAGAGTGCTGGGTCTAGATGACCCCAGCTAGATACTCGTCTAACCTCCTCTTGAAGACCCCCAGGGTAGGGGAGAGCACCACCTCCCTTGGGAGCCCGTTCCAGACCTTGGCCACTCGAACTGTGAAGAAGTTCTTCCTAATGTCCAGTCTAAATCTGCTCTCTGCTAGCTTGTGGCCATTGTTTCTTGTAACCCCCGGGGGCGCCTTGGTGAATAAATCCTCACCAATTCCCTTCTGTGCCCCCGTGATGAACTTATAGGCAGCCACAAGGTCGCCTCTCAACCTTCTCTTGCGGAGGCTGAAAAGGTCCAGTTTCTCTAGTCTCTCCTCGTAGGGCTTGGTCTGCAGGCCCTTGACCATACGAGTTGCCCTTCTCTGGACCCTCTCCAGGTTATCCGCATCCTTCTTGAAGTGTAGCACCCAGAATTGCACGCAGTACTCCAACTGCGGTCTGACCAACGCCCTATAGAGGGGAAGTATCACCTCCCTGGACCTATTCGTCATGCATTCGTACAAAACCTGGACCTATTCGTCATTTGTGTAAAGTGCTCCCTCTTCTATTGCACAGACTGGCTGGTCACACTGGTATATCCTAATATACATCCACTTGCTTTCCCTCTTGAAACAGGTGGCGGAGTCCCATGATGATCAAGACATCTCAACAGAAGTGATTCCTGTCCCTTCATTTGCCTACGGTTTACAAGGATTACAGCACTCCACCAATTACAGTGTTCGTGTACTGTGCACCAATGAAATGGGCAGCTCCCCTTTCACAGACTGGATTTATTTTCAGACTCTGGGGTTAGGTAAGCAAATATCAGGAAAAGCTGAAATTATAATTTTACTCTATAATAAATTGGTCCTGAAAGCTCAGAAAGAACCATTAACCCACTTCACTGAACAGCTTGTTAATTCAGAAATGCAGGGAACCTATAGATTATTAGTTTGCTTGCTGCATTGAAGGTCTCCTACCATCTTGCTCTCATTTGTCTTGAGGGACATGTCTTCATGGGATCTCTGCTGAAAAAACAGGCCCTTCTCATTTCTCACATCTGCTCCAGTGCACTAAAGATTGGCTGCTAGGCAGGCAGGGCCAAGCCCAGGTTCTCTGTATTGGGAGAGCCAGAGTGCAGGCCTGGAGTGCTTGGGGCTGCTTCAAAGCTTTCGAGGCCACTCCTGAACCACCTCTCCTGCCTTACTGTTATTCACTAGTGCACCAGAAGGGGGGAGAAAGGTGGGTGGAGCTTTATTTTCTCAGCTATGGTGCAAGTGTTTGTGGGTTAGCTGTACAGACATGCCCAAAGTGAGTCATACTATTGTCAGAAAAGTGACTGTAAAATGATGTCTTGGCAGTTCCTACTTAAACTCATTCAGTAATTTGTTTACAGGTCAAATTTGCCCAATGTGCAAGTCAAGCAGTAAAAGTTATAAACTCCAAAATCACCCTTGTGACTCATTTTGGTGTCATTTTGTTGACTTAAATGGAGTGATATCAAGGATGAATTTGGCACATTTGTTCTGCCTCTTACATCATTGCTGGGAGGAAAAAACCTGCTGCTGGAATATGGCTGACACCCCTAATAATACATTACACAGAATAGAATCTGATTCACTTTCCAATTAACTGCATTAGCCTGGTAGGCCTAATAGACATAATAACTTTTTTGAAGGTCTTTTATGGTAGTGGACAATGTAAGGGGCCCCAAAAGTTAGTCTATTGGACTTCTGTATGAATGGATCTGGGCCTTGGTAGTTCCCCGAGATCTGTGTGGGTCTTGCAAATGAGGAGTAGAGCTATTTAAAGGATTTCATAGATTTCATAGACTTTAGGACTGGAAGGGACCTCAGAAGATCATTGAGTCCAGCACCCTGCCCAAGGGGCAGGAAGTCAGCTGAGGTCATAGGATCCCAGCAAGATAAGCATCCAAATTTGTTTTGAAGGCGTTCAATGTGGGTGCTTGAACCACCTCCAATAGCAGGCAATTCCAGACCTTGGGGGCTTGGACAGTAAATAAATTCTTCCTTATGTCCAGCCTGAAATGGTCTTGCTGGAGTTTATACCTGTTTGACCTTGTCATCTCTTGGGGCACCCTGGTGAACACCCCCGATGAACTTATAGGTGGCCATCAGATCACCCCTGAGCCTGAGCGTTTTGGTCACTTTACGAGCCGCAGCATCACATTGAAGGCTCATGTTCATCTTGTGGTCAATCATGGCCCCCAAGTCCTTTTCATCTGTAGTGCTAGTCAGCGTTGCACTGCTGAGCCTATAAGTGTGCTGCAGGTTTTTCTTCCCAAGGTGGAGAACTTGCATTTTTTGGTGTTAAACACCATCAGGTTCTCATCTGCCCGTTTGCTGAGCCTGTCAAGGTCAGCCTGGATTGCCCTCCTGTCCTCAGGTGTGGATGATTTACCCCAGAGTTTGGTATCGTTGGTGAACTTGGCCAGTCTGCTTCTGACTCCAGTGTCCACATCATTAATGAAGATGTTGAACAATACCGGACCAAGGACAGAGCCTTGGGGGACCCCACTGGTCACAGGGCACCATGACAATTTACTTCCATCAACCACCACCCTCTGGGTCCGACCACGGAGCCAGTTCCCCAGCCAGCAGATTGTGGTGGACCCGAGGCCACAGTTGGCCAGTTTTGCCAAGAGGTGATCATGGGATACCAGATCGAAGGCTTTTTTTGAAGTCAATATATGACATCAATCTCCTCTCCCTTGTCCAGGTGATAGGTCACCTGGTCATAGAAGGAAATGAGATTGGTCAAGCAAGATCTACCCACAACAAACCCATCCTGGGTATCCCTCAGGATATTGCCGTCAGCTAGTCTGTTAAAGATGGCCTTCTTGATAATCTTTTCCAAGACCTCGCCCAGGATAGAGGTCAGGCTGATAGGCCTGTAGTTGGCCGGATCCACTTTCCTCCCTTTCTTGAAGGTAGGCACCACATTGGCCTTCTTCCAATCTTCGGACACTTCACCAGAGTGGCAGGAGTTCTTGAAGATCCGTGCCAGGGGCTGGACTATGATGCTAGCCAGCTCCCCGAGTACCCTGGGGTGGAAACTGTCAGGGCCGGCTGACTTGAAGGTGTCCAGCCTCTCAAGGTTTTGCTTCATGAGGGCAGGGAATCTCCCTCACCCATGCCCATTACAGGACAGGGAGGCCTGGGTGTCCCATGGGACTGGTGAAAGACTGACGCAGAGTACCCATTTAATAGGTTGGCTTTTTCTTGGGTGTCAGTTGTCCCATCTGGTTTAGCAGGGGTCCAGTGTTGCCCTTGCTTTTCCTCTGGCTCCCCACATATCTGAAAAAGGAGTTTTTATTGTCCTTGATACTTGTAGCTAGCTGGAGTTCTGTCGCAGCCTTGGCTTTTCTGGTTTGCTCCCTGCAGGACCGGACCAGTGCAGAATATTCTTCCTTGGAGGTGGATCCCTTTGTAGGCCTTTCATTTTAGCCACAGGAGATCCTCTAGTTCTTTGGAGAGCCAAGGGGGCTGCTGAGCCCTTTTGCTGCCTTTCCCCCGAGACGGAATAGCCTGAGCTTGTGCATCAAGGATCGCTCCCTTGAGGAGCAACCACTCTTCCTGAACTCCCCTTCCCTTAGGGTCATGGTCCCTTAGGGCTTCACCGACAAGCTTCCTGAGCTTGTCAAAGTCAGCTTTCCTAAAGTCAAGGACTTCTGTATTGCTGAATGACTTGCCAGTTTTACAGCGGATGGTGAAGGTGATCAGCTCGTGGTCGCTGTCGCCCAGCTTCCCATCGATCGTTAAATTGCTGATTAGGTCATCCCCGGTTGCCAGTACCAGGTCAAGCAGCGCTTTACCTCTCGTTGGCTCGTAGACTTCTTGGGTCAGATAGAGGTCATCCACGCATGAGAGGAAGCTTTGCGACCGCTCGGATTTAACCGAGCACTCTTCCCATAAAATGTCAGGGTAGTTGAAGTCTCCCACAACAACCATGGACTGGGAGCATGCAGCCTCAGCCAATTCCCTGGCGAACTCCTGGTTAAGCTCTTGACTTTGGGTGGGAGGTCTGTAGTAGACTCCCACCATCTTGTCCCCTGTACCGTGTTTCTCACAGATTTTAACCGAGAGGGTTTCCAGTTGTCCGCCCTAGTCGCCAGCATCAGCTTGCAGAGACGTGTAGCTCTCCTTGACATAGAGAGCTACACCCCCACCCCTTTTGTGTACTCAATCTCTCCTTTACAGGGTATAGATGTCTATTCCCATGGTCCAGTCATGGGTAGAGTCCCACCAGGTTTCCGTTATCCCTATGATGTTGTAATTATTTGTGTTAAGCAGGAGGACAAGTTCCTCCTGCTTATTCCCCAAGCTCTTGGCATTCGTGTACAGGCAGGCAAGTGTCCCCTTGGGGCCCTTGCCTTGGCCACAGATTGATCCAGGGGTGGGCTCCCTTAAATGGCTAGGTCCACTGGCTTTGCAAGGGTTGCTCAGCAAGCCATTGGTGGCAGTAGTCCCCCACATCCTCCGGCGGGCTTAATTTAAAGCCCGGTGGAGCAGGTCAGCCAGTCTGGCTGAGAAGAGCCTCCTCCACAGTGGAGAGAGGTGGAGGCCGTCCCTTCCTAGCAGCTTACTGCCTCTCTCACCAAAGAGCGGACTGTGGTCATGGAAGCCAAAGCCTTCCCAATGACACCAGCGCCACGGTCTTTGGTTCACTACCTCAATCCTCCTCTCCCTCCTCAGCCCATAGCCCAAGACTGGGAGGATCAAAGAAAACACCACCTATACCCCCAGACCCTGTAGCCCCTTTCCCAAATCCCTGTAGCACCTCGTGACCTGGCTGGGATTGCTCTGAGCCATGGCATTGGTGCCCACATGGATAAGGAGCATGGGATAGTGGTCAGTGGGCTGGAGGAGTTTAGGGATCTGCTCCACAATGTCTTGGATGCGGGCTCCTGGGAAGCAGCAGACTTCCTGGGCTAAGGGGTCGGAGCAGCAGATTGCCTCCTCAGTCCGACTCGGGATGGAGTCTCCTATGACAAACACTGTGTACTTGGTCTTGGGGAGAGTGGGGGCAGTAGCTACTGTAGAGCCTGTGTTGCCCGTGGGATGGTGAGCTCACCGTCTGCTTCCTCTGTAGGAGTGAGGGGCAGGAGCAAAAGTCAGCTTGCCCAGTAGAAGAACTAGAAACAAACCCTTTTTGCACCCCGACTCACCTCTTGTATGTTTCCATGGAAGGGGTGATCTGGGCATATGAGTATACGGCTCAATACAGTATGAATAGCAGTCAGCAGTGCAATGCTGTAGGCAGTAGGGCAAATAATACTCTGATATGCATCTCCAGCAAAACCGAGGAGGTGATTCTTCCGCTCTACTCGGCACTGGTGAGAGCACAGCTGTAGTACTGCGTCCAGTTCTGGGCGCCACACTTTAACAAGGACGTGGACAAGCTTGAGAGAGTCCAAAGAAGAGCCACCCGTATGATCTGAGTCTTATAAAGCAAGTCATATGAGGAAAGGCTGAGGAATTTGGGACTCTTCAGCCTGAAGAAAAGAAGGCTGAGAAGGGACCTGGTAGCAGCTTACTGCTACACTAGGGGATTACATCAAGGGGTCAGTGAGCAACTGTTCACCAGGGCACCCAAGGGGAAAACTAGGAGTAATGGCCACAAACTCCTGGAAGACCATTTCAGGTTCAACATTAGGAAAAACTTCTTCACGGTCAGGATGTCCTGACTGTGGAATAAGTTCCCTCCGGAGGTGGTGCAATCACCTACCCTGGAAATCTTTAGGAGGAGACTAGACGCATGCCTTTCTGGGGTCACCTGACCCCCAGTTGTCTTTCCTTCTTGGTGCAGGGGGGCTGGACCTGATGATCTCCCAAGGTTCCTTCTGGCCTTACAATCTATGAATTTATGGTTCCCATGGGTGCAAGGGGTATTTATCTGTGTGGAATGATTAACTCGCTATCCTCAATTTTTAGCTCCAAGCAGTATCCCACAAAATGTCCATGTCATCCAAGGAGAATCTAGCCTGATTTTGGAGTGGGAAGGAGTGGCGCCAGAAATGATGAAGGAAGATCTACTGGGGTACAAACTAGAGTGGAGTCAAGACAATGTCACTCAGGTAACTGTTTCAGAAATAAATAGTGGAGAGACTAGCAGCTGACTTTTGACTGGGAGTGTTAAAATTGAGGTTTCTAGACCACCCTGTCTCTCATATTATTTTTCTCCCAGAGATGCAGCAGGGCAGTGAGGGTGCATGAGGCAGTACCAGCTGCTGTGGTGCTGATAATGGTGGCGTAGCCAGACAGCATTGTGGCAGCAGTTACTTTCGTACACCTCCCCAAAGGCAGCACCTGGGACTGCTGTCCTGGTCTCTCCTCCTCACCTCCCCATTTTTGCCCCTCCCTCCTCCTCAGCTATGCTACTTTCTCTATGCACACAGTGGATTAGGTTTTCAGCTGGTGTAAGCCAGAATTGCCCCCTGGATTTTGCTGGGCCTACGCAGATAGACACCACCTAAGGATCTGGCTTAGTGTGTTTGGGCTCAGCCCTGTATTCTTTGCTCACCCCAAATGGCTTGATGTCCAAAAATAAATTGGTAAACAGAGTTGTTTGAAATTAGTGGGAGTTCTTTGTGTGCAGACATGCTATGTGTGTGCATGTGGGGGGGAGAATAAACCAGGCTGGTGGCTGTATTAGAAGGCAGGTAGGTAAAGCACCATCCTTCAGACTGATTGCTTGCTCTTTTTAAGGTTGGTTGAAGTCCGATTTTTTTCCCTAATATGTGGAGATGGTAGCATTTTCCCCTGAAGACCAGAAGGGGAGAGGAGCAGCAGCTGCCTACTCCCCACTCCAGAATCCCCAGCATGAGAAGCAAGCAGAGGGATTTGCCCCACTTCTCTCTCCATTTGGCTCCTAAACACAGGGAACCAAGCAGAGGGAGTTGTACTGGGAACCCAATGCCTACTTCTTGCACCATAGTTCCCAGAGTGAGTAGCAGGTAGAGGGCTTTGCTCTGCTGTTCCAGTCCCTCTGGGAACAGGAGGACTGCATCAGACCATGCTTTCCCCAGCTGGGATCACCCCAGTCTCAGGAAGGTGCAGGGAGCAGGGGAAAGGGAGCGACTAGACTGAACATTTGCACTGCTTCATCTCCCAGAATCACTTCCAGCAGTGGAAAATTTCCACTGTGGTGGAAAGCTTCCACTGCTAGAATTGAACATTTGTACATGATCTAAGTTAAAGCAGCCCCACTCTCCAATTTTTATACTGAGAGCCAAGTCTGTTCCCAGCTGCTCCCTGCCTCGGGAATACAGAAAAGATGCAAAACTACCTCTTCCCTCAAGATCCTGCCCTAAAACACAGCTCAGCCTGAGGGGAATATCTGGCCCTTCTATGATGCCGGATATTTTTCCCCCTAAATGCCAGTGATTATCTAAACAATGCACATTATACTGCAAATTAAGTTAGAAGAAAGCTTTAACATGTTGTATTTGTTTGATTCTTGGCAGTTCAAAGGGTCCCTGGTGAGGTGACAGTCTCTAGCAGGAGTATAATGTGCAGTGGACACTTAGAATGGTGCACATGCATGGCAACTGCCACTGCTGCCAGCCTAGTTGCTACAGCCACTGCAGCTGTCCCAGCCCCTGCCAGCATCCCTGCAGCTGACTAGAGCATAGACCAGGGGCAGACAAAGTGACAGACTCCATTGCCCAGCAGCACCTTTCTGTGTCACTGTGGTAGGTTTCAATGGAGACCCCAGCAGTGGTGGAACCATGACGGCTTGGGGCCAGGGTTTCCATGGAGACCAGCTCCAGCAGTGCTGGCAGGGCATGCAGCTGCGTGGGGAGCTGCTCTGGGGCTAGGATCGTGCAGCGGTGACAGTGGTCCGGAGCTGGGGCAGAGCTGCGGTCTTCTGCCTGTGTGCCCTGGGCAGGGGTATGGAAAATGCCAGCCCCAGCCGCAGGGCAGCTCCCTGCTCTGCTGTACACCCTGCCAGTGCTGCTGGGACCTGGTCTCTGGAAGCTGGTCCCTCACTGTCATGGTGCCACCACTGCTGGGGTCGCCATGGAAACCAGCTGCAGCGGCGCAGGCAGGGGCATCTGGGAAATGGATCTGCCATTTTGCCTACCCCTAGCGTAGACCTTAGCTGTTGGGTCTGGGTCCAGATTCAGCCTCCATTACTTAGTTTTCATTGATCCTGCTTTTGAAGCTTACATGATTTATGGTAGCTTTTCAACCCAAGCAGATGCTTTTTCTTAAAGTTTATATTTGTTTTGCCAGTAGCCCTATAATGGCAGACAAAGGGAGAGGAAAATGGATATATTTCTCCCCTCACATGCACTAGTCCTACCCCAGTAGAGTTCAGTTCCCTTGAGTGGGGCTTCTATATCAGTGAGAGTGGAAAACTGGGCCCAATATTAGAAACCAAATGGTTTCAGATTTTCAAGTGTCTGTTGTAAGGCACGTAAAAAGGATCTTTTAAACGAAGTTAGACGAACACCTCACTGGGGTCGTTTGACCCTAGTACTTTTTCCTGCCATGGCAAGGGGTCGGACTTGATGATCTGCTCAGCTTCCTTCTGACCCTACCAACTATGAAACTATAAAATTATGGACAGTACCTTGGTCATGTCTTTGTAAGTGAATCTTGAACATGAATGTTGTCCTGGAATTTGAGCAACATTAAAACAAATGAAACTTACTCTTCCATGAAAGCAGGCAGTGTCTCTGCAGCATTTGAAACCAGCTTTGTGTGCTTGAAACAGAAGAAGGAATCATATATTTTAAAAGGGTAAAAACACATTTCTATAGCAATTTTCATGCAAAGATCCCAGATATTTAACTAAGCTACATAGTATTCTTACAACCTAGGAAGATATTGGCCCTTTCAGAGACAGTGAAAGGAAAATGTAGAAAGAGAAGCCTAAGGTAATGATTCTCAATCAGGATGCAACAGCACCCCAGGGTGCCATGAGATCCTTTTAAGGGTGATACAGTGCTATACAATATTGACACTGTTAGTTGTGCAGGCACCAATGCATGACTTTAGGGAGCAGCCCAGAAATTTCAAATAGGAACCTATAGTGTCAAAAACCTTCTGACCTACTGTGATCTTTCCAAGTTGTTTACAACAGAATTTATTAAATATTTCCCTGTGGTCAAAAGATGGGTCAAAAGTATGAGTTGGCATTTTCCAAGGAGATCATTGGGTTGAAAAAGGCCAATAGCTCTTGGCCTAAGTCAAGGGTAGGCAACATTTTCCAGCTGCAGATCAGAAAGACCCACCCTGGGGCAGAAGAGGGCAGGCACTAGGACCCTGCCACAACTGGCAGAAGGCATCCCCAGCTGCCAAATGTTGCCAAAGCCATGTGTATGTGGGCCAAATCTGGCCCATAGGCCATAGGTTACCAAACCCTGACCTAAGGAAGTGTGGCGGAACCAGAACTAGAACTCGGGAATCCCGATTCCCAGCTCTAACTCTAAACTCTGCACAGAATGATCTGCTTTAAAAAAAAAAAAAAAAAAAAAAAAATAGGATCATAAGAAAATAGGGCTGGAAGGGACCTCATGAGGTCATCTAATCCAGCTCTGTGTTCAATCCCTGGCTAAACCATTCCAGCCAAGTGTCTATCTAACTTGCTCTTAACAATTTCCAGGGATGGCAAGTCCAAAATAGGTTCCTCTGAGTATAGGTGACTACTCTTGTTTTCTGCTTTCAGGGAGAGATGATAGTGCAGGAGACAACAGCCAATCTTACAACATGGAATCCTCTAAAAGACCTCATCATCAGAGTGTGCATACTGAACTCTGCTGGGTGTGGACCCTGGAGTGACCCTCTAGTGGTTGCAGCTCAAGAGGTTTTAGGTGAGTAGCTGGATGATTTTGGTTTGTATTTGTTGATAACAAGCATAAGCTTTGAGATGGCAATAGTGGAATCTCTGGGCCTGAATCTCTAGTTGAGCAGAACTGCTGTAGATCTAGAGTGTTTCATTTAAACAAAAATGGATTTAGGGATTACTTGAAGATGTGGCATAAGCAAAACAGCTCCCAGCTGTGCCCTGTCTTTAACTGATGCTGTGTGGGCAGCACAGGGACGGAAAAGAGAAGCAGAACGAGAGAGAAAGATGGGAGCCTGATGCTGCTTGCTTATGCCTTATCCATACACATTAGTAATGAATTCAATTAAATCAGTGCTGCCTTGTCCGGTTGCCCTTATTTGAGTTTTAAGTCATTCCTGAGCAATTTTACTTGAAACAAAAGAATTCTCGTGTAGACAGTTGTGTGGACCCTGAATTCAAATCAATTTAAAATCACACATCAAATTAAATCTTTGCAATCCAGCATGTAGTCAATGGACGTGGAAACAATTTACAAATGAGTAAAAAGGGACTGGGGCTTTACCACATGTCATCTATTCCATAGTAGGTGTCCATGTACATGCTCTTACCCCTTGCTAAGTGAAAGCTAACTTGCAGTAACTTACCTCTCTTTCACTGAAGACAAAACTCTTGTTAGTTACCATTTCCTACAGGATAAGGGCATGCAAATAAATAGTCACTATAGAATTACTGATGCAGAGGAAGTCCTACCCCATTTTACTCTGCTATAAGTTGTTTAGATGACCATACTCTAAGTCAGGGATGGGAAAAATACACCCCATCAATTGATTGTATCCGGCTTGCAGCTGCCCCTGTGGCATTGTGGATGGGGCTGAGCCCCACCTGGCGCAGCCTGCACTGCGCTTGTGCCCGCACCCACCCTGTGCCTGCTGACAGCCCTGGCCAATATGCGTGGCTTCCTAGTGGAGCTGCTTCCACTGCTGCTGCAGCCTCTGGGTACTGCTTGGCTCCTCCTCCTGCCCCTGCTGCATTGCTCCAGGCAGCAGGTAATGAGAGGATGTGGCAGCGGTGGCCATAGGGATGCGTGCAGGGCACCATGTGCCCAGCCAGGAGTTTGGGGGGGGGGAAGCTGCAGCCTTATGTTTAGTTCTGTGACTTGGCCCCAGTACATGAGGCTCCAGCTTTAGCTCCCAGCTGCCTTTCACCCACCCAGTGCAATGAGCAGCCACCTGTGGGTGGAAGATGGGCAGAGCAGCGCAGTGCAGCCAGGACAGGAGGAGAAGGATCCACTGGAGGCATGGGGAACCAAGCAGTACCTGGGTGGCCAGCAGGAAGCTATTCTTGTTGGCTGGGCTGGGGTCAGGGCGGTGCTGTTGGTGGATGTGGGGCAGGAATAGATGGGAGCGGGATGTGGGCAACCTCAGGTGGGAGCAGGCAGGGCTTGGTTCCATGCAGAGCACTACAGGGGCAGCCATGGGCTGGATAGGGGTGGGGGAGAGGGCTGACCATACTTGCACTGTATCGCTGGGGGAGCTCTGTTGCATGTACCCTCTGCCTTCCCCTGCCCCCCACTGCCACCTCCCCGCTGGCTCCCAGGACCTAGTGCAAGGGCAGCCTCCCATACATATGCATACAACCCCCACCACACACGTGTGTCCACCTCCCCTGTCCCCACACACGCAATATACAAGAGTAAGATGTTATTTTGAGCTATTATGCAATTGATTTATGTTTTTTTTGAGTAGTGTATATATAGAAGCAAGACAACAATATTTTTTAAAAATAAAATTAAATGTTATAGTAGGTGTTTGATTTCTCAAGTAATATTTTTTTCTATAACATGTTAACATTTATATTTTCTGAAAGATTTTGTGTGTGGCCCTCAACAGCTCACCAAAACTTAAGTGTCCCGTCAGCCGAAATAATTGCACTCCCTTGCTCTAAGTTAAGCCTTTACAACTCTGAATGTAGACAGGCCTTTATACTGGTATAAATGTGGGACAAAATCATTGCTGCAGGGGAGCAGATCCATAACTGGCATAAATCAGCATGTCAATGGTATAAAGCAAAACTGTCCATATGGTGGCCCGTGGACTCCACTTGACCCATGCAGTTGTTTCAGTGAAGGATTAAGTTGTGCCTTATCAGCACAACCACTGGATCCACCGTACTGGCACAGCTCCAGAACCCAGGGGTAAATGCTGCCTCCGCTCATACCCACACACCTTTGCCCACCACCAAATTCAGGATCTTGACTCTCATCTGGTGACTCAAACTGGTATCATAGGAAATGGAGGGGTGAGCGGCAGTGGTGTTCACCCTCTGCATTCCAGGGACTCCACACCAATGCAGTAGTTCCAACAGCCATACTGACAGGCTGCTGCCCTGCAGTCTGGATTTGACCCATGGGGCCAAATAAGTTGGGCAGCCCTGGTATACAACCATGCCACATCCTTGGCTGGTATACTGTGAAATTACAGTGGTGTAAGTACAGAATAGACCTAACCACAGGGCTTTCCATTGTCTTCCATCTCATCCAGTCCTTTACCTTTACACAAAGGGGTATTGATCTTAACAGTGGAGACCTGACCCAGTGAGATGAGAAGGGCTGACCAATGTAGGTTCTGCTTTGAAGACATTCTTCACCCACATCAGACTGTAAATCACTGTTCAAGATGCAAAGCAATGGGCCAACAGGCCTGTTCTGAACAGTGATGTCCAAGGTTGTTGGTTTTTTTTTTTTTTCAAAGGACAAAAAAGAGCTTTGTTTTTTACTGGCTTCAGTCATCTCCTGCATGCTGCTTCACTATTGTTGTTTGTTCTGTTTGTTTTTATAGATTTCTCCCCCCCCCCACCCTTTTCCCCCCATTTTAAAATAAAATTTTGACTGGTTATAATTCAAAATGTGTTGTGTCAATCTGGTGATCACAGAAGTGAAGGAATAACAACATTTGAGACCCATCCTGAACTCTAAGGGCAGTTGTATCCCTTCTTACAGCCATTTGATAATGAATGCTGTGGTCCTTCATGGCCAAAGAAATGTGGTCAGTGTCACAGGATGACAGAGGTCAGTGTCACAGGTCATCTATACCTTCATTATAGGTCTTGAGTTGGAATGAAGTTAGGTGCAGCTGGCTCTTCACTGCAGGTTGTGGGTGACATTGCTCTCAAGTCAGTCATTTTGCCTTCGCTATTTGCACAAGTCTTTTCCACAACACTGGAGGAGAAAGAATTACCCTAAAGGCCTGGAAAATGTTGCTGAAATTCAACAAAACTGGCAGCAGCCACTGGTGTGGTGCCTGAAGCAATGTTTAGCTGCTTCTTAATTGACGGACTACCAGTGGATGGCATCCTTTTCAAATGGACTAAGATAACTAAACTAATGCTGGGTTCTTTTAGGGTTTGGTTTCAAAAACTGCTTTACCATAAAATTCTGCCTGATCTATGCTTTGGCCAAGGGTTGGCCCACAGCAAGCATAAGCAGCCATGGATATTAGCATCTGGAAGTATAGCTTTGTTATGGAAATACTAATAGGTCGTAAAATAGAGAGTTGCAAAAATAATCAACCTCTGGTCCCAGCCTGTATCTGGTGGAAAAGTTGCTTATTTTCCAAAAATAGCAAATTATCCCTGGGCAGACTTTGCACAGTAAAATGCCAGGAGTGGTTTGTGACCGTCTCCCAGTACAGCAGTAGAGATACCCAAGCTTATATAAATAGTAAGTTGTGTTACTGCAGTGAGGCAACTTAAGCTCTGCTTTGTTCACATGGGAAATACAAAAAGGAGGCTGTAAGCTTCCAAGTGGAAACTTGGACAAATGAGAAGGAAGGAATATAAGGGTATTGTTCAGGCATGCAAGGATGAAATCAGGAAGGCCAAAGTTGCAGCTACCAAGTGACGTGAAGGATAACATGAAGGGTTTCTACAAGTATGTCAGCAACAAGAGGAAGGTCAGGGAAAGTGTGGGTCCCTTACTGAATCAGGGAGGCAATCTAGTGACAAAAAAAGCTGACATGCTTGCTCAGTGCTTTTTTTTATTTTAGCCTTCACAGGTAAGGTTAGCTCCCAGACTACTGCACCTGGAAGCACAGTTTGGGAAGGAGGAAAGCAGGTTACAGTGGTGAAAACAGGTTAAGGACTATTTAAAGCTGGACACGTACAAGGCCGTGGAGCCGGACACAATGCACCCAAGGGTGCTCAGGGAGTTGGCTGATGTGATTGCAGAACCACAGACCGTTATTTCTGAAGACTTGTGGTGATTGGGAGAGGTCCCAGAAAATTGGAAGAGGGCAAATATAGTGTCCATTTTAAGAAAGGGAAGGAGGATCTGGGGATCTACAGGCTGGTCAGCCTCACCTCAGTCCCTGGAAAAAAACTTGGAGCAGGTACTCAAGGAATCCATTTCCAAGTATTTGGAGAAGGTGATTAGGAACAGCCTGCATGGATTCACCAAGGGCAAGTTTTGCCTGACCAACCTGGTTGCCTTCTATGATGAGATGACTGGCTCTGTGGATTCGGAGAGATGAGTGGACATGATATACCTTGACTTTAGCAAGGCTTTTTATAGTCTCCCACAACATTCTCGCAAGCAAGCTCAGGAAGTACAGGATGGATAAATAGACTGTAAGGTAGATTAAAAAAACAAACAAACAAAAAAAACAACTGGCTGAATTGTCTGGCTTAAAGAACAGTAATCAATAGCTTGATGTCTAGTTGGAAGCCAGTACCAAGTGGAGTGCCCCAGGGGTTGGTTCTGGGGCTGATTTTGTTCCATATTCTTATCAACCACCTGGAAAATGAGAGAGAGTGCATCCTTAGCAAATTTTCAGATGTTACCATGCTGGGGGGGGAGTAGTAGATATGCTGGAGCGTAGGGCTAGGATTCAGAAAGATGTAGAAAAATTGGAGGATTGGATCAAAAAGAATCTCATGAGATTCAGCAAAGACAAGTGCAAAGTCCTCCATTTAGGCCAAAACAATCCCACACACTGGTACAGGCTGGGGACCGACTGGCTAAGCAACAGCTCTCCAAAAAAGGACCTCGGGGTTACAGTGGACAATAAGTGAAAATGAGCCAACAGTGTGCCCTTGTTACCAAGAAGGCTAACAGCATACCAGGCTGCATTAGTAGGAGTATTGCCAGCAGATCAAGAGAAGTGATTATTCCCCTCTATTCAGCACTGGTGAGACCACATCTGGAGCACTGTGTACAGTTTGGGCTCCCCAGTACAGAAAGGATGTGGACAAACTGGAGAGAGCCCAGCAGAGGGCAGTGAAAATAGTGGGGGCCTGGGGAATATGACTTCTGAGGAGAGGCTGAGGGAAGTGGGCTTGTTTAGTCTGGAGAAGAGAAGACTGAAAGGAATTTAACAGCGGCCTTTAGCTACCCTGTAGGGGGGTTCAAAAGAGGATGGAGCTAGACTGTTCTCAGTGGTGGCAGATGGCAAAACAAGGAGCAATGATCTCAAGTTCCAGCAAGAAAAGTTTAGATTCAGTGTTAAGAAAACCTTTCACACTAAGAGGGGGTAGTTAAGCATTGGAACAGGCTACCCAGAGAATTTATGGAACCTCTATCCTTGAAGGTTTTAAAGACCCAGCTAGACAAAGCTTTGGGTGGGATGATCTAGCTGGAGATGGTCCTGGTCTGAGAAGGGGGTTGGATTAGATTACCTCTTGAGGTCCCTTCCACACGTTACTTTTTTATGATTCTACGCAACTCTTTCACTGACAGGGGAAGTGGGCACAAAGAATGCATAATGCTTTAAGAGGCACCCTTGGTAGTGGCCTGTGCCCTGCACTTTAAGGACATGAGCTGACTGAGCTAATAGGTTTCTCTGACTCATAATGTCTATGATCATGTGCTGAACAGGGCTCAGAGGATGCACTCCTTGTAGGTTCTCAGGATGAAAGAACTGTTAAGCTAATATAAACTAGCATTTTCACAATACCAGAGTGCCCTCAAATGCTCCTATAAGCACATGTATAATATTGCCTTCTGTTTGCCTTGTACAGCATTTCTTCAGGCATGTTCTAGAGAGAGATGTGGGGGAGGCATCTCTTGAGGACCTAACTTATTCGACTTCAGTGCTTCTCTCTAGTTATGTGGGAAATAGGGATCTAAATAGGCAGGTTCTTTGGTTAGTTGGCTCTTCTTCCCCCCGACCCCTAAGCCTATATAGGTACCTTGTGTAGGTTGGCACTGTTTGGATTGGGAGTTGGGTAGAACTAAGGGGATGGTCATAGCTTGCAGTAGTGTTTGTCTTCCATCTTGCAGAGTGGTCACATTGAGCTGCTGGGTGGTGGTTCCCTGTTTCTACACATCTCTGATGGTCCCATTAGTTTCTACAGGATTTCTTCTTTTTAAAGCAAGAAAGATTAGTTTCTAGCCCTTCTGATTGCGAAAAAAAGACTATCTGAATGTGATGCAAATCTCTCTGCAAACAGAGACTGAAACAATAGTTTGGAGAAAGGTTGGTCTCAGCGGGGCCTTATCTTTAGGTTTCAGGGTTGGCTGTTTGCATCAGCATTGTTAACTGTTTCCTTTCCGATCATTTGGCAGGAACATCCAGCTTCTCTAAAGACTTGTGAACAGAGGTAGAGAGAGGGACTTTTTTTGCTGCTGTATTTATAAATCTCTAATCCCTCTTCATCCTCTCTCAAAGAGCAGATTCATTAGGGAGCTAATAAGGAAAAGGGTGCCTAGAGACTGGTGTAGATGGTCTGGCAGAAACCAGGGTAGATTTGCACTTGTATAGACTAAATAAATGGGAAATGCATAAGCTTTTGTAAGCAGCAGACATGAGTCATCACATGCGGAATGGTCTAAATAACGTCACAAAATATGGGTGCTGGTAAATGGGCACTAAAGTTCTAACTCAATGCTTTTTAACAAGAGGATGACTATTAGCCCATATCCATTATTTATTCCAACTCGGGAGTTGATATTTCTACTTTAATTTGCCCCTGTTTAGTAGATTATCAATTCTTCTTTCTATTAAAAAATCTTATGGATCTCAGAGACATACAATTCAAATGGTATGAAGGGTCTAGAAGTGTATTCATCAAGCAGATCAGTGCCCCCACAGTGAAGGAGAGATTGGGGCTGGGACCTGGGCTGGGGCAAGCACTGCCCAGGGTAGGAGTGGGGTGAGGTGACTTGTCTGGGAGCTGCTTGTGTGGCGGCTTGTCCAGTGGCTCTCACTGCTGCTCCTGCCACCAGTCTGGGAGGGCATGGGGCAGGGTTGTGTGCCTCAGGATCTGTGCAGGGTGGCCAGGGCTGCGCTGGGCAAAAGGCAGAAGGCGCTGGGAGTGGGGGCTATGCCCCCCCCTGCAGCTTGCCCAGCTGGTGCGGGGCCAGTGCGAGACTGAGCTCCTGTGCTGCCTCCAGATGAGCAGCGGCTCACCCTGGCTGAGTGAGTGGCTGCAGGGCATGCGGGGGGGCAGGGATGCCTCCAGACTGGGGCAGGGCAGGGGCTATGGGGTCTGCAGTGACTTTGTAAGTGGCACCTGCCACTTGCCCAGCCGGGGCAAAGCTGCTGCTCATGTATGAGGCATGGGGAGGCTGGGCTGGCTCCCACCACTGCACGCCACTTGTCCGGAGGCAGCATAATGGCATAGCCTCCGCTCCCAGTGCCTTCCGTGTTTCACCTGGTGCAGCCCCTGCCTGCCCCGTGCAGATCTTGGGGCACACGCCCCTGCCCCATGCCCTCCCAGACCAGTGGCAAGAGCTGCTGGACAAGCCGCCACACGAGCAGCTCCCAGCCCAGTGGCACACAGCAGCATGAGCCACCCCACCCCATCCCCGGGCAGTGCTTGCCGCAGCCCAGGTCCCAGCCCCAATCCCTCCCTCGCTGTGGGGGTGTTGATCTGCATCCCCCCACACACACCTTCTCTCCCCACCCTCTGCCCACCACAGCAGACTTACCAGTTGGAAGCAGCTGTCTCCAACATTGAGGACTGCTGTCTGTTTAGTCTATGGCCAAATCTCTGAAGTGACACCTAATGTTTTCCGAATCAATTCGGAGGCTTTCGATTCAATTTGAACCTTTTTAATGGGTCTCTGGATTTGGAGATTCAGCAACAGAATTGGGCCGAATCTCTTCCAAATTTAATCGCCTACTGAAGCTTCACACAGCCCTAATAAACATTTCATGTGTTCAACTTAACATTTGCTAAGTGCAGTTAAAATGTGAGCAGATACACTTTCAAGCAGTTTAGCCTGTGTTAAGTGCCCTCTTGGCAGTTGCAAAGTTGTTCCCTTTCAGGCAAGTCTTATCCCTTATCATGTATTGACTGTAAGCATTACATCTGTCTGCATTCCTAAAACATTTTAAATGCTGTTTAAACTGCAAATGCCCAGATATACAAGCCAATTTAGAATGGTTTAAACCTCCTTAAACATTTCAAATACCTAGATAGTCAGGTATTAGTTGAAATGGTCCTTCTTGAACCAGTTCAGCGTTATGTGCAGACACCAAGCTATCTGGGACTAGCATCTGGTCAGTCCTCCAGGCATCCCATACTGCACTGTTCTTCCATCAGCTCCAAATACTGCATGGAAACAGGCTATTCAGGTTGGGGTAGTGGAGTTTTTGCTGTGTACCAATATTGCTTGCACTTGACCCAGTCTGCCATCCCTGGCTGATTTGGGTTGGGGGTAGAGGGTCAGATACATGGGGAGTACTCCTGCTTTTAGGTTTCTGGGGTGCTGGTGCTCTAGGAGAGTTGCCCAGTGTCACTGCAGCTTTTAAACAGCACTTTCGCCCAAGTCACTGGCCAATTTCGTTCCATTTCTGGCAACCGACAGATCTTGGGCAACCCGTGGGAACCCAGAAGCAGGGATACCCCCTCTGCCTACTCCTCTTCCCCTCCCAATTAGCCTGGGGTGCTTCAAAGCCTGTCCAGTTGCTACAAATGGAATGAAATCAATAAGTGGCTTGGAGGAAAATGGAGTTTAAAAGTAGTGGAGACTTTGCGCAGCCTGCATGGAATGCCCAGCTCCCTGGGGACCCAGAAGCAGAGGTCCAAGCCCCCTTCCACAGGGCCATCCCTAGGAAAAGTCTTCTTAAGACAGTAGCCTGAGCTAGAGATCTTGGGTAATCCCCTGGAGGACCCAGCCCTCTGAAAAGGAAGAAGCAGGGATCCAGGTAGCTCCCTATTCCCTGCCCCCAACCAGCTGGCCACCCCTTCACCCTCAAATCAACCTGTGATGCACCAAATGCTGAGACACTGTGAGGAATTTCAATTATTTGAGTAGCTTGGGGAAGTGTTTTTTATAAGCTACAGAAGCTTTGATTTAGCCCCTGATCACCCAGCTCTCAGGAACCTAGAAGCAGAGATCTAGGCAGCTGTTCTACTCTTCCTTCCTCCCCCCCCACACACACACACACTTGGGCAACCCCAGTCTGGGTACCACTGTGCAGGTTTTGGTAAAATGCAGGAATCTTCCTTATTGAACTCAATGTTCACAAGAAAGGGATCAGAAAATTGTAGGCAACTGATGTCTTCCTCCCCACTCAAGGCATGCTGGGGCACTTGCCACTGGGAGGTAGGCTGGGGTAGGTATTCACTATCGACCCCTGGTGGTGGTTTGATAGAACCGCAATGCCTAAAAAGTGACTCTTCTACTTTGAACCCTTGTCAGTATATGTGCAGACACCTGAAGACTGGGACAGTCATGAACTGGTTCTCAATCAGTGACAGTCTCGGGACAGCTCAAGTGTTATGTCTGCCCATGCCCTAATGGGTCACTACATTTCAGTGATTTGCATCTCTTGAAAGTGAATGTGTGACTATACCCTAACACCTATTTACTTTAATACATCACAACATTTCAATGGATTTGCAACTATTGCAAGTAAACATGTGACAAGGCCCTACGCGAACTTGCAATAGAATTTCTTACCTCATTCCCCTCAGCTCTGAGTAGAGCAGAGTCAGCTGGTGGAGGCTTCAAGCTACTGTCAAGGTTGAAGAGCTATCGAGGGACTTTTTCTACATTCTTTTTCATCCTCAAACAGTTGGGAGGTGTTAGTGCCATCTTGGATTTTAAGAATATGAACAAATCAATAAAAATGTCACAATTTAAATTGAGGCACCACTGAAACTTTAGTAACTGTATATCAGTGCTTGTATGGTATTGCTTCACTACTTTCATTCCTGATGGCTGGTTACATACACATACCATTCAGATCCTCACATTGGCAGGTTTCCAGGTTCTTCAGTGTCCAGGGACATTCACAATTACGTGGCCTCATTCCTTCCCCAAGAATATTCACAAAGATACTTGTTTTTGGAGGCAGTTCTCAAAAAGAAAGGGATTCCTATATTGCCTTTCCTAGGTAAAAAGCTGTAAAAAGCAGTCTTGAAACAGAAGATAGAACCAGTTTTATGGTTAATTTCTTAAGAGCTCATATACTCAGAGACCTTTCAGAAAGTTAGCTTCTTGAGCTTAGGTCCTATCATACCTTGGAGTTGCAACTAATTCCATGTTCCCCAGAGTCTGTGGGTGTGTACAAGACACACTATAATGGCTTTGGGATACCACAGCCAGCTCTGAATAAGATAGGTCAGTTGCTGGAAGCAGTACAATAGCATTTGCAAGGTGTTTTGCCTAGCCCTAGAGCTAATTAGTTTGAACAGAGCATCAAGCTTATTTCAAGTCACTGCAATAACTCTGTTCAGCACTGCATTTTGCCACATAGAAAATAAAGAAATCGAAGCAATAAATCAAATTGTTCTCAGTCTTTCAAAATGTTATCAACATCAGCTATGGCTCTTTTGACAGGAGCAAGACTACACCGAAACTTCTTTCAAAGACCAGACAGAGTAATACATTTACATGTGACTACGCTTGTTAAGCAGTCAGACTTTACTCCAAAGTGTCCCAAAATATGATGAACCAATCTGACCTCACTTAAAAGGGTATAACCTAGAATACAACCATTACTTCATTCATTACTACACTGGGGTAGCTAAGGGTATGAGCAGACAGACACCTTAAAAAGGGAGGGTATTATCATGTGGCAGCTGCTCTGCAGTATCTACCGCACTTTTCTATACTCCAGGCCCTCCAGTAAAACACGTATCTTGTTTTCGGAGGTCAGAACATAGAGAAAATTATTTTTACAGAGTCACATGACCTATAGTAAGGCCTGAAAACATAGTAGCTGCATCTGGATGGGTGTGGACATGTGGTATGTTGCACCGCAAACCCATCTGCAGTGTCACACACCACACATGCAGGTGTTCCCCGTGCTGCTACCTTGCAGTATTTGGCTGGGGGGAGGGGGGTGTTGACCTGGGGTCAAAAAATGCATGCCAAAAAAAAAAGCAGGGCAGCAGTGCACATGGTGGCAGCATGCCCTGCCCAAAACCGGGCCAGAGCCATACTCCAGCTGCTGGCCAGGCTCCCTGCTGCAGGAGTGCCACAGCTGCAGCTCCCCAAGGCCTTCAGGACCCCAGGTAAGGCTGCTGGGGCCAACAGAGTTGCTGGCCCCAGCCTCTCCTACCCCAACCTGCCGCATGCCAGAGTGCATGTAGTATGGGCATTCCTCCAGGCCAAGTAGCAGTGGCACAAGTTGTGCTGCTGCTACTTGTCCCCTGAGGAAACAGACATTCCCACTTGTCTGGATGTGCCCAGTGTGTCCAGGAAGTGTAGTGTCATGAGCTTCCTGGTGTGGCAGACTGTCTCCTACAATATCATGCTTCCTGGATACACTTACATTCCCAAGAGGATTTAATCTGTCAAACAAGGTTAGGCCCTAGACCAGTGGTTCCCAACTGTGGATTGCAACCCCAAATGGGGTCACAACATCAGCAGATGGGGTTGCATGGGTGGGGGGCCGTGGTTTGGGAGTGAGGGCTCATGCTGAGAAAATGGGGCCATAAATGGGGCCTTGCTGAGGAAAAGTTTGGGAAGCACTGCCTTAGCCCCTTCCAAAGGGGAGTAGCAAAACTGTTAGTTCTTTACTGCAAGTAGTTCTTTATATAAGTTCCTGTAAATAAAGTGTTGTTTCCACATTGCAAGCCTCATCAAGATACTACCAGCAGCTCAGTTGCTGCTTTGGGCACAGATTACAGTTCTCACCCAATTGCCATGGCTGTGAAAGGGTTGATGCAGGACTTTGCCCCAAGCAGGCACAAATGACAGCCATCTTGGCAGCTCTGTGGTATACACAGTGTCTGCAGGAGCTCTCCTTTTCCAGTGAAGAAAACAGCCTCCCTGCTTCAAACATGCACCCCAGTTTTGGGGGGCTGATTTTGGAGGGAAAAGGTGTGCCTTGAATGTGAGATTATATAGTATTTTGTGTATGTAATCTTGTAGTAAGTGGAAGTTAAGCGGAAGCAGTTTAGATGTGAATAAAGACTACTACTTCTGGTTTGGCTTCGCATCTCATAGGAAAGGAGCGAAGACACAAAACAATACCTGGGAAGCAGGTGATGAGACTGGTATTTCCCTCTTCCTTTTAATCATACTTGGTATGATGTCTTTCTCTGTCTATATCTAAGAACAGAATTTACCCACTAGATGCAGTTCTGTCGTATTTATGTTATATAATGGCCCTAATTACACTATTAAGTTTTTGTTGGTTTGACTGTGTAAGTCAAATATCAGTGCAGAATGATCCCCAATGTACACAAAGTGCAACATGTTGGTGCTCCTGTTAACTCATAGGGAAAGGTATCTTGATGATGTGGATTCATTCAGTTGTTGCTTGTCAGGCACTGATGGTCTCTTTAACTGGTGTCTTCTCCTTCATGTAGGTGGCCAGAGACAACCTCCCTATGGGACATCCTGGGTGCCTGTAGCTTTGGGCATTCTCACCGCCCTGGTGACAGCTGTTGCCCTGGCACTGATTCTCCTTCGCAAAAGAAGAAAAGAAACTCGATTTGGGTAAGAGACATTCCTTAATGGCTTTTAAAGCTGGTGAGAATGGTTTTTGACTCGGCCTCATCAGTAGTATTCCATCAATTTTATATAACAAGAAGTTGGAAGTAGAACATTTCTGCTCCTTTCCTGACAGTTTTTCTAGCAATGAATGGACTAGTTGTCATGGTTTTCTGCTTTTCTTTGCCACCTAGTCATGCCTTCGGCAGTGTGGTCGGCAGGGGGGAGCCAATGGTCCATTTCAGAGCTGCCAGGTCTTTCAACAGGGAAGGCCCAGAGCTTATTGAGGCAACATGTAAGTAAAATGGTCTGAGTGACTCCCTCCATTTTCCCTAAAGTGTGCTTTTTAGGATAAAAAGCCAAGAGTCATTTAAAGAAGGTCTGGGCATAAAGTGAGCAGGTGGTGGGCATGCTTCTTCATGTGGTTCTCATAGGTGCTCAGTACTGATCCTGTTCCTAATCCAGTCCAAGGAAGAGCCTGGCAATTAAGTTGGACTGTCTTGTGGACAAGTGACCAGTAGTATTTGGAATGAATTCACCACATTGGATTTGAACAAAAGGTTGCAAAAACAGAAGGGTAGTTTATCACCTGTTTAGTTACATAGTGTGTGTACACTCTCTCCATTTGATTTTTTTTACACTTCAGAAACAACCATTGGATAGTATCTTCCCAAACTTCAGTATAAAGCAATGTTGTCAAAGATGCAGCAAGGGAATTGCTATAACACTGGAAGAATAAAGTTCTTATGCCTGAAAGTTACAGGTTTCTTGTCTTTGAAGCTGAAGTGTGGGGAGAATTCTGCCTATAACATTTTTCAGCATAGGAAGTGGGACTAAAGAGCTGGATTATAAAGTGGCACCACCAAGATGGACTCACTGGATGTTGTGACAAAATCTATGATCCTGCCTCCCTTTTGATTCTCTTCTGTTTGTTTTTCTAGTGGAGAGCATAGGGATCAGTGATGATCTGAAAACCAAACTCAAGGATGTCTTAATTCAGGAACAACAGTTTACTCTAGGAAGGATGCTAGGCAAGGGTGAGTTTATATCAAAACCTGAACAAGACTTTATGCGCCATGATGGAAAGCCCCATCTATTTTACAGCCATCACTTGCGTACGTCTACACATGTGCCTGACTGCAGTAACCGCTGTTGCTGAGCAATCCTGATGACACAAGGGTCATTTCCGACCCTACTGTGCAGTAGTTTGCTGCTACTGTGCAGTAGTGTTGGCATCATGGTTTGTGCCCACTGGCACTACATCACCATAGCAATGAGCTATGTCCACGTAGCATCTCACATAGATGTGCCCACTAAGTACAGGAAAGCAGTTCCAACTCTGTTGTCCCTGATCCTGTTAAACATGGTTGAGGTTGTAATTTAGATGGACCTAGCCATCTCCTGTGTTAAAACACTTCCAGGCACTTCTTACGTTACAGCTGTCAAGAATTTTGTAACCAAACTATGAACCTTACTGTACATCAGGGATTACACAGTATTCCTGGTCTACTGATATGCAAGAGGGTTGGGATAGGATCAGAATGACCTGGACAGTTGGGAGAAATGATCCAATATCAACCAGAAGCAGTTCAGCAAGAACAAATGCAAAGTCGTGCACAAATGCAATAATTGAATGCACAGACATGAACTAAGTAGTGGCTGGTTAGGCTGCAGTACTGCTGTGTTACCGAAAACCCAGTACTGTTTGGTTTTTAGAGAGACAAGACTGCAGCCTATGATCAGGAATCTTTTGCAAACTTAAACACAAATTAAGGGACACATTGCTTAATGCTTACCATTTTTGTACACCAAGTGAAGATAAAATTACGTGTCCTAATGATTTTCCATTTCCTCTTAGCAGGTAAGGTATTATTACTACCACCCAAGTCAGCTAAAAAGGCAAGAGACAAGTCTATAGCCCAACCTTTTATTGATTACGCCTCAGTGCCTGTCTAGCTGCCTGCAACAGCCCAATACAGATTTTCACCTATACCGACTGGGGAAGGTGTAGGAGGGAGAAGAAAGGTGGCATTCAGGCTGGCAGCAGGCTGCCTTTAATTTGCTGAGGTTTTCTCAAAATCTTGCCATTTTCACACCTAATATTTATACGTGGACTTGGAAGATGCCAGTTAACTGGGGTCTATGTCCTTGTGAAAAGCTCAATTCTGGGAGAAGGGACTTCTTATCTCTTTCCCTCACCATCTGAGAGCATTACTGGCCGTGTTCTGTTTCTTTTACTTTGCTGATTAGGCTAGTTGAAACATCTGCAAAGTTTCACTCTGAAACAGGCTTTGAGGCATGCTTCAGTCATGCTTTTGCAGCCAAGCATAAGTCCCTTGGAAGTGGCCAAAGCTGACAAAAGGTTAACAAAGATGCATAATTATTTCAATACATACAAAAAACTAGAACTCTTGGTTCCAAAATGATACCTTTTATTAGACCAACTGGAAAATACAAGAAAATTGTCTTTTTGTGCAAGCTTTCAGGATGAAAGTCCCTTCGTCAGGCTCTGGGAAAAGTGTAGATGGTACAAGATAGTAAAAAGTCCCCATAGGTAGGAAATAAACTTCATTTTTGCACAGAGGAAGCTGAAGATGGAAGGTTGTCCCTCTGGGTTCATGAGAGTGTCTTTGTGAGCTGTGTTGAGTAGCTCTTTGATGTGTTGATCAGGTAGAATTCCTTCCCTGGAGGTGTCAGATGGCAGGTGGGGAGGTAAAAAAACTTCCTTGTTGTTTTGCAGTGAAGTTTAAAATCCAAAATTGGCTAAAATTTGGCATCTTCCATGATTCAGGGGTGTACTTGGTAGCCATGTTGGTTAATTATTTCAATGGAATTCTAACTTAATTCAACTTAATTCTTATAACATCAGCTATTACTTTTAGCTGCCCTTAAGCACTTTCAACAAAGCAATTCTTGGCCTATTCTAATATTAGTGGCTTTGATAAACAGATTTTTATTCTACTTTCCAGGCTGCTGCTTATAACTTAAATGCAAGCTTATTTATTATTGATTATATATCAGCTGAAACATACAGTATTCATATCTCAGGTCTTTGTTAGGTCCATAGTCTTCACCCATCAGCGTGGTCTGTGAATCACTGATCATGTCTATAGCCTAAAACAGAAAAGGACCAGAAGCTGGATATGAGCCAACAGGGTTCTCTTATTGCAAAAAAGCCAAGCCATAATAGGTTGTATTAAAAGGAGTATCACTTACAAATCAAGGGAAGTGATAGAAGTGATTCAACCATACTGTTTGGCACTGGTTATGCCTCACATGGAGTATTATGTCCATCTTTGGGCCCCACATTTCAAGAAAGACATGGGCAGATTAGAAAGAGTCCAGCAGAGTGAAAAAAAAAATTTTAGAGACCTAGGAACCAGGCCTTATGAGGAAAGGCTGAGAGAATGAGGGTTATTTAGTTTGGAGAAGACTAAGGGCAGAGTATCTCTGTGACAGAGCGGAGATTTCCCAAGTCCTAGGCTGGTGTCTTAACAACTAGATTTTACTATATTTCCTTGTTTAATTCAGGTTATTCACTAGAAAAAATAATTTTCAATCAGAAGGCCAGTAGTTGAGGTGGGAATAGAAATTAGGCAGAATAGGCCATGGAGAAGGGAGCTGAGAGGTGTGGTTTTCCTTTTAATATAAAGATTGGTTTTAATGTAATTTTTTGCAACCCAGTTGCAAGGAGACCATTTCCCCCAGCAGTCCCAAACAAATGTCAGTTCTTGGTAGAAGATAACCTACCTGCAGCAAAGGGCTGTAACAGCTACAAGCAAAAATATTGGGGATGGAAATGATGTTTCTGCCTATTATAGTTCTGGGTTTGGGGGACAACCATTGAGAATCCTCCCTGCATAAACCCATTTGGCCAGGTCCTTAGTTCCTGCTCTGACCCCTCTGTGCTGCCTCATGCAGCAAATGAGCTGGAAAACTGCTGACAAGGAACTTGGGGACACCATCGGTGTGAGAAAACCAGCAGCCATAGCCCTGGTGTGGTCTGTTCTATGCTCCCCTGCTCTGGGTCTCAACCCCTATTCTCAGCAGAGGGGAATCTTAGGTGTGGGAGAGGGTACAGGGTGATTTGCAGTGGTAATCTCCACTAATGTAGCAGATCTTGGTTTTTCCCAGGATTAGGAGAGTATAAATGTGGCTTGAAGCTGTCTGTGATCTAACTGTTGTGGCATGGGAACGAGCAGCATTACCATAAAGCATGGCTCTGGAGAGTACCGTATATTCTCATGTACAACATGTCTCCAGATAAGACATGTACCTTTGTGGCAGGGCACTGTGTGTGCCTGCCACTTTAAGGGCCTGGAGCTGGCAGCCACCAGGTGCTTGATGAGGGCAGCCATTTTGGAGTCAGGGGCTGTCTATATAAACAGGGCAGTTTGGCTGCTGGAGGGCAGGCAGCAACATCGCCTGGTCAGAGGGCTACTGAGATCATCTGGAGGTAAGGGAGGAGCTGTAGGGGATGGTAAGGAGGCTCCTGGTCCTGGGCATGACCTAAAACTGCACCCTGCCGGGAGTGGGTGGCCTGGTGGGGTTCTCAGTGGCACGGGAGCCCCCAGGAAATGCCAGGCCAGTTACCACCCCGGTGAAAGGTGGGTCGGGGCACCTTAACCCCAGGTCCCACCACCGGATGGGTAACCCCATTTGTGTGAAGGGCCCAGAGGGCAGACCCCGGGAGAGAGTGAGCGGCTAGAGACCCAACCTGAACGAGAGAGTAGCCTCGACTGGCCCATTCTGGGGCCAGGACCAGGATGGTCAAAAGGGCCAGGGGCCCACCGCGAGGGACGCCCAAGAGCCAGGGGCCTGGGGTCCCGACTGGCCTGGAGGTGGGCCAGGGCTGGTAGCTAGAAGTCCCGGGGGGACCACACCCGAGAGGGGAAAATAGTTTCGGGGGGCTAGGTAGCCTGAATGAAGGCGGAGAGGCCGCCTGAGTGGAGGGATCATGGAGGGGTCCTGTTAGGAGGATTCTGGGGCGCAGCGTGGGGGCCAGTGATTATGTGAACATCAAGATGCCATCTGCAAGGCTTGGGCTGCGGTATAGGGGAGGAAAGGAGCCGCAGAGAGCGCCCCCTGGCATCGGGAGACCAAAATGGGTAGCCTCCCGCTTAGTTGACATCAATTAATGAATCAATTAACATCAAGGCATGGCGGGGGAGAAGGCAGGTGGTTAGCCGAAGAACAGGTGGGCGGGCCACAGAGATTGGCCCTGAGTAGGCTCCCTGTTACAACCTTGTTTTGGAAAGGCAGAATGAAGAGAAAAAGATTTTTACAGAATTGTGGCTGAATCTTGTCGTCATGGAACAGGAGCAGAGTCTACTTATCAGCATCATTCACCCTCCTGTTCCCACTCAGCCTAGTGGTTTAATCCTGTCATGTGGATGCTGCCAATTTGGCAGCAGCTGTGGTAGGGTTACATTTCTAGCTTGTGACTTCACTCTTCTATGCAGCCAGGAGCCAGCCAGCCCTGGGCAACCATTCCAGCATCCCCATGCCTCCATTCCAGTATGGAAATTGACTTCCTCACTTAAAATGCATACCCAAGTTCTGGATGGCTAATTTTGGGAAGAAAGCTGCATGTGGTATGCAAGTAAATAGAGTAGCTAGCAGAAAGAAGCAAACATAGCCATGGCAGAGAAGCAAAATCTGTCTGGCTTTGCTTCTTGGTTCTTCTTCTAGTCTTGCTTTGTTGGCAGTACTTTGACTTGATTCAAGGCACCTCAAACCAGATGCATTGAAATACAAGATAAGCAATTACAGAATTAGGTTGATTTAGCAACTGAACCGTCCCATATCAGGCAGATCAAAGGAAGAGCAAAACTAAGGTGAAGAAATACTAACGCTTATTTTAAAATCTTTGTTTGATTTAAAATCATTCCAAGCTAAAAGAATATAACTGGGGTCAGTCAGCCACACTTCATCTACACTAGAGCTTTGTCTCCCCTTGAAATGTGTTGGGGGAAAAGTAATTCACATGTGGCTCATGTCTCATAATCTTAAAGCGATTGTCAAGTCAGTGGCAGCTGATGGAAGGCACTCCCTGAGTTTAGAGAGAAAAGGTCTGATTGGGTTTACTTGACTGAGTGCTGATGTGAATGCCTCTCACTGGCATGGTCACTGGAATATCATCTCTGAGAGCTGTCACTTCAGAAAGCTGTCATGTTAAAAGTTTTCCTCACTGACCAATCTCCCTAACTCTGCAGTTGTAAGTCCCGTCTCTGACCCTAGCTGAGACCCTCACAGTACTTCTTCCCCAGAAATGTTCCTGTCATCTCCCAGCTTCAACCTCCACTCTAGCTCAGCATATCCTCAGCCAGTAGGTCATCAGAGGACTGCCTGTTGAAACTGCTTTCACTGTGTCCTGCCTACCATATCTCCAGTCTGATTTTGTTCCTCTTTATTTTGTTCCTCCTTTCCCAGGCCATGTCACCTTTGCCTCCCACACACATATAGCCACTGGTGCTGACAGGGAAGGCCAAAAAATGCGGCTGATAGCTACACTTTTCATAGACTGCGCTCCTCCCTTCATGACCCAGAGAGAAAGCTTGGTATGAGTCATACCCTCTGCATTAGACATGTTCCCTGACTGTCTGCTGTCACTAATCCACAGGGGAGTTTGGCTCAGTAAGAGAAGCACTACTGAAGCTGCAGGATGGCTCTTTCCAGAAAGTAGCAGTGAAAATGTTGAAAGGTGAGTACAAGCAGGCCCACTTGAAGTACTTCATATAAAACAACTTGGAAAGATTCAGTTGATTACTGCCTCCTCTCCCCATCCAGTCTGTTCTGCCAGCAGTGCCAGCCTGGAGTGTGTTGATTCATTCATCCAGCAAATGTCTCCATACCTTCATCCCCACTGCTCCCTACGCCTAAACTTGGGCACTTTACACCGAGCTATTTCACTCAGTTCTTCCCTTTTCCTTCATCCCTAACTTTTGAGAGTATAAACTTGTCTGGGCAAGAATCATTCCTGCTTGGGTCTTTACACAACATCTAGTACATGACAGAGACACAAAAACTAGTAATAAATACTACTGCATCTACTACCATGAAATACGGGGGATCCATCTTAGCTGCTTGATTTTACATCATGCTAAATTATATGGTAGGGATGGTCTAGTCAAGTCCACTTTGCCATACTCAGATACAACTGCAGGACCAAATTCTGAAGAAAATAGGTTAAAAACTCTGGGCCAAATTTAGGGGCAAGGCGACGAGCAGTATAAATTCAGGTCAGTTGCATGTGACAGAATAGCATAACTTCAAATGCTATTTGGTGGGTACAAAACAAGTGTAATTTGCATGTTGAGGGACTGGAGCAGGAAAAGCAGCTACCAGGATGGTATAAAGCAGTTCTGTACCTAATGTAACCTCTGCTACTCTGTCCCTATCACTTCTGGAGCCAAAGTCTGTGGTGTAAGTGGACAATAGGTATTTTTGTTTTAAACAAAAGTAACACTTGCTTCTACCTGGAACTCAGTATGATCTCCCCGAGAATCTTAGGCTGTTTACATTATATTTGTTTTGTATGTATGTAATGCCAAGTTAGTACTTTTCATTTACTACCATTTTTTCTGCCTATCTTGCAGCCCTCAATCTAGAGACCCACTGAATTCAGCAGTGGCATCAGCAGTGGGAAACATGACCCAATGAGCCAAATCCTGAGCTTATTTAAACCAGTGTAAATGTGAGGTAACAGCAGTATCAGCAGTATCATCACATAAATGACTGGTTTTATATGATGTGATGAGATCAGAAGTTGTCTTAATGTGTAACCTTCACCTCCCTTTTGAGATCCATGCTGAATTCAGTCCAAGCTCTCCAGGGCTGCTGGTGCCAAAGAAATCATAACTCCTATGCATTAAAAGGATCAATAACACTAAAAGGTATAAAAGTATTGATCTTCCATGTCACCAAGGTCATGAATTAAATTGTCTCCATTTGGCCTGTTATTCCAGTCTATTTAGTCAGTTGACAACATTTTCTTTGAACTTTTGTGCTACCTAAATCTCCTCCTCCATTATAATCAGGGGTCCATGTTTTCTGTTTCCCATGGAAAAACCAGAAAAAAATGTGAATTTTCCATTTTAACAGAAAAAAACAGATTGTTCATTTTAACAGAGATACCCATGGATTTTCCACTTTTGCAAAGAGCTTTCTGCAGGCTGACAGAGTTCGAGCCTGCAAGAGCTTCTTGCAAAAAGGGTGGCAAACCCTGAGCCCTGTCCCAAAGAGGAGGAAGAGGGGAAAGGGTGGGGCCTGAGACTCTGTCAGCCAGGGCTTGGTTCAGGCTCACTTTCCCTGTAGCCTTTGAGGTAGGTGAGATATACAGGGGTCTGGGGGCCAACTAGGGACCCCCTCCAGGAAGCCTAGGGGACTGCAGATCAGGGCTGGGGGGCCCTGCAGGGAAGGTGTGGGTAACTACCAGGGCTGCGGAGGTTAGGGGCTGTGGGAAGAGCCAGCAGGGCAGGTGGGGGGCAGGGCAGGGGTGTATGGGTGGGGCTGAGGGAGCAGAGAGGTGTCTGTGGGAAGCCCCACACAGAAGGCCAGCCCGAACCAATGGCATGTAGACCCAGAGCCACGTGCCACCCGGCCAGGCAGGAAGCTGCACATAGAGGCATGGAGTCATGGGCCAGGCAGGCTCCTGCTTGCCTCCATGAGCAGCTACCCGCTGGAGTGCTAGAAGTCCCATGCAGAGGCACAGAGCCTGCCTGGCCCCATGGTGCGCAGCTCCTGGTCCACGCACCATCAGGCTGGGCCAGCCTGCTCTGTGCTCCACTTGGGGCTTCCAGGGGGAAGCCGTTCATGGAGGCACAGAGCCCTTCTGGTCCAGTGGCATGCAGTTTCTGCCTGCAGTGCTGTGAGCCCCATGCCCTGGCATGGAGCCAGACCAGGCTGGTGTGAAAGTGTGTGCCAGCAAGCCAGGCAAGCTCCATGCCAGCATGTGCAGGTCCTAGGACTCAGCCAGAGGTGCGCACTGCTGGGGGCTCTGCCTGCTGCAGCCATGAACAACACGAAGGCCTGCTGCCTGCTGCTGCCGAGCCACTGGCAGCGGGGGCTTTGCACAACAAACCCCACACCCACCCACAAACTCCACACAAACACGCGCACACACACACACACACACACACACACACACACACCTTTACAACTCCCCCATAAGCCCCACACCTCCCCACATACTCTCATACCCATGCCCCCACTCACACGCTTACACCCCTTCACAAACCTCCCATAAACCTCACATTCGCCCACAAACCCCACATACTCCCATACTTACACCCCACACAAACCCCACACTCTCCCCAGACCTGCAACCCCCACCCCACACACCCCCAACCATACAAGGTACCTGCATATATTTCTAAAGAAGATCAAAATAGTGTTATATTTAGTTTAATTTGTAAAAATAAAAATCATCATCATCATCATCATAATTAATTTGCATAATTTTGAGTTTTCCTGCACATAATTTTGAATTTTTCTGTACATTTTTCTGGGGTGTACAGATTGGCCTCAGCAGAAGCTCTGATTTTCCATGATGAAAAACCCAAAATCAAATGCCAAAATATATAGGTATTTAGAATTTATTTTACTATAGTGATTGAAACACTGATAGGCTTCCAAATTGCTTTAAAACTGTAAATTTATCAATAAAACATTGTTTTCAACTAATACATACGTACATACACACACACACATATATGTGTGTGTGTGTGTGTGTGTATTTGTGTGTGTGTGTGTATACATGTGTATATGTATATATGTGTGTGTATATATGTATGTGTGTATATATATATATATATATATATATATATATTTAGTGGCCTTTTATTTTAATCATGGATTTTGGGGTTTTAATCAGAGAATTTGCATTTTTTTTAAATCAGAGAATTTGTGATTTTTTTTTAATCAGAGAAAACAAGGATCCCTGATTAAATTTAGTTTCTTTTAGCTAATTAAGTCTCACACTTTTAACCCATGTGTGATTTCCATGGCTTCCAAGGAAAGTTGTTGCTTAAAAAATTGCTGCTAATCGACAGGCCCTCTTTCTGCCAAGAAGCAATTTACCAGATGTCCCTGATGGGTATATAAGGCTATCTCCTTCTTCCAACTTTTATCCGCCCCAGATGAATGAGGCAGGATATGCTTGTTTGGGAAATGGTTGATCTAGCCTGAGACAATGTGTAATGCCTCACGAGGCAAGCTTCCAATAATCAGGAGACTCTGAGGCACTGATGAACCAATTCTAATGTGTCTTCTTTTCAGCGGACATCTTCACCTCAAGTGACATTGAGGAGTTCCTGCGAGAAGCTGCCTGCATGAAGGAGTTTGACCACCCTCATGTTACTAAATTGATTGGTGAGCTAGCGGTACTGTTCCACAAGAGTCACAGTAGAGTACCTTCCAGAGTAAGGAATCCCTAATTCCTTCACAAACTATATATATGGTCCCAAGGCACTGAATAGCAGCCACCTCTACAGTGGCAAGCATCCACTCTCAAGCCCACGGCCTTCCAAATGACATGGATGTTGCTCCTTTCCAGACTTGGAAGGAGCTGAAGTGTGTGTGTGTATTTACATAGATACATTAAAAATGTGCGTGTATGTATCTGTAATTTCCTTTTCTTGTTTAAACCATTTATCTAGCCCTTATTGGCTTTTGCAAATGTATTAAACAGCTATGAGCACAGATGGTACATCTGAGAAATGGCTAAACTGTGGTGAAACAAAGAGACGCAGTGGATGGGTTAATAAAAGAATAGCAGAGAAGAAACCCTTCCTCCTTTGTTTTAAAGCCCCTTGGCCCTGGGGAGAAGACAGTAGAACAATTACTGCTTTGCTGTAAAACAGTGGGAAACATGGAGCAACCTCAGAAATGAAACCATTCTGATTAATATGGGGCAGGTGAAACCTCTTTAGAGGGATCTTAGAAACTTCAGAGCCCAGCCCAGCAAGGAGCTAAGCCCTTCATGAGAGGTGCCGTTGGAGTAAGTGAGAGTAGAGTTTTTTCCATGTCCCATGGGGTTGGGCCTTGAAAGTGGGCTTGACACACAGAGTACAACCCTCCAAAATTACAAGTGATCATGTTTCCTATAAATGGGTGGATGAAGGGAGCAACAGGTTCACCCCCAGTATCAATCTAGTTGAAAAATACTCTTTCTGTGCATATTCTTACCCTAGGTGTCAGCTTGCGGAGTCGTCCCAAGGGCCGTCTCCCAATACCTATGGTGATCCTGCCCTTCATGAAGCATGGAGACCTTCACGCTTTTCTGCTGATGTCGCGGATTGGAGAAAATCCTTTTGTAAGTCTTTTTCTCTTTGTACATTTCTCTAGTGATGGTGTAGGTTCTGGGATGTGAAATTCAGATTGTCTCAAAGTGTCCAGGAGACTCCAGGCCAATGCAGTTTTGAAATGACTGTATGTAATCTGGTGGGAACCAGCTTCTCACTGCCCTTAGTATGAACCAGCAGGTGAGTGCCAGGGGTCAGTGCTTAGTGTCTTGAATATTCCAGTATTCAGTCTTGAACTGTTGCTTTCTTTCAGAATTTGCCTCTTCAAACATTACTCAAGTTCATGATTGATATTGCCAGTGGTATGGAGTACTTGAGCTCAAAAAACTTTATACACAGGGACCTGGCTGCTCGGAATTGCATGTAAGTGGACCAAGCACTTTCACACCAAACAAAGGCTTCTGGGGCAGAATATGAGAGAAAGGAGTTAGAAGCTCCCAAAGTCAGAAGGGGGGAGCCTGCCTTTTGGTGGTAGATCAGCAGTATATCACTTCTTCATCCAAGCAGGTGACAGCAGGTAAGGGGAAACCAGTGCTGGTCAGGGGGGCCGTGGGAAGGAGTGCAGGTCCTCATGGGAGACTTCTAAGGTTCAACTAAGTATCCAAATTGATCCGTCCTGCAGCATCTAGCTGGTATGCACAAGGTTGATACACAATATCTTTTTGCAATGCAGTATCATTCTGACCAACAATGGGCATTGCCACAATATCACAACACAAAGGAGCAGAGAATGTATTTGGGATCTAGTAAAAGAGTGGAGCTTTCAAAGCTGCTGTAAAAAACGAATCCAGAATTTCCCACAAAAGACATCAAACCCTCAGGCTATCTCCAGATACTGGCTTAGGTGAAGAATTCTCTATTGAAACAACTGAGGGCATGTCCACAATGCATCTGGACCACTGCAGTGAAGCACAGTGTACACTGAGTGAGGATGCCACATTACATATTGAAATAGATGTAACATAGCTGCCAGAGTGGTGATGACCATGCACCAACACATTACATCCATTTTATTATAGCACTCCCTAGCACAGGCCAGAGGCTGTGCAGACATGCTTCAGTTGTTGGCAGCTACATGTGATATAAAATTGACACTTCTCGTCCCTGATTTTAATACCTGCTCTGATGAAGGGGAGGATATTTCTGCTCATTTCTTCTCTCTTGGGAAGGAGCAAAGATTGGAGCCAAACTATGTTCTAATAGAATTCTTCATGCATATATAAACAAAACCACCTCTGGCCAGTGAAACTGAATGAGACGTAAGACCAGATTTTTGAAACAGTTGAAAAATGCATTTAGGTTAGGTGTTAAATGAGGTTCTTAAAGGGGAAATCAAAGGGAATTTTTTAAGGTTCCTATCTACATCTTTTTGCACCTGCATACCTTAAAAACTAATTGTGCAGCAGAAACTTGAATGCCCTGGGAGACGGGGGAGATGTTCCTCGGTGAGACCTCTTTAGTTGAAGTTACTCTGCATCTTCACTGCCAGTGCTCCAGTAATTTCCCTGGATAGAGGCCACCAAATATAGTTTCACATTGGCCCCCAAATAGTCAAGAGGCAGGGATGACTTAGTCACCACCACCCACCTGAGCCATACCTGTTGATGAACTGGATTTGAAAGGCTCTATATCTTGTTCGGGGCGGGCAGTTATTTTGTTACCGTGTTTTGGAAAGCTGTCGAGGGCCGCATGGGTAGCCCCACCCCTTGACAGGTGCTCTGCCCCCTGGTTGCCATCTTGTGACCAGAAGTCCCGCTCCCTAAACCCTGACCTTTGCCACCAGAAGTCCCTCGCCTTGCCTCCAGAAGTACTTCTTTCGGCAAGGTGTTTTGCCATCTCGGAATCAGAAAAATACCATATTACAGTAAAAGCTGCCTTAACTGGCCCCTTACAGGCTGGCATGTTCTATTAACTGGCATGCCAGCTTGTAAGGGAAAAGCGAAACTGGAGGCGCCCACTGTGGCACTTCTGGTTTTGCTGAGCCCCCACAGCCCGGGGCAAAGCAGGCTACATGAGGCCCACCTTCCTGTCCCTCAGGGCCCGTGGGAGGGTAGGCAACGCGGTGGGAGGGGCAGTGACGCCCCGGACACGGCGGGAGAAGCAGCTGCCTGAACAGGCAAAGATGCTTGTTCAGGCTTCTCAATTAACTGGCATATTTTGTTATCCAGCACCCCCCATTCCCCATGGGTGCTAGATAACAAAGCTTTTGCTGTATCTTCTAAAAAGCGAACATCTACAGCATTCATGAATTTGATTTCAAAAAATATTTTTCTCCTGATTTACATCTGCTTGTGTAGTGTACATAGAGATGATTGCACAATAGCTTAAAACGAAGTCTTACTCTTGTATGTTGGGGGGGTATAGGTTTGTGGGGGGCTGTGGGGTGTGTGCATGTGGGGTGAGGGAGCATATGGGTGTGTGTGGATATGTGGGGTGTGGGTGCGTATGGGTCTGCAGAGGGCTGTATGTAGGGGAGGGTAGCTGGGGTTTGTGTATGGCAGTGCAAGGGGGGTGTGGGTGCATGTGTATGGTGAGGTGTACATGTGGGACTCGCCCTATGAACACGTGCACACAGACTCTGCCCTGAGCCTGCACGCACAGACGTTCCCCTCTCAGCCTGCACGGGCACTTAACAGCGCGGTCCCATGCTTCACAGTTCAGCGATGCAGCTGGGAGCCACCTGGTGCTGGAGCAGGGCTGGGGAAGGAAAGCAGGGAACTGGCTGTGGGTAGGGCGGGGCTGGGCTATTCAAGCCTGCTCAGGCTCCCTCTGGGTCCTACTGCCTCTGGCTCCTGTCTGCTTTCACACAGAGCCGGGAGGTAATACATATTAATTTATTAAAATTTTGAGGGGCCTTGCGGGCTGGATAGAATGGCCTGGTGGG
The DNA here is from genome assembly GCF_030867095.1 of Alligator mississippiensis. Taxonomy (NCBI): domain Eukaryota; kingdom Metazoa; phylum Chordata; order Crocodylia; family Alligatoridae; genus Alligator; species Alligator mississippiensis. The sequence continues at coordinate 239,132,677 of NC_081825.1, read as the reverse complement.
CCATATTTTGTCTGCCCCTGATCTTATTGTTACTTCCCTGAGCCATCCAGTGCCCAGTTGCTTGGTATGACCCGCAGATTCCAGTTTACTTGTTTGCATTTTCTCTTAGGTTGGATGAAAATATGAATGTAAGTGTTGCAGACTTTGGACTGTCCAAGAAAATTTACAGTGGAGACTATTACCGCCAAGGCTGTGCCTCCAAGCTGCCTGTGAAGTGGCTTGCACTGGAGAGCCTCGCGGATAATCTTTACACAACACACAGTGACGTGGTGAGTTTTGATTTTGGGTGTCCTCTAAAAGCCAGTGGGAATCTTACAGTTGACTTTATCGTGCATTGGGTCAGGTCCTTGGTGATAGTTTCATAGATGTTAGGATCGGAAGGGACCTCAATAGATCATCGAGTCCGACCCCCTGCATAAGCAGGAAAGAGTGCTGGGTCTAGATGACCCCAGCTAGATACTCATCTAACCTCCTCTTGAAGACCCCCAGGGTAGGGGAGAGCACCACCTCCCTTGGGAGCCCATTCCAGACCTTGGCCACTCGAACTGTGAAGAAGTTCTTCCTAATGTCCAATCTAAATCTGCTCTCTGCTAGCTTGTGGCCATTGTTTCTTGTAACCCCCGGGGGCGCCTTGATGAGAGAGCATTGTGTGAATGTGACAACTCTTTGTATGAAGGGACAGGTCCTTCTTTGCATTGTGGCTGAGATGCTCTCCAAACTTGAGAAATGCAAGAGATATTTCTAAATTGGAGGGGGAGTAGTTTATTCTGCATATATGCATGTCATGAATCTTTTTGTCATCTGATACTTTTACATAACTTTATTTCTCATCCTTTGTCTTCTTCCCAACCTTTTGTCTTTCTTTCTTTGCCTTCCTTCTCTTCTCTGTTTCTTTCACACTGTTGTTCTTTTCCATTTTTTCTGTCTTCCATTGTGACAGGAAGGTGAAGTAATTTCTCTCATTCTCATTCTCTCTCATATGCACACACACACATACACACTTGAGCAAGTGTGCCAATAATAGTTCACCCTTCAGAGGGCAATGTTGGGAAGGGCTATCACAATACTTATTGCTGCCTTTTTTGTGACTCATCTTAAAGCTAAGATAGCAATTATTAGAAAAGAAGATGCACTAATGGATTTTCAGGGTCTCAGGCAAGGTAGAATAGAATCACAATTAGGCACCTAATTCAAATAGAATACAGCCCAAAAAGTCATCTTGTTCTAGAGATACTCATCCTCATTCCATTTCACTGAGCAGGTTAGGACAAGCATGTTCATCTGGAACTCATCTCCCTTTCCTCTGGACCTATCTTCTGGTTCTCTCCTTTCTCTCCCTAGATCCCCTCTGATTTGGATTCCTACTGTTTTCTGCTTTGGCTTGTGAACTTGCACTCCTAATTACCAGTTCTTCACCCTGCCTCTTAAGAGAAGGCTAACAATACTGTATTTACCTCAATCCAAAAACTTAAAATTTAAAATGACCTCCCAATAATTTGATTCTATACAAGGAAGATTATAAATGTATAATTTTCCATGTATAGAATCTAATTACTGGAAGATCATCTTAAATTTGTCCCTCTACTGCTGTGGCAGGGACAGCAACTGTGTGTGTGGGGGGGGGGGGGGGGGGGGGGGAGGGGGAGGGAGTCTGGCTTTGGGGCAGTCAGCAGCAGTAATAGCCCCAGCTCAGCCCCATCCTAGCCTGGCCAGGGAGAAGCAGTGGTAGCTCCCAGCTGGACTGGGTTAGGCCTGGAGGAACCACAGCTGGAGCAGAAGGTAAGGGCAGGCAGGCTGCATGGTCTTCTCTATGCTCCCCCCAGCCACACATGCTGTCTCCCCCATTCCTCCCTCTCCCCATCCCCCTCAGTCTCCCTTGTTCTCAGCTCTGGCTTCAGCCCCAAGCTGAGCTGCTGCTTATTGCAGGCTGGTACTAGAATTCAAGATGAGGCATTTTTCCCCATGCTGGTTGGAGGAAAAAACCTCATCTTGGATTTGAGTAAATACAGTACCTTGAAGTCTGGCTACAAAATTGCATGGTGCAAGGTGCAGCCCACACATACATTGTACAATGATTGATGCTCAGACACATCTGAATGGGATATTTCTCCTGAGGAACATACCTCATTAGACACAACATATCTAATTAACTTAATTAGATAATTAAGATGATATGTCCAGTCAGCATAACTTGGCATCGGCAAGCAGAGCCCCAGGCACAGACTTAGAGGGGGCACCAGAATGCTGATGGCAGGAGGTGTTGGCATGGGGGACAGTGTGGGGGTTAACAGACCAGCTGCCAGGTGTTGCGTTAGCCCTACTCCAGCTGTCAGGTTTTTTGCAGCTCAGTTTGCCTTTGGTGATCAGCACTGATGACAAAATTTGGTGGCAGCCACAAGAGGGTCTCTTGCTCAGCAGTTGCTCTTTTAACTATCTAGCTGCTGACCACACTGACACCCCCCCACGCCGCCCTGCAGTAGATAGGTCTGCCTTGAACCCTGCTGCCCTCAACTCTGATCCCTACAGTAGGTTTGGCCCACGGTGTAAACCTTTCCAGTTACACCTCTGCCTCCAGTATCTTTAGTTTAGACTTAGCTCTTTCTTCCCTGCATACATGTACTGCAGTGTATGAAAATCATACTGGAAGTGTGTGCCTACTACCACGTGTGAAGAGTGCATGGGAGATGATATACTACTGCTCCCCTGTTTTCATTGGCATGTGTTATGCTGTTAAGGGCAAGCTAACACGAGCCAAAAATGCCTTGTTACCTGCATCATCTTCAGCTTGTGGGCCAAATTCTGTTTCCATTTATACCTGTCTCTCTCCAGGATCTGGCTCAGGACATTAAGCTAATTAAGTAATAAAAATAATAATTTGAAAAGGAAGGTTCCCTGCTTTGGCAAACAGAGAAGTTTGTTTGCTAGCTTTGCTTGCTGTTCCATTTCAGTGGGCATTTGGTGTGACCATGTGGGAGATTGTGACCCGAGGACAGACTCCATATGCAGGCATTGAGAATGCAGAAATCTACAACTACCTCATCAGCGGAAACAGGCTGAAGCAGCCCCCAGAGTGCCTGGAAGATGTGTGAGTAATTTTCCCCATGCTTTCTTTTGATTCCCATAGTGGATTTTGTCTGAATAGTGATGGGAGTAGGGCCATAGTGTTGTTATAGCCATGATGGCCTGGGCAATATGTGAGAAGTAAGGTGTGTTTGGTACTATCCTTTTTTACTGGACCAACTATAGAGTTGGGAGATATGTCAGACAGTAGATACAGCCTATTTGCTTCTTTTCCAGACCAGAAGAAGGGCATTTTGTGCCCAAAAGCTTGTCTAACATGTTTCCCACTCTGTAGTTGGTCCAATAAAAGATAGAGCCAAATAAGCCATGCTTAATGGAGACAGGCAGACAGACGGAGGCAGCTGGCTGGGCTTCTGATCAGATTTTATTTATTTTTTAATATTTAATGGCACCCACTAGAAAGTTACTTAGGTTGCTGCTACCATAAAAGCAAGGCACCAGTTTTCCTACTTGTATAACTCAACTGAGATCAGGGTATATACATTGACACCTACTTTGGCCCAAGAGCTTAAACAATATCAGCACTCTAATATGCTGATATTCTGTTCCTCTTGCAAAATATTCAGATCTCTTGTGAAACTGTAGTCTCTGACCACAGTTTCAGACCTCTAATGAGGTCTCTGACTTCTTGAGAAACTAGCTATGGTCTCAGAAACTCACTCCTCCTTACCTCCTCTTTGTCAATGGCTAAGAAACAATGTGGGCCTCCAGCCATGCCCTAAAGTTTGGCTAGATAATAATCAGGCAGAGCATTGGGGGAAGTGAGTCTACGAGCAGACCTAATGTATAACAAGTTGGGTTGGGTATTCAACATTGGAGCAGTGCTTCACCCCTAAAATTTAGTACCTTCCACCTCACTCAAACTAGTCTAACAGCTGACCACAAGCACAGCTGTCTTTCTCTGCAGCTTGAATTCCTCCAGTATTTTTCCAAAGATAATTGCCTATTAATTCAGAAGAAAAGCATTTAAGAAAAGGAAATAAGAAACCCTCTCTGCTGAGTAATTCCCAAAGTTGTTTTTTATTTCCCCATTTGTGCTTTATAAATAGTTATGCAGCCATTAAATCCCTTTGCCAGCTACCCCTTTACTTATCCATATCTTTTTGATGGACCAGCCCATCACGAACCCCAAATCAGAAGATATTTTGATGGTGCTTGTGAAACCTACCCCCTCATACAGATCTAATGGGATCTGTCTTTTCCACATAAGGCTCTAGGCACTTGTTAATGAACAAGTCATTCTTCCTAGTCCTCTTGGCAGATTACTTTTTTAAAATTCTTTCCATGCATTGTTTCACCTTTGTAGATACCATTGTTTAACTTAGACAACAAAGCCAGAAAATATACATAATCTGGTGCTACAGAATAAAGAACAATAAAAAGTAGTCAGGATTTGGTCAAGTAAAAATTGCCATGCTTCAGACAATGCTAGGTCCTTTTTCCTCGATGAACACGCTATCAAATTTGCTCAGTCTGCAGCTCTAAACTAGGTTGGTTTGTGTTTGTGTCGGCTTTCACTGCCAGCACTTTAAGATAACACTTTGTTCCCTTTTCCTGCAGGATTGGCAACAATAAAGGGATAGAAATTTAAATGCCAATTTTGTGTATGATGCACAGGGAGAAAAGAGAACAATAGAATTGGCTGTACTCTAGCTAAATGAGTGCCAGGAGAGGCATAGCAGGATGGAGGGCAAACATATGGTAATTCAGCTAGTGAACTGTCAGAGATTTGCCTGCTGAAGCAGAAGTTAGAGTAGAGCTGATAGCTCCCACTCCCCAATTATTGTGCCAATGACTTTAATCCACACCAATATTCAAATGACTTTGGCTGCAGTAACTGAAGTTTAATCCACATTCAACTTCAAAAAATCATGAGTGCTACTGTGGCTGATAAATGACTTGAGGAACTTCTCTTTGTAGTTGCAGAGTGTCTAGAATAGAAAGGCCATTTTCAGCTTGGTTATTCCAACAGTAAGGACTCTGCTGATTTCTTCACATCCCTCTGAAACAAAATCATAGAAAATTAGGGTTGGAAGGGACCTCAGGGGGGTCATCTAGATCAACCCCCTGCTCAAAGCCAGGACCATCCCCAGCTAGATCATCTCAGCCAAGGCTTTGTCTAGCTGGGTCTTAAAAACCTCCAAGGATGGAGGCTCCACCACCTCTCTGGATAATCTGTTCCAATGTTTTACTACCCTCCTAGTGAGAAAATTCTTCCTAATATCTAATATAAACTTCCCTTGCTGCAACTTGAGACCGTTGCTCCTTGTTCTGTCATCTGCCACCACTGAGAACAGTCTAGTTCCATCCTCTTTTGAACCCCTCATCACGTAGTTGAAGGCAGCTATTAAATCCCCTCTCAGTCTTCTCTTCTCTAGACTAAGCCCAGTTCCCTCAGCCTCTCCTCATAAGTCATGTCCTCCAGCCCCCTCACTATTTTAGTTGCCCTCCACTGGATTCTCTCCAATTTGTCCACATCCTTTCTGTAGTGGGGAGCCCCAAATTGAACACACTACTCCAGATTTGGCCTCATCAGTCCCAAATAGAGCACTTTCCTCACCCTGCTGGCAGCACTCGTAGTTTCATAGTTGGTAGGGTCGGAAGGGACCTAAGCAGATCATCTTATCCGACCCCCTGCCATTGGTAGGAAAGGATGTTGGGGTCAAATGACCCCAGCTAGGTGGCTGTCTAGCCTCCTTTTGAAGACCCCCAGTGTAGGGGCAAGCACCACTTCATTTGGAAATTGGTTCCATCTCCTAGCTGCCCTGACAGTGAAGTAGTGCCTCCTGATATCTAACCTGAATCTACTCGCAGTCAACTTATGGCCTTTGTTCCTTGTTACCCACGGTAGTGCTTGGGGGAACAGGGACTCTCCCATTGCCTGCTGGTCCCCCTTGGCAAGTTTATAGGTGGCCACCAGATCCCCTCTCAGCCTTCTTTTGTGGAGGCTGAACAGGTTCAGGTCCCGTAGCCTCTCCTCGTAGGGCCTGCCCTGCTGCCCCTTTATCATGTGAATGGCCCTCCTTTGGACCCTCTTGATGTTGTCCACATCCCTCCTGAAGTGCGGCTCCCAGAACTGGACGCAGTACTCCAACTGTGGCCTGACCACTGTCGCATAGAGGGGGAGGATCACCTCCTTGGACCTGCTCGTGTTGCATCAATGGATGCATGACAAAGTGCGGTTAACCTTCCTGACCACATCCCCACATTGGTGGCCCATGTTCATCTTGGAATCAGTAGCAATTCCAAGATCCTTCTCTGCCTCTGTGCTGACAAGAAGGGGGTTCCCCAGCCTGTAGGTATGCTGCTGGTTCTTCCTCCCCTGGTGCAACACCTTGCACTTGTCTGTATTGAAACCCATCCTATTTTCATCCACCCATCTCTGTAACCTGTTGAGATCTAGTTGTCGACTCCTACCAATGCAGCCCAGTATGCCATTAGCCTTCTTGGCAATAAGGGCACACCGCTGGCTGATATTCAGGTTATTATCCACTATAACCCCCAAGTCTGTTTCTGCAGAGCTGCTGCCTAGCCAGTTAGTCCCCACCCTGAACTGGTGAATGGGATTCTTTCATCCTAAGTGTAGGACCTTGCACTTGTCTTTGTTGAACCTTATGAGATTCCTTTTGGCCCAATCTTCCAATTTGTCTAGGACTCTCTGAATCCTAGCACTACCCTTCAGTGTATCTAGTACTCCCCCTAGCATGGTATCATCTGCAAACTTACTGAGGGTGCACTCTATGCCATCTTCCAGGTCATTGATGAAGACAGTGAACAGAACCAGCCCCAGGAACAACCCCTGGGGCGCTCCATTTGATACCAGCTGCCAACTAGACATAAAGTCATTGATTACTACCTTCTGAACCCAATGATCCAGTCAATTTTCTATCCACCTTACAGTCCATTCATCCAGCCCATACTTCCTCATCTTGCCTGCGAGAATGTTGTGGGAGACCATATCAAAAACGTTGCTGAAGTCAAGGTATAGCATATCCAGTGGTCTCTCCGCATCCACAGAGCCAGTTGTCTGATCATAGAAGACAATTAGGTTGGTCAGGCATGACTTGCCCATGGTGAATCCATGCTGACTGTTCCTAATCATTATCTTCTCCAACTGCTTAGAAATGGATTCCTTGAGGATCTGCTCCATGATTTTTCCAGGGACTGAGGTGAGGCTGACTGGTCTGTAGTTCCCTGGATTCTCCTTTTTCCCTTTCTTAAATATGGGCACTATGTTTGCCCTTTTCCAGTCATCTGGGATCTCTCCTGATAGCCATGAGTTTTCAAAGATGATGGCCAGTGGCTCTCCAGTCACATCAGCCAACTCCCTCAGCACCCTCAGGTGCATCCCATTCAGCCCCATGGACTTGCATGTGTCCAGCTTTTCTAAGTAGTCCCTAACCTGTTCTTTCACCACTGAGGGTTGCTTACCTCCTCCCTAAACTCTGCTGCCAGTTGCAATAGTGTAGGAGCTGACCTTGCCTGTGAAGACTAGGGTGAAAAAGGCATTGAGTACTACAGCTTTTTCTGTATCCTCTGTCACAAGGTTACCTCCCCCATTCAGTAAGGGACTCTCACTTTCCCCGATAGTCTTCTTGTTACTGACATACTTGTAGAAACCTCTCATTACCCTTTGCATCCCTTGCTAGTTGCAACTCCAATTGTGCTCTGGCCTTCATGACTACATCCTGCATTTAGAGAGAACCTTCTATTATTCTTACTAGAAATAACTCATGCCTTCTAAAAGCATGGCTTCTGTTGTTTTCTCACAGTTTCATCTGCATTAGATCAGAATTTGGAATGATAATGTTTCTTATCCATTGCTGAGATAATAAAACATGCCCATTTTAATGAACAGATTAACAGATAAAAAATATGTTACTAACTGTTCCATTTAGTTTGTGCCAATCAGTATCAGTAAATGAAACTTTAATTAAAAAACACCTATGTCTGATTGGCCTTTTTCATTTTGTTTTAAGCACCATAAATAACCCACTTCTTCTCAGCAATTGTTTTATTTAAAACGCAAACAATTTGGAACAGGTCAGGAGACTTAGAATTTGATTTTCTTCCTCAAATTAGAAGCCATGTTCTCTTACCCTGTACAAAACTTGAGCAGAATGACCTTTGTGATTAGATTCTGGAGAACAGTGTTTTGTGGGGTTTTTTTGTTTTAATTGTAGTTGTCAATTGACAAAAATGCATGTGTCTAAATAGCTCCAGTGCTGTAGTGGCACATCCAGCCTAGTTTTTAAAAAATACCTATGATTCAAATTGAACAAATAACCATACTAAGATTCTTAACACACCAAAACTAAAATATCCCCTTCTTCATCATCACCCTGTCTTTGATCCACTTAACCCAAACTCTGCCCAGAGAAATTCTGTGAACCTTCTCTTTCGAATTTTGAGTGGCTCCTCTGTAGATCTGGCTGCTTGGGGATTCATTTTGCCTACAGAGATTTTTGGTTGTATATCAGAATTCTCCTCAGGGCTTTCATGGAGATAAGGCAGAATTGTATCACTCTACCATGGTCCAGTGCATTAGAAGTGTGATGAAGCCCTAAACTGTATTTGCATACCTGCCACTGAGTGAAGAATTGGATTGTGTTTGTTTGCTGATAGTGCTCCTAATCTCTACTAGTGGGCAGTCTACATTGAACACAGACTCTCTTTAAGAATGGAGGCAGATGGCTTCTATACTTTTCAGCTCTCTTTTATTTTGTTTGCATTGCAGCTATGATCTTATGTGCAGATGCTGGCATCCTGAGCCCAAGTTCAGACCTAGCTTTGCAATGCTGAAATTACAGCTGGAAATGATTCGGGGGAGAATGTCTACACTCTCTTCCAGTCAAGATCCTCTGTATGTCAACATTGGGACAGACAAAGAGGCTTCTGGGTGTGACCCTGCCCTGCACACTTCATTTGGAGATTTGGACAATGAAGAGAATGTTGCTGGAGCAGCTGCTGCTGTCACTAGTAACTACCGTTACATCATGAGCCCTCTGTGCCTTGGGAATGATGCTGAAGGTGAAAGACATTCAGATGCAGCTGAAGGGGAGGCCAGGAGCCTTCTGCATGAGCTGGAGTTGGAAGGAGAAAAGAGTTGTTAGCCTGTAAAAAAAAAAAAAAAAAAAAAAAAAAAAGACACTCCATTTCCCCAAGAAGGGATGTATGCAGCTGTATTACCATGTTGCACTGCTTTATAAAGCCAGTGGTGGGATGCTTCTAAGGAGCACAAGTTGCCAGTATCTGTTTGAGCTGTAGTTGTGGACAGCTCAGGAAGATCACAAATCATACTCACCCTCTGGTTATGTGGGGGTAGGATTAAAGGTTGATCACATCAGATGGGAGTGGTTTCAGAGCAATGGCAGCCAATGAGAGCTTGTGCTCAGCTAATTCTCATTGGCTGCTGGAACAGAGTGTACTGTACCTGCTAGTCAACCAGTGCTCACTACTTTGTGGGTGTTTTTTTTCCACTCCAGGTGTGTGAGTTTGGGACTGGTACATCTAGAAGCACTAGCAATTTACACGGTCATTCAGGACATAAGGGAAGAAAAGCCCCCTTGTGTTCACTCAGCAGTACTGTCTAGACCTGTCACCTACCTCAGTGGTTCTCAAACTGTGTTCTGCAGAGCTGTTTCTATCCAGCCAAGACATTAAACATCTGGCATTTTCGAGCAGTGACACTTGTTGCTAGACACAGCCCAGTCCAGGGCTCTCTAAGATTTTCCTGGCGCATTTGTGAGCAACTAAATTGAAACCAACAAAAAGCCAGCCCCTTTCTCTACCCAGTGCGCCTGTTAATTTTAGCCCTGATCAAACTTTCAGCTGAGATTAAAAATGGAAGTTGGGGGTCTGACATGCATGACAACAGAATCCAACTGCAAAGGAATCTAATGAGAGTAGTGCAGAGTGGGGCTGGCAGCAGTGGGGGAAACGGTACTAATGAATATAAAGTGTTACACTCAGGATGAGGAAAGAAACGGTGGAAAGAGAGAATGAGGGTCTGTAAGCAAGTGTGGACTTCAGTAGGAGCAGGCTCCAGCATTTGCTTTTAAAGGAGAATAGATAAATATCTTCTTTTTAACTGCCTGATTATTTTTTCACATCACCAAACACTGAAGGCACAGAAGAGTAGGTGTGGGATCAATGTTGGTGGGAAAGGGGCCAACAAGGGGGAGAGCTCTATCTAAAAAGTAGTCCTCAGTATGAAAAATATTTGAGAACCACTGGCGTTCCTGACTTCTGGCGTCTTGTAAAAGATCAGCCTGACACTGGAGCATTCACAAGTATCACTGCAAACATCAAGGCAGGGAGAAAGTTGTATTTTGACTATGAGGTTTTCTTCCCTCAAATTGGCATGTCTGATCATTATAACTGCGAAGGGTTTATGTATGTTTTTAATAATTTAATATTTTAATGTAAATCAGTGAGTGTTTTTGTGCAGCATTTCCCAATACTTGCAGGGAAATTGCAGTACACCTTACCCGGGTTATCTGAATGTTTACTAGGCCTTGATTTTTTTCTCTTAATTTCCTGCATTCTGAAGACTTCCACAGGTTCATGCGACTTAAGGTTCTACGTTGCTCTTCCCTGGGAATGAATGCTGCAAAATTCAGTTTATATTTTTAATGACTTGATAATGGTGGAAGCAAGATGCATAATTTGAATGCAGATCTAGAAAGTGAACAGTCCAAACTTTGGTGTCCGAGATTTTCATTCAGCCCATTGTAAAGATGGGGATAGACTCCAAAATTTGGATCTACTTTGAATCAATTTTTAGAGCAGGGATCAGCAACATATAGTCCACGAATCCAGGGGGCTTCAGCGGCATGCTGGGACCAGGCAGCAGGGAGCTGCACTGGGGTTGGGCAGCTGGGACCTGCACCAGTGCCACAGTAAGGTGTTGGGGAAAAGCAATGGCATTGATCAGGTGGGAACAGCAGCCCACTTCAGACGCACGCCAGGTCATTCTGGCCTGCATTTCTGAAACATTGCTGACTGCTGGTTTAGAGCAGGGGTTTTCGACCTTTTTGGATCAGTGTATCCCCAGCGGCCAGACATGGAGCAATGTACCCCTGGCAGCCAGATGCCGGGGGGGAAGGAGGTCGGGTTGCCCGTGGCCGAATGCGGAGCAGCAGCAGCTGCTGCATGTGAGCTTCCCTTGCCCCCTGTGTCCAGCTGGGTGGGTGGTGCCTGCACGACAGTGCAGGATGATGCATGGTGGTGCTCTGTCCCTGCCCATCCGCGTGTACCCTCTGGGCCTTCTCAAGTACCCCTGGAGGTATGCATACACCCGGTTGACAACCCCTGGTTTAGAGCACTCAAAGCTTGGGGTAGTTTGGATCTGAGGGTTTGGCTGGAGCTTTTCTGTGTCATATTTTTAAATCTACTTAAACTGAAGCCCAAAAGTAACGATGCCCTAGCGATGCCTCCCAGAAGTATTGAACAGTAACTCAGTCATTAGTATGACGTGCATCATCTTATACACCAGATAATCTCAATTTTTAAATCCAGTTTACAAGAAAACCCAGGGCATAGGTGAAAAAATAACATGTAACAAGGAGTATTGTTTTACCACAAAGCCCGTGCAGGGGTGCATGTATTTGTTGTAAGGGCTGAAGGCTAAACTCCGTGCAGCCTCCTGGGGAGGGCAGATGTAAATATAGAATCTAATTCTTGGAAGCATGTCATTAGTTTTTATGCTTTTTTAACAATAAAATGTGTACTGTGTCGGAGTCCCAGCTTTTATCTGCAGAATTTGGGATGCTGCTCTTAAAGTGTCTGCTCACTTGAATGGGACATTGGTTAAATTTGTTGGCCTGGCACGTGAGTCCTCTCAGTCTCATAAAAACAGGTCAAGACAAATCTTCCTCCCCACACCCTACCTGAAATAAGCAAGGTGCTTCCTGGGGTTAGAATGGGGAAAAGGACATTGCAGCTTTCCCAGGCCACTCAGTGCTACTTCAGCCTTGATACTGTAGAAGCTGTGGCTGTTGGGACCCTGTTCTCTGATGGGCTATGGCTGGTTGTTGTAAATAGAGGAAGGTCAAGCCCAGCTTTTCTTCCAAATCTCGAGAGAGAATGAACAGAGCTCCTCTGGGGATGGATTTCATGGTATTCAAGGATACAGAATCTCAGCTCAGACTCCCAAATCTTCCTGCAGCCAGTCTGTTGAAAATCCAGTCTTCGTACCTGGATTTGCCTCATTATCAGCCCTCTTGAATGAAGGCTGCATTCATCTGAAAATTACAGCTGCTGAGGTAAGTGACCCAAATGTAATACAGTTAGGACTCTAGTTTTCCTGCAGTTCAAGTACAAGGATTCAACTTTCTCTTTTTCCTTCTTTGGCATCCAGCACATTGATCACATGCACTCTGCCTGCTACCTCGCATAGTGAGGGGAAGGTATGAGCTGTGATTGTGGCAGAACCTCCATCTGCTTTGTAGTAAAGCTGACATCCCAGGTATATACTGTGTTTGCTTCAGTTTTTGTTTTGGTTAAGACTCCATCTCCTAGTCTCATATATCTTGGACAGGGTTAACAATATGAAACAATTCTTTTGCTTTCAAACTAGGCTGACCCAGGTGCAAAACGCAGGAAAAAATGAGCCAAACAACAGAGTAGGTGATAGAAGAGGGAGGAGAGAAGGGAAAATTTGGGAAGAATGGAAATTGTCTATTAAGAAAGGCCCTGTACCATATGCAGAACACAGCAGCTGAGGGCTTCAGAAGGGCAGGCTGAAGAGAGAGTATTTCATACAGAGTACTGGAAAAGACTGTCATGCCTCAGACTCCTCCAGGTGCATTTTTTGGATTGAAAGCAGAGAGATTCCAGACAACCTCACCTGCCCTGTGAGCTGTTCAAATGTAAGATTTTTAGAAGCTGTATAGACAGTCTGCTTCTGTTCTTTTTGAAGTCAGTGGGCACATCTATACATGCAATTAATGAGACATAATAAACACCGGTGCATATCACTTCAGAGTTTATTGCTCCTGGTGTGGAAGAAACAAGCTTCACTTTGTTGTTTGGTTTTGAAGTTGTCAGAGACTTTTTATTATACAAGCAGCTGCAGGGGAGGACATTGAACAGACAGAGCTTCCTCTTATCAGTTCCTCATGCCCCCCCAACAGACAGTTAAAGCAAGCTTTTATGTTTCAATTCAGGTCACATGATGCAAGATATTACAAGTCAAACAAAAAACTGCTTTGGACCAGAAAGCTGCAAGAGGGCATAAACTGTGGTTTGACCTATTGACCTCATAGGCCTACTCAGCTCAACAAGGGAAAAGGGCGGGAGAAAGAGCAGATTGCAAAATAGCCAGGAAAAGGCAAGCACTAGCTGAAAGAAGTCAGCAGAAATTAAGGCCTAGGGTTTTCTTCTTCCACATTCCCCCATTTTGTACTTACAGTACAACCGATGAGATTTTGTAACCGTGTGTTGGGCAACAGACTGCAAGTGAGCTAATGGGAGAACAGTCTGACTTATGCATCCTTCGAGGCACAGTGAAACTTGCTCTTAGGTAGAGTATCTTCCAGTGCTCCTTTCAGAACAACTGAAACTAATCTCAATTGACCCTGCATCACGTTAGACATATCTGTTGCGTCTTTTGTGGGATGCACTAAGGTTACAATTGCGTAGCAACAAAAGGAATACTTGTAGGAAGAGAACAAACCTGAGGACCATGATTGTGATATAAAATAATTTGGCTCCAAGTCTGCCAAACCAGTCCCAAAGACTCCATTGATCGGTTTGTTGTAGTTTAGCAGCTTCTTTCTCAATAATTTTGGCCTGGTTCTCAATAGCACTAGAAGCATCTGGTATATAAATGCAGCATTCTGTTTTTATCAAAGGACACACACCTCTTTTGCTAGCTAATATATAATGTAAGGCGAGTCTGTTTTGTAGAGTCATTTGTCTCATTTCTTTCATTTCTTTACTTATTTCATGAAAACCAATGGCAGTAGCATTAGCTATTTTCTCTAGGGATACTGCAACTTTCTTTATTTCAGACGTAGCTAAGCCTGCGCCATAGTTGGGGAACATTATACCCCAAAACCTTTGATTTTCTGTGAGTTCACGAACATTGCGAATTCTTCCTTTAGGTAAGCGAGATCTAATAGTAAAGGCAGGATATGCTGCCGAGACATAGCATGTTCCTCCCCAACCAGAAGGAAGATTTTTATAGGCCTTATCTCCACATACAAAATAGTGACCAGCTAGTGCAGTAAACGAAAAGTTACAAACTGGTTTTAACATCCATACTGAATAATAACCTAAATATCCAGCTGAAATGGGAGATAACTGGGTATCCAGGAACCGTTAGAGAGCCAAGCACCATTTACCTTAAATTCTTCTTCACACTTACTGACTCCTACTGCAATATGAGATCTATTACAGGTCCAACAAAACTTTCCAGGGGTGGCATAAGCTAGTCATACATAGTCAGCTTGGTTACAATTTATATCTTGCCAAGTTTTGTTCCCATGAAAGGGTGAATAAGGAGCTGACATTTGGGTTGCATTCAAGGGTACTGGTATCATGGGTATCCCTCCGGTAGAATGGGTAGAGACATGACTACATATCAAACAACAAGAGACATTTAAGTCTATCCTAATTTGGTTGACTAAAGACCAAAAAAATTTCCATAGGCCAGGTTTAGAAGTCCAATACAAATAGTTAGCAGGAGGGACTCCATGTTCGGTTATTAATGGACTCTTTTCTTGGAGTCTTAATCTTTAATACTTGGTTTCGTCAGGAGGAACAGTCTTTTTGCAGTGTAATGCATGGATCCAAGTAGATAGTCTCTGACACTTTACTGCAGTGTTTGTGGTGAGAAGAACTTGGAACGGACCTTTCCAGCGAGGTTCTAAAACTGATTTGCTTTGGTAGATTTTTACATTAACCTAATTTCCTGGCTGTAAGGAATGGCAGGCTTCTTTAGGCTGTCTGGGTAAAGCTTCTTGGGCCTGTGAACGAAAGGCCTTAACACATTTCATTAATGCTTGACAATATTGTAATACAAGATCATCAGCTAAGTGGATGTTAATCTGAGAAGGTGGTAAGGGTAGGGAGGATGGAAGTTGCATAGGTCTCCCCATCAGGACTTCAAGTGGGCTGAGTCCAGTCTTCCGATTAGGGGTGGATCTCATGCTCATTAATGCTAATAGTAGAGCGTCTGGCCATTTTAAACCAGTCTCAGCACAGATTTTTGCTAGTTTATTTTTCAGTATCCCGTTTTGTCTCTCTACAGCACCTCTTGACTGTGGGTGATAAGGGCAGTGAAAGTTCTCTCGAATCTGCAGGGCTTTACATATTTCTTGCATAATTTGCCCAGTAAAGTGAGATCCCGTGTCACTATTGATGGTAAGTGGGATTCCAAATTGCAGGATAAGGTCCTTTAAAAGGATTTTAGTGACAGCTTTAGTATCGGCTCTTGTCACAGGTTAGGCTTCAATCCAACTTGAAAACATACAAACTATAACAAGTACATATTGATATTTACAACATTTCGGCATTTGTATAAAGTAAATCTGAATATTTACAAATGGTCCCTAAGGTGGGGGATGTGCGGCTTTCTTAGTTTTAACAGGTTTGCCTACATTATGGGCTTGACACACAGGACAAGCCTGGCAGTAGTGCTGAGCTATGGAAGGAAAATTTGGAGCACACCAATCAGGTTGAATATCTGTGATCATCCCTTCTTTGCTCACGTGGGCCACTCCATGGTACACGCAAGCAAAGTAGGGAAGTAAGACCTTGGGCGCAACCAGGTGGCCATCCGGGGACCACCAAAGGTGGTCAGGGTGTAATATGCACCCATGCAGTCTCCAGGTGTCTTTTTCAGAATCTGCGGCCTGATCTTGGAGAAGTGCAACATCATGAAGAGTTGCAATAGGAGACTGCTCATAGGTATGGGAAAAGAACAATTGCTCAGCCTGAGGGGGTGAAAGGGCCACAGCTCTGGCTTCAGAGTCAACCAGAGTATTTCCATGCATAACTTCATCCTGGGAAGATTGATGAGCAACACATTTAATAATAGCAACAGCAACAGGTAATTGAAGGGCATCTAATAAGGCGGCTACATAAGAACCATTATGAATGGGTATGCCATTTGAGGTAAGAAACCTACGTTGTTTCCATAATTGCCCGTAATCATGGACAACACCAAAGGCATAATGTGAATCTGTATGTATATATATTAACAGTTTTACCTTTAGCAAGGGTACAGGCATGAGTGAGGGCAACAAGTTCAGCAATTTGGGCAGAATAGACAGAAGGTAAAAAATTACTTTTGAGTACCTCAGGCTGGGAACATACAGCATAACCTGCAACAAGAGAGCCTTTGGAATTTCTTAGGCAGGACCCATCAACATACAAGACTAGATCAGCATTTGGAATGGGAATGTCCTTAAGATCAACCCGGGGTAAAGTTTAAATGAGTGGTAACAGCGAGGCAGTCATGAGGCTCGCCATCAGAAGGTGCAGGTAACAAGGAAGCAGGATTAAGTACAGGGCACTGAACTAAAGTAATGTGGGCCGCAGAAAGTAGCAGAATTTCATATTTAGTTAAGCATTTGAAAGGTGCCGGGTTTTGGTTTTTAAAAGAAGTGCGGCCACTGAGTGGGGTACGGCAACAGTTAAGGGCGAGGCTAGAACAATATTTGCAGATGATTCTACAAGAATGGCAGCAGCAGCAACTGCCCGAAGGCATGGTGGAAACCCGGTTGCTACAGGATCTAAGGCCATACTATAGTAGGCAATAGGACGATGTTTATCTCTATGGGATTGAGTAAGTACCCCCAGGGCAAAGCCATTTTTTTCATGACAAAAGGGTGTAAAAGGCTTTGAATAATCAGGAAGTCCCAGTGCGGGTGTCTGCAAAAGGGCAGCTTTATGACAGAAAAGGCGTTTTCGGCTTCTAGACACCACTGCAAGGGTTCAGGGGTGTCCTTTAAGGTAAGATTTTGCAAGGTTTTTACAACGGAGGCATAGCTCAAAATCCATTGGTGGCAATATCCCGCCATACCTAAAAAGGTGCACATTTGAGAAGCAGTTGTGGGCCGAGGGATTTTGAGAACTGTTTCAAATTGTGCAGTTGAAAGGTGACGTTCTCCTACGGAAATATCATGGCCTAAATAATGAACCTTTGGTAAGCAGAGCTGAAGTTTTTCTTTAGAAGCTTTATGGCCTTTTAGAGCAAGACAGGTCAAAAGGTGCAGAGAATCAATTTTACAGGCTTCAAAGGAAGGTGAAGCAAGCAAAAGATCATCGACATACTGGATAAGGACAGAACAGTTTTTGAACTGAATGTCATCTAAATCTTTCTTCAAATTTTGTGAAAAGATAGAAAGGGACTCTGTTATACCCTTGTGGGAGACTAGTCCAAGTATATTGTAAGCCTTTATAAGTAAATGCAAATAAAAACTGACTATCTGGATGAATAGGAATTGAAAAAAAAGCAGAGCACAAATCTACAACAGTAAAGAAACAAGCTTCTGGTGGGATGCAAGAAAGAATGGTAGCTGGGTTAGGTACTACAGGAAAAATAGGTAAAACAACAGAATTAACGGCTCACAGGTCTTGCACAAAGCGATAAGTAGTTTGCCCGGTTTCTTAACTGGCAGAATTGAAGTATTACAAGGATTAGAAGTGGGGATCAAGATACTTTGTTGAAGGAGGGAAGAAATGACTGGCGTGATTCCTTGCTCAACCTCCTTGCTGAGAGGATACTGGGAAATGCGCGGGAGCTGCTTTTGCGGGTCAAGATTAATTTTAACAGGGTCAGCGGTGTGTATCTGCTCAACTTCATTAGCATGCTGTGACCATAGGGCAGGGGGACCTGTTTAAGGATTTCTTCCTTGAAATCAGGGTTTGTTGTAGAAATAGGTGGAGTTGCTGGTTCAGTCATAGCAGCAAGAACTGCATTCGTTTTCTGCTGGTACTTCAAGGAAAACTCCATTCACTGTACAATAAATAGTACAACCAAGTTTACAAAATAGGTCTCAACCTAAAAGATTAACAGGGGTAAAAGGGCTTAAAAGGAAGGTATGATGGTCAGAGATAGGACCAAGAGTAATGGACAAGGGTTGAGTTACAGGATGAGAAATTACTTGGTTAGAAATGCCGACAGCATTAACAACAGCATCGGAAAGAGGTGGATCGGGAAGATCAAAAAGATGCAAAGTGGAACGACTTGCCCCTGTGTCAACAAGTCAAGTTACCCTTTTCCCTGCTATGGTACATTCTACAAAGGGTCCAGACTGATCAATGGGTAAGAGTGGTGAAAGGATGAAGTTACTATCCCTCAGGTGGTCCTAATATTGAGATAAAGAATTTTGGGGAAGAGGCAGGGAAAATTGCTGATGTTGTTGATTTGCAGAGTTTTTCGTTGAAGGGGTAGAGGTAGGCGGTCTGTTGGGACATTCTCCTTTCCAATGACTGGTTTGACCACAGTAAAAACACGAAGAACGGTCAATGGAGGAAACATTCTTCTGCCAGCACCCACGTCCCCTTCCTCGGCCTCATGAATTCCCTTTTCCATGTCCTTGTCCTCTGGTGTGATAAGTTTGAAGTTGCAAAGCCATTAACTGGGCTTCATTATTTTCTTTCTTTCTTTCCTGACACACTAAACGATGGATAGCAACCATAACTAGTTTGTTTAATGGTTTTGTTTGCCAGCCCACACAGACGTTACGCAATTGGTCTCTTAATTTAGGCTGTAGGTCTCGGACAAATGCGGCTGCAATTGCTTCCTGAGCATTTTGGGTAGCTTCATCTATTCCTGAGTGTCTTTCAAAGACTTCTTTGAGTCAGTCTAAATAGTCTGCTGGAGACTCTCCATTATTCTGTTTACAATTATTAATTTTAGCCCAGTCAGTTTTCTTAGGACATATGACAGATATGGCTTCTAGTAAATGGCGTTGGGTGGTTGCGAGATCTGTCCCATGACCAGGGTCTCTCTGTGGCCAGTCTGCCTCATGTGTCAGGCATTGTCGGACTTCAGAAGAAAGTACAGCACGCAAAAGTTGGTTTATATCAGACCATGTAGGGTTGTAACAGTTAATAATGGTTTGAAGCTCGTCTTTAAACTTCTGGGGTTTTTCTCTGATGTTAGGAAATTCTTTAACTAGATTTCTTAAATCTCCAGGTGTCCAAGGGGCATGTACCATTACCAAGCCTTGTGCGCCTGGTAATTGGTGCAACGGTACTTGAATAATAGGGCCCTTTTTAGGGTGACTGTTATTTAAACCCACAGGGGAATATGAGCCTGCAGAAGCGCCCTCCAGACTACAAGGTGGAGTTTCCAATTCAGGTGGAAGGTGTTTGGGGTAAGGTGGTGGTTGGGCCAAACAAGAAGTACTTTCTAGAATATCTTCTACAGACTTGTTCTCGGTCTCATGAGTTAGTTGGGGATATAAAGGGGTAGGAGATGCTGAGGGAAGATTAGCCTGGCCAGGGCTGTATCCATTTTTCAATTGCTTAATTTCTGCTTTTAGTTTTTCTTGGGAGTCCTTAAGACTCCTTACCCAGGATTCTTGTTGCCTTTTAATACCTTCTTCATACCAGTCAAAATAGACATCCCATTGAGTTTGAGGGGTCTGGCTACCTCGGGACTAGAACTTTTCGGAGGTGTATCAGTTTATCAAGATCAAAAGTTCCTTCTGAAGGAAATTGTTTTGGAGGGTTATCCCTGGTATACCAATTCCATTTATCTAAAAACTTACACAACTTTTGACCATAATGCGCATACATATAACCTGCTGGGGTTCCTTTTGGCGGGGTTGGGACATCTTTTGACCCAGAGCCCCACCATCCCTCAATTCACACAGGGCACTCACACAGGGAAGAGGGTAAGGGATTTGATGTGCCAATCTTGAATCGAGGGCAGCACACAAAGCGGCGTCCTAACAGTTATTTGGTCACATCAACCGCCGGTTACCCGGACGGTTTCCATGGATGGGGAAAGGATAAACCTGTCCGCTGGGTCACGAGGTTCCAGCTGGACCTCCTTGCTTTCAAGTCTGCCTTTCTAGACAGCCTTGGGGCGGCTAGAGTCAACCTTAGTCTCAGACCTGGTCAGCGGCTTATATTCTTTCACACAAGGGAACTTCTGTGCTGAGGCATGAGGTTCAAGAATATTTCTTTAGTCCCAGCCTTGGTCAGTGACACCGTGGAAAACACTCACGCTATTCCCCAGGTTTCTATATACTTTAGTCTAGACTTTTCCTTTTACTCTTTTAATTTTAAACCAGTTTCATACAAACCCTTTAGAGTTTCTGACAGGTTCGTATTTCAAAAGTTCAGATGGCGTAAGCTTGAACTGGTTTCTCTGACCCACATGAGCAGTCCTCCACTGATAACCCCTTTAGAGATTAAAAAAGGTCTCTTACCTTGATTTGGTGCCTGGAGTTTCGGAGGGGAATGGTCCACAAGCCCATTGGTACTCTCAGCCGGGCATTGCCATTCGAGTCACGGCACCAAGAATTGTGGAAGAAACAAGCTTCACTTTGTTGTTTGGTTTTGAAATTGTCAGAGAATTTTTATTATACAAGCAGCTGCAGGGAGGACACCGAACAGACAGAGCTTCCTTTTATCAGTTCCTCATGCCCCCCCCCCCCCCCCCCCCCAACAGACAGTTAAAGCAAACTTTTATATGTTTCAATTCAGGTCACAAAACATAAGATATTACAAGTCAAACAGAAAACTGCTTTGGACCAGAAAGCTGCAAGAGGGCATAAATTGTGGTTTGACCTATTGACCTCATAGACCTACTCAGCTCAACAAGGGAAAAGGGCGGGAGAAAGAGCAGATTGCAAAATAGGCGGGAAAAGGCAAGCACTAGCTGAAAGAAGTCAGCAGAAATTAAGGCCTGGGGTTGTCTTCTTCCACACTGGGCACCACATTTAAACGTGCACTGGGGACTGCAGCACATTGAGCTGGGTCAGAGCGGTCCTGGCTGGCAGGGGGCCTTGTTGCACAGATTACCAATTAGCTCAAATGATGAGCGAGACCTTATGAGGGGGATGAGGCAAGATGCCATGTTTTTTGATCAAGAAATTCAAAAGAGTGCTCATACATACACACACACACACACTCTCACTCTCAATCATGCTGCAGATGTTATAGTTACCAAAAGCCATTGCTCAGTACTATGCACTAGGTGGCTAGCCTAAAGAGTACAAGATTTAAAAGCAGGGCATGCAGACACATCTGTGTTTCCAGTGAAGTTTGCAGAGTGTTACCCACTATGGGTGTGCGAAACTTTGGTCCGCAATTCGATTCGGAGAAGATTCGGCCCAATTCAAAGGCTGAATCCTAATCAAATCAGGAAAAGAAAAAAAACCTCTGAATCGATTCAGAGATTTGGAAGGCAGTCTTTCAGGCATGAACTCCATGTGCCCCCGGAGGCTGCAGGGGGCACGGTGAGCTCCCACAGGTGGCGGTGCTGCCAGTAGCGGGAGTGTGGTGGAGGTAAGTGGGGAACTCCTGCAAGCAGCTGCAGCGCTGTCAGCAACGGGGGAAGGCGTGTGGTGAGCACCGACCAGCGGTCAGCGACCACCCACAGACACCGCCGGCAGCAGCAGCCAATGGCAATTGCAGACCACCTGCAGATGCCACTGGCAGTGTTGGCAGCGAGGGGGGAATGGCGAGCGGTGACCGCTCACAGGCACTGTTAACAGTGTCAGCAGCACCTTTTCGCAAGGGGTGCACTGGCACACACAGGGTGCAGGTGCACGCACATGCAGCCCTTATGCATCACCAACTGAGAAGAGGGAGGGAGAGGTGGGGGGAAAAGACTGACATTTCTACCTGGCCAGTGACTGTGATCTTTCCCTGAGTCCTCTTCCAATCACAGTGCTGTGGGACAGGGACATAGAAACAGTATATAAGTCTCTGTCTGCAGGCTTTCTGCGCCTTTTGTGAGCTGTTTCTGCCTGAGCAACAGCATCTGAAAGGTACTGGGCTGGCTTGGCTTCCTACTTAGTTAGTTTCCTGCTACTTTCTGTCCTTGGAAAGGAATGGATATAGCTCACCAACTAGAATCCCTCTACTTATCCCTAGCCAATCCATTTCTTTCAATTTCTATTTGTTCTTTTTTTCCTCAACACTTTTTTAAAAAGCTGTGTTTTTTCTGGCAGTGTAATCCATCACTGTGCAGGGAAGCACATACATTACATACACACACGCACACATACTCACGCACATACTTCATAGAAGAAGTCAGATATTATTACAACATGGAAGAAGTCAGACATTCATAGAAGAAGAGACTATATATAATTATTATTATTAGTTATAGTTACATACAGACTAAAGGCAACACAGAAGAAGTCAGATAGAGATTCAGATTAACACAACACAGAAGTCAAACAGTCATGGAAGAAGAAGAGATATTATTTTAGTTACACACACACACAAGTAAACACAACACAGCAGAAGTTAGACACAGCCATACATCAGAGAAGAAGACAACATATATTATTAGTTAGTTACACACACAGACACATTTTCCAGCACAGGAAAGACTAATATAAAGCATGCTGGAAAGGCAGGTGCCAGGTCTTCTGGCAGGGGAGGGAGAAGGGTTTGAGGGGGTAGGGGAAGAGCTAGAGCTGCAAGTTCCCCCCCCCTCCCAACAAAGATGCATCCTCTTTCCTGGCAGCCATGAGTCTTCTGCTGCCAGTGGAAGCAAGGAGGTGGGAGCAGTACCTGTCCCTGCACCTGCACCATTTCTCCTAACTCTAGACATAGGCACCAGCAGCATAATGACAGTCTCCTCCACCCCAATTTCATCTCCCAGCGTGAGCCTCCCACTGCCAGAGGGAGCTGGATCTGGAACCAGGGGACCTGAGTGCCCTAGCTAAAGAAATTCTGGGAACTGAAGGAGAATCTGAGTTTGTGTTCCACACCCCTCAAAGTTCCCCTAGACCCAGGTCCCCTTGTCAGGAAGGCACCTCAGCACTGCCAAAGGCAGATCAGCAAGGGCAAGGAGGTGAAACACTTCACCACCACAGCGATGCTGCTGCATCTCAGGAGGCAGCATCCCCTTGCTCTTCTTCCTCCTCAGCCTGGCACTAGTGGGATCATACCCAAAAGGAAGTCCCCCACTCACTCCAAAGCTCCTGTCCCTCCAAAGCAGAGGCAGGCCACCCTGGAGCAGTGGGGGAAAGCCACAGACAAAGGGCAGCATGTTGCAAGGGCAAGCCAGGTCACCCAGAGCACTGGGGAGATGCTTGCTCTGGATGGCCAGCCCTTCTTAGTTGAACAGCCAGGGTTCAGGCAGCTCATGGCGCTTGTGGCCCCATCCTACCAAGTGCCCGCACACACCACCTTTAGCAGGACAGTGGTGCCCTCCCTGTATGAGGCATGCAGGGAGCACTTGAGGAAGGAGCTGCACAAGGCAGGGCCACAGGTAGTCTTGCACTTCACCTCCGACATTTGGAGCAGCTGGGGTGGCGATCATGCCTACCTCTCCCTCACAGGGTGCTGGTGCAATCAGTCAGGCTGTCAGTGGATGTTTCTTCAAGCCAAGGTGATGAATGAGTCCCACATGGCAAGAGAGATCATGGTGGCCATGAACCACATGATGCAGGGGTAGCTTGTTGGGCAAGGCAAGCTCACCCACAGGTTCATGGTCACTGACAACAGGGTCAATACGGTCAAGGACATCTATGATGCCAACTTGGTTGACATCTGCTGTGTGGCACATAAGCTCATAGTCAGGGACGCTTTGAAGGGGGACAGGGTTGCCAGCGATGGTGCCATCACAACCACTGCACTGATTTCCAAATGCAGGAAGGTAGTGGGCTACTTCCGCCACAGCATCAATGGGGGAGATGCTGTGGGAGAAACAGGCAGAGCTGAGCATCCCACAGCACAAAATTGTGCAGGATGTGGAGACTCTGTGGAACTCCAAATACCTGACGCTGGAAGGCTGGAAGAGCAACAGAAGGCCATCCATGAGATGGCCTTGCTCGAGGAGATTTGGATCAGTGGTCCCCTTAACAGAGCTGAGTGGGACACTGTCTCCCAGATCTTGGTGGTCCTCGAGCCCTTCCTCGAGGCCACCGAGAGCCTCAGCACTGGAGACACACCAACTGCAGGTGATTCTCTCTCCAGTCTCTCAGGCCTGATCCTGAAAGGGAATTTACAAACCACTTTTCACAGCCAGGCCTATGAACTTCACTTCATCAGCTTCCTAGGTACAGATACTCATGGACTCAATATAGATTTTGGATTTATGACACACTACAAACTGCCGGACATCTGAGTCCCTAGGTACCTCTCCACTTTTACCTGCTACATCCCCCTTCCCCCCACACCCCAGCCTGTGTCTCTCACCCCCTGATGCCTCCATTTCCACTTTCAGTGACTCGCTTTCTTGCCTGTATTGCATGCCAGCCTCTGGCTTCTTTACTATTCCTTCCATCCAGGAACAGCACACACACACGCACCAACTGCAGGTGCTTCCTCAGCTTGACAAAGGACTTTGCAACCTGAAAGCTTGCTAAGATATATTTCTGTAACTATTCAGCTGGTCTATGAAAAGATACCAGATTGACCCAAAGGACCTTGTCTGTCAGTGCTATGTCTTTAGACCAACACCCCTAGCACCTGTCCTTGGTTAGCTGACCGGAAGGACACAGGGCCCTGGGCACACCTAAGCAGCAGGCCTGGGGCTGGCAGGGAGAGTTCTATGGCAGCTGCTGGAGAAGAGGCTCCTGCAGGAAGGGAAAGAAAGGCTCTGTGACAGTTTGTCTGCCTGAGATGCTACTGGTGCTACTGTGCAGCAGTGCACTGCTTACCTGTTGTAATTTAAAGTGGTGGGCCAGACTGAGGCTGTAGGTGAAGAGGAGACCTCATTGGGGCACACTACAGTGTCATGTAGAGGCCCCAGTGCTAATGAGGGCATGCCTTAACACACACACAGTCACCCATGTCACGAGTTTTGCTTGTCAGCAGCCTGAGGTGCAGTTTCCCAGGACCTCCTGCACCTATTTCCTTGAAACTTGGCAGGCTTCATGGCCTCAGCAGGGCCTAGCATGCCTGCTGTTTTCACCCCACTGCACCTTAACACACACACATCATGAGTTTTGCTTTGAACAGTTTGAGGTGCAGTTTCCCAGAGACCCCTGCACCTATCTCCTTGAAACTTGGCAGGCTTCATGCCCTCAGAAGGGGCTATCATCCCTGTTGTTTTAATCCAAATCTGCCTTAACACACATGACACAAGTTTAGCTCCCAGAGATCCCATGAGGGGCCAGCAGGGGACATTATGCTCAGGGGCAACCAACAAGGGTTCATTAGAGGCAGGTCCTGTCAGACCAACTTAGTGGCCTTCTATGACCAGATCACAAAATCCTTAGATGCAGGGGTAGCAGTGGACGTAGTCTTTCTGGACTTTAGGAAGGCCTTCCACACTATCTCTCACCCCATTCTCATTAAAAAACTAGGGAACTGTAGCATCGACACCTACACAGTTAAATGGGTCACTAACTGGCTGGAGGGCTGCACCCAGAGAGTAGTGGTGGACAGGTCATTTTCAACCTGGAGGGATGTGGGCAGTGGGGTTCTGCAGGGCTCGGTCCTCGGACCCGCACTGTAAAACATCTTCATCAGCAACTTGGACAAAGGGGTAAAAAGCACTCTGTTCAAATTCGCAGACAACACTAAGATGTGGGGTGAAGTGGGCGCGCTAGAAGGGAGGAATCGGCTGCAATCAGGCCTAGACAGGTTACAGGGGTGGGTGGATGAGAACAGGATGGGTTTCAACACTGACAAGTGCAAGGTGCTGTACCTGGGGAGGAAGAACCAGCAGCATACCTACAGGCTGGGGAACTCCCTTCTCATCAGTTCAGAGGCAGAAAAGGATCTTGGTGTCATTATTGATGCCAAAATGAACATGGGCCGACAGTGTGGGGGCGCGGTCAAGAAGGCCAACCACACCTTGTCATGCATCCACAGATGCATCTCAAGCAGGTCCAAGGAGGTGATCCTCTCCCTCTATGCAACATTGGTCAGGCCACAGTTGGAGTACTGTGTCCAGTTCTGGGCGCCGCACTTCAGGAGGGATGTGGACAGCATGGAGAGGATCCAGAGGAGGGCCATCTGCATGATCAGGGGCCAGCAGGGCAGGCCCTATGAGGAGAGGCTAAGGGACCTGAACCTGTTCAGCCTCCACAAGAGAAGGCTGAGGGGGGATCTAGTGGCCATTTACAAACTAGTCAGGGGGGACCAGCAGGCATTGGGGGAGTCCCTGTTCCCCCGAGCACTCCCAGGAGTGACAAGAAATAACAGTCACAAGATGGCAGAGGGTAGAGTTAGACAAGACATCAGGAGACGCTACTTCACTGTCAGGGTGGCTAGGATCTGGAACCAACTTCCAAGAGAAGTGGTGCTGGGTCCTACCATGGGGGTCTTTAAGAGGAGGCTAGATGAATACCTTGCTAGGGTCGTTTGACCCCAGTACTCTTTCCTGCCAAGGCAGGGGGTGGGACTTGAAGATCTGCTCAGGTCCCTTCCGACCCTACAAACTATGAAACTATAAAACTATCCCTGCAACTATCTCCTTGAAATTTGGCAAGCTTCATGTCCTTAGAAGGGGTTACCATCCCAGAAAAGTTTATCTGAATCAGGCACAAAATGACAAAGTTATAGGTATTTTAGTGATTCCCCATTATAGTCTATGGCCAAATCTCCGAACTGAATTACTGTTCTCTGAATCAGTCGAATCCAAATTGAATACTTCCCTATTCACACAGGCCTATTATCCAACCCTTGCTGCTAAGTCTTTCTCCTTCATAGGGGTTATGAAGTTGGTGTTGGGTGACTGGTCTGCCTTTCCTGATTCTGTGGCTTCTTGGTTTGATATCTCAGCACTTTTCCGTCCTGACAAGCAGTTCATCATTGTCTTTAGGTGTTGCTTTTCAATCACGCTGTTTTACAACATCCTTCCATTATCGCTGGTGTGGGCTAGAGCCAGAGTCTCTAGCTTTGAGATGTTGCAGACCTTGTCTTCAATCTTATCTTTTCTGTTTATATTTTTTTCTTCGCCTGGTACAGACTGAATTCTTCGGCCACTGCAATGTGATTCACCATTTGGTAACTTGTTTGCTGACATATAGCTTACCCTGCTTTTACCATTCACTCTTCATTCATTCATCCATACATCCATATATATATAAGAACACAATAACAAAAGATGAAGATACAATAACAAACTTAATTCATAATAGCAACTTAAAATCACTACATTAAAACATAAAATAAAAGGACTGCTATATTCATGCAGTCCTTTATTGATAATAAACCATTATTGATTTATACTAAAGCTTAACTAAAACTAAATATTAAAATAAAACAAATGCAAAGTAAATTAAAAACAAATAAACTAATGCTGGTTCAACAGCCTGGGGCTCATCCTACCAGGTTGGGGCTGCTCCCACCTGGCTCAACATGCTGCAGAAGGGCTGGCTGGGACACGAGGATACTCCAGTGCACAGCTAGCCAGCAGGCAGCTCCCACCCTGAAGCACCCTCATGCCCCAGCCAGCCCCATCAACATCTACATGTGTGGTGCTGCACATTAACAAATATCAGTGTAGAATAGTACTTGCATTTACAAGTATTAACCTATGGTGGAGTTAATTTGTTTCCTGCGGCCTAATAGGGCCACATGCGTAGATGCTGAGACTTTACTGTGGAGCTAATTAGGCAGTAAACATCTCCTGTAGATGTACCCAGGATTTTTGCTAATTCCTTCAGGAGTGGTGGAGGGATATAGACCCTGTCAGCAGAGCACTGGAGGTAAGATTCAGTCTAATAGCTCTGGACCCGATGATCTCAAGAGGTCCCTTCCAGCCCTAAACTTCTATGAATCTGTGATTTTTGGCATCCCTGCTATCATCATATTGGAAGGCTCTCTTCAAAAGTTTGCCTTCCCCCTTCTTGAACAGAGCCAATAAAATGCCACTGCTTTCCGAGTGCCATGCTTTTGCACCCTTTCTGAATTTTCCATCTGGTGTCTGAGCAAATAGTCTGAAGACTGAGCTGCCTGTTTTGACAAAAATCCCAGGAACTTGTTCTGCACAGTTACAGCTATCATCCTAAGAAATCCTTGCCCCTGCAAGTTCAGTCACTCTCACTTTCAAAGGGGAAGTAACCTCTTCCCACTATTGTCTTCTCAAGCCACTCAGAGGCAGTTGTTGTTGTTGCATTTAAGATGCCTTTTGTGATCTAAAATCCAAAGAGAGCAGTGGGGGAGGGGGAATGGGGGGAAGATATGCTGTGATACATAGCTCTTTTGAAGAGCTATTGGATAATGGCTCTTGTGAATCTAGAGAGCACAACTACCATGTCCAACACAGCTAGCATATTCCCAGAGACTGCTGTCACATCTGAGCAGTGCAGTTTTGATGGGCAGGGATGGAATATTTGATTTACATGGACGGATATTCCTGGAAGTGTAAGACTAAGCCACTTAGCTGAAGTAAAGCAACCCTACCCCCACCTTTTTTTCCCCTTGACCTGAAGAGTCTGATCTTGTGGTCCTTCCTCAGTAAAAAAAGCTCCAAATGAAGTCCACCGCAGCTCTGCCTGAGAGGAACCTTGAGCAGGTCAAATGATTTGCAGTTGTCTGCTTCGATAATTATTGGCAATTCCATTTTGCTGTTACTGGTGCTACTTGTTGTTTTGGTATCATCAGATGACTGCCAGCATTTGCAAGTCCCCAGTGTTTCAGGAACTCATACAGGAAGTTTGTTTCTGGACTAATCTATGACCCTTGTTGTTACAGTATCTTATACCTACAGATATGTTCCTGAGCTAATAATTATTGCATTATTTATTATTCAATGTTCATTATGCTCCTGTTACATACATAACATTTTAAAATCATCACAAATATGTTTTCCAGTCTGAGAACAAAAAAAGACTAGAGGGCCTGAATGCCAATGAGAATCAGATCCTAATAACTATGGGGTTGGAAGCCTTACAATAGAAAAGCTTGGAAAATGGCTGTGATCCTGCTTTGGCATTGTGTTCACTCCAGGTACTCTAAACAGGCCCAGTCCTAAATCTAGTCATGCAGGGGAAAAGAATAGTTTTTGGCCTTGTCCACAGTAGCACAGAGACTTCTTTAATAGGAGCTGTGCAGTTGAACACCCTTACTGCTGGTCTGCATCTGTTATAGTTTCACTGTCCAATGTTCTCAGAACCTGCCTAACAAGGCTGCTGAAAAGGATCATAAGTGTTTTGTTTTCCCAAGTTTCTGCTACCTCGCTGAAAAGTAACTACAAGAAATCTCTGACCCAGGAAATTAGTTGTTCCTGTTGGTTTAAACTCTGATGAGCATGATACGGATTAAAAGGAATTGTTTTAGTGTTTTAAAAATCTTACAGGGACCAACTGTTGTCAGTCGCTATATGAATTATTAGGACTTAGTGAAGGAAAATGGGGTTTTCTGTGTATTGGGAAATCCTGCTGGAAACATTAACCATGGTATTAAATGATGATCAGCACTTCACCAAAGCCAGCCAGACTGACAGCTCTGAAAGTCTTGGGAGCAACTGAAGGCTATTTTGACAAGAACAAAATGCTGTAATTGTAATGTGATGACGCATACAATGAATTCAGTATGTTACTGCTCACTCAGCTACTGTGTAAGGCATTCTGTCTATTAATTGAACAGTGTGTTCAGAGTGTCAACAGCATTTCAGACTTGGGTAGCATTGATAGTTCACACAGCGCTTGCTAGTGGTTTGCAGAGAGCACAGTGCTCTCTACTTGTTAAATTATCTTACAAGAGAATGTCAAATAGGGTGGGCCCAATTTTCAGTTGGTGAAAATTGGCACAGCTCCATTTCCCTCAGCTGACAAGCTAGTCTGTTCAATGCATTTCCAAATATATTCTCCAGGTAAGCACTTGCTGTAGTTTCCCTTCAGATATTATATACGCCTGAATGGAAGGGGAGATGATCTGCAAGTCTGCCCTATTGAGTTGTCTACATTACAGAAAAGCTTGAGAACCCTCAAATTCAGTACAGTGAGGTTAGAATGGCAATATGCTTTTGCAGTTATGCGTTTTCTTTAACTGTGGAGGCCTGTTGTTTCTGAGGAAGTATATTCCTCTTCATATTCAACTAAAACAAAGTGACAGTGCAGAGCACAGTTCACAACTGGACTCAATTCCATTCAGTTATTTAGCATAGGTCTAAAACAAATCAGCTGCAAATTTAATTTGAATGATTGTGGATCTGCATCAGCATGAATGAAAGCAATATTTTGCCCATTGTGTGCACTATGCCCCAAAGGAGAAAAAAGAACTGGTATGTAGATTAAATCTACCACCAGCACCCTGTTTATTTACTAATGTGAGCTTGTAAAGTTCTTCATCAGTTGTGGAGTGTGTGCCTGAGCCATAATGCATTACTGAAATGAAGAATGCAAACTTTAATAAGGGGGAAGAATAAACAGGCAGAGGACTGGAACTGAACTCCGTGAAAGTCATGCAAATACCTTTGCATATAGTGGGTCAGACATTGCCATCAAGTGTGCCTAGAAATCCCCTGCTTAGTATTTAAAAGTATTGTGCCAAATTGGATCTTAGTTCAGCTAGGGCAGCTGAATTCACCAGTGCAACTGGGTTCATGAGTGTACCTGAAATGAATTTGTTTCACGATCTGAAATGTTTTCTAGCTCAAATGCACCTTTTGATTCAATCTCTCTGAGGCAGCACTGAGAAAGTGTGTGAGGATTGTTCACCTCCCAATGGGCCAAAGTTTCTGTTGGAATAAATGGTCAGAACTCCATTAAAGTTAGTATAGCTGCACCTACAGTCATCAGCAGGGAATTTTGCCCAAAGGTGGTTCCTTTTTCTAGCTAGATATATTCAGGCAAATAGTCCCAAATGTTTGAATTTTGTAATTTGTAAATCAGTGGGAATGAATTACTGTAATGGAGGACAACAGTTTGGACCAGTTCTGCCGCACAGAGCCTGGCAAGCAGCCACAGCGCAGCACCAGACAGCCTGGCTGTGCTTTTCAGCAGCACACACTGGCAGAGCATATGTTGCCCCGTTCTTTTTTTCCTGCAGGTTTTTTTGACCCCTGGATTTCTGGAGCCAGCTGCCTGGAGCCACACTGCACCTGTCAGCCAGACTCCACACAGCAAAATCGCTGCAGCTGCAGCCCCAAAAGGCATCCAGGGCCCCAGGTAAGGCTGCTGGGGCCAGCACAGTGCTGGCCCTAGCCTCCCCTACCCCATCTGGGACAACTTGCCATGTACCAAAATGTATGTGGCACATTCCCTGGGGACAAGTAGTAGCAGCGCAATGTGTGCCAACACTACTTGTCCCCAGGGAACCAAACATCCATGCACATCTGGACGTGCCCATTGGGAGCAAATCTGGTTCCAACAGGATGCACATGTAGATGTGCTCCCAGGGATGGCTTACTGTGCAATATTTTGCTGTGCAGTAAGCCTAAAGCACATTAATAGCATGTGTAGACATGCCCCTTATGTAGCAGCTGTTAGGAGTCCTTTATTTTAAGTCACATTTCTGTGAAGCAACAGTTTCTTATAGTATAAGCACTGAAGTTCCAAAGGAATTCAGTGGTCAAAACTATTGTCCTCCATTACAGTAATCCATTCCCACTGATTTGCAAATGACAAAATTCAACCATTTGAGGATATTTGTCTGAATATATCTAGCAGATATCTAGGATATCCAGGGGTCAAAAAAACCCAAAAAACAACACAGAAAAAAACCCTGGCACAGTGCATGCTTGGGCAGTATGCTTTTGCAGAGTGGGGAACACTGGACTGTGCAGTGTGTGGTGCTGCAAACGTGTTTGTGGCTCCACATACAGCACAACTGTGCTTGTCTGGACTCACCCAATGGGAGCAGCCTGGTACCGGGCTGCTCCTACCCTGCTCTGTCCCTCTGCAGCACCCAGGAGGAGCTCCAGGGTCCCCTGGGTGCTAGCCCAGGAACTGGCAAGGGGTATGGGGGCCAGTCCTAATGCTCATAGGGCCAGGAGAGCTCTGCCAGCTGCAGTGGCAGCTGTCTTCTGGCCCCATGCACATTGGGACAGGACCTGACATCAGGGCCTATCACGGGGGGGGGGGGGGGCAGGAGGGGCATTTGGCCTGGGCCTCTCATTCACGGAGGGCCTCAAATTTAGACTTTTGACGTTATCTCCAAATGAGGTTATACATACAGACACAGAGATACACTGGCAGGATTGAAAGAAGAAAAAAACTAGAAAAGCACTTGTTAAATAAAAAAGGAATATTTATTACAAATTATTGCATTGTATTTTGAGCCTCAAAATGGAAGTGGTCCGGGCCTCTCTCTGAGAGGGCCTGCCTGACGTGCATGGGGCTGGGAGACAGCTGCAGCTGCAGCCAGCAGAGCTCTCCTCACCCCATGCACATCAGGACACACAGCTGCCAGTGAGTGCCCTTCCAGGCACGGTTTCTCTGCCTAGCAGGGGGTTCACCAGGATCTGTCCCAGGTGTGGAGCAGCTACCAGCAACCCTCCTGCTGGGTGGGCTCCCTGCTCAGCAGAGGGCTGGCCAGGAACTGTCCTGCAAGCAGGGCAGCTGCTGGTAAGCCCCATACTGCCCTGCTCAGCAGGGGGCTCACTGGCACCTGACTCACTTGTGGGACAGTTCCCAGCAAACCCCCTGCCAAGCAGCGGGGCATGGGGTTCACCAGCAGCTGCTCTACCTGGGTTCCCAGCCCTCACCCACACTCTGGAGCAGCTCTGCATTGCACAGAACTGAGACCTCCAGGGAGTTCCTAGCCCCTGCTCACTCTGGAGCTCCTGACTCTACACTGGGAGCCAGGATAGAGGGCAGAGAGCTCTCCAGTCCCGGTGCTGATCAGTTCCCAGCTCCTGAGGGAAGTTGGGAGCTGATCAGCATTGGGACCTGGAACAGAGAGCTCCCCATCCTCTGTGGTCCTCTGCTGCCAAGGCTGACCAGAAGTAAATTTGCTTCAAGTCAGCATCTACAAGTGCAGTACTATGTAGTAACTACAGTGCAGTTAATCTATTACCTGTATTTACAGGTACTATCTAACTGCACAGTGGCCTAATTTACTGTGCAGTAAATGCCCTGCATATGTAGACTATGATGCTTTACTGCATTGTAGATTAGTCTACTGCACAGTAAGGCATCTCATGTAGACGTGCCCAAGGTGCCTGTATTTTCTGTCCTTATTCTGGGAGAAATCAAGAGTAACTATACTGAAATTGCAGGTATCAAAACCAGCTTTTGTGCAAGAAGAATCTAGCTCACAATCTATAATTCAACTAGACATCCCTGAAATCACATTCTGACTTCTCTTGTATGAAGATGAAGGTTTATTTGGAAACACTGAAAGCTCCAAAGTACCTCTAGGATTGTGTTTTATTTTATCTAACATGAGGTAAGGACATACCACTTTTTCCTAATGCAGATGCATTTGTAGATAAACTACATGATGTGAGTTCTTTTCCCAAGACTTGAAGCCAGAAACCACAAGAAGCTTAAAGCGGAGGCTTAGACCTGCTGCACTATCAGTTCTGGCATAACTTAACCGTACTCACCCAAAAAAACACACATTTAAAACTGCTGAAATTTTACTTTAAACGGTTTTTTATCCCAATTCTGTTTCCAATTAATAATGTGAGGATGACCTGACCAGATCAGATAAATAAGTCAGTTTAGTTCAGTGTCCTGTCTCTGGTCAGTATTAGCTGATCTAGAGAAAGATGCAAGAAACTATAGCTATGGAAAATTATGAAATAACATACCCTTAAAGAGAAGTTACCTCCTACCTCATGCTGGTGGTTGGGATTTGCCCTATAGTATGGGGGTTTGTATCTAGAAATATTTATCCCCTTTCATCTAGCAGAAGTCCATGGTATTGCATTAATTTAACTAGGAGTAAAATTTGTCCCACAGTCTTCAAATCTTTCCCATTTCATTATTTATCCTCCCCTCTAAGATGCCTGCAAAAGCAACTGGATGCGTGAGGCTTTTAGAAATCATGAGATATTGATTAAATGCTCTGCAGTTTGAGAGGTAAAAACTCTCACAAAATATTACAAGTGTTTTTTTGTACCCCCTACAGATTCTTCTGAACGTACCAGCAGGCTTGTTTTTGTCCTTCCAGGCTTTCTGCCCATTAGATCCTATTTAACATATTCTGTGTAACATTAGCACCTTTCATGTGGCCCAGCTCTGTTGTACCCCTTCAGATCTGTTACTGAAGTGAGGTAACAGCGTAAATGAAAGAGGAACTCAGCCTTCATTCAGCCAGATCCAAAACCTACCCAAGTCACTGGAAAGGCTCCTGTTAATTTCTATGGGCTTTCAGTCAAGCCCTTGAAGCTGTTCTGTCTGACAGCAGCCCGTGCAAGACCAGATGGAGCTTTCAGCACTGTGACTGATCAAAGAACTTTCCTATCATGATCCAGCTGTAGTGTTGGGTCTATACAGATCTCCCACTTCCTTGTTCAACATGGTAGTCTAGACGGCATACTGTCCAAACCAATTTTACTGACTGTTTTGTTCAGCAGAAGCTTGTTTGAGAATTGTAATAATGACGTTCATGTACAGAATTCTATATATATAGCAAGAAAAAAATGGTAAAGAAATAATAGTATAACTGTTGTTAGATGGGAAAATCCTGTCCTCCAATTGAAATGGGGAGATTCTATTTCTTTGACCTGGCTGCTGTTCTGTTACCCTATTGGCTTTCCTGGAGCAACAGGAGGTCATTTGATTTGGCTGTTGCTTTCTGCTTTATATAGGCAAAATCTAAAGAGAATTCTACAATGTAAACTATCAATTGAGTCATCTACAAGGTCATCACTGAAACAGACTTGGAAGCAAAAAGAGTAATTACCAAACACATTCTGTAACTGCCACCTTTAATTCTTGCAGGGGTTTAGGTTGTAGCCGTGTTGGTCTAAGGACATAGGCAGACAAGGTTCCTTGGGTGAATTTGATATCTTTTATTAGACCAACCCAAATAGTTGGAAAATATTTATTAAGCAAGCTTTCGAGTTCAAAAACCCTTCGTCAGGCTAAGGATGCTGCAGCAGTTGGCGTGTGCTCTTCCTGGATGGAATGAAAAGTAAAGAAGCCAGGGGCTGGGCTGGGCTGGGCTGGGGAATCAGTTGTCAGGCAGATTATAACGTATCAAAAATCCACTGTCTATGTTTAGTCCACAATCTCTAGTATCCAGGAGGTTGATGAAATGGAGCTCATAGGCTCGTCTCTGGGAAGTGCTGTGTAAATTTCCCTTGAGGATCAGGACTGAGAGATTGGAGAGAGAGTGACCCTCCTGTGAGAAATGTGCCCCCACCGGTAATTGGGTGTTTCTGTCTTTGATGGATTTCCGGTGTGCGTTCATTCTGGTGCGCAGTTGTTGCCTGGTCTCTCCTACGTATCTTCCATCAGGGCATTTGGTGCATTGGATGAGGTATATTACATTTCTGGAGGTGCAGCTGTAAGATCCTGGGATGCTGATGGCTCTGTTGTGGGGTGTAGTAATTGTAATACACACAACAATATAGAATAGTAATCACACACAACAATTTCACTTTTAATAATCAACACTTCCTCCAGATGATGGGAACAGCTATGGGCACTAAAATGGCCCCACAGTATGCCAACCTTTTTATGAGCCACCTGGAAGAAGACTTCCTTAAGAACTGCACCATCAAACCCTTACTATACCTAAGATACATCGATGACATCTTCATCATTTGGAGTGAGAACCTGCAATCTCTGATTGAGTTCCATCAGAAATTCAACACTCACCATCCCTCCATCCGACTTTCTTTAGAATACTCCAGCACCAACATCCCCTTTTTAGACACATTGATCAGTATCCAGAAGGGTAAAATACAGACCACAGTATACAAGAAACCCACAGACCAACATACATATCTGCACAGAACCAGCAATCACCCTAAACACACCAAAAAAGCTGTGATATACAGCCAAACCCTCAGATACCACCGCATCTGTACTGAAGAGAACACCTGGGATCGCCACCTCACCAATCTTAAAAAGGCTTTCACCCAGCAAGGACACTCCTCCAGAGAGACAGATCGCACATTTGAAAGAGCCACCTGGATACCACGTGACGAACTGCTGCAGTACAGAAGAAAAACACCCACAAATCGCACACCACTGGTTATGACCTATCACCCCTCCCTTGAACCTGTATGGAAAATCCTCAAAAAATTGCAACCCATATTAGAAAGAGACCCTATTCTAAAAAAAGATCTTCCCAGAGCCACCCATCCTAGCCTTCAAACAAGCACCGAACCTCGCCAACCTCATCACCAGAAGCAAACTTCCTCAAGCCCAGAACACACCAAAAGGATCCAGACCGTGCCAGGACAAGAAATGCAAAACCTGCCCACACATCTCCACCACCCCCACAATTACTACACCCCACAACAGAGCCATCAGCATCCCAGGATCTTACAGCTGCACCTCCAGAAATGTAATATACCTCATCCAATGCACCAAATGCCCTGATGGAAGATATGTAGGAGAGACCAGACAACAACTGCGCACTAGAATGAACGCACACCGGAAATCCATCAAAGACAGAAACACACAATTACCGGTGGGGGCACATTTCTCACAGGAGGGCCACTCTCTCTCCAATCTCTCAGTCCTGATCCTCAAGGGAAACTTACACAGCACTTCCCAGAGACGAGCCTATGAGCTCCATTTCATCAACCTGCTGGATACTAGAGATCATGGACTAAACATAGACATTGGATTTTTGATACATTACAATCTGCCTGGCAACTGACTCCCCAGCCCAGCCTCTGGCTTCTTTACTTTTCATTCCATCCAGGAAGAGCACACGTCAACTGCTGAAGCTTCCTTAGCCTGACAAAGGGTTTTTGAACCCGAAAGCTTGCTTAATAACTATTCTCCAACTATTTGGGTTGGTCTAATAAAAGATATCAAATTCACCCAAGGAACCTTGTCTACCTTTAATTCTTAGCATTGTTTTCCTGTTATTTGTCGCTCAGTATGTTTTTTAGCTATTTTAGTTGTGATGTGGTTACTTTGTTTCCTTTCCAAAATATCTACAGAATAATTATTTTATGTATTAAAATCTGAGTGGGCTCGGATCTTAATACATAGTTTATGTATTAAGATCCAAGTTTTACACAGCAGGCCATATGAGGAAAAGATCTAGGACTCTTCAGCCTGAAGAAAAGAAGGCCGAGAGGGGACCTAGTAGCAGCTTACCGCTACACTAAGGGAATATATCAAGGGCTTGGTGAGCAACTGTTCACCAGGGCACCTGAGGGGAAAACCAAGAGTAATGGCCCCAAAGTCCTGGAAGATCGATTCAGGCTCAACATAAGGAAAAACTTCTTCAGTCAGGGTGTCCAGACTCTGAAATAAGCTCCCTCCAGATGTGGTGCAATCACCTGCCCTGAACATCTTCAAGAGGAGACTAGACACTCACCTTGCTGGGGGTCACATGACCCCCAGTTGTCTTTCTTGCTTGGTGCACAGGGTAGACCCAATGATCTTCTGAGGTCCCTCCAGCCTTATAGTCCATGAATCTATGAAAAACCTGTGCGCAAAATCTCTTAGCAATATCTCACAAACTTTAAATTATCCTCACATCACCTCTGTGAGATAAGAAATTATTATTATCCTTTATTTAAAATTCAGTTTTAAATCATTCAACAAGCAGTACAAGATTCACTTGTGAGCCTGTAGGCACACCTCTTGCTCTTACAGTGGTAGCTGCAGCAAAGAGGTGATTTGCCTCATGGGAATTCTGCCTACAGAAGGTAGATTTAAGTCCTGGCCTGGGGAACCAAGACCTATCAACGGAAGATAGGAGGTGACAAAATGGGCCCAAACTCATCCTAATACAAGCTCTACTGTCCCCTGTATCCCTGGTTGTCAAGAGGCTGCCTTAACCCCTCTGGCACAGGTTATAAAAGCCCTGAGGACAAACAGACCCTGCACATAAGCCAGTGTAGTAGCACAGAGTTGGTAGGAGGGTGAAAAGTGTCACTTCTTGGAGTGTTTCTGTTTTGTTTTGTTGGGTTATTTTGTGGGGTTTGGGGTTTTTTTGGGGGGGGGGGTTGGTTTGTTTTGTTTTTTACCAATTTTAGATATTTGGGGGTTCCTTCAGGTAATCTTCTGCCAGTCTGGATGTTTTGGGCTGTCTAGGTTTTTATAATGCCTGTGGGGGAGGCAAGCTTTTTGCAGTTAAATTGCCATAGTAGTTTTGTGTCCACTAATCCATACAGGACCATTCTGGCCTCTTGTGGTCATGGATATGTTGCACAATCTGCCTGATGCACGTGTGGAGCATTACGTATTACATAAAATGCCAGCAAGTGCCAGTTATGGCATGAAACATGCCCGTGATTCATGCTAAGCTGTAGGGTTGAGTGATCCAGATCTATTTCTATCCATGATAAAAAATGTCACAAGAGCAGCTGATTGTGCATGAGAGAATTTGGATGATCAACTTGTCATTGAAGACAGTTATGCCAAAGATGATGCCTAATCAATTCGATATTTTTATTCTGCAAACCAGACTCTGTCGGCACTTATTTTGTTATAACCAGGAATAAAAAGAGTAGATTTTGTGTTTTTACAATTGTTTCTTATTAGATAAGCATCAGGGTGTTTTTCTCAGTAATTTTAAAAGTGAGCCATGCATCTCTGGGTATTCTTGAGGCTTCTTATCTGTAAACTCAAGAATCCTGAAGAAGAACACTGTTAGATTTTAGGAGCGCTTTGGTCACTCTTCCTGCTACCAGCTTTCTCACTGCTACTTTTGCTGAGCTGGCATGTGGATTATCAAAGGGCAAATCTCTGACTCCTGAAGAGCCTATTTGCTAGGGAAACAGTGCTACAAAGTGAGGGGTAATGCCTATCCAGTGCTTCCTTTTCACCCATACAGCCAGCTCAAGAGGGCAAAAGAGCAGGGATCAATTTTATTTTAAGGAGCTATGTAGATAAGTCAGTATATTTTCCAGTGCTCTTACTACCATAGCTTTTATGGAACTAAAAATATTTGCTATAAATTAATTTTCACATCTCTGGGAAATCAGCAAAAAATCATTTACAGGAAATATTTCTAGAACCAAACCAGCACCTTCAGTATGTAAACGGAGGCCAGTAGAGAGTGTGAAAATAATGTTTGTGAATATGCAGGTGGATTCTCTTGCACTAAAATCAACTAGTGCTAAGAATAAACACTTATATGAGATTTTATTGTTTGCTCTTTCAAACTAAATCAATGTTACATCTCCTCATTCATTTTGGAGCAAAGCGAAGTATGAGGAAAAGGTTTGTGTTTGTGTCCCTTTTGCTGCCCTAAACAAAGAAGAAATACTACCGCTGTGCTCATTTGAAAAAGAAAGCTCGCTGTGAAGGGTAAAAAATCTCAGACTGTGCTGAAACCTTCAAGATGCTGTCTATAAATACAGTAGGAGTCCGTTCAACACATAGCCTTGCTAAAAAACAAAGGCAGGCTCATCTAAATGTACCAGTCTGCTTGAGATGCAGAAAGCATGCCGCACCAGAGAAATGTTCAAAGATCTACTCTCTTGGATTGCCACTAACATGTCAGAAAAATAAGCTAACTGTCTCAAAACTTCCATGGCCCGTCTGCAAGGTTTTCTTTAAAAAATTGCATCTTCTGCACCAATGAACAGTGTGCTTTGAGGAAGAAACAGCCATAACTGTAAAGAAAAGAAGCTGCCAGGCATCATGAACGCCCCTAGTGGCTTAAATGTGGAATTTGAAACAGCAAGAACAGACTGGATGATGAAGTAAAGGAGTTATTATTGCATGCTAGAAGCCTGCATGATCTCTCATAGCGATTATAAACTAGCATGAGAAAAACAATCACCTGAATTTGGAAACGCTTATGTTGTTAGCTGGCACCTTTCACACATTAAAAGACACTGTCAAATGTATTCCTAGAAAAATATTCGGTTGTTCTTAATGAATGTCAGAATGGTTGGAGGAGGAAATACAAATATTCAGATAAAAAACCCAGGGTTGCTGGGAAAGGAGGGATGCAGCTGGCTTAAACTTGAACAATTTCATTTTCTCACTTAACACCAAGGCAGTTCCATTCATTTCAGTAGAGATCTACTAAAGGTGACTTGGCCCTTTGTATCTTTTCAATAGGCAATGTATGACTAACTGTATATTTTGTTTGTGTACTCACTTTGATGTCAAAAGGCATGTGCATAGCTGTTAGAACAATGCTAGTTTGATGACTGTTGCTGGTATAGAGAAGCAAAGAGAAGCTTAATACTGATTTTGGAGTGCTTGTATCAAAATGGTGGAAAAGCCATTTAAAAACATTTCTCAATAACCATGTGGCAGATTGAACTTAAAAGCCATGTATGTGTATTACACAGCCTGAATGATGAAAGGTTAGCCAAGAAACTATTCCCAGATTGTGAAGAATTGAACATCGCTGCAATATAGTTTTGGAAAGGTAGTTTTCCATTGACTTATAAAAAGGTTTCAGATCTGAGCAGTTCTCTCCATCTCACAATGACCAGTAATAACAATCTGCTGACACCTGCAAACAAACATAAGCATTTTTATAGTTTTGCATTATGATTAGGGTAGGGAAGGAAGGTTTCACCTGCATCTGTAAGATCTACCATGCATCTTAACTAAGGAGCAGCTTCATGGAATCCTATGGACATAGTGCTCTCTCTTGCTCTCTGCTATTCAGACAGAAAACGCAATGTTTGGCTGATGCCCCTCCTACACAAAAAAGAAGAAATAATGCTGAGATCTAAAGATCCTATAGTAGCTGGGAAATTCTGTTTCAGAGAACAGACAGAGAAATAAGTTGTAGGAAGAAGTACTAAATACAGCTGATGAAGGGCGAAAGATAAACTGTGAGAAACTGGATTACACCTTATTGCTTAGGCTTTTGCCTCAAGAAACAGTCATCTTTACTCATAAAGTGAAGATGATTTGTGGCTATTAGGAAATGGCCATCATCAGAAGCTCTGCCACTGTTCAGGAAGTTCCCAAAGATTTTGGACCTTGAGTAGGCGCAGTGGGTACATCTACACATTCATTAATACGCCATAGTTACTACACATTAAGTTTTGTACTTGTATAACCAAATACTAAATCAATGTGCAGTAACTGGTGCTACTGCGCAGTAGTGCTGGCGCATGGCTTTTTAGTAATGCTAACTGCGCAGTCGCCTAATACGACTGTGCATTAGTGTATTAGCATTGTTTTTGCCCTGCACACAAATGTGCAGTAGAATTAGGCGACTGCGCAGTTAGCATCTTGTAATACGTGCCCAATGTCTCTAAGAGCAAGCCAGCACAAAGGAGTAGCATATCCTCTAATTCTCCTTCTTTTGAATGATGTACCCTATTCTCCTCTCTGCATCCAGTGGAGTTTTAACAAGTGTATGAGAAACAAAAATAGTCCAGCCTGCCTAATGTGGCTAAGCACTATGGAAGGAACTAACTGGGGGTCATCACTATGCTTAGGAGAGTTCAAAGATCACAGTTGTCCCACAGAGGGAATTTTGGGGAATACTCATTGGAACCTTTCTTTCCCATGTGAAACCATACCAGGTTGTGTATGAATTTATATAAAAGAGGGGGAAATATTGGGAATCTCAAGACAGGCAAAGGGCAATCTGAGATGATGTGGGTATGAAAGGCATCTTTTCTACTTAAGAGAGCTTGGAAACCTGATTTATGAGGTAAAGCTGAAAGAAGTAGAATTATAAAGTTTGGAGAAGGGAAGACTGAGGAGGACTTTGAAAACAGTCTTCAAATGCCTGAAGGGTGATTATAAAGAGGATAAAGATGTGCTTTTTTCTGTAGCTAGACTAGAGAAGACAAGACTAAGAGCAATGGCCTCAAACTGCAGCAGAGGAAATTTAAGATGGGGATCAGAAGGAACTTTCTGGCTATGAGGTTGGTCAAGCTTGGGAACAGGCTACCTCAAGGAATTGTGGACTCTCCAGCTCTGGAAGTGTTCAACAGCTGGTTGGACAGACACTTGGCTGGGATGGTTTAGTCAGGGTCAATACTGCCTTGAGCAGGGGCCTGGATTAGATGACTGTATGAGGTCTCTTTCTGGCCTGCTTCCTATGATTGGATCCTATAATGCCCATCTCTGCTGGCTGGCCAAGAAGACCCATATAAGAAAATGACATAAGTAGCTTTGCAAAATCTTACTAGTAGTATTCTGGAGAAATGTGGCTTGTTGAGTCTATGAAACAAAACTGGATAACCCCCAAAGAGGTAAGGGAGGAATCCTAAGAGTTAAAGGGTGATCTTAAGTACACATTTATTTAATTTTGATAGAATAAAATATATGTTTTTCTTGACTTATAGGTATGCTGAAAGTATAGTCACAAGAATTTGAATAATTTGAATGTATTTTTGGTTTCCTAGACCCAGACTTGTGCATTGATTATTAATCTGGGACTACCACCACTACTTGGTGCCTCAGTTACATTATAGAGCAGGGGTGTCAAATTCATTTGGCCCTGCATTCCAGATCCAACACGTGTCCTAGAGCAGTAGAAATGGGCATCACACACAGACTGATCCTGTTCCAGCTGCTTCAGGGCTGTGACCCATTGGGCAAGATACGGTCTATGGGCCATATCTTTGACACCTCTGCTACAGAGGAAGAGGGGAACTCCTATAGATTATCTAACATTTTTCATGACGTCTCCATGTGTAACATCTTCAGTGTTAGCAACAGGCCTTTGAAATTTGCAGGGACAAAATCTAGGGACTAGAGACATGACCTATGTAAATTTTGTTCATGTTTGGTTGAAATCTAAATTGTTAAAAAAAATCCCTCCTTTCACATTTGGTCTGTGGGGAATTTTCAGCAGCCTGCCAGAATAATAGCTAAGCACATGAACGTTGTATGGCTGGGACTACGTCATGACTGAAGCAGCAGCACCTGTGGTAGCCAGGAAATGAACTAGGCTGAACTCCCACTGACCACACCTTATACCCAGCATATGGCTCTGACACTATTTCCCACTCCATGGTGCAGAAAGTATCCTAATTCCTGGGCAGAGAGGAGAGATTATCATACTGTGGGCAAGCTTTCCTCCTAAGCACCTTTCCAGACTAGCCCGATTCCAGAGCTGGCCATTAATATAGCTAGTCGGAGCTGTGGTGATACAAGTCTGTGTTGAGAGCTCAGGGTTCAATGATGCAATGGCAGCTGTTATAGTTGCACATTATACAACTAACCTTTTAAAAACAAAACTTGTTCAATAAAAAAACCCTAGGGAATTATATACTAAAAATTATTAAAATGACATCATTGAGGCTACGAAGTCAAGCACATGATAGTTAGAAAATGTCAGATTTAAAGTTTCCTGTGCATCCTTTATTGACTCCCTTGTGTGTGCACTTTAGATGATTTCATTAAATGATCACACTTTATTTTTCCCATAAGATCTTGACTCATTCAGTACACCAGAAGCTACATGGGCAACCTTGATTTTGGTATATCCTAACTTTTGAGTGTTTGTCCTTGCAACCTGAACAACATTCTTTAAATGTACGATATTAAAAATGCAGTTATTTCTATACTGTGAATAATTATAAATGGACATTACTGATGAAAAAATCTACATTCGTCAAAGTTCATATTCTGCCAGCATCAAGAATAAGTACGCCATATAACAAACTAGGGGCAATACAATGCCAGCCATAGGCAAAGACTAGATTTAGCACCCTTTTCCACTGAACCACACTTCCTTTCTCCCACTTATTCTATCAGCTCAGCAACCCACTCAAAACCATCTGTGACATTTTTCCTCTAAAAGCATGTCCTGGTTTCTGCTCAGTTTTTTCGCAGTAGCTGCCTTTATTTCCCAAACAACACCCAGAATACAACTCCCCTAATGGACTTATTGCCCACTTACTAGTAGGTATAGAATCACAGGATTTTAAAATGCATTAGGTCAAGAATCCTGAAACCCCCAGCCTGTACAGAATCATTAACTAAAATATATTTTAATTTTCATCATGTTATTGCTCCTCATAGAACATGCTTACCAACACTTAATGAATTTTGGTGCTCAGTGCACAAGTTATTTGACGTTATAAGCTGATGTAGCTAGCCCCCACACTAAGCATACTTCAGTTCTCAGATGCACTGTTTGTTCCTTTTGGATTTTAATATAGTGAGACCAGTGCTTCTTCTGGGCTCCTGACGATCATGCTGTTAATTCATAGACATGATATTTAAAATAAACTTTTGTATAAAATGCATACAAACATATACATATATATGTGTGTGTGTTTGTTTTATATAGCTTTTTAATATCAAATATAAAAATATCAGCACATTTGTAGTAAGGAAAATAGTTTTAAAACCTGAAAGGAAGGGCTTTGAGTGAAGACAGGAAGAGTTTCTGGGGTTAGCGGCCTCAGGTGGAAGAGAATTTCTGAGAAGTTGGCTATTTTGTTAAGAGGGAGTTAAAGGGACCTGCATAGATTGTGAGCCAGAGATAAGATAGGTCAGTTGGGTTAAAAGGGTTGAAGTGTGTAGAAGAGGATAGAAAATTAGCTGTAAGATATTGGGTGAACGAGTGAATTGGAGTATAAATGGGAATTTATGTGGGGAGAAGTGGGAAGGTCAACTGGTAGCTATGGGAGTGTTGCAAATAAGGGTAAGTGAGGGGAATGGAGAGGACAGGAGATAAGGGTGTTTGCAAAGGCAAAGAAAGGGAAGA
Source organism: Alligator mississippiensis (assembly GCF_030867095.1). NCBI lineage: Eukaryota > Metazoa > Chordata > Crocodylia > Alligatoridae > Alligator > Alligator mississippiensis. The sequence goes on along the minus strand of NC_081825.1, from coordinate 239,087,809 downwards.
GAACAGATCATAACTGAGACAGCAAAGGTGTCATGGGGCTTGTCATCAAAGGGGAATTTATTGTGCAGTAAATTACGGTGTGAATTTACAGTACAGGTTTCCCTCATTTATGTGGGTTCTTTATAAGCGAATTCGCTCTTATGCAATGAGCATATTTAGCCCTATAATTCGTTATATGCAAGGTAAATTCGCTCTTATGGGATCAGCATAGATGCACCCCCTGCCCAAGTAGGTAAGCCTGTGGGGGGAGGGGAAAGGGCTGTGGTTCCACTCACCCCAGCCCTGGCTGCAGCGGCCCCAGGAGCGGCTGGTGCCAGCTGCCTGCAGCTGCTGAGCTACACTATGCTCTGCCTGTCCCCCCGCACCTGGGCTCACCTCAGCTCCTGGGCTGTGCCGTGCCGTGGTGCAGGCAGCTGGTGTCGGCTGCTCCCAGGGCCGCTCCAGCATGGGCTAGGGTGAGTGTGGACAAGCGGAGCCCTGGGCGGCATGGGGTGCAGCAATCACCCTGACACCAGCTGCCTGCATCAGGGCACGGCGTAGCCCAGGAGCAGAGGTGAGTGGGGACAGGTGGACCACAGTGCCGACCAGCAGCTGCAGGCTGCTGGCGCTGGCCACTCCTGGGGCCGCTGCAGCCAGGGCTGGTGTGAGTGCTGCTCTGTACCCTCTGCTTTGCTGCCCTGTACAACCCCAGGAGTGGCACCTCTCCCCCTGCCCCTTCCTTAGTCCCAGCCTCCCTCCCTCCCTTACCGCCATGGGAACCTATCCCTATTTGTTACATTGTAAAGTGGGTTCACTTTATGCAAATTTGATTTGTGCGCCATTCTCTGGGAACGCATGCACAGCATAAACTGAGGGAAACCTATATTCCAGCTACTTCACACTAACTACTCGCAGCAACACTCTTAACATGCAAAGTGTCATTTCAAAGTAGAATAAGTGAGCTTTGTAATTATTGCACAGCATCTACACAGTGTTAGTGAGGCCTGTGCTCATTTCACATCTGTTTGCTGCAGTTAACTTCTCCAGGAAGCTGAATGCATAGAGACAGAAATACTTTTTTTCCTCTCATTTTATCTTTGACCATGATGTCTCATTTTGAAATGACAGGAATGGGAGAAGAGGTGCACCTTTTCTTCCCCACTTTCCTATCAATCGTTGTAGTCGTCCCTCCCAACTGTCCTATGACACAAACCTTCCATGGCTCCCTCTTTTTTGCTTTGAAAATATGATCAGTTTACAAGGAAAGACAGATTATGAACAATGGGCAGAGGGGACACTTTTACTGAAGGATGCTCTTGCATTGGTTTACCACTCATTTTGGGCATAATCATGTTTTTTTATAGAGACATCTAGAATTTAATATCCCAGAACTGGATGCAGTTTTCTAGGAACTATTACACCAGAAAAATATAAGGACCTTCCTTCTCTGAGATGGGATACTTCTGCCCCTAAAAACCCAAACTGAATTAACTTTTTTTGCAGCCATATTGCATTAACAAGTAGGGCTGTGTGAAATTTTGCTGGCAGTTTCATTTCGATGCTGTTTTGACTCATTTCTGTCACAACCCAAAGTTGTGATTTTGTGTTTTGTGTGTGCTTCGGCACTGCTAAATTATTTTCCCACTAAATTGCAGCTTCTTTGCACGGTGGCGTTTTCTGCTGCAGAAGAGAACCCCGGTGCAACGGAGAATTTCCCGCCAATTTGTAGCTTTCTTTGCATGGTGCATTTCTTTTTGCATCTAGGAAATGCTCGGTGCAAAGAGTTCCTGCCATTTGTATTCAAATTCGAGCCACATTATTGGTTCACGTTAAATTATGCATATATGGTGGCTAGCGATTGGCTTGCTAGCCGTATAAAGAGCTTGGGTGGTTTCCGCCCAAGTTGGAGAGAAATTGGAACACCAGGAGGAGGAGACTTCACACTGTGTGAAGATCTCTAAGTGCTGCGGATCCTTACGGACCTAACGCATTTCTTAAAAGGCAACAGGGGCCTGACCAGCCTCTGGCCTCTCCCCATCGCCAATAGATTCCTAGATGTATCCCTTCCTGCAAGAAAAAAAACGGACCCACGGAGCTTCAACAACTCCGTGGGAGAGAGCGAACTTGTCGTAATCCTCAAACGAGGATTTAAGCGGAGCTGTGCCTGGAAAACTGTCCAGCTTACACCACGACCATCTTTGGTAAGTAAACAATCTTTAAATCAACCACTATGCGTCCGTGACTAATTCTAGCTCGCCCCCGGTCTTCTCCGACCCCGTGTGCCCGGGTGCGCAAAGACGGGCCTGGCCTGCTCCCGGCCCGCACAGTTTCAAGTTCAAAATGGCAAAATCAAAACAAAACAGAGAAATTCAAAACAGCCTCGAAATTAAACAAGGCAAGTCAGAACGTTTTGAAATTTTCAAAATGTTTCGAGTTTTGAAGCTCAAGCTGGGCTTGCCTGAAGGGAAACAGAAACTAAAGTAAAGAGAGGGAGGGAGAAGGTAGGGGGGGGAAGGACTGCTCTCATTAGTGACTGTGTAGCTGGCCCGTGACTGTCATCTTTCCTGAGGTCCCTTCCAATCCCAGTGCTCTGGGGGAGGGATGCAAAAACTGCAAAGAAGGCAGCATTGAACTGCCCTGCTTTCTGCCTTGGTGTCAGTTGAGTGGGGGCGCACCATAACCCACATGCAGTCTCACCCACCCATGTAACGAGTTTTGCCTGTCAGCAGCTAGAGGTGCAGGGCCCCAGAACCCCCCTGCACCTATCTCCTTGACAGCTGGCAGGCTTCGTGGCCTCAGCAGGGCCCAACAGGCCTGCAGTTTTCACCCCCGTGCCCCAAGACAGACACAGTCCCACAAGCACCCATGTCACGAGTTTTGCCTGTCAGCAGCTGGAGGTGCAGGGCCCCAGAACCTCCCTACACCTAACTCCTTGACAGCTGGCAGGCTTCATGGCCTCAGCAGGGGCTAGCAGACCTGCGGCTTTCACCCTGCTGCGACTTAACACACACAGTGTCACCCATGTCATGAGTTTTGCTGGTCCGCAGCTTGAGTTGCAGTTTCTCCCAAACCCCTGCACCCATCTCCTTGAAACTTGGCAGGCTTTGTGGCATCAGCCAGTGCTAGCATGCCTGCAGTTTTGACCCCACTGTGGCTTAACACATACACACGTGACATGAGTTTTTTGCTTTCAAGACTTTGAGGTACAGTTTCCCTGAAACCCCTGCACCTATCTCCTTGAAACTTAGTATGCTTTTTGCCCTCAGAAGGGACGACCATTCCTGCAAGTTTCATCCAAATCAGGCCAGAAATGTCAAAGTTATAGGCTGTTTCGAGCTTCTCCATTATAGCCTATGGGTGAAATGCTGAAACAGCATCAAAAGAGCAAAACTGTTTCAATGAAACAAAATGGAATAGCAGTTTTGAATCAAAACAAAATTCTAAATGAAATGCTGTTCCATCGAAACATCGAAACGCAAGTCAAAATGGAACAGTGCTGTTTTGCACAGCCCTATTAACAAGCACGTGGACAAGAGGAATCCAGTTGACATTATATATTTGGACTTTTGAAAAGCTTTTATAAAGGTCCCTCACCAAAGACTTTTAAAAAAACTGAGTTGCCATGGGATTGGAGGGGGAAGGTTCTTTTGTGTATTGAGAACTGATTAAAAGATAGGGAGTAAAGGGTAGGGCTAATTGGTCACTTTTCAGGGTAGAGGGAGGTCAAACTGGGATCCTGCAGGAATCTGTACTAGACCCCTTTTTTTTCAACATTTTCATAAGTGATCTGGAAATGGGGGTGCACATTGGAGAAAGCTCTAAGTTTGCAGATGACACCAAATTATTCCAGGTAGTCAAATCCTAAAATGATAGATAGAAGCTGCAGAAAGAGCTCACTAAGCTGAGTGAGTGGGCAAAAATTAGCAGACAAACTTCAATGTCGACAAGTAATAGGCAATGCACATGGAGAAAAATAACTTCAACTGCATGTATACACAATGATGGGTTCTGAACTAGCAGTTACCACTGAGGAAAGAGACCTTGGAGTCACTATAGTTCACTAAAAATATCAGCTCTATGTGCAGTGACAACCAAAAAAGTCAATAAATCATTGGGGATTATTAAGAAAGGAATTGAAAACAAAACAGAGAACATTATCATGCCATTATACAAATCCATAATGCACCCACTTCTTGAACATGGTGAAGAGATCTGGTTTCTGTATCTCAAAAACGATGTAGTAGAAGTCCAGAGAGGGATGACTAAAATAATTAGGGGTATGAAGTAACTGCCATTACAGGGGAGACTAAAAAGGCCAGGGTTCTTTAGTTTGGAAAGAGGAGGCTGAGGGGGAATATGATAGAGGTTTATAAAATCATGAAGGGTGTGGACAAAGTGAACTGGGATCTATTATTCACCAAATCATAGAATACTAGAACTAGGGGGTACCCATTGAAATTAACAAGAAACAGGTTTAACATTAAAAAGAGAGAGGATTTTTTTAATACAACACATAGTTAATTTGTAGAATTAATTGCCACAGGAGGTGGTAGAGGTACATAGCATAGTCAGGTTCAAAAAGAGAACAGACAAATTCATGGATGATAGATCTATTAATAGCCGTTGAATAGAAGGGTTGGAAATGTTTCCTTTGGCATCTCTAAACCAATAATGGTGGATGCCAAGGAGGGTAACGAATAGGGGATAGATCCCTCTATAGATCCAGTTTAATGCTCTTTCTCTCTCATCCATTCCTGCCACTGTTGGAGACAGAATATTGGGCTTATGGCACTTGGTATGTTCTTACTGCAACCTAGTTTCTAACGTGTTGCTTGTGATGTTCTCTAGATTTCCTGCAGCATTGCCGCTTTCCAGGTGTTTTCTCCCCCCCAAAATTAGTGATATCTTTTACTCGCACAGACTGTATTAAAGTGTATTTTCTGCCAATAATTTTAGCTTTTGTAAGGCCTACTTTTCTGTCCTTTTGGGGGTTTGCAGCTCTTTCCAGTTCAACATAATCTGTGAATGTAATTAATATGCTATTTCCCCTGCTCTTCCTGATAACATAAAATATGAGTTAAATAAAATTGAGTTTAACATCTATTCCCTGTGGAATAGGCTCCATTTATACTACAGATGCAGTTGTGTCAAAGAACTGGTTAGATCTGGATATCTTTTTCTTAACCTAGTTACAAACAAGACTCCAATTTGCAATACAGGAAAAGTTAAAAGCTCCAAAAATGTAGCACTCAGCAGGTACATCTACACATGCAATTAATGCAAACAAATAAACTCTGGCACACTTTGCACCATAGTATACTGCTCCCAGGCAAAGCGTCCACGTGTGCCTGGGACAGCAGCACTTTGAGCTGGGGCAGAGTTGGCAGGGACATGGCGGGTCAGCCCTAGGCTCTGGGTGGCAGCATCGGGAGGCAGAAGTGCTGGCTGGGGTATGAGGGTTCTAAAATGAGGGGCTAAGTGTCAGGCAGCCCCCTGCACTTTAGCATCCCCATGCCCCAGCCAGCCCATCACCACCTACATGTGCCTTTTGGCAGAGCAAGTAACTGCACTATGAAATAGTAGTGTCCCCAACAGTACTATCTTATCGCAGAGTTAACTTATTTACTGTGCTCTAACACCGGTGCACGTCCAGATAGTGATGCTTTACTGCAGAGCTAATTAGTATAACTGCAGTAAAGCACACGTGTAGATGCACCCAGTCTGGACTAAAGCCTCTGAAGCTCTTTAACCAGGCTGAAGTCAGAGGTGCCTCCAAGATGTTAACCTGATTGCTAAACCCAGTAAAGGTCCAGTCTATACGAAATGTTTAAACAACGCATACAGCTAGTTTAGGCAACGTGTTACAGCTATATTTCCTGACCCAGCTGTATTTATAGTATAGGCTACGGAATTTTTTTCTGAAAGCGTCTCAGTGATTTAGGAGCCAACGTTCAATTTTCAAAGGTACTAAAGTCCCATATTGGGAGTGAAATGGAATTTAAAGGCCAGTTTTCTTAAAGCAACCACTAGGTACATAAGTCACCTTTGAAAATTTGTGATTCAGGCTCCTAAGGTAGGCTCCTCAAAGGTATTAGAACCCTGACTCCCATTCATTTCAATGGAAGGTTGAAGCCAAACATCTAAATATCTTTCACAACTGTGTCATAGTGACTTTTGAAAATTTATCCCAGAACCACAGACACTTTCTTAGAACTCAGTACCCTCTGTCATCACTTTTCATGTTTTCTAGCTAGCTTTCATTCCATGTGATCTTGCTTGTGGCCAGTCCAATTTGAAATAGTGCTGAGGTAAGATTTAGCAAGATGATAAAATGTTTCACTAAAATCAGGATAGAGAAATAGCATTCTCTTTGCCCATTGATCTTCATTCTTAGAAAAGGAATTGAGTTTGTCTGGTATGATTTATTGGTTATAAAACCATGTTGCTTCTTACTCATAATTCTGTTTCCACTAGAATTTTGCAGATTTTTAAATCTTTTTTCCTTACTTGCTATACAGCATTCTATTTTTATGTATAAATATATATTGTAAGAACAAAAATAAATATATAATTCACAATATAGAATATATCATTCTTATATATTTTCTTGTGTTGAAGATATGGCCTGTAATTATTAGACATCATAGTACATGAATAACAGGCATCTGTTTCTCGTTAATCGACTAATAACTATGGTCTCTGACCTGCAAATGCTTAAAAAACAGACTTAACTTTATGCATGAGTAGTCCTGCTGAAGCCAATGAGATTCCTCATGGGTATAGAGTTAAGCAGGTATATAGGTGTTTTAGGTTTGGGTGCCTATAGAAAAATGCATCATTTGGCATTTAAGTTTATTTAGCTCAGGATATGGTAGTTTTTTCATAACAAGAAAGTTTCCTTAATTTATCATCTAAATATAATAGTATTCCAATATAAACAGACCCATCTTTTCAATTAGTTATCAAAAATGCTGAAATGAGACTGTAAGGCTTTTAATGCAAGCATGCATTAGGCTGTACTTGTGATGTTGGTTACCTCTGGAATTTTCTCCATGGTTTTTAATGCACTCTACCCTTTTTTACATATTTTATTAATTTTTTTTATACAGCATTACCATCAGCCATGTCTTTGGAAATCCTCCATATCAGCTGGAAGAACAGAAGAACAAATGGCAGCGTTCTGCTCATGCAAACACTGCCAGCATTTAAGCCACATTTATGCAACACCAACTCCCTTGGACCGGACATGTTATAAGGATTCCTGACAACCGGCTCCCAAAACAAGGATTATACTCCCAACTCACCGATGGTCACTGCTTTAGAGGTGGGCAAAAGAAGTGATTCAAGGGGCATGTCTACATGAGATGCTGACCGCGCAGTAGCTAGGTGATATGTAGGGAGGGCACACGGGGCATGTGCCCTCCAAGACTGGCCGCCGCCAAAGCTGCCGATGGCTTCTGAGGCAGATTGCCACTCGCCACCTGCCCCCCACTCGCAACCAATGCAGCTGCGGGCAGTTCCCACTCGCCACCCCTCCCCCCTACTGCCACCGGCATCTGTGGGCGGTCCCCACTCGCTACCACTGACACCTCTGCCGGTGTCTGCGGGCAGTCCCTGCTGCCACCTACAAATGGTACCCCCACTCTCAGGAGGCACCAGTCATTCATGACAGCACAGACAGTACTAATACGCTACTGCACAGTATTATTAGTCTACTGTGCAGTAGTGTCACCTAAAACATTTTTGCCGGTGCTACTGCGCAGTAACTCCAGTTATTGTGCATTTATTTAGTACTTGCTAATAAATACTAAATAAATGCGCAGTAACAACTGTGATGTAGCATCTTGTGTAGATGCATCTAAAGACCCTGTAAAAGCTAATCTGAAGAAATGCTATATTAACATCAACACCCTGGGGACTCAAGTACTAAACTGTCACCAGTGTCACTGCGATGTACAAGGCATCAATCATTTTAAGCAAACTTGCCACGCTATGGAAGTGGATGGATGAGAGAGACAAAGGCAAAGAGCTGTGACCTGACATCACCAGGAATACTCCTTCCTCTCAGACCTATTTGCCATGTCTACAGGTGAACATGTGGATCTCAGATCAGCTTCCTCAATCACCTACAGACTCATTGATTGCTTCCCTATTTATTGGAAGACTCTCATCCTCATATCGAAGGACTCCCAACAACAACATATGTCAAACAAAGGCAAAGAGAAATGAGTTTCTAAATATCCTTATTGAAAACCCCTTTCTTAATTATGCCCACGTTTTAAGAAATTTGAACATGTGTTCTTCCTTCCATGTAACACCTGGATGTCTGAAAGTGATTTCCATTGACTGCAATGACAAATAGTGGTGAAGACAGCTTGTCCTATCTCCAGGTTTTCCTGTCAGTAGGTCTGTTTCACAACTAAAGACATTGCTAATTAATATAATGAAACTGGTCTTATTTCCATTTTAGACATATGATAATCACTTTGCCATTACATTTTTTGCTCAAAAAATGCCAGGATTTATTAGTAAGTAGTAATTTTGAGCTTCCTCGCACTTATATGCGAACATAAGCTGGGTGTAATCTTCAATGAAATGCTAAGAAATGGTTAAAAAGCAATCAGGGCTCATGGTAGAGGTGATAGCTTTTATTAGACGAACAAGATTTTTGCACAAAATTTGTCTTTAATTGCAGTTACAGAATTTTTGCAAAAATCTTGTTGGTCGAATAAAAGATATCACCTCTACCATGAAATCTGATTGCTTTTTCCTTTATATCAATATGGCTAGTGGATACCCGACATTTCTTAAAGCATTCTTTATACCAAGAAGTCTTCATTTAATTGGTTGTGTTGGATATAGTGGGCATTTTCTTCTTTTTTTCATCCTGTATCTTGTAACCTTTGCCACTTAGTTCTCTGGCTACAAAAATAATCCGCTAAAACGCTCAAAAGACACAATGACGGGTATCTGGTCTATCCACGCAATTCTTCCATGGAAGTGACTGGTCATACGTGAACCAGCCCGTGTTTAAGAAGTTCTTTGTCTCGGAGAACAAATGTCGCCCTGGACACTTATGCCAGAGAGTCAATGCAAATGGCGCCTCTGCTTGCTGAGCTGGTGCAGCTTGTGGAGAGGCTGCCTGTGGCTTGGGCCACGCCAGGGTTTGCTGTTGGACACTGGCCTCTCTGGATTATTCATTCTTCTTATGAAACAGGCCCTTTTGAGTGCTGACGCCACACACGCAAGTGGCTGTGTCAGTGGGTACAGGTGTCTGCCCCACGGCTGCCATCTTGTCGGCTCTGGCATGGCAGGAGGCTTCTTGCCTGGGGGGGGGGGCTCAGTGCGGAAAGGTGCTGCGGGGCCGTGTCAGGCCGGCAATGGGCGGCCGGCGCGTGCGCAGTGCCCCTGCCCGGCGGGAGGGCTGTGCCGCTTTCAGACGGGACAGGAGGGTCAGAGGCTTCGGTGCTACTTCTTCGCCGCCCCCACGCAACGCTCATGGGGAGGGGGAGGGGGAGCGAGAAGGCGCAGCCGCAGCCACCCAATGAGGAGCGCGCGCCTACTCGGCCCACTCGAGAACAGCGTGTTTCCCTCGCGCGAAGGGCGGGGGAAGGGCAGGAAGGGCGTGGCCAATCTGAGGGCCGGAACGCACGTCACGCAGCTGCACAGCCAATCAGGAGCGCGCTCTCCAGGGCGTCGCGAGGCCAGCCTGCCCGCGCGCCCGGAGCCCCTTGCCTCGCGGCCCGCCGGCCGGTCACCGCCGCCTGCTTCCTCCCGCCCGGCCGCTGCGTCGCGTCGGCACCCCGCGGTGTGGGGGCGGGGTCCCGGGGGCGGGCCACGTGACGGACCTGGCAGCCAATGAGGAGAGCGGGCGGCGGCGCGCAGCACGCGAGGGTCTCCAGCGCTGCGAGCGGGCCGCGTGGCGGATCGGCGCCGCGTGGAGCCGGCGGCGGGAAGCAGGTAGGTGCTGGCGGCGGGGCCCGGCCCAGCCCAGCCCAGCCCATTCCTCCCCCATTTTGAAGTTTTATTCGAGGAGGCGCCGTGCAGTGTGCGCGTCACGTGACCGCGGCGGCCCAATCACACGTGACCGCAGCCGGGAGCCTGCCCGCGCCGCGCTTGAGGCCACGGGATGGGCCGGGCCTGCCCCGCCTTCTCCTCTCGCGAGCAGGGGGCCGGCGGTCACGTGACGGGCGCCCAGGCGGGGGCGGACAAGGGGCTGGAGCGGCGCCGTATCCGGGCATTGCGGGGGTGGGCTCGACCCCGGGAAGTGGCTATGCCAGGAGTCGCTCCGGGCCGCGGGGCTTCGCGGCGTAGGCGACCGGGCAGGACTGGCAGCCTCGCTTGAGCCTGAGCGCCCGGGGCCGCCCTCACGCGCCTCGCGGGCAGCGCTCCCCGACACGGCCTCGGCCTCGGTCTCGGCTCGTGCGGCGGCTCCGCCCCGCCTGGGCGCCGTTCCAGCAGCTTTCTCGCCGCCCCCTGCTGCTTCCCTTGCAGAGGCTGGAGCCAGGGGTGTGGCCGCCACGCAGCAGCGCGGGGGTGGGTCCGCCTCCGGCAACGCGGGGCGGCTCCACCGGAGCTTGCTGCCCTGCTCCTGTCCCTTCCTTTTCCCTCGCCGTGGGGAAGGGCAGGGATCTGGGAACAGTAGTTGTCGGTGGGGATTCCCCCTCCTCCCCACGCAGTGGCACCTAGAGCTCTTCTGTGCAGGATTTGTGCCTAGTCAGCGGGAAGCAAGTCCAACAAGGAGGCTTTCTTGCCTCCTCGAAGGCACTCAGGGGCTGGCACAGACTGTACTAGGATCACCTGCACCTTGTTCTTTTTTAGGTTGTTTTTTTTTTTTTTAACCATGAATCTTGCACATACAGGACTAGATACTTAACTCTTAACCATGATGGAGAGGGGATTTCATAGCAGCCTTCAACTACCTGAAGGGGGGTTTGAAAGAGGCTAAAGCTAGATTGTTCTCAGTGGTGGCAGATGACAGAACAAGGAGCAATGGTCTCAAGTTGTAGCAAGGAGAGTTTAAGTTAAATATTAGGAAGAATTTTCTCACTAGGAGGGTAGTAAAACACTGAAACAGGTCACCCAGAGAGGTGGTGGAACCTCCATCCTTGAAGGATTTTAAGACCTGGCTAGACAAAGCCTTGGCTGGGATGATCTAATTGGGGATGGTCCTGCTTTGAGCCCCAGAGGGTTGGACTAGATGTCCTCCTGAGGTTCTTTCCACCCTCATTTCCAATGATTCTATCTACTTTTTCTTTCTTGGGTCAATTTTATAACTGTATTTGGGGTGGATGTTCTTATTAAGTTACGTCACAAAAAAGTCACAAGTGATGATTAGGTGTAGTCTATCCATAAAATTTTGAGGGATAAGCAAAGAGTGGGGGGTGGCATGTCTTGGACCAGAGGTGGCCAGTTCGTGGCATGGGCAGCCTCTGTGTATGGCACCCTCCAGATCAGGAGGGAGCAGGCAGCACACAGCCAATAGGGCAGGGAGCTTAAAGCAGAGCAGCAGCACAAGTAGGGGGAAAAGAGATCAGAATGGCACATAAGGAGAGCACAGGGCTTAATTTGTGGTAGCCCTGCCAAAAAAGTTGGCCCCTCATTGTCTTGAACTATCATGTTCCTGTGATTGTGAATTTTCTGGGTAGTCCAACCCTTAGAATCATGTTCATTTTTTCTGAGTTGAGCTTTGGAAGGAAATGTATGGAAATGAATTAAGGAAAATGAAGAAAATAAAAAGAGGAACACCCAAAAACAGCAAGGAAAAGGAACAGAGAAGATCAGAAAGTGAGGGCTAGACAAGGAGAAAATAAATGAAGTGTTTCTGGTAGAAAAGAATCTGCTGTCCATCGCAAGAACCCCTACCTCCAAAAAAGCCAATTTTGGAGGTGAGGAGTAGAGCAACAGGGGAGAGCTGAATTAAACTGTCCTATGTTGGAACGGTGTCCTAATCTGACACATCTTTCAAGAGTAATTCTTTACCCTTCCTGAAAGCCTTCCATCTAGTGATCTGCAAGTGCTTTGCAAACACTACACCTCATTATCTCTGTTTAATAGAAGGAGAAACACAGATGTGGAAATGACTGCTCTGAAATTAAAAGGAATAAATCAGTGATGATGATGAGGAAGAAGAAAGTACAGTTCTCATCTCTTGACACCAGCTTAGGGCTTTCATGAAAAGACTGCTTTTCCAGGTTTTTTTCCAATCACACTAACAAGGTATAGTCTCTCTTCCCATCAGCTAAGGAGTGGTAGAGAGAGAGCCTACCAAAGCCTTTTTTTTGGTGGGGGGGGGGAGGGTTTTTTGAGTGGGCTTGAGTTTATTACTCTACAGCAACAGTTTGTTGAATGGTTACTTGGTCCTCAATACCAGTGAGCTATTTTTCTGTTAATCTCTGTAACAGACTCCCGTTCCAGGTAGCATGATCCCCTGGAAGCCCTCTCAGCCCTTATCAACTTTGCTCTCTTTGAGCAATTTCCCTTTTCACTTTCCTGCCACACCTTGATGTATTTATCTTTTAGAAAGTGGGAGGCTGCCTCATGGCTCCCCAAGTCTGGTCTCACACTTTTGAACACGTGTGTCAGGTCTGTGCTCTGTTCATCCTTATAGCAGGCCCTCTGGGTTTTAGGGACTCTGGTCCCCTCAGTCTCTGGCTGTGGCCCTCCTGACTGTTGGTACATCCTAGACTAGTTGAGACCTATGGGTTCTACAGCCCTGCCCACCTCCAGCTGTGGCCCTTCTTGGCCTTTGGCCCCTCCTGAGCCCTGGCCCCACTCTTAGGCCAGTGAGACTTATGGGCAGCCTGGCCCTACCTGCTCCCCAGACCCTTCAGCCCTGTGCTCTGTTTTCAAGCCCTCTCGTTTCTGCTCTCTCTCTCTCTGGGTCCTTTGGCCCTTTGTTGTCTGGGTGGGCCCTCTAGCCCCTCTCTCCCTGGCCAGCTGAGACTTCTTTACCTGCCCTTAGTCCCTTTCACAAACCTCCAGATGCTCCCCAGCACAAGGGCATACTGAATGGGGGCTGGTCTGTTGTCTCCAAAGCCAAACCCCCATTCTTAAGGCCATATTCCGACAGGTGTGCTTGATGTGAGCCAGAGTCATTCTCTCAACAGCCTGCTCAGGATTTCCTTCCCTGTCAGTGCCCAGAGTAAGACTGCTTGCCTGCCTACCTACCGCAGGCTCTTGGCTTTTATATACCTGAAGCCCAGCCCAGCCCCCTTCCAGTCAGGTGTCTTCACTGATTGTTGCCTGAGCTGTTTCTAAAGCCTTCTGTCTTATTAAAGTGACAGTCATGCTAGGTGCCCTGTCACAGTCCCCTTCCTGTTTTTTTATTTCAATTTGTCTGCTCTCTTCAATTCAGACAGTACTTTTCTGAATGAGCCTTCTTCAGAGCGCGTGCACCTAGTGCATTCTTGTTGATGGAACCAGCTATTAAGAGTCTGAAATGTGTGAGAATTGTGTCATTTTTGTCTGTGACGTGCCACTGTACTTCCTGCCACAGCAGCATAAGCAGCATGGCTCTCCTGTTTTATTCCACTGTTCTGAAATTTTTAAAATGGAGAGGAGAGAACTTATTGAAAAATCGCGTGGACTTCCTGAGCAGAAATCATATGATTTCTGATCAAATAGTTGAAAACAATATAAGATATTTGTAAATGTCACAATTAAAAGAGCACCTAGATAACTAGTGTGTGTACAGAAGTTGCTTTTTCTGCCACTTTTTAAAAATGCTTTGTTGACATGACTTAACAGAAGTGCATAGCTTTACAGAACTTCAAAAATAGGTACAGCACTTTAATTAGCCCCTGTTAAATGAGATATTAAACTTGAAGTGCTGTACTTGGGTTGCTGACAAGTGACATTTGTCGTGTGATCGGCCCCCTGAAAGTGCTCTACAGCGGTGCCCTGGCAAAAGTGCACAGCTGCAGAGCACTTTAAAAGTGGCTGATTACATGACAAATTAACTCTCATCTGATGAGGGATCAGATGAAGGCATTCCAAAGCGGAGCATCTTGGGTAACTTCTGTTAGTCCCTGTGCATGATTGGGGCTGGGCTGATGCAGCCCTGACCCAGGTACTGTCTGTAGCAAGGGAAGGGGGAGGGAGGTGCAGGCTGGTGTTTCCCCAGCCTGAGCTGGAGGGGGAAGGATGGATTGGAGCCCCACTGCCTCATGTCCCTCCTCCCCCCCCGCCCCCCCATCCCAATCCCTCTCCCCCTGCCTCCAGCTCAGGTTGGCAAACCTCAGCCTGCAGGCCCCTCATCTCCCCTCCCTTCCTGCAGATAGCATTGGAGCTGGAAGGTGGGGCAGGGCTAACCGGGAGAAGCTGCAGGCAGGCAGCTCTGCAGCTAAGCCAGTGAAGGAATGCAGCTCAATTTCCCCCCCTTCTCCTCCCACAACAGTGAACATCTGCCTGGTGAGGGGAGAGGTCACCCTAACTCATGGCACATTCTGTGAAGCACCATGAGTTAAAGCAGGGAGCTGTACATCTGTCAGGTCCCTCTAGCAACCTACAGTGTTTTAAATAACTTCTGTACGCTTGTCAAATTTCTAATCTGTGGAGAAGCCCAAGAAGGCTATGGAGTGCACCTTGCCTCCTAGCTTGGAAAGTGCAGGGAGGATCAGAGCCTCTCCACCCCCCAACCAAACACTCTACTTCTGTCATACTTAACTGTAACTGTATAGTGCTATAAAAAGTGCTCTAAATTATACTACTGTAAAATGTGCGTGGAGTACCTCTGTACATACCCCTAGATTTTTCTTTTTAAAGAAGAAGAAACTACCAAACACCAGTGTTCTGGGTGAAAACCAGCATTCTGCTTGTCCATCTCCTTGTGTACACTTTTGTAAACCCCAGCCCTATAATTTGCATTGCTTATGGTAGATCTAAATCTCTTCACTAACATCCATGGGGCTCATGCTTGAGAAGTGCCTCCACATTGTTGCAGGTTCAGTACTTCTGGAGTAGGATACTCTTAAAGAGATGCTGCCTCATCTCTAGGTCAGTGTGCAAATGCCACTGAGATGGCAAGGACAAAGAAGTTGGGAGAAAAAAAACCTATAGAGTAGTCTTATATGAAACGAGTAATTCAGTTCACTTTGATCTCCAGTGTACAGGGGTCCACAAATCAGTGTAACAGAAAGCACTGCTATTGGCTCTGGATGTACAAAGCTCAATTATTTAAGAGGCGTGGTGATTCTGCTGGAGGTGATACTGCTCGTGTAATTATGACAGTTGATTACAACGGCCATATTGTATTTAGCCTGAAGATGCAAGATGTTTCCGTGCTTCAGGACTGTTAATCTCAGACCTTTTACCAGTCCTAAATTCACTAAAAAATGTCCCCTTCCTCTGAAAAATCTGTTGTTGCATGGCAGGAGTAAAGGCCTTCAGTTTTCAACTTGCTGAATATTTTCTCTAAATGAAAAATGTTTTTCTGTAAGTTTGCTTACACAGCTGTGATGTCTCCCTGTAGGCCTCATTACAAAACATTTTTGAAGCTTCTCAGTTGCCTAAAAAGCTTTATAGTTTAATTTACATCTAAATTAGACTTTTGAGGTGACATTAGATTTGTCTATTCCCTTGCAATTTTCTGCTCTAATTTCTGTATGGTTTTCAGTTTCTTGTGTCAGAGTCTGTGTAATGATAAGATTCATTGGCTAAATGTACTGGGCTATGTTCTGTGCTTATGTATGCCTTTACACCCTTGCTGCAATCAGTGCCACTTCCTGGGGAAAATTGAAGTAGAATTTAAATGTGTTTATATTACAAATATATTGCAAAACATGAGTGAATAAAATAGCTGAACTTGAAGTGTCAGTATAAGAACCTTGCTTGCAGCATGCCAAAGTGACCAAAGATAAGTGACTAAAGTGTATTAGCCCTCCCCTCCTGTTTTTCCCCCCCCTCCCGGTCCCCCAAAGGTGTTCTTAAGATATCTGTCTTGGACAAATCAAGATAATTGTTATTCATTGTAAATGCCTTTTGCATTCATGCAGAGATGCTTCATTTGCTTGTCAGGAATGCAAAAACTGATTTAAGTTATCCAATAACATAGAGTTAAAGCTTTAATTGACCCAGGCAGCAGACAGATGTAATATTTAAAGCATTTCAAATGCTTTTTAAATGCTTCAAAGGCTAGCTGTAGGGATACATGTGCACAATGGGGTCCTGAGGGCCTCCTGGGGCTCCAGCAGTGGCGATCTGGCAACAGGGAGCCTGGCTGGCAGTGGAGTGTAGCTCCAGCTGGCCAGGTGGTGGTGCATGCTGTCACCACATACACTGCCCTGCTTTTTTCTGCTACAGGGTTTTGTGTTTTTGGTTTTCTTTGACACCAGGATCTATCTCCCAGTGCCAAAAAATCTCCCTCGCTGTAGGAACGCTTGCATGTGCAGTGTGTGTGGCACTACAGTTGGATCTGTGGCACTACATACTTCACGTATGCGCTTGTCTGGACATCCTCTGAAGTGTTAAAAATAGTCTTTCTTGAACTGTTTTGAAGCACTTCTTAAACAGAGAGGGGACTCTCAGTAGGGTGTTGAATGAACAGTTCCACAGCCTGCCAGACTATCCGGTTGCTGGGTTCTCTGGCTTTTCTAGCACTTGAGGCCAGGGTGTGTGGCATCAACAGTTGAGTCTTCTTCCCTACTTTGGGGCAGGGGGAAAAGGGGAGTGTACCTGCAGATCCACTGCAGCTTCTTCCAGCACACCCTGGCTGTAGAGCAGCGTTTCTCAACCCATGGGTCACGACCCAAAAGTAGGTCGCATGAATATATGAAAGGGTCTCAAACAGATTTTTAAAATGGATTCTCCTTTAAAGGAGAAAAATGTGAGAAACCATGGGTCTTTCCTTGCAGGCTGGCAGAGTTCCCGCCTGATCTCTGGAGGCTGGGGGCGGGGGTAGCATGTCGAGAGTGAGGGGCACTGGGTTGGGACTGGCCACTGATGTTTGCGAATGGGTCCTGGGACAAAAAGTTGAGAACCACTGCTGTAAAGGATACAGCTATGGTGATTTTTAAGGTTGGGGTGGGACTGGGAAAATGTGCTTAGGATTAGGGAGATGGGTGGAATTCTTGGGTTTTGGGGTGTTTGTAGTTTGGCTTGATGTAAATTGCTCTGAGTCCTTTTGGGCAGGGTAAGATATAATAAGTAAATCCTTACAATTGCAATGTTGCTTCAAGATGAATACAGATCTTCTTGTGTACCATGTATACAGCCCTCTTCCATTCCTTTAAGTGACTGTTTCCATTTACGTATGGAGTATAAACACAAGCCATTGTTTTATCTGGTGTTTAGATTAAGCTGTACCTGTTTGTTTGTTTTTTATCAGACCTGAGGAAGGGCATTTTGTGCCATAAAGCTTGTCTAACATCTCTCCCAACTTAAGAGTTTTTTTTTTTTTCCAGTAAAAGATACTGCCAAAAAACCCTTGCTTATTATGTACCACAGTAACTGAATACTTAAGGTCCACTTCATTATAAATGAAGCTTAATTTTTAAGTGTGCGTGTGTGTGTTTGGTCACATGTCATGATAGCCGTGTTAAACATGTGACTTGTTTCTAGCCTGGGTGTGGTAATAGGCCTGTTAAAAAAGAAAAAGTCATTTTGAACCATTACAAACAAAAATACCTTTCCCCTCCCCAAGTTAGTTTACATTTCAGAAACAAGTCAGTTCTCTGAAACGTGTCTGGTTGAGATGGTATCTGGTAAGATGCATGCAACATGAAAACTGGAAAATACTGAGTGACATCAACTAGCTGGAGGGTAGCATTTATTTTCAGTAACTCCCTTCTGGCCCAAATGTGAAAGTCCTGTGCATCTGATCAACGTAGAGCATTTCTACTTTTAAAGTCTGAGTTCTGAGTATTTATATAGGGGCAGATGTGATTTTCTTTCCTCATTTGCTTGCTTCTCACATTAATGTAGTGAGGACCGCAAGTGTATAATTCATGCCTTATTGTGTTATAAGTTAATAATTTAAGAACCAAATTACAGAATTGATAACAGCAGACATTTTGATACATTTATAACATAATTCAAGCTGCAACACATCTTGTATAAATGACATAAGATGTATTTGGATAATATATTTTAATATTGGTTGTTATTGATGTCCAGTAAATGGACAGAACCCTACACCTTTTTATGGATGAGTTTAAAGCTGTCATACTAGTATTAAGATGCTTTCCTCATGGAGCTTTTCAAGTAATTGTACTTTGGATGCTTGTTTATGGGCTGTGCCTTAAAACTTCATATAAAAGTATGTAGAGAACTTAACAATAATTGCATTGTTTTATTGATGAATTGCTTTATCTGCCTTTCAGGTGTACCATATGAATTGCTAAACATGGATTGTAGGGAGGGCTAATTTCACTAAAGCATCTTTAACAACTCTGTACTGATTTGAGAGGTGGTTCTGTAACTTTTCAAAATACTCATAAATTACAACATTAAGCCTTACTCCTATGGTAAAGCCTTATTCACATGGTGTGAAACTAGCAAGTGGAGTTATTCCATATTACTTGGCTATTCCAATGTAACTCCCCTGAGCAGACGGTGACTTTTATTTCTGAAGCAAAATCATTACTCCAGAATAGTCCTCCTGGAACATTATCTACAAAACAATTTATTGTAAAATAGGTATAGTATAGGGGTACTCAACTCCTGACTTGAGGGCAAAATTCAGCCCTCTAAACTATGGTATCTGGCCAAATGACCAAGTCCTGATTGTGGCAGGATAAGGCCTGGGTTGTCCCTTTTTCCCTGCATCTCCCCCTGGCCACCCAGCCAGATGAGAGCTGGGCTGGGCTGGGCTTTTGCCTCCTCTTATCCTGATTAGGCACACTGGGACAAGTGAGGCCCAGGCCCACACTGGCTGCACGGAGAGTGGAGGGAGGAGATGAGATCAGGTGTTGGGGTCTCTCTCCCCCGCCCTCCAACCTTCTCCCATGCAGCCAGTGGGCTTGGGCCTCATCTGCCCCCATGTGCCAGATCAGGATAGACTGGGAAGTGCCCATAGAGCCCACAAGGCAAAAAAGTTGGGCACCACTAGTATAGGGGACTATGGAGTTTTCCCTGGTCAGCAGGCCCTAACATTATAAGGGGGCCTGTTTCCTCATTCCTTTACTCCTGTTCCCCTAAACACTTTTGCTGCTTCTTCCAGTATTGCTTTAGACTGCCTCCTTACCAAAGGAAGGATTAGAATAGCATGACCCTTATGTTGTCTCTACATTAGCAAACTTTTACTTGCATTTCACCACTGGAGGCAGTGGTAAGGGGAGCTGTAGTGTAGGTAAGGGGATGAGACCACGTAATACAGTAATGGCAAAAATAGCTGAGAGGTGTCTTCATTGCTCCTTTTGTAGTTCTTACAGGTAAAGTAAAACTAGTGAGGAATTTATGCTATGCAGCTTGCTAATTTAAATTAAGCCTTAGACTTACTCTGTTACAACTTTTGAGGGAAGCAGAAATATTTTGAAAAGTGTGGGAAAACTAAAGAAAGATCGACCAGGACAAGAGAAAATAGTGAAACAGCTAGGAAGCGGAAAGATGAGATGAGGCTGAAGGGGAATATTCAAGGGTAGAGAATGGGACACACGAAAGAAAAAAAATGAGAGGAATAAAATATTAGAGGGAAATGTTTTTTGGGGTTTTTTTTAAGATAACAGAAAGGAGACCTGCAAGTCCTGACCTAGTGGCTTGGTTTTATATATATATATATGAGCTAAAATTCTTTGTTGTACATCTGAGTTGCTGAAACACTTTCTTGCCCCCCCCCCCCTTTGCCTTTTGGAAAAATAACACTGCTGTTTTTATTGGTTACTAAGTGAAAATAATTGTTGGTGCAAATAATTCTGGTAGTTTTTAAGAGTGGTTTTGAATCATGGGAGAAACTGAACTCAATGTTGGGTATGTAACTAATAGTAGCCTCTTGTGGTTTGGATGATTCTTTTCACATACCTTGCCTTATCTTAGAAGTTGTTGGGGGTGGTGGTCCTGGTGAAGATAAACAGTAATTTAGTAATGTAGAGCAAGAGGAGGGTCCATTTTTTTTTTATAGTACCTGAACAAGCATGTGACATTTGAGTCCTGCAGTGATAATATGACATGTACTTCAACAATCTGTATACAGCAGAGATGTGTTTAATCTTCAGTCTGCTCGCACTTTCCCTTTCACTATTTCTTCACTGGTCCTTCCTTGTTTTTTTTTAAATCTAAAACATAAATATTTCTTTACTTGTCAAGGTATATCCATGTTCTGTCCAACAGCTTGCAAAGAACAGTTTTTCTAACTATTTAGTTGTTGTAATAAAAGATATAGCATCTATCCAAAGAACCTTCTCTGCCTGTGTCCTTAGACCAACACTGCTACAACTAAACAACCCTTGTTCTGATGCATATCCATCTGTTGTCGGGAGAGGAGGGGCTGTTTGTGCAGTTTCTTTGTGATGTTCCTGGAATCCAGAGGATGTGCCCATAAGCACATAGATAAGGTTTTGTTGTTTATAAAATCATGGGTGGGCTGGCCTTTCCTAAATCGGCCAGCTCCTCAGTATTATTTTACAATGATGGGATAACTATGCTACCAAAACTGAAGGAATCTTTGGTGGCTACCCTCTTATAGTAGGCCTCTTATCCATCTCAAGCTTCAGGTTTGCTGATTTGGTAGCTTGGCCTCTCAGTATTTATTAATTTGGGCATTTTGGCACCCTGATAAATAATCATGTTTTCCCGAAATTGTGGCTAGGTTTTAAAAGGTAAAAGCCAAACTGATGCTCTTTTTTCTGGGTTTTTTTTTTTTTTTTTTGGAGTTCTGTCCACAGGTTGGCAGATGAAATAAAGTTGAAAACTCCTTGCTCGTTGCGGGGGTTTCCTCCTCCTCTCCTTCCCCTGCATTTAATGCTAAGATTGTATGTATTTATGGGAACATTGGGGAGGTTTGCGCACAGCCCTGTTCTCCTTCAGTGGGATTAGGGCAGACAAGGTTCTTTAGGTAGATGTGATATCTTTTATTAGACCAGCTTCAGTAGGCTTTGCTTTACACTCAAGTCCTTGCGTATCAACTTGTTAGCCATCTAGGAAAAATGAACAGGAGCTTCCAAGCCCAGAGAAGGCCAAGGAGACTTTTCTGTTGAGAGGAAATCTAAGAGCTTATGAGAGTTCTAATTAAATACCTCAGTTGACAGAGAAAACCGATTTATTTAATGCAGTGTGACTGGCCCGGTGCAGAGGGTAAATCCCGGTCTGTCTGTCTGCCTTCTAGTAGGTTCAGTGACTTCAGGAAGTGATTTAACAAAAGCTGCCTCTGCCTTCAGTTCCTCGGGAACGGGTCGAGCTTCAGCCTTTAAGCCCGAGCGCCTGCTCTGCGGGCAGTCTCCTCCCGGCCGGCCCGGCGCGGGCTGCAGCGAGCGGGAAGGCTCTCGTGTTTGTCATGGAGGGGTGACCTGCTTGTTTGCTGCTTGCCTGGCGGGGAAGTCGGGGGCCGGGCCGCCCTCTGCTTGCACCTCCTCAGCGGCAGCCACGAGCCCCAGAGCGGGCGGGGGATTTAAGGGCTCCTGCCGCCGCCGCGGCCGCGAGGGGCTGGGAGCGGGGTCGGACGCGAGCCCGGCGGCGCGGGCGGGCCTGGCCCCTCTCGGCGGTGGCGGGCGAGCCGCGGGGCAGGCGCTGCCCGGACCCCTGCGCGGGGAGCGGAACCGGTGGCCGGCGCGGCCTCTTCCCTTCCCCCTTGCCGCTGCGGGCTGCGGCCGGGACCGGGACCCGCCGGGGCTTCGAAGGCAGCGCCGCCTCCCCGCCCGCACCCCGCGTAGCAGGGGAGGCGACGGGGAGGGGAAGGGAGGGCAACGGCAGCCGGGCCTCGAGAGCTGCGGCCGTACGGCGCCGCGCAACCGCCGCCGCGGCCAGGGGGCGCGGGCCGCGGGCTCGGGCCGGGCACGTGACAGACGGCAGGCGGGAGGGAGGGGGACGCGGGCGGGCGGCGCGCCTGCGCGCGCGGCGGCGCGATGACGTCAGGCGGTGCGCACGCACGTTCTCCCCAGCTGGCGGACACACGGTCCGCGCGGGCGGCGGGACGCGGAGGCCCGGTGGCCGCACGGTAACGGCGGGGCGGGGGGCGCGGTGGACCCGCTTGCGTCGGGCCCCGCCTCGCCCCCGCTGCCCTCCGCAGCGCACGCAGGCCCCGCGCGCCTCCAGCGGGCCGCGGCAGCCGCGAAAATTGACACCAGGCACCGCCACGAGGCGGTAGGGCCCGGGCGCGGCTGCGCATGCGTGTGGCAGCAGCTCCGCAGGGAGTGCGCGAGGCGGAGGCTCAGGGCGCGGCTGCCGCGTCCGGCTTCGTGCGAGCCCGGAGACCCCTCTCCCCACCCCCGGTCTTCTTGGCGCGCCTTGCCGCGGGGTCACGTGGGGGGGCGGGGTCAGGCGCAGCGGTCCCGTGGGGGAGGGGCGGCGCCCGGAAGAGCCGTAGGCGGGGGCCCGGCCCGGGGTCGGTGCGAGGGTGGCTCCTTGAGCCCTGGGGCCGCGTTCTGCCCCTCCCCCCCCCTCGCTCCATCTACGTGCCGGCTGCGGCGGTTGTCTTTGGTACTGGTGAGCCCCGCCGTCTCTGCCCCTCCCCTTCCTAGAGCTCGGCCCGGCCGCACGAACGCACTCGAGGCCGCCTCGTGTATTGGCTCCCCGAGCCGCTGCTGCTGAAGCTGGTGGGAACTTATTGCCTCTGCCTCCGCGTGGGCCTGACTGCGCTGCACCTGAGACTGGATGCTGTGGGCAGCTGCTATGAGCCAGCTGCCAGGCACTCCGACGGCCTCCTTTTTCCAGGGCAGGTCACTCCCCTCTGTCTTTCTTCATTGGTGGTCTGGCTGAATTTTTTTAAAGCCGCTATTTATAGTGGCAGCAGAAGTCAGGCCACATACTGGCTTCCTGAAAGCTAGGGGAAATTGGTTTTCAGCCATTCCATTCGAGGCCCTTTCCACACGTGTTTCATGTGTTCACCACTGGGTTTTGTCTCTGTTAGTCTGTGCAGAGCGTCTGAGCAGCTGTGGCGGCGAAGAGTTTAACTTATGAATTTCCTCACCTGGGATGTGAACTCTCAAATATAAGATGCTGTTTTATTTTATTTTTTTTTTAGTAACAAGTTGTTTTTTTTGGTAGCAAAATCATTTGTTATTGAGCTTGTAAATAAATAAATAAATCCACAGTGTTAAGGTGGTTGTGTACTGCAAACACTTAGATGAGAGATGAAAGAAAACACATCGAGCATATATGTGCACATGCAGGGACTTGGACTGAATGGTATTTTTCTTATTAAAAAGGACATTGTGTGCTAAAATGAAGAGCTCCATATTTTATATTAGATATGTAGGTATATTTATGTAAACTTGCAGTTTTTTTATTTTTGTTTGTACATCTGTGTATATATGTGTACGTACACACACACACTTTAAAAGTCTGAATTCTATTTCTTTAGAAAAGCGCATCTGTCCCTTTTCCCACTAGCCTGCTTCTCATTAATGTAGTGAGGATCTCCAATGTATAATTGATGCCTTACTGTGTTTATAGGTTTAATACATTTTTAAGAACCAAATTACAGAGTTGATACCAACATACTTGCTAATGCATCACAGCATAATTCAATCTGCATCGCATCTTTTATGTCATTTATACAAGATATATTTGGATGACATATTTTAGTATTGTTTGTTACTGGCATGTATGTCTATAAATAAAAATAATGATATATCTAATGATAAAATACAGAGTTCTTCATTAGCACACGGTGTCTTTTTAAATAAGCAGACAGCCAGTCAGTGTAACTGCCTGTTTGTTTAATTGATTATTATTTTTAAGGATGCGACCTTAATAACACTCCCTGCATTTCAATAGCATCGATCATATAAAACATTTTAAATAGTCTTACAAAGGCCCAATCTTGTTCTGTCCCTGCAGGTCTCCACCTGCACAGATTTTATTGCGGAGTTGGGGCAACATTTTCAAAACACAATTGTGAGCATTACATATAGCATTGTGTAATTTGAACTCCAACTGCATCTGGAAATATTTTAAGGTATGAAAAAATGTTATCTTCCTTTTCTTCCCAAAACAAAATAAAAACCAGAAGAATTCGTGACTCAATGCAGCTAAAATGAAAGTGTATTATTAGTCTTAAAAGTTGGTTTAATGTAGCTGTTATGTCACATTTTGAAAAGTGGACTTAACTATTTTGTATTTGCTTTGCTGTAAAAGGTTCTATGTGTGGTGTCAGTGTGGAGTAACACATCTAATGCATATAAATTGTTTGGATTTAAGGTGGATCTTTAGAAATAGGCACCGCTGTTTTCAAGCGATATTATAGTGGCAGCAGCTTCAACGTCCAGCCCTTTGTTTTCTTTACACCTGGCCACCCTGCATGTACACAGTGTTGAATAGACTTATATTGATTCAATTCAAGTAATATGCAAGGAAAATATGATGGTAAAGTCTTGGAGTGGAAAGGTCTCGATATTTTGTGTGGACTATGAGAATTGAAGTCAATTCCCAGAACAATATTACGCAGCTGTTCAGTTATGTTGTGCAAAGGAACAGACATTTGCTTCTTCATAGAGGAATAAAAGGTTAAAACCTTGTATATTCAGGTAGACAAATGTTCAGTCTCCTCTTTTCCTTATACTGGTAGGAGATAATTATAACAATACAGTTGATTTTTCTCATTTGCATAATTACTCTTCATAAGGTCCCAGTTACATTTTTTTTTTTTATGGGTGAAGCAGTTATCTTCTCTAGCTTCCCATTGTAAAACCTTGTTTCAGTACATTTTGGAATGAAGTTTTCCATGTTAATACCTGCCTTGGGCTGACTTTTTTGAAAGTTCCAGGAAAAACACATGATTTAGTCATTCCCAAGAATGACAGGTAGCTGAATACATTGTTTACACTTTGTATGCTTGTGGCTGCCCTGGTACAAGGCACTGAAAGTGAGAGAAGAGAGACCATCTTCTTTGTGATATCAACCTTCTTGGTGGCACCCAGACCACTTGGAGGAGGAAACATTCTGGCCTCTAAGGAAAACAGAGAAAAGCTGAATCAATGCAGAGGGATAGATTTCGGGATGGGAGCCTGGAGGAAAGAGTGCAGTTTGGGGCTCTTAAGTTAATGGGGGCAAAGACTGAAATGAGACAGCTGGGAAGGGGGGAACTGATGCACAGATAGTGGCAGAAGGGGTCAGGCTGGATGAGACTGTATAGAAGGGTCTGTGACCACTAGACCAAAACTGTCTTCCAGAACCAAGAATGGAATCCAAGATTCGTGTGTGTGTTCCTTCCACCCGTCTTGTGGCCAGCCCACGTAGAGGATGATGAGCTGCCATTGCTAGTAGTTAATGATACCACAAGTGATACTCTCTTCTGAGGTTCTAAAATTTCCAAATCTGGTGATGGCCCAGGTGGGTGTCAAAATGATTCTGCATAATGGACTTTCTTTTGAATGTTCTGGTTTGCTGTTAAAAACACAAAAGTCCAAGAAAACCTTCAAAATTGCATGGTAAGCCCCTACATTAAAACAACATTACTGTAGTAAGATCAAACCCTAAAATAGAAACTGAAAATTCCAGAGAGGGGGCTGCCTATGCAACTCTGATAGGACAGTTACATGACCGTATTCTACTTTTCCAGAGGACCCTCTTCATTCAGTGCACAAGACAGACAATATTTACCAAACAGCTATTCAGTATTGTTCAGTGTATGGCCTCATGTTGCCTTCACTGCATAATATTGACACCCAGATCTGAAGATAGGAAATCCTGTAAAGAAATAAGTGATTATGTGTGGATCTCTTCACTATAATACACAAGCGCTTCAGAGACACTAATGGATTTATTTTTGAAAGACTCGAGTTAGATGAGGGGGTGGATGGGAAAGTGAAGCGGAGAGATGAAAAGCAAAAGTACCTGTTAATTTTGGGTGTTCCATTTGTGACCTTTAGAACCTGATATCATTTAAATTGCACTTTGTGTTCAAATGCATCTCCCATTGACTTCATTTTCGGTTGAAAGCTCAGCACTTCTGTAAATCAGAATCCAGAGTCTTAAATCAGATACCTAGAAAATAAGGAATACTCAAGTAGTGACCATCTGTGTAAAGTCTGGTTTAGATGTATTTGCGTAGAATCGTGTAGAAACTGGGGTTTAAATTCTAGTCTCTTGGACAACAGTGAACTACCTTAACCACAAAACTATTTTCTCTTTCGACACACTCTTGCCTTGTTCAACACCAGCATTTCAACTTCAGCATGTAAAGCAGAGGTCTTACAGATAATAGCCACATTCATTACATAGTCATATTTCTTCTCTGAAGTCAGCTGTATATCCTATTGAAAGGCAGGAGTTCTGAGGGGAAAACAGTATGTGAACATGTAATTAAAGGTTATCATAATGCGTACAAGGGGTCCAAATTAAGTTTGTACAAGCAACCTTACTTTGATTTCTAATTTTGTCCTTGAATTTGCAAGCTTAATGTTCTTTTAATTGATAAAGCTGGTGAAGTGAGAGATCATGAAGAGTACTTTTCTGTTGTGACTTAGTTCCTTTTCTTTAGTGAGGAATTATATTGTATTCCATTTACTTTGATTAATTAGGTTGATTTGTTGTTTTCAGGATGGTGAGCACAGGAAGAGAACTGCCAGAAAATCTGTGAGAAACTTGCTGTTAAATTAAGAGAATTTACTATTGTGTCCATCATGGAGAAACAACAGTTTGTTTTGGGTAACCGGGAAAGTGGGACTGTGTCTGGTGCAGCACCTACTTTTTTTGTTATCTTGAAACAGCAGCAAGGAAATGGGAAAGCTGATCAAGGAATTCTGGTAGCAAATCGCGATGCTTGTGCTCTTGCCAGCAGTGTGACAAATCCAGTCAAATCCAAAGTCAAGACCTGCCTTCCAGCTGATTGTGTCTCAGGGGGCATCACTGTCACCTTGGATAACAACAGTATGTGGAATGAGTTCTACCATCGCAACACTGAGATGATTCTGACCAAGCAGGGGAGGCGTATGTTCCCATACTGCCGGTACTGGATTACAGGCCTAGATTCCAACCAGAAATACATTCTAGTCATGGACATCTCTCCTGTGGACAATCACCGCTATAAATGGAATGGTCGTTGGTGGGAGCCCAGTGGGAAGGCTGAGCCCCATGTTCTGGGGCGAGTGTTTATTCATCCAGAGTCACCTTCTACTGGTCAGTACTGGATGCACCAGCCAGTGTCTTTCTACAAACTCAAGCTTACCAACAATACTCTGGACCAGGAAGGACATATTATTTTGCACTCCATGCACCGCTATCTGCCACGACTTCATTTGGTACCAGCAGACAAAGCCACAGAAGTTATCCAGCTAAATGGCCCTGATGTCCACACCTTTACCTTCCCACAGACCGAATTCTTCGCTGTGACAGCCTATCAGAACATTCAGATTACACAGCTGAAAATAGACTACAACCCTTTTGCTAAAGGATTCAGAGATGATGGACTGAACAGTAGACCTCAGCGTGATATAAAGCAAAATAATAACTCGGAACAGGAGGGAGGTAGTGTTTCCAGCTCTCCCAGCAATCGTGGTCGTTCCATGGAAGCTGATGGATTAGATTCACAGCAGAGGGATCTAGAGTCTTCATTCAGTGGTCAGAATCCATCGGACATGGACTTGGAGAAAGACTCCTTTAATGCAGAACGGGACTTCCTAGGCTTCCTGGATGCTGACATGCCTTCTGGTGGTGTCCCAAAGTTAAAGCAAGAAGTATCTGAAAGGTAGGAATACATTTAATTTTTGGTCATTGGCTGGGAACCCAGTAAAATGTGATGTGGTTTGGTGGTGGGAGGACTTATACTGAAAATTTAGTTGACCTGATAATCCAGGATGATTTTAGGTTATAAGCCTCTCAGTAAAGTTAGGGGATGAAAATTTCGTGTCTCAATACTTCTGTTTCCCCAGTGCTTCAGATAAATCAGATTTTTAGAGGTCAGAACCTATCACCCTATACCTATTGACTTTCCTTTGATGTCTGCTTGAGGCTTCTGTGTGCTGCACATGCCTTCCTTCCAAGTCCATCAGAGTACATGTTAGTGTGGTTTTACCCAACCTACCATTTCCCTGCACCTTCTACTGTCTTCCATTAGCTATGTGGCCTGTAACAGTGGACCTGTGTTCCTACCAGCTCCTATTACATGTGTGCATCAGTACAGTCTGTCTAACCCCCCTGTTTTTCCATGCCTCCCATTGGTTTCTTTTGCTTCGCATTGGTTTCATTAAGCAATGTTGTAGAGTGGTCTGTACATACTACCAGTCTGCTTGTGGCAACAGATCACTCGAAGGAGCTGAAATCTGTAGGAAAAAGTAACTTCTTCTCTTCCTTATTTACAAGCTTCCTGCGGTGTTTGCTAGCACCTAGGGTGCTACCATACTTAGGGTGACCATATGTCCTGAATTCTGCCTGCCCAGTACACCTTGCCGCTTCACCTCCTCACTGGACTCTAGCCCAGGACTTTTGACCAACTGGCCGAGACTGGCCTATAGAATTTGGAAGTGTCCAGGCCCAACTGGGACGGATGGTCATCCCAAGCATACTGGACTCTTTGGTACATTTCTGTAAGACAGTGCAACAGTAAGTGGCCTAGTAGTTCATGGAGTCAATACCATAGGACTACCAAAATGCATGTAGTCCTATTGTAAAAAGCCACTTTTGTAGAAAAGAGTTTTTCAATGTATAGTGTATTGGTAAAGCCACTCCAGCAGGATTTTACTGACTTTTAGAGCAAGGAAAGGTTCCCAAACACTGAGTGTCCCTTCACAATTTCTTTTTTTGCTCTTGCAGAGGCTGTTTCTTTGTTTATTAGGGTATCGCTGAGTGAATTTTTAACTGTCAGACTGGTAGCTTTTGAGCTCTGTGGTGATATTTTGTAGTAATACTGGAATTACATGGAGGGCTAAGAAACAGCTCTCTTTTCATTACAGCCTTTTCCAGACTTGATACAGTTTGCCCTATACTTTTTATGTGTGTTTTAAAGTTAAACATCTGAGAGAAGCCCCTAGGTCAAGTGACCTGGATCTATCATCTTCTTGGTAAAGTACTTGTTTTATTTTTTTTTAAAAGTACTTCTAGGTGAAATGGGAAGATGTTAATTAGAGATATTTCTTGTCATCATAGATTTTGTTGCTTTATTTTCAGTATTGCTTGTCAAAAATCCATGTAAAAATAAATGTATCCTTTTGAGATAAATACGTTCAGACTTTGAAAAATGTTCTTAAAAAAGATCCCTCCTCCCTTTCCTAGGCCAATATCAACCTCAGAAGATTTTAATTTTAACATGAGCAAGGTGTTGCAAATATTTTAATGTATGTCTCTACATTTTAGCCTTCTGGCCTGTGATTGGACACTCGGGCACAAAGGATTTATGGGCGGTTTTTGGTTTTTTTTTTGCTTTGGCCATAGCTATAGTGTCTTGTGTAATTGCAAGGAAAATTGCCTGAACATCCAAAATGCATCTCTCAAGGAGTTTTAAGTTCCCTTGCATCTGAAAGGCCTTTATCAAAATGATATCATTCATGCAGTTTTTATGCAGACTGGGTTTTCATTTAGAAAAATTGTTTGAAGATTTGTTCAAATTTAACACTTTTTTTTCAGCAGTCCACCTCTTAAATTTAGGATGAAAAACTTATTCTAAAAGTATAGACAGAATTTCGCTCTAGTAGTCTAAGCAGAGCAGGCATTTAACTATTTTGGAACCCGGAACTTTGTTTCATCTTTGTGGGACAGAAGTTGACATGGATCCTTTTTCAACAACAGATAACATAAACTTACTTATAGAAGTAGGTGACGTATGCTGACTTACGGAAACCTTTTTTCCAAAGAAAGAATTAAAAACTTTCTCCTTCGGCATGACTCACACGTCTGATTTATCATTAAAATAATATAAAAAGGGATATTGTATAGTAGCGATTCCTAAATTGTGGGTTATGGATGACTTGTGGTCACTCATTAATTTATTGTACAAGCCCCAACAGAATCTTGGTTTGCATTGTTTATAATCATTTGAAGTTGTGTAGTAGAAGTCTCTTTAAGTATTAAAAAGTATTTAGCCTAGACAATTAGAGCAAAATATCATCTATACTTTTGGAATAGTTTTTTCATCCTGAATTTAAGAGGTGGACTGTAATTAGTTAAGCTAGTTTTTTCAAGTACAGCATGTACATAATATTTCAGTTAAATTTTATCTGTATAGGCAGAGTCAGTGGAATTCTTTTATTTTAATGCCAAAGAAAGCTGACACAGATGTTACTACATTCCCTGAAGAACATAACTTTAATAAACTATTTAAGAGTTCCTTGTAAATTCTCAGGTTGTATTAGTATATAAAAAGTAAGCGATGATAAAATAAGATGTTTTAATTTATACCTAACTGAATCTCCTTTAAATTCAGAATATGATTTAGCCTTGAGGTATGTTGCTGTAATTGGCATCTCCATAGATTTTCTTTCAATTACTAGCTGTATACAAGGAATGTCATCTTTTTTGTCAAATCTAGTAGGATCTTGGTTTCAAAAGTATAGTAAATACATTGAAAGGGATGATTGTTACAAAATTGCATCTACCTAATGATTTAAAACTTTTTCTAATGTGTTTTTGTAAGGCCTTGTCTACATGAGAGTTCTATATATAATCTGATTACTTAATTTGCAGTAATATTATTTTTAGTGCACAGATTATAAACACATTCAGTTAAATTTATTAGTAAGGATTCTGGCTAAAAGCCTTGCTCCTGAAAACAACAAAGGACAAACATACAACTGTAATTACAAATAAATTTAAGCAAAAATAACAGAAATACAAATATAATAATAAAATAAAGCCAACCATTATACAAACATTATTCCTACTCCTAGAATTAATGTAATCAAGTATAAATATAGTATAAATGGTTAAAGTATAAATATAGTGATAAATCAAATCATGAATCTATAAAAAATAGTGTACATAGGTCCACAATTGGCACAGTAAAATCAAATATAAGGATAGCATTTATCAATCATATCAACATTAAAGGATGTTTATAAACATGTTATACGAGCATATAGTTAAATGATTTCTGCTTAGAAAAGGGTTTTATTTTAATTTGTATTAGTTTCTTACTGTTAAAAGCTAAACTGGATATAAAGTGCACTTAAACTGATTTTACTATACATAAAATGGGCTGCACTGACTCAGTAAAAGTTCTTTAGAGTTTAAGGAAGTTGTACTTATTTACATAAAATGAGTACAGTTTTCTTATGTAGACAAGGCCTTAATTTAAGATCAGTCCTTCACTGGCATTTTAAATCAAGGTATTATTGGAACCATGTATAATTCTTATGGATTGGAGTCAGGGGGTTGAAATATCTGTACACTTTTGTGAAAAGTAGAGTCTCTCCTAGAAAGTGAATCTTTCTTGTGGGGGATTTTAATCACAGTTTAAGAGTTCTTTAATAGCTGCTTTTTATATTTGTACAAGACTCCTCATTTTTTCAAGGTAGTGGTTTTCAACCTTTTTAGGGCCATGGCACCCACCTCTACTTACTTATATGTGGGAGCATCCCCCACTGAGAACCACTGTTGTTGCTGCCTCATCTTAGCTTTGTGCTTCTCAACCAGGTTCTGGTATCTCCAGATGAAACTGTGCTGCGTACTTGCTGCATAGCCAGCCTGGGAAAGGCTGCGCCATGTTCATGCACTCCTCCTACGTTAAGGCTCTCAAATCAGCCTAAAGCAGGCACTGCCTTATGCTTCCTGCTCCAGAGCCCCTTGTGTTCCTCCTGGAAACAAGCAGACCAGACAGATCCACCCATGCTTCTGTTTCCAGGAGTAATATAGGGGGTGCTGGACTAGGAAGGGCTACATGGCACAACGCAGTTTTGCTGCCTGCTTTACTCTGATTAGAGACCCTTAATGCAGGAGGAGTGTGTGGGGCAGTTTTATGTGGCCACTTCTGCCATGGCATTCTTGAGGGTACCTTGCTGCATCTTGGTTGAAAATGCTTTTTCAAGGCAGTAGGAATTTGGAAATGTAATATTAGACCATAAAGAAATGCATGAGAAACATCTCGTGGGGGCATCCCCAAGACTTCTGGGCTTGGGCTTGCATGTAGGATGCGTGCTAATGGATTTGGGAGTATCTGAAGTCCCAGGGTGAGAGCCTGGGACAAAGGATACTTGTCGGTTGTAGCGCCATACGTGGTGTTTAGAATGCTTGAGCAGGCAGAACTCAATCAGTGTGGGTTTTGGAACGATTGGGTTTGCTCAGTTGATATGTTTTGGAACTGATTTGGCTGATGTGACCTGGAACATAAACAATTTTTTTAATTAATATATTTAATGGGGGGCAAGTACATCCAGTGTATTTTAGAAAGAAGTCTTTTTTTTTCTGTTTAAGGGTGTGTATATGCCAATTTCTGGTAATAGAATAATAATCTAGGATTTGGAAATTTTTCCTAATAACAGTTAAGCATACCAACCCAAATACCATCCAATTGCCAAAAACATTGTAGCATACTTTTTAACAAATACAGTGATGGTGTATTGGTATTTACTGTAGGGTTGCCAATCATGTTTCTGTTTGACTTAAAGCACTCAACAGGAGGGTAGTTTTGTTATGTTTTCTCTTCCTTCTGCCTTGGGTTATGTTGACTCTCTTTTCCTATTGTTTGTAGAACATGCTTTTTTTGATTTCCTTATGTTCCCTTACATCCTTTTGTGGGGTGTTTTTTCCTTCTTCGTGTTTGTTTTTCTAACTTTACTTGCTCAGAAAGATCTTTTTCCATCCTTTTACTGAAGTAGTCAGTTGGTCATCTTCTCTGATGATGATTCCCCATGCTCAATTCTTTTCCTGCATGTACTACTTCCCACCAGTTCATTCATGGTGTCACTCCTGCTTCTCCTTAACTTTCTTGGGGGTAATTTGGACTTGTTTTACAGCAGTCATTCTTGATGGCGTATATGCAAGAGCAAAATATTGAGGGTTTATTGGGCGGGGGGGAGAATTGCTCTGTATCAGGCATATAAATTAATTGACCATTTTTTTTTGTGTGTTCAGATGATGACTGTTTCACCCCTTGTGGTGCATTATCAGGAATTTAAAAAATGTGGTACACTTTTAGGTTACGATATTAACCTGGGGTAGAGCATAGTGCTAATCCTTAATTGGGATGGGGAAACTGTTGCAGGGAAAAATCATCAATTTGTTATCTTTTAAAGATGCTAAGCAGTAATTATTATTCATAAAAAGCTGGGCTACATAAACACATTATTTATACCCAGAAAAGTTGGGTCTGAAAAGTCCATGCACTGCCATTTTCCCTGAAAATGCATTTAAAAAACAAAACAAAAAGAAACTAAATATTAGTCTTGGGCTATAAATAATTGCGGGCTAGGTTTAGTGATGAAGTTCAGCATATTATTCTCTGAAATTTATGTTGCTTAATATCTGTTTCCACTCCTGCATATGC
This sequence comes from Alligator mississippiensis, assembly GCF_030867095.1. NCBI lineage: Eukaryota > Metazoa > Chordata > Crocodylia > Alligatoridae > Alligator > Alligator mississippiensis. The sequence goes on along the minus strand of NC_081825.1, from coordinate 239,054,325 downwards.
TTTTCAGCTATGCTTCATTTCCATAGCTTACTGCCAGATTTTGGCAGTAATAGCAAAATGGATGAAATATCTAGAGGTGTACAGACACACAGGTCCGATATCGAATTGGTATTGATATAATGAAAATTTGCTGTATTGGAAATCAGCCTGATGTGGCCAATAAACAGCCCGTGTATGCACGCAGCATGTAGGCGGCGAGGAACGTAGATCCGCAGCTTGGAGAGCTGCATCCAGCTGGTAAGTCAGTTGTGGACAGGGAGGGAAGGGGCGTGTGGGGGGTAGATCAGGGGCTCATCAGTGATGGAGGGAGTGGGGCTGGGGCAGGGGCAGGCGCTGCCCAGCTGGGGTTGGGCGGGTGCAGGAGGGAACCGTTTCTTGTCCGGGGAGTGTGGAGGGGGGGGCAGCTCCCACCGCTGCGCACACCCTGCGGGGGGAGGTGGTATGTGCCCCCAGATCTGCACAGGGCAGGGCAGGCTGCAGCTGTGGGCCGGGGATGTGCTGAGCTCTTCCCAACAGGGGGCTCGGCCGGGGTGTGCTTGGAGCAGGCAGCAGTGGTGCTGGGAGAGGAGTTGGGGTTATGGCAAATTTTGGGGTGGCTACACCCCTCCCCCACCCGTAGCCCCTTTCTAGTGCTGCTGCTGCCTAACTCAAGCCCAGCCCATCCCCTGCCCTATTGCTGGGAAGAGCCCAGCATGGCCCCACCCTGTATAGATCTGGGGGCATGTGCCCCCCCATGCCCTCCTGTGGTACATGCAGTGGCAGGAGCTTCCCTACCTCCTCCCCCCCCCCCCCCCCCCCCGATGAGTCACAGCTGTGTCCCATGCGTGCTCCACGCTGCTGGGCAGTGCCTGCCCTAGCCCCTGCCTCCCTCCCACACTGCAGGGGGCCTTGATCTGCCCCCACACCCTTTCCCTCCCCCCTCCCCTTCCACCACAACCAACTTACCAACTACACACAGCTCTCCATGCTGTATTGGAAATGGGATCGGTATCGACCAATATGCTTCCTTAAAAATCGGTTATTGCTATCATTCCCAAAAATCTCTATCGGTGCACCCCTAGAAATATTTGTCTGTCCCAGGACAACCCATTGGATAAGGGTGGGATTGCACCTACAGTTAGGTTTGTAATGTCTAACTGTGGACCAGATACTTCTGTCTCTGGCTGGCACTTGGTTAAATTCATGTAGTCAGTTGACTTAATCTCTAGCTCAACATCATTTGAGTTACTTTAAACTTGCATTGGTGAACTGAGTGTAGAACTGAGAGTAGCCCAGTGGCTTTCATACTTGCAGGTAGTGCGAGATTTCTTATGGGTAATGTTAAAACACCAGTTACATTTAGGGGTTGTCTGCAAGGACACACTCAAAGTTAAGATTAGCGAACTAAAACTGAAGTTAATGCACATAAGGCACTAATTTATGCCTAAGTGGAGGCTTATATTCAGAAATAAAATGGCACAATGAGCACAATGAAGGAAGGTCACTTCTGCATAAAGTTGTTCACACTGATTAGGCCTGTGCAAAGCGGCAAGTATTTCTTTCAGATTTGGTCGATTCGGAGGGACAGTGATTTGATTCAGAGATTTGAATCACTGTCCGAATTCGATTCGGCTGAATCGGATCCGAAGAATCAGTGCTGCTTCAGAGATTTGGCCATAGACTAAACAGGCATCAGTCCTCACCATGCTGGACACAGCTGCCTCCAGCTGCTAAGTCTGCTGTGGTAGGTGGAAAGGGGAGGGGAGAGGTGTGGGGGTGGGGGGCAGATCAGCGCCTCCACAGCGAGGGAGGGATTGGGGCTGTGGCTGCGTCAAGCCTAGGTGGGGAAGCGTGGGATGCAGGTGCGGCAGTGCTATCCCCTGCTGCAGCTTGCCCAGCTGGGGCAAAGGGAAGGGGGGCACAATGCAGGCGCAGCTTCCTCAGAGCGGAAAGGGGCAAGTGGCAGCAAGGCATAGCCTCCATTCCCAGCACTGCCACACCTGCATCCTACACTATGCCCTGCTGCTGCTTGCCCAGCCAGGGCAGGGGGGCATGGGTGCAGCAGTGCTGGGAGCGGGGCTGTGCTCTGCTGCCGCTTGTCCCCTTCTGCTTGGAGCGAACCACACCTGCATCGCGCCCACTCCTCTGGCTGGGCATGTGGCAGCATGGCATAGCCCCTGCTACCAGCACTGTCATGTCCGCATCCTGCCCCCCCCCCCCCCCCCCCCCCCCCCCCCGAGTCTCGTGCCCCCCTGTCATAGCTGGGAAGCTTGTCCCAGCCCCAACCCTAATCCCTCCCTTGCTGAGGGGCCGTTGATCTGCTCTCCATGCCCCTTCCCTCCCCCCTCCACTCACCACAACAGACTTAACAGCTTGGGATAGCTGTGTCCAGCATGGTGAGGACTGCTGCCTGTTTAGTCTATGGCCACATTTCCAAAGCAGTGCCAAATCTTTTCTGAATCGATTTGGAGGCTTCCAATTCGATTTGGACCTTTTAATTGGTTTCCCAGTTTGATTAGGATTCAGAGATTTGGCTGCCGAATCAGGCTGTCTCCTCCAAATCAAATTGGCTAGCGAAGCTTTGCATAGCCCTAACACTAATGTTTAATGCACATAAGTTACATTGCATTGACTTCAGAGTTTTAATTGTTTCTTAACTTCCCATGTAGAAAAGTTTAGATGTGATTTTAACAATAGGAGGGAAGGGAACAGTTATTGCATTCTTGGTGATGAAAAACCTTAAACAAGGTGACATACTAAGAATATTCCTTGAATGCTTGCTATTGTTCAAAAACTGTAAACATGTAAATGAAATCTTTTCCTAACCACCAGCTTTTACTTGGAGGTCACTAGCAAACTCTACCAACCTTGGTACTGTTCTGAAGTACAAAAGAGATTTGAAGATTATGGGAGGTGGTGATACCCTAAAAAAGAAAAGAAACTGTCCTGTTTAAAGTAGGATCCAACAGCAATAACCTTGTAGTACTGAATGATTCCTTTTAGCGAAGGAAAATACAACTAGAAGAGGATAACTTCTGAATTTTGTGTCTTATGTTTGTGTGTTTCAAATTCCTTGTTTACTCCTTTTTTCCAGTCCCATCGCTAGCAGTTATGAAAGCAGCTCCCGAGTGGCATCTCCGGTGGACCCAAATGGACATTTCAATGTAGTTGTTAAAGAGGAGCCAGTGGATGACTATGATTATGGGTCAAGTGCATGCATAGAAGGAGTAACCGTGAAACAGGAAGATACAGATGAGGAAACTGATGAGTATTCCAACAGTGATGATGACCCCATACTAGAGAAACAACTAAGGAAACACAGCGAGCTCGATGGAAAAGAAGCAGACGCCAGGTCCAGGAAACGGATACTAACCAGCCCTTCAGGTGTTGCTAAAGCCAAAATGTTAAAATTCGATAGTGGGAAGATGCCAGTAGTTTATTTGGAGCCCTGTTCAGTCACTAAGAGTACAGTGAAAATCTCTGAGCTGCCAGAGACCATGCTCTCATGTAAGAAAGATAAATCCTCTTTGAGTGCAATACTAGATTCCTTGCCTGCCTATTTTGAAAATCACAAGGGTTCTTGCTTAGGCATGGCCATGGAAACTGAGAAAGTAGCTGTGAGAAAAATGTCTCCTGGAAACAAAGTGCTACAGAAATACTATTCAGTCAAAGAGAGACAATGGACCATATCTAAATCCTCTAATCTCAATCCCAGGGGCTCTGCAGGTAGCTCTTTTTCAGCTAAACATGTCACTGGAAGAAAAAAAACAAGAGTATTAAAGAATTCCATGTCCCAGAAGAGCACTGGTACTAATCAAAACTCTGTGTCATCAGGCCCAAGTAGAAGAGGAAGGCCGCGGAAGCTGAAGATCTCCAAGGCTGGACGACCCCCTAAAAACCTGGGAAAGACCGCAGTGACAAGCAAGAATGCTTCTCTTGGACCAGGAAATATCCTTCCAGATGTTAAGCCAGATCTTGAGGATGTGGATGGAGTTCTCTTTGTGTCCTTTGCATCAAAGGTAAACTACTCTTCCTTCAGTCTCCTTCATAAAAATTAATGTAAAAAGGATGGGGTAATTGCTCCCTTAGCTTATAAATGGTCACAAGCTGAAAATTCATCTTTTTGGCATCCCTGAACTCAGGTCAGGGGATTTTTTTGTTTTTAAAATTGCAGTGCTGGCATTGCAAATTGTCTCTAGTACTCAGCCTTCAGTGTCATAAAGTTCCAGTCTGTTTCTCGATTAGTGTTTTTAGCTTAAGGCACTTTAAATTTATTTGAAGTTCTCTTTGCATGTAGGAAGCACTTGATATTCACACTGTTGATAGAGCTGGAGGAGAAGAGTCACAGAGTGTACGGACCCCCATGCTAACTTCAAGTGATCCAGGTACCTCTCTCGCATCTGAAAATGGAGAAGGTTGTTTATTTTATACTAAGAGGAATGTATAAGGACATAGAGGATTCTTTAAATCAGTGATGACCACATGTGGCACAAGCAGCCAGGGTATTTAGTATGTGAGCCTTGGGTGCAGAGTTAAAGGGGGCACTGGTGATGGGAGTTGTGGCGGCACTTGGACAAGGGGCAAGAGTCGGGCTTAGTGCTGGCTCCACAGGTTTGGCCCACAGGAGCTGCTGCCAAATTCATTATTGTTGCATATCACTGGTGATAGGATTTGATGATACTGGGTGGCAGTGGCTGATTAGTAGAGAGAGACTGTCTTATGCTTTGGACTTTTGGGGCACTTGGCCATTGCTAATTTAAATAAACAATGTAGTGTGTACATGAGATGGTAAGTGCTATTTCATGTACATGCAATAACATCTTTTTTGTGTCATAATATAATCCCTGAGCAGATTGCGAAGCACGAATATGCCAGCTTGAAAAAGAACTCATGGAAGATCTAAAGTCCTTGAGGCACAAGCAAGTGATACATCCTAGTCTTCAGGAAGGTTTGTTTTTTGTGTGTGTGTATGTTACACCTCTCAGGGCAGGGACTTTTTTCCTCCTATTGCCTTAACCCAGTGGAAACCTGACCTTGGTGCACTGAAGAGGCCAAAAGCGTGGATCCTACTGCCTTGGTCCCTTGTACGAGGGCAAAACTGGGTGCAGCCCTTCCTCAGTTTCTTTTTACCATCTCTAGCGGTGAGATGGCATCTAGTGAGTATCTGACTTACTACTTCTCCCTAGACATCAAGTTTTTCAAGCAGCCTGTCGGGGTATGACTGGGACATTAAACAGTCAGTTTTGAACCCTAGAAGGTCACAGCCTAGAGGATCAGGGACAGACAAGGTCAGGGAATCACTGTTCCCAAATAGTTAGTGGATCAGGAGATAGGTCATCACTTGGATAAATCCAAAAGCTGACTGTGGGGTTCAGAACAGGAGGCAGGAGCTGTATGGACCTGGGAGATGGGTGATCACCAAGCAACACTAAGCCAGGCCCTAGGAGCTGGATGTCTGAACAGGAGTCTGGAATCACAGGGGTCTGGAGGAAGGAGCCAGCAAGGCAGGAATCAGGCACATGGATAAAGCTAGGAAGAAGCCAAGAACCAGGGCTCAGGGAACAGGAAATCAGGTATAAACAAGTAGGACATAGGACTGTGGAAACAGACAGGAACTAGGACATGAGGATCAAAGGTAAGAACTAGGAGTCAGAATCCCAGGGCTAAATATGCATCTGTCCTGAGTAGCCTTCTGGGAATTGAAAGAGCTTCTGAAAGAGCAGGCAGCCATGTCCATGCATGTGACTGGGGCCTGCTGGGAGTATTTAAGCTGCTGACAGCCAGGCACACTTGATAGCTGGAGGCAGTTGAGCCTGCCTGCTGCCCTGACTCATGACACAACCTCATTCCAAAAATAAAAAAAATTAAAAAAGAAGAAAAAGAACATTGGCCACTTTTATATAAACATGCGTTTTCACCTTTGTCATGACACCAGTTTCCAAATCCAGCCTGCATTGTGTATCTAGGTAATAAAGCAGTAAAATAGTGTGATAGCTGGCTTGTAAATTGGCTAAAAATTTTGCAGTATTACTTTCTGGGACCCTTTCCAAACTTGTGATTTTGGAACTTGATAGGATCACTGGTTACAAGTATCAAAGCAGATGCTACGTGTAAAGTATGATCCATGTGGTAGCTAAAAATAAACAAAAAATATTGTACTGTTTGCGGTTTATGTAGCACCTATTGTTACTGTATTGGTGAAGGGAAAGCAAGTTAAACTTACTATGTATAATGTTAGCAGGCCCTTGGTACCAGGATGAAAGTACTTCAGATACAGGTATACTTGGGATACCTATTCCCCATGTTTTAAGGCTTGCTTGGTCTCAGTGCTAAGGGAGGACATAACTAGTTTATCTTTGGCTTAGCAGGTAGTCACATTCTAGGTAGATGCTCTGTATCTAGGTTGTTTTTTCCCAGGATCTGAAAATCCAAAGATGCTTGCTTTAAGCTACGTGTGCTAAAGTTGGAGGGTTACTTCTAACCATAATTTCTGGGTCTGTAAAAGAACAAACCCAAAAATACCAGTTTCTGGTAGTGTTTCTTTGAGTATATAATGGACCTCAGGATTGGACAGCAAAAAGATGATGGAGAGCCTTCTCTTCTCACAGAGCTGTGTGTATATTTGGAGGGGATTTATGACAATCATCTCAACATTAGCAAACTCCTCAACATTGCCAATCATCTTAGGATCAATGTTCCTGACACAGACTGAAAAGCCATAGTACTGTGGAATGCTGGAGGATCTAGCAGTTCCCTATCTTGTCCAAGTGGCAGGCCCAAGCCTTAACATGAATGTTTCGCAGTGAAGTGCTTCAAAGGGCATGAACAACCATACACTTGAATCAATTTCAGAAGGGGAGGGGGCGCAACAGTGCTGTTAGAACAGTAGCCATTATGTTCTAACAGTTGTGTGTGCAGAAGCAGGGAATTATACAAATAAAGTTAAAGCAGCTCAAACTAACCCTGAATGAGGCAGTACTCTTCTTCTTGGAGCACTTTAGAGACATTTGGAGCATTTGAAATGTTACATTTGTCCATGGCCTGACTGGCCAGGTGCTAGGATCACTACAGGTGCGCATACATGAAGGCAGTGCCAAATCATGGAGCTTGAGAGAGCTGAAACATGCCTCCCAATAAGAAGGAGTCTTCACAAAACATTGGTCCAGATTCTCAAATGTATTAAAGTGCCTAAATTTATTTTTGTTGGAGTTGGGACCCCAATACATTTTTCAGCATCTGGACTTGAGTTCTTGAAGTCCTCAATTGGAATTGGCAAGGCACAGGAAACAAAAGATCCAGTCCTGACCTTGGTATTAATAAAAATGGTGGAGATCTACAGGGTCCTGAAATGCCATGGAAAAATGTACATCCCCTCCAGGGATGCTCCATTCACTGAAGACCAGAACCAGCATATTGGGTTCCAAAGCCGCTGTTCAGAGGAGATGTTTTTGCCAGTGCTGAGCAAGGATCCCTTTTGTCTACCATAAGCCAAGTACCATGTAGCTCCCATTTAGACATCTGCCCCAGATGGATTGTGAGTAGGACAGGATCAGTTGGTTCCAGCCGGGTCAATGTCTTTATGGCAGGGCACGCCATCTTAGTCACATTAGCCTTACTGAGGACCATTATCTTTTACATCCAGGAGCAATTCCTTCCATGTTCCAGAAGAAGAGCCTATTCTTTAGTGGTATCATTAACCAGGCTTGCCTACCCAGGACCAGATATAGATCCCTCTGAGCTGGAGACAGTGAAGGAATTACTACATCTTAATTGCCAGATGAAGCTGTGATATCAGATTCTACACTGGTGAGTGACTACAAAGCTTTCCAGGACTGTCCTGTATTGTAGGGAGCCTAAATATTGTGCTTACATTTATCCAGTAAACTAGCCAGCAAGAATTGTCCTCCTTATTAACACGGTGATCCTGGAACTAACTACTAGTCTGCTCCAAACCTCAGCACTTTTTGCTCCAACTTGTGAATAAGCATAGAAGAGAGATTGTGCTTCTGGAAGGCTTTGGCTACTTATGCAGCCATTCAAATCTAGGGTGCTGCAGTCTTTATTGCCTTGCAAAGTCCCCCAAAGGCATGCCTAAGGATGAAGTCTAAAATTTGAACTTTCTTGGACGGAAGGCATTTTCATTAGCCTCTTTAGGTGACAAACTACCAGGCACTATTTGCCAAATACAGTTAACAAGGTTGGGAAGGAAGCTCTATCTCATTTAATACAGCAAAGGAGAACAAAGGTGAATTTAAGGAAGTAATCAAGAAGGCCCATATGACTGAGGTACTCTGCATGCACCTCTTGATACTGCCTGGTTATAATGGCTGTGGTTTTGCTTGTGGCTTCAGACCTCTTTCATATGACACATGATAAGAGCCATTATAGAGGTCCTGGAAGACTTCAGCCAAAGATGGGTCAGGTATTGGCAACTGGAAGACCAAAGAAGTATTGGCAAGGAGAGCATGCTGTTCTAGTTTTGGGATCAGCAGCCAGGCTACTGATTGAAAGAAAATACAGTGGACTCCAGTACATAGCTGTCTCCAGCCTTCTTGGCCAGCCGATCTTGAGGCAACTAATTTGATAGGGGCATTGAGAGCCAAACTGGGGTCAATGGACTTGTCTTTACCTTGCACAGCTACCCTTTTTCTTTCTGTAAGGCATTCAGTATCCATTAGGGCTGTGCAAAGCTTCAGGGCTTTGCAAAACTTTCGTTGCTGATTTTTGATTTGGAGGAGATTTGACCTGATTCAGCGACTGAATCTCAAATCTGAACCAAATCAGGAGACCAATAAAAAGGTCTGAATCAGTTTGAAGCCTACAAATCATTTCGGAAAAGCTTCAGAGAAGGTTCGGCTATTCGGGCAGTCCCTGCTCTCCACCGCAGGGAGTGGGATCCGGACTCCATGCTGGTTAGTGGTGTGCGGGGGGAGGGGACTATGGGACCCTATCCCCTGCCTGCTGCCTAGCCCAGCCCCAGCATCCTGGCGCTTTTTTTTAAGTGCCACACTCACCGGCAGCTGCTGGGGCATCTGGGGGCTCATGGCAGAGCCCCCTCATGCAGTATGGAGCAGTGAGGGGCAGTGGGAATTCCCCCCTGGCCTGGCAGGAGCTCGTGAATGCAGGGCTTTTTTAATATTTTTTTTAAGTGACTGGACTTGGGGGGCTGGCAGGGCAGCCATTGACGGGGCTGGGAGAACAGGCACGCGGTGGGGCCGGTTCAATTCAGAGATTTAGCTGATTCGGTGGCGGCCGAATCTCCGAATCAGATTTGGCTGATCTATTCAGGACAGTGATTTGAATCACCGAATTGAATCGCTGTCCCTGGAAGCGGCCAAATCCTAAGTGAATACTAGCCGCTTTGCACAGGCCTAGTGTTCATTGCAGCTGACACGTGGGCTGTAGACATCACTGTTCAAAGCTCTCCCAACTTATAATATTTTCTTCTTCATTGTTTCCTCTTCTCCATTCTTTTGAGGACCCCTTTCATTAGAGCATGCTACAAATGGAAGTGATCTTTGTACTCAAGGAGTATCTTTCTCTGATGAGAAAAGGCTTCTGTTCTTATTTTTTCTTTCACACTGTACAAGTGAGAGCAGGTCTTTGGATCTCAGACCTATTCTCTCTCTTCATTTTATCTATGTGCTGTGTGGTTCAGGATCATAATGCCTGCTTCCATCTCATCTCTTAAGGCTCAAGACTAGATGAGACTCTTGACTTCTAGGGTATGTACTTCTAAAGTCACGTGTCTGGTCCACAAGAAATTCCTAAGATCTTATCAAGTCATCTTATCCCAATTCTTAGTAGTACAAGGTATTGCAGTTTAGACTTTCCGTGCCCCAGGTGTTTTTGCATCAGGTTTAGTAGCGCATCTGAAGAGGAGATGAGAATATCCTTAAAATAGATGCTTGGCTGATCGAGGGCAGACCCCAGCAAGCGATAATAGCATGCTTAGAAATAAGCCCTTTCGCTCTCTTTTTCTACTCAATTTCCCAGTGAACATCACAAGAGAACCATATTCCATTTCAGTTGCAGTCTGTTAGCAGCTCTGATTTCAGGCTGGTTGTTCTTCTCTAGTGTCCTTGTCATAAACCTAGATTTTTTTTTCAGTCGTGCAGCAATGTCCTCCTTCGTACAGATCTCACCAAGGAGTTGACAAATGAGCATGCACTCCAGAGTCTGCACTTCACTGAACTCGCATATATTCATGTTACTGGAGTACCCCATTTGATCATGTTTGTTTTTGATCTTCCAGTTCGTGTGTGCAGGCAATTCAGCATCACCATGTTGGCCAATGTAGATCCACCCATCTTGGAAGGTCCTCCTGGGGTCCAGGTCTGTTTCAGAGCACCTGATTGCATATAATCTTTCCTTCCATAATCTCAGTAACTCCCTGTCAGCCATTGTGTCCAATGGTGCAACCCTGGTCATAACTCTTTAGCATTTTATGCTGTTTAGTTACTTCTGTGTGATCATAGAATGGATGTCTGGTGTCTACCATCTGCCATGATCTTTCTTTTTGCTTTGCTACCTTTCTTCTGATATCAGGTAGTGTAATGCCAGCCAATAAGTACAGGCTATCCTTTGGTGTTGGCTTTATACATCCTGTTATTTCACAACAGCATCACTTTGAACTGGGTCTAGTTTCTTGGCATGAACTGATCATTCCCATACTAGGCGTGCAAACTCTGCAGTGGAGTAGTACAAGGCAATAGTAATGGTTCATAACATAACAGGTTTCACTTCCTACTTTGTGGCGACCAACTTTTGAAGTTTGTTGTTGCAAGTCCTGGCTTCCCCTTTTGTCTTCTGTACATATGCTTTGAAGGTAAGTGTTCAGTCCAATGGAACCTCAAGCACACCGGGTTCAGGTGATTTAATCAGTAGAATTCTATCCCAGATGATGATTAATTTCCACTTTGATTCTCTGGGGTATGCAGAAAAACTATAACCTGCATCTTGGTTGGATTGGCATGAAGTTGGTTCTTATTGTAGTAATTGGAGAGGTTGCTCAGTGCACGCATCAGTCTGTTCTTGACAGTGGCAAAGTCCTTCTCTTGCAATGTGGTCCATAGATCATCAGCATGTATGAAGCTCCTTGTATTACTCTGTATGGGTTGATCATTGGTATATATGTTAAAAACGATTGGTGCTAGCACATAACGAAATGGCCTCTCATCAGGTAATCTCCAGTGGCCCTGTTTCTTGCACAGTTCTACATAAAAACATCTATTCTCCAAAAGAGAGAGAATGAGCTGCACTATGTGGTAGTTGTCTACAATACGGTATACTTTAGCAAGCAGGTTTTGGTGGCTGACTGCGTTGTATGCCACTGATAGGTTTACAGACACAGCACCTGTTATCTATCATCCCTTTCTCAAATCCATCTTTTATATGCTAGGTGATGTTTAGTATTTGGCTAGTACAGGATTTGCCTGATCTAAATCCAGCTTTTTCTGGTATTAGGTGTTTGATATGAGGTGAAAGATGATTGAGAATAAGGCATTTTGTAAAGCTTATAAAGATGGCACAGAAGCGACACTGGGCTAAAGGTATGTAGGCCAGAGGCATCCTTCCCTGGCTTTAATAGAGCTATTACACAGGCCGGTTACCATAATTTAGATATTCTAAAGGTCGATAAGCAATTGTTAAAAAGGTGTGATACCCATAACTTGGTGGCAGAACCAAAGTGTTTGATCTGCTCTGCACGCATGTCATCGGGTCCAGCTGCTTTGCTATTCTTCAAGTGACTTATTCCGGCGTCAAGTTCATTCATTGTGTATGGCATGCTAAAATGGTTTTCTTCCAGACCAATTTGTTGTCTAATCTGTATTTTAGGCTGTTTGTTCAAAGCTTTACCATTGAGCAGAAGTTGGTGAACCACCTGGTTGGCTGTGATGTTCTGGTGTTGCTGTAATTTCTTTGGGTCATTACTCAGCTTGTGAATGGTTAACCAGGGTTTCCTACTGGTGTGTGTCATATCTATTCTTTTGATTGTCTCTTTCCATTTCCATCCCTTTATTCTTGGAGCTTGTTAGGTAGGGCTGTCCCTGCCAAAATAGTGTTTTCTGGATCTTTGAAACATTTGCTGGCATTTTTAGTATGGGAGTAAACCCTGGTATATGCTCAGTTCTTCATCGTCAGGGCTGCATCCTGGAGGCTAGTTTCTGCTGATGCAATTGCCATTTCTAGGGATAGAAATGAGTTCAGCTGTGATGCTGCAATCTAGTACTTGGAGAGACTACTAAGTCCTAGTTAGTATGCATACCTGTGAAATAATGCCACTTGCCAGATTTAATCTCCGACCATGCCAGTGAGAGTCAGATTTGGTCTTTTATTGAGCAAAATAAATGAATGTGAAGGTGGTTGTTTCATTTCATGTTATTGCAGAACCAAAACGATGGAAAGAACCAAAAAAATATGGGGGGAGACTCTTCTGATTTTATTTATTTATTTATTTATTTTAATACATTAAAAATAAGTTAGGGAACCTACCACTGTCAGACTTAAGGGTTCTGGTTCCATGAAAGCATGGTGTTCCATAACACTGCTTTAGGAATGTTCAAGCTAGTATACCAGGGCTTCCTCCCTGTTCTTCAAAATACCCACTGCAGATCTGGGCAGTATTTCCATGTCACTCTATATAGGCCAGTGGTTCTCAGCCTATTTGGATCAGAAGCACCCTTCCATAACTTTGTGAATTGAGTGCCACTTAATTTCAAACACTAAATTCACAGGATTTACCACTTTAGAAAGGGGCTGGGAAGTAGGGGTGCGGGGGATTGTCCAGGCAAGAATAAGCTTGAGCATGACTTATCTGCTTAGTTCATACCCATGGGCGACTGGTGCCTCCTCCTCCTTAGTCCGGGGGGACACGTGCCCCCCCTGCAACCAGTCACGCTGACCAATCCTGCCAGCTGGGGTGGGATCCCCCCAGGGCCAATCCTACAACTGCCAGTCGCTGCAGCCACTTCTCCTCCCATGAGTCTGCAATAACTTGTTAGGGCAGCAAGACTGTCAATATGCTATCACTGTAAGAGTGGTTGTGGAGTCCATCGTAGAATTGATATATCTTAAATGGGGGAATCCCTGGGATTGACAATGGTAGGAAGTAAGTCTCTGTAAAGCCCCAAAGGGATAGCTGTTCCCAAAGGCCAAAAAATACTGTTAAAGAGTAGGAGGATTTATTCATTTAAATGGGAAGGGGTTCACAGTATGGAAAGTCCAGTACTTACCTAGCCTTGGTAAAGAGCTCATTATTGAAATTTCTCAACTTCCTGTTGTACTTGCAACAGATTGATCTTTCATTCAGTTCTGTGAAGGTCTATCTTAAACTAATGTTAGTTTCCTGTCTACCCGTACAGTCAGTCAGTTCTTCTCTCTCTCCTTTCCCCACCTCTCCCCTCTGCCAACATTAAATATCCTCAAAGGGTTATTGCATACCTAAGACCTCAGCATGGTCCTTCTTAGAGTCTTGGATTCTTCTCCCTTTGACCATTTTTTGGAATGTTCCCTACCTCGCCTAACTCTGGAAAGAAGTCTTTCCAGTGGCTAGTACTCTGCTCCAAAGAGTAAGGGAGTTTTCAAGCATTTGGTTTGAATCTTGCTATGTAACAGCCCATAAGAATAAAGCAGCTTTAAGCTGTCACCAAAATTGCATCCTCAAATGTTCATCTCCAAAATTCATCTAATCTAAAATCTACTAGTCATTATCCTGAAGCTACGTCCCACACCAGGAGAAGGGGAGTTGCATGAATCAGTTATGCAGAAGTAAGCTTTATTACATTGATAGGAAATTATTAAAACTCTTCATCGTTTCTAGCTATACCTTTAGGTTAAGATGCATTTTTATAGAGAATGTTGAGGATGTAGACATACAAGCAACTTACCAGAGGATGAAAGTGGGGTAGGCCTTTGTTATGCATCAGCTGTTCCAAAGCAACTGTCAGTATATGTTTTCATCCTTTGGTAACTGGAGATATAGCCCATGAGAGATTACGCCTTTTTGGTTGAGTGCCAAGATAGCATAGTTGTTTCCACTTCCCATAGGGTAAGTACATACACATAGGTAGTTACTGTAGAGCAGCTGCTGTATGGTAAAGCCTTTCTCCCCTTTTTACCCTGCAGTAAATTAGTTTGTATGTCCATGCACGGTGTTTTCCATTTTTAGGATATCTCCCCACATTAGCTAGCTGGCTGGTGTACCTGACCTATTCAGTATTAAACCACAGTGCACCAGAGCAAGCCTAACATTCGCTACCTGGAATGTATCCATGTTGGAAACTGCAGCACAGCAAAGTGAATTAACCCCATTGACCTTTATTCAGTGTTTAGCATTGCTAGGTCCACTGCTGAGTCCAGGAAAGTGCTTCTTCAATTAATGTTGAACTAATGCAGCTGGAACTCCCTTGTTCCTTGCCATGCTGAACATTTCTTGCCAGTCATCTGCGGTGGGGTGCACATTTGAAAAAAACTTGAAGACTGGTTTCAGTTATTAAGGTGCAATACTACCCTGCCTTCTGCTTGAGGAAAGTTTGCTGGATTTTTTTTTGAGCTGTAATTGCATTGTATTCCACCTTTTTTGGAGTCTGTAGCTGTCGTAGGTTTCTGATTGTGAGGGAACTGAGAGATGGTCACAACTGTTCTACGTTTGTCTAGAAACATGAGAAGTAGAGGCACGTGTGTGGCCCTGAAAAACTTCTGTTTAAGTATTCCATCCTATGTGCATGAAGTACATGCTCATCTACAGGGGTCAACACTGACTACTGTTTCTCAGAGGCCACTTTGTATGGGCATAGCTTTAGTCTTTGTAACACTTTAATTTCTAAAATACATACAGATTTTCAGGCTTAAACTTGGAAGCACATGAATAGTGCACCACATAGTAAAGACTTTCTGAGAGAGATGTTTCCTTTGTTTGCTCATCCGAAGGGAGATCTATTCTCTTGTGAAGTGGGTTTTATTTTATACATGTTGTTCTCTGTAGTTTTATATATATAGATTTCTTTTAATTTTGACATGAAATTGCATGCTGTTCTGGACTGAGATGATAGTTCTTTGTCTCTGCTTGTTTAGTTTGGAACTTCTCACAAGAAAAAATCCACAGTACAATTTAATATGCATCTATTCCAATATAAAGAGTCATGCACAAATGTCAGGTCACTTTAATTATCTAAATCTGGAATTATTCCAGGGTACATCTTATAAGTCATGAGAAGTATTTAGCTATTTTAGCTCAAAGTCAGGCAGAAGCATCTGACAAAGGCGGTCTCCTACAGAAGCTCAAGCCTCTGAGCTAGTTAGTCTCTAAGGTGCTAGCCTGGCCTACATTCTGCCTGTACATATTACTGTAACTTCTCCTCTCCCCTCCTCCCCCCCCCCCCCAGTTGATTTAATTTGTTTACAGTTCAGTGAAAGTATATGGAATACTTTTTATTTTATTGCCCAACATTATATCTGGTAAGGCAAGATTCTTGGAGGAGATTCTTTGTTCTTCTGTATAATTAACTCCTTTAAATTTCTTTTGCTGTTTAACTACTACAAAATAAATTAATGTGTGTTTCTCATATTGGAGGTATCTGTAATGCTTTACCATGGAATGAGCAAGGCAGCAGTAAGACACCGATAGTGTAGTGACTATAAATGTATTGGCCATAATAACAAATTGTCTTACATTTTACAGTACTTCTCATAAAAAGTGCATTAGAATTTATGGGTATATATATCTCCCACTGTCACTGTTTACACAAGTGTGCGGTGCGGTGGTGCATAGCAGTGTATCTTGGAAATAAGCACTATACTGTCCAGCAGGAAAATTATCAATGTCTTACATGCACCCTTGGTTATTGGCACCTGTCAGTTTTTAAGATGAGGAATGTTGGCCGGAAAAAGAGATGTTAATTCTTTTGTCTTTTTAAGTTGCCTTGGGAACTTTCAAGTGCTGTTGGGCACAGCTAATAGAAGTTGCTTCCATCTGTTTCTCTTTTTGTTTCATCCTAAACAATTAACTTTTTAATAGTGTAGCATGCTTTTGGATATGCAGCATCCAGACTGTAAACGAGTTGAAGTCTGGGAAACCTGAAACCCCTGATCAGTGGTGTAACTAAGGGGGTTGAGCAGGGCACCAACCCTGGATGCCTTCCTGGATGCAGGGGAAAAAAGGGGGAGAGTGGTGTACAAAAATAATGGCTGCTGTCAAGCCAGAGCCAGTGATCTGGCCGGTGCTGTTGCACCACAGCCGCCACCTGCAGCACAAACTATACCTCTGTTCCTGGTCTTGTCTCTATTTCTAAAACTGGTAAAACCTAGAATGAATGTGGGCTATTCAAACCTGCAACGTTTTTATTACTTAAAGACAGTGAATCTCTTAAATTTCTTAACTTGAACTAACACCTGATTTATGTGGCTGTATAGAGATTTTTTTCACTGCTATTTGCTTCATGTAGTGGGACTGAAGTTGAACTCTGTGGACCCAACACTGAGCATTGACCTAAAATACTTGGGTGTGCAGCTGCCACTTTCCTATTCAAACTGTTCTTTGTGGAACTACCCAGGAGTCAATCCAAGTTCTCCAGGTGGGTAATGTATGATTTTTAAATTGTATTATTGATAGTTGAAATGATGGAGGGGAACTGTATACCTATGGTAAGGATTTTAAAATCAAGTTGGATGTCAGTTGTTATTAGTTGGGGCAAGGTTCTTGTTTTTAATCATAAGAGGGACATAAATTAAAACTGCTAATTTAAGGTTCCAAAGTGTCAACCCCAGGTACACATCCCACAAATATGAATATGCAGAATCCAGCATTCTTTATATTTGAAGATCTGCCATAGCAAGTAAGTAACTTTTCAAGAAAAGTTCCCTCCTTTTCAAGCCTGGTGGATATTTACAACATTTTATAAAACCAGGACATCGGTTGCTGTGGTTCCCCTGCTTTTATCTGTGGCTGGTTAGGATGTTAGGTCTGTGTCGTGTCAGGGTTGAGGATAGTCTTATGTAGTTGAAATTATGGTTGTATGGCATGACTGGGATAGGGATGGTCCTGCATCATGCTGGAGGTTGGACTGTATGACCTCTGAAGTCCCTTCCAGCTCTACTTCTCTATGACTTGTTTGACTTCTGTAAGATGAGGTTGACTTTCTTCTTTTCCAGATGGTGCGTTTCCCTTTGTTTCCAGGACAGGGAAGACAAACGATTTCACCAAGATCAAGGGTTGGCGAGGGAAGTTTCATGGTGCTTCTAGAAATGAAGGTAAGGAATACATTAGTTTGTAGATCTGTAGTAATTATGGCTCTCTTTGTGTCCTGATAAAAGCATTTGTATTCTAACTGCTTTATCTTAATTTTTAGTGGAAATTTTTGGAAAAGAAACTTGTGTTCAGAGAATTCACTATTTTGTAGCGATATCACTGGTACATCCATAACACATTTGGATCGTACTGCTGTGGTCTGAATAGAGAATTACTTTCCAGTGTAGAGTAAATCACTTGGGGATAGGATAAAAAAGTATATTATTTTTTGTGAATGACTGAGGCAGGCTAAAACCAATAGTATAATAGGCTCGTTGTTGTTTTAAGTTCTGAATAAATAGCCTGAAAGAGAGGAAGCCCTTACCTGAATAATACCTTGTGTTATGCTTTGAGGGAACAAGTTGCAATTCTTTTCTGGATTGTTCTTTTACATCCTTAGTTGAGCAAGAGACTTCATAAACTGGGAACCCTGACAGTTTGGCTAACAAGTGGTCATATTTGGAAACCTGCTAGAAACCACAGGGCTACCACTGAATTTGTATCAATTTATAATGGATTGGAACCACCACCCATCATCTTCAATGTAAACATGTAGCTTAGGGAGACTGCATATCTGTGTGTGGTACTCCAGATAGCTTGTCTTAGCTATCTTCTCAGAGTGTGAAGTAACATTTTGTATGCCAAGGTCTGAAGCTTCCAAAAACCACACACATTCATATCAAAGATTCTACTGATTGCTAGCTGCATTGTAGGACTCATTATGCCTTATTTTTTATGCATGTTAGACTGTGATTATCCATTTCTTACCTTAAGGTTGTATAAAAATTTTAGAACA
This sequence comes from Alligator mississippiensis, assembly GCF_030867095.1. Lineage (NCBI taxonomy): Eukaryota > Metazoa > Chordata > Crocodylia > Alligatoridae > Alligator > Alligator mississippiensis. The sequence continues at coordinate 239,036,263 of NC_081825.1, read as the reverse complement.
GGAATAAAGGAATATGACCCTGAGGCCCCAGGCAGATTTTATGCTTAAAATGTGGTTGACTGGTTAACACAGTCATTCAATTAATGGTGTGATAAAACTGGGATTAAGCCACCAAGTTATTACACAAAATGTGTATAATAACTTTGTGGCTGGTTCCCATTGTGCCTTAAATTTGAATGTATGGCCAGTGCTCCTAGCTTCAGGAGGGTTCCTATGTGCTTCCTTGGTTGGGAGCCCCAGTCACACTGTGCTCCAAGCTGGGGAAACGCATGGGAGCCAAGCTTACTACTTGCCAGTGCGGGGGTAGTCCTGGGATCATGATTCTGGGGTCCTTCTCCACTGGCAGTGTGACCTAGTTGAGATCTGATCCTTGATCCCACAGTCTCGTTTCCTGCTGTGCATGTGTGGCATGGTAAGAGATTTGATTAGTTGGGATTGCATGTCAGATCCCATTGTGCCTTTAATATCTGTTAGCTGCCTAATTTACTTTATTTATTAGGAGAATTGGTGATACACTTTCTTTGGGATTATTTCATATGTATTTGAATTCTGTATTAATATAGGTAGTAGCTCAGAGGGCTCTTTGAAGAACCGCTCTGCATTTTATAGTGACAAACTGGATGAATACCTGGAAAACGAAGGGAAACTGATGGAAACAAGCCTGGGATTCTCTGCTAGTGCTCCCACCTCTCCTGTGGTTTATCAACTTCCAACTAAGAGTACTAGCTATGTACGAACTCTGGACAGTGTTCTAAAGAAGCAATCCAACATAACTCCATCAACATCTTATACTTTCAAGCCTTTATCAGTGTCTTCTACCTCTAGGAGGACAAAGACTCAGAATAAACAGGCTGCTTCAAACAGCCGCTCAAAACCATCTTACAAACCTATACTGCCTTCACCTGTTGTTGTGAAGCAGAAACATGGCTTTTCAGGGTCAGGGGAGAGGGTCACTAAGTCTGCAGCGAGTAGCAGTGCTGCTAATCAAGGAGATAATTTTATGGTGCCAGCTCTAGATGAAAACATGTTGCCAAAGCAGATTAGTCTGCGTCAGGCACAGCAGCAACAGGCTGCTCGTCTACCAGGTTTGTCCAAATCTCAAGTGAAGCTGATGGACTTGGAGGACTGTGCACTTTGGGATGGAAAACCACGGACCTATATCACAGAAGAAAGAGCGGACATATCTCTGGCAACTCTGCTCACTGCTCAGGCAAGCTGCTCTCATTCTTTCCATTACTTCCATTATACCAACTTGTTCTGTCCCCTGATGCTTAAAGTTAAACAGTAAGGTTTTGGTGCTAATAACTTCCTGGGTAAGCAATAGCTTTTTTGTAGCATTTACATTCTTTAGTTCAACTTTTCTTGGCCTCTTTTTTAGAGAATATTCTCATTTTGTCCTTGGAGGCAGTGTAATTTGAGACTTTGATTTTAAATTCACTCATTCAGACTCTATTGAAAAAGTTTGCCATTTCAGGAAAAAAAGATTCACAGGGAAAACTTACAAGTTTATTGGTACACCCTACAATGACTTTCAGGGGTATGATTAAAATGAGACCTATAATTAAAATTAGAAATAGTTTTAATTAATTTAAATTAGAATAATATTATTTTAATAGTTACGATGGAGAGTGTCAGGTGTACATACAATTTTTTTTTTTAAATCAGGGTTTCCTAATGTTACCCTTATGTCTGCTGAAGGAAATTCTGACCTGTAATACACTATTATAATATTTTAGCTGTCTTTGAAGGTACAGAGCCCATAATGGCATTGGATGTGTAGCCATGATGCTGTTATAAGACAATATGTCCTCTTCATTGTGGTTGAAGTCAACTTTTCTGCTTTGGTTGAATGAATGATGAGTTTTGCTTTAATTCAGTCAAGTGAAAATAAGCCCTGATCTTGTCATTTCCTTGATATACCATTAAGTATGAACTTAAGTTATTCTGCATCTTGTGTCTTGCATATAGTATCGGGTACTGTCTCTCAACAGACTTTAATGCAGCTATTCTCTGTCCTGTCATTCTATATAAACTGCAAACATTCTATCGTGTGGTTGCAAGACTGGTCTAAATAAATGTTATGTAAGCAGATTTGGTGTGCATGCATATGTTTGTCTCATTAACATTTCAGATGTATTTTTAATCTTTAGGCTTCTCTTAAAAATAAGCCTATCCACAAAATAATCAGAAGGCGAGCACCTCCTTGCAACAATGATTTCTGCCGTCTGGGTTGCATCTGTGCTAGTCTTGCCCTGGAGAAGCGTCAGCCTACCCATTGCCGCAGGCCAGACTGCATGTTTGGCTGCATATGTTTGAAAAGAAAAGTGTTGCTGGTAAAAGGTGGTTCCAAACACAAGAGAATCTTGAAGAGGGCTGTGCGTGGAAGCCTTGTCTTCTATGGAACACAAGGGGAAGACCATCAAGAAGAAGAGGAGGTGGAAGGGGAGCGTGATGGGGAAGATGAGCTGAAACAGAAAGACAGGAAGAAGAGAAAGAAAGTGGAATACAGTGAGTACCAACTTTGTGCATGTTTGCAGGATTTTATATTAGTATTAAATAGATTGATGAGTCCAAATACTACAGAGAGTTTCAGTAGACTTATGCAACTTTCACCTACCTTGACACCAACCAGAAATAAGTCCTACTTTTGACTATGTCGATCTTAGAAATATGTCAGTCTTTTATTTATGGTCAATTTTTTGTTGGCTTTTTTGTTTGTCTGAAATGTAATAGAGCAAGGCATTATTCAAAGCACTTGAAGAAAGTCATTCACTTGCCTACTTTACCTGTTGAAAGACCCAGGTTGTGATGTCATGGCATACTGATTTGTCACTGCTGAAATCAGTACTTACTTGCTGTCCTGTTTACTTTGCTCCATATTCCTGCATTCTTCCCCTGAATAATTGAATGTCGGCAGCCATATTTTCAGCTGATTTAGATTTGTGTAGTTCCATTCAAATCAGTAGTTCTGTGCTGATATTTACACTAGCTGATGATCTGGCTCCTAAGGTATACTCAATAAAAAATAAGAGATCAAGAAATTGGCTGTTCCTTAAGCACTAAAAAATGGCATGGAAGTGATGCGTCTTAATTATGTTCCTGTTCTTAAAACTTGATGGCAGTGTTGTGTAATATCCCACTTACCTTAGTTTATGGAACACTTTTGATTCTCCAGCTTCAAAGAAATGTCTTGGAGTCTTAGATATCTAAGTTCTGTTACACAGCACCAAGGAAAATTATACAGTGTGTAGAACTTTCTTTTTTTCTGTCATGTTTTTACTTTGTTTCACCTTTTAGATAGTGATAGCAGTCTCCTGCTTTTGACTTTTGGTAAATAAAGATGTAGTTAAACATAACTCTTACTTTTGTCCCTGTTCTACTTGGTGTGGACAAGCTACAGTCACTCTAGGCAAGAGTGAGCTCTAAAAAACAACCAGTGTGAACTAATAGCTGTAAAATTGAATTAGATTCCTCATTTAAAAACATGCTGTTTTCAAACACTTTTTCTTTCTTTGTTCAGCTATTTGTGATACAGAACCAGAGCAGCCTGTTAGGAACTGCCCACTGTGGGTAAAAGTTGAAGGTGAGGTAGATCCAGAACCTATTTACATCCCAACACCATCTGTCATTGAACCAGCAAAACCTATGGTGCTGCCTAACCCAGAAGTTTTGCCCTGCAGTCGAAGCAGATCTTCCAGTACGGTCAAACCAGGACGAGTGTACACTCCCAAACCCAACCCAGTGGTAAGAAAGGAAAATGCTCTACCTTCAAAGTAAACGAGCAAAACTTTTCTCTCTTTCTCTTTCTTTTTTTCTTGCGCAAGGATGACACGCAAATTCGTGAAGCGTTCTTTCTTTTTCTTTTTCTTTCTTTCTTTCTTTCTTTCTTTCTTTCTTTCTTTCTTTCTTTCTTTCTTTCTTTCTTTCTTTCTTTCTTTCTTTCTTTCTTTCTTTCTTTCTTTCTTTCTTTCTTTCTAAATGGAACAAGCCATCTCTTCTCAAAAAACTGCAAACAGCAATACTCGGTATTTGAAATAGATCATGTGATATTTAGGTCCATAAAGAGATGCTTTTGCACACACAATTTTCATATGGTGAGGTAATTTAAACAAGTTTTTTCAGTTTTAAAATTGGTGTCAGTTCAGTATTGAGACTAATTCAGCAGTGGAAAGAGAGATGGAAAGGGCTGTTGGTGTTTGTTTTTTCATTTTAAACCTTGTGTATAAAATCACATAAATCCATCATTTTGTAAAATAAAAAGAATGCTGGTCACATAAATATTGAAGCCATTTGCTAGCTACTTAATGTAGTTCATCTAATTAATGACTTGCCAGACTAGGATATAACTTTTTAATTTTGGGTTTTTGGGGGCTTTTTTCCTAGCCTGTCAGAAAAAAACTTGCTTTTTAGTGTTCAAGTATTGAGAGCCTGTTTTGTGGTTTTTAAACTATAAAATGGAGAAAAGTTAAGCATTCTACAGATACACAGGTGGACAAGTTTTTTCAGCTGTGATCAGAATTCAGTAGGTTTTCTTAAAGCAGAATGCTTTTCATCACTTACTTGGCCAAGCTGAATAACTGACAGCATTTACATTTTTCATTCAGATGAAAACCTCATTCAGAAGCAAAACAGGTTGTGGTATGGTACTAGGAAGGAAAGTTGGCTTTTAAAAGGAGGAGCTTTCTTTGCCATTTTCAGTGAGACATGGATATTGAGGAGAGGAGTACTGTTAGAATGTGCAGTTTTGCAGCTCTGATGTTTGTCTTAAATGAAGTTGTTCCCTTCTGTTTGGCTTGTAGATTCGAGAGGAGGACAAGGATCCTGTCTACTTGTACTTTGAGAGTATGATGACTTGTGCTCGGGTCAGAGCATATGAACACAAGGTGGAGGAGAAAAAACAACAGAAGAACCAGAACATCAGTAATTTGAAGAATTGTAGTGTAAAGGTTGGTGTCTGCAAACAATCCTGCCTCCTCATTTCATGTTAACATGTTTTTCTAAAGTATGTGTGGTCTCAAAGACCCAACTTACTTGTATAGGTAGGATTTGCATTCCTAAGTCACTTAAATATTTTTTTGAATTTTGTTTCTGAAGTACCAGTAAGAATTTTCTGTCTTCCTGCAGCCAGGTGTGAAATTTGTTATGCTTTAAATATTCATTAATAGAGTCATCCTGAGTTTAGAACTGAAATGTTGGGAACTAAATTTATGTAGAGCATATTGTTAATGATGAAGAAAATGTCTAATTTTAAAATCTTAATTTTCCTTCCTCCCACCCCAACTCCTAGGAAAGCTTAGGAAATGATTCTGAGCATCAGTCTCCTAAAAGAGAAACTTGTGAAATGGAGAAAGATACTAATAAGTCAGAAGGTAAGAGTCAAGTCTTGAGTTTTAACCATCTGTTGCATATACAATTCTGGTTTAAAAACCCCCCCTGTAGATATTGATGGAAAAAGAAGGCTGCTTTGCAGGGTGAGTCAAAGGAGGTGATATGCCTAGAACTTTTATAAGGCCATCTGAAATCCACTTTATCTGGTATGGTACATTTAAAAGGGATGCCAGGGTACTTCAGCTGTAATGTTCAACACTTCAGCTCTTAATAAAATAATCTTATAATGTGTTTGCTGTCTTCTGATTTGCCAAGCAGCATGAAATGTATCATGGGAAACGAAACAGGTTAAGTATCTACTTCAGACTGAGTGCTGCTCTAAAATTAAAATGGCAGTTTATTATAGTGGCATGGTTAGCATCCTAAGGCTTTTTTGAACACACATATATTGTGCACCAGTGACAATGGGACACATGTAGGGTTTTTTAAATTACACTCCCAGGTACCCAAGTTATAATGTCAGGCTGGTGAGATCCCTTACAATACTCCAACTACAGTTATGGGTAACCTGTATCTGCATATTTGGAGCTATTTCACAGCAACCTCTTAGTTCAGATTGAAAGGTTAAAATAAACTAAGCTTTCTTGGTGTACTGTATTTATTGCATTTTGGTTTTTCAAGTTCATAAAGAATTAGATTAAATAGATACCTGGTATAGTATATTGTATTCATGTGTTATCATTCAACCCAAAGTGTCCCAAAGGGTGCAATGAACTAGAGGGACCATGTCATTTACCACGAAAATAGAGCTACCTTTGAAGTGAAATGTGGCATCTTTTTACAGCATTAATCTACATTTAAGGATGGCAAGTGAAAAATAATATATCCGGTTGAAAATTATGTTGAGTTTGGATAGGCCAGAAATAATTACCAGAATTAAAACTCGGCCAGGACACAGGGCTCAACATCCATAAAGTTTGCAAAGAGTGCCATTGGATCTCTAATGACAACAGAAGATTAAAGACTGCTGAAGCCAGCACCATTAGCAGTACTTTGCCCCCTAAAGCCATTATGGGACATAAGTTCTTTTTTGACTGTAAGGGAAAAGTGCTACCTGTTGAATCACCACTTCCTGCTGCATGTTGGTGTTTGCCTGGAGGTCTTGCATCCATGTTGTACTGAAGCAACCCAGCTTTGTTGTGGAACATGATGGGATTGTAATAAACGGTGGTATGGCTGCAAGGGATAAACCATAAGAACTTTGTCATTGTTAGTTTTGTACTGAAGGTGTGTCTGTACTGTTTGTTTGGGGTTTGGGTTTTTTGTATCACTGCAGGGAGGGAGTGGTGCTCTGAGCCGTGTTTTGACTTCAGTTTCCCTTCTGCTAACACAAGGGTGGAGGTGGGGAGAATAAAACTATGTTGAATGTCCTGGTGATAAAATGCCATAGTATTGCAGAAACCTGTTTCAATTCTTTCTCAGAGAAAAGCTGGTGGTCTTCCTGTAGTGAGGGGGAATCCTCCTCCACCTCCTATGTTCATCAAACCACTCCAGGTGGGCCAACCAAACTTATCGAGATTATCTCTGACTGCAACTGGGAGGAGGATCGCAATAAGATATTGAGCATCCTTTCACAGCATATCAACAATAACATGCCACAGTCAATCAAAGTGGGTAGCTTCATTATTGAGTTGGCTTCAGAACACAAACCCCAGGATGAGAAGAGTCCTCCCAGCTACTCCTCCAGAGTGAAAATCTCAATGCCATCCTACCAGGACAAGGGAGAGAAGCCCGAGACACCTGTCTTGGAGACTCCTGATAGTGAAGTGTCATCATGCAAAAAAACAGAGAATCTAAAGTTCTTGCAGGCAGACACCTTGGACAAACAACAAGAGAAGTTGCATGGGGGCAAAGGTTTGCCTTTTTATACAGGGCTTTCTCCTGCAGGAAAGCTGGTCGCCTACAAACGCAAAGCTAATATGAGCCCCTCAGGCTTGATTCAGGTGGGTCCCTCTGCCTTTACTGTGGAGAGTAGATTCCATTTCCTCTGAGGTCCCTGAATTCCTTCAAGGAGCAAAACCAGAAATTTTTAAATTTGACTATCTGTCACATGCATTCTTGGTATTGGGGAGGTTGCTAGTTAAGAGTCAATAAATAGCAGAAAGTCTGGTATGGTGATTGAAAATCTGAAACATAATAGTTTTAGAAAGTCCTGTTGGTTGTGTTTGGGATTAAGTAATTGGGGGGAGGGGCCAGATTTTTATTAAGGTCTTTCTCACATTCTAGAAGATTTGTTAGAGAGGTTGGTTCTCTTGCTAATTGATGGCTGCCAGGGACCACAGGAGAAACCAGCTTAGAGGAAGATGTATACTGGGGCAGATCTTTTAAAAGAGACTATGTAGAAATTAACCTTTTTTTTTTTTTTTTTTTTAAATGCCTTATCATTAATACATACCATCAGTTTGTTTGTTCATCCCTTTCAGATCAGGTATTTGATCTTAAGATTTCATAAACCTAAATTTGAAATCCCTCTATTCCATGGAAACTGATATTATAAATTCAGTGTTATGAATTAGCTGTAGGATGCGGATTCCCTCTGCTAATTGTAAGAAGTAGTTGTGTGGGGTGATGCCCCTTAATAAATATATATATTTATTTGATACAGAAAGCTGTGAGAACATTTTTAGAAAAGGCTAGTCAAGGCAGGGCTGGGATGAAAGGAAGGTGAGAATTTCAGGAGACTTAAAAATGCAGTACCAGACGAAGGAGAAGCTGGACAAAAATATCTAGTTTCACTGATGACCAAAAATATTGGTCATCAGTGAAAGCTGTTTAGACCAGACTTTTCAAGTGTGGCAAGCAATCTTTGGTGCCTCAGCTTTGGGGACCCACTCTGATACCTGGTTTGTTTGTTTTTTTTAAGAGGATAAGTACTCTGTTTATTTTGCAGATCAGTGCCTTTTTAAGGTGTCTCAGGTTGTGCACCCAAGATTGCCAATCATTTATTTAAAATATTGAACAAACCCTACTTAAGTTAAACTTTATCCTGGAACTGTAGAGGTTGATGTTGTATGAAAGTAACCAGTAAAACTTAGCAGCTTGAAGTTTGACAGAATCCATTGACCACAAGCATTTACTGTAACCTTCTTCAAGACATTTTATCCCTTCTCTTTCTCAGGCAGCTGCTGTTATAATCCATTCTTTTAATCCTATGCATACAGAGTACAAGCTAATTCCCATGGCATGGCACCTATAGCTAGAGAGGAGGCAGCTAGCTGATGTTTTTGCAGGGCTGGCTGGTTCTTTCACACACTGATTGCAGTGGGGGGCCCCCATGCCTCTGGCTGAAGGGGCCAATGGCTTCACCCCCCCATTGCTGATTGGCTGAGGGCTACATGACGGCCCTTGCAACCAGTCAACAGTGGGGGAGGGGGCAGCCATCTTGGGGTCCCCTTTGCACCAGCAGCCCCTCTTATCAGTGGGCTGTGTGACAGGGCCGTAGCACCATAAGGATGGCTGGCTCCCTGTACGGAGCCAGCATTTTATTTTCAGTAAGTTGTTTTTTGCTTTGTTTTGTTTTTGTGAGCAATGCTGAATTTTGCAGTTTCAGTAGGTCCCTTCCCTATAACTGTATCAGATGGTACTAGGGATGATAAGGGAAAATGTTATGAAAATAAATTGGTGGTTATCTCTCTTTAAAAGACTTGTCCCATTGTGCATGACAACAGGTATTCTTTCTTCTGTGGCTCTTGACAGCCACCAAAAGTAATTGGATTTAAAGAGTGAATATATTCCAAACTTCCCTTGCCATCGAGTTTGAAAAATCCTCTGTAGAGAAGTCTGAAGCAAAATCCAGAGTTCAGGGATGACATGTTGAGTGAAGTTGGCACTTCCTTTTCTATCTCCTGGTGCCCCCCTGGACTCCAAGGCCTTTGGTGAATGTCCCGTCTCCTAGAGTCTGAGTGACATCTAAAGTCTGGGTAATATGTGAAAAAATTGCTTGGAATTATCCTGAACAGAAAGCGAATGAACCCTTCCCATTCTGAATAACAAGGTTACACTCAGAAGCACTTTTGAAGATCCCAGGGAATGAAACACCTTGTCCAAAGGTGGTGAATTTAGCAACTTTTTTCACAGAATTTCCCTTTTCCACTTTTTTCAGGTTAATGGTAAAAGTTACCCTCAGGCCAAACTGCTTTTGGGACAGATGGGGGCATTGCATCCAGCCAATCGGCTAGCTGCTTATATCACAGGCAGGCTGCGACCCACAGTACTTGATATCTCAACTCTCAGTACTGTGATCTCCAAGGTAGCATCCAATGCTAAGGCAGCTGCTTCCAGGACACCATCAGTCCAGGTGCCCACAACATCAGCTCCCAAAACTACATCCTCCACCAGCACTACTTCAACCCCCACTGTGACGACTCTGAAAGCTCATGTCCCAGCACAGAGACAGATAGGTAGGTTGGAACTTACTTGCTATATTTTTAAATTGCCTGACGCTAAAATGCAGAGTTGAGTGTACAGCATTGCTGTTGATTTCTCTCCAACAGTGCATGCTGCGTTTGGCTCTCGGAGTTGCCTACCTAAACTGCCTCTGCAATAAATAACCTCTTTACCTAAAACATGCAGCCTTATTTTAGGTTAGTATTTTGTTTTACAAATGTTGAAACTATACCCTAGTATATTGATTTAAAAAAAACAAACAAACAGTAGAGACAAAAACTGGATGGAAAAATACTGATTCGGTGTTATGCTTGGGCTTTTGTTGTTACAGGGATTTTTTTCTGATTGTGAACCTTTAATATTGTTTGTCATCAGCCTTTATGGTGAGAACTTCTCAAACCAAAGAGTTGAAAGAAATGGGATTAGTCTAGTTTGTGGTTCTTTGAGGCATTGTTATTTTTCTAATGTTGGCATTACGCTTGAACCTCTGGTGTCACGTAACTGGGAGGTATAAAATAACAAAGAAGCATAAAGAGAAACCATGGAATTCAAGAGGTGCAAAATCCGAATTAAGAAAATTACAGATGTGCAGCCATACCACCCCAGCCTGTAATCTCATTGGGTTTCACAAGCTGAGCAGAGTTGTGAGTAGTTGGATGGGAGACCTTCTAAGGTAAACAGCGGGTGCTAAAAGAAGTGTGTTGCTCTTTCATCTGAATTGGTAATGAAATGGTTGCCCCAGCATGGCATGAGCAAACTGCTTGTTAGAAGTGCTATCTTTTGGATATGAAAAACAAAGAGGCCCAACCACGTGGTTATTAAAGATTCCAAGAAACTCTTTTGCAAGAGAAGGGGATGTCAACCTGTGTCCTGGCAAAATTCTGATTTTTTGGTTAAAGTTCTTCCTATCTAAATTTTCTCTACAGTATAAACAGGATATATTGTTTTCCTTTTCTTGTAATTAACATTTGTACTGTATATCTGTGCAACATTAAAGAGATGGCTGCATTTTTTTTGGTGGGTGAAATAATTTGTGCATATCTAATTTTGCAAAGTGTTTTGACATGCTGAATTAAAGAATGGCAGGTATGTGTGCATGCGCACATGTACGTCAATAAGTAATTAAGATGGTACCACTGAGTTTGCCTAATAGTAATGCACGTGCACTGTTTTCCTGCATATCCAGGTTTTATTCTCCAGTTTATAGGGTCTAGAGTACTATGGAATCAGTGTTCTGATCTGTGAAGAGTGAAATGTACGTGGAAGAAGCTTCTCAAAAGTGACACATTCCAGTTGGTTAAAAATTATCCCATTTGCCCTCAACTGTAGGCAGGTGATTGCAGTTTGAAGGGACTATGCTGGACCCTATTCCAAATTAAAAAACAAACAGCGTCTACCTTTTAAAAAGACTGGATGCAATAGAAAGGGGAAGGAGACCAGGAAGCAGTGATAGGACAAAAACAAGCTTTTATAAGATGGATTTAAAACTTAGGAAATTCCTTTTGAGTACACCGTACCATTTAGTTTATACTTTTGTGTCCTGAAAGTGCAATTCTCTCTTAGTATTTTCACAATAAAGAGCAATCCCTTAAGGCTGGATTCTTTTGCGTGGCCAAGATATATATACATTTTTATGTAATGCAAATTCTGTTCAAGTTTCAATCTATATACAAGGTGTCTTTAAGAAAACTAGGGGCTAAATTCTTGCTAAATGGCTGTTGTGGCATCTTATGGAGGGCAGAGGGAGCCTGTTGCAATTTTGACCTGCAAGTTTTTATTTGCAGCTGCTCGACCCTCACCTGGTGGTGTGTTCACACAGTTTGTGATGAGTAAAGTTGGAGCTCTGCAACAGAAGATTCCTGGAGTGAGCACACCACAGCCCCTGACAGGGCCACAGAAGTTCAATATCAGGCCTACACCATTAATGGTCGTCAGTCCCGTGGTTCCCTCAAGGCCATCTCCGGTATACTGCACACTCTCTTCTGGGGTCACTGCAGCTACCACCACCTCTCCAGTTACGTTAGAAAGTGTTACCACTGTGGCACCATCTACTGTGGCAACAACTACTGTGACCACAACTGGCCCTACAGGAGCTAATGAATCTACCTACTCTCCTCCCGGCATTGCCATTACAGGTGCTCCTGGAACATCTGGAACCACCGCCTGTACTACTGCCTCACCCAGCACACCTACTGACACTGTGAACGTAGCAAAAACAACTGAGATGGCTACACCAGTAGCAACAGTATCATTTCCTAAATCTGTAGTAACATCACCAACAGTTACTCATCCTGTTCCCACCACCTCCACTTCCACAGTTGTGACGACAACTGCAGTAGTGACATCCACGGTGACCACGCCAACTTCATCTATTGGTTCTGTTCCTATTATACTCTCGGGGATTAATACAGGTCCTTCACTGAATCCAAGACCGGGTAAGTCTTGGGCTCTATGGGTTGATGCTTAGTATAAAGACTTATTGTTTCTGTCTTCCTAGGTGGAATAAATCTGCAACTAACCAGTTCAGTCTGAGGAAAAAATAAAGAGCACAGTAGTAGGATATAGAGCTTCACTTGTAAGTTGGTGGTATTATTCCAGGCAAGGCTTATAGTGAACAAAAAATAGCTATCTCATGATTTTTCAGCAGCTAAGGTGAAATGAGCTTAGACATTACAAGATGTTTTCCCAGCTGATAAATGTCCATATCACAAAACCATCACCACCACAGTTCCCACGAACTGGTGTGCTCATTGGCAGTCTTGGCAAAAAGGATAAAGTTGGCATGGAAATAATTAAATGTTATTCCTAGGATTAGATTTTTGTGGGTGGTATCTTTATATTAAATCTCAGAAGAAGGGTACGTCAAACACAAAAAGCTTGCCTGTGTCCCTATCAACTATATATTTGGTCCAAAAAAAAGAAATCCACAAAAACCCTTGCCTTTTGCATTTTTCCAGGGCCACCACAGCTAGAATGTCACCCCAACTACCATTCCTAGGGTTGATATTTCTGCATCACGGTTGAATAGTGTTACTAGAACAGTGTGGAGAAAATTGTACTGTATGAATTTCATGTTGTTACATGTTTTGTGGATAAACTTAATGACATTACTTACAAAGTAGTTTTGGAGGGACATTGACTTTAAAAGTGACTCTTGTCCCTGAAATTTTTGTTTGCCTACATCTGTAATAACCAATGCCTAATGCCTTCCTTCTGTGAAAGAGTGTTGTAACTTGCAGTCTTTTTATTATTATTGTTACATAACTTTTTAGAAGATGCTGCTCCTCTTACTACAACTGCAAATCCCCAGGGGCTGCCTTCTGGAACAGAAAAGCGTGTGGGACCTCGATTGCTACTGATTCCAGTTCAAGGCGCTCCTCCTTTGCGACCCCTCCATAATGTGCAGCTTGCTCAGGGGCAGAGGATGGTCTTGCAGCCTCTCAGGAGCCCTGGTGGGGTAAACCTGTTCAGACATCCTAATGGGCAGATCATCCAGCTTGTCCCACTGCATCAGCTCCGAGCTGCTGGCACCCAACCCAATGTTCAGCCAGTAATGGTCCGTAATCCAGGTAAAAAGCCCAAGCTGTTCTTGACTGATTTAAGTGTATTTTTCAGAGGGTAAATCTTACAGGTCTGTCTGTTTCTCACTTTTATAAATAAGAGTTCTCTCTTAACAACTTGGAAATTGAGACTAGACAGACAAATGACAGGAAGCAGTGTCCTGCTGCTTCTCAAGAATGCTGTTTATGCACAACATGATTTCTCCTTTTCTGCCCCCTTTTCTGCAAATGCAGCTTTGGTGGGCAAACTGAGAAACAAAATCTACCGGTCAAAGTAGGAACAGCAAGCACAAGCCCTGGTAAAATTGGTTGGGGAGGGGCAGTACAGTAAAAGTGTGTTAACTAACATTTAAGTAACCGGAACACTGTATTAATCAGAACTTCTGGCCAGCCAGCCAGACATGGGGGTTTGGGGGGAGAAGCTTGCACATGGCTGGGAAAGCTCGCTGCCACCCACCACCCTGCACTGCTGCTGCTCCATTTGCCCTCCGCTCCATGTACAGCCGCCGCCCCCCCCCCCCCCCCCCCCCTCCACTTCTGGCCAAAAACCCCCTGCCTTCAGGGAACCAGAATTTTTATATAACTGGTACTCGCCTTACCCCACACATTCTGTATAACAAAGCTTTTACTGTAATTAGCCAGAAAGTTACTTGCACGGAAGGATAGGCCTTGGCCCCTCAAAAGATTCTGGGCAAGGGATGAAATGCAAAAATACTGCAAGGGGGAGGTTTTTTAAAGTGTTTTGCATTTGCTGACTCCTCATACCACCAACAACAGCAAGAGAAAATTGGTGCTTATGGTGGCATCTCTCTTTTAAAAATGTCTCTTTGGGGTCCTATAAGTGCACAGGTTACTAAGGTTGAGTAAGGTGAAAAAAAATTAATGTAATCTCTTAGTCTGGTTATAATTTATTTCAAAACTATTTCATATACTAACTTAAATTGAACACATTTTCATAAAAATTACATATTTTTATAACATTTCAAAATGAGATTGTCCATAACTTCCCTTTTGTCTGTTTGGGGGGAACATGGGGGGTGTGGAATTCCACTTTTCTTCTCCTAACAATTGTAGGGAGGAAGGAGTTTTTCTTACCAACATGAAATTAAAAATTTGAACTTTTAATTTGAAATTTCTGATTTAAAAGAAACTCTAAGATTTAAAAAAATATTTTCATTATGTCATTTTTTTGAGTTGTGTTTATGATTGTATTGTGTATTGATTCAAAAAAATTGTGAAAAGGAAACCTAGTACAGAAATTGTATAGCAGTGTACCACTTCTGCAGCACCAGGTTTCTTATACCCAAGTTTATGGTCCATAATTGTTTGTTTTACTATATAGCACCATGTGCTGGAACCACAAAGACAGAATGATTTCTGGAAATAGTAATTAATATTTAATATCTCTCACATAGGATCTGTTGTAGGAATTCGGTTGCCTGGACCTTCTAAGCCTCCTGAGACGCCTGTATCTCCTACTCTCTCCACTCCTGTGTCTTCTGTTTCCCCTGTAACAAGCCCAGTAGTACAGACTATGGGATCCATGTCTCCACAAGCAGCTAATCTGGTTACTCAAGCATCATCCATCCTACCACCAGTGCCCTGTTTTGTATCACAAGCAAGCACTCTGACTCTGAGGATCTCACCTCCAGCTTCCAGCACCATGGCAGGTCAAACGTGCTCTGAAACTAAAGTAACCCAAAGCTCAGGTGGTCAGCCAACTAGTGCTGCCAATCTCATACCACTTCAGTCTGGCAGTTTTGCTGTGCTTCAGCTCCCAGGACAGAAGTCTGTTCCTAACTCCATTCTACATCATGTGGCATCCCTTCAGGTAAAGAAGGATTCCAAGAATGTAAGCCAGAAAGAAGAGGAGCTAATTCCTACTAAGCAGCAAGAGGATGAGAAGACCTCACAGCCAGAAGAGGTTGAAGTCATGGAATCGGAGGTCACCGTTTCAGACAGCAAACCAGAGGAAAATGAATTGTCAGTAGATCAGTTAACTAGTACTGGGGAGTCAGCAGCTAGTATGATGTTATCTGACAGAAACTCTGTTGCATCTGAAACAGCTGACAGGGATTCAGAGATGCTGGAGGATTACTCAAATGACACTTCCACCTTCCAACATGATGTGTCTGCTGATGTGATATCATCAGACCACTCGTACATCAGTGAGAAAAATAAAGTTGTGACTGAGAAGAAAGAGATACCTGTAGATTCTGAAGAGGCATCAAGGGAGGTTTCAGATAATGCTGAAACTGTTTTGCAAGTATCAGATCAAACCAGTCTGATAGCAGATGAGCCTACAAATACTACATATCCACTGAGTTTCAGGAAGCAGGAAGAGGCTGCAGAGGCTATGGAATTAAAGAGCTGTGGGGTGGAACAAATGAACTCTGAACAGGCAGAGAGCCCGGATACTAATCAGGAGGAAAATGCACAGTCACAGAACAAAGGGAAGGACACCGTGGATGCTGCACAGCCACAGAGTCCACAGGAGAAGCAAGAGCATTATGCAGAGTTGGAGAGTAAAGAGGAGCAGAAGACTCAGCCTCCTGACAACCAGAAAGAACCTGAAGACAATGCTGCAGAGCCAGAGGTCAAAAAAGAATGTGAGGGATCTACAGAGGCAGAGAGTATCAGGGAAGAACAAGGAAATAAATCTGAGATCAGTCACACAGGGGAGAAGAATACGACCTCAGGAGAGAAACATGTACAAAGTAATGAGGGCTGTAAAAGTTTGGTAATCCAAGAAAGCCATGGCACACCTAACCAAGGGCAAGGCACTGCTGATTTTCAGGAAGAAGGAAGAACTGGTAAGGTTGATTCAAAACGTGTCAGTGATTCTGGGAACAAAATATCTAATCATGCAACCACTTCCAAAAATAAAAGTAGTGCAGAGAGTGATGATAAAACTGAGAAATCTGCTAAAGATTATCTCCTAACAGCAGAAGAGAGAGCACAAGAACTCAAACATCACAAAAAGGGTTATATACCCACTGCTGATACTGCTCTTGATTACCTGGAAGAGGATGATGAGGATGAGGATGATGAAAAAACTGATGATTCCGCTGATGAGATGCTGGATGGAGCTTCTGACTTCCAGAGTGAAGAGGAAGTGGATGTTGAAAAACTGGTGGGTACCTAACTGTAAACTGCCACATCTTGATTTGTGAAATATTTTTTCCCCCTGAAAAACAACATGCTAATGATGTGTCAAGGTACGCAAGCCTAGAAATTCAATAAGCTCTTAATGGGCTAGACATTTATTACTTTGGGAGATGTGAATACAGGTCAAAAAGTTCTTGGTTTCAGGCTAGTTACACAAACTCTGGACAGTACTTGGCTTCTGTTTGAAAGACAGGATTGTAGGCAGAGTTGTCTGTTTCACTGTTAAGGAAATGGGATACATTGACAGATTAGTGATAGAAACACAGTACGTTCCTTCCCTTTGATATTGGTTCAAACAAGTCAGTTTTTCACTTTAGAACATAACAATTTTTAGGACCATGAAAAAGGTATTTTGATCAATTTCCATCTTCCTGCCTTCTCATGGTGACCCTTCCTCATTTCTAGAAGCAAATATGAAGGATCTTTGAACTCCCTCTTTAGTGTCTGTTTGCCTAAGTATCTTGAGCAAAATTCTTTCACAGGCTTGAGTTGTGAAATACTTTATCTGTATATCCACACTGCTGCTCCTCTAGATATAACTAGCTTTAGCTACTGTTAACAGAGAAGCTGCAGCAACACAGAGCTCAGCATAGGCTGAAAACCCTACCTGAGTAAACAATAAATTATGTGCTGAGCTTTCAATATAACTAGTAGTAGTCAAGCATATTTAATTAATTACCACTGTAGGTACTTAAGTGAAGTCCTATCATTAGATGGCTTGCTACTTTTGTAAACCTTTTAAATTGTATGAAATGCATTGCTGTCATTCATCAAACATGTTTTCATAGTTCTGAAAACCCCTAGAAAGCCTGCATGAGATAAATTTTGTTTTTATTTTTTTTCAGGCCTAGTATTTTTTTTGATATCTGTTGTCCTCTCTGTAAAAATACAGAGAAGTACTTCCTGAAGGTTGTCTGTTCATTGTGCCAGTAACAACATCACTCAGATTGTTAACCTACTTGAGTACCTGTTGATTCATTTTTTACTGCCATTATGTGCTGGGACATGATATTTGAAGGACTGTAGGATGTGTAGCAGTGGTTTAAAAATGCAGCAGAGTAGGTTTAGATTGGATATCAAGGGAAGATGAGAGAGGTTAGAAAAGTGAGGCACAGGCTGCTTATGGGTGTTCACGGAGTCTCCTTCATTGGATGTTTTCAAGAAGAGGTTAAATAGCCATAGTCAGGGATATTTTAGAAGTAGCAATGCCTGGAGTGTGCTGTGAAGAGCAGTAGGTGGAAACTAAAAATACCTCTATATGCATTGCCCAGAGATCATGGGAAGAGCTCTACAGTCCAAAGCAGAAGCTGGAGAGGAGTGTACTCAGCACAGGAGAATAAAGCAGACCTTTACAATCAGCTTGGTTATTAAAGAAGGTTAAAGGATCTGGGATAAGTTTATGGAGGACATAGGGCGATAGAAGGGGAAATTCTGGCTGTCCATCAGGGTGTGAATTTGTGCTCAAGGTCCCCAGGTTACAGAGTGGAGGGCATTTGGTTTTTTTGTTTCTGAGCTTTGCTGATTGCCACAAAGGAATTTTTCCTTTTCTGTTGCTGCAGAAGCCAGGGTTTTGCTTGTCTTCCATGGAAGCATTGATTGTTGGCTGCTGCCAAGGCTGGGATTTAAGACTGGTTTGCCAATGCTTCTGCTGAGACTTAAAAAACCTAGAGGTTCTGATCAAAAGGGTTTTGCTTCTCTGCTCAGGGTCAGATTGACCACCACATTTGGGATCAGGAAGGGATTTTACCCTTCAGCCAGATAAGCAATAAAACCCCACAGCACTAGCTATCCTCTGTAGTGGGGGCTATAGTCTTCTTCCTTGGATCTCTTGAGCATGTTTTTAACTCTTTGCTGTGGCTGGACATTGATAGTGCCTTTTTCCTCTGCTTCACCTTTAGCAAGTTGTGGCAGAGGTTGTTTTGGGTATGATGCCTGGTAGTTGTGCGATTGGGTTGTTCATGCAGTTTTACAGGTTAGACCAGGGATGCCAAAGATGCAGCCCATAGTCATCTGGCCCCCAGTGCTGGTTTTGGGTCTTGGGTTGATCCACGTGCCATATGCAGTAGGCACTGGACCAGCCCTGCATGCAGGGCCCTGGGATACATGCCACACACAGCGTTTTTCACAATGCGTGCTGTACGTGGCACTCATGTAGGGCTAGTCCTGGACTCCCCCTGCATGCTGGATCCAACTCCTGCTCCAGCCAGTCTGAGAATGCCACGTGTGGTGCCCACTCCAGCCAGTCCAAGGCAGACACTGCATGCAGCACTTCCTGAAGCGCAGTTCCAGACAAGCTAGAGTTGGGTGCTGGATTTGGCATGTCAGGAGGGGGAGGAATGTCCCTGCATCTCTAGCATGCCAGATTCAGTGCCTGCTTTGGCTAGGCTGGAATCCGCACTGCACCTCTCCTGGACTAGCCAAAATGGGTGCCACAATCACTTCATGTCCCTGACTGGTTGGAGTGTGCTGCAGGTACTAGATCGGTCATGTGCATCTTAGACCAGCCAGAGTGTGGCACAGGGCTGGATTCAGCCCCTGGGGCCAGCCCCATGCCTTTCATCTGGCCTGTGGACTGGTTCCTGGGGGGCAAATGAGTTTGACTCCCCTGTTAGACAAACGCATGTCTAGGATGGTTTAGATACGGATGATTCTGCCTTGAGCAAAGGGTTGAACTAGGGACCTCCTGAGGTCCCTTCCAGGCCTTTTTCTCCTATGATTTGCCCATAGACCTGTAAATCCTTATATGTTGGTAAGTTCAGTGGCTCTTTGGCATGTGTTACCTAGTTTGGTACTTTGCTCCTAGTCACATAAGCTATTTGTTTTTTCCCTCTTCCCTCCCCCCTGAGTTTTAGTTCATTCTAGAAAGTTAAAGATTTTTAAGTACTCATTTGAATTGTGTATATTTTGAAAGGATCTCTGCAATCAAAACTGTACTTGCTGTTTTTTACTGCAGATGTACTGGTATACGAGGTGGAGCAGGAACAAGTTTTTAGTTTTAATTATCTTGTCTTTTGGAATATAGCCTTTTTTGGTTTTACTTTCCTTATTATACTATTATGAGATCCTTTGCTGAAGTCTGGGATAGTCATTATCATTCCTTCAGGATTCATTTTCAAATAAAAAATATTTTGTTTTTCTTCCTGCTTTCTTCAAATCACAGAAAAGTAATATCTGCTTCAAGATTACTATTTTACTTTCATATAAACCATATAACTTTTCTTCAAATTTTGAAATTGTTTGGGAAATAAAATCGTGAAAAACAGTACCCAGAAAGCAAGCCGTATTTAACCCAAATTTCAAAGGACATTTCTTGTCCTTTTTATAAGAAGGACTTGCTTGCTTCACATTTCTACCTAAGGTCTGGTATGTGTAACCAAGTTTTAGTTTAACGTAGAATTACAAAAGCTGTGCAATTTTTTGTTAATAGTGCTGATGGGAAAAGTCTGCCTGGGCGAGCTTAGTTTAGCATGATATATAGAGAACTAAGCTTAAATTTTAAATAAGTACATCTCTATCTACTTCTCAAAAAAGAAAAAAAAAGCCTAAAGTGTAACCCAGTCACTAGAGAGAAGTACTTCTCAGTGGGGGGAAAAAAGATAATATTTTTCATCAAAGGCTTATGAGGGAACCAGAAAACCTGAGGCTTTAAAGATGGTGTGAAATGGGGGTTGTCTTCTACTGTAGAAATAAGGAGGCCCAGAGAAAGAGGGAAAACTCTACCTGAGAATTCTTCCTTTCTACAGAATCCACATCTCATTCAGTTTTCTCTTCCCTCATGACTGGCTCAGGTCTCCTTTAGCTCATCAGAGAGAAGCCCCACTGCTGTTAGACATGATGTATATTGGCTGAAGAAGAAGGAGGGAAGAACTGTGAGTGTTTCCTTTCTGTTTTCCCATCCAATATCTTTAAAACAGTGATTCTCAACTAAAGTGTTTAGGTACCCTAGGGTGCCTTTAGATCCTTTCAGGGGTGTCACTGGGTGCCATACAATGTTAGCACTGTTGTAAACACGTGATTCACAAGATTAAACCCAGAGATTTCAAAGGTGAAAACCATGTGTCAAAAGCATTCAGACCTGTTGTGGCCTTTCTGAGTTCCTTGCAACAGAAAAACTGCTCTACTGTTTTTTTAGTAGTCAGAAAATAAGTGAAAACTAATTTTTCTGAAGGGTGCCTGGAGTCTAAATAGATTCGTAGATGTTAGGGTCGGAAGGGACCTCAATAGATCATCGAGTCCGACCCCCTGCATAAGCAGGAAAGAGTGCTGGGTCTAGATGACCCCAGCTAGATACTCATCTAACCTCCTCTTGAAGACCCCCAAGGTAGGGGAGAGCACCACCTTCCTTGGGAGCCCGTTCCAGACCTTGGCCGCTCGAACTGTGAAGAAGTTCTTCCTAATGTCCAATCTAAATCTGCTCTCTGCTAGCTTGTGGCCATTGTTTCTTGTAACCCCCGGGGGCGCCTTGGTGAATAAATCCTCACCAATTCCCTTCTGTGCCCCCGTGATGAACTTAAAGGCAGCCACAAGGTCGCCTCTCAACCTTCTCTTGCGGAGGCTGAAAAGGTCCAGTTTCTCTAGTCTCTCCTCGTAGGGCTTGGTCTGCAGGCCCTTGACCATACGAGTTGCCCTTCTCTGGACCCTCTCCAGGTTATCCGCATCCTTCTTGAAGTGTGGCACCCAGAATTGCATGCAGTACTCCAACTGCGTTCTGACCAGCGCCCTATAGAGGGGAAGTATCACCTCCTTGGACCTATTCGTCATGCATCTGCTGATGCACGATAAAGTGCCATTGGCTTTTCTGATGGCTTCGTCACACTGCCGGCTCATGTTCATCTTGGAGTCCAGTAGGACTCCAAGATCCCTTTCCACCTCTGTGCCACCCAGGAGGTCATTCCCTAGGCTGTAGGTGTGCTGGACATTTTTCCTCCCTAGGTGCAGCACTTTGCATTTCTCCTTGTTGAACTGCATCCTGTTGTTTTCTGCTCACTTGTCCAACCTATCCAGGTCTGCCTGCAGCTGTTCCCTGCCCTCCGGCGTGTCCACTTCTCCCCATAGCTTTGTGTCATCTCCCCATAGCTTAGGTCGATTACCAGTGCTCTAAACTGTACCTGAATGCCTCACTCCTTTCTGCAACGTTGCAACTTATGCTCCCCATGGTGACATGCCCTTCCGTAGCTTTGTACTCTTCTCCCGTGATCCCCACATCACATATCTAATGGCTTGTCATAGAAACATAGAAATTAAGAGCTGGAAGGGACCTTATGAGTTCTGTGATCCCAGTGAGGTGTCCGTCCAGTCTCCTCTTGAAGACTTCCAAGGTTGTGGACTGCATGACCTCCTTGGGAAGTCTCTTCTAGATTCTGGTCACCCTTACTGTAAAGAAGTTCTTCCTTACATCCAACTTGAAACCATCCTCTAACAATTTATGGCCACTGCTGTTTGTCCTCCCTTGGGGCACCCTAGTGAACACTCTTTTTTTCTCCCAGCTTCTGATATTCATCCCTTTCATACTTACAGATGGCCACCAAGCCCCACTCTGAGTCTTTTCTTCCCCAGGCTGGACAGTTTCAGATCCATTAGTTTTTCCTCAAAAAGTTTGTCTTTCAGGCCCTTAATCATTCTTCTGGCCCTTCTCTGGTCCCTTTCAAGATTCTCCATGTCTTTTGTGAAGTGCAGCGCCTAGAACTGGACATAGTACTCCAGCTGGGGGCCTCACCAACACCAAGTAGAGAGGAAGTATCATTTCCTTAGCCCTACTCTCAATGCATCAGCTAATGCATCCCAGTATGCTATTAGCTCTGTTGACTACAGCATCACATTGGCGGCTCATGTTTATCCTGTGATCAACCATAACCCCAAGGTCCTTTTCAGCCATTGTGCTGGCCCAGTACATCTCCTAAACTATATTCATGTTGCTAGTTACTTTTCCCCAGATGAAATGCTCTGCATTTATCCTTATTGAACTGCATCTGGTTCTGCTCCAACCACCTTTCCAGCTTGGATCTGCATCCTGTCCCCTAGCGCAGGGGTGGCCAACCTAAATCTGAGAAGGAACCAGAATTTAGCAGTGTACATTGCCAAAGAGCCCCAGTAATATGTAATGACGTGACATAACGGCTAGGGAAGCTGGTTACCGTGTACTTGTGCAAAGATTCAAGGACATGCATATTAACTTCTGAAGAACCACATGTGGCTCCAGAGCCACTGACTGGCCACCCCAGTCCTAGTGTGAGCACTTTCCCCTATAACTTAGTATCATCCACAAGCTTGGCCAGCGTGCTTTTCACATCCTTATCTAAATCATGGATAAAGATGTTGAGCAGCATGGGGCCAAGAACTGAACCCTGCAAGACACCCCTGGCTACTTTCCGTCAAGACAGTACAGACCCGTCCACTAACACTAACACTTTTCTGGGTTTGACCCCTTAACCAGTTCCCAACCCACCTAACTGCAGACTCTGCCAGCCCACAACCCCCGTTTTTTTATAAGAGTGTCATGGGAGACCATATCAAAGATCTTTTAAAATTCCAAGTAGATGACGTCAAATGCGTCTTCCACATCGAGGCAGTTTGTTACTTGGTCATGGGAGACGAGGCTGGTCAGACATGACCTGCCTGCAACAAAAACATGTTGGTTATTCTTCAGCATCATGCCTTCTGCCAGTCTCTTACAAATGGACTTCTTGATAATTTTTTCCAAAATTTTACCCAATATTGAGGTCAAACTGACCAGCCTATAGTTTCCTAGATCCTCCCTTCTCCCCTTCTTAAAGACTGGCACCACGTTGGCCTTCTTCCAGTCTTCCGGGACCTCTCCTGAGCACCAGGAGTCTTCAGATACCTTCACCAATAGTCCCGCAATGACTCCAGCCAATTCCCTCAGCATTCCCAGGTGTAGTCCATCCAGTCCTACCGATTTTCATCCGCTCCAAGTGCTCCCTCACCAGTTTGACGCTGACCGTTGGCTGCCACCAGGCGGGTGACCACCATTTGCATGCAGGAACACTGATGGAAAGTATTCATTAAAGACTTCAGCTTTCTCCTAACTGTTGGTTATCAGCTGTCCCGTCCCATTCTGCAAGGGCTTCACATTTCCCCTTGGTCTTCCTCCTGCTCCCTATATACCTAAAGAAGGACTTCTTATTGTCCTTGATTTCAGTTGCCAACCTGATCTCGTAGGTGCAGCCTTTACCTTCCTTATCCTCTCCCTACAAATATGGGATGTATGTTTATCATAGAATCCTAGAAGTAGGGTCGGAAGGGACCTTGTAGATCTTCAAGTCCAACCCCCTGCCTGGGCAGGAGGAAAACTGGGCTCAAATGACCCCAGCCAGGTAGGCATCGAGCAGCTTCTTGAAGACCCCCAGGGTAGGAGCCAGCACCACTTCCCTTGGAAATTGGTTCCAGATCCTAGCCGCCCTGACTGTGAAGTAATTCTTACGGATGTCTAATCTAAACCTACTCTTCAACAACTTGTGGCTGTTATTCCTTGTTATCCCAGGGGGCGCTAGGGGAAACAAGGTCTCCCCCAAACCCTTCTGGTCCCCCCTAGTGAGTTTATAGATGGTTACCAGGTCCCCTCCTCAGCCTTCTCTTGTGAAGGCTGAACAGGTTCAGGTCCCGTAGCCTCTCATTGTGGGGTCTGCCCTGCTGTCCTCGGATCATGCGGGTAGCCCTCCTCTGGACTCTCTCAATGTTGTCCACATCCCTCTTGAAGTGGGGTGCCCAGAACTGGACACAGTATTCCAGCTGTGGCCTGACCAGTGTCGCGTAGAGGGGGAGGATCACCTCCTTGGCCCTACTTGAGATGCACCTGTGGATGCACAATATGGTCCGGTTAGCCCTATATTTCTCCTTGGCTGACTACCCCTTGTTTCCACTGTCTGTAAGCCTTCTTTTTCTTTTTAAAGCACTCCTTGACTCCTCTGGTAAGCTAAGAGGGCTTCCTGGCCCCTTTACTCCCATTCCTGCATACAGGATTGGACCTTTTCTGTGCTCTGAGGATCATTCCTTTGAGGAACGACCACTCTTCCTGAACTCCCTTCCCATCCAGTCCCTGTTCCCATAGAGTGTTTCCTACTATTTCTCTAAACTCATTGAAGTTAGCCTTCATGAAGTCAAGCATCTCTCCCCTACTGGCTAATTTCCCTGCTCTGTGACAGATAGTCCCAGATTACCCCCAGTCCTCAGATCTTCCACTAGGACATCCTCTTTGGCTAGAACCGGATCCATCAAAGCCTTCCCCCTTGTTGGCCCATTCACCTCCTGTATTAAATAATGTTCTTCCGTACAGGTCAAAAACTTGTGTGACCAGTCAGATCTGACTTGTAGGTGGGGAAGGGCTGAGGAGCAAGTAAGGAGCATTAATAGCTACCCTTTCCTTTCTTCAGCCTGTGAACCTCCTGTAGTTTACAGCAGTTTGACTCTGTTGCTCTGTTTGGTTTGGTGAAGTTCACATGGTTTCTCAAACGCTTTTAGGTACTCTGCACATGGCTTTGCTTGGTTGAGTTGCTCTCTGAGTTCATGATGAACTCTCAGGAACCTGAGAACCCAGTTATTATCATTAACATCCAAGGTGACTGCTAAAGAGATCCCTTCTAGAGGGCTAGGGCTCTGTTGTAGTTAGTTTAGTGATGGAGAGGGACAGGCAATGTCTTAGTTGAAAAGGATGCAGAATGCTGCTGTTCAGCCATAAGCACTCTCCTTCAGTTGTTTGCCCATGTGCCTGTCCTCATTGCAGGTACATATGTGCCTCAAACTTGAAAACTTTTAGCTGTTGCAGTACCCATGTAGCCCCATCTAGCCCCATCTTTCCTTGTGCTCTGCACCAAAAGCAAAAAAAATGGTAACATTTTCTCTCAATCTCCTTGGCTTGAAACAGTGCTCTCCTGTTGTCTCATGCTGTTTGTGACTCGCAGATCACTTGGAGCTCTTCTTTTGAGAAACTATTATTGTTGCCTTTTTTTTTCTTCCTTGTTTTTCTTCCAAAAAATGGGTAGAGGGAGAGATTTCTCTGTGTCTACAACACATCCCTGAATTTAACGGGGCCTTGTCACAGTCACCATCCCCTCCCCCATCTTTGTTTGTGTCATGAGGCACTGCAATCTTCCCCTTATTTGGGTCAAGAGGAGGTCAAAATCCTCTCATTTTAGGACTTTCCCAGGTGTCCCTTGAGCAGATTCCATGCAGTCCCTCTGTCTTGTCAAGTCTACAGAAGGTTGTGAAACTAAGGCTACTTTCTGCAGTAGGCTGTCCTCATGGGGCTTCATGAGGAGATGTGCTTCTCCATTGTCTCATCCTTCCTGCTCCAAGTCTTCATTGCTCTAAATGGATCCAGCTTAAACTCATCAAGAATCTGGCAGTGACGTTTCAGCACCATCTTCCACTGGCCATCTTCTGTCAGCTCAGAAAAGGTACCAGGACAAGCACCCTAAGCACTGAATGGCATTGCCTATTATTTCCAACAGGGAGTGCCTCTGCAGTTCTGATGTCAGCTTCTTTGCTCATTCTGGATCTTCAGTCCAGGCTTCCTGAGGAAGTGATCCTGGGATGCTGCACACAGAATCTTTTTTTCAGCATCACTTCCTTTCCAGTTAACCTCAGTAACTTTTATGGCTCCGAGTGATCTGGTGCTTTCTTTGCAAGCACTATCTTTGCACCTTATTCATCCCTTCACCACTAATGTGTAGGCTTGCCAGTACTCTACCCTCTGTCTGTCATTCAGCCCATAGCCTCAGTTTCAGATCTAGCCCTCGCAATGTTGCTTGCAAAAGTTGGCTTGGCTGAGGTACTCATCTGGTTTTGATATGAAGCACAGTTCTGCCTGTGAAACTGCATTGTAGGGCTAAAGGTTCCTCTCAAAGACTTTTTCTGGTCTTCAGACCCCTTGTTTCACAGCTGAGTAACTACATGGTTCTTATCTAGCCTTTCTAGCCATACTCTGCATGCAGTAGATAGTTTGCTCTGCCAAGTGGTCCTGCTCTTCTGACTCAATTAAGAGGATTCTCCATATTCAGGTTAGAGACTGGATGAGCCTCAAGAAACCAGGCTCCTCTATTCTTCTGTAAACAAAATATTCCACTTCAGCCTGGGCAGAAGGTTGAAGTTGGCATCCTGCAACAATCTGGCTGTACCAAGCTGTCTCTGCCCTTGAATGAGGCCACAATGGAAGATTAATAGAAAGTGCTCAGTTGCTCCTAAAGGGCCATAATATTTTTATATCCACCTTCCACTTGCCTCGGTGGTTGTTACTGAATAAATAAAAAACCAAAGCTATTTAGGTCCACCCTTCAAGAGAAGTGGCTGAACCTGTTACAAAGAAAATCTTATTTTCCTACAAGCCTCTAAGCTAAATTATCAATTTACTAGGCTCTGGCTTAGAAACATATAAATAACTTTGACAGCTAACCAATCAGCCGAAGTTAGAGATGCCTTCTCAGCCCTTGCTTCTGAAGGGCAGACAGTGGCAGGGACTTTGCTCCAAGCAGTCATAGACATGCCAGACCAGGCACTGTGCCCTATGGTTATAATAGTGGTTGTGAGGCACTTTGCCTGGGTACAGAGATTGAGATGACCAAAGGAGGTGCAGAAAGCAGTGGAGGATCTCCTCATGTAGCTTCATTCTGGCTCCCCTTAATCAAACTACAGCTCTTCTTCCAGTTGTTCTGTGTGATTGTGTCCCGTAATGGAGAATTAAACTTTGTTTCTCATTTTTTCTAGGAAGAGGGACCATCTCTCTTCAGTTTCTTCCTGTCCCTTATAATATCTCTGCTTATTGTCTTTCGTGTTGGGGGTACATAATTTCCTTCTACGACCAGGTGACCTATCACCTGGACAAGGGAGATGAGATTGATGTCATATATCTTGACTTCAAAAAAGCCTTCAATCTGGTGTCCCATGATCGTCTCTTGGAGAAACTGGCCAATTGTCGCCTTGGGTCCCCCACGATCCACTGGCTGGAAAATTGGCTCCGGGGTCGGACCCAGAGGGTAGTAATTGATGGAAGTCACTCATCGTGGTGTCCTGTGACCAGTGGGGTCCCCCAGGGCTCTGTCCTTGGACCCATACTCTTCAACATCTTCATTAATGATGTGGACACTGGAGTCAGAAGCGGACTGGCCAAGTTCGCCGATGACACCAAACTTTGGGGCAAAACATCCACACCAGAAGACAGGCGGATGATCCAGGCTGACCTGGACAGGCTCAGCAAGTGGGCGGATGAGAATCTGATGGTGTTCAACGCCGATAAATGCAAGGTTCTCCACCTTGGGGAAAAAAAACCCGCAGCATCCTTATAGGCTCGGCAGTGCTATGTTGGTTAGCACTATGGAAGAAAGAGACTTGGGGGTCATCATTGACCACAAGATGAACATGAGCCTGCAATGCGATGCTGTGGCTAGTAAAGCGACCAAAACGCTGGCTTGCATCCATAGATGCTTCTCAAGCAAATCCCGGGACGTCATTCTCCCCCTGTACTCGGCCTTAGTGAGGTCGCAGCTGGAGTACTGCGTCCAGTTTTGGGCTCCACAATTCAAAATGGATGTGGAGAAGCTTGAGAGAGTCCAGAGAAGAGCCACGCGCATGATCAGAGGTCAGGGAAGCAGACCCTACGATGACAGGCTGAGAGCCCTGGGCTCTTTAGCCTGGAAAAGCGCAGGCTCAGGGGTGATCTGATGGCCACCTAGAAGTTTATCAGGGGTGACCACCAGTATCTGGGGGAACGTTTGTTCACCAGAGCGCCCCAAGGGATGACGAGGACGAATGGTCACAAACTGCTACAAGATCGTTTCAGGCTGGACATAAGGAAGAATTTCTTTACTGTCCGAGCCCCCAAGGTCTGGAACAGCCTGCCACCGGAGGTTGTTCAAGCGCCTTCATTGAACACCTTCAAGATGAAACTGGATGCTTATCTTGCTGGGATCCTATGACCCCAGCTGACGTCCTGCCCTTTGGGCGGGGGGCTGGACTCGATCTTCCAAGGTCCCTTCCAGCCCTAATGTCTATGAAATCTATGAAATTAAGGGAGATGCTGTGCTTTGTAATGGTTTGAAGTACATATACTGCTGGTTTCCTTTCTGCTAGCGATGTATCCCACAATTTTGCCATCAATATAAGATCTCAGTAACAAAGGGAAACTTACTGTCAGTAAATGAGATGGCAGAAGTGTTTCTGTGCATAGTTGCAAGAGTTTCTAGCTACTTAATTTGAATAATATCCTGTTGAGAGTTTTATGTATAAAAATCTTTGCATTAACTCATGTGGTAGAGCAGCATGGGGGAGTCAAGTATACAGTAAACTAGCAGTGGTGCTGAATTTGTATTGCAATCTGCAGAAGCACAACCTGTGTAGTACACTACTGTGGGAGATGCTGCTAAAAGAAAGGACTTTACCACCTAAGAAACATTATTTTTATTTCCCCTTGCCTGTTCTAAGTTAGATCACTTTAAGTGCCATGTTCCCCTAGCGTAAGTTCATAGAATCATACAAAAGTAGGGCTGGAAGGGTCCTTACAAGGTCAGCTAGTCTGGCCACCTGCTCAGGGCGGGATCATCCCTAACTAAATCATCCCAGACAACTCTGTCCAACTTGTTCTTGAAAACTCTCAAGGATGGAGTTTCCACAACTTCTCTAGGTAAACTATTCCAGTTCTTGACCACCCTCATAGTCAGAAAGTTCCTCCTAGTCTCTAACTTCAGTTTCCCTGCTGAAGCTGGAGGCTGTTGCTCCTAGTCCCCTCCCCTACAGTCACTGAGAAAAGCCCATCTACATCTTTCTGTAATCAATCTCCCTTCAGGTATTTGAAGAATGCTGTCAAATTCCCCTTCAGTCTTTGCTTGTCCAAGGCCCCTAATCATCTTTGTTGATCCATGTTGGGCTCTTTCCACGTGGTCCATATTCTTCTTGAAGTGTGGGGTCCAAAACTGGGCACTGTACTCCAGGTGAGGCCCCACCAGTTCTGAATGGAGTGGAAGAATCGCTTCCCTTGATTTGCAAATGGTACTCCTGTTAATATAACCCAGGATGCTGTTGGCTTTTTTATTTATTTATTTATTTTCCAACAAGAGCATACCATTGGTTTATATTTAGTTTATGGTTTACTGATAATTGGAAATACTATATTAGCAGGCACCAAGTGGTTATGGAGTTATAGATGGTTCTGTATTCATATTGACTGTCCTCTGCTGCCCCAGCCAACCTTGAGCTACAGCCAGTTACCAATATCTCGAGTATGTAATCCAACATCATTTTTTTCCTTTTCAGCTGGAAGACTTGGTTAAAATAGCAGTACTGCTCTGTGTATTCACAGTAATAGGCAGAATAAGTTGCCAATTGAAATAAAGCAGTATCTTTTGCAAACCTCTCGCTTTTCTCTGCTGTTATCAATGCATGTTGTCTTTTTACTTAATTTTTATTTTATTTTCTGTAATTAAATGTTTGTATTGGTTTTAGGTAAGTATACAATTCAAAGAAGAGAGGAAGCAGCTCCCTATAAGGAAGG
Organism: Alligator mississippiensis; assembly: GCF_030867095.1. Classification (NCBI taxonomy): domain Eukaryota; kingdom Metazoa; phylum Chordata; order Crocodylia; family Alligatoridae; genus Alligator; species Alligator mississippiensis. Next base: position 239,006,263 of record NC_081825.1, on the reverse strand, counting down.
AAGGGATAGAAAGAAAGAAAAAAAGAGAGAGAGATAAGAGAAGACCAGGAAGAGAGCAAGATGAGAGTGGTTCAGGGTACTTCGGTGAAATGAAGTTTAGAATGGAGGCATAATTATATTTCTCACAAAAAAGGAAGGAAATATTAGTGTATAATTAAATTAGTGATGAAAATGTAAAAGAATAAAGACTGTTTTTGTAAATTGTTAGAGTTTGAGGTTTATGTATGACACTGAATAAGACTTTGCTATTCTAGCATTCTAAGCACTGGCACACAGTTTTTTAATCTCTATAGTGACAACTGGGATAGGATTTTTTAGGTCACTGTGTTGGGATAATCTTAAAGCATATCTGCCTTGGAGTTGGTTTTATTTAAAAATAACTGTAGGGGCAGTGTTCTTAAGAGCACCAGAGTGACTGGTCAAGCACTCATTTTTGCATGAACTGAAGAAAGCTTGTGCATGAGTTCCTCACATAGTGTAGGAGAATTAGAGACATGAGAAAGATGTCATGGGCCTCCAAAAAAACAGTAAAACTGAATCTAAGCATTAAGAAAAGTTAAATTCACAGTGTAAAAAATGACTTTTTTTCTTTTTCTGTTATAGTAATTTTTGCTAGTTCCATAGATTTCCAAATTGGCATTAATTTTAATTGGAGCAAGAATAAGTCAGTGGGAAAGGTCCAAAATGAATAAGGCTTCATCTTAAGGACAGTCTGATTTTGTATCTGAAAGTGTAAATTAGAAGACTACCTCCGTGCAGGCTTTGTGTAATTTATACTAAATGAATAAAGAGCAAAAATTGGCCTTGCCATCACTCCCAGTCTGCTCTGAAATGGTGGGAGGGAGCTGTTTTCCTTGAAAGTCATGGTTAAGATTATTTAAAAAAAACCCTGTCTAACCTCTGTTTCTTGGCAGAAACCAGCCTTGTTTCCTATTGTAATATTATAATCTCTTGAGTCTAAAGTGAAAAAAGTGTTTGACTTGAACTCTTGTTCCAGAATTAGATACTTATTTTGTTAAATGACTATTCCAGAATTCGTGCGAGTACAGCGAGGATGAAGAGCAGGTGGACATTGAAACTGTGGAAGAACTGTCAGAGAAGATTAATATTGCTCGTCTGAAGGCCACTGCTGCTAATATTCGACCTTCCAAGCAGAAGTACACTTTTTTCTTTACTAATGGAAAGCATTAACGCAGTTTTTTTCCTAGCGAGGTGCTTGAAAATGAACTAGTTGACCAAATAGTTATATTTTTCCCCTTTTTATGTGCTATGTTGGCAGTAGCTCATCCTTTTTTTGATGAAAGATTTTTGCAAAATCTGTAAAGAATCTTGGTGATCACTTGGCGTATCTGAAAATATACTTTATCTCCCCGTTCTGAGAAGTATATTTCAGTAAAAACAGGGAAGTCAAGATATGATTTATTACTAGATGTGAATACATTAAAAGCAAAAAGATTCTCAGAAAATATTGGGGAACTGTGTGGGTATTTTTATTTTAATATCTAGGATTGAGACTATAATAACACAGTAACTTTGGTGTGTATTCAATTGCTCATGAATTTGTTTTTTTCTTTAGTACAAACCATTTGTTTTGGCTTTGCAGTTCACATTTAACGTATTTGAAGATGTTGCTGACAGACACTTATTGCTCAATCTCTTAATATGGAGAAATAGAAGCTTGTCTGTTTGCATTGCATGGTTGGTTATTTTACACTTTTTAGAAAGCTGGATTTTTGTAAGTATGACAATATCCAAAATGTAGCCTATTTTCTTGAAAAAGATCTTAGCGGTAAACATTTGTCTCATATTTTCAGGGAATAAATGCAGGTAACTCTGAGTCTGTTGGGAGGGTAGTTAATGACAAAAGAGCATATGAGATGATTAGCGTTGGGAAAAACTTTTTGGCTGTCTTCCAGATACCATATGCGCAGCTCTTCAGATGAGAAAACAACAGAAAAGTCTACTAAGGTATACAGTTACTCCTTTTTTTCCCTTCTAATATCACATCTCCCATTTTAAACATAGACTTCTATAACCAGGGAAACATAAATGTGATATGTAAACTTACAATTAACAAGGCTGGAAGCCAGGTAAGGGTTGATCCTTCAATTAAAATCCCATTCAAGTGAAAAGCCTGACCTTAACTTTTGAGGGCTTTGGATCTAAGTTTAAATATATAGTAGGAAATTACTGCTCTTATATCTTTTAACTCTTAAGATGTCACAGATTTTCTCTTCATAGCATATATAATTTGCTGTGTGTGTAATGTAATACATTTTGGAATTAGGTTTTCCTTTGTTTGGTAAAAGGGATTTATGGTTTATCGACAAGACTACTGAAGTGGCAAAGGGAATCTGGATTCCTGAAAATGATATCTTAAATAGCTTATACTGTGTTAAGGTAGAGAACTCTTAATTGGGCTTTAAATCAAAAGGCCTTTAAATCAGTGTGACTCTTTTCATGGGCTTTGGAACAGACTCAAAATGACTTCCATAATTGGCTTGAAGAGGTCTGTAAGGAGATGCAATGCTGTATTGCAGAATGAAAAAGTTTGCATACAAAAGCTTTCAAAATAACAATAAAACCAACAAATTTACTAGCATAAATATAGCTAGCCATATATTTACTTCATGGCAGCTAAATTAATCGGAGCCTGCTTTTTAACAATTTTAATTAAATTATCTGTACCTTAAATTAATATGTTCTCTGAGCTCCCTTATTTTTATGGGAGCTGTCTGTTTGCCCCCCATTCCCTCCATACTCCTGCAACTATATATAAATTAAATTGGTTTAACAGTTAGAAGTTCAGTTGTCCAAAGTTTGATTTGGTAGCTTCAGTATTCATTGTGGTTTTTTGCGTGGGGGGAGTTTAAAAAAAAAAGTAAAAGGGATAAGTTACAAGCGCATGCTGGCTGGTATTTATTAAAACCATGGCATATTGCCTTGTATTGCAGTGTCTGTAAATTACAGAGGTTCTTTAATATACTGAGTGCCTATAAATCAGGGGTGGGCAAAATGTGGCCCACGGGCCAGATGCGGCCTACCAGGCCATTCTATCCAGCCTGCGGGGCCCCTAAAAAATTAAGAAAATTAATATTTATCTGCTCCTGGCTGCTGTCATGCAGGCGTCAATGGCTTGCCAAAACTCTGTAAGCAGCCCTCCACCCAAAATAATTGCCCGCCCCTGCTGTAAATAGTAATGGCTGCTCAGGTTCTTAACTTTGTCTCCATGAAGGATGTAGGTTTGGTTTCTTCAACTGTATTACACAATTACTACAGGATGTCATATTCTCAGGATGCATCAGCATTTGTAAAGAGCTGGTAGCTAAATGTTATGATTTTATTTAGCAATGTTGTGACTTGCTGTGTGTTCGGTTATCTAGGTATCCAAGTTGTAGCTGTATTGGTCTAGAGGAAAAAGCAATTGGGGCTCGTGATGGTCTAATAAAAGATATAACTTCTAACAAGATTTTTGCAAAAAAATTTCTTTAATTGCAAGCTTTTGTGCACAGACACCCTAGAAACGTGTCTGTAGCGACTGTAAGTTTGGTGTGTATTCATTTGCTCTTGAATTCGTGTTTTATTTGATCTCATCACATAGTTTCTGTTCCAACAGAAACCTCAATTTTGGAACAGAAAGCAAAAGAGTGAGGCAGAGGCTTTTGCTCATTACCGCCAGACGCACACAGCAAATGAACGTCGACGCCGCAATGAAATGAGGGATCTTTTTGAGAAGCTGAAGGGAGCTTTGGGACTGCACAACATTCCAAAGGTCTCCAAGTGCTACATCCTCAAACAAGTAAGTATTTTACAAGTGAGAACGCAAATGGAGAAAAAACCCCTGTAGTTTGGGGTAGTAGGCAAGGTGGCATTGTCTTTTAGAAGCACTTTAAGGATATAAGAATCCTTTGGTAATGGTGAATGTATGTCTTCTCTAGATCAGTTCGCACGATAAAAGTATGAAGAATTTAGCTTCCTTCTTCATTACTCCTTTCATGATTTCAATACAATAAATAAAGTTGATAAAAGTTTTAACTTCTACAACCAGGACATTTTAACGTATACTAAAGAGAATTATCCCTGTTTGATGTTGGAAGAGATTTCCCTTCATTAAATGTTATATTTCAGCATAGGATTTTATTAGAACAGCATACATGGCAAGAAACAAATGGACCATAAGGCTATAAACAGATACCAAATAAAGCAGAACAGCTGTGTGGGGATGTGTCCTGGCACAGATATTCTACTTCACTGGGTAAAACAGATGTCCATTATCCTGCATGGCCAGGATCCTTCTGGGAGTGGCTGGGGCCTGATCCTGTGAGACAGTGTTAAGGGTGCACCTCTACAAACGGGAACCCTGGGTTTCTCCATTTGTCCAGATGTGTGTCCAGAGAATCTGACTTGGGGTGTGCTTCTGCAAATGGGGAAACTCCGGGTTTCCCTGTTTGCAGAGGTACACCCCAAATTGAGGTGCGACAGCATGTTATATACCTGGGGAATCTCAGGGCATATGTCTGCAAGCAGGGGACCCACGGTTCCCCAGTTTACACAGGGGCACTCCAAATCTGGATGCAGCAGCACAATATGTGCTCAGACTCCCCTGCCAGGTGGTTCCCAAGCTATGCTTCTGCCAACAGGAGCCTGGGCAGGCACCCTGAGGCTTTAGGGCCTGAACCTATACACCCCTGAAATTCCCTTTCCATGTCTGCAAATGGTATTCCCATTCCCAGGGCATGCAGGACCGGGCGTGTGCACAGGGCAGCTGGAGGGTGTGGGCAGTCCTGGGCTGCCTGCATTCTGGTGTAAAGCAGAGGTCCACTGCAAAATAATAACACACGCTTATACGGCATATGTTGCACCCGCAATTATTTTTCAGCATTTGTAGCTTAACAAGGGGTATGGACGTTGTCTTGCTTGTGCTGTGTGCCACCATAATTTTTATGGTGGCACACAGACATAACGGTTTCCAGCCTAATTGCATGGATAGATAATTATGTATATCCCTACATTAGAATCATAGGACTTTGCTGTTTTCTTTACAGAAGTGCACAGATTTGAAGTAAAAGCATTGCTTGCATTCAACTGTGTCCTAGTTTCTCAAAATAATATCGGTAAAAAATGTGTGCAGGGAGATTTTTTTTTTTAAATGCTGTTGTTTAGAGCGGTGATTCTTAACCAGGGGGCTATGGCTCCCTGGGGTATCTTGAGTTTTTTCAAGGGTGCCGCAGGTACCACACAATGTTAACTCTGTTAGGTGTGCAAACATGATTCGCAAAATAAACCCACAGACTTCAGATAGGAATCCATAGTGTTAAAAACATTCAGACCTGTTGTGGTGTTTCCTGCAGCAGAAAAACTGCTCTATTTTTCTGTTGTCAAAAAACAAGTAAAAGAGCTGGCATTTGCTGAGGGGTGCCTTGAGTCTAACAAGGGTGCCTTCAGTCTACCAGGAGATGCCCCAAGTCTTAAAAGGGTTGAGAATCCCTGGTTTGGAGGACAGGAGAACTGCCTTTTTTTTGCATTATGCATAAGGTTAGTCTCTAAATTGGTGCTTCGGTATTCTTCTAGGCCTATGAAGAAATTCAAGGGTTGACTGATCAGGCAGATAAACTGATTGGACAGAAGAACTTACTGACTCGCAAACAGGATGCGTTGATCCGCAAAGTATCCACTCTTTCAGGTAAGATCATTTTAGGGATAAAGTGGCTGAAATACTAAAAAGAAAGGACCTCAGTAGACATTCAACTGAGTGGGAGACTGGTCATCTTAGATTTAGAGTTTAGAAGGCAGAGATAGGATTGAAATGTATTTGGGAAAACGGATTCAGTGTTTACATAATAAAAAGGGTGAGGAGATGCTTCAAACTGAAGTCTATGAATTCTGTAGTGGAGTGGACTGACGACAGAACTCAGACCTGTTGGTCATCAGGTTATAGGAATACAGTCATCCTTCTGAAGTCTTCCCCATTTGTTCTGCCTACACAGGTAAAGGAGAGGGCGACACAAGTCTCCGTGCTAGAGAGCTCTAGGACTGTAGTGTCTGATGTACTGAGAACATCTAGAAGGAAGAATATTTCATTTCATCTAGGCATAGAGCCATCTTCAGATAGCCTGTTAAGTCTTCAAAAACTGTGATTCTCTTTGGACACAAGTCTGATGTTGTTGCCTTCCATTACACGCTTTCAACTTCCTGAGGAACTTTTATATTCTTAACCCCATAACTTTGAGAGTAGCTGCATCAGCCAGAAAATTAATTTAGCTCTGTCCAGCAAACACAAGTTTGTTATATTCCATGCTGAATAACTTGTTCTTAGGATGATCCTAGTATTCATGTAGTTATGCAAAGTCAGTTCTATGTTCTGTTAAGCCTGGGTAAAAAGACTATCATATTTTACCTGAACCTAAGACAACCCCCCAACAATTAGAAAATGGAAAATGTATAAATTTACTATAGTTTTCCATGTATACAATCATTATAATTATTGGAGGATTGTCTCAAATTAATCCCTACCACCACTGCAGCAGGGAAAACAGTGGTAGGGTCTGCCTCTGTGCCCCTCACCTGCCTTACCTTTGCTTAGGCTCTTGCACTGGTAGGCACCATCTGCACTGGAGCATGGCCATAGCCCAGCCCTGTAACAGTAGTGCCAGCTATGAAGCTGATGAGAGAAGCAGGGGGTGCAGAGGCGAAGGGCAGCCACAGCTGCAGCTTACCTCTCCTCCTACCACCTCATGCTCGATTCCAAGATGAGGGATTCTCTCTTCTCCCCCCCCCCCCCCCAGTTAAATGCAGGGGGGAAATCTCATCGTGGGATCAAGGTAAATATGGTACTTTCCATTCTTCTAGAAATACATTAAAACTGGTAATCCTCCTGAAAATTTCAGTTGGAAGGCTGCTGTTAACTGAGACTTATTCAATCAAGAAAGAGCCTTAATGCAATTTTTTTTTAGTTTTGGTTATATTTTACATGAGAGACAAAGATTTTTGTGGGTAATGTATTTTATTGGGCCAGCTGCATTTTTGGGATAGATTTAGTCAAGCTTTTGAACGCAGTTCATTTTTCTTCAGATATAATATAAATGATTCCTCTTTATAGCTACATATTGGTCTCATAGTTTAGTCTGTGGCTCTGTGCTGCTTGAAAATTACTAGTTTACTCCAAAATTGCCTTTCTTCAAATAAGGTTAGTTTATAACACACCTTGTGTAAAATAAGGCATTCTCAGTCACAGGTAAATGATGTTCTCAGGCCCAGCAGTCAGCATGTAAGTTGCTGGGTCCTAGTTGATTCCATTTCCAAGTCTTGGTTTTGAGAGCAAACAGTATTTGAAGCCTGTTTGGTGCTATTTGTCCATTAACTTGTCTGTAGGTAAAACAGAGGAGGTGGTCCTGAAGAAGCTAGAATATATTTATGCCAAACAAAAAGCAGTAGAAGCGCAAAAGAAGAAACAAGTAGAACCAAAGGAGTCTTCTGTCACCACCATGCCCAATAGACAGCAAGAAGGATCCATTACTTCCTCCAGAGAGCTGGGACAAATGATTGTAACAAATCGGCGAGGGAAGCCGCTGATACTTGCTAGAAAAGGAAACCAGGCAACAGGTAAGCTGGGAAATATGCATGTATGATCTACTTGCGAAAAAAAGAAAGAAAAGGAAAAAAGTGTTACTGGATAATACTGAGTCGGGGGAAGGGGTGCGTCTTGCTTATGTAGCTTTCTCGGTGCTGTAAATTCATGAGTATCCCACAGAATAAAGGTGAAATTGTTAGAACAAGAAGGTATATGGTGTACCTTCATAAATAAATTCTGTCACATTTGGGCAACTTACATAAATGACAGTCACTTCTTATTGAAGTAGCTATATTGGGTATGAGCCCTCAGCACGGGAAAATTAAGGTGATTTTGGGTTCTTCTTTGAGTGTGTGATTGTCCAAGTGACTTGCATATCTCCTGGTTATGTACTCCATGCATGCAAGATTATGTTCTTTTGAAAAGCTGTGTTTGTTGTGCTTGTTCCTGTAATCCCTTTAGTGCCCCAGAGCCAGGGATGTAGAGGGCAGGATGTCCACAGCTGCCTGTCAGTTCCTTCCTATAGCCTATTGCAGCAAGCTGCAACCCTTTTAGTTTCTGCTTTCTGTGAATTGTACACTTACCTGAATCTAATTTTCAGTTAGGTGCAGCTACAGTTCTTAAAATAGTTAAGATTGCAACTGCAGGTGGCCGAAATGCAATGCACTCTGCTAGAGAGGGTGGATGGATCCATTATAGATATCTTGATAGAAGGAGGAGGTGAGAATGGTAGTCTGCTGCATCCTTACAGAGTTCTTCCACCAATCTAACAAAGAAAATACTTCAGGAGGGGCTATATCCTTTTGGTATCTATCTTGTTTATATACTGATCTCAGACAATCCTGTTTGGAGCACAGGGTAAGTCTAGCAAACTGCTGTGTCCCCCACATGGAATATATACTAATTGATGTATTTGAGTAAGTTTGACATCAATCAGTAAGGCACAGCATGGTGGGGAGCCTGTCTTGAGGTAGGTAGACCTTCGCTGCTGTCAAATCCAGTACTTTTCTGCAGTCGCCAGACAAACAGTGACCACACTTAGCTGAGACTAGCTTGTTAGGAAGAAGTCTGCATTGATGAAGAGATGTGCTTGTCAGGAACGAGTGTAACAAAGATGTGCAGGCAAAAACATAAAAGAAATATGCACCCTCCTTGCAGATTCACCATATCCAGTATCCCTTTAGGACAGAGTGACATTATGATGTCAACAGAAGTTCTTACCTTTTGTCTGATGTGGTCCTGGATTTGCACTTAAATTGAGTGATCCACCTCTTGGTTTTCTACCCCAAGCTGCATTTCAATTGGGTGACGCTAGACTCCATGCTCTGTGCGTAGGGAGTACACTTACACTACTTGAACCTAATGAAACCATTCAGAAATTCAGTTAGACTGCTTTTCATCTTTTGATAATATGAAAAGTTAGCCTGCTCCCACGCAGAGTGTACATAAATAGATTTTGGTTTGGATTAGAATATGCGCTCAGGTAGGACAAATTGAAGTATCTCATATATTTGGACCCCACTTCACTGCAGCTCAGGCAGGGTCTGCAACTTCACTGAAAGGTGTTTCAGTCCCTCCAGTTCATAGAGGCTAGGAGGTATTCAGTTCACATTCTGTCGTCATTCATTGGAGTGCAAAATACCTTGCTATGGTAAATCCAGAGCAAATGCTTCAGGACCTAAGTTACTGCAGGTGAGGTACCATAAGTAGAATCATTTGAAGGAGTGTTCACTCATCCTGCTGTAATTGTTTGGTTTTTTTTCTAGAAGTTTGTCCAGATGTACTTCACAATCTGTCATCCTTTCCCCATAAATTCCTGGATTCGGTTTTGAAGGAACTGAAGGATAGTTGTAGGTGCCATGCTCCTTCATGCACTTGGCTGCAAGGCACAGGCATGGCCTTGACAGACACTGCCTTTCAGATGAATCAGGTCACCGGTGGGGCACAGGCACACCAAAAATGGAATATATGGGTTTATCTACCACTTAATGCTACTTTGTCCTGCCCCTTAGCTCAAACTAGCCCTCATCTGTGCTAAGGATGCTCCCTGGCGGCAGCCCAGCCTGCCCCCAGAAGGTCTCATGTGGCTGAGCTTTCCTGCTCGGCTCTCCTCAGTGTGTGTTCAGAACGTTCCTGGGTATTCTCAGCCACAAAAAAACAAGACGTTTACCCACAGTAATCCTACAACTTGTGTCTGACATCTGTCCCTTTACATCCCACAGCACAGAAAGAGAGGTAGACAATAAGCAGATTCCTAGAAAGACACCCTACTAGGAATCAGTTCTCTTCCTACTTATGCTTTGGGTGCAGCATTTGCTAATACAGAAGGTGGGGTGGCTTGTGAGTCAGGCTAATAGAGGCAACCTTTACTGTCAGCCTTAAATTATGGTATAGGCCTGCCCTACTTGGCCACCAAATCTCAAAGGAAGTACAGGTACTCTAGAGCATAATCATTGTTGTCAGTTATTAACACATTCGATCCAAGAAAATTGGTCATCAATTAAGAAAGTGGATTGTGTCCACCTATACTGATAGTACCATCCATCCAAAAGAGATCAGCTTTCAGCTCGCATTAGTAGACTGGTTGAAGGTCTTCAAGAATTCAGTGTCACAAATGACTTATTTTCATTATTTATATGCAGAGGAAACCACATCCCCTCCTCTGACACTAACTACTGCCAGCCTAGTGATGACTCCACAAGGGCAAGTACTCACATTGAAGAGCCCCCTAATGCCGGGGCAGATGGCAGCTGTTCCTTCCACACTCTTGCAAGCTGAGCTAAAGCCTCAAACTGCCAGCAACACTGTGACAGCACAACCAGGTAAGGCCTACACAGTCAGATGGGTGGCAAATTGGCTAGATGGTTGCACCCATGAGAGAATTATTCTGGTGCATGTCTGCGAGGAGCCAGCAGGGGAGGTTATGCTTAGGGGCAACCAACATGGGTTCATTAGAGGCAGGTCCTGTCAGACCAACCTGGGGTCTTTCTATGACCAGGTCACAAAATCCTTAGACACAGGGGTAGCAGTGGACGTAGTCTTTCTGGACTTTAGGAAGGCCTTCGACACTGTCTCTCACCCCATTCTCATTAAAAAACTAGGAGACTCTGGTGTCGACACCTACACAGTCAAATGGGTCACTAGTTGGCTGGAGTGCCGCACCCAGAGAGTGATGGTGGACGGGTCTTATTCAACCTGGAGGGATGGTGGGCAGTGGGATTCCGCAGGGCTTGGTCCTCTGGCCTGCACTGTTCAACGTCTTCATCAGCGACTTGTACGAGGGGGTAAAAAGCACCGTGTTCAAATTTGCAGACGACACTAAGATGTGGGGAGAAGCGGGCTCACTGTAAGGGAGGAATAGGCTGCAATTGGACCTAGACAGGTTACAGGGGCGGGTGGATGAGAACAGGATGGGTTTCAACACTGACAAGTGCAAGGTGCTGCACCTGGGGAGGAAGAACCAGCAGCATACCTACAGGCTGGGGAACTCCCTTCTCATCAGTTCAGAGGCAGAAAAGGATCTTGGTGTCATTATTGATGCCAAAATGAACATGGGCCAACAGTGTGGGGGCGCGGTCAAGAAGGCCAACCATACCTTGTCATGCATCCACAGATGCATCTCAAGCAGGTCCAAGGAGGTGATCCTCTCCCTCTATGCAACATTGGTCAGGCCACGTTTGGAGTACTGCATCCAGTTCTGGGCGCCGCACTTCAGGAGGGATGTGGACAGCATGGAGAGGATCCAGAGGAGGGCCATCTGCATGATCAGGGGCCAGCAGGGCAGGCCCTATGAGGAGAGGCTAAGGGACCTGAACCTGTTCAGCCTCCACAAGAGAAGGCTGAGGGGGGATCTAGTGGCCATTTACAAACTAGTCAGGGGGGACCAGCAGGCATTGGGGGAGGCCCTGTTCCCCCGAGCACTACCAGGAGTGACTAGAAATAACGGTGACAAGCTGGCAGAGGGTATATTCAGGCTAGATATCAGGAGGCGCTACTTCACAGTCAGGGCGGCTAGGATCTGGAACCAACTTCCAAGGGAAGTGGTGCTGGCTCCTACCCTGGGGGACTTTAAAAGGAGGCTAGATGAACACCTTGCCGGGGTCATTTGACACCAGTACTCTTTCCTGCCATGGCAGGGGTCAGACTTGATGATCTGCTCGGGTCCCTTCCGACCCTATCAACTGTGAAACCCAGAGAATGGTGGCGGACGGGTCGTTTTCGACCTGGAGGGATGTGGGCAGTGGAGTCCCCCAGGGTTCGGTCCTGGGGCCTGTACTGTTCAACATCTTTATCAGTGATCTGGATGTGGGTGTGGAAAGCACACTGTCCAGATTCACTGACGACACCAAGTTGTGGGGCGAGGTGGGCATGCTGGAGGGGAGGGACAGAATCCAGCTAGATCTAGATAGGTTACAGAGGTGGGCAGATGAGAATAGGATGGAATTCAATGCAGACAAGTGCAAGGTACTGCATCTAGGGAGAAGGAACCAGTAACATGCCTATAGGCTGAGTAACACCCTTCTTGTCAATGTGGTGGCAGAAAGGGATCTTGGAGTCATTGTTGACTCCAGGATGAACATGAGCCGCCAATACGAAGAAGCGGTCAGTAAGGCTAACTACGCCTTGTTGTGCATCTACAGATGCATCACAAGCAGGTCCAGGGAGGTGATCCTTCCCTTCTGTGCGGCATTGGTCAGGCCGCAGTTGGAGTACTGCGTCCAGTTCTGGGCACCACACTTCAAGAGGGATGTGACTAGCATTGAGAGGGTCCAGAGGAGGGCCACTTGCATGGTCAAGGGGCAGCAGGGCAGGCCTTATGAAGAGAGGCTAAAGGGCCTGAACTTACTCAGCCTCCTCCACAAGAGAAGGCCGAGAGGAGATCTGGTGGCTGTTTACAAACTCATCAGGGGGGACCAGTGGGAATTGGGGGAGGCTCTGTTCCCCCGGGCACCACCTGGGGTTACTAGGAATAATGATCACAAATTATTAGAGAGAAGGTTCAGGCTGGATATCAGGAGACATTACTTTGCGGTTAGGGCTGCCAGGCTCTGGAATGGGCTCCCAAGTGAGGTGGTACTCTCTCCTACCTTGGGGGTCTTCAAGAGGAGGCTGAACAGATATTTGGCTGGGTTGATATGATCCCAGCACCCATTCCTGCCCGGGGCAGGAGGTCAGACCTGATGATCTGTTTAGGTCCCTTCTGACCCCAAGTACTATGATGCTATGATCTGTATGTTTTGGCTTATAAAATAACACTTGTCCTCAGCAGTAGGATCCTTATATTCATTTGCCTGTTTGTAATTGATGAATGGGATTGGATCTGACTGCAGTGTATATATAATCTGATACAAATGACAAAAACACCTGAGGACATAACCAAAATATTAAGCAATGCAATATAAACCATTTACCATTTTATCATCAGGAATGTAGAATCTGTTTAATTATCCCAAATAAGAGAGGCAAGAAAATCCGTGAAACTGAGTGTAAACGGGAGAATATAGGGATGATCTTATTAAGAAATAGGTTATCTTATTGTTAATATTTCTACTGTTTTCAAATGATGCCATAACTTAAGGGAAGGGTGGCCATAAGTGTCATGGGCAGCCTTTGTGTGGCACATGACAGATCAGGGAGGAAACAGGAAATAAAGCAGAGCAAAAGATTGGGCAAGGAGCACATCAGGCAGAGGAGGGAGGATCAGTGTGTTACTTGGTGGGGGGGAGATGCTATTTTGTGGCATGCCTGCCAAAAAAAAGATTGGCCCCCACTGCTTTAGGAGCTGTAATGTTTTACTTCCCATTCATGTGCCAGCATTAAAAAAGATTGCTTTTCTTCCTGGATAAGGTATTACTTCTGTGATGATTCAGCTACCTGGCTCACCAGTTCCTGTTCAAGTGAAAGGAATCTTTACTAACTCCACCATTCCCATTGCTCTGTCAGCTGTTGCTGGAAACGCAGTACCACCAGCTGTAGTAACAGCTGTAGAGCCCAGTTCAGGTAAGTTTTATACTCAGGGACCCTCATGTTTGGGCATGTGAAATACTTTTGAGACAAAACTTGGTTCTGGTGTTCTTCAGGGTGGTAACTAACATTGAGTTTTACTTTCACAGTTCTTAGCTGTGAGGGGGACATACAAAAATAGGAATGCATCCTATTGTTGATTAAGTCATAGTTCGAAGTTTAGTTTGATTTGGAACTACAGTGTCAGATTATTGCTGAAAGGCTTAACAAAAGATTTTTTGCATAGGATCTAGGCAGAAGGCAGTGGATGTTTACACTAGTAGTACTTCCTGCTGCCGTCCAGAGCAGAGAACTTGAGAGCAAAAGTTTGTAGAAGAGCCACAGAGCATAGCCAGAAGCTATTGGGCTTCCAGAGGTGTAACTGAGGGCTTAACTGCTCTAAAAGAACCCTTATTGATGACAATGTGAGAGAGAGTGCCAAGCTAACTGCAGGTCTGGCCACAGCTGGGAGTGGGGAGAGCAGCTTTTTCACATGAACACATTTAATAGAGAAATAATTATGAAAGGTAGTTGCCAACATACTGGGGTTCCATGTTGTTTATACCAACTTGGTTTTCAGCATAGAACTGAACTCCAGATTTGTAGAAAAAAGTAAAATAAGGTAAAAATTCAAAACTCTGTTTGGTCAGATGCCTTAAACCTTGTAGGATGGCAGAGACTGTTTGGGGCAGATGATATGGGAAAGGACAAATTATCTGGAGTCACCCTGATCCTGATGGGTTTTGCTTCTTTGATTTCATAGAGAGTGAAGATTTGTTCATGATGCCAAAAATTGTTAATGTGACATCATTGGCTGGTGAAGGAGGCATGAGTTTAAACCTCAATAGAAACAAGAGTTCTCAAATAACCCCTGGTGCAAGTGCCCAAACTTCTGAGCAGCCCTTGAAAACAGGACTTCGTGAAAGCAAGCAGAGTGAAGGCATTCTTTCTGAAGAGAAAGCCAAGGCATCTTCTGGCAGTAGCGCTGGAGATGGGAAAAGTGCCAAAGGACCCACACCAGTTTTTCTTGAAAATAAAGACAGCAGCATTTCACAGCTACGGAATGCATCTTCTGCAAAGGACTCTCAAGAGCCCTTTACCACAAAACTCTGCCTTGGAGAGTTCATTGGATGCCAAGGGAGAAGGAAGAATGCTGATCAGGGAGGAGAAAGGTTGAAGGCAAAGGATTCTCCATTCCGTAAACTGCAGATTAAAGAGTTCAAAGACTCCAGGATAGAAATGGAGTTGAGAAAAGTCGCCTCTGCAATAGAGGAAGCAGAACTGGACCCAAGTGAGATACTGGGTGGCATTGAGGAGAGTGATGACACTGATGAAACTCTCACTTCACTTCTCAATGAAATTGCCTTTCTCAATCAGCAGCTTAATGATGACAATTCGAGCATGTCAGAGTTGCCTAGCACCCTGACCACAGACTTTTCTCCAGGAGACTTAGAAACTCGAAGAGGAGCAGCCAGTGATCTAGTCGCTGCAGATGGCACATCCTTCCAGTTCGGCCACTTGGGTGGCAGTTTCAGACCTTCGGACCTTTCTGAAGTTCGAGGGGGTAGTGGCTCCATCAGTCCTCTGCTGCTTCACTTGGAAGATGATGACATAACTGATGGTGAGAAGAACTCTGGAGAACCTTCAAGTGAAGCAGACATTTTGAAAATAGTGATAGGCTCTGGAATGAAGGATGCACTTCCTAACCTCTCAGTGGCTGGTGGTAGAAGTGGTAAAACCTTAAAACCTATGGCAGAGCCTCCCAGTGTGACTCCTCCAGTCCTGCAGATGAAGACTAATTCAGAAGCTGGTACTGACACTTTGTGGAGGCCCATGCCAAAGCTGGCACCACTTGGATTAAAAGCAGCAAATCTTCCATTAGACTCAGAGGGACAGGGAACTAAAGTGATGCCTTTATTGGCTCCAGTGGTTGCAAAACTGACACCAGTTGGGTTAAAAACTGCATTACCTACGGGTGTTCCAGAAGGACAAGACAACAAAGCAATGCCCATTTTGGCACCTGTGGTTGCAAAAGTGAACAGTACTGGGACCTTGCCTCCAAATACTGCAAGCAAATGACTGCTTGGATTTTTCAGAGACAGAAAGGGAAATCTGGAGCAGTTAGGCCTTTAACAGGAATTTGGTGTCTGAGTTTTACCACTTCCCGTGTCACCACAACTTGTTCTTGTTGTTCTGCAGAGGAAGTAT
This sequence comes from Alligator mississippiensis, assembly GCF_030867095.1. Taxonomy (NCBI): domain Eukaryota; kingdom Metazoa; phylum Chordata; order Crocodylia; family Alligatoridae; genus Alligator; species Alligator mississippiensis. Next base: position 238,990,482 of record NC_081825.1, on the reverse strand, counting down.
GGCATCAGCATTCTGTTCTGAATGAGGGCAGGTCCCAGACTAAAACATCAGTGCTATGAAACTTTAATTGCATTAACATATTTTACCTCAGTATTGTGTTTGGGGTATTAACCCTGCTTTCCCCCCCCGTCCCCCCCCCAATGAAAAGAAGGAAGCTGATCTATAACTGTTGATGGACGTGTGGTATCCTTCCAATGTTGTCTAGGAAAGCAGAGATTTGATGGGCACAGACAGTTGAGATGTTTGTTTCTGAACAGACTAGGCTGCTTCTAGATGAAGGGAATCAGGGGTGCTAGTTTTTATACCAGTCAAATTATCTATGCAGAAGTAGGGTTGTTCACCTGTTTAGTTTTTGAAGAGCCCACAGCCTGTGGTGAACCTGTGGAAAGGAGATGGAAATAACCTTGTTCACACAAGTTGCCCTAAATGAAGGAAGGAAAAGCTGGCGTAGGTTATCCAGAAGGCTGAAGTGAGAATTTTCCCATTTGCTGAGAGAGTTAGTCTCCTGCCAAAACTCTTCTCTAGAATATTTCCACAATAAATCTTAAAGCTTACATAAAGAAGAACATTTTTCCAAATTAAAAAATAAAATAAAACCACATGATATTCTTCCTTGAGTAAGCATCCAGGATGAGAAAAAAAACTCTTCAGATGGGAGAAAGGGAGATAAGTTCTCTTCAGACAGGAGAAATGCATTTGAGTACCCGAGTCCAAACATCTAAAAGGTATTGCTTAAGTAACTTGTGTTAATTTCTCTCATTTCTCTTTTTCCTTTCCCTCCCTTCCCCTTAGTTCTCACAAATGTAGAGATTTCTGATACATTTACAGGAAATGTTACTTTTTAAAGAAAGTTACACTTTTTTTAGGCCTATTATAACCCAAAAATGAAGATAAGTGAGGTGTATATGTATGTGTTTATGTAAATATATCCTTCCAAACCTTCCATTTCTGTATGAATTCAGGAAAGGTACTCAGAGGTTTCTCACTGCATTTGCACAAGATGTGTATAGCAAAACCCCCCCCCAGATATGTTCATTACCAGGGAAATAGGGCAGTATTTGAGTCACAAGATGTATTTTTTATTCTCCTCTGCCACCATTTACTCAATAACCTGTAGATACTCTTCACTGTTAAGCCGTTGGATGTGAAGGGCCTGCAGATTGTAAAGATATTTATATTTTTGTACACAAATTTTGTTTTCATAGCTTCTTTGAAGAATTACATTTTCAGCCTAGGAGAGAAGATTTGTTAATGAGTGTATAAATTAATTTTCCTATCTAGTTTGTAAATACTAGGAATTATGGTGCACTCGAGGGGCTTCTTAGATGCTCCTATGAGGTGAAAATCATTGCTGTGAACATGGAATAGAATCTGGGAAATAGTTGATGCATTTTGCCTTTCTTGCAGAATTGTATTTAGGAATGTAATTCCATATTCCCGATATCCCAACAGCAGCAGTTGGGATTTCTTCCCCTCCCCTTTGTGATGCACTAATACAAAAGCTTTCCTCTCTCCCAGCACCAAGGTTGTGCCTGTGTGTGTGTGCGACACTTACCTGCCGGGGCTGTGAGATTCTTCCACTGTTAGGGAGTAGTGTCAAGCGGTGTACATTTAGCAGAACTGTATGCCGTATTCAGTAAGCTAAATCCTTTGGATCTGTGTCTAGAATGGCTTTGTCAGGGGATATGGATACCTTGTGGTTTATTTCCTTTATTACAATTTTCTGTTAGGCTGCAGAGCAAATAGAGAGTTTGTAAAACATGTATACATAAAGTTACTCCAAAGTCTGCCTAATAATGGAGGTTTCCTCACCTCAGTATGCTAACTGGCATGTTGTAAAGCAGTCGGACAGTTGGATATCACTTCTGTTGCCTTTGCTTATTTAATGGTTTAACTTCATTTTGTGTCATAAATGCTTAATCTCCTTCCTGCGTTAGAGGGTTTTGAGAAGATGACTTGGGTTGGCATGAGAGTCATGCAAAGCTGTGTACAGCTGTCATGCAATGCCTTAGAAAAGGGAAATAGTACCTAAATACATTTTATACCCAGTGCATAGATATTAAGGGAAGAAAATTAACCCCACGACATCATCTGGAGTAATGATACTGACCTTAGTGGAGTTACTCCAGACTTGAATTGATTTACCTGGGAACCTGGTTTGGGGCATCTTTTAACAGGCTGAAGTTACTTGTTGTTCTGCCTAAGACGGTTTGATTTGCCAGTAAATTCCACTTTTGCTTTGCATGAAACAGCAGCTGACAGCACGCTGAAAAACCTATCTAATGTGCAGTACCCCGTTTCCTTTCTGCTGCTCCTTCTTTGCACCCCACCCCCTTCATGATTCAAAGTGGCTAATTTTAACTACAGAAAGGTGCATTAATGATTTTCTGTACACAAAAAAAAAAAAAGTTTTGCATTTCGTAAGACAGGTATATTAAAGTCATACACTCATTTTAGAATTGCCCTCCCTGCCTTGAGGGACCTCTTGCCAATCATCAAGGTGGTGGAAAATGCCTGGATATGTTTATGATTTGGCAGCAGGCAGTCAGGAATTCCTGCTGTATCAAAGGCATACAGTTGAGATAAAAGGTGACATGCCTTATTTCACAAAGGTGTCACAGAATCAACTGGGAACAAACCCCGACTTGAACTGTGGAAAGAACCACTTGGCACAGCTCCAGGAGAGGTGTTTGGCAGGTTCTGCTTAGCAACAAAGCCTGTTTGAAATGATCATCAGTCTTTTGCTTTTTGTAGTCCTCACCTCCCATCTCTGCAGCTTTGTTTAGTTATGAATTTGAATGCTGACGCCACCCCTGCCACTGTTGGTTTGAAACAAATCTTTCGGAAATCATGTACACAATTTTAAGAGACAGTAATGCAAGGATGTGTGACTTGTGTAGCAAGAGGGTTTGGAATCGGGAGAACAATGGAAACCCCAGCAAGGAGCATATTCTCACTAGACCAAGAGCCCTGGAGATTTGGTTTTGTTTTTTATACATCTGTAAATAGCCTGGAATGTTTTTAAGAATATAATGAAATGTCAGATTTAGCTTTTTTCCCCCCTTTTTATATATTGAAATATCTTTCCCTCTTTTCTGCTTTTGAAAAATGGATATTTTTGTAGAAATCTAACAATACAGACTATTCAATGACTGTATGTGAGGGAGAAAGTGTAAAACTAAAATAAACCAATCAAATTCAACCAGAAACTGACTTTGGAAGCTCATTACTGGGCACGAAGGATGGAAGGAGGGATGTATAGTACAGAATTGTCTTAGTGGTGACGCATAGCACAATGAAGGATTTCAGTGTCTATCTATACTTTGAATGAATAACATTTTATACTCTGTACGTACATGTATTGTACTGTTGCCAGTAATGGCCCAGAACCCAATTGATTTAGTCACTGCCTACAGCTAGAACACAAGCCAGTCCATTTCCCAAAGAGCTTGCAACTCTTCATTTGATATGGGTTTCCAAATAAAAATCTGGTTTTCATGTATAATGGGGGGGGAAGGGAGTGTCCTTCCTTAGTGTGAGCCTTAATTATTGGATCAGGTTTGCTTTCAGGCTTTGCTTCATCTACCATCAGGTCTTAACCCAGGAGAACAATCATCTAAGTCAGGGGTCAGCAACATTTTTGGACAGAATGCCAAAAACACCTGCAGACTTGGGTTGTAAGATGTTGGCGTGCCAGGGGTGAACAGAGGAGCTGCAAGGGGCCTCATCCCCTTCCCTGCCATCCGTTCCATGGTGTGCATGCCAAGCAAATTGCCTTTGTGTGCCACACTTTGGCGTCCATGCTGGGGTGTACCTACCTGTGATCTAAGTATATATGGTGGGAGGAGGGGGAGGTTTGGACCTGCTTGGAAAGCTTTATGTTGAAAACAGAAATAGTTTGGGGTTAGAGAGAGACTTTTTAGGATCTTTTTTATACCTTTCTGACTGTGTTTTTCTTGCTGACATGGACAGATAGCTTTCCATTTCAGCAGATGCCAGGCAGTAGAATGAATTGTGCTCTGTCCTCAGGATTTCCTTCCCCCCCCTCCCCCCCCAATATATTTTATATGGTGTGTGTTATATATACACACAGTGAAACCTAAGTTGGAATTGAAAGGGGCTGGTTTAGACTGATTTCAGTCTTACAGGGGGAGCCTCCCTGCCCCTTTAAACAGTTCTAATTCCCCCCCACCTGCAAAATGTGATAAAACACAGGATACTAAAACATGGAGAGAGATTTTTTCCTTATACTTTGTTAGCAATTCTTATTGTCATGTACTACTTTTTAACCTTAGCATCGTTTTCTTTTTCCTATTGTCTCTTGTTTTCCCATCCCTTCCTTTGCAAAGGCTAGGACAAGTCTTCCTTCTCTTGCCAAGGGTGGGGGGGTTGGTTTGGTCAGTCATTGGCTCTGTGACTTGCCATACTGGCAGAGCAGGGCATCTTGTCTCATGCTTATCTAGAATTCAGACCCATGATAACTGAGCACAGGCAAATGCCACTTAACTTTGCTGTTGTGATGGGGTGTCCTTCAGTGCCTTCCAGGGTTCAAGTGAGGTATTCTTTTGGAGTGACCCTGGAGGAGAAACTTCAGATTCTTCTTCTATTATGATAGTTTATCCAGGACCAACAGATTAAAGACTCTGTAGGAGATTTTGGCAGACACCTCTGCTCTGCAGAATAAGCGTTATATAACTCAGACATGGATCTCAAGGTGACTGATGAAGAAGCCCATAGAAACAGCTGAGCAGTTCTTGATAGATCCTTTCCAAAAGTTCAAATATTGGTGGTTGAGATTTAAAGGTCTCTCTAGTCATCTTAAGAAGGTTTTAATACCTTATTTTTCTAAAAGAAGGTTTTAATAACTTCTAAAAGAAGAAAAAACTCATTCTGTACAAAAAATGAAAATCAAGTTTGACTAAACATAATGCAAATAAGTTATTTAGTAATATTCTAGAATTCATTGTTTCATACATAATCTAATTACACATTTGTCACCTTTTAAACACTACTGGAGCAGACATTGCTTAAAAGGTATTTGGGGAGCTACCATCCCAAAATATGGGAAGGTCAGTTTTTATTCTCCATATTATTTATTAGAACTGGTTGGGAAATCATTTTCATGTGGGGAGAAAAGGTCTTTGAAACATTTGATTTTTCTGAAAATGGTTGGGTTTTTTTAGGAGAAGGGTGGAGTTTCCCCTCAAAATAGCCATTATTTTGTGAAGACTTCTGCAGTATGGACAGCGCTATTTTCAGTCAAGAAACTTGGATGGAAAATATTCCAGAAGCTGTGTTTTTGTTCAGTGCATTCATGCCTCTTGATTGCCTATTGCCAGTTCAACAGTGGTCCTGTATTAAACCCTCTATGCTGAGTGCTACCTGTGAGGCTTCCTTGTACAGTCTTCCCTTTAATTTGGGCAACAAATTGTGCGTGAAAATTCCATCTTCGTTCTCCTGACATCCTGACATATAGATAAAGCCAAAAGCAGGGGTTTTTTTGAGAGACCCCTGACAAAAAATGTTCTGTAAAAGCTTGCTAGTATTATCTACCACATGGTTACTGCTCGTTAATATGGAACTACTGCTTTAGAGGTCTCCCTTTTTAAAAATCCATTTCTGTGCAGAAGGGAAGATCTTGAGAAAGCAGTTAATTGAAATGGCAGTAAAGGTATCCTTGCAGATCTCAAGTGTTAGTTGCAAATACTAGACTCAGTGGTATGGATTCTCTGGCACTTGCATGAAACACTACCTTCTCTGGTCTACGGTGTGATGGTAGTGTGTGGTTTATTCAAGTTGCACTGTCACTGGAGACCCATTTCTTTTCCATCCCTGTAGCAGAATGCTCTAAACAGCACTAACCTTGGCTCTTCATGGAAAAATCTGATTGGACAGGAGATGGCATCTAATTATAGTTGAAAAAGCACTACAAAACCGTTAGGTCCTCAAAACACAGTGTGAACACTGACTGTTCCTCAGTTCCATCTCTGCAAACCAGATAGTTTGATGGTTTGGTAGTTTTTTGCTAGGTCAGGAGATTGGAGGAATGAGATGAATGTCATAACTCCACTTACATGCTTAGAGCCCGCATCTTGTTAGTATTTATGCTCCCTTAAGTCCACAGAGCAGACGAAGATGATCCAAGACAGGGTTGCCAACTATCTGTAAATTCTTGGACAGTCCGTTAAAAAACAAAGTGTGACCCACAACTTCCCCCTGTGGTAGGTATATTTTGCTCTTGAGTTGTGGTTCCTTTTCAGGCTGATCTAATTTATACATGGGTTCTCTAGTGAGCCACTTTGCTAGCATCTGATCCCTGACTTAGTATTATAGTGTAGAGATGATTTAAACTGTGATTAAAATTGGGGAGCAGGTGGGGGCAGAGAGGCTTAATTTAAAAAATTCAGGGCACAGCACTAGAAGAAATTTTCCCGTAACATTACATCCCTCATTCCTTCTCTTCCTGCCGCACCAACCCAGTTGTTCTGAACATCCTCTTTTTTATGAAATGCGATCACTTCCACTCTAAGGGAAATGGCTAGCTGCTTCTGGGAAGGACAAGGGTGCTGAGGATAGAGTTCAGAAACTGATGCACACTGTGAAGCTGGAAGGCCCTTGTATTTGGGGACTGGCTCAGTTTTATCTCCTACTGCAAGGTTGTGATACTTTGGCTTAATTAAAAGAGCTCAGTTCCCATTTAGGCACCAGAATTAAGGGACTACAGCAGGGCTCGGCAATGTTTTTGGGCAGAGTGCCAAAAACACCCACAACTTCAATTTGTAAGATGTTGGTGTACCAGGGGCAGACGGTAGGGGAGTCAGGAGTGGCCCAATTCTTGTTGGGGCAGCACAGCCCCAACCCTTTTCCTGTCATCCACCCTGAGTCACAAATGCCAAGCAAAATGCCACACTGGCAGCTGTGCCAGGGGTTGCCTACCTCTGGATTAGAGCATCTAGAGAGCTTGCCCCTGTGGCTTCCATTAAAGAAGCTGGGATACGCTTAGCGCCAAGTAATTTTGAGCTTGAGGCCACCTCATGTAGGAATCTAAATAGCCAAAGTTTTTAAAAGTCTGGCTGTTAATGTCCTAGGTTTCTGTGCTTTTTTTGTGAAGGAGCCATTACACCAGGCAGTTAGCCTAGCACTGCAGCCTAGTCTACATTCAGTTCTCACAAAACTTAAAATGTAACCACCCTCACGCTCGCCTGGGAGCAGTTATGCGGGGCATACTGAGCAAAGTAATGCCTTTGCTGCCATCTGGCACCTGGCAGAAGATTCATGTAGATATGCCTACGCCTTCTGCCAACTTCAGCGGTTCCTTCAGCAGTCTGGTGCCTTTCCAGGATGTTCTGTGGATGCAGCTGCTGTCTCAAGTCCTATGGAGCCCCCAGGATTGTGTGGACATGCACCCTTTTTGGCAGCTGCTGTCTGTTGCCAGAATGTCTGCTGGCAAATGCAGGTAAGTGTCAACAAGGCCAAAGAGTGCCAGACCTCAATTTTTGTAGGCAAGCCCTTGGGGATAAACAATTTGCATGGAAACATGGGGAGACAGAAATAGAGAAAGATCTTGGCAAGACTCGGGGACCTGGGAAGAAAGGGGTGCTATTGACTTGTGTAAAACCTGATTCCAAACAATCAGGAAGCTGAATCCATATGGGTTGAGTTTCCATCATAGTTTATCTTGCCCAATGCACCGCACCCTAGCAAGCTTTCTTTGATTGCTGCTTCCACTGTTGAATAAACTTTCTAGGTTGCATATACACCTTTGCAAATAAGGGAAATTACAAATAGACTCAAGAACAAGGCTGGAGCTGTTTTAGTGTGTCTGCAGGGTGTAGAGAAATTAAAAAAACCAAAACAACTTTACACAAAACAAAGGGAAAGGGAGCGTAGAACTCCAGTTTCAATCAAGCATGTAGGCATTGTCTATCTTGTGTGTTCGCACTGCCTCTTGAACAAATACAGGATGGGCTGGTCAAGGCAACAAAGCAGTAGAAAGGCTGATGTTTGTTCCTGTAGTTCTAAAAATCTACCACAAGGTGGAGGCCACCAGCAAGCACCGAGGCCGTGTGTGCCAGGGCTTCCGGTTTTAAATTAAAAACAATCATATTGGATTTTATAAAAGGTGCACAGATGCATGTATTCAATACCTCACTCCAGTGTCTTTGTTCCTTCTCCCACTTTGCTCCTTGTGCATGCAACAAGTTCCCTGGACCAATCTGTAGTCAATTAATTGTTTCAACCTCCAGAAGGCAGGACAGGTTAGAGTGGTTGCTCCAGGGATATCTAGATGGATTATATCTGTGGTAAGAAGTCCATATAACTGACTGTGGGTGCATCTACATGTGATGCTAGGTCATCATAGTGAAGTAGCTGCTAAAAATAATTTTGCAGCACACGTACGGCACAGTACAGGCAGTTACTGCACTGTGCTTTAGTACTTCCAAAAAGTAGTACTAAAGCACAGTGCAGTAACAACGTCACTGTAGGGCAACATGTAGACACTCCCTGTCTACTCGATTGTATGCCACTTGTCATCCTTTGTCCAAGGGCCCCATTCATATGTGTTTGTACAGTATCTAATATAGTGATTCTCCCTGGGGTGTAGGGAGATCTTTTCAAGGGTGCTGTGGGGCACTACAATGTTAGGTGTGCAAACACGATTCTCAAGTTAAAACTAAACCCAGGGATTTCAAATAGGAATCCACTGTGTTAAAAGGAACCTGACCTGGTGTGGTCTTTCTGGGCTCTTTGCAACAGAAATTGCTCTCTTATTTTTGCATGGTCAAAAAATAAGTGAAAAGGAACTTTTGGTGCCTTCCAAGTGGGGGAGGGGGCTTGAGTCTAAAAAGGTTGAGAACCACTGATCTAGTGCAGTGTGCTCAAGCTTTTGGCCTTGTGGGCAGTATGGGGACAGCCTGGATCAAGCCTTACATGTCTGTGTTGGGTCCAGGGGCCAGCACCCCCTTACACACTGGGATTGGGTCCCAGGTCTAGCATTGCCACCTCCTAGCCCCACATGCTTGGATTGGGCCCTGGGGCTTGGCACTGCCTCTACATGCTGGGATTGGATCCTGGGGTCCAGCAGGGCTCTCTTCCAGTCCCGGATTGATCCCTGGGGCTGGCTGCTCCCTCCCAGCTCTATGCACCAGAACTAGCGCGCAGAGCCCAGGGCTTCCCATGAGTCTGGACATTTGGCAGCAGGGGAGTGGTGCCACTCCCCAGGGAACTCGGGCTTAGCTGAGGCTTTTGGGCAAACTGCTTGAAGCTCCACCTCAATCTTGCAGCCCACTGGGCTAGCAGGCCTCAGGAGCTCCAATTCCTGTAGGTAATTGCACTCAAGGGAATCATGTCCATCTGCCTTTGACTCTGGCTGAATGACTGACCAGACACCCATTTACAGCTGGGTCCAAATGAGAATAGCCTGTGGCACAAGTCTAAAGCAAGGCTTGAGCTTATGTCTCCAGAGTTAGGCACTCGCCAAACTGCTCTGAGACAGCACATCCCCTTATGGGTGTTATTGGAATAAAAAAAAAGTATCAGTAGAGAAATATCTGTCAGACCCAAAGTATTTTCTGTGAGGACAGCAACTGCAAAGGAAGCCAGCTGCTGAAACAACCGATAGGAGGCAAATACTATCTTTAAATCATTTGAAAACAAATGGATACTAACTTGCCTAGAAATAACTGCATAAAACTGGAGGTCCTTCTGCAACGAGTTCTGCATTAACAATAAGTTAGGCTTCGTCTGCAGTTGGCTTCATCCATGCTAAAAACCTAATGTGCTAGATGACCATGTGCCAGTAAGATTGAATCCTTTTCTCTGTTTGCTGTAGATTTTAAGGCCAGTAAAGACCACTGTGACCCTCTAGTCTGACCTCATGCATAACATAGGACAAGGAATTTTATCCAGTAATGTCTGTGCCACACTAATGCCTTATGGTTGAGTTAGTCCATTATTTTGGAAGGGTATCTAGTCTTCAGTTAAGCTTATTCAAGCACACTTGTTTCAGGCATGGTGTGCTCATCCATGTGGCCAGAGATAGGGCATGGATGCAGTCCTAGCCCCACTGAGTCAGTAAGAGTTTTGTGCTTGACTTTAGTGGAATCTGAATTTCCCTCATATTTTTTGTTCCTGATTATAACCACCCCATCAAACCCATGTAAATAAATTACCCTAAAGCTAAAATACTTCTCAATTGATTCTGTATGGCTCACTTGGTTGGAGGTGCAGGCATAAAAAGGATCCTGTCCTTTAATTGTAACTACTTTATAATGCTTAACAATTTACACCTACCATGTACTTTAGGGACGTCACACGGCTTTACAAAGATTAGGTTTTACACAACCCATGTGAGGTAGAGATAATGATGCCTAATGTACAGGTAAGGAAGGAGGTATGAAAAGACGATGCTACTTAAGGTTATGGAGCCAAGTCATAGGCAGTGCCCTAGCAACAAAGTTTGGTGCCTGGGGCAAAGCCTGCAGCGGCAGCTCACCCTCACCCCATGCACATGCCCCCTCTCCCCCCATGCTTGCCCAGGAGTGCACGTAGTGGCAGGAGCTGCCCACCCCCCATCCCCGCGCCCCCCAAACGATCTGCTTGCGGCTCCGTCCCATGCTCTGCCCTGGCTGGGTAGTGCCTGTTGGCGTCCCTTCGCTTCGGCGCCCGGGGTGGTTGGCACGCTTGCCCCCCCATTTACTACGGCACTGCCAGGAATAGAAGTCTGCTCTTTAACTGTGGTCTAATCACTGTACATACTCTTTATAGCCGCATGTTACTGAGCTGAGTCTGAGGTGTTTCACTAGGGTGGTTTGCTAGTGAAATCAAAGGTGTTTTCTGTCAATGACATAATTTTCTGAAACTGGGCAGTAGCAACTTCAGTTAATGTTTTTGTTCCAACAGTAAGGTGAAAAAACTGCTTTCTGAATAGGAATCTGTATGTTTGGGTCCTCCAGAAGAGGGATATTGGTGTGGAGTCCAAGTATGGAAACTGAAAGAGAGTTCTCCTGCCCTTCCCTATAAGGGAAATATCTTCCTGAAGGAACTCATAGCAGCCCTAATATATGTTGAGAGCCATAATTATAACAGCTTCTTTCAATCCCCTATTGTATGGAGGCCTCCTCTGGATCCCGGATAATCCCTGTCTTACTCCAAATAACACAGTAGATGCAGTAAGCACTCCTTATTTGTACAACTTGTTACTAATGGTTCTTGTTGAATCTGGGTAGCATTTATGGAAGTGTGTGTTATGTGTCAGTTCATATTCTGTGTGCTCTGACAGCCAGACAGCCTTGCTCAGAAGCGGTGGAAGATGCATCGGAAAAGACTTTCAAAAAGATTGCCAGCAGCTGTCACTCAGCCTCCAATTTCTCTGCAAGGACAATTAACTCTTGACATGTAAGTCTGGCTGGGGGAGGGGACGAGAGTTCCTCAGCTTCGAAATGTGGCCAAAAAGGTCAGACTATTCGGGGGCAAATGCTCTTTGAGAAAGGGACCAGGCACCTCTCTCTACATGCTGGAAGAGCAGGCAAGAGCGACTCTTCCTAACCAGAGCCTGACCAGAGCTCAAATTGGGGATTTGGGGGAAAGGGGAGTGTTGCAGAGCTGTATCCCATTGTAGTGCTCTCAAGAGTTTAGCAGTTGTGGTAAGGAAATTCTTTTCTAAGTCTGCATTCCTTGCTTGCCTGTCATGTTTTCCCTGAAGGAATGAATCGAGGAGCTCAGAGCACCCATGGTAAGGTGAAACTCTGAGGGGGCTTGAGAGGGCTAAAGTGCCGATTCCTGGGTTTAAGGAGTCTGGGCAACATATCCCACATCCCAAAGCAAGGTGGTGGATACTACATCTGTACTGGGGCTTGCTTCAGAAACTTTCAGAAAAGCTTATGATGGGGTCTCACATGACCTTCTCATAAACAAACTGGAGAAATGTGAATTAGATAAAACTATGGTGGCTAGGCAGCTGGCTCAATAGCTGCAAGCAAAGGGTAATTGTAAATGGATCCATGTTGGAATGGCAGGAGGATTCGAGTGGAGCCCCACAGGTGTCTGTCCTGGCCCCAGTGCTGTTTGTGTTTATTAACAGTTTGGATGCTGGGATAGAGAGCTTTTTGAGCAAATCTGCAGATGGCTTGAAACTGGGAAGGACTGTGAACACACTGGAGGACAGGAGCACAATTCTGAAGGATCTTAATAGATTGGAAAGCTGGGCTAGAGCCAACAGGATGAAGTTCAGCGTTGACAAATGCAAAGTATTTCACTTCGGGAAGAATAATCAAAAACACAAATATAAGATGGATGACAACTGGTTGGATGGCAGCACTACAGAGAAGTAGTGTCTTGATGGGTAACAGACTCAACATGAGTCTGCAGTGTGATACAGCTGTGCAAAAGGCAAATGTGTGTTTGGGCTGCATCATTAGGAGCATTAGGTACAGGACATGGGACGTGATAGTTCTCCTTTACTCGGCACTGATAGGCTGAATAACCACATACTGTGTGCAGTTCTGGATTCCACATTTAAAAAATGATATGGGGAAGTTAAAGAGGGTCCAGAGGCAGGTGACAAAATGATCAAGGGCTTGGAAGGTAAGTTACATGAGGAGAGGCATGTTCTGCTTGCCAAAAAGGCACTTGAGAGGAGGTGATAGTAGTCTTTCAAATGTCTGAAATGCTGCCATGAGGAAGAGGGAGCACACCTTTTCTTTTTTGCTGCAGAGAGTAGGGCAAGGACCAATGGTCTGAAGTTGCAGCAAAGTAGAGTTAAATTGAATATCAGGAAAAACGTCACTTATTAAGATAGTGAGACAATGAAATAGACTGCCTAGAGGAGTTGTGGACTCTCCATTGCTGGAGGTGTTCATAAAGAGGTTGGATAAACATTGGTCAAGGATGATCTAGGAATAGCTATGCCTGAAGTGCTCTGTAAAGAGCAATGATTAGAAACCCAGGGCTACCCACCACCTTCAACACACACACATGGATTACTTGGAGATGACGAGAAGTGTTCTGTAGTCTAAAGCTGGTTGAGCAATAAGAGGGTGTGATGTATGGGCTGTACTTGCCATCCCCTAGGTACTTGTTGCCACATGGGGCCAGGAAGGAATTTTTTTCCCCTCTTGTTGCAGTAGGTGTCAGGGTTTTTTTCTTCACTTTCCTCAGAAGCACTGGGTGTTGGTTGAGCCAACACTGGGGATTTTGACGGGTGTATCAGTGCTCCTTCCAGGACTAAAACCAAGTGGTTCCTGCCTAGGGGGTCTTGCCCTTCTGCTCAGGGTCAGAGCGATCTCCACATTTGGGGTCAAGAAGGAATTTTACCCTGAGTTCAGACTGGTATGGTCTGTGCCTTCCAGTGTAGCAGGAGGCATGGCCCTCTTCCTTGCATCTCTCAAGTGTGTTTTAACAACCTCTGCAGCAGCACACTGACCACTATTGTCCTCCTGCTTTGCAGGTGGCAAGTTATGGTGCCATGCCTTGTCATTGTGTGACAGGGTTGATTATGTAGTTTTAATAATAGATAAGACAAAGATTTTCATGGGATCGTTTGGATAGGGATGATCCTGGCTCAGGCAGGGGGTTGGACTGGATGACCTCTGGAGGTCCTTTCCAGCCTTACTTTTCTATAACTCTATTCTTCTGTGACCCTGAGCAAGTTGCAGTGACTCAGCTTTGTACATACCTGGTTGATTTCGAAGTTCATAGGATCTAACAGTTGGGTCTACTCACAGAGGACTGGGACCTGTCCAGAGGAGGGGAACTTGGCCAGCTTGTGACAGACCTCTTTCATAGGCCAACTGTATAGTAGAGGTCAAGGATACAGTTCAGACACATCCTCAAGGTCTTGTATAAGCAGGCATACAGGAGTATCTATACAAGATGTAACTGTTCTGGATGGAAAGCAGTACAGGCAACCCCTGCTTAACTCTGTTTCGCTCAGCACTATTTCACTATAACACTCATTTTAAATTGATACCTGATTCCACTTAGTGCTCAGCTAGTTTCGTTATAATGCTCACGGTTGTCATCCTAGGTCATTAAAAACACTTCCGGTTGCCATCTTGGATCATCAAATACTTTTGGTTTCACTTAACACTCGGTTTTTCAGGAATCGATTAAGAGCGCTAAGCGGGGGTTGCCTGTACTGTGATTGGATTCCATAACCACAGTAGTTCATAGTATAGATGGGACATAAATGTTGCAATGTTGTGTTATGATTATCTGGAGACAGCGTTTGGCAAAACTTCTACAATAGTAACTATTAATACCTAGCTCTTATCCAGTGCTTTTCATGAGTAGACTTCAAAGTGCTTTGCAAAGTGTGAGCTATGTGATTGTATTCAAGGAAGCAAGCAAAACTCCTTCTGAACTAATAGTACTTAACAGCTGCTGCCCACCTTTGTTGCTGGCAATGTGAGCTGGATGTTACAGTGGGCAGGGAAGAGACCTCTGAGCTCGACTAAGGTGTATCTGAGCTCTTAAACATGGCCCAGTCAAATTAGGCCAGCCATTGTGAGGCTTTGTTTACTGTAAGGAATGTTATATATAATTCCCAAGAGATCAGCTGTACTGGAGGTGGCAGCAGGGCAAATTATTTATTACAATGCCCAAGCGCAGACAAGGCCCCATTGTCTGACTTCCACAGGGAAAAAAAATCCAGTTTCACAAACTGCTGAGCAAGGGAGAAAATAATTATATTGAAAATTAACTCACAATGGGCATATTCATGGTAGAAAAAGGAGTTGATTTTTGTGGAGCTAGGAAGGCAGAGGCAAAAAGCAAGGAGTAAGGTCAGCAGTGTCAGTCTGCACCCCAAAACAATAACTTCAGGGCAAGCTGTACCATCTGTGGAGACCGGAGTTGTGTGTAGGGAGAAGGGAGGGCAGATCCTTAGCTATGGCTGAGGGGTGTGCAGTGCAACCTGAAAGGGGTATGTGCCTAAATTCTCCTTTGCACATCTCCTGTCCTGCAACTCCTGTTCATATGGCTGTTCCCCAAAAATGTCAGACTACATGGGGGCATTACAACAGCACAACAAAGGAATTGGGTGCTTGGATGGCATCAGGAGGGGCCATAGTCATCATCACCAAGAACAGCAGCACTAGTGGAATTCAGCTTCCTCCCTCCCTCCACCCTCATGATCATAGGACAGCAGCAGGCTACATGACACAACTAAAAGCTGGGTGCAGCCAGTTACCATGAGGAGAGGCAGCATTGTTCGAATTTGACTTTGAGTGAACTCAGACTTGAAGCATTGCTGAGCTTTGGCAACGTTTTACCTTGCACATTTCCTCTCATGAGGATGACAGTGCAAATAGCCAAGTTAGATGTTTTCTGAGTTGGGCTGGTTGTGATTGTTCACATGCTTTCAATCTTAGTTTCTTGACTGGCAGACCCATAACCTTTGTAGTCCTGAGCATTAATGGAAGCCATTTTAATCCCCTGCAAAGACGGGGCAGATTATCTTCTTTCTGCAAAATAAGATAACACTTAGGTTTCCCCTTCCAGCTTCAACAAACAAACACAAAATAACAAATAATTAAAGCAGCAGTAGGAACTAAATGTGTAGTAAACTGATAACTTGTTGTTTTTTTAATTGGATCCAAAGCTAAGTGAAAATGAGTATAAAGCTCACTGTTTTTGTGAACATGCCTATCGGGGAATTTGTTAATTTGCATATTTACAGTAAGCAAAAACAACTAAAACAAATTGCAATGAGCAGCTATCCAGTGATTTGCTATCTAAGTACAGCACATAAGTATATGATGAAGCAAGTCTTCTGATTACAAAAGCTTATGCTATGCTATACATCTCTGATTTAGTTACTCTATAAGGTGCAAATCTACCTTGCCATCGTCTTGTTATCTAAGTGCCAAGCTCTTACAGCTTCTCTGTTTTCCTTTTTAGATCATCCTTATTGACTTTCTGACCTCCTTTATGCCAGTCATTCTGGTAATAAAAATGTGGGTTGTTGTGCTTTTGACTTTTGATATTTATTTGCTGTGCCCTTTATCTTTCATCATGTCATTTATGTGCCTCCTTGAAGGCAGCCAGCTACCCTCCACTCCAGTTCCTTTCACTGTCCAGAGGGTCATTATTTCTTGCCTCATCGTTCATGGAGATTTTAGTTTAGGTCTCTTTGCTTTCTTGAGCTTTCCCTTATCTGACTAGGTTTTATACCATGCTCATTACCATGGTATCTGAAGAATTTCTCCAGTGAGCTGAAGATTTAGTTACAGTTTCCTGTCAGCTCTTCCTTTGGTCAGCCTTCTTTTTGGCTGACTAACAGGCAGTGCTTTCATGTATTTGACATTTATTTGCTGCCCACCTTGGCCCCAATTCAAGAAAGCATCCCTAATCAGAACAGCACATTGACAGGAAAAATAAGCACATACCTAAAATCAAATGCATGCTTGAATTTAGCAGAGGTAGAGTGGATGGCATAAAAAGCTATCCTGAATCAGGCCATTTAATTTGTCACCCTCTGCTTACCAAGTGCACTGTCCTGGAATGGGGGATGGGGTGTCCTTGTCCTGAAGGGCACCCACTCTCTAACACTGTTTTCAGGAGTGCATGGGGTTTCATGTTTCACCCTTCTCCTGCTTGTATCATATTTACTGTGTCATGTCCTAAGGGCAGCTGTGCTCCAAGGTCTGTCCTGTTCAATTGAATAATTGCTGCCGTAGCTAAGCATAAGATAAATTTAATTCTGGCTGTGAATTTTGCAAGCCAATATGTGAGTTAGCAGGGTAGGTACGGGGAGAAGGGAAAGACGCCAGGTCCTCTACATATTGTGAGGCTTCAAGGATGAAGAGGATGAATTGGTGAAAAAATTAAGCTGTGATTTTTTTTCAGAGAGGCCTGCAGTAGTTACGGGTGCAACTTCCACTGAAAGGCAACAGGAATTCAATACCTAACTTCCAGCCTTATTGCAATCCCTCCCCCCCCCCCCCCCGCCCCAACCAAAACAAAACAAGAGCACACAAAAAAAATCCAGAGCTCTTATTTTGACTGACTCCAGGACTTGCTTCAAGGCTCATGGTGTGATCCACTCTGGGACAGATTTGTGCCATGCCTCTAACAGAGTGAAGCTCCTTCTCATATGTTTCAGTAGGAAACTACTGGGGATTTCAGAGGGGCTAAAGTAAGCCTGGTATTTGTCCCCAGTGGGACAGAGTTGAACTGGTTTGCCAAGAAACAAATGCTGTCAGTGCAACCAGGACTCTGGACACCATGAGATCCCTTTCCTCCTGCATTGCCTGTCCCTGCAGGGAAGGAGTGCAGTTAGTATCTGTGTCCTGTCACAAGCTTCTGGAGATAGGCATGTCCCCAAGCACATATTCAAAGGCTGGACTTTTGAGACAGCTGGGCTCCTCCTCACCTGTGCCTTTCTTTATTCGTGTCTCAGGAAACTGGATTGAATCCAGGGCTTGGGTGGTTATAAGCAGTCTATCAGCTTGCTTAGTGAATTTTTCCAGGGGTTGATCTTGCAGGGACAGAGGCCAGCTGGGTTGTTATGGGAGGCAGAGAAGAGGTTTCTGGCAGGAAAGCCCCAACGGAGGACAGCTCTGTACTAAGGACTGTGACCCAGCAGGGAACTGGGAAAAGATCTTGGGTTTTTTTTTTCCCCCAATGCTTTTACCAAACAAGAATCCAAAGAGGGGCATTTTAGTGAGAGATCTATTTCCCTTTCCCCCTATTGGAGACTAACTGGATAGAGGGGGAAACTAAGGCAGTAGCACAATTGGAAATGAGGCTGGGTATGCCTAGCTTCAGTGCCATGTAGGAAAGGGAATTTACTTATTTCCAGGCATTTGCAGTCCATCCTTATTATTGGCAGGTGGGATTATGACATAAGAGGAGACTTAGCACAACACAGAGCTCATTTCAGTTCCAGAAACTATTGCATTCTGATTAATAGGTTGTGAAAATTATACAAAATGGTGCTTGTTGCACCTAATACCCTTTGCCATCATTGTTACTTCCTAGCTGGAAAAAAACTGTTGTTGCGCTCATTAAAGACATAGTTTAAAATGAAACAGCTCTGCTTGTAGTAATAGTACTGCTGATGTCAGTGAAGTGATGTAGTCCTTTTATTAGACTAACATTAGCTAGTCACAGGAAGCATAAATTAGAGGCAGTATATCTGCACAGCACAAGATCTCTTGGACTTACAGCTGCTTTGAGCACAGACTGATAATTACTGTGTTCTGTAAGGTACTGAGCACACTCCTGGTGCTCCACAGAGAGGAGGGAAATCCAGCACTCCAACCTGAGCATCGTTTAGTCTGGGTTTGTAGAAGTTATTTGTGGTCTGCTCTTCTCCTTAATTATTGCTCTCTAGAATTATAAAGCACAAGATGAAAGGAAATTAAACAAACAGGCTTATTAAGGTCAATTACAGAACTGTTAGCTAAGAATGTACAAGTTACATGGCTGACAAACCTAAATAGACTACACTCAAAGAACAGCAATGTAAGGTATGGCTTATATCCTCCCAGTGAGTGTTGGAAAGCAAGCAATAGGGAAAAGGTAGACACAAGAAGGCATGCACTCCTCAAGCCAGTTTTCCCAGCTAATCTCTGGAGAATCTCTGCCTGGAAGTGAAGTCTCTTGGAGCCCTGTCCATCTAGACCCGTTCAGGGAAAATGTCTTGGGCGCACTGTTGTAAAGGTTTAGGCTTCTGCTATTTCAGGTGCAACCTCTCTGTTCCTGCAGTTTGCAGGACACTTAGCTGCATATATTTGGAGAAATACATCTGCTGGCAAAGCAAAGAAATGCAGCAAAAGGGGAGCCATGAGGATCAAACTGGGATTCTGAGTTCCTGGGGCCAGCATACATGCCTGATGGCAGAAAAATCAATGCAGTTGTCCAGGCAGGTGGCAGACTGATATGGGACAGTGATGCACCAATGCAGGCTGAAAACAACACAGAAAGCTAGCTTCTACAGCCCAGAGGCTAATGTGAACCATGTGGGAGAGGCAGGGAGGCACAGATTAATGTGAAAAACAAGGGATTAACTTTAATGGTGGTTGTCAAGGTGGCATGACTCCTCATCCTGCCTAAGGGCAGATACAGTAATGTATGCCTGTACTCTGAGTTTATTTCAGAGTGGCCTCTGCAGGATGTATGTAATGTCTGTCCATTCCTGCAATAGCCACACCTGTTTTCTCACCTGCTCACTCCTAATAGGGCCCAGGTGGTGCCAAGGCCTCATACTGGCTTTTTCTTTAAGGAACAGTTTCTCCTATATGTGGCCTTGCAGAAGCAAGCAGACCTGCATCTGGGAACAGCCGCTGGAAGGTGAGAGTGCCCCACTTTCCATGCATGATATCTCCAGTGGGGCAACAATGTTCACACACTTTCATGGTTGCACAGAAATGAATAGATGGGACAATCAGCCTGTTGGTTATGTGCAGGGGAACCAGCTCTTACCTGCCTCTGGCTTTGGGGAGCTGTCCAGTCTTCTTTTTTCTAACCTTGTTTTTGCCCACAAATCTGCCTCTGGGTGTTTCTTGGTGCCATGTAGAAAACCCTTCCCCCCCACTTAATACCTCACAAAGGAGACATTATCAACATCTGATCAGGGCAGGTGTTTGGGAAGCCTTCTGTTTTCCCGTGTGATTGTGTGGACTGCCTAGCTCATGGTGAGGAAAGAGTTAGAGAGCTGCTGGGTGGGGTTGGCTCTGCCCAGGTAGGTATGTGTGCAGCCAATGCAGGCAGGGACTGGTATTAAAAGGGGGGAAAGTAAGGCTCTCAGTGCTGACTGAGCCTGGCTTCTGGTCAAATGTCCTCTGAGGAATCATATGTCCCCTGTGCCCCTTTCTACCCTAGCTTAGACACCACCTCAGTGAATTCAATCAAATGCATTTCCAAAAAGTGTTTTTCAGCTCTGGACTGCTTCTTTCTAGCTGGAGACCTCCCTACTCCATATACAACTTTTCTGCATGGCCTCCAGCTAGTCACCTTGCACTGAATCAGAGGCCTTTTGTGAGCATAGCTGCTTCTGTTAGTGGCCACTATCATCTAACTCTGTTGAAAACTTAAGCTCATGCAAAGCAGTAACTCCACTGTGGCCTAACAAGCTTGTCAAATGCTTTGAACCAGCTTTGTAGAGAAGCCTGGAATGTGTTAGGAATTGGTTTAAAGGGAACTCCATGTATTAATCCAGGCAGAGTTAGGGGCCATATATATGACCCTAGGAAGGGATGAGAGATTCATTTTTTTGAACAACCTGGCTGAGTCCTACCTGTCTCTGTATCTGTAATGTTTCCATGAGTTTAGTATCTGTATGGATAAGACCAAGTGTGTTCTATCTATATTGAGAAATTATTGCATTATATCACAATCTCCTGCCATTGAAAACTTAGTGATGGAGATAGACTGTTATCTGAATCATGATTAATGTGAATATAACACAAATTTGGGTTTCATTTCACAGGCCTAATCTAATTGGAACATAATTAGTCCAGTACCCAATTTTAAAATGCACTGTGTTGACTGTGAAGATGGAGCCCAAATAAATCAAAGGTAGGACTAATCTGTTTTTACTAATGCTCATCTCTGCTGAGTACTGAAGAGTCTCTAGCCAAAATGTACAAAGAATGTATGTTCTTAGGTTGCTATGGAGAGTCCTGCTGCCATTCCTCAGGTCTGAGAGCGTTTGGCCGCAGATTTTACATCACATCTATTGCCTCACAGCTAGCTGTAATACCATACTTCATCATACATCGGATATCCTCATGCCTGGGGCACAATATGAGTCTGGTGAATTCTGACTTCCTTCAGCCATCTAAGAACTGCAGTGATAACTGTACTTTGCTACACAAGTTATGTATAATGATTCAGAAAATATTTCACTGCTAGTTTTTTAACTGTTTTAACATAACAGTGTGCATTTCATTGATACTGGAGCTGACGTTCAGCTGGTCACACCATGAGCCCTGATACTAGGCCTGGCGACTGTCAAAATATGAATTCTGTTTTTAAAACATGGAACATTTTTATGGCTTGTTTCCCATTTTGTCTGCATAGATTTGGTGCACATGTAGCACCCTTCCCATTTATGCCCAATTAACATCTTAACTGCTGCACAAATATAATGTGTACAAGGGGACCTTAGAGCCATTTTGTCCTTATTCGCCACAATTCCTCCCCAGCTACTTCTTTTCTGGATTGTTTGTTTCTTTGTTTATAAGCTAAACTAAATCAGGAACTGTGATATAACAATGTCCTCTTCAGATGCATTAAAAAATGAAGACATCTGCCTAGCTTCTCCCTGGAACCCCAGGCAGCAGGTTCTAGGTGTGTTTGGGTCGGAATCTAAACATTTCATGTCAGTCCAGTGCCAGAAGGCATCCAGGAGGACTCAAGGTTGGATTGAAAGCCACGTTTAAGAGGGTATTTTGGATGCCCCAATTTACTATAGTGGTAATGGAGAGAAGAAACAACAAAAAATCATATGGGGAAGAACCTAAATCCAGGTTGGCAGTCTTAATCTGAGAAACTGTGCACTGAGGATGGGAAATTTTCCCAATTCCCCCAAAAGATACCCGGTGAATTTTTACTTGAGTGAACACAAGCCAAAGTCCGAGGCTAAAACATTTGCCCACAGCAGGTATCCCACATTGTGCCCGACTAATCCTGGGCACCAGCACCCTGCTTTTGGTGCAGCTCTTGACAAAACCCACTCTTTGTGCCTGCTCTTGTGTGCCTGCTCTGAACACTGCCTGCTTGTTTGTCAGCACCTGCCACAGTTTGCTCTATGTTTATGCCTTCAGCATTGCCTCTCACAGTGTAGCCATTCCTGAGTCCATGCCCTTGGGCTCTTTGTCAGTTTAATTCAATAAAAGTGATTTCTAAAGTATCATCTTCACTATATTACCCTAGTAACTCTGTTGTGTAAACAGAATGAGTCCTGCTGTCTAATCCCCTGTACTTCTCTTGCACCTGAGAAAAAGGTATATTGTATATAAACTGTACGGCACTTAAGCTGTAGAAGGGAGATGTAAAATACTGTAGAACAAGCTTGTGTTCCCTTTCTCCTCCATCCAGTTTCCTCCATCTTGTGTCTGCTGCTTCCAGTTCTGAGGAAAAATGAGCTGAAGGGGAGCAGCCATTGAAACTTGCCTGAATCAACATCTGGGAAGGATCAGGAAGATAACCATTATCTTAGCAGAGAAGTGTCAGAGCTCTGTTAGGAGTCAAGGGATCTGTTTTTATTTTATTCTTCAAGAAAATAAAATGTCCTATTACTGCTGGTTTCTCAGTCTGGGGGGGGGGGGGACAGCTGAAGCAGGAACATCTGCGCTTTTCATGTGGCCTTCATAAACAAACCAAAAAAAGCAGACCAGCAACCACCAGGGGAAGTGACAGCTCGACCATAGGGTAGAACTTAAAGCACCCGGCACCTTTCCATGTCTTACCCTAACTGTGCTTTCCGTGCTGCCTGGAAACTTTCAGTTTCTATTATTAAAAAGGGCTGAATTGGGGGTATTAGAAAAGCAAAATCTAGTGAAAAGAGATAATTTAAATACTAAGGGGTAGATTCTCTGGGTTGCTGAGACCAGTGTGCTGAGACTTTAAAACCAGTGATAGCAAGTAGTGACTTGCCCTTGTGGAGGAGGCAGTCTCTGTGCAGCAGGAAGATGGTGGAGGTGCATTTAGTAATGCTGCCCCCAAGCATATAAAAATCATGAGTCAGGTCCCTAACAAACTGTCTTAAATTATGTAATTTTAAAAGTGTGGATTTTATGTTTTTTTGCCTAGGTTTTTGTGCCTTTAAGGAACGTTAAAGTCACATTTCCAAGTTCTTTTTCTATAAGACTAATGTTTCAATATTTACACAGACAGGTTGTTAGCCATATTAGTCTGAAGTCAGGCAGAAGGCAGTGTACTTTGCACCTTATAGACTAACTAATTTAGAAATGTATATAGCACAAGCTTTCATGACCTGGAGCCCACTTAATTAGATGCTGTGAAAGGTCATGTACAGACCAATAAAATGGAGAGAGTGATTTGAATACAAAAGGTGGGAAGGGAGGAGGGTGAGAGAAGGGGGGCAGCAAACAAGAAAAAAAATTATAGGAACAAAGCTAACCCAGGTAATGAGTAAGAATCCATGCTCCCTGTTTAAACCATACTTAATGCAACCCAGGCTATGGATAACTTCTTGTTCTACAATTTTCCTGTTCAAACTGCTTTTTAAAATATTGCTGCCTGAGAACAGCCATCTTGAGGTCAGCAATGGAGTGTCCAGGGAGATTAAAGTGTACTGCCACAGGCCATTGTTTCTTTCTGCAGCTGATGTCAGATCAGTGTTCATTCATTCTTACATGAAGAAATCATGTAAGATCTGTCCAATGTAGACAGCAAAGAGGCATTGTAAGCAGGTGGTGGTGTAGATGACATTGGTAGACTTGTAGGTGAATGAACCTCAGATATTTTATACTCCTTGTTATTTGGTCCAGTGATGATGTGGTCTATATTGATGTGGCACAGCAGGCATTTGGGTCTGCTGCAAGACCTTGGTGAGGATAGGAGTTAGTCTGTTTCTTGAGAGACGTGTCACTTGAAAGATGCCATTTGAGGTTGTTACTTACAGCCCTCAGCTTGTACACGTGGGGTAGGCAACCTCCAACATTTTGCTTGGCACGTGCACCTCAGGGTGGATGGCAGAGAAGCTGCCAGTGGTCTGATCCTTGCTCTTGGCTGTTACAGAGCAGTGGTGCCCAACCTCTGGCCTATGGGCCAGATGCAGCCTGCAGAGCTATGTCATCTAGCCCACAGGTCTAGAAAATTGGCAACAGAGGAGCAGGGGGTATTAATTACTGCTTCCCTGCTGCCAAATTTCTGGACCTGTAATAAGCCCTGTGGGTTGCATGACATGGCCTTGAATGTGGGACTGGAGCTTGTCTGCATTATGGGGCTATTGCTGGCATAGCTATGTTAGTGAAGATGTAGCATATGGCAGAAGAGGCTTTTCTCACAGGATAGTTATACTACCTTCCTGGATGAAAAAGAGCTAAGCCCTCTTCTGGCATAGCTATATCCAGATGGTGTTGGCGGGGAGGGGATCTTGCCAGTATAGCTACATTAGCTACAGCAGCATCTCCCTACCCTTGTGGGTATGCACCCCATCATAGGCACATGAAGTTTATTCATGTCCTTCTCTTGCACCCCTATACTTCAGTCACCAGCATTTCTCAGAAGGGAAGTGGGAGCAGCAGCTGAAGTACAGGGTGGGGGCAAGAGAATCAGCAGAGAGGAAAGTGGCGGGTGGCAACTGAATTTGGGGTGGGGCACCACTGATTGCCTAGGAACCTTTTGGGCCCTGGCACACGGGTATGCCCCATAGCTTGGGAAAAGGTGAACTAGAGGGTATGCTGATTTCAAGCCCCTGGCTGATTGTAGCTATGACAACAGAACTTGATCTGTGCTCCAAAGTTCTGTGCTACAAAGCCTGTGTTTCTCCCAGCAAAGTAACCTAGGACATTGCATTAGTGGTGAGAGCAAGTGAGGTCTTCCTCCCTGGTGACCTGATGATTCAGTTCTGAGTACCTTTTAAAGCAGCTCCATTGGAACATAAAATCCTCAGGCATCACAGGGCATGAAGCAGGGAAAGTTACAAAGCAGAACAATCACCTGCCTGTCTGCTGCATGTCCCTTCTGGCCTGGTCACTGAGTCCTAGTGAATTTACTTTTTCTAAACAGAGACGCACAGCAAGTACAGGGAAAACAGACTGGGCCTTTTATTAGGCCAGCTTAAACTTGTTCAGTATTTCTAAAAATCACTGCCTGCTTATACTTAGCCTCTTAAATCAGCTTTTAGGTACTTAAATAGATGGTCTAGACGGTTTTCAAAAATACTGAGCCTTCAACATCTCTTGCTGGAAGAGAGAAGCAGATTGGGTGCCCAACACTTTTGCAAATGAGGCCACTTCTTAAGGTGCCTACATATGGAGTTGGACTTCAGTATCTTAAAACTTGGCCTTATTTTTCCTCCCAAAGAATGTAAATCTCACCCATTCTCCAGCCCCATCCTAATCTTCAGAAATGTCACATTTCTGAAAAAAGCTTGAAGTTTATTCACCCTGCACTTCATGCCTCTTACGCACATATAAGGAAAATGTACCAAGGGCAGGAATACACTTTTTATACATGGCTTGAATTTTGAAGAGTTGTTCTTATATAATCCAAATAAAAAAATCTAAGCAAAGGACAAAGACGGTGCATAGCCCAGCCACATCAGTGTCCTGAGCTGCAGAGGAACCAAGCTTCTGCAACTCTAGTAAGAGCAAACAGAATTTGCCAGTGCTCAGCAATTCTTAATAAGGCCAAGGCGTGCACTTCTGACATTTTCTAAGAGTGACAGGAGAAGAGCCAGGTGGAGGGAGCATAATCCTACATTTCCAGCCTGATCCATTGATGCAAAGAAGAGCTTTATGTACATTATGGGCTGGAAATTCAAGATCAAAGCTAGGATAGCATTGACGTGAAATTCACAGAGCTCTAACTTTACTGGTCTGTGCTCTCCTTTTGTGGGATCCATATATCAGGATATTTCAACAAGGAAAACATGTTCTGACTCAAATAATTCACAAAATGTCCCTTTTGCCTTGAATCCTTGAGTAGTTTTATTGAATTCTTTGCAAGATGATGTTTCTTAAACAACCCCCCCCCCCCCCCCCCGCCCCTCCCCGAGGTTGTGGGGAAGTTTTCAGCTGTATAACTTGCTTTGTTTGCAGGCATTTGTTCTTTCTCTGTATTTACGATGTCTAATATGAGGCTCACCATTGCAGCAACACAACTCGAGAAAATAACTGCAGAGGAATTACATAGCCAATCATTGTGCAATATCCTCTTTGAAGAGGCAAAATCCATGACCCCAGTTGTGAGAGTGAAAATCCCTGTGCCTCTCATTACACTAGCACCTGTAGGTTTTAGTCAGGGTTAGGGATGCATTGTGCTGGGCAGTGGCAACATATTTAAGAGACTGGTCCTGAAAAAATATACAGTCTAAATTAAGCCAAGATTTTTGGCTGTAGATGTAAAACACAGGGAGGGGATGCAGGTTATAAGAAAGAAAGCTGAGGATAACAATAGGCATATGTGGTTCCATTCGCTATCCATGTATATAATTTAGTCTTTTATATAAATAAAAGGCTTTTATATAAGGCAGAAGGAAGCTTCAGCAGGTTACCTGCTTGATTGCCATTATTAGGCCGTTTATTCTAGGTACCATGTCAAAGCCAATGTGAGCTTAGTGGGTTTGCTATTTGATTCTGGGTGTTCCAAAAATACAGGCCTGTTTCTCTTAATTTAATTGTTTATTGGACGGTGAGTCTGAGTAGTGCAGCCAGTTCTAATGCCCCAGGCTTTAGTTCATACCAAAATCCTAGTTTTTAAGATGGATGCAAAAGTTCTGCATTGTTTTTTTTACTTTAATTTCTTCTAGTTTTAATGTTAGAGCCAGCAGATCCAGCCCTTCGCATGGCTTCCCAACACAGCTTTCCCAACTGTATAGTTGATCCAATAAAAGACATCACAAAAAAACCATTGCCTTTCATACTAATTAATGCAGGCAGAGCACACAAACTACTACAAGATCGTTTCAGGCTGGACATAAGGAAGAAATTCTTTACTGTCCGAGCCCCCGAGGTCTGGAACAGCCTGCCACCGGAGGTGGTTCAAGCGCCTTCATTGAACACCTTCAAGATGAAACTGGATGCTTATCTTGCTGGGATCCTATGACCCCAGCTGACTTCCTGCCCTTTGGGCGGGGGGCTGGACTCGATGATCTTCCGAGGTCCCTTCCAGCCCTAATATCTATGAAATCTATGAAACCATGTTAACATGGTTGAACTGCTACCAATACTTGGCATGTCTATATGTCAGTATGTCTACATGTCAAAAAGACCAGCAAGAGGCTGTTAATTGTTACCTTGTTCTCTGCTGCAGTGAGATCCAGGAGAAGGCTGTTATACTAAAGGTATTTGATCTGCTACTTTACTGAAACCAGAAAAAAAAATTATTTAAAAATCAGAAAATAAATGTAAAATTTCAGGCACATTACTGTACTAGCTTGCACTGGAGAAAACCTGTGAAATTTCATGTTGGCTATTTGTCTTAGAATCATAGAATTGGACTGTTTGAAGGGACCTCAAGGGTCATCTGGTCCAAGTGGGTTTGTAGGAGCCCTTATTCCTAAGCCATCCCAAACAAGTGCTTATCCAGCCTATTCTAGACAATCTCCAATAATAAAGCAGATTCTACAACATAAACATGTGGGAAAGTTTTGGATTTCCTGAAAAATGTTGGCAAAGTAACTATCAGAAACTTCAGCATTTCTCTCACCCTAGTCCCTTTTGATAGGTCTTAATTTGCCACTTATATTTAAACTGTCACCCATCTTTTAATTTAAATAATTTGTGTAACAGGCAAACATTTCCAATCACATATTTCAGTATCCTTGTGCTCAGAGTTCACATAAACAAGAAAAAATAATTGCAGTTGAACAAGTTATCCTAGGTAAACATCTCAGCTGTCCCTCATGTTAGGAGACATCAGACATTTAAGTCCCAAGCTTACACATACATTTACTGTCTCCTCTCTTTTATTGTCAGACCCCAGAAACAATCATGAAATTGAAGAGGCAGGGGAGAGCACCTTTTTAGCACAATGCTTGAGTGGTTAGGACACTTATCTAGGGAGCAGAAAATCCAGGTTGTAGGCCCCACCCCACATCCAGAGGAGGTTTGAACCTATGGTTTCCACTTTCCAGCAAAATGCCTTAACCATGAGGCCATGGGCTAAGTATTACTGTGAAGTATCCTCCACGTCTCCTGTTGAAGATGGTCTACTGGGGAGCCAAGAGGGGAGAACTATGGGGTCCTAAGGAGAGCAAAGCCATGGAAGTGCAACTCAGTGAGATAGTACAGAAGCTATCTTATTGGTATGTATCCATTTTATCCAATGACTATTAAATGCAAAATGCAAAAGCACTATTGAGGGCAAGGTTCTCCTCCACTTTTTATGACTTTACATGGATTCCATGCTTCCCAGAGGGAGCAGGCTCTAAAATCTGCCTTACTGGCCTCAAATGGCACTTACACTGCTATCTTAGCCACATAAACACTACTTACTAAAGGTGGAGTTGGATTTGGGCCAAAGAATCTAGCTCTTCCAATTGTACTGCATGTGTCTGAATGATACAGTAGTGTTGTCTTAGTCTGCATAGAAACTGGGTAGCTCTGAGAAAGATGAAATGCCTCTATTATTTCTCACAAAGATATTAAGGTAGGAACCTAAGGGCGCTTAGAAACTTTGACATTATGAACCCTTTTACTGCTGGTCATTATAGCCAGGTTAGATAGCACAGGAGCATAGTTTGGTGAACTGCTGAAGATATATTGGGTTATACCTCTGGGTCTTTCCTTATAGCATATGCAGATATGCAGGATTTTGACCAGGCTATGTTAGTATCCTGATCCTGTGATTATGCCAGTGCATAACCTAAGGGGTATGACGAATCTCATTTTGTTCACCAGGCTTTTCACAAGGTGTTTTTGTTTTTGGTTTGTTTTTTTTGAGTGATCAGTTCTAACACCTGGGGTTTGGAATGAGCCATTTAAGATGGGATAGTTACCAAGGAAGGTAGAAAGAAGGCCATCAGAAGAGATGGAAAGTGGGGAAGAAGAAGGTAGAGGGTCGCGACTGGGAATCAGAACATAGGGTGTAGCATTTAGCAGGGGAGAGGCATGGTAAGTGGCAATTGCATCTTACCTCTTTTTGTTTAGTTTTTGCCATGTATAATTTGGGCTCCTATACCCTCCCTTGGGACTCTTGTGGCTTTAAGCCACAGCCCTGAATGGAAAACAGTGTGTAGTTGCACAATTCCTTCTGAGCCCACAGGGGACTGTATTCACTACTATGCCCTGCATACACACACTTTTATAGTCACTCAGATTTGCTGGCCAGAGCAGAGGGGAAGGGGTAAACTTTCTAGCCACCCCACCCACTTGGATGCAATGGTCCCTGTGTTTAGGAGAGTGTAGGACAGGAACTGCATACTTAAACAGGCACCAGCTACTAATGAGGCTCTACTACTGAGCATTTTGGCTGTCTTGGTGCATGGAGATATTTGCCTCTTAGGCTCTCACTTCTGCAGTTGCCTCCACACAAAATCTTATTGCCTCTTCAGAACACAATTCAAGCCCCATCCTCCTTCCAGAGAAAAGTGCAAGTCCCATCTCCCTGCCAAGGCCTACCAAGGGCTTATCTCAGCGGCACTGCCCTGAGGGGGAATTGCAGAGATGATCCTGCAGTACCCCAAAGTTGATGGTGGTGTCTCAACCTTTTCAGATGTGAGGCATCTTTGGATAGGCTTGGTGCATCCCTTGGAAAATGCCAGCTCTTAGTTTTAATTCTGTTATTGAGTGCAGATAAATAACAAAGCCATTTTTCTGTTGCCAAGAACTGAGAAAGCCTGCAACTATGGATTTCTATTTCGAATTGCTGGGCTTATCTTGTGAATCAGGTCTGCACACCTCACAGTGCTAACATTGGGTGGCACCCCAGTGGCACCCTTGAAAGGATCTCAAGGTACTCCAGGGTGCTGTGGCACCCCTGGTTGAGAATCCCTAGGTTAGATGATGGATTTGTATAGGATGGTTTGCATAGGGATAGGGGTACTCAATCCCTGGCCTGCGGGCCAAGTATGGAGTCATCACATGTGGTCCACAAGGCTTCTCCATGAGGTGGGAAATATGGTGGCAGGGGAGCAGTGGCCATTAATATGGTCACTATCACCCTGCCAAATTCCTAAACCCCAAGTCCTGTGTGCCTGGTTGCAGCCAGGCCATGTTCCCTTTCCCGCATCTGGATTGGGCCACATCCCCTTCCCCTCTGGGGCTGGGATGTGGTGGGGCTACCCCCCCCTGCCCCCTTCCACGTGGCCAGATGGTGCCCATTGTACTAGGGCCAAAGCCAGATCAGGGCCACTGGTGGGATCTGGCCTGCGGACAGACAGAGCGCTGCCCATCCAGCCATGGAAAAAGGTTGAGCACCACTGTATAGGGATGATCCTGTCTCAGGCTATAGATGAAAGATCATAGAATCATAGAAAATTAGGGTTGGAAGGGACCTCAGGAGGTCATCTAATTCAAGCCCCTGCTCAAAGCAAGACCAGGCCCAACTAGATCATTCCAGCCAGGGCTTTGTCAAACCAGGCTTTAAAAACCTCCAAGGATGGAGATTCCACCACCTCTCTAGGTAACTTGTTCCACCCTCCTAGTGAGAAATGTTTCCTAATATCCAACTTAAACCTCCCTTGCTGCAACTTGAGACCATTGCTCCTTGTTCTGTCATTTTCTGTCATTTGTTACCACTGAGAACAGTCTAGCTCCATCTTCTTTGGAACTCCACTTCAGGTCATTAAAAGACTGCTATTGCTATCAAATCCCCTCAGTCTTCTCTTCTCCAAAGTAAATAAGCCCAGTTCCCTCAGCCTCTCCTCATAAATCATCTGCCCCAGCCCTGCAACCATTTTCATTGCCCTCTGCTGGATGGACCCTTTCCAACTTGTCCACATTCTTTCTATAGTGGGGGCCCAAAACTGAAAACAGTACTCCAGATCATGAATGCCATGTGCCCCTGGTGGCTGGGGGGGCATAGCGAGCTCTGGCAGGTGGCGGTGTTGGCAGCGGTGGGACTGTGGCGGCGGCCAACAGCGATCGCGGACTGCCCGCAGATGCTGCCAGTGGGGTCAGTGGCGGAGGTGGTGAGTGGTGACTGCCCGCAGGCACCACCAGCAGGGTCAGCGGTGCCTTTTCGTAGGGGGTGCACATGCGCCTGCATGCACCCCCTGCCCATCGCCAGTGCTCCAGATGTGGCCTCACCAGTGCAGAGTAATTACTTCCCTCCATCTTCTGGCAACTCTCCTACTAATACAGCCCAGTATGCTATTAGCCTTCTTGGCAACAAGGGCACACTGCTGGCTTATATCCAGCTTACTGACCACTTTAACCCCCAGGTCCTTTTCTGCAGAGCTGCTGCTTAGCCAGTCAATCCCCAGCCTGTACTGGTGCATGGGATTCTTCCATCCTAAGAGCAGGACTTTGCACTTGTCTTCGTTGAACCTCGAGATTTCTTTTGGCCCAGTCCTCCAATTTGTTGACGTCACTCTGAATCCTAGCCCTGAACCCAGTGTATCTACTACTCCCCCCAGCTTGGTATCATTTGCAGACTTGCTGAGGATGCACTCTATCCCATCTTTCAGGTCGTTGATGAAAATATTGAACAAAACTGGCCCCAGGACCAACCCCTGGGTCACTCCACTTGATACTGGCTGCCAACTAGACATCGAGCCATTGATTACTACCCGCTGAGTTGGATGATCCAGTCAGTTTTCTATCTACCTTATGGTCCATTCACTCAACCCGTACTTCCTTAGCTTGCTTGTGAGACTGTTGTGGGAGACCATATCAAAAGCTTCACTGAAGTCAAGGTACACCACATCCACCAGTCTCCCCACATTCACAAAGCCAGTCACTTCATCACGGAAGGCAATCAGTTGGTCAGGCATGACTTGCCCTTGGTGAATCCATGCAGGCTGTTCCTAAAAACTCTTCTTCTCCTGTAAGTGCTTAGAGATGGATTCCTTGAGGACCTGCTCTATGATTTTTCCAGGGACTGAGGTGAGGCTGACTGGTCTGCAGTTCTCTGGATCTTCCTTCTTCCGTTTCTTAAAGATGGGCACTATATTTGCCCTTTTCCAATCTTCTGGGACCGCTCCTGATTGCCATGAGTTTGCAGAGCTGCTGGTCATCATCTTTGAAATCACATCAGCCAAGTCCCTCAGTACCTTCGTATGTATTGCATCTTGCCCAGTGGACTTGTACATGTCCAGCTTGACCTTGTGTGTGAAGACCAAGGTGAAAAAGGCATTGAGCACTTCAGCCTTTGCTGCGTCATCTGTCACTAGGTTGCCTCCACCGTTCAGTAAGGGACCCACACTTTGCTTGATCTTCCTCTTGTTGCTAAACAAGATCCCTTCCCATCCAGCTCCACATCCCTGCCAGCGAGGCCTATTTAACACACACAGTTAACATGGTCTCAATGCCCATGGAGCAACGGTTAGCCTGTTAGTAAGGGGGACTACTGCATACATACATTGATTGAGTTTGGGGGACAGCTAAAGACAAAACAGGGACAGGAGTGAGGTCAAAGGTTCAAAATGAGTAAACCAAGAACAGAGCACGCTGGGCCTCAAATGAGTCCAAGGAGCCAGTGGCCGCTGCCGAGTGAAACTCTGCCCAGAGACGTGACGACCAGGACAGGAAAACCGTCCCCTGCCAGAGCCTCCTTCCCTGTCAGGTAGATGGGGCACTTGGCTAGGACAGGGCAGAGGTTGAGCGGGAGGCCGTGGATGGGGCGCTTGCCAACAAAAAGGCACAGAAGTCCTACGGCCAGAGGCCGAGCAGGCTGTGCTGGAGGACGGGTCCCCCCAGCTGGCAGAGGGGACTCCTGTGCGAGCCAGCCCCAGCCCCAGCCCCCAGGGGCTCGCCAGCAGCATCAGGCGCCGGGAGGCGGCTCCTGTCGCCAAGGACGCCCCAAGGGCAAAGCCGTGGGCCGAGCGGCGCCCCCTCTGCCAGAGGCGGTGAGCCCGGGGGCGGGGTGCTTCTACCCGCCCGCCCGCCAGCTGCAGCGCCCGCTCCCTCCGCTAGGGCCTGCTTGTGCTTTGCCGCCCGCTCCCGGCGATCGCAACCCGGCGCGGGTTGAGCCGCTCGCGCCGCCATAGCGAGCCCGCCGCGCCGCCTGGCTGCGCCCGGACCAGCGCAGCGCAGCGCCTCCCGCCCGGGCAGCGGCGGCGGCGGCGGCGGGGCTCGGGCAGGGGCGGTGATGCGGCGGCGGAGGGGCGCAGCGCCGAGCCGGCCCCGCTGAGCTGCCCGCGGGCGGGCTGCACCGCCAGGTAAGCGCCGCCCGGGAAAGTTCGCCCTGGAGCGAGCAGCGCGGGGCCGCCGCGCCCCGGGGGCCAAATTTCAGCTGGGGAATCCCGCCCCCCGGGCCGAGGTGCGGGCTGGGCCGGGCTGTCTCGGCTTGGCGCCCGCCCCCCCCCCG
Organism: Alligator mississippiensis; assembly: GCF_030867095.1. Classification (NCBI taxonomy): domain Eukaryota; kingdom Metazoa; phylum Chordata; order Crocodylia; family Alligatoridae; genus Alligator; species Alligator mississippiensis. The sequence goes on along the minus strand of NC_081825.1, from coordinate 238,957,371 downwards.
GTATAAATAGCGTGAAACAGGAGCCGCGCGGGCGGTCGGGCGGCGAGGGGAGGGCGGGGCGCGGGGCGCTTGCAGGAAGCTGCGAGCAAAGCCCCCCGCGGCCTCGCTGCTGGGTGTCGCCCCGGCCATGTAGGTGCCCTCCCTGTAGTGGCAGCCTCCTGGCATGAGCCTTGTCCCGTGCAGCCGCTTGCCTGAAGCAAGGGGCAAAGGGAGGCGCCGAGGTAAGGAGGCAGAACTGCAGCTCCTAGGAGTTCTTTGCTGCTGCGAGAGAGCAGTGTCATGCTCACATGCCCGGAGAGCGGTGTCACACCTGCTTTCGTGGCTGGAGAGTGGTGTCACACCCACCCCTGTGGCCAGAGACCGGTGTCGCACCTGCCCGTATAGCTGGAGAGCGGTGTTGCGCCCAGAAAGCAATGTCGCGCCCACCTGCATGCCCAGAAAGTCTGTCTGGCATGCGCCACAGGAACCGGATCCACTGAAGCTGTGTTCTGACCCCTGAATCTTTGGCCTCTTATTTTTTTAGGCAACTGCTGGGTTGATCATCTGGAAGCGGCGAAGGAGACAACGAACCCCCTCCCTCATTGGAAGAACAGTGCCTTGAAGCAGGAGAGGGAGTCTCCCAGGGAGCAGTCACCCAACGGCACGTGAGAGTGGAACGTGGGGCCGCGTTTGCGTGCACGTGAGCCAGGGAGCCGGGCTTGTTTCCAGCACATTGCTTCCAAGTGGGGCCCCTCTGCACCTCGCGATGATGTCGGTTGAAGGGTCTACCATAACAAGCCGCATAAGAAACCTGCTGCGCTCCCCTTCCATTAAATTGAGGAGAAGCAAGCCTGGGAACAAGCGGGAAGACATCAGCAGCAAGGTGAGTGCGGCATTTGTTTGTTGCATTAGGTCCCATCCGTGCTAAGATCCAACTGTGCTCGCTAAAATAGCCAAGTCCCACAATATGAGTCTAGCTTTGTTTTCTATTGTAGTCGGAACCTTAACTTTGTCTTCAGACCTTCCTATAGTCCAAGCCCCTCCTATGCAGGCATTGTATTTGGAAGTGCTTGGAGGCAACTGATGTAGCAGCTTCAGACTAAGTCCTGGTATGGAGAGTATTAAACTAGTTCAGGAATTCCCACCCCCCCTGCTCTGTGGGCTGCTTGGTAGCGGTCAATAGGTGGCTGCATACTGCCCTCTCCCCCATGTTTCTATCTGCTAAGTTGAATTAAAAATAACTAAAAATAAGTATGTGCACTTATTCTTCCATCTAAGCACTTGCTGTGAGTGCCACAGTAATGTGTGATCACAAATGGAAGGGAAGGTGGCCTGTGGGGTGAGACTTGGGAGCCGAACCCATGAAATACTTCCCTATACAGCTATGGTCCCCATTGCTAGGAAGTTGAGAACCCTTGATCTAACTACCCGCTTTTTCTTGTGTGTTCTTCCTAATTCATTATTCTTGCCATTTTTGCTCTTGGGGATGGTAACTATGCCTTTTAAGCACTGGTTTTCTCCTCATTGTTCATCATCCTCCTGGTGTCAGAGTGAAGTCTGACCTTTTGACATGCCATTCCAGAAGGTGGGCCAATGCCCACCGAGTAGAGCCACAAACCCCATTTAATAAGTGGGCGGGGGCGGGTATTAAGGGCATATAAGTGATTGCTTGGGACAAGTAAAATACAGAATGGATGGGAGTGAAGGTCAAAGGTTTAAAACAAGTGGACCAAGGGGGGACACCGAACACAGACAAGTCAGGGAGCTGAATTCCTGATGGAAGCAATCATTCATCTGGAATTGACTCTGATGTCATAAGGAATGGACGGTAATTTAATTGCAGGGTCAGTCAGGAGGAGGAACCAGACTGGGTGACATTGCCTTGTGGTAAGAGCAAGGGACTATGAATCAGGGAGACCAGCCTCTATTCCTGACTCTGCCACTGACTCATTTATGACCTCTGGCAAATTGTCTACCCTTTGCGTATTTTTGTTTCTGCACTTACAAAATGAGGAGGATAACTCCTCCCTGCTGTGAGGTTTGATTAATAAATATGAAGAGCTTTGTAGTCCTTGGCCTGAAGTGCTATCATCCTATTGTTTGTTTAGAACAGCGGTTTTCAAACTTTTTTGAGCTGACCCCCCCCTTTGAGTTATGATTTTGTTCATGTGTCCCACCCCCCCTCACCCCAGAGGAGCAGCGTAGCCAGGCACAGGGTACCCCTCATCCTAGCAGCCACCACATGGGCTCTACCTGCCGCGGCTCCAGTGCCTCCTTGCCCCCGCTGTGGCTCTAGGCTGTGTCTGTTGCGCTGGGCTTGCAGAGGCACAGCAGCCCTCTGGTGGAGCCTGTTTGGGACTCTCCGCCCCCGCATCCCCTTGCAAAGCTGCAGCAGCACCGGCTCCTTGCAAACTTATTGCCCGCCCCCCCCCCCCCCCCCCCCCCCCCCAGTTCCTTTATGTCCTCCCAGGGGGGTGCACCCCACAATTTGAAAATTGTAGATTTAGAAGCTGAAGCTTTACAAATATAGCTATGTTACCAGAGAGAACACACAAAACAGCAGGTGCGGTGAATAACATTTTGTTGAAATATTCTCTCTGTCCCCAGTGTGAAACCCTACTTGTAATACTGGTTTTCATTGCTTCGGCTGAAATATGCACTATTTGTTTACCCCATCTTTTCTGGTAGGATAAAACCTACTCATCTACCTCGGAGAGTCCTCTGTATTACCATGACCTATGCTACTGACAGGAACATGTGTGTGTTGCTGGAGTAAAGAGTGATTGGACTCTAATGAAACATATTCGGTATCTGCTGCTGAGGAGGTTTTAGTTCATCTGTGTAGGCAGAGAATTTTTTAAAATTATAAAATACTTCTGTGTGCTGCAGGAAGGAGGGAGTGCTGGATCTCAGCTCAGTGAAAGGAAAAGATATCCATGCTCTACTGAGCTATAACTGTTTCTTTTTTGAGCTGGAAACTGCCTGTAACCCCTCCCTGGTATCTGATCAGTCTGTGTCATGGTGCGTGTCTTTCAGGAGAGCCTTGTTGTATCCCTCATGAGTTCGATGTTGTGAAATCATTCCTGCAACAGTCTTGCCAAAGCACCTCCACAATTGTCTTGTCCCCAAGGGAAATTTAGAGATTCATGCCACCGCATTAAATTAGCTTTTGTATCTTATTAACAAGTACATTAATGCAGTAGATCAGTAAGATGTGGAGAAACAATGATGTGATACATCAGAGGCAGCTTCTTGGGGAATTTGGATAATTTCTTGGACTGAGATGCTATGTGGTAGTGCTCTGGGAAAGCAGCATAGTTGAATCTGCTTTCTGCCATAACCTTAGACTTTGAAGCTATCTGTGCCCCCTTTTGTCAAAGGTTCCAAAAGAAACAGTTCTTGCTTGTACTGGTGGAGATCTCATTTTGTCATGTGCATGTTCTTTAGGTGAGAACCCCTGCCACTGTACAACTGTGAGGCGTGTACCTTCTGTCTGCTGTAAGTCTTGAGTATGAATCCACCGGCATTGAATTATAGTGGTATATTTATAACTCTGTAAATGAGTTTCTTGTTCATTCAGCCTCCACTTACCTGCTGTGGGTAGTGGGTAGGATTTTTGCCAAACCATGGTTAGCTTTTGAGATATGTTGGAAAAACTGAAATATTTGAAAAGCTGCCATAAAGAAGATTGAGTAGCATTGTTCTCCTTTGTCACAGAGGGCAGGATGCTTGCAATGAGTTTAAATTGCAGAAAAGCAAATTTAGGTTAAATCTCAAGAAAAACGTCCTAATTGTAAGTTTTTCAGTAGGACAATGGAACAAGCTGCCCAGGGAAGTTGTGGAATCGTTTTCACTGTTGGTTTTCAAGAAGAGGCTGAACCGAATCCTGCATCTGTTCAAGGAATTGAACTAGATGACTCTTGAAGGTCTCTTCCAACCCTATGATTCTATGATGGCAGCATTTGGATATTATCTGGCATGTAATTATATGTATTGTTGAAATCCCTTTATAGCCTCCAAGTGTGGTGACCTGCAAAGTTTATGGTAGTACCTAGCCTAGCTATCTTGGGTTCTTATGAATATGGTCTGGTTTCCTGGATCCACGCCTGAAAGGAGACTGCCTTTCGTGCTAAACACAGGTGAAAAGTGAAACAGCTTCAACTCCTTATTTTCGCTCAAGCACTTCAAGGCCATATTGCCTCCAGCAACTCCATTTAGAATTGGTAAATACCTGCAGAAGACTGCCAGCTCAGTGTCTGAGTTTCAGTGTTCCCAGTGAGAGGAAGCCATATTTCCTTATGTGAAGTAAGATTGTGTTTTGAGGCCCCCTAGGATGTTGTGGGAAATTCATTGTCACCAGAAATTTGGATGGTGATCAAAGAAAACTGTACAAAGGGTATTCTGACTTGAATAGGGCAGAGAGAGAGGAGGAAGAGAAGCTCTGTGCAAATTGGTTCTGGTCCATGGCACAGACCTATAATGCTGTGCGGGCAGTGGGTAGACCATAGGATGGTTATTGTGCTGAAACCTGTTGATGCAGTATTTGGAAAGAAGGTGTGGGAGCAAGCGTGAATAACGGTTTTGCAAAAAAAAGGGGTGTGTTTCATGTGGGCTGCAAAATGAAGGGAAGGCTGGATTCAGGACATTTTATTTACCTCTTTATGAAGACCAGAAATAGATTGGGGGGTAGAGGGGGGAGCGTTGAAAGCTAAACAGCAGAGGTGCACCAATACATCAGTCCAGTATCGGACCGGCATCAGTATAAAGAAAATTGCTTATCGGAAATTGGCCTGATGTGGCCAATAATTTTGCTGATAAATGCCCGTGCATGTGTGCAGCCCAGAGCAGGCAGCAAGGAGCACAGCCCAGCAGCTTGGAGAGCTGCGTGCAGCTGGTAAGTCTGTTGTGGTGGAAGGGGAGTGGGGAGAGAAGGGCCATATGGGGTGCAGATCAATGCCACCCGTGGTGAGGGAGGGAGTGGGGCTGGGGCAGGCGCTGCCCAGCTGGGACAGGGCAGGGTGTGGGATGGAGACGCGGCTCTTCCAGAGGGTGTGGGGATAGGGAGTGGCTCCTGCTGCTGCGTGCACCCGGGAGGGCATGGGGGGGAAGGGGGCATGTGCTCCCAGATCTGTGTGGGGTGGGGTGCTGCTACGGGCTGGGGCCAGGGCTGCCCTGGGCTCTTCCTGGTGGGGGCTGGGCTGGCTGCGCTGTGCTTGCGGCAGGCAGCAGTGTCACTGGGACAGCAGTTATGGGGGTGTTGCAACCACCCAGATTTTGCCGTACCCCCCCCCGTAGTCCCCCTCCCAGTGCCACCGCCACCTACCCCGAGTGTAGCGCAGGCCCCCCTGCTCCCCACCGGGAAGAACCCAGTGCAGCCCCCGGCCTCAGCCTGCCATAACCCGCCCTACACAGATCCAGGGGCACCCCCCCAGTGCCTTCCCAGGGTGCATGCAGTGGCTGGAGCCACTCGCCGTCCCAGCAGCCCCAGATGAGCCATGACTCTGTCCCACATCCCGCCCCACTTTCTCCCTCACCACGGAGGGTGTTGATCTGCTCCCCCATGGCTCTTCCCTTCCCCTTCTCCTTCCACCACAATAGACTTACCAGCTGGATGCAGCTGTATCAGAAAGTGGATCGGTATTGGCCAATATGCCTCCTTAAAAATTGGCTATTGGTATCGGCCCCCAAAATCTCTATCGGTGCACCCCTAGTAAACAGTCCTTTTATTAAAATAAATAAATAAATTTGGGCCTTCTTTACCCTGTTTTTCTTGGATAGCACTTAAACTACAGCAGTGATTGACAGGGCCATGCACACCAGAATTGAGCCCTGGGGACCTGGTGCTACCTCTTCCTGCTGGGGCACCACCCCCTCTTGCTGGAATTGGGCCCCAGGAGCTTGACAATGCTTTGGCATATCAGGATTAGGCTTTGGAACCTAGTGCTGCCCCCACCTGGCTGTGTGTGCTGGAGTCAGGTGCCTGATCCAGTGTGCAGGGTCTGGGCCTTCCCATGGGTCTGGAAATTTGTTAGTAGGGGAGTGGTGCTGTTCCCCTGCTGTGAAGTTTTCAGACCTATGGGGAACCCTGTGGATGGGATGACACAGTGCTGAGGGTCAAGCACCTCTGAACTAGAGGATGATGACATCTCTTGGAGAAAAGAAGTAAAATCTGCTCAGGCGGAAGAGGAAGGCCATTTTAATCAGAATATTAACAGCCACATAGTTTAATACCTTTATACAGAGGCATAACAAATGGGGTTGGCATCCTGAGTAAATTCTGTGGGAGGGTTGCAGGGGGGAGCAGTTGAGAGTGGGTGGTACATGGGGGGTTCCCAGGGGGGTGCAGTTCTGAGAGCTGGGGGGAGAGGGGGTACAGCAGTTTTAATCATGCCAGGAACTCCTAAACCAGGGTGTGACAGGTCGTCACTCTGGGCCACCCTCAACGTGGCCCACCCACCTGTCTCTGGGGCAACCGCCCACCTACTTGCCTGCCATGCCTTGATCTTAATTAATTAATTAGTATTAATTAGCGGGTGGCTGCCCTTATACTGCCCCCTCCACTAGGGGGCGCTATCTGCAGCTCCGCTTCCTCCCCTACACCGCAGTCCGCACCTCACCGATGTAATCACCGTTGTCTCAATTTTCTCGCTATTCGGCCCCTTACTGTTCTCCCTGGGCCTTCCTTCCTTTGATGCACGCTCCTTCTGGTGCTAGGGCTCCCTCCGGCCCTCTCTTGCTCTGTGCCCCACTCGGGCTTCTCGGTCGTGCGGCCCCCCTTCTCTGGGGCTTGCTGTGCCCCACTCGGGCTTCTCAAACGCCCCTCTCCGGGGCTGGGGTCTATGCACCCCCGTGTGCTGCGCCCGCTGGCGCTGGGGTCCTCACACTCCGCTGTGAGTCCCCCATGAGGCCTCCTCCATCCCCTTATAGCCTCACCCAAACCACTGGTCTAACAAACAGCAACACAGACTTGAGCCTTCTGGCTATAACTCAAACATAAGCCGCCTGGCTGTAACAACATCGCTCAACTCAGGTCAAGCTGTACCTGCAGTTAGGCTTCTCCTCACATCATGGCTTATGGAGCTCCTGCCTCTCTGGCTGCTGGCAGGGAACTGCCTCTGGCCCCAGCCCCTTGGGTTTATAAAGGGAGCCAGGCCCGGCCCCTTCCGGTCAGCTGGCCTTCATTGGTTGCCCTGGCAACCCCCAGCTGGGCTCCTTATTCCTTGTTAGGGCTCTTTCCCTGGCAGTTTTCCCCTCTCTAGGAACAGGGCACCATTGTGCTCTGTGACACAGGGACAGGCAATTATTTTGGGCGGAGGGCCGCTTACCAAGTTCTGGCAAGCTGTCATGGGCCACATGGGTAGTCCCGCCCCTTGACAGGTGCCCTGCCTCCTGGTCACCATCTTGGGACCAATGTCCCAATGTCTTGGGACCTGTGTCCCAGGGCCAGCACTGGTGGGGCCCAGAGCAGGGCACAGGCTGGCAGGGGTCTGTGGAGCTGGGGTGGGCTGCACCAGCAGGGAGCAGGGGGAGCTGGGCCAGCTCCATAGAGCCCCTGCCAGCCAGGACCCTGTACCCCTACTGCCCTGTTCTGAGCCCTGCTGGCGCTGGCCCTGGAACACGGGTGTGGGCTCTGCTCCCGTACCTGCCTGCTCCCAGTGCTCCCCCAGCCCTGTGGTACAGGTGGGGAACAGTGCACAGCCCCGATTCCCTGCTTGCCGGCAGGGAAGGAGCTGGTGTGGAGCGCGGGGGCAAAAGTGGTCTCTCCCTTGCCCCATGACTGGCGCTCCCTACTGCAGCCACTTGCAGCCCATGTGGGGCTGTCCTGAGCAGGCACAGGCAGCCCCAGGTGGACTGTGAGTGGCTGCAGTGTGGGGTGGCGGGCACAGGGTGGGGGAGGGGCTGCTTTTCCCCTGCACTCAGCACCAGCTTGTAACCTGCCCCTGCTGCCAGCCTGCGCCCTGCGCTGGCTCCGAGCCTGCTCACTGGGGCTGTGCTGTGGCAACAGCAGCTGCAGCTCCCCTGCTTGCTGCGCTGGGCAGTATTTGCTGCTGCTGCCCGCCCAGAGCTTGTGTGCTGGGCAGCAGCAGCAAACACTGCCTGGTGCGGCAAGTGAGGGGGGGCTGCAGCTGCTGCTGCCATGGCGCAGCCCTGACGGGTGAGCCTGGAGTTGGCTTGGGGCCCAGGCTGGCAGTGGGGATGGGTTAAAAGCTGGTGCTGTGTGTCGGGGAAAAGCAGCCTCTCACCCGCCCTGTGGCCAGCGCCCCGCACTGCAGCTGCTTGCAGCCCCGTGGGGCTGCCTGTGCCTGCTCAGGACAGCTCTGCACAGGCTGCAAGCAGATGCAGCAGGGAGTGCCGGCCATGGGCTGGGCAAGGGGGCTCTTTTCCCCATGGTTAGCACCAGCTAGTCCCCTGCCCTTCCCCACACCCTGCCCTTACCTGAGTTTCCCCGCGCTGGGGCAGCCACGTGGTCCCAGGCCAGAAGCCCCTACTGGGGCTTCCGGCTCGGGGGGCGGGCCTGGGCAGGCCCTGCTGTTGCAGGAGCTCTCCAGGGCTTCCCCTGGGTCCTATTGCCCTTGGTTCCTGCCATCTTGGACAGGAACCAAGGACAGATACATTTTAATTTTCTAAGTTTTTTTAGGGGCTTTGCGGGCCAGATAGAATGGCCTCATGGGCCAGATCCGGCCTGCAGGCTGTATTTTGCCCACCCCTGTCCTGAACAGTCCCTAGCTGGGCTGCTGCTGCCTCTGCCCTGTGCTTTGCCTGTTCCAGCTGTTGCTTTTAAAGCAGCAGCAGGAGCCAGGGACTATTTTGGAGGTCCTGGCGTAGCTAAACTGTAGGGCTGTTCTTGATGCTGGGATTGTGGACTCTGCAGGGGTGAAGGAAGATTCCACTGTCCCTCCTAACTTGGCACCCAGAAGGACTGCCCGTGTTGTCCAGCCCTACTTATAGTATTGCCTTTTAAGTACAAGGATATGACAGACTTGGGAGAGAAAGTTTTCTGTCAAAATTTCAGCATCTCTTCCTCTTCTACAACTAAAAAGTGGTTGTAGTGTAAGCCTCTTAAGACCTCCCACAAAATCAGTGAAGAAAGACTCAATCTTGATATTGCAGGGGGTTAAAAAGTAATAGCCTGCCTGCCTAGGAGCTTTGGGCCAACTGAGAGGGATCATTGGCTGGCCCTGAAGGAAGTTAAAAGCTCCCAGAGAGGTGACACTGGGGAAGGAGGGAAGTTGAAAAGAAAGGCAGTACTGAAGCACTTTGGTGAAGACCTTGCCCTGTTTAGGAAAGGCAGAGGTGGTAGCAGGGGTTGTTGATGTTTTGTTATTCTGTTTAGGTTGAGGTAGGAAAAAGGGAAGGCTGGGTCCTGGGTCTGGCTAAAGGAGTAACAACCCAGTACAGCAATAAATCTTGTTCGATCAATATTACTCCCCCACCCCAAGTACAGATGCAGTAATACCAGTATAAAGGTGCTTAATTGTATGGAGTACGCACCATTAAGATGATATAACTGCACCCATATGAGAGACTTTACCAATGTAACTACACTGGTTCCTGAACAGTGATGCATAAATTGGTAAAAAAATAACAGCACAGACCAGTTCTAGCATGCCACAGTGAAGTACAGGGAGAAAGAGCATAGTGTTGCTCCCAGGGATCAATCTGGAAACCTCAGTTCAGCTAAGTCTTTCCATTTCAATGCCAAGGCTTCTCCTGAAGAACCATCAGTTAAACTAAATGGGTAGTCCCGCCCCTTGACAGCTGCCCCACCCCCTGGTTGCCATCTTGGGACCAGAAGTCCTGCCCCCTAACCTCTGATTTTTGCCACTGGAAGTCCCTCCCCTTGCCCCTGGGTACTCCTTTGGGGAAGAGGGTTTGCTGTCTTATGGGGAAAAAAACAAATTGGATGCTAAAAATCAAACACCCATAATAATATATTTTAACTTAAAAAAATATTTTTGTCCTGATTTGTGTGCAGGTATATATGCAAAAGTGATTGCATACGGGGGTTTGTGGGGATGTGTGTGGGGGTATGGGAGCCAAGTAGTGCAGAGTGGCCGGCGGGGAGGAGTGGAAGCGAGCGGGAACGTGGGACCTGCACCAATGTCCCGGGGCCAGTGCCAGTGGAGCCCAGAGTGGGGCAGTAGGAATGTGGGGGCGTGGGCTGGCAGGGGTCTGTGGAGCTGGGCTGGGCTGTACCAGCAGGGAGAGGGGGGAGCTGCCCTAGCTCCATAGAGCCCCTGCTGACTGGGACCCTGTACCCCTGCTGCCCTGCTCTGGGCCCTGGCAGCGCTGGCCCTGAGATGCCAGTGTGGGCCCCACACTCCTGCCCAGCTGCCACTGGCTTCTGCGGACCCATTTACTCCCAGTGCCCTAGCCCCGTGCAGCCCTGACCTCGCATGGCCCACGCTCACCTGTGGGGAATGAACTGGTGTTCAGCACGGGGGGAAAAGTGTGCCCCCCCACCCCTTGTGGCTGGGTGCCCTATGCTGCAGCCACTAGCAGTCCGCACAGGACTGTCCTGCCTCTCTGCAGTGTGCAGTGGTGGCAATGGAGAGCAGGCACAGGCAGCCCTGTTCAGGCTCCAAGTGGCTGCAGCAAAGTGCACCGGCTGCGGGGAGGGGGAGCAGCCACTTTTCCCCCACGCTAAGCACCAGTTTGTTCCCCAGAAATTGCTGCTTGGCGCGAAGGAAAGCCCCCACACCTGCCGCTTGTTGCCACTGGGCATTGTTTGCTGCGGCTGCCCACTTGGAGCTTGTGCCGCGCTAAGCTGCGGTGTGGCTGCTCCACCGCCATCTCTGCGCTGCCTAGCGGCTGCTCCACCCAGCCATTGCTGCTGTGCTGGGCAGCACAGAGGTGGTGGTGAAGCAGCCACATTGCAGCCTAGTGCAGCGCAAGCTCCGGTCGGGCAGCCACAGCAAACACTGTCAGGCAGCGGTGAGAGGGGGGCTGCTTTCTTCTGTGCTAAGCAGCAATTTCTGGGGGACGAATTGGTGCTCAGTGTGTGGAAAAAGCAGCCGCTGCCCCTCCGTGCGGCCAGCACCCCATGCTGCAGCCACTCAGAGCCCATGCAGGGCTGGCTGTGCCTGTTCTCTGTTGCCATTGCTGCCCCGTGGGGTGGCGGTGATGCGGCAGAGAGGCAGGACAGCCCTGCATGGACTGTGAGCTGCTACAGCACGGGGCACTGGCCATGGGGAGGAGAGCACTTTTGCCCCATGCTGAGCACCAGCTCATTCCCCGAGGGGAGTGTGGGACGCATGGGGTTGGGGCTGCGTGGGGCTGGGACAGGGGCACTGAGCGTGCGGGAGCCAGTGGCAGCCGTACGGGAGTGTGGGGTCCGTGCTGATGTCCTGGGGCCAGCACCAGTGGGGCCCAGAGCATGGTGGCAGGAGCATGGGGTCCTGGTCAGCAGGGGCTCTATGGAGCCGGGCTGGCTCCCCCCTCTCCAGACTGGTGCAGCCCAGCTCCACAGACCCCTGCCAGCTAGGGCTGTGTGAAATTTCGCCACCAGTTTTGTTTCGATGCTGTTTTGACCTGTTTAGAGGTGAAACAGCAAAATCAAAATGAAACAGATATGGTCGAAACAGCCTCGAAATGGGAAGTCGAAACAAAGCAAGTCGAAACGTTTCACCGTTTCAATGCTGTTTCACCGTGTCGCCCATAGGCTATAATGGGGAAGGTCAAAACAGCTTATTACTTTGTCATTTCTGGCCAGATTTGGATAAAACTTGCAGAAATGGTAGCCTCTTCTGAGGGCATAAAGAGTGCCAAGTTTCAAGAAGATAGGTGCAGGGGGTTCGGAAAAACTGCACCCCAAAGTCTTGAGAGCCAAACTTGTGTCGTGTGTGTGTTAAGCCACAGCAGGGTCAAAACTACAGGACTGCTAGCCCCTGGTGAGGCCTCAAAGCCTGCCAACTTTCAAGGAGATAGATGGAGGGGTTTGGGAAAAACTGTACCTCAAGCTGCGGACAAGCAAAACTCATGACATGGGTGACACTGTGTGTGTGTAAAGGTGCAGCAGGGTGAAAGTTGCAGGCCTGCTAGCCCCTGCTGAGGCCATGAAGCCTGCCAGCTGTCAAGGAGATAGGTGCAGGGGCTTCTGGGTTCTGGGGCCCTGCACCTCTGGCTGATGACAGGCAAAACTCGTGTCATGGGTGCTTGTGCAACTGTGTCTGTCTTGGGGCATGGGGGAGGGGAAACTACTGCAGGCCTGGCTGCTAGGCCCTGCTGTGGCCACTAAGCCTGCCAGCTGTCCAGGAGATAGAGGTGCAGGGCCCCAGAACCCCCCTGCACCTAACTGCTGACAGGCAAAACTCATGACATGGGTGCTTGTGCAACTGCTGCCTGTCATCAGGCAGTAGGACTGAAGATCCCCCATCATTTACCACCACAGACCTGGGTGTAATAATTGACCACAATATGAACATGAGCCAGCAGTGCGATGCTATAGCCAGCAGCGCCAACAATACACTGGCATGCATCTCCAGGAAAACCATTGCAAAGAAGTGATTCTCCTGCTCTACTCGGCTTTTCTCAGTATTGGTGAGACCGCAGCTGGAGTACTGCGTCCAGTTCTGGGCTCCGCACCTTAACAAGGACGCGGTAAAGCTTGAGAGAGTCCAGAGAAGGGCTAACCATATGATCAGAAACTTGCACGACAAGCCATTCAAGGAAAGGCTGAGGGATCTGAGACTCTTCAGCTTGAAGAAGAGAAGGCTGAGAGGGGACTTGGTAGCAGCTTACCGCTACATCAGAAGTGCACATCTAGGGCTCAGTGAACAACCATTCACCAGGGCACCCTTGGGGAAAACTAGGAGTAATGGTCACAGTTTGGGCACCCTAGTTGTGAAGTAGTTTTTCCTAATGTTGAGCCTGAAATGAACCTGAAACAATCTTCCAGGAGTTTGTGACCATTACTCCTAGTTTTCCCCAAGGGTGCCCTAGTGAACAGCTGTTCACCGAGCCCTAGATGTACGCTTCTGATGTAGCGGTAAGCTGCTACGAAGTCCCCGAATCTCCTGCACCTAGCTCCTTGATACTTGGCAGGCTTTGTGGCCTCACCAGGGGCTACCATCCCTGCAGTTTTGACTCCACTGTGGCTTAACACATACACGTGACATGAGTTTTTCTCTCAAGACTTTGGGGTGCAGTGTCTCTAAACCCCCTGCACCTGTCTTCTTGAAACTTGGCATGCATCGTGCCCTCAGAAAGGGCTATCATTCCTGCAAGTTTCATCCAAATCTGGCCAGAAATTACAAAGTTATAGGCTGTTTTGACCTTCCCCATTATATCCTATGGGTGAAATGTTGAAACAGGGTCGAAACAGCAAACCATTTCGACGGAACGAAATGGAACAGCCGTTTCAACTTGAAACAAAAGTCGAAATGAAACACTGTTCTGTTGAAACGCTGGTCGAAACAGAATGCTTCTGATTCGCACAGCCCTACTGCCAGCCCACACACTGCACTCCTATTGCCCTGCTGGCGCTGGCCCCAGGACGTTGGTGCAGGCCCTGCACTCCTGCTTGCTTCTGCTCCCCCTGTCCCCGCTCCTTTCTGGTCTGCCTGCCTGCTGGCTCCTGGCTGCGTGGCCAGACCATGGGGCTCAGCAGGAGTGGTCCCGGCTCCGAGGACTGGGGTGATTCTCATGCTCCACCATCTGAGTTCACCAGCTGAACTCACCGGCGCAGGCCCCATACTCCTTGCCACTGCCGCTGCTTCAGGTGGCGTACTCAGGCGGTGGAGCATGCCATAGGAGCGGGGTGGATGTTTGCAGCTGGCCGGGAGCAGGGGGGTTTGCAGTGTCCCTGCTACCTGCTGGCCCGCTGCAATTACACAGACACAGTTACAGTGTCTTTGTGCTTACAACAGTAACAGTCACTAGGTGGAGTCAGCCCAGCCTGATGTGGATGTCAAATGCAGACCTGTGACCTCTATCACCTCATTCCCTTCCCTCACTTGGTGCCCCACTGGGATGAGGACAGAATTAGAGGAATTTGGTAATATTAGTTTTGCTACTGACCTTGCTGGTACAGGTTGCATTCAGCATCAGCTGAAGGGGTTGAAACAAGCATGTTCAACACCTGTTGTCAGACATGCTCTTTGCTGTAGACTTAGCTATGTTATATCATGGTGATGGGTCATCATCCCGAATGGAATGAGAATATGCTCATTTTGGTCCAAACTGCTTCTGAAGCCAGGTGTTTGGAGTTGAGCCTAACACGTTTTACTCTATAGGCTATTTATTCTCCAGCTGTTGAAATATAGTTTCTGTCCTTGATCTTTGGGACAGGATCTATCTCTCTAGATGTGGTCTTACCGTGCTTAACAAAATGGGCTTTGTCAGAGCCTCTAATCAATGTTCCAATACCAGTAACTGACTGGCACAAACCCCTGGTGTCATCTACTTCAAGCTTGTGTTGTATCCAATCCATCTGCCTCCTTTGCTCCTTGAAGTCCTCAAGGCCTCCTTCAGTGTCCTTTGTGCTTTGGTACGATGGCTGCTGAGTGGTGCTGCCAGCAGCACATGGCTATGCATGGCCTCTGGCTGCAGCAGCTGTCAGACAGAGCAAAAGGATATAGACAAAGCCACAGTCCTTGTCTCAAAGAAGTTACAAACTAAGCACTCAAAGGGAGACACCAAGATGTTAAGAAAATCTGTGCCAGAGCAGAGTTGAGCCCTGATCTCCTGAGTTCAAGTCTAAAGCTTTAGCCATAAAGCCAAATCTTCCCCCAGTCTGAGATCCCTAGTGACCTTTCTCAGCTCTGTCATAGAAGGACAATGCCTTCAAAAGGGATTGTTTATAAGTACTTCTCTTCATGGTTGCAAATGCTGATTCAGTTCCATTGCTATAACAATTTTGGAAGCCCTAGTGAAGATGTATTTCCAACAGTCTCAAGTGCATTAGCCCCGGTCCATGCAGTGTTTATATCAGCCTCAGTAAAGGCTTTTAGGGCTTTTTTTGGAACACTGTAAGAGCGCTCTACTCTTGTTAGTAAGAATGGGGAAAACCAGCACTGTAGAGAAGTCTGTGGACTCTACAGGGCTCAGTGTTTCCAGGCTAGCTGCTCTAAAAGCCAGGTTCTCCCAGCCCCTAAAATATAAAGATGTGCATTACTGCTAAGTGAAGCCGGTAGAGTTTGAAATACAATATTCCTACCATAATGAGTCCAAGTCTTACAAGAAATGAAAACAAGTACTTTTAAAAAAACATTTTGTAACTTTTATGATAAATCACCTTGCATGGCTAGCCTGAAACCTCCCCAAAATTCTCTTCTGCAGGAGAGCACACATGGAAATTTCAGCCACAAATAAGGGGGGGGCAGAGAGAGGGAGTCAAATTTGGGTTTGTAAAGGAGAGTTAGTCACTGCATTAACTGATTATATGTATGCCTATAACTGAGACAAATCAAGCATTTTTTTGTCAGAAATGTTTGTCAGAAGCCGTCCAGTTTTAGATCAAACCATTTCCTAGAGCTCTTGGGGAAGAAGAACTCCTTCTCCCCTGTCTTGAGCCTCTCTGCTTCTCCTTTTTTGTATTTTTTTTTTTTTTAATGGACCCTGGAAGGTCAGTACCCTGCCCTCTCCCTGAGTTTCCAAAAATGGCTTCCCTCTCTGGGGAAGGATAAGCACGAGGCATTTCAAGTGACTCTTCCTAGTGTTGGCTTCCTAGACATAGTGTTAGTATTTAACAACTTCCCACTGCTTTTGAAGTTGACGGTTCATAAAGATGAATGGGGTAGAGAATGGCTGCCTATTGGGCTTGGTTGGCAAGAGGAATGATGAGTCCCACCAGTGGGACAGTGGAGGGTTTGGAAAAAGCCCGTTTTTAACACCATTGCCTGATTCTGTTTGGAGCTGGATGAATTAATGTGATGTGAAATGCCAGTGGTGCCTGGTCTCTGCATAAACACCCCCTGCATTATTGGCACAAGTGCCTGCACCAATCTTAGCAATGGTCTGTTAAGCCTCAATCTTAAAAAGCTTTATGCATCTGATTAATTTAATAAAGGGCTGTCCAACTTCTTAGCGGCTGGGGGCTGCATCTGCGTGGGCCATAGCCCCTCCCTGGCCGCACAAATTTGTAGGTTCCCTTGTCACATGCTCCCCCTGCCACCATATGGTCTCCCCCTGCTGTGTGGTCTCCCCCATGTTTCCCTTCCCCATCCTCACAGTGTGGGCTTCTTTGCACCCCTTCCTAATGTGTGGTCTCCTCCATGCCCCTCCACCATGTGTTCCCCTCCCCCAGGGCATGGTCTCCTCTGTGCTCCCCTGCCCTCATCCATGCACCCCTACTCCCGTTGCATGGTTTCCTCCAGGCTCCCCTGCCTTGTGTCCCACCCCCACCCTGCTTTGTGGGCTTTCCTGCACCCCATCTCTGCCCACAGTCTCTTCCATGCTCCCCCACCACTGCATGAGCCCCCCTGGAGGTCTTGCTGTGAGGGCCACAATCAGCCAGGCACCCAGGAGGCAGCCTGTGGGCTACAGTTGGATGTCTTGTGGGCAGCTTGCAGCTTGTGGGCTGCCAGTTGGACAACCTTGACTTTACGTGCAGTGTGTTATTACTGAACTCAATTAACAGAGTTTGCAGAGCATCAAGTTAAGAGTGTGCATGGTTAGGGGCTTACCCCAAACCCCACATAGTTTGCTTTCAGTATGTACAAGGATTGGTACAGACCTTTATGTGTCTATTGTAGACGTGTTAACCATGGGCATGGCTACCCCACCTTTGTTTTGTGCCTGGTACCTCTGTGAAGCGCACCTTGCCAGTTTGCTGCTGCTCTGTGCACGCTGTCCTGGAAACGAGGCCGTGCAGTCGCGTTAAAGTGGTGCAACAAGCATGTCTGAGATTGGGAGCTTGAGTGCAATGCTAGTTGTGGGCTCCCAGCGGTTCTGAGACAGCTCTGTAGCCTTATTCTGAGTGTTGCTGCACATGGAATGGGAGCAAGAGGGCAAGGCTTGCTTCATGGCAGTGGCAAGGTGTACATGCCCAGGGAGGATAATTTTTGGGGTGGGGAGGGGAGAAGTCTAGTGTAAGTAAAATTTGTCCCTTCATTTGGTGGCAAGTGTCTTGTGCTTAGTGTTAGGAGCATTCAGAACTTGCTGCGTCCTGTATTCCAGCAATAATCACAACATGGACTGTATTCTAAGATATGCACATGTGTCGGAGATACAAAAGTCTATGCATTACATGAGATAACTCTGGAAGGTGCTGTCTTGGGCCCTGTCTATGCTACAAAGGATTCTAGGCAGTCGAGCTATATTGGCAAACTTTTGTTATGGTGATAGTGTGTTCTAACAAAAGTCCTTTTATTGGTTTAGCTGTTACCAGTTAGTAACAGTTAGTATAAGCTGCATCTACACTAGGGCTTCTGCTGGCATAGCTAGATTCGGGTTGTGTTTTGTGGGGGATTGTTTTTCACCCTTCTAACTAACATTGGTCTGTTAGTACTGTTTTTTTAAGTGTAGACAAGGCCATTAACAAAAAATTCAAAAAACCAAAACCCTTGCCTTCTATCTTTTATATGATTGTACCATCATTTCTTTAAGGTAGGTTGTGGCTCTTTTCAGAATGGGAGTTTTAACCATTTTTCTTGATGTTTGTTTTGGTTTCTGGGTTTTTTGCATGTAGTAGTAAATTGGCTTCTGTGCTACAGTTGTAACTTAACCTAATAACAAAGTAATTATCTG
Source organism: Alligator mississippiensis (assembly GCF_030867095.1). Lineage (NCBI taxonomy): Eukaryota > Metazoa > Chordata > Crocodylia > Alligatoridae > Alligator > Alligator mississippiensis. The sequence goes on along the minus strand of NC_081825.1, from coordinate 238,939,704 downwards.
GGTACTAGGCAGTTTCAAAGAGTTAATGTAAATATAATCTCACTCTGTTCCTGAAGACTAGTTTCAGTCTGAACTTATGCTGTTTTTAATTGGTTTTAAGGGGTTCTGGATGTAGTATAGATGGTGTTTCATTAGCCCTGTTAAAGCGATTTCAGAAATGGTTTAAAACCCCATCATGCAGGTAAGGATGGTGACAACTATTCCTTCATAACCCATCCCTTCTAAAGACTCTGCAAGTGTCATCTTGGAATCCATGGGGATAATGAAAATGTAACAGGCTTTTAATAAAATACTTTGGCAGATATTTCATTCTAACAAGTGTGCCATCAGACATTATTGTTCATAAAACCCTGAGCTGCTTTTGAACCTGGAATTCAGATTCTATCTCTTTCTATCTGGAAAGATAATCTTCCTTCTTGATAATCTGCTGGTTGTGCTGCCTGTCTCTGCAGGCTCTGCCCTTAAGCTGCTGAGATTTGTACATAAAATACAGTCAGCAGCTCAAATACCTGGCACTATAAGAGAAAGAAAGAAGGACAGAAGGAGAGTGAGGGTAGACTCCTTTGGCTAGGCCTGGACTGGTTTTCTTTAGGTTCTTTGTAATAGCTCTTCTTGGCTTGTGTGTGTGGTGAAATGTTGGGGAAATCGTGTACATGTCCGGAGGCCTCTGTTTGTTTGTTCATGTACCTCAAAGCTAGTCTGAACAGTTTAATATCTGTTTAGACCCAGTTAATTACTTGCCTGTTTGTGCTCCTGTTTTCTCCTCAAGTATTTCAAATCAAGACTCCTCCTTAGTGTGATCCCACTACAGTAGTTAATGCACGTGGGACAGAATCTGATTCAGCCATCCTAGATTTGCCTACTATTATGGGTGGTTTGCAAGTGCATGTTTAGCTACATTTCAGCATAGTTTTCTTTTCTCTGCTCCGGTGTAAATCATTTTCTGACCTGTGCAGGGAGAACTGTTGCCAACAAGTATATAAAGCAACAGGGTTGTTCAAGACTGTAGTGAAGAAGAGAATGTATTGTCTGAATGTCTTTGCTCTGCATTATGTATATGACAGGTACTCGGACTGAGTGTTTATATCTAGGGGCATCATGGTAAAACAGCTGTTAATGTAATGGCCAGTGGTCTGATTTATTCTTTTAGTCTGAGTACTGGAAACAGAGAAATAGTAGCTGAGGGTAGTATTAAAGTTCCCTGTAGGGTATCTGCACTACACTGTGATATGTTTTAACACTAGCAATATCGTCACAGATCCTCCTATGTCTGTGGACTATGCTTGCAAATTAATTTTTATCCACAGTGTTGGGTCAGACTTTGATTGGGGGAGGGAGGGTTACTGCTAGATCCCAAGCCCAGGGGTGACCATTGTAACCAAGTTAATACCTTCTGTATTAACACACACTTTCTGACTTCCCTGAAATAGCTCTGTTTGAACTAGCATGTGTGTCTTTTAGAACAACATGGTGCATTGTCCCATGGAGGTGGCATCTGTCATGCAGATGGGACCATTGGAGAAAGTGCTTCTGACTGGCTTCTTCCTAGATGTTGGGATTTGAATGCAGTGCTTGTGAAGTAATTGGAAATCTTGGGGAGGTGATATCTTTTATTAGACCAACTAGATAGTTGCAAAAAAAAATCTTTATTTGCAAGCTTTTGGGCGCACACATCCTTCCTCAGGCATAGAGGATTGTAAAAAGATTGCTTATGAAGATTGCTGATGCTGGGCAGGCCTATAAATGGTGATTTTTAAATGGGCTGGTGGGGGTGGGTTGTCTGGTTGTCCGTTACACCCTATTGATCCTGGCACCAGGCTGCTCCATGTGTGCTTGTTCTGACCTAGGAAACAGCTGAGCCTTCTTAGCAAGGTGCTGTGGGTGGGCTAATTAGCCCTGCTGAAGGGCAGAACTAATTAGCCTAGGTGCAGCATTGCACAAACGTGGCTCTGCTGCTTCTGTTTTGGAGCCAGCACGTGTGGACCTAGCTCCTGTCGTTGTGCAGCATGTCTGCCAAGTGGACCAGGAGGCAGGTAGGCTGTGGGGCCTCTGTGTGGGTTTGGAGGAAGGTGGGCTGTGCAACTTGGGAGAAGGGGCAAGCTGTGGGGTGACAGGTGACATTGGGGGTACAGGGAGGCTGCAGGACTGTTCAGGGGGCTGGTGTGATGGAGAACCCCTGCTTTGGGATATCTGTAGCTTTCCTCATCATTCTGACCTCTGCTCCTACGTGGAGCCTTATTGTGGTGTTATAACCTTTTGTCATAGAGACTGTTTTACTCTGTCCAGCCTGTGTCTGTGTTGTGTAAATGGGGTAAGCCTAGACTTGGCATGTGTGGTTCTTTAGTACTGCTGAGCTGCTCATTGGCTGGCGTTGTATACATGAGGGACTTGCCTATTCTTAATTGGTTGCCAGTTAACCTGTGGCAGTTTAATGGGTCTGAACAGGGTTTCCCACAGCTTGTCCCAAGGCACCAAGTTTGTGGTTTACATTTTCGTAATCACTCCGCAATTTAACTCCTTAGGTAAAAACTGTCAGTATAGGCAAGTGCTTCCCTCTCCCATCCCCTCACTTGCTCCCTAGGTACTAGTAGGAAGGGAAGGGGTGTGTGCATGCAGGGGAGTGGTGTGTCCTTCCTTTCTACCTGTTCCCTCGCCCCCCAAAAAGGCATTTATGCCTACACTTACCAGCTCTGCTGTCCTGACTAGAGAGCTGAGTTTCCTTGTCCATCTGGGAAAATCTCCTCTTCTTTCCTGAAGGGAAGATGATGATGTAGGGGACTGGTAACCCAAGGGATCTGCCATAGCTCAGCCAGGTTGGGGGTGGGAAAGGGGATTTTGCTTAATGTAGGGGCATGTTGGGGTAGTGGGAAGAGAAGAGTCCCTCCCTGCAGGGAGACTTCCATGTTCTTGTTTTACTCTGGTTGTTTTCAGGGGGGTTAAAAAAACCGGGGAACTCCCCAGTTTCTGCCTTCCCTACTTCATGGAGGCTTGATGGCAAACATGGGAGAGTTTGTTTTTGAGCCTGACCTGTTCTAGCATCTGGGGCCCTCTCCTCTTATTGGGAAGGGCAGCCAGGCATGCCTTAGCCAGCAGCCCTTGCAGAGCAAGCAGTATAAACAATACTGTAACTTTCCAGGTAGAAAAGAGTTGACATACCTGGCCTAGGCTGCAGGGAGGGGTGGTGTGGGCTTGGAACGTGTGGTTTGTGGTGTTCAGTGTTTGGGGTTATCTGCATCTCTGAGCACTTGTGCTGCGGAGACGGCAGAATGGTAAATCACTAGCAATCAGTGTAAGCTGTGCAAGTGGTTAGGACAGAAGGAAGGGTTTAGAAGCAAAATCCATTAGAGAATGTCAAAGCGGATGCTTCTCCTTGCTGAGGAGTGTGGATTCTCCTGAAGCAGGCAGGCGCCTCTCATGGTGCGAGTACCCTGCCTCTTAGAAACAGAAAAAAACTGCTTGGTACACAATGCAATCTCTTCCCTGGAAGAGGGAATTTATTTCTGAGTCTCGAGGTCCGCCTGGCCTGAGGTATGTCCAACACTCTGCTCTGCTGCTCCCTAGTGTGATTTAATTTCAGTCTCTTCCTTCAGATTCCCAGATAGGGCTGCCAAGCAGGATTTTGGATGTTAAAGGATATTTAAACATGGTGTTTGCCCTTCTGGGCTTGGCAAGGAAAGAGGGAAAGAAGGATCAGAGAAATCTTTTTTTTGTTTTTTTAATTTGCATAAAACTCGGAGGCAGAAAGTATCCTGTCCTAGCTCTGTTCAGGTTTTTTTACCTCCTTAATAGGCCTGTGAGTAGAGGAAAATTTACAAGTGAACACCAACATCACATTATGTCTCATGTCTGCAAACATGAGAATGATTACAAGCTTAGGGAATTCAAAGAAAAAGAAAGAACAAAAATAACTGACTGGTGCAAAGCCATGGCATCATTGTATGATGCTTGAATAAATTTAAGCACTTATTTATCCAAGTAGTCTTTTAACTTGATGGACATACAGTTTAAGAGATGCTTTCTTGTTTGCAAAAGCAGAACTTTGCATATTATATGTGCCTACGTGCAAGTCGACCCCACATTTTTCCCAGAACCTAATATCAATAACTACAGATACAGACCTTGTACTGTTGTTCCCCCCACAAAATCATAGATAGAGTCAAATAACCAAAGAAAGGACCTGAAGTGGTAACTTCATTACAAATTAAAAAAATAGAAATGACATTGAAACATATTTTTGGTCTGGTATGCATGCAGAAAAATGCCACATGTACATAAGTCAGGACTTGGGGACCTGGTTATAGGTAAAAATGTAAATGCAAGTAAAATGCATGTAAAAATCCAATGCTAGTTTTTAAATTTTCTTTTATGGTCTTTTTGAAGGAAAAATGCAAACTTCGAATCAGAAGAAGACAGTATATTATCACTCATTTTATGTACTTTTATGTGTGCTTGTGCCACACAAATCATGCAGTTACCTTTACTGTGCCTTTTTGGAGTGCCTTGCCTGCACTTACCTTAATTAGCTGCTCCAAGCTGTTCTGGGATGGAAAACTAGTCATCTTTCTCTTCCCCCCCACCCCGGTGCGGCTTAAATGGCTTGCCAGAGTTGAGGTTTTGTTTTTTTTTTGGTATATCTGCTCCTCCCAAATAGGATAATTTAAATTCCACCTAAGAATTATACTAGCCTGAGGTGTTCAGGTGAGGCACTAACATCACTGTTTCAGGATGAAGTTATCGTTTGATATATTTAGATGATGGAGCTGGGAGATTTATGTTACTGACTAGGGTAGATGTACTGTTTTCCAATGAGTCTAAGCAGGGCAGGCTTCTGACCCTGGGGACTCTGGGAGTCTGATCTTAACTCTCTCAACATTGTGTAGACAAAGATTTTTTTTCCCTGTCTTTGGAGATTGCTAAAATGCTTTAGTTATAACTTTCTCCTCCTGGGAGTCCTGTACAATCAAACTTGTGATAACTAGGGCACCTGGCTTTTCAGCCTGAGGGATATGTGAAATAACACTGATAACATTTGTAAACCCTTTTGCAGCCCTTTAATAAAATACCATATGCAGAGTGTATGCTGCTGTTGTAGAAGCATGTATTAGCATGACTTGGTTTGATCAACAGAATTATCCTTGCCACTAATGTTCTCCAGCTGGTTTTGAGCAGAGGCAGGTGGCTGTCATGTGCCTGCCCTGGTTGAGGAGCATGGCATTGGTAGGAGAGGGTATGGCAGCTATACTCCTTCACTCTGGTAATCTGTGGCCAGCACATGGACACCTGTAGCCAAGGCCACTCCTAGGCCATCATGGAACCTGTTCTAGAGCTGGGAATTGGCAGCTGGCTCCAGTCAAACTCCTCCTATGACAGGCACCCAGTGGAACCAAAAGAAATGGGCTCATGCCAGTTGTAAGTGCTTGTTAAAACACCCAAAATGTTATTTCTCCTCTCTGTGGGAAATTTACGACAGTTGAGCTAAATCCTAGTCTCCCTGAATGAAACAATGGTGACTCTGCAGTTGCTTTAAGCAGAGCCCAGGCCTGGTCTGAAAATGAGCTGCAAGCGACTGGCCAATAGCAACTTGCCTAAGTTTTTAACTGAAAATACGACTGGAACCTGCAGAGTGCTGTGCACTATCTGGCCTTGCAGTGTCACACCACCCAGCCATCCCCTTTTGGTCTTTTGGCAATCAATCTGAACATTTACATCTGAGCAGAGCTGGCTTTTAACTTCCACGTCATAAATCTCTTGGGGCTGTAGTAGAAATCTGTCAGTGATGTACAGCTGGGAAGTGTTGTTTCTCTCCCCAACACAGCTTATATTTCTGCAAGGTTAGAAATCACACCTGTTGCAGCAGAATGGCCGAGTAACAACATTTATGTGACTATCTTTCTGATTGCAGAGGCCTGAACATGTGCATGGCAGCATTGGGTTACTTCTAGTTGGAAATAAACTATGGAGCCTTATATTTTTGCACTGTTACAATAATATTGTAGGTATAAATAGGGAAGGGGATAGCACCAGTTTTTAGGCTTCCCTTCCCTCGAGCATAGAGAAGTGCTTCAGAGCACACACTCCTGTCCCTGATGGGGAGCATTTGTCAGGAATTCCATGAGATTTTGCTTTGAGTTCCCTGCTCCTTTGCTTTGCAGTCAATGGGTTTTATTGTGTGAGGAGGATATCCTGGGGCTCTATAACGCCAGCTTTGGAGGTGGATTATTCTTTAATGCCTTCTTGCAGCAGCCTGAGGTGTTTTCCCCACTTTAAATAATTGCACTGCTAGTACAGCTCAAGAGCCACCTGCAGAATTTCCACCAGCCTCCCCTGTGGTATTGTAATATAGCCTTAGAGGCAATATTTGGATGCAGCAGCACTGCATGGTGATGCATCAAAATGACGCTGGTTCATGGCATCCTGGGGGTCTGTATCCATATTCTGTACCTGTGAAACACAGACGTGCATGCCTGTGGCTGTTCTAAGGGTTGTGCTTGTGGGGTGTGGAGTAAATGCAACACAAATTGGGGTGGGTGTCCTCCTTGAATTTCTAGTGCTGTCTAGCATCTCATGCTAACTAACACAATAGAAATGTTCACTCATTCAGTTCCCCATGCTAGAACATGCCAACCATACTTGGCAGTCTTCTGCTTCAATGGTCTCTTTTAATGAGTTTAATAGAGATAAGTAACTGGGTGTCAAAGCAAAGGCAGAAAGTGGCTGCCATGGAGATGACAGAAAGTGTTGACAAGCCAGAAGTAGCATTGGTCCATTTGTGGTCCAAGCTTACACATCTTCTGTGGGGGGGGTGGGGGGGGATTATTGGGCTTGTGCCAATTTTATATAAAAGTCTGAAAATAATTGGGATTTATCTTCTCTCAAACATCAGAAGTGGGGTGTAAACAAAAACAAACAAAGTCTGGTTAAAGAGCACTTCCTTTTTGTTCGGGTTTCACTTCCTTGGTGCTTAAGTTTCATAATACTACTAGTTGTCTTGTCATCCGTAGCCTGGATTCCAGGGCAAATGAGGCTTGCATATATAGGGGTAAGCACTAAATGAAGCAACCAGTGGGATTTAATGCATCACATAGACTGCTGACAGATGTGGAAAAAAAGACCCAAAAATGGTGCTTTACTTTCAGCTCAGTGTGCCCCCACACTGAGCGCAGCACTTGCCCAGAAGAGGGACCATGTTAGTTTGACCCGGCTCACCCAGTGTCTGCATAGATTGGGCGCTTCAATGGGGCTTTTTGGTGCTTTATCTAATAGCTGATTGAATAGCTATTAATAATGTTGGAGATACGTAGATTGAATCAGCTATTGGATAAAAGCTCTGAAAAGCCCCGCTGAAGCGTCCAGTCTATATAGACTCTAGGGAACTGGGTAAAACTAATGTGGTTCCTTTTCTGGTAAAGTGCCTTTTTGTTTTGTATTCCCCCCCCAGTCTGTCAGTGACCTTAGTGACTAACCCATCTTTTTTTTTTTATAGGTCGCCTCTATCTCATCAAACAAATTGACTTGCTGAGTCGATTGTGCTGCTCATTTACTTTTCTTGATTTCATTTGAGAGAAGCATATCTGACACAAATCATAGGAGGAATTGATCCAATGCAAATCATGTGGGGAAGGCAAAATGAAATAAGCAAATTATTTTATGGCTTGCTAAGGACTGACTCACAGCTGTCTTCCAGCTTTCCATATTCCTCTTCAAGTGGTGTGCTTTCATTTATTCAGGGTGTCTTTTCTCCCGGTGTCTGAAAAGGTTATTTCTTGCTGCTGAACTTTAAGGAATTGCTTTGACCTCTGGGATGATGGATCTATCTGCCCTGTTAGAATTCCAGCCATTTGGAAAGCTCCTGTACTGTTTGAGACAAGCTGCACTTTGAGTGGTGACTGCCTTTCCTATAGCTTTATACCTTTTGAACAAGAGAGTGTGGGTGCGTAGTGTTATAAAGAGAATAATTTATGAAGCAGAGACGCACCTTGGTGATTCTTAATGCAGTAGCTGTGGCACTATGTACCCAATAGGGTTCCAGTTGAATTTTTCACTGGTCTCAAATATTTATTGATTTTGGCATGCCTGAGAGTACATACAAAATTAAGTGGGTAAGGCAGCAATAAAAACCTCAAACCACATGTGTGAACACAGGTGCAAAAAATTGCATCTCTTTCTCTCTTTAGGTCATGTCTACACTTACTTGGTGTCTTGCCAGAGAATGCCTGCTACCTCCTAAAATGCAAGCCATGTTACTGTCTTGGCTCCATGCAGAGCATGCACCAAGAAGCTTGCATTCTTGAGGCAACCTACTGGTGTGCACCCAGTGCTGCAATATGGCAGTTTACAGGCAGTCCTCTGACTTATGACACAATCAGTTCCTGAAAATCTTGTCTTAAGTTGAAACATTGTAACTTGGAACCAATTTTCTCATAAGAAACAGTGTTATAAATGAGGGTTTGGTTCCTGAGCCAAGGCCCGATACCCTATTTTCACCAAAAATACCCCAGAATTTTGTACTCGATCAATTATAGATGAGTAATATAGCTACATTAATATATTTTTATTGTAAATAGCAATTATATTGATTTTAGAAGGACTTCTTTGAGGTGACTTTGCTGGACTTTTTGAAGGGCTCTTGGTTGGACTTTGTGAAGGGTTCTTGGCTGGACTCTTCTCAGGAGTCTTGGCTGCAGGTTTTTCTGGAGTCTTGTCTGCTTTCTTATAGAAAGTGTCCAAGGAAGTTTGGACAGATGTTCTCCAGGGAGATGAGCGGTGCAGCAAACTTGTTCGCTGGCATGGCATTGCATTGGATCAAGCATTGTAAGTCGAAACTGGCGTTGTAAAGTTGAAACAGGGTGTCAATTTATAAATGTTGTAAGTCAAGGACGGCCTGTATTGAGAGGTAGAACGTGTGGTGTGGGTGTGGCATGCTTCATTACGGCTCTTCCTGCGGCTGTATTAAGGTGGTGTAGCTATGCCCTTAATGTCGGCTCCAGACCCCGTGGAGGTCAAGAAGTACTTTCTACTGACCTACTGGGCTGTAGGCCAGGTCCTTCAGGGATGTACTGTGTTTGGTTAAGCTTCTGACATTTTATTCTACCTGGTTGCATTTATGACAATGATCTGGAATTTTCTATCCTTGGTGGGACAGTCCCTGAGCTTCAGACAGGAGGTGATGAGCTTTGCAAGCAACACCAGAGGAGGGGAAGGATGAGGCATTGCTGCTGAGGCAACAGTGGAAGTCACTGTTCACTCCCCTCTTTTTAAAGGTGTTTTCTGCTGGATAACAAACTTGTTTATAGCTTAATTTGTATTGCTGCTTCTTAAGGAAGCTGTCTCCTTTTCAGCTGATGGGTGAGATCTCTAGAGTTCAGAGCATGTTGATCAGCAGATGTAAAGAGCTCCTTCAATTCTTGGAGACACAGAGGACACTTGGTGACAAAGTCTCTTCTGTAAGAAGCTTATTGAGCAGGGTAAAAGACGGACCATGCTGGAAGGGATGGCTGAGTGGGGCAGGGGAGATGGAGACCAGGCTAATGAGGTGGAGTAAGTGTGGCGGTCCCCCTTGAATGTCTGCTGGCATGGAAATAAAGCAGTCTTTCTCCTCTGTGTACTGTGATTTCTTTGTAAGTCATTTTCTTAAATTCTCTCTGGCCTGGTTTTGGGGAGAAGGCAGAGAGTAATGTTGGCATTAAAATCCAAAGAACAGAGAGCTTTACTAGGAGTTTGGAGATACAGGTACTGTTCTCTAATTGGCCGCTCATTTGCTATGTTAGTGGTTCTCAACCTTTTTTGGATGAGGGCCCATTTGTAAACATTGGCCAATCTCGACCCAATGCCACTTGCTCCCAACCCGCTGCCCACCGCCCCCGCAGTGTGTGGGGTGGAGGGGATGTGTGGGGCATGGGGTGCCCAAAGCAGCCCCTCACAGGCTAGAGCTCTGCCAGCGTGCAAGGGAAAAGCCACTGTTTCCCACATTTTTCTCCTTTAAAAGAGAACCCATTTTTAAAGTTTGTTTGCGATCCTTTGATATAGTCTTATGTCCCACTTTTGGGTTATGACCCACAGGTTGAGAAACCCTCTACTATGTGACCTTGAGCAAATCACTTAATATCTTTAGGCTTCCATTTCCCTGCCCATCTTTCCTTTGTCTACTTAGAAACCAGGTGCTTCAGGGTGGGGACTTTTTCTTACTCTCTGGGTGTGTCTACACAAGATGCTACAGCGCTGTAGCGTCCGTTGCAAAAACAAGGATGCCACCACTACATCACTGTAGTGATGTGCTCCCTTGTTGGAGCGTATTGCTACAGTGACAAAGTGGGCAAAAATAACTGTGCAGGCGGCACAGTGCAGAATGGGCTGTTACTGTGCTGTCTTTAAGTACTTTCAAAAGGAAGTACTAAATGACGATGGAGTAACAAAGGTGCCGTATGGCCACGTGTAGATGTTCCCTGTGTGTATAGCAGCCAGTGCGACATGGCTCTGATCTTGGTTGAGGAACTCTTAAATATATCCAAACAGTCTTTAAGGAAAGATTTGATATTTCACTGGAGAAATGCCTTCCCCTCCCTTCCTCATAGTGGTGCTGTCTTGTACTCTGGCTACTAAGGCTGGGATTTTGGTTCTAGTGTTCCAAATCCCAGAGTGACTTTAAACTGCCTCTCTTCTTTATTTATTTATTTTTTAAATTGAATTAACCTGTGACAAAAATTTTTCTCTAGTTCTTCACCTAACATGGATACAGCTATGCATTTTCTCCATCAAAGTTACACTGGCTAGAGCAAAGATGATGTTCAGTCCTAGGCAAGTGAAAGTGTTAGAGGCTGGAGCATTGTATTAGTTGTAAGAGATTGGCTCTTTGGCTAGAAATAGATATCACTGAGTGAAGCAGACCAGTTCTGCCGTGATGTGTAACGGCACAATCACTTAACTAGGAAAAATACACATCACCCCTTGTCCCTCTCTTGATGGTGCAGGGAGAGGGGCAATGTGATCTCCCCACTTTCCCTGCCCAGCCAGGCCCAGGGCACAGGCCTTGCTGAGTTGGGGAAGCAGGACTTTTCCCTGCCCAGTCAGAGCTGTTTGCCTGTGATTGCAGAGGAGCAGGTCTGGTCTGACTGAGCAGAGAAGAGTTTGCTCTGAAACTGATTCCTGGTAAATATCATATGGGTCTTTTCATGCCTAAAATATGGCAATTTTGGGTGTGGACTACCAGTCTGGCTCTTGTGTTTTTAAAGAGCTAGCATTTTCTTTCTGTAGTTTCACTTTGGAGTATCTCAGCTGGTCTCCTCCCCCTGCCTCCTTGGGCGTGTACTACTGGTTTCTTATTGCCATGGGATAGGCTGTTTTGGCGGCTTGCTGGGTCAGTAATCATGAAGGCTTTCTGCAGGCTCTTTCCCAGGTGCCCTTGTAGTTTTCTTGTTTAGTTGGCAGCCTGTATTGTTCAGAGTTCAGCAAGGCATGGTCTGGAACTGAGCTGTGTACCTTGATTACCAAGTTGGCATAACCAGTTGGTGCCACGCAAGCCTTTTTTAACTTTTATGTGTCACAAATGATGCAAATCTGTTGTTATTGTAGCCTGCTGTAGATGCCTGTGTTTGTAACAGAGTTGCTGACTGTGCATCAGGTGACCATCTCTTCTTGGAATATGGCCAGGACTTGGTATAGGGTGAGGCCAGCTCCTTTGGGAGATCCTTGCTTAACCTTGCCCTACTCACCCAGATAGTGTTCAGTGCCTTCTGGTCCTCACTTTTTGAGTGCTTGCTTTTGTAGGGAGCAGAGGAAAGTGACTGGAAAGAGCCTTTCCTTCCCAGGAAATTATGATTAATAATGCTAAACAATAACCCCTTACATTTGCTGAACCTTTTGTTCCTGATTGATTCCAGAGACCTGTGTGAATAGCCTAAACATGACCCAGGGGAATCTTTCTTGCTTCCATTTCATTCTGTGCTTCAAAACACTTTCTCTGCCTATTTTTGGCCCTACTAGTTGGGTTTGAAGCCAACAGGTCTTCAGCAGCCCTGAGCTACCTTCAGGAGAAGAGACTCCTGGGTTCTCAGTTGTCAGAATGTGGGTTCTTGGACTAGAAGATGGGAGGGTGGAGGGGACATTGAAAGTACTTATTTGTACCTTTCCTTTGTATAAATTGCTCTCCAAACTTCAATGCCTTCCCTGGCTCCAAGGAAAGAGTAGTTATCACTGGCACAAATCACTCTTGCTCTGTGTGGAGATGGACAGATCTGTTGAATAGATGATGGTCCAGTATATTTGCATTCAGCAGAAAATTGGAAGAACTAGAGATGTAGATTTGCCCACATCCTATTGCCATATGAAAATAAAACATTGCCCCTCTAACCCCCAACCGTTTTTTTTTTAATTGGAGAAATGACATGTTCCCTGTCAGTAAGTGGCTCTGGAAAACCCTGGGTCTCAAGAACTGGCTTATTGGCTGGCTGTTTAAACAGGATTCATCTTTTTCTCTTTCTTCCTCCTTTGCAGGCTGCTTACACATGGAACAAACTGGGGATAATTCTGTGCGTAGCTGAGCCATTAGTCTGTTTGATGTTGCCTTTTTTTTTTTTTTAGCTGCAGATCTCAAAGCCTCTAAGATTTTGAGGGCCAGTGGAAATCCCTGAAAAATGCCAGGAGAGTCTGGGGTCCAGACCAGAGGCTTGGTGTGGGGGAGAAAGAATGGGAGGCAGTTTGGTGTTTGTCCTCTTTACTCTGTCCATAAAAATTGACAGGGCAAGGAAGGGCAAATACAATATTCAAAGGGAAATTAAATCTTGAGTGTTTAGTGTGGCAGGAGAGGGAAAAAAGAGGAATTGGGGGAAGAAACCAGGATCTGTAGGCTGTGATTTAATGAGAGCTGGGCTAGGGCTGACCAACTGACCTGACTGCCTGTGGGCTATATGCAGACTGATAGATGTGAACATCTGGCCCACAGGCTCCCACACAGCAGCATGACCAGGAAGGGAGGGGGGTGGTATACACGTGGCTGCACACGTGGCAAGGGGGAGGGTGTTCATGGGTGTGGTTCTTGAGTCTGCATCCCAAGCTGCATGCAGCCCCTGGCTGCCCAGAGGCTGGATAGCCCTGAGCTAGGCCATGTTATAGAAACCAGTGGGGAATTAATCCTCCAGCACAGAGCAATGTGGTACCAGTAGCTGCTTGCTGTTACCTGTTCTAAACCTCCTTTCTGGTTTCTGGCAGAGTGCTTTTAACTAAATCTCCTGGTCCTTTCCCACTCCCCAAGGGCTGTGAGACTGTATTTCTGGGCTCTCTGGAATTGTTTTACTCCAGGTGCATCTCGGAGAAGGAAAGTGTGGATTCAGCAGCATAGCTCCAGACAGCTGGGACTGGTGGGTCAGGAATGCAGTCCTGACAGCTGGAATTGGACTGAAACAGCTAACACAGTGTGTGGGGAGGCTGGAAAGAGGAGAGCAGGCGAGAGCGGCTGTGTGCCTGCACTTTTAGAAAGCAAATCTGCAGGGACCCAACGTTGCTCACATTTCCTTCCCTCTACCGCTCTTTCTTTGTCCTGTTCTCTACTCTAGGCTGTACATGTCATATATAATGTATGCGTACACCCACACACATTGTACTGGCACCTGGCAGAGCCATTAGAGCTGAGACTCTGTCAGCATTTTCATTAGAAGCCCACCCAACCCCCCACTTTTGGCTTTTGCAAAAAAAAAAAAAAAAAGTTGTATTATAATGGTTTTGTACATCATGATGATTCAGACCTTCAGGCAACTTTGTTTCAGCTCTTGCCACAGTGGTTCCAACATGTGTCAGTCACCTAATTGTGCTATGGGAGCGTGTCTCCCATCATTTTTAAAAATAGAAAGAGCTTTGACAGAACTTTGGTAACCAAACTGACCTTGTGAACAGCCATTACTGGTCAGAGAGGTCAAAAACTTGGCTTCTTGCACTTTTTAAAAATGGTTATTATTTCTGCTGTGAAAAGAAGCAAAATATGGTTATGGTTGGAGATGGGATTTGGATCCTTTAATCTCCCAGATGCCAGTTCAAACTGAGCACAGGCTGGAACTGCCTATAAACTTGCTACTGGTCTGTGTGATGTATATGTGAAAGAAGTTTGGCCGTTGTGCGACTCCTAGAGGGTCAGTGACCATGGAGAACCCAGTTAAGACAACTTGTCTAAGTACAGACAGTCAAAAAGCCTGAGGCTGAATTGATTCAGTCTTTGCAAGTTAATCTAAACTGCAGAGATTAAGCTGAGTAACAACTGGACAGACCTTCATTTTTGATTCAGGAAATACAGACAAAGACCTGCAGTGGCTCAGGCCAAAAGCTGGGGGTGCTAGAGCACAACTCTGACGTAGCTGGCGTGGGCTGTGTGTTTGCTTCCTTTCCTCTTCCTGCTGCCTCCAAGGTCTCTGGGATTTGCAATCCAGAATTACAGCAGCAGGACTCTGCAGGCTTGCTCATCACTTCCTCCTCCAGCTTCCAGGTGCCTCTGGGATTTGTAGTCCACAGTTGCAGTCAGCAGTAAGTTTAGCAGGGCAGGGCAGCTCTGTACTTGGGAGAAGAGGGGCTTAACCCCAGACCCCAGCAGAATTTTCCTGGGGGTGGGGGAAGTCCCTGCCTTTCTCCTCCCCCCCCCCCCCAACCCTTCTGTGTCAGAGCAGACAGCCCAGCCCAGCCCAGGGCTGGAAAGCATACTGGGATGCTGGGGAACTGTGACTGAACTTGAACCGAGAAGGGGTCTGGGACAGAAGTTTCAAAAACTGGTTTGACCCAAATCAGTTAAGTCTGATAGTACATTCAACCAGGTTTATCTTTAAACCAGTTTCAGCCATTTTGAAACTGGTTTATGTGCACTGAACTTCTGTTGTGTTACAGGTTTAAACCAGTTTCTGATGACTTATACCGGTTTATGTGTAACTTCTGTCCTTAGCCCTGGTGTGAATGGGCAAGAATGACAAAGGACCAAGTAATGAATTGAACTGCAGAGATTGATCTTTCTGAGTCAGGCCTGAAGTGTGTCAGCAAGGCCTTTGTGTGGGAACTTGTCTTGGTGCTGTTCCTTTTGTGAGTATAAGTTTTCAATCTCCAGACCTGTCAAGCCAGCACATTTCACCAGCACTGAGCTAAGAGGAAGAAAAACAGGTTAAATCATAGATGAGGGAGAAGATACAAAAGCCTTTAACTTTATAAACTGTGTGTGTGCATGTGTGCCCCATGCTTGCGTGTGCACACACACAGACACACTTTGAAGCTGTTTAAATTAGAAAACATCAAAAAGGGGATTGGAATAGGAGGCAGTCAATTGGAATAGTGATGTTTGTTTGTTTTGTACTCTGTTATCTCTGAAATAGCTCCCCAGTTAATTCTTCCCCCCACCAAAGCAAAACTTTCACATCAAAAACAAAACTCGAAGCCTAAATAAAAAAATCCAAAATAACAGAAGAAACTGTTCCAAGGCCAAATCTTCCAACTTATGCTTCAGCCTGAAGTGAATGCTTCACAGCTGTGCTGTAAACCCCAGAAATGAGAGCTTTACAGTGAAAACGCTGACAGCCCTTTAAGTAAAACAGTGTACTGCAATTAGCATTCCGTGTTTCATGTGCCAAACAAAGCACAGCGGAGCTAAATGCTATGCTTTGAGTTTTCGTTATTTTTGCAGCAGTAACAGATCAGATGGTGTGCTCAGACAGTAGATTACAGCCTGTGTCGTGTGCGCTGGACCCCGATAGTTAAACATGGTTATGGCAGTCGGTGCAATTTTTCTGCAGGTGGTCTGGAAGGCAGTGGAAGAGGTGTTTGTCTGAGAATGGGGCTAATTTTAGCGTTTGACACTCCCCATTTGGGTTTAGCTTTTCTCCAGAATCTCAGCCTGTTCTTGCCTGTATATCCTTATGCGCTGACACTGTTAACGCATGACAAAGATATATCTTTGTATTTAGACCTCAGTGTGCAATAGCATGACCTTTGTCTTATTACAATGGGTACTGCACAGTTAATTGGCTCTCACCCAAGTTTTAGTCTTGATTTCTCTTCTGCTATCCACATTAAAAAAAACCCTCTGACTTAAGTTTGGAGGCACTGTAAGGCCCCAGATTTGTGTTGGTGCACGCAAAATTAAATTCAGAACTTTCAAGAGTTTCTGAACCCATGGCAGGAGAATGCAAGGGACAGCCAGGAGAACTGAAAGTCTCATGAAATAGGGCCCTCCTCCTTGGAGCTTCCTGCACTACTGGGGCTTCTGCAAGGCTGAGGGTACAGTGATGCTTATCATCTGTCCTTTAAAAGCATTTTTTAAGAAAGAAGAAGATATTATTACACAGTGGTTCTTCAGACAAAATCTGTAACTGGTTATTTGATAACTACAGTGGTGTTATTGAAGATGATCTAGTCTTTCCAAAATGCAGTGACCAAATTCCCTCCCTGGTCACTAACCACAATGGGCTTTCTGGGCCGCCTTCTCTCACAGGAGTGTGCCTTTGCCTATACATTAATAAGTTTACCCACATTCAGGAGGGAAAGATGAAGGGGAATGCCTAATGTAAGCAAATAAAGGGGAATGCCTTATGCAAGTGAATGATACATCACCAGTGATGGATGTTGTCTGGATGAATGTTGACTGCATTATACCCTTTGGCCTACAGAAGCATTTTGTTTTGTTTTTTTACGCAAGATCTTGTCTTGTTTGGGAAATTTCTCAAAGTAGTCATTCCAGATACGAATCTGTTCTGAGAAAAATATTCTATGTGGAAGTTCATTTTCCAGAGTAAGCATTCACATGGGGGTAAGCTGAAATAACTACTGGAGAATTATTCTGGAGTAACCATTTGGGTAACCTTCTAAGTTGGACAAAGCCTTAGAGCTGTTGTAGTTCTTACTGATGTCAGGCTGCAGATGGGAGAACTCTTGATTGCTCTCCAGGCAAGATTAAAATGTAGGATGGGTACTGTCTTTGTCAGGAATGGCCACCCCAAGCGACAGTCTGCTGGAAGTACTTGGTTGCTGTAGCTGTAGGAATTGGTGGTTGTGGTGCTGTAGTTATACTTGCCTATAGTACATTCCTGTCCTGGGAACAGTTTCCAAGAGCATGGATGTTGGAGAGGTCCTCTGTCTTTTAAGGTCTTCTAGGTCTTTATTTCTGCACTTGGGCCTACTTTTGTTGTCATGTTTAGCTCCTTTGTCCCTGGGGAAGGTGCGGAAAGCAGCAAAAAGCAGAAAGTGCAATTTTCTGGCCTAGTCTGTGCACACGTACATGTGCATACATGCATGCTTGTGTGAGCAAAGGAGGGAGAAAATTCCTGGTTTTGTGTTAGGATGAGAGATGCGGCAAACTTACTGTGTTGCTATAGTATTTCTGTCTGGTGTTGGAGTAACATTTAAGACCTTGTTCAACCTACAGCTAAAACCAGGATGGGAATACCAGCTACCAAAAATGGGTCACTTGACTAATTGTAGACAAGAGTTCTATTTTTTCCAGGGAACTTGGATAGTGAAGCCATGCTGTACATCTCTCCTGTTGGGTGAGCTATGGCACAAGAGTAACAGAGATCCTACCAGGCTAGGATGGAGGTAGGGGTTTAGTAGCATGGCTTGGCTGCCATGGTTCTCACTGCCAACTCAATATTGCTAACCCAGATTGTACTGCACTATCACATTGGCTTGATTGCTTCCTTTGGGGCCCATCTTCATAGCATTATTTATTGCACTGGAGAAACACTTTATATATTTGGAGGGCTGTAGCATGATTCTTTGCCAAGGGCTGATGCTATCCATACAAACCAGAGTACAATGTATGGCTCCCATGTCTTTAACCTTAGATATTGCTACATTAAGTGGACCAAGAGGGAGTGTTGTGAGACTCTTCCAGGCTGCTCTGGCATAAAGGAACAGGATCCCATGTGGAATAAGGATGATATATGTGTATGGGGAGGGGGGCGGTCTAGGTGATGCTCACCAGTTACTTTTGTCCTACCTATCTAATAAAGAAACAGTTGCCAGTGGCTGGTGGTGTTCAACTTCTCTAAACATCAGAGAGAATCTGAACCAGTGGTAAAGTTTCTTTCTGAGGGAGCTGGGAGCAGCGGGTGTCACTTCTTGTTTTTGATTGCTCTTCCTGTTCACGGCAGCTGACTGAGTGCCAGTAAAACCAGTGTTTATCAGTAATTCAGTAGTAACCCAGAGAAAAAAATTCTGGAGAGAACTTTTGACATCACTTGGTCATGCAGCTGTGTGCCTTTCTAGGGTGTGATGCTTTTTGCAATGTGTCTGCCTTCTAGTGCAGGAAGCCAGGAAATCTATGGCTGTTTGCAGCAGTGTGGTGAGAGTATCAGCTATGAAAGCACAGTAATGGGATCTTCCTTTCTGTGATGATCTGTCAGTAGGTTCTCACAACTTGAACTTCCTTGTAATGTTACCATGTCAGCATTGAGCAAGGTGCTGTGTTGGTTGTCTTCATAGTGTCACCTTGCTGGAATAACTAAGCAACCTTAGGGCCCAGTGATTCAATAGAAGTGCACCTGCAACTCCTTGCAAGGAAGAGAAATTTGGTACCTGTGAAGTCTGGCCACTGCTTAAATGTCTGAATATGAACTTAAAGTTAAGTGCCTTGTTTTAGGCACATTAGTTTGAAAGCATTGGCCTCAGGGTCACAGAGAGTAGTGATATGTAACATGGGTGTAATGTGACCTGAACTCTGTAAGAGTTTTGGCAGTGTTGTCCACAATGTACGGCAATGTTCAATAACACTTGTCAGGGACTTTGAGATCCTAGCCTGAAAGTGCCAAGGAGTATAAATATAATACAAGGCATGAAATAATTAATGCAGAATTTCCTAAAATCCAGCCTCCTTTCTGCAATGGTAATTTGGAGGCAGATTTAATGGTAGACTTGATCTTAGCAATTACTTGCATGCTCAGATGATGGCAGTTAAATATTCAGTTACCTATTAAGAAAGTACAAGCAGGTATCTGTGTGTCTGAAGGCTGACTGTGGGTATAAAAAGGGATATTAACTTGATCAATTAGAAAAATAGAGACCATGCTTCCAGTCCTTCATGCAAACTGACTAGGACCCAGGGCTCTTCTGTTTTAATGTTTGCTGTGCTCTCCCATTCATGTCAGATTAGGATTCAGAGACAAGTGCCTGTTGGCTTCCTTTTTTTGGTTTGGGCACAGTGCCATCCTACCCTTGCTGTAGGATCTTATTAAACAAACACAATCTCATAGATACAGTAAGCAGTTCTGAAGAAGAATAGTTATGGCTGAGCAGAATCTGAGCCTGTGGTTGTCCAGTGAGATCCTACAGCAAGGCAGGACTCCAAGTCCTAGTCTCAAAAGTGGGACAGCACTGTCTGCATGAGCAGCTCTGGATCTGAAAAAAAGGGGCAGGGGGAGAAGAAATGTTATATGTATATATCTATAATTATAATAATAGGCTTATTCTGTCTGTCTAGAGCACTCTGGTTGTCTCAGCAGCCAATCACAATGCTTACCAAAGCAACCTGTTGGAGTGCTCCGGACAGACAGAATAAGTGTGTTATTTTAGAAGATCCTGAGGCATTTCAAACAGATATGTAGGCAAGTCAGAGCTAGAGTGAAGCACCAGGGGCCCCCACTGTGGAGCAGGCAGGCTCCACTGGAGGGGGGAGGAAGCAGTCAGGGGCCCAGTCCTTTTTTTCTTTTTTCCCTGGCCCTGGAGCCTGCCTGCCTCTCCTGTGGGTAGGGGGAGAGCTGCTGGCTGGCCCTGAGCTGCAGGGGGCCCCAGTGCTTCCATCTGTGGTGGTGGTGCCCCCCGGGACCACCTGGGCACAGTTCCAGCTGGTGGGTGCTGCCCCGGGGCGGGGTACCACCATTGTGGAGGGAAGCATCAGGGTCCCCTGCAGCTCAGGGGATGCGTGACCCACTGGCAGCTCACTCCCCAGCTGCGGGAGGTGCAGGTAGGCTCTGGGAGAAAAAAAAAATCAGCCCTCTTCCCACTCTTTTGTTTTTGTTTTTTTTCCTTAGCAGAGTCTGCTTGCACAAGCTGCCACCAGATTGTGCAACCCCTGAGCTGCAGGGGGGGCCTGTTGCTTCTCTTTGCAGTGGTGGTGCCCCTTGGTGGCCTGGGTGGGGTGCTAGCTGTGCAGATGCAGCCCCAGGTTACTGGCAGCACCGACCAGATCTAATGGTGCATGGGACACTGGAAGCTCAGGCTTGGCAGACTTCCAGCACCCTGTGCACTGTCCCGCCACCTTCCTGCTGCCCGGGACCCCCTGAGAATGGGTTGGCTGCCCTGGGAAAGGGGCAGGAGGACAGCTGGGTGTGCTGGCAGCCAGAGAAGGCAGTGGGGACAGTGGACAGGACGCTGGAAGCCCGCCAAGCCTGAGCTTCCCCAAGCATGCCTGGGTTTCCAGAGTCCTGTGCACCGTCCCCACCCCCTTCTCCAGATAGGGCCCTTGTACATGTGGGGAATATCACTGTAATTTATGTAACAAACTAAAATACATAGGATGTGTTTTAGTTTGCTACATAAAAAGTCATTTAAATCAAAGTATGCCACTGAGTGTGTACACTGTTATGAAATTTAATTAAAACATGCTGCCAAGCATGTACACTTAGGCAATTAAATTGTTAAAAAGGGCAATTAAACTCCTAAAAGGAGCAACTTCTTCACGTGTACAAGGGCCCTTAGTCATGTGTACAAGGGCCCCCTTATTCTATGACTATAAACAAGTCACAAGGTCAGACTTTTGATAAAATATGTATTTATATTCCTAAGCCAGTGTTTACACATGGACAGCCTTCTGTAGCCTTTTTGAGGGTGAGAAGTTTTGATTCCATTAAAGTATTTGGTCAAAGGATAACTAAAAATTCTGTATTTAAAGAAATACTTTTGTAATAAAAATTTGATCGTAAATGTTTTGCGAGTTTCAGCTTGTGTGTGTAGGTTCAGTTTTGAGTCTTCGAAAATTAGGATCATTCTTCATGGGAATATTCTTTTAGTAACACTAGATCAAACCATGAGGGTAAAAACACCAACAATACCTTCAGCAGTAAGTGTCTCTCTGTAAAGGTGGAGATGAAGCAAAGCATGCCATTTGCTGACAGTCAAAGATGTTCAGTGGCAGGAAAACGCTGTCATGAACCCAAGGCTGTGTCTTTGTCTGAACTACCTAATGACTGCGGGTGGAAGGACAGAGGCAGTGTTTGCTACTTCCAAGCATTTTTACGCTTGCAGTTATGTTGTACTACTGTTTGGATCCTGACAGAGCTTGGTGGAGATGTCTGTGCGCCAGACCAGGTCCTGTGCGTTGGGGAGGGCTGGCAGCATGAATGGCCAAGGCTCTGCCACCAAATTCCCAGATCTGTGGGGAGAGATGAGCACTACTGCTATAGGCTGTGTTGGTGATATGTGTGTGCAGCACAGCAAGAGTTAATGAGGACAGAATAGGTCTTTTGATTAAGTCTTTTAGGTCACATTTCCTTAAGTTAGTGGTGGAAGAATCCTTTGTAATGCCCTTCTAAGAAGCTGAACATAGTCCATTAAAGAATATTATTTATATGTGAATATCCAGATAAAAGATCTGCCTAAGTCTAGCAGCTCCTTTGGGCTAGCCTGGTGAAGGCACATGAGTTTGTGTCCAGCACCACACAAGGCAGTTGGACAGCTGACAACTCAGCCCAAATTCCAGGTGCTCATTTAAAACTGGGACAACTGGTTGTGGCCTTTTGACTGGAGTCTGGAGCAAGACTTGAACTTGCCCCTCTGGAACTGTAGCAAGGTGCCCCCTTGCTTCTTCAGTGGTAATGTAGCCAATAGCAGATAATTTTATATAGCAATATTTGGGAAACTGTGTAGTTAAAGCCAGTCGGGGCTACATCTGCATTGAGGTCACATTGATGTCTGTTATGGCAACAGGTATAACATGGACAAGGCCACAGCGGAATCACTTGAGTAACTCATGTCATGTGTCAGCCATCTTCTCTGGGCCTGAGAACATAGTCTTAACCCCTATAAGATTGAGGCAGAGAGCTGGAGATTCCAGCTTTGATTCTACCTCTAGAAGAGTTTGTGCTTGTGTGTCTGTGTGTGTGTGTGTGTGTGTGATTATGTCCACTTATAATGACTTTTTAATAGTAAGTTGTTAAATACTTTGAAGTAGCTGTAACAATCCCGGTCAGAATACAAGTTTCTTCTTTTCTTTTTTCTTTTTTAAAGGGAATACTGAATTGAAAAAAAGTTATTTCCCCACTTTGCTAGTGGGTCTATAGATGCATTTTTAATAGCATGTTCTCATATTAAAAAACAAACAAAAATATCAGATGCAGTTTTGTAGAAACCACATTTCCAAAGAGAGATTCATTATGCAAGAGGAAAGGGACAATTTTATGTTCCCTCATACCGGCTTAAGACATCTGGGCTATGTTATTAAGGGAAAAAGAGTGGGGATGGAGCGTCTCCAGAGGCTGGGATACATGAAGTCTTCTAACCTTCATGTCACTAGTCTGGAGCCAATACAAGGCAGAAATGTTTGAACTTCTGCCTGTTTCAGGGTAGGGGATGTGTCTTGGCCTGACTCCTAACGGGAGATAGTTGCATCCCAAAACACACTGCTACTCCTGGCATTCTCTTTAGCTACCTGAGCAGTGAACCAAGCAGATGGAGACCACATTTTTTTCATGCTAGAGGGGGCTTTTTTGGATCTGTGTTAAGGCAGCAGGGCAAGGCCTGTCCCATCTCTGCCTTTTGTCCCAGGTTGTTTGCATAAACACAAGATGTTGGTCTCCAAGACATCCATTAATGATAATAGTAATAATTATGGTAATATCCGCATATGCAGTGCCTATGCCTGAAGGCTTATGAATGCGTAACAAAATATAACTAGAACTATGGTAATTAAAACCAGAAGACAACGTGACCCAATAAAAATATGAGTTGGCAGAGATTGTGGTGCTGGAGAAGGCACATGCATGCAACATGTAATAACTAAAACCATACTGCACAAACTGTACAAAGGAAAGAGGAAATGGTTTTGTGCCTTAATCAGGGGATCCCAAGGGCTAAACGTAGGCTGAAGTTTAGGGGCATGGTTTCCTAGAATGTCTCATGCCACTGACTAAGAGCCTAGCCTTTTAATCTGGCATCAGTTTTCTTTGACAAGCATTACGTTTCCTTAAAAAAACCAAGAACATTTGGTCCTTTTTCTTCTTAGGTTGGATGGTCTCCTGCAGTAGTTCTCAGTGTGTGCTTTGTGACCTCTGAAGGGGCATGGGTCATGAAAGGCATTTGGGATGAGGTGGGTTGTAAAACATTAAACACTTTTTACACTTTTTAAATGAAGGAGACAAGATTTCCAAAATAATTTCAGGGTGACAGAATCCTTCCAAGTCTGTGAGGTCATATAGATTGGTAGTTGTATTATGTCATCTTATCATTGCTACATTTACTTTTAAAAGTCAGAATAAAAATGATAAGAGCTTTGGGAAGTTTGACTTTGAGGAAGGGGGCTGCCAACCTGAAAACACTTGAAATATTGGTCTAATGGTTAAGGTAGGAAAGAGTTAGCAGGATCTTGGATTCTGCACTGTGTAATCCATGCCATAGGTGGTGTGGCTTGCGTAAGCCTCAGGTACAAGCAGAACCTCTGGGAATCCCAAAGCTTTAAAGCATTATTAGGAACTGCTGGAACAGGTAGTCTATAGGCCTTGCAGAAAGATCCTTCCTTTGCCTGTTTTGGGTTTATTGCTAGCGGCAGTTTGGAAAAGCAAAGACACATGAGAATGATTACAGATTGCTCCCAGTTCACTATAAAGGGATGAAGGCCTGATGATGGGTTCTTACATCCTCCAAGTGGCTTTTGCTAGTTCTGTCTTTCTAAAGCTGAGCTCATTGTCTGGAAAAATTCAGACATTTCAAGCAGCAGCTGCCTGACTGGACTGCTCATATTTGGGTTTGTGACCCCTGCTCTTCTAGCTTCAGGCTCCCTCTGGATGCTCAGGGGTGGCAGCCTGCTCCATTGACTGTCACATGAGTGACGGTGGATTCTTGTTGATCTTTTGCCTTTCTCAGTGCTGTGATAAGCTATGTACGAGTCTGTCTTTGACTGCAGCTTATGATGCTTTGTGACTTTTTTTTTCTTTTGTATTAGGTGACCTTGGAGAAAGTGTTGGGAATAACTGTGTCAGGAGGCAGAGGATTAGCCTGTGACCCCAAAACTGGTCTCGTCGCATATCCAGCAGGGTGAGTCATTGAGCACATTTATTAAATGAGGGCTGAGCTTAACCTTGGCCGATATAGCAATATAAAGATACTCTCTATATTCAAAACAGTCTTTCGTGGGGAGGTGGCTAATTTGCACTGAGCAGTCTCTTAACTCACTTGTGGGGGTGACAGCAGCTGTAGGCAGTGTCACTTTAATTGATGAGTAGAAGGATTTCATTTACCTGTCATTCTTAATGAGCTTCTTTGTAGCTCTTCCTTCCTCTGTCTGCTTTCAGCTAAGTGTTAAATATCTTGCGTTTCTAATTAGATTCTCTAGTATGGCAAACTCGCACATACATCAATGTGATGTTCAACCTTGAGGGTTCCTAATGGAGCAGGTGATGCTCTCTCTGCAATGATGAGGACTACAGCATAAAACCCCTTTTGTATATATTCGGCATCTTGTGGGCAATTTTGCTCTTCACCTACCTATAGAGAGAAATATATTGGATTATGCTGACTGCTTGTGTCAGTGTCCAGTACCACGCAGTACCTTAACTCTTCCTTTGTTCCCACTTTTATGCTTTTCTTCCTGCCCTCAGAAAATACTCAGATACAGAAGAAAGCATGTTTAGGAGTCCATGGACACTGCTGTGAAAGGTGGGCCACAGTAGGTTACTCAAGAGAACCATTGTATTGTATACTTCCTCTGGACCCAGGAATTGAACAATTTGCCGGTATATCTATCCCATCCCTGGGTGGATAGACTAGTCTTAGATCCCCTACATGTGACAAGAAAACACCCTGCTCCCAGAAGGCTGTGATAGGGAACCACAAAATGCTTAATGTTATTCTATTGAAATGGTGATGTATCACAGCAAAGCTGGAGTTTCTAAATCTGTGTCTTTGAAATATTAGCTCCTGTTTTGGTATTCATCCTAGACATTCATATACATACTAACCTGCTTGCAGGTATCCTGCATTAATGCAGTTTGTATGTGGATATCAGCATCCCTTCTGAATTCCCCAGTTAGTTCTCTTTGGTAGCCAACTGCTTGGTTGGCTCCTGGAGATCGGAGTAGCTAGAAACACGGTGGTGGGCTTATGATAGGCAAGGAGGCCTTAAATCAGTGATTCCTAAAGGGTGAGTGGTGGAAGTGTGCTGTGAGATTTCTTTGTGTGAGGAGGTAAAAGCTCTCCACCTGTCTAGCACCCTGAACCTGCCCCAGCTAATCCGGTGGTGCCTGCAGCTGCTCCTCTGGGGACTGCTGCCACTGCCTTTCCCTGCCCCTAGGCAACCCCTGTGTTGAGAACCACTGCCTTCAAATTATCACTTTAGCTGTGAATACATGCTGTTCCTGTTTGCCAATGTTCAGTGCTTCAGCCTTATGCTTGCTTGGTGGTGTTTTGTCTTGTGGTCAGTGATCTTCTTACCTTTCCATTTTGGTGAGTCCTTAAGCTACCTTTGGGTTGCGGTCTGGGGAAGTTCGCTGGAGTTTGTCTGTTCTGTTGCTTGTTAGGTTTCACTTCCTACTACTTCTGCCTACATGTATCTCTTGAATGGTAGAGCTTCAAAGTCTGTCATGTCAGAGACAGCACGCAAAACTGGGCAGTCTAATTTAACGTTGTATTTAGAGGGTACATGGATTTGTTTAAACAAGTCAGAA
Organism: Alligator mississippiensis; assembly: GCF_030867095.1. NCBI lineage: Eukaryota > Metazoa > Chordata > Crocodylia > Alligatoridae > Alligator > Alligator mississippiensis. The sequence continues at coordinate 238,913,878 of NC_081825.1, read as the reverse complement.
TCTTTGCCCTTCTCTTTAACCGCTGGCTGTACCCTTTCATAAGATATGCCTAGTATCAGTTAATGGGATGTAGACTTGGATCTTGGAGGGGAAAAAAGTTCAGCTTAGCGATAGGCAGTCATCCCAGAACGAGCTGGCAATCTTATGAAAGCAACACTCCATTTCAGTCCTTGTGCCTTGTGAAGTGCCTGTCTGTATTCTGATAGTAATAGTAGACACTTTCACTGCACCCTTGGCAGTTTCCAGATTTCGAGGACTGGAAAAATTTACATATAGAATATGGCAATGAATGGAGCTGCTGTCCGTAGTAATTGACTGAGTGACTGGGGTTCAGCTGTTAAGAGAAAATGGAATAGGGAGAGCAGAGATGGTTTGAGAGTGAAGGTTGATGATGAAAAATCCAGGAGAGGAACTTGGGGGAGAGGACATGCATTGGATGGATAGAGAGAGAGATTTGAGTGGAAAGGTGGATTTGAGTCTGTAGTGTAGAGAGGACAGTAGAAGCCTTGAGTGGAAATACTGTCCTTATTGTAGTCTGTGGACCTTTTGTCATTGATTCCAGGTTTTCATATCGTAGGTGAAAGCAGCTGAAGAATAGGTCAAAAGGGAGAGGGAAGGGTAGATGCCCATGTGTGTGGGACTACTGTGAAGTGGAATAAGGTTGGTATGGGATCAGCCAGGGGAGGAAAACATTCCCTGGAGGGTATGACTAACATCACGAAAGGCAGCGGGGCTGTGGAAGGGGATGGGCTTTTAGACTTTGATGAGAAGAATTTGGGTGGAGGGAAGAGGGTAAGGAGGGGTGGGCAAAATACAGCCCATGGGCTGGATCTGGCCCACCAGCTGATTGGATCCGGCCCGCAGGTGGACACCCATCAATTAACTGTATTTGGCCTGGCAGTGGCTGTCCCTGCTGCACGCTGAATGGGGTTGAATCCCTCCCGTTCCCGCCTGGGGCAGCGTGTGCTGAGCTCCTGGCCTCCCCCACTGGAAGGCCCCAGCCCTGGCCAGCAGGCAGATTCCAGGCAGAGCTGCTGTTGCTATAGCTGCCCAGGGAACTGCTGGGCTCCCCTGGCCTCCAGCAAATCCTCCTCCTGTCCCTGCTTCAGTGGAAGCGAGGGAAGCTGCAGCGTTAAGGGGAGCAGGGCGAGGGGCAGGCTCTGCTTGCAGTTTGCTTTGGTCCTGCTTGTGCATGGCTGGGGAGCATGTGGATGGAAGGGGTGGGGGTATGAAGGAGCTCGATTGCTCACAAAGCCCTGCTGGGTAGGCATGGGGGCAGGCAGGTGGGGTGGAAGCAGCCACAAAATCCAGCCTGGGCTTGTTGCGGTCCCGCCAGACAGGCAGGTGGGGTGGGAGCGGCAGCAGGAGCTAGTGCGGGCTTGTCTACAACCTTGTTGGCCAGGCACGGGACAGGGAAGAGGGGTGGAAGCAGGAGCCAGCATGGGCTAGGCTGCAGCCCCTTTGGGCATGTGTGGGACTGAGGCCAAAAGAGCTGGTGGTGCCAGACTTGGCTCCTTGCCCCCCACCTCCCCCAAGGGCTTATCTTTCTGCCTGCTGGCAGCAGCTGCTTTCCTGCCCCTTTACAATGCACTGCAAGCCAGGCAGACAATGCTGACCCCCCTCTCCCTCCCCCTGCCTGTGGAGGGGGTGGGCTCAGCCACGTCACAGAGTGGGCAGGGGGGAAGCCCCCCACACACGCACACCTAACCCACGCACACCCCCTCACATACCTTACCACCCACCATACCCAGACACCCAAAACTGTCCTATACCCCACCATACCTACACACACCTTACATTATCCCACCCCTCACCATACCCACACACACCCAGCACTGTCCCACATACCCCACACTGCAACCACACCTACACCCATCCGCAGTACACATACACCCCTCCCACACCCCCCCACTGCACCATACCCATACCCCGCATGCACCCTCTTACTCCCCCACACTATACAAACAGCCCCCCCCCCAAAAGGAGTACTTCCTGAGCAAGGGGAGCGACTTCTGGGGGCAAAGGTCAGGGGTTAGGGGGCAGGATGTCCAGCCCTAAGATGGTGACTAGGCAGGTGGGGCACCTGTCAAGGGGTGGGGCTACTCTTGTGGCCCTCAATGCCACATCAAAACTTGTTAAATGATCCTGTAGCTGAAATAATTGCCCACCCCTGGATTAGGCGATCCATGTTGGAGCTGGAAGAAAGGAGGCAGTTGTAGCTGGTATGTTCAAGCATGCAGGAAGCAAGTCAATAAAACTTAAAGTCCTGCCTCTCAGTTGCTGAAAATGCTAGATGACAGCAATGAAACTGACCGTTTCTTATTTTCACCTCCTCTCTAGAGTTTCCTACTTGCCATTGGCAAGTGCATGTAAGGTTTCAGCATGGTTTAGCTAAAATGTAATTTGTTTGCTGCTCCTACTATAAACATACTGTTCTGTTCCTTATACATGGGCTCTTCAAGAGCCAGGCTTGCTGGGAGCCAGTCTGAGTGAGATAAGATCCATCTGTGCCACAAAGCCTTCTCTCCATGACTGCTCGCTGCTCTGTTTGCTCTATTTCATGTTGTCTTGGGTCTTGCCCTTTTATGCTGGGAGCCCTTGGGACAGGGTTCCTGTTCTTTGTTGAGGAGTCATCATTGTTACCTATTGGAAAGTGCCTTGTCAGCTTATGCTGCTATTTAAATAACAGGGCAAAAGAGCTTTCAAAAGAACTTTCCTTGGCTGTGAAAGTCAGACCTGAGGGCAAATGCAGCTGAGTAAACATAAACTGCCTCTGTTCACCTTGTGTTTACTTGTTTTTGGGAGGATGGCATCCTCAGATTGTCCTGAAACCAGGCTGAGTCTCCTGATGCTTGCCTTTTTACTATTTTTTTAAAAATAAAGATTTCTGTTTGTTTAAACTGAAGGCAGGTTAAGATCTGCATCCAAGTCTGACTGTATCCCCTTACATTTGGACCTAGGCAAATATATTCCAATGTATGTATCATCTTCTCCCTGAGGTGTTTTGTAACACTGAATATATTCATATTTAAAGAGGGCGTTGTGGGAGAAGGTGAGAGAACAGGCACAAACTGAGGTGTTTCTGGCTCTTTTACAGCTTAAAATAAATTAATTTGGTTAATAGCAGGCTCTCATTACAATCATGCATGCCAAGTGTCAGTCTAATTAGTGCTATCAAACATGTAAGGACACCTGGGGATTCTTTGGGGGAATTAAAAGGTTATGCAGTTCCATAAGGCTTTGCATAGGTGTCCTTGTTCTTACCAGTTGGTAGCACCGTAGGGCTTAAGGAGGAAACCTGTGGAACATGCCAGCTGCGTGTTGGCTTATTTGATTTGCTCGTTGCGTGCCATGGTTTGGCTGTTTTATGATACTGATGTGATTTGGCACTGTCAAGCCAGTCTTTTGTGTTTGATTTGAATTGGGGTTTGTTACAGGCCCAAGGTGCAGGAGAAACAACCTGCAGATTTGTTTGGTTATTGTTTTTCATTTGCATCCTCAGTGGGGTTTTCGCTCCTGGGCAATTTGCAGACAACTTGGCACCACTGTTGTGCTGATTTGTTTGGTCGGAATTATTTATTTATTTATTTTGTTAGTTGAAACTTTTTTTCTCAAATTGATACAGATTTTCTTGGACTCAGGCTGTTCCTTAAGGCAGCTGGCTCTTGGCACCAATATGCAGTTCCTCCACCACACCCCACATCTTCCAATAACTTCCTCAGTTGTGTACAAATATGCTGAGCATCACAGTCCTGAGATGAAATCCCCTTGCTCTTCTAGCCTGGCCCACCACAGAAGGCCAAATTATATAACAGTTTTGTGTTTCCCTGAGGGAACAATCTTCAAGCACCATGCCTGTTTCAGTACTTCCCCCAAAGCATTGCTGAAGTCATGATCCTGGCAAATTGAGGTGCATCCACCAGTGCATGGGTGGATTAAGCTAAATGAGGATTTGGTCCATAAAGCCTTGCCTTTCTGAGTCTTTGACTTGCTACTGGGAGAAACATTGCAGGCAGCCCAAACCTTTGCACTGGGTTAGCTGTCATGGACTGCCATTAGCCCTTCTGTCCTGGCTGTGGGAGCCAACTGAACCTCTTAGACCACACTGAGCCTCTCATCCCTTTCTTCCTCCCTGGACTTATGGTTTTACATGTGTTCTTTTCTGGCTGGTCTTCAGTGGGATAACATAATTATAGGGGCAAGCATACATGGCAGATATTCTAGGGCAATCCCTTTGTCCTCCTTTTGCCTGGGGAGGCATGAATGGATGGGAAGTGCTTATAATCTCATTTTATAGAATATTCTTCATCTGCCACTCTTGTCTTCCTCCTGTTAAGCTGACAAAGACACAAATGAAATAAGCTCCGAGTAGCTTAACCTGATCTATGTCTGGGACCTGATCTATGTCTGGGTTAGCAGTTGTGTGTGGTGTGTGACACTGTCAGTTTTAACAGGGAAAAAATTGTTGGATTTTTTTTCTTGGCAGGCCATACTTTCTTATACCACCTTTTCCCAGTCTGCCTTCCCACAGCTTTCCCTGCTCCTCTTGGTCTATTTTTTTGCAGTAGCTAGCTGAAGTTCTGTCTCCTAGAAACAGGAAGGGAAACAAAGTTAATAAAATCCTCTGAGATTACTGATGACTTGCATAAAGAAAAAAAAATGTTTTGAAAGGGGGAAAATGTATCTGTCCATTTGAATTCCAGGCCAGATGCTCTGATGACTTGAGTCAGCTCTTTGTTTTCAAAAGCTTGTAGGGCTGCGTGACTTTGTGATTTATTTTGCTTCTGTCTTCTTCCCCTCCCTCCCTCCCTCCCCTGCCCTGCTCTTCTTTTTTTAATCTCCTCTTGACCCCTCTTTTCTTGGCTCACAATCAGCCATGAACCTTTGCTCCATTCAGAGAACTCTGTTACCTGCTCTAGGGAGCAGCAAAAACACACATGATCATGCACAGCAAGCCAGCAGGCTCGTGTTTTGCCCTGGCTGGCTAGTGATAAGCGTAGTAATGCTTTCCTGCTGTGCATTTCTATCATTATGGCTTTCAATTGCTACTATCTGGTAAAGGTGCTGCAGTGATTTACTTGGCTTGTTTTGCTGTTGTTTAACTTTTCTTTCCAGTTAGTGGCTGTTAGGATGGGAACTGCAGGAACATGAGGTCCTTCAGTGTAAAAGCATCCCTTCTGGGAAGTGGAGGTCAGATTTGCATTAGTAATAAGGGTAATGAGTTAGTTAGCTGGTCTCAGCTCCGTGTTATTCTATATCCCCTTTCCCCACAATGAGAAAAGAAACCCCCAGATGTAATTGGGAATTGCTGCTATGTTTACAGAACAGTTGCACCTCCCTGGCAGTTCACTATTCTATTCCTGCAATGAAAGATATACTTCAGAGAGCTTTCACAGAGACTGCATCAGCTTGATGAGTTAGATGCATGTGCACTGCATTTGCTGAGCAGATGACCTGGAAACCTCAGTGTCTGTACAGCTTCAGAATGAATTACCCTTGTTCGAAGATGGGATGGAAATAAATGAGGGAGTCATATGATAAGAGTTAAAGCTGCGAGACCAGTGTTAATGCTGCTTCCCTGTAGTCCTTGCCAGAAGATGTTGACTAAGAACAAAACTTTTTGTTTCAGTTGTATCACATTAAGAATCATAGAAAATTAGAGTTGGAAGAGACCTCAGGAGGTCATCTGGTCCAAGCCCTCAAAACAGGACCATCTCCAACTAATATCCCTGACAGGGCTTTGTCTAGCCGGATCTTAAAAACCTCCAAGGATGGAGATTCCACTACCTCTCTGGGTAACCTGTTCCTATGCTTTACTACCCTCCTAGTGAGATTTTTTTTTTCTTCTTCCTAATATCCAACCTCAAGTTCCCTTGCTGCAACTTGAGACCACTGCTCCTTGTTCTGTCATCTGCCACCATTGAGAACGGTCTAGCTCCATCCTCTTTGTAATCCCCCCTGCAGGTAGTTGAAGGCTTCTTAAATCCTTCCTCAGTCTTCTCTTCTCCAGACTAAATAAGTGCAGTTCTCTCTGCTTCTCCTCAGAGGTCATGTGCCCCCAAACCATTTTTTGTTGCCCTCCACTGGACTCTTTCATTTGTCCACATCCTTTCTGTAGTGGGGGCCCAAAACTGAACACAGTACTCCAGATGTTGCCTCACCAGTGCTGAATAGAGGGGAAGAAACACTTCCCTGGACCTGCTTGCAACACACCTACCAATTCAGCCCGGTATGCCGTTAGCCTTCTTGGCAACAAAGGTGCACTATTGGCTTGTATTCAGTTTATTGTCCACTGTGACCCCCCCAGGTCCTTTTCTGTAGAGCGCATTGTATGATTACCCCTCAGAGGTAGGTACTTGCGCTGTGTAATTTGGAGTGGGAAAACGTGTTCTCTTGGGGCAAATTTCACTTTTTATATTGGCTCCTTGGGGTTCTGTTGGTGAAGAATTTCCTCACATGAGAGCCTGGCCTGTGGGAATGAGCTGGCCACAATGTAGCCTCCTTCTTGCCCTCTACCTCTTGAACTTGGACAGCCCTCCTGAATCATGGCCATCCAGGCTGTATGTCTGCAGATTTAGGCAGGTGATTGACAGGTTACAAACCAACAGGAAAATGACAGCAGCCTGTGTCAAAGAGGAGAGTGGGATGAGTGAATCAACCACAGTCAGCAATTCTCCAGCCAGAAATCTGCTCAGCACGTGTGGAGCTGTCTCAGATGACTGAGTGGTAAGTCCCACTGGCAGTTGAACGGGTGAAGATCTTTTTTCAGCAGTGGTTATTGGTGTGCTCCCAAATTTCTCTTCCAGTTGGATATAAACAAGCTGAACCATTCACAGTTATCCCCATTTGGAGTTGCCTGGAATGTTTTAGCTGTTATTTTCCATCATTATTTAGATGATTGCACATAAGGAACACACAGAAACGAGTCAGTCATATAGGAAAACTTCCTCTTAACTGAAGCTGTATTTAACAAAAGGTGGAAGAACAGCATGCAAGATAGCTATCTGCAGTCTTGATGGTGACACTGGTATTGCCTATACAGGAGAAAGGAGATGGGTGGCAGGGGTGCATTGTAAGAACCTGTGATTGAGGCAAGGCAGGTCCCATCATTGGTTGGCAATCAGTTAGGGCATCAGTCTAAATTTGGCTCATGTTAATAGTGACAGCTGTACTGTGGTGTGAGTAGAGTTGGTGGCTTCATTCTACAGGGTGTTTTAAGAAATGTATATGCCCCTTAGCTATCAGGAATATAGATGGACACACTGATCAATGGCACTTTTCTTAGAAAGAAGGAAGCATAACTAGCAATGCATCCTGCTATAGATGTTCAAAATTCTTACTGTTTACATCCAGGCCCTCATGACACTGAGCATTACAGTTATCTGCATGCTTGTATGCATATTTGGGGGGTTTTGATGACACCCTGTAATTACCAGTGAACAAATGTGCATGATCTGAACTGCCATCAGAGTCTATATACAGTAGTTAATTCCTTGGCCTCTTAGCCTAAAATGAGTTTTTGAAGGCTCTGCTATCCTAACCCTCTCCCTGAAGTCATCATAACTGAAGCATCCCAGTGATTTGAACAGCTATATATATTCACTAAATTGAGTTAGTCCCTGGTGTATCTGGCCATATTTTTATTTCATACTTACAGCTTTGACATCCTAAAATTTCCTGCATCCTTTTTTTCATGGGAGTGGAAGTTGGAAACATAAATGAAACTGTTAGGTAGCTGGTCTTCTTGCACATCTTCAGAGTAATTTTCCATAATTGTTGCATATTTGGCTTAGACTCTGCCCACCCCAGCATGTTAAATATATCTTATGCGCAAAAATAAGTCTAATTGTTCTTAGTACTTACGTATTCATTGACATGTGTGAAGTCAGTAAAAAATATTACTCCTCTTTTTACACCAGTATTTACACTGGTAGAAATGGAGTTGCAGGATGTAGGGCAATGGCTAATTAGGACCAAGTCTAAGTGAGGCTGTCTGCAGAGCTCTTGAAACTCTCCTGACCTACAGGTTCTTCAGGTGCTGATGTACTCTGCTCAGATTTCTGTGTCAGGCACTTCTGGGTTTACAAGCTAAGATTTCCTTTTCGTAGCAGAACCTTGTATCCTGTAAACAAATTCATAGAAGTGCATCCTAAAATGGTGGGGAACCTGTTTTCAAACGCTGAAATTAACTTGTTGCACCAGAGGGAGGTTGAATTTTCCCTTTGAGACAATACTCTGAATTGGTTGAACCTTCCTGCAGGCAGTTTGGCTTGAAGTGAATTAATTTCTTGTTTTGCAATACTGTGCTTTTAGATGCCATCTGGGGAGATTTCTTAACTGCCACAACAGGGAGGGGGGTAGTCTTACTGAGGAGGACAAGAAGGTCCCTTCATTCAGGCTATTAACATAATTTGAATAAGGAGCAACTTCTGCAGCTGGGCTTGCATTTCACCATTTTTTTAACTTTGTGCCAAGAAGTAACAACACAAGGTTTCAGTATTTTGATTCTGATCAAGAAGAGGTGACTAATAGCCAAACTCATCCATTAAAGGCAGAACTGTTGGAGTGAAGTTGGCATAGTTGCCTTTCTCCCCTTCTCCTTCCTCCTTACATTTTAATTAAGCAGTGTAAGGAGGGGAGGGGAGAACATGCTCATGCTGAAGGAGAAAGTACTTAGGCCTCAATACATTTTCTTCAGTCTGCTTTTCTATCTTCTACTTGTCCAGGCATTGGATTGGATGGAGAGATGAGATGGGGCATTAGTGTTCTCCTAAGTTCTACTAATAAAACCTGGTTGGGACGCTTGAAGAGGTCTCCACTTGCTGCAGAGCTTTACCATGATTCCAAAGAAATAGTTAGAAAATGTGACATTTTAAATCACCATTATTAGATTTCTTGTTGAACAATTCTTCCAGTTGAATAGAAGCAGTTTCACACTTGTTCTAGCCTAGCACTGCTAATTTGGCCCACCATTCCTAAAAGGTAGTGGACCCCTGGTCTACACTATAAAGCTTTTATGGCGGAAGTGGAAGTTTGATGGCAAATTTTTGTGGGCCCACATTCTCAATACTGCCTTTCTGTTGGCTCAGTTGCACCATCTGAGCAGATAGACTTGTGCTGTTAGCTGGCAGGTGTGTGTAGTTAGATACCCTTGTGCCCTCAGTTAGCTTTAATGGTTCCCTCCGCAGCTGGTGCCTTCCCAGGGTGCTCTTTGTGGTGCACTTGTGCTGTGCAGACAGAGCTGCTGCACTGGAGTCCTGCTGAGCTGCTAGGAGTGTCTGAAGGTGCAGGCACCAGTCTGCTGGCTAAAGATGGCAGCTACAGAAAGAAATATTGCTTTGTTGAATTACTGTCAATTGAGCCATTTAAATTGCTGTTTAATTCACATTAGCATATAGGAGATGGAGAAGTGAAAGAAGCAAAAATGTGAAGAGAATTGACCAGCAAACACTGCAGAAAGATCTCATCGGTTTCTCAGTAAGAGAACAGAGTCCAGTCTTAAACATAAATTTTCTGTTCCTCGCTCCTGATACCCTGTTTGTTCTAAGCACGCATATCTGAAAGAAGCATGGGGCATTTTAAACCTTGCAAAAGAGACTCAATTCTAAACTAAGAAAATGTGAAGGGGAGCAGCAGAACCCCTGTTGCAGAACAGAAAAGGGGAAAGGAAAAAAAAATCCCCCCATCCAAATCTATTATTAAGCTAATGCATGACTGAGACAGGCCTCGCCTGAAGAAGCTGTTTTTTGAGCACTGGAGCTCATGAAACTTCCTGGAGGGAGAATGGTTCAGTGGCAGGAGTCTTTCACTGGAGCACTCCGCCTCTGTCTGGCGAGACGTTAACTCCAGGAAGTGACGACAGCCCAAGTATTGGAGTGGGGCATTAACTTGTGTGGAGAACAGGATCTTGCACATGACCAAATTGCACTCTGCACTAAAAAAAAAATAGTGAGGGCAGGGAGCACAGAACACTGTTTGGGAGTTCCCAGCACCCCATCCTGTTTGGGACATGTCACTGCACTCTGTTATAGCAGCTTCTAGGTACTTTTCAAGAGCAACCTGGAGGTTATAAAGGGGTGAATTTGCCATAAAGGCATATATCAGAAAGACTGTTGCAGCCTCTATCGAATGTAGGTTTAAAAAAAAACAACAAAGCACTCTGCTGTGCAGTCACGATCTTTGACTTCAGCAGTATCTTATCATTAATGTTGCTGGGAGTGTTGGCACATTAGGCTGGGGAGTGCTGTACCAACTGATTGATTATCCCCCTGATTCATCCTTTACCTATTGACTCCACTTCCACCTTATTTAGATCAAGCCTATGTAGGTCCACTTTTCATTTGCTTTCCTACCAATATCAGCGCAGGGAAAGCACAGTGGTACCCTTATTTAAGCTCAATGAATAGGAGAATCGCATACACAGTGGTGATGCTCAGGAAACCCTTGCAGGATTTTGTGGGGGGGGGGGGGGGTACCACTTGCTGGGAGGCTCTCAGAGAGTTGGTCTAATAAAAGATACTGGATTTACCCAAAGAACCTTGTCTGCCTATGTCCTTAGACCAACATGGATACTACCTATACCACTTAGAGAGGAAGAACCTCATCCATTGAGAGGCAGTAGTATCCACTTCTGCAAGACTGTGGGTGGATTGGTAACTGAATTTTCCATGAGCATGTTGCATTGGTAATGGCACACTTCAGGAAATGTTTCTCAATCAAGAGGGAATTTCAAGGTGGTGGGGAGGAGGTTAGTGTGAGTGAGCACATACCTCGCTCCAGTTTAAACCAGAATACAGACTTGGTATGTAGGAGACTAGTTGGAAACAAGCATGAAGTTGTGGGGGCTGTGCATGTTTTGGAATGGATATGCCTCCCATCCTCCTGGTTTCTTGTGGGAAAACTGCAAAAGTCCTAGTGTAGAATTGGAATCTTTTTGAAATTGCACAATTTTTTTCAGGACAGGAAACCAGTTTCCTGCCCAGCTATAGACAGTACAGTCTTTGCATAATGCCCGGACATCAGATCAAGGGGTGACTGGAACTGCTTCACCACAATGCTCTCCAGATCTGTGTCTAAAAGTGGTATATTAGAGTGCAAGACAGCATGTTTTCATGGGCTGGGGCTTGGGAGGCCTGGATTCTTTTCTCAGCACTGCTACTAACTAGCATCCTAAGACAAGTAATTTCCTTTCCTTCTCTCTCAATTCCCCTATGCTTAAAATGGGGGCAGTTAGGATTTGTTTCCTTTGTAAAACAATTTGAGGTCTACAGGGAAGAGGTAGCATAATAAGAGCTAAGCATTAGAGAGGTGAGGCAGTTGTCTTGTTGATGATGTAGGATAGTCACTTGTACCACAGGCCTTGTCCTTGTCTTTCTAGGGAGCATTTCTCTTTCCATCACTCAACTCCCTGCCACTCAGGCAACAGTCTGCTGATTTCTTTACCTCTTACCTTTACCTCCATTTTTCGCTTGGCTCCTATTCAGCTTTCTACAAAACATTTTGGGTTATAATGTTTAAAGGCATGTAACACTTCAGTGCCTTCCTCTTATTTCCGTCTAGTTACTTGTTGTTGCTTTCTTTGAAATGATTACAAGTTTCCCTCGCTTTATGTGGGTTCTGTATGTGTGAATTTGCTCTTATGCAATGACCCTTTTTATACCAAAATTTGTTATATGCAAGGTAAATTAACTCTTATGCAATTAGTGTGGTAGAAGCCTGCAGTCAGCTGCTTTGTGCAGTGCATTGTGGAAGTGACATGCATCAAAGTATAGTCTCCTGTATAGATCTGTGCTCCTTGCTCGTTGTCTGCAACACGTTTTTGTAGTTGCCATCCCCATTATGGTAACATTCACCACTGCCCTGTGCTTGTGTGTACTGTCTGCTGTTGGGGAGTACCAAAATTGTCTGGTAAAAGTGGTAGAAATGGGTCTGTGGGGTCAGTACAATTGAGGTCTTGGAAGGTATCACTATTTGTTACATTGTAAAGTGGATTTCCTTTATGCGAATTCAAGTTTTGCACAGTTTTCCAGGAACACGTATATAGCATAAAGCGAGGGAAACTTGTATTAGTATTATTTTGCCTATGTTCAGGTTTTAAGGTTGTGGTTAAAAGACAGGCCAGATTTGCATGTGCCTGTACAGCCTTAATTTGGGATCCGTAAGTGTTTACCTTGTACACTAAATGAGCCAGGGATCTTCTGTTTTAAAGCAGAATGTGACTGTGTAATTAAAGGCTTCATCATAATGCATGTGCGCAGGCATTTTTAAATCTAGCATTGCCGGAGTGCTTCACTGTGTGGCCTAAAGTTCTTTAAACACAAGACACTTTTGTATGTCATTTCCAGGCTTGGCAGAATTAGACTTTTTTTTTTATGATTTTGACGGCTAAAATCAATGTTTATTTTAAGCATTTTTAAAATGTATATTGGTTTTTAGATTTTCATGATTGCATGGAATTAGGAACATGGGGGGCAAACAACTTAGTAATGGTGGTATGCTGTTAAAAGCTTTATAAAATCACTCGCAGCGGGGGGTGGGGCAGTAGCTGGGTCTTGGGGGCACCCCTGTGCACCCTGCCCCAAGAATACAGGAGTTGGGCTAGGCAGAAACTCTGGGAATACAGGGAGAGGCAGTGTGATCAGGGCAGGGCACATGGGGGTGCCCCAGGGCCTAGCTGCTACCCCTGCACTGACTAGAGGGGTGGGAAGCTGTGTCCATCACGGGGCCGGGCTGTCCCTCCACTGATGCTCACCTCCTAAAGAGCTGCATGGAGCAGGGATCTGCTTCACACCCTGGGCTAAGTGGCCAGTGCCTCTTTCCTGTGTTCCCAGAACTCCTGCCCGGCCTGTCCCCTGCCTGATCAGGGCTGTGGGCACACTCCTGGTGAGCCCCAATTGCACAGGGGTGTTGGGTCAAGCTTGTTGGGAGTTTGGCTTTCAGTCCTCAGCTGGGATCTGGGCAGAGCGAGCAGCTGGAAGCACTGGGCTCCCAGTTGCCAACACCCCCTCCAAGCCCAGACCCCAGCTCCTGCAGCAGCTGCCCAAGCCACTTCCAGAGGATCAGTCTGTGGGTGGTGCTGCTGGGGCTCCCCTTATCCTGCCTGCGGTGGCTGCCATGTGTGTGTGCACTCACTCGCACAGGGCTTCCCCTGCTCCAGTTACTTTACCCCTGCCCCAGATTTTTTACATCCCTTTTTATAAATTTAGATGAATACCGACAGAAATGTTTTTCCTTTGGTTTGTGAGTGACAGGTCTAATCAATGCTTATCGATTACAAATTTAATCCTGTCAAGGTTTATTTAAAATGAAAAAACAGAAAAGCAGATTCATCTGTATTTCATGCCCTTCTTTTCCTCCCTATGTATCCTTGAACTCTGCACCATAACACAGCTTTCTGTTGCAACTTAGGCTGCAACAAAAGGCAGCTTTATCTCATGGATGCTCACTTACTGTCTCTCTTTTGGGGTAGCTACTGAAGGTATTACCTATACTACCAAAGGTGAGAGAAGCCTCTGCCCTACATGAAGCTGCCATTGTGTAGTCAGGGTGTGTGTGCGTGAGAGAGAGAGAGAGAGAACATAAGCCTGGTGCTTTAAAATGTTTGTGTTAAGATTCTGACATGCTGCCAAATTCTTGCTGAGGATCACAGCGAGGGAAAAGAAATGGAAATCTTTCTTCCCCAGTTTTCTCTCTCAGCAAAACCTCAACGGAAATTCGTAGGACGAAGAAAAGCCCTTTGCACTTAAGGTTTTCCCTTAGTCTGTTTCAAAGGTCTATAAACAGCAAGGGCGTTGGAGCTTCTAAGCAAAAAAGTCACAAGAATGTTATGGAAAATGTTGGCAACCCAGCCAAAAGGAGCAATAGTGACCTCAGCCTTTGTTACTGTTAGAAGCATTTTGTTTCTGTCCTCATCTGGCTATCTGGGTCAATATTTTTATTTCTTGTGCTTGGAATGATGCACATGGTTTCAGAATTTAAATTGCTTTAGTTGAAGTCCTTTTAATTTTACATTGGTCACTCTTGACCTCTGTTGTAATTTTTCCTCTGTCTTTCAGCCTTACTCGCTTAGTAAATAGGAATAATGCTTAAGAATAGAAATAATGGTGGCCTACTTGCATGTGCATAAGTAATTGAGATTTGAATGGGGAAAAAAACAGGTAAGAAGTTCTGATTTTTAACATATGTAACTTTACCTGAGGCATTGATCTAATTAGTTAGAGAATGAACTAAGTTGAAGCCACCCTATACAAAAATACCCGAAAACAGAAAAGCAGAGTTTAAGATTGCAAAGAGATAGAGATAGATGTGAAAGAATGACTACATCTGTTTTGTTTTGTGGGCACTTTCTCTCTTTAGCCAAGAGCGGCTCTCTTCAGTGAAGCTGTGCAAGTAGGAAGCCCTGACAGGTTTGAAAAGCTATTATATGCCCACCTGCTCATTCTTCCCTTGCAAAAGTTGGATTGCCTCAACTATTTTGGAATATAGAGGCCTTTTTATCAGTAAGGCAGCTGGGGTTCTCTCTCGACTTGTGAAAGCAGGGGGATGGATTTGATTAAGAAATCCTTCAGTTGCCTGTCTACAGGTAGCGACCTGTTCTCTCCCCTCCCCGGGAAGAATTTGACATCTTTTGGATAGTTATGCCTCCTAGCAACCAGTGCCTTGGTGCAGCAGCGTGACTTGCTTTGGAGCCAAGTTCTAAGCTTGCATAAGACTGAGGAGGAGAAAAAATCCTAGTTAAGTCTGGGATAAAACTGTTGAGATACCAACTGCCTCAGCTCAGCTCCACCCTCCTAAGAATCTCAAAACAAGCCCTGTGTCTCCTGGCAACATTGACATGGACTGCAAACTTTAAATTAAAAGAAAAGCATGAAGCCCAATCCAAATATCCCATCACCAGGTGAGAACAGCGGGACACCATTTCTTTTCCTGGAAGACCTAGCCCTGTAGTGGGTGTTGGGGGTTTTTGCTTGCTGTGTTATATTAAATAGCTAAAGACTTGTCTGTACTGCAGAGCTGCTGCCACTGACGGGCAGCATAGGTATTGGTATGTTGGCAGAGTCCCCTAGTAAGGACTCAGCGTATACTGACAAAAGGGATTTTTCTGCCATTGTAATTACCCCAACTCCAAGCAACATCAACTGGGGCTTTCCCAGTTTTGGCAGGAGAGAAGCGTTGTCACCACCATGCTGTCACAGTGCCTACACATCCCTGCACTTCTGGTGGCTCTGTGCAGCTCGCCATTTGTTAAAGGAGACTGCTCAAGCTGGCAAAAAGACATCTGTTGTCTACATGGACTTTGTCACCCGGTGGTAGAAGCTGCCTTTTGCCTGAGAAAGGTGGTATAACTTTAAGCAGAAAGAGGAGCTTCTGCTGCTTCAGGGAAGCTCTGAGTGTAGACCCGCTCACAGTTTGGCCATCAAACTCTAGCATAGGCTAGGTTGAAGCCAACAAAAACCCTCTTGTATCATACTTGCATCTGTATCAGGAGTGTTGCCAGCAGTTACCCTAGCCACTGGGTATGATCTTTGTGCATTCCTAATCCACAGATCTATACTGCCAAAATCTTGTAGTGTAGCCTAGGCCTAAGAAATCCTCTTGCTAGCAGCAGTGCTGAGAAACTGTACTTATTATTTGGGTGTGTGAAAGAGAGACAGATGTGTGTTGCAAGGCCAACCCTGATGTCTCATCAAGATTTCATTTTGCTGCTGAAAAGAGCTGTATTTTTTTTTCTTTTGTTTTGTTTTTTTATGTTGTGGCAACTAATGGCTCCCACAATGTAAACAGGGAAGATGAGGTACAGAACTAGCTGAGATCTGTGTAAGGCAGGGCTACGCTGCTGACCTCTGAGTTCACCTCATAGTTGTTCATAGATTCATAGATGTTAGGGTCAGAAGGGACCTCAATACATCATCGAGTCCGAACCCCTGCATAGGCAGGAAAGAGTGCTGGGTTTAGTTTTTTTACCTTGGGAGTGCCAAAGCACATTAGCTATCCTGAGGTAAATATGCAACCCTTTTATTTAAGCCCAGGTAGCTGAGCTGCTGGCACCACTGAAAGTATTTTGCTCTGTTACGCAGGGTGCAGAGGTGTAACACGCAGTGTCAGTTGTGCTTTCTGTTCCTCTCTTCCCCTCCAGCAATGGCCCGTTCTGAGCCAGTGGTTCTTTGGCTCTGTGCTTTCGAGGAAGCTGGTCTGATTTGCTGCTGACACTTGTGCACAGCTACTGCACAAGTAATGCTCACCGAGGCATTCAAGGGGAAGGATTGCTCTAATTTTTTGCTGCAGTGGGGCTGCTGTTCATCTGCTCTGAAGTGTGGAATAAAGAGCAATGCTAGGTCATTGGATCCTGGAAGGGGCTGCTGTTGTGTATTACTTTTACAAACAAAGTTCTTTGGAGGGGGGAAGAATGATGCAGGCTCTAAGGCAGCCGTTTCTCACTTAGCCGCTGTTTCCCTGCCTCCTCTCTACTAGGTTGATTAAATTGAAAGCAGAAACAATTAAATTTTATTGCTCTTTGTATCTCTCATTTGATGGATGGCTGTTTAATATTGACTGCATTGATTGCCAGTGGTAAAAGAATTAAGAGTGAGGCACTTTCAACAAGATGTCCCCTTCCCCACATAAAAAGCCTCTCCCTTGGGCCCCTGAACTGTTTGAATCACAATGAAGAATGCCCTGGCTGTGCCTGTTGGTAAAGTAAGAGAGGTGAAGTCCAGCTATTCTTAGATATGTAATGTTTTCCTCAGGGACTTCAATTCAGGGAAAACTGCTCTGGCTTGCAGGTCTGTAGAGCAATAGGAAATTCGCCCTGTACTGCTTCACGGGGAAGACGGCACTAACCTGAAACACAGTCCGAGAGGCAGAATATAAATCCAGTCAAGTGTATGCTGCTGTTCAGAGGGGTCATTTGACCTCAGTGGGCTTCACTTCAGCAAGAGGTCCTGCAGCCTCCCAAGAATTTGCCTGGAGTCCTGATTTCCCTTAGAACCTGGGGGCAGACCTGAAACTTTGATAATGATCTCTTTCTTCTTCTGCCTCTACTTTCTCTTCTGGTCTCCATTGCAGTTCCCTGTCATGCTTCCAGTAGCTTGTTTACCTCTTCCCCATTTCTCTCATCCAGATATTTTCTGCCATGGGGATTTACATTCTGAAACTCTGTTTCTTTGATCCTTTGATCTTGTGCTGTGGCTGTAAAGGATGTACTGGGGCTGGAAGCCAAATGTTGATCAAAGGGGGACTGGCACTAGAGAGCAGGCAGAGGGGGTGAGCAAGAGGTCATTGAAGCAGGTGCCTCAGCAGGTCTGTAAAGCAAGTTCACTTCTGCATGTTGCTGTATATATTGCAGTTTTGACTCCAGGTAAAATTCTCAAGGTATTGAAGCAAATAATTTCTGAGAGATTAGTAAGTACAATGTTACATCAAACCTCACACCCCCAAGTGTTTTGGTAGCACTGTTCCTGGAGAGGGCAGAGTGTGGAAGTCTTGACAGGGCTTGTGAGAATTTCATACGTTTGACTGTGATCTTGCTGTTGGTTGCTAATCAGGTCTTCATCCTTCTCAACAGCATTTCAACTGGAAATGGTCTGTGCAAGGCTCCTTTTCTTACGCATCCAGCTGGCTCTTTCCTAAGCGAGTTGCATGGTTTCCTAATGTAAACCGCTGGGGGCGGGTGGGGTCCTTTTAACCTTCAGCTGTCTTGTCTTGAGCTGCCCATCACTGCTGCACCTCCTAGAGATGGCCTTAGCTTTCAGTCACTGGGTAGTGTGGATGTTTTGCATTAGCACTGAAATAAATCAATTGTCAAGGGAAAATGCATTATAGAAACACGTTTTAAGAACTTAGCGTAGGCTCTATAATTGGCAGTTCTCCCCTATCCCTACAGGGTGAGTGGGTGTTTTAAGTGCACGTGCAAGTGTGATGCATGCTTTGTGGTTTATGGCTGCCCAATTCAACAGATTACCATGTGATTTTTCTTTCTTTTGTTTAACTCTAATGTTCCACCACCTCTGATGCTTTGTGTAGTTTGATAGATGCAGGAGGCAAATAGCTGCTTGTGAGACCTGTACTGCAGGATGCCTGGAGCAGCCAGCAGCCTGGACATTGGGATATTTGGCAGAATGTGTAGGATAACCTTCCTAAGGGTCCACAAAGAAAGCATTTTAATCTTGTGGGTATGAACCTGGTGGAAAGAACCTGGGGACTCAGGCTGTTGAGGGGAAAGGAGGAGTTTGGGGGTGGCAGCCATGAGCCATCGCAACTAAAACTGGGTTTTTTTCTATGCTGAAAAGTTCGAATGTGTAAAATTTCCAACCTCATTACAGCCCCAGTGACTCTTAGATGCTAAACTGGTTTAAATGTTCATGTTTTTTCCAAAGCCGTTTTTCTCCTCTCCTTTGTAGTCCATGACCAAAGTCAGCATTTCTCAGCCTGTGGGTCGCGATCCAGAAGTGGGTTGCAAGAATATATGAAAGGGTTGCCGACAAACTTGTGTGCAGGCCAGACCTCAATCCCGCCACCAAGTGCGAGTTGGGGGGGGGGGGGGGGTGGCGATCCGCGGCCCGTCTTCTGCGCGCACGGGCTGTGGCCAGCAGCCCGGGCACGCGGGTTCAGAGAAAACCGGTGGCGAGCTAGAATTAGTCACAAACGCGTAGTGGTTGATTGAAAAGATTGTTTACTTACACCCAAAGATGGTAGTGGTGTAGGCTGGACAGGTTTCCAGGCGCAGCTCCCGCTTAAATCCTTGCTAGAGGACTACGACAAATTCGGTTGCTCCCACGGAGTTGTTTAGGCTCCGCGGGTTTGGTTCGGTTCCCTGGTCCCCCGGAGTTGTTTAGGCTCCGTGGGTTCGAAAATTGGGTTTACAGGAAAGGGATACGTCTGGGATTGCGATCGGCGATGGGGAGAGGCTCGAAGCGAAAGCTCCGTGGGTTCGGTTATTAAGCTTGAGAGAGGTACGTTGGGTCCGCGAGGGTCTGCAGCGCTTGGAGATCTTCACACAGTACGAAGTCTCCTCCTCCTGGTGAGTTCTATCTCTCTCCAGTTTTCTCTCTCTCTCCTTCTCCCTCTCCGACTTGGGCGGAAACTACCCAAGCCTTTTGTACGGCTAGCAAGCCAATAGCTAGCCGCTACGTGTGCCTACATTTGGAACTGGCCGATAATGTGGTGCGAATCCAAATACAAATGGCGGGAACTCCTTTGCAACGTGCATCACTAGTAAGCAAAAGAAATGCACCCTGCAAAGAAGCTGTAATTTGGCGGGAAATCCCCCGTTGCACCAGAGTTCTCTCTCGCAGCAGAGAACTCTATCGTGCAAAGAAAGCTACAGTCGGTGGGAAAATAATTTAGCAGTGCCGAAGCACGCACAAACAAAAAATCACAACTTTGGGTTGTGACAACTTGAAAAGTGGATTCTCCTTTAAAGGAGAAAAACGTAGGAAACTGTGGCTTTTCCCTTGCAGGCTGGCAGAGATCCATTTTGCAAGGGGTTGCTTGGGGTCCCCCATGCCCCCCACACACCTGGGACATGTGGGGTGGGGAGGATCCACACACCCACCCCCCACCCCACACACTGTGGGGCAGAGGGCAGTGGGTCAGGAGTGAGGAGCACTGGGTCGAGACTGGCCATTGATATTTAAAAAATAGGTCCTAGTACAAAAAAGGTTCAGAACCACTGACCTAAGCAATCCTCAGCCTGTTGTAAATGTCTAACCCCTGGAGAAATTTCTGCCTTCATATTGTGGAGCTCTGCTAATAGGTCACTGGAGCTCTTGTTCTTACTCATCTGCTGCCGCTTGAAGTGTGTGACCCCGGTCCCCCTGCTGTTGCATGGGTAGGTAGGCTTAATGACTTTGGGAGCCTTCATAGATTCATAGATTCATAGATGTTAGGGTCGGAAGGGACCTCAATAGATCATCGAGTCCGACCCCCTGCATAAGCAGGAAAGAGTGCTGGGCCTAGATGACCCCAGCTAGATACTCATCTAACCTCCTCTTGAAGACCCCCAGGGTAGGGGAGAGCACCACCTCCCTTGGGAGCCCGTTCCAGACCGTGGCCACTCGAACTGTGAAGAAGTTCTTCCTAATGTCCAATCTAAATCTGCTCTCTGCTAGCTTGTGGCCATTGTTTCTTGTAACCCCCGGGGGCGCCTTGGTGAATAAATACTCACCAATTCCCTTCTGTGCCCCCATGATGAACTTAAAGGCAGCCACAAGGTCGCCTCTCAACCTTCTCTTGCGGAGGCTGAAAAGGTCCAGTTTCTCTAGTCTCTCCTCGTAGGGCTTGGTCTGCAGGCCCTTGACCATACGAGTTGCCCTTCTCTGGACCCTCTCCAGGTTATCCGCATCCTTCTTGAAGTGTGGCGCCCAGAATTGCACGCAGTACTCCAACTGCGGTCTGACCAGCGCCCTATAGAGGGGAAGTATCACCTCCCTGGACCTATTCGTCATGCATCTGCTGATGCACGATAAAGTGCCATTGGCTTCAGGGAGGCCTTAGCTTCATGACTTAGCTTGGAACCTTCCAAAAAGTTCTGTATTGTCAGTTTTGCAAGGAAAATGCTCTTCAAGTAGACCGCAGACCTCAAATGCAAAGTTTAAAGGACCATAAAATGTATTCCAGAGACGTTTTGCCTGGTTCCCTCAAGTGCGCGCACAGTTGCAAATTAAATGTTTCCCAGTAAAAACTAGAGATGCACTGATGTATTGGTTGCATGTTGGGTCCTCCCCTTACTGCCCTAGGTCACACAATATTCATGTTTGACAACCTATAATTTTCAGTTCATCAGCTTAATGACTAAAATACGGTTAATCCTTTTGTTTTGCGTTGGGCTTCTTATTGCATAATTAGTTTTCCCCTAATGTATTCTGGTCTCGCTGAAGCATGCATCTTAACTGTTGTGTCTAGGGTGGGTAGAGTGTTTTCTGCACCAGCAACAGGACAAGATTCCTGAGCAAGTTTTGGCCCCTTGTCTAGAGCTGTCTGTACACATACACAGGCTTAAAGCACTCTCCTAATAGAGGCAATAACAATCTTGATGGTGAGGTAGAAAAGGGAAACAGCTCTCCATTTGCCTGCACTTTCCAGGAGCACCCTAGATCTTTTCATTTTGGGGGATTCCTTCACTTTGAGAGAGAATAGTTTCCCTATTGCAGTAGAGGCCAACCTTGCATGTCACAAAGTAGCCGTGCACTCTGTGAGTGTCACTCCAGTCCCCCCTCTGCCATGATCTGCTGCTTTGCTTTCTGCTCCCTGCCCTATCTACAGCTGTGCTCCCTGCCCCATCAATCTTCCGTATGCCACACACACAAGCTGCCGCCTCTACAACTTGTGTTATGCTTGCTGCATGGTGGCCACACCTGTCTCACCAAATGCTTCCTTCTATCTCAGTTATCTGAGGGGAAAAGTAAGCAACCCCTGGTGCTGTTGCTTTGCCTAAATTGGGGGAGGCAGGAGAGTGCCACACTGTAGCACTGCAGCTCCTGGGAGATAAGGAGAGAAGCCAGGTAGCCTTATGAGCCAGGCACTCTGGAAGTGACTGATCTGAAGTTGATGGAGCTGTTTGCTCTTCTCATTTACTCTTGCAGCAACATTCAAGGAAGACTGTATTCGAAAAAAGAGGAGCCAGGCTTTTGTTTGATGTCCAAATGGAGTTTTCGCTCTTCCCCGTGGCATCTGTTAATAGCCAAGATTGCAGGGGCAGGGAGGAACTTGACCCATGAACTCTGTCTATGATCATTTATCCCACAAGATGCAACAAGGCAGAGTTGATGAATAGCTTTGGAAAGAAATGCCATAATTGACTTTTTAATCTTAGCAAATCTTTTGGGGAGGTGGGTGGCCAATGCAGGGAGGAAGGGAAGAAAGAAGGAAACAGACTTCTGCATAAATCTGCTTTTAATTAGCTTGCTGAGGGAGAGGGACAAGGACTTTGGGGCTAAGTACAGACAGTCAAAAAGCCCAAGGCTGAATCAATTCAGTCTTCACAGGTTAGTCTAAGCTGCATAAATTGAACCAATAAGCAAGTGAACAGACATTCACTTTTGATTCCAGAAATGCAGCCACATGCCTGCAGTGGCTCAGACCAGAGGCTGAGGGTACTAGAGCATGCCACCCTACTTGTCTGGAGCAGACAGCTTGGGCTAAGGCTAGCCTGCCCACCCTGTGAGGGATGTTTGCAGGGGGAGGGGTACAAAGCATCCTGGGATGCTGGGGAACTGTGAGTTAACTTGAATCTGGAGGGGATCTGGGACAGAAGTTTAATAAACGTATTTAACCTAAATCAGTGAAGTCTGATAATACAGCTGTCTTAAACTAGTTTTGGCCATTTTGAATGGAGTTTAAGTGCACTGAACTTCTGTTCTGTTAGTGGTTTAAGCCGGTTTCTGATCACTTATACCAGTTTGTGTTATTTATGTCCCTAGCCAGTAGGATTTGGAAAAGAACAAGGAGTGGAGCTGGGAGGAGGGGAGGAAGACGAAACTAGATGTGCATCTGAGAAAAAGGCAAAGTGCTGTTGACTCAGATACTGTGTGTAAATGTGCTATTGACATCTGATTCCTTTCCATTCTCCTAAATTTAGCTTGGGGAAATTTTTGTGTTTTCCCTTTACCAGAGTTGCTTCTTGTTTCTTCTTAGGGGGTCTCATGCTAGCCACCCCCAGCACACACAGAGCACATTCATGTGTACAGTGGGAAAAGGGTTTATTCTCTTTATTAGTTTGGGCAATGCTACTTTTTTGTATAATTCTTTGTTCTTGTGCTGGAACAATGACACCTTGGCACAGAAATGTGTTTCTGTGCTGTCACATGGCACAGCATTGTATGAGGATGCTGAAATGTCATTTAAAGGGTTTACCCTTGTGGAGTATGAGAAGGGGAAGAGCTTACCCAGCTTGTAGCATGGAAGTGGGGCCAGCACAGCATGCTAAGGACAAAATGCCCAAGTTCCTGTGAAGCCAAGGGGGTTCTTCCATTGCACCTTTTGTTTTCTAACTGGTCAGTGACCTGAACTCTTGCTCAAAACTGAAGCCTTTTCTATCCTTGACTACTGTGAAAGGTAGGAATGGAAGATCGCTTAAAGCTTGTCAATGTGGCTTCTGTGCAGAGCTAAGGAACACCCCACAAGTGTGCTCTGCCTGCCCGTTCACTCCTGCTCAGTGTGTACCAGACCCTAGCAATGAGGCAGAGTAGCTGCCTTGGATTAGTCAAGCACATGCCCAGCCTCTGCTCTCAGGTGTGCTTGCCAGCACATGCTCAGGGATGTGCCAAGGTTGTCACGTATCTGGGAATTGGCATGTGTGGAGCAGAAGTAAGTGGGTGGCCTGTGCTTCACAGTGGTGCTCCCATGCTTATTAAAGCGGCGTGGACAATTCCTTACTGTCCCAATAGGGCTGGGTCTTAGTCACTGCCTTATATTAGGGAAGGTGGTCAAGTTGGAACAGCAGTTGCTGGCAAAATGATGGTGGTGGAAGACTGGTTAAAGTCTGCACAGAGAATAGGCACAGTTCTTTCCTCCCCCCCCTCTCAAAGCTCTCCCTCATCTAACCCCTCTTTCTTCACTCCCTACTTAGTCCACTTAAGTAGACATCCTGGTTTGGTGGCCAGAGTTTAGGGCCATTTTCATAGCCGTTGGTGAGGGTGCGGGAGAGGGACAGAATCATGGCAATGTTGTAAAGACTTTTTTTCTAATGAATCTTTCTGTCTAGCTTGTGACTGTAAGCCCTGGGTCTCCTACCAGTGGAGAGTGACTATATTTATGGCACTAGCATCCATCCCAGGTAGCTGAAATTCACCCCACGAGGGTAGAAGGTGGACCAGTGATTCTGAGCTGCTTTTTCACTTTCCTGCCAAGGACAGGAGAATAACTTTTGTTTTGGTACCCACGGCCTATTATGTTGATCTCATTTTGTTCTTCTGTTATCTCTGTCTAGGTGTGTTGTTGTTCTATTCAACCCTAGGAAAAACAAGCAGCACCATATTCTGAACAGCTCCAGGTGAGTGCAACTCAAACAGCTGGCCTGGTGTTACATGGTGAGGTGACAGTCGGGTCCTCTTTTTATGGCTCTAACAAAATCATAAGAATTGCAGGAGGCAGGAACCCTTCTCCCAATTACTTCAGTCCAAAATTCCCCCAGCAAGAATTATCATGGGGAGAAATTGCAAGCTAACTTAACTCTAGCTCCTCTGTGCATAAGTTCTTGTAGGGAAAGCTTGTAGCAATGCCGGTTAGGCAAGAGCTCAGGAAGAACTTCTCTAAGGAATGGCACGGAGGCTGTTTTACTCGAATTCTGTGAGGCTTGCATAATTTTTTTTTCACCTGAGGCTTCAAACTTCCAGCTGTCAGGTAAAGACCTGTGTTCAGTGGCAAGTCCAGACCTGCAGGACCCTTTCTGTGCTGTTAACACAATGCTAGATGTTTGGACTGCAGGGAATCCCTGCTGCAAGTGTTCAGTCCCTGAAAACAGAACTGCCATGTCAGGTCATTACATGCAACTCAGGCCTCCTTCCAGCGCATCCTATTCCACTCCCCAGTCATGGCAAATTGCAATGAAATCAAGTCCTGGCACCATTTCATAGTATCCCGTTCTCTCTCTCTCTCTCTTTATATTTTTTTTAGGAAAACAATTACAGCTCTCTCTTTCTCCCCTGATGGAAAGTATCTGGTTACTGGAGAGGTAAGTGCTGAAAACTGTTTAAGAGGGAAGAGGTGCATCTTTCCAGTCTATACCATTTTAGATTGGGGTGGAAGAAGTTTAGTTAGTTTGGGGGATGGGAACTATGGAGAAGACCTGGGTTTTGTTTAGTCAGCATGCCTTTTCACATGGTTTTTACTCCTAGAAGAGCTATAGAGGAAACCTCTGCACTGATTTAGATAGGGAAATACAGTTCTGGCACTCTGTCATTTATATTTAGCATGAGCCTGACTTGCTACTAAATGCCTGTAGAAAGGGTGTTCTGTCTTTCCATCTTGGTAGTAAAACTCCTGGGATGGTATCATTGTGCTGAAGGTAGGGTGGAGATTAGTTAAGGACACTGACTCTACCTGTTAACATCACAGAAGAAGGAAAGGAAGGGACTGTGAATTCCTAGCTGCTGGATTGAATTTAGGGTCTTATCCCTCAGGAAATGATCCAAGATGGTAACAATGTCATGGAAAAAGTGAAAAGCCTGTGTGGAATAGAGCTTTTGGATTAGTGACAGAGATGCTGGTGTCTGTGGGTTTGGCACTGTACACTTTGCTGCTGGTGACATCTTTTGCCTTTCAAATGTCTGGGAGGCAAGGATGACTGCATTGCAGGTCTGGTCTGAATTAGAAGTCTAAGAAATGTATAATGTACGTGGCTGGAGTTTAGAACTGTTGGATCTTAGAAACCCACAAAAATGTTGATTGTCCCCTTTTTGGTCACACTGGGTTTGCTGTTGTGTCATTAATGGTTGGTGTCATTGGACTCCATGCCTATGTAACTGACTGACTGTGTTACAGGTCCCCTCTGGGCCCCAAAAGCAGAAGAGAGAAGTATATTATAACCCCAAGCTACAAAGCTTGAATGCAGGCTATGGAGTTCACTGTGTTAGCCCTGGAAGCCCCTGCTTCAGTTGCCAAGATGTTGGCTCTTACTAACTAAAAATCTTCTTAGATAAGGCTGTAATGTTCATCTCTTCTATAGATCAAGTACAGAGGGTAGCAAGTTACAGCTGCACAGCACAGATGGTTAAAAATCCATCAAAACTATTTTTAATAACTAATTTTTTGAACCCAAACATGGTTTTCATTTGGTTGAAATTTAGAATTTTGCTATAAAGACTTAAAGCTAAATATTTTATTTTCCAAAAACTAAATTTTACCTTGATGTTTTTGAAGGACTCCTTTTTCTCCTTGCTTAAGGTATGGAGTGAAGGTTTAAAAATGCTCACGTGCACGTGCTTTGGTCATTTCCCCAGTGATGCAAAACAAAGTGTTTCAATTTGAAACTTTGCTGAGGAGTTGAATGTGGAAAATTTGGAACACGGTGAAACATTTTTCCTTCTTCCTCCATTTCCCTTTTTTCAAAGTTTTTGAAAAAAAATTTTTTTTAAACCAGCTCAGCAGCCATTTGGGTCTCTGTCCTCCCTGAGGCCTTTTATTTTGAGCATTTATCTTGTCTTATAGTGTCCCCTGCTGGTGGTAGCACTTGTTCTTGGCTTGGTTCTGCCTCCTGAAGTACTGCAGTTAGAATAGCTTCGTAATTGCTGACCCAGAGGCATTCAGCTTATGATGTCTGATTTCTAGCAAGCTCAGGTCTATTGGCTCCGTCTAGTAATACCTCGAGCTGATGCATGACTAAATTTTCTGGAGTCGGAACGTAGAAGCTGCCCCTCAGGCCACCATATCTGATAGCTCTAGTCTGCAGATCTCAAATATAAAAGAAAATGGAGGTTTTCCCCAGAGGAATAAGTTTCTTGTCTGTAGAGAGCTGATGGAGCTTAATATTGGTGAATATTACACTATTTAACATGCATTCAGTTTGGTAAGGTCTCAAAGGGGGGATGGAGATCTAAAAGGTGTATGTGTTAAAGGAATATAAATACTTTGAGTAGTAGCTGTGTTGAGTCTGAGTCTGTTCTACTGTCTTAATTGTAACTGTGTCATGTTAAAGGGAAAAACTGAGCTGAACATGTTAAAATTTGACCGCTGTGGTTTTCCAGGGCACCTGACCATGTTGGTAAAGCTGTGAAACAGCACAATTAAACATGCTCAGTTCTGGGTTCCAGGCTTCAAGTTTTTTTGCAAGCAAATGTATTACTCCTACACACATGCATTTTGCCTTGTTGCCATGGAGATGTTATCTTGCAGGGCTACCTATTGACTGGCTTCCATGTGAAATCATGAGGAAGATGCTTAGTAGGGTTTGCTTGTTAGGCACGCATTTGGCAAGCATTTCTACCTACCCAGTATTTTATTTTATATATGCTCTTTTTATATACATACATTCTCGCAGACACAGTGCTGGCAAACATCTCTGGAGACCATAGCCTTCTGCTGCTTCACAGATCAAATATGCCAAAATAAGGGGTGCACTCTCTCCTGCTCTACCTTCTGCCCATGTCTCAAACCCTAACTATGAGTGACAGCCTCTGAGTGTGAGAAGATGGCTAATGTCCCGTAGTCCTTTCTGAGAGTGTGAGAGACTGTGTCAATTGTGGCATTCTTCCCTCCAGAGTGGACACATGCCAGCTGTTCGCGTGTGGGATGTGGCCGAACGAACCCAGGTGGCTGAGCTCCAAGAACACAAGTATGGTGTGGCCTGCGTCTCTTTCTCACCTAGCTCCAAGTACATTGTCTCAGTGGGTTATCAGCATGACATGATCGTCAATGTGTGGTCATGGAAGGTAAGTGTACAGGAAGGTTAGTTTAATGTCACGGAAAAACGTGCGTACACACAGAGGGCTCTCAGTAAGTGTGATTATGGCGCTGTTTAAGTCTACTCTCTTTGACATTCATAGAATCAGACAAGCTAGAGATGGAAGAGGCCTATTTAGTTATTTAGTTTATCCCCAGGGTTGTTCCTTACAATTTACAAGATAGATGATATCTTGCTGTGGAGTCAGAGAGGTCTGGGCTGCAAGACTGTCAGTGTCTTGTGTTTTTTATAGAGCCTGGTTAAACTAATTTATCTGGGGGAAGGTGATGATGGGGGAGGGGAGGGGGTTGCAAGCTAGAAGTCTCTCTCTCACCCTCTGTCTCTTTTTGGTGAGTCCCTGTTATGGACATTCATGAATCATTTTGCTTTTGTTCTGTTTGGAATGGGAATATTATAAACCCTTTTTTTTTTTTTTGATGCAAGGAGGAGGAATGAGAAGCACTTAAAAAGGACTGTCAGTACAGCTGTATGGAGGTAATCAGGTATACCTGGCACAGGGACCAGATATGTTCTGAGTGGGGGCAGTGCTAGACCAGAATACAGGCTGTGCTTTATTTGCTTTTCTTTTAGATTGTGTATGCAAATTGACAACATTGTATAAGTGTTTTATAATGGCAATAAATGTATTGAGCCTGGGGCCCTTTGTGATATTAAGAGAACCAGATGATCATGTTTCCACTAGTTTGAGTTGGTTCCTTCCCTCTACTTCTGTCTCTACCTCTGGCAGTAACCAGCCCTCTCTAGAAGAGAGATGGGTTTTTTAAATTTTAATATGGGTCTTAATTTTGTTATGCAGCTGCAGGTCTATGTTCCCTTTGGCATGCTGTTAACTACCTCATCAGCTCCCTCAGGCTATAGTTCAGATTCTCTTCATGTGTCATCTTCATTGTTAGCTAATATTTCTGATCCTGCTTTCTGAACCTGCCCAGTTCTTGTCTGAGTCTCTCTCTGAAGTTTAAATAGCAGAGTCCTTATGTCCATTGAAAATCCAGTGTGTAATCTTTCAGTTCTTCTGTATAAGGCAACTGAAGATAATGATTGAAAGATGAATGTATCAAAGTAAGGTTATTGCTTACTTGGAATGAAAATCTTTGTGCTGCCTTGATGATCCAGGTTTTTGTGTTCTTGTATTGTTTATTTCTTCTCTTAGTGCTTGCTTGGGGAGTCCCTGTTGAGGTAGACACTACACATCCATGGGGTGATAGACTGCCTCTCTGCCAAAGAACTTAATAGACCACTGCAGAAAAATATGGGGAGAAAGGATTGTTTTTCTAATTTTCCTGGTGGGGAACTGAAGTCAGAGAGCATGACTTCTGCAAAGTCATGGAAGAAATCAGTGGCAGAGCCTGGAATTGGGCATTGGACAGGAGCCCAGAATCTTCCTTTAACCAGAAGGCCATCTTTCCTCTTGCATAGGAGATAGCTGCTGTGATATCCCTTTTTTCCAGTTTGAGAGGCTGATTTGGAAGTTTGGTCCTGATGAAACAAGTCTGTGGTACTCTGGTTCTCACAAGGGGAAAGCCCATAGCAGTTGTGTGATCGTTGGGGACCGAGAGGGAGGGCTCTAAAAGCATTCCCTGTCTTCTCACTTGGGGAAGAGCTGTCTTAAAGTCCCCTGCATCTGGACTGGAGACTGCCTTTGTGCTGCTGGTGCCACAGCCTTATCTTGCTCCCCTGCCTCTGCAGGTCTCTCAGCAACTTGGGACAGATGTGCAGCAGGCCTCTTGGAGAGCCACAGCTTCTGAGTTGGACACTGCATTGGAGGGATGGCTTGTGAGAGGGGAGGGAGGAGAAATGAGGATATGAATTGTTGATTCAAGTGAGCATTTTAATATCTCCATTTGGTGCATTATTGGGTAATTGAATACTGCAAAAAAAGGCCCAGCCTTAAAACTCATTGGCTGCGTCCAGACGAGTGTAGATGTGCGGTATGTGGCACCACAGACCTGTCTGCAACACCACACATCACACATGCAGGTGTTCCCCATGTTGCTACCCTGCAGTGTGGGGGGTGTTTTTTCTGGGAGATCCCGGGGTAAAAAAAAAAATCTACGCCAAAAATAAGCAGGGTGGCACATGTAGTGGCAGCCCCCCCCTTGCCCCACCCTGGGTAACTTGCCATGCGCCAGAGGACATGTGGCATGTTTGTTCCCCGGGGACAAGTAGCAGTGCACAAAATGTGTCACCGCTACTTGTCCCCAGGGAAACAAACATCCGCGCTCGTGTGGATGCAGCCGCAGAGGAGAGAGACAAGAGCTTTTAATCCTTTCTTGGCTACTAATCAATAGACAAAAATGTTCAAGCACAAGGGTCAGAAAGAGGCTGTTCTTGCAGCCTGGTCATTCTCCTCGGGAAAAGCCATCTCTTGTGCTTCTTTCCCTCCCTTTCTCTTGGGCATTTGATGTGTGCACAGGAGAACTGCAGCAGGCACAACTGTCTTGCTTCTTCCTCTAGGCTGAACAGAAGCATCTTCTTTATCTCCTTTGCCCATCTGTACTTTCATTCCACTCCCCACATGAAGAGATTTATAGTGGTTTCCTGTGCAAAATGCATTCTACCTATTCTGGATGTTCTGCCCATTGCTGCTTGGGGGTTGAAAGACCTCCAGCTGGTGTTGGCATACTGTGCTTTCATTGTTTAGACAGGGAAGTATGCTTGTTCTGAGCTCCCTGTGATGATGAAACCAGTAGCCAAGGCCCAGGCAGTACTGTTACTGTGGACCCTGGTGGTTGCTGACTTATCTAGTTAAGGCAATGGAGAGTGGGACTGATACAAAGGCATGATGAGCTAGTTACTAGAATTTGATTAATGGCTGAGGCCATGCCTGTAGTTGAAATGAACCTCTTCAGTACTTGTATCAAGCAAGATGCTTAAACAAGTTATCTTTTTTTCAGAAAAACATTGTGGTGGCAGCCAACAAGGTTTCAAGCAAGGTGACAGCAGTGTCATTCTCGGAAGACTGTAGTTATTTTGTCACAGTTGGTAACCGGCATATCAAGTTCTGGTACTTGGATGACAGCAAAACCTCCAAGGTGAGAACGGATGGGAAAAGTCTCGAGGAGAAGCAGTGAGTAGGGCTTCTTTAGTATTTGGCTCTTTCCAATAGCTTTGGGGAGCAGGAGCCCACAGAATAACTCTTTGATTTATCAATTGAAGTGAATGAGAGTCCTTTTGACCATGGCGCTCAGGCCATAACCTCCAGTGGGCAGTCATTTAGGGCAGGTTACATATGGCACACAAACCTGGGTTTCCTGTATTCAGCTGCAAGGACACATGTGGCAGTCGAGCGTAGTTTACTATATTCTGACACACTTTTTCAATGGCACTTCCATTTTTGTGTAACAGTAGCAACATAGATGTGCCTGCCAAACCTGTGCTTTGCCTCTTCCTCTGATTTTGACATTTGTGATTTTGAGGGGTGTGTTTTCAGAGCATCGGATAGTGGGTTTAGCCCCGTGGCTTCCTCTACTACTGTGTCACATCAAATTACTCCATGTTAGTTTGAATAAATTTGGCTTTGGGCTACAGATAAGCAAAGGTAACTTTTCACATTTCATATCGCAAGTCTTCCAGTGACGCATCAGTCGGTACAGTTTACAGCTTGGTCTCCGTCATCAGGGAAGACCAGCCATTGTTTAACTCCAACATTGCTTCAAGTGCCTCTGATTGGCTGACATGTATGCCAGATTGCCAAAAACAGGTACTCTTTCCCTGTGATTTGCTGCTACTGCTGGTCCTAATGCATTGTGGAGCTGCAGCAAGTAGGTCTGGCTAGGTTGATCTAGGAAGAGGGAATCAAGCACTTATGCAGGGTATGATCCTTGAGACTGAGATTGCTGCCAACCCTGTGATTCTGGTTATTATGACCTCTTTTGTCAGACTGTCTATTGCAGTCTCTACTGTAGCATGTTATATATTCTCACTAGCAGGTTGTCGTCTTTTGGCAGGTGAATGCCACAGTCCCCTTGCTAGGGCGCTCTGGTTTGCTGGGAGAGCTGAGGAACAACTTCTTCACCGATGTGGCATGTGGAAGGGGTAAAAAAGCTGACAGCACTTTCTGCATCACCTCCTCAGGCCTCCTGTGTGAATTCAATGAAAAACGACTGCTAGACAAGTGGGTGGAGCTGAGGGTAAGTTGCGTCTGCTGTCCTTGTACATCATGCCTGTTGACATGGAGTGGGAGAGGCGGGGACATCCGGAGGCTGCCAGCTGCCATTAGCAGTGAGAATTGTTGACTTGTGAGGAGAATTTGGAGACTTAGCTTGTTCCATGAAAGGGCGCGCTTAGAAGGGCAGAGATGGAAATGAAGTCTTCTGTTCCAAAGCTAGCCATTGAAAAGGATTGTATTGAGGGGACCCTCTAATTCTTAAGGTGCTGTCTGCAACGTTTAACCCTTTAATGAATGCCCTTCTGGCTACGGGAGGTTGGGTGTGGCTCCTCCATGTTGGGGTGGAGTTGCAGAGTTGGGAGAAGTTAGTGACAATGGGGAGCTCTCATTTTATCAGGGATAAAACAAACTGCTTCTGCAGTGTCTCCTGTCACCCAAGAAACAAAACCTTCGTGAGTCTTAGAGTCAGTTTTCCTATGTGGTAGTGGACTTCGCTGGTGTTTGCTGGCCAAGTAGCTTGGAGGTCTAAGATTTTCATATTTAAATATAAGGTAGAAAACCACAAAATGTAAAGCAAAATGGTAACCCTGAAAGATTCACCATATTGAAGCCATGGCAAAATGGTTCCATGCTTCCCCAAATGAAATGTCTCTCTTTTGTTTCCTTTCTGCTCTAAATTCTGCCTTTCCCCTCTTCCTTCTCTTCAGAACACCGACAGCTTCACAGTAAGTCAGAACGAAGTCTTTGCCTTCAACTCGCCCTGGCTCCATTTTCCATCATTTTCTGCCATTTGTTAAAATCCCAGCAGAAGGAAGAAGACTCTTACTTTTCCCACCTTTGTCCCTCGGGAGCAGGAAACATGTTCAGTGGTTTGTGCAGAGCTAGATGTTGTTTCCCAGCCTGTGTTGCTGAACATATCTCAGGAGCACAAGAGAAATGTTCATTGGTCCAGATCCTCAGCTGGTGTAAAATCTGTGTAGCTCTGCTAAAATCTACAGAGGTAATTTTTAATTTGGACCCACAGAGGAGCAGGCCCTGAGGGCTGAATCTACCTGGTCAGTAACTATTTAGCTCCTGTAGCAAACTGGGTTTGATGCTTCTCAAACAGGAAGTCAGGATTTCAGGCTTTTCCTTAGTCTCAATGGCTTCATTTCACTTCACTTCACTTCACTTTGGCTTTCTGACCCTAGTTGTTTTGTGTGCTCTCATTCATGTGGTGATCTTCAAAGTGAGAGCGCCGCTTACCATTTTGGTTGGTGTTGTGTCTTCCTCAGACTACCGTGGCAAACTGCATCTCTGTGAACCATGACTACATCTTCTGTGGTTGTGCTGATGGCACGGTGCGGATTTTTAACCCTTTGAACCTTCACTTTGTAACTACGCTGCCGAAACCACATTTCTTGGGGACAGACATTGCCAGCATCACTGAAGCCAGGTAATGCAGATAGGGTGGAAGGAGATGAGGGAAGCTTGGATGGGTTAGAGATGGGGCTGCAGTGATGAATTAAATGGGCTTACCTTTGCCTTGGCACCCCTGAGTTCTTACCCTGTAACACAGCTCCATTGACAAAAGATGCAGAGACTTTCATGGGATATTGTTTTTGTGAACCCAATCTCTTGCCCTTGCGTGTGTTCTTTCTTTCTTTCTTCCATCCTTGTGCCTTCTGTCCTCCTTTTTTTTCTTTTTTGCCCTTTCCTTTTGGCTCCCATCTCCTTCCCACCCCATTTCACAGACTTACCTCGTCTTTACAGATGCACTGAAATTTTCCTAAGTGTTTCAATAAAGTTGAACAGGGCAAAAACTTCTTGGGAGGGCTGAGTAAACAGTTCAAATAATTTACTGTTTCCCAAAGGCTAAATTGGGAGCAGGATGGTAACCCAGGGATGGAGCTGGGCATATTGCTTCCACTTTTAAGAGGTTACCTACTCTGGTAGTACTAAATCATGAAAGCTGATCGCTTGCTCTTTAAAAGTGCTCTTAATTAGTCCCAAGTCTTTCATTCTCCCCTGGCAGAGGCAATCATGTGACTCCCAAGCATGCATTTGTAGGGCTGATTCCAATCTTAACTGTGTTTGTTGTTTTAAAGGAAACGGGAAAACACACAAGTTCTTATTATACCAGTGCATACCATAGTTTCTTTGTGGAATGCCTGTCTCCAGCATTACGGCCCACAGCTGCATTAATTAGTTGGCTTTCAATAAAAGATGTCCTGTGCTCCTCTTCCCCAGCCCTCCATTGTTGCTCCCATAGTTTGCACTTGCAAAATTAGGGTGCAGACTTGCAAACCTTCAATTACTGTATATTCCCTTTGGCCCTTGTCCCCAGATTCTTCACCTAATCCTTCTATTTGCTGAGCTAGATGATATACTATGGGTACAACTACCTAGATAGGCTGATGTAAGCCCAAGCGGGGAGGGTAGGTGAGCCTTTTTGGCTCTCTTCTCCCCCTTAAATCAAGAGAACCCATTCTAGTTTCCTTGGCACTATATAGTGGGAAAGGCCCAGTAGTAATAATGTCTGCAGGAGTTGGATTCACCCTGTCAATAAGGACAGTTTCACAGTTCATGTGCTTGTTTTTCTTTAGGGTGGCAGCAGGGGTAGCCTCTGTAAATAAATTACAGATAAATTATATGTACATTGGCACCTGCATGTCTAGAGTGCTCCAAGCAGCATCAGTCTGACCTGCTGGGGTGAAGGGTTCATGTATTAGTTGGAGTGAATTGTTTCTTTGTCCATTGTGGTGGTGAATTCCTTTAATGTAATGTGAGTGACTGCTCACATTCTCTCCCTTGGCTTTTGGGATGAGAGAAGTTCCTGCGGTTGGTGATTTCTGTTAACAAAAGAGAACATTTCTGCTTGCATCTTGGAGCGTGGTGGGGGAGAGGGAGGCACAGTTCCTGAGGTAATAGAGTAATTCCCCTTATTTGGGGCCATTATTTGAGAATGGCACAGCTGAGTAAAGAAAAATCATTTTTCCTTTGATAAAGATGAACATAAGCATGATTTCCAGCTTGCTTATGAAGAAAATAAATCACAGAAAGGTGAAGAAACTTGCCTACAGTTGCCCAGCAAGTTAGTAGCAGAGAGAGCAATAAAAACCAGAATTCTTGAAGCCTAGTCAGCTGTACATGACCACATGAGTCTTCCATTTAAATCTCCCCTGGCCTCTGCTAAGGTGGCAACTGCATGAATCTCCCCTGGCCTCCGCATGCTAAGGTGGCCAGAACGTGACTCAACCTTCCTGCAGGGTTTTAGAGTTGAACCTAATATGAACCTTTGCTTGGAGTTTTGCAGCATTCATAACACTTAAAATACATTTTTCTTAGTTTTTGGCTAGGAGACCTGAACAATGAGCAGGTCTCTCTCCTCCCAAAATTTCCAGCCCAATTTTGCAGAGCTCAGTGTCTTGTAAATTACCAAACCTCTGTCCTCTCTGAGCATCTCTTTGTAAGTTCACACTAGCTCAAATGCAAAAGGAAAGCATAAGGGAAATGGAAAAATGGGCAGATCACCAAGGAGGCATGTGAGGAAGTAGCAAGAACCTGCAGGGACAAAATCAGTAAGGCAAAGATGAAAAACAAGCTGCATTTCACAAAGGAGGGTAAAGATAACAAAATAACAAACAAAATAGATGGTCAGAGAGCTTTTGTTTGGGGTTGACTTCAAGTCAGCAGGGCTGAAAGAGCTTCATCCCAGGGTCCTGAAGGAACTAGTAGAAGAGATCTTAGAGTCCTTAGCAGTGATCTTCACGAAGTCATGGGAGGTGGGTCAAGTACCAGAAGACTGGAAAAAGGCCAATGTAGTGCTTCTCTCTTTTTTTTTTTTTTTTTTTTAAAGGACCCAGGGGATTGATTAGCTTCACCTCAGTACCTGGGAAGTTACTGGAGCATAGTCTAAGGATGGCCATTTGCAAAATCTGCAATTAAAATTATATCACTGCATTTCCCACTCCATCCAATGCTTGCAGCAACTGTCTTGTTGCAATGAAATGCCATGATATGGCCTCTTGCTGGGAAACTCCCCAGCAGGTGGCTATATAGTGGCATTTTATTGCAAATCACATTTTTTGTGACAATCACTTAAATTCATGATTTTTCACAAAAAATGTGAAATTGCGATTTAAACCAGGCCCTACTCATAGTGTATCTGAACTTCAACAGGGCTTTGGACAAGGTCCCACATGACCTACTCATAAACAAATTGGAGAAATGTAGGCTAAATAAAACTACTATAAGGTGGAATAGATAAGTGGCTCAATAGCTGCAAGCAAAGGATGACTAATGGGTTGATGTTAGAATGGCAAGGGGTCTTGAATGGAGTCGCAGGGGTCTGTCCTGGGCTCACTGCTGTTCAAAGTGTTTATTAATGATTTGGATGTTGGCATAGAAAGCTTCTTGAGCAGATTTGTAGCTGACATGAAACTGGGAAGGATTGCAAACTTGTTGGAGGATGTGAACACAATTCAGAAGGATCTTGACAGATTGGAAAGTTGAGCTAGAGCTAACTGGATGAAGTTCAATGCAGACAAATGCAAGGTGCTACAGAATGGGAGAACTAATCAAAACACGAGTATAAAATGAGTAACATCTGACTGGATGGTAGCATTTTGGAAAAGGACGTAGGAGTCTTGGTAGATCAGACTATATGAGTCTGCAGCATGATGCAGCTGCCCAAAAGGTGAATGCAGTTTTGGGCTGCATCAGTTTAAGCATTAGTTACAAGACATGGCCTCATCTGGGGTACTGTGTGCGGTTCTGCGCTCCACATCTTAAAAAAGAACATGGAGAAGATAGAGTGGGTTCAGAGACAGGCAAGAACCCTCTGAACTGTCCCCTCATGATTTGCCAGGCAAGATCAAGGGCTTGGAAGGCAAATCATGAGGGGAGGCTGAAGGAACTAAGCATATTCAGCTTGCTTGCAGAAAAGGTGCTTAAGAGGGGACATGCCAGCAGTCTTTAAATACTTGAAGGACTTCCATAAAGAAGAGGGAAAACACCTTTTTTCTCTTGCTGCAGAGAGGAGGACGTAGACTAATGGCTTGAAGTTGCAGCAAAGTAAGTTTAGACTGGATATCTGAAAAAACCTCTTGACTGTTGAACAGTGAGGCAGTGGAATAGTCTGCTTAGGGAAGTTGTGGACTCCATCACTGGAGGTGTTCAAGAAGAGATTAGACAGCCATTGTCAGGGATGATCTAGGCATACTGTGGGTATTTCCCATGCTTCTGGGCTTTGCTGGTTGCCCCCTTCTGCCCTTTCTGTTACATGTCAGGGTGTTTTTAAGCCTTCCCAGAAGCATTGTGTGTTGGCTGCAGCTAAAGCTGAGGGTTTTAACTGGGGTGTGCCAATGCATCTGCTGGGACCAAAGCCAGAGGCTCCTGGCTAGTGGGGTCTTGCCCTTTCACTTCTGGTCAGACTGATGGCCATATTTGGGATCAAGAAGGAATTTTACCCCATGGCCAGATTGGTATGACCTGTGGGGGTTTTTGCTTTCTCTGTAATGTTGGATGTAGCCCTCTACTTGGGATCCCTTGAGCATATATTGACAACATTTCTTGAAGCAGGACATTGACTGCTGTGGTTCCCCTGCTTTACTTGTGGCAGGTTAAGGTGTTTGGTCTGTGTTGTCAGGGATGACAGTAGTCTTATGTAGAGTTTAGATTACGGTTGGTGTGGGATGGTTTGGATAGGGATGATCCTGCCTGAGGCAGGGGAAAGGACTAGATGACTTCTGGAGGTTCATTCCAGTCCCACTTCTCTATGATTCTGTGAACTCTTAATATGGTTATTTTGCTTCTACAACAAGGGTGTCAATCATCCAGTCCATCATGCTCCTGGAGAGGCCAGGAATTAGGTGGCAGTAGCAGTGCTGCAGTCACTCCATCAGGGTATGGAGTCCTGTTGGGGATTTCTTTCTGCACAGGCAGGATGAGCAACAGTGGTGTTAAACCCTCTAGTTCCTGGGAGGGGTTGACACTGCCCCTGTTTGCCCCACCACCAGAAATGAGTCTGGTGCAGCCTGGAGGGCCAAACCAGTTTGATATCCTTGTTCTACCATATAGCTCTGGAATTTATTTTCTGTGCTGGTGTGAAGCACCAGGACTTTGCTGTCTGGGTTTTAATTTGATTTAATTTCAGCTTTTAGTTCTCCTGTGGGTAGCTGGGAGACTAGAGTAGAAGTAGGCATTTTGTTGCTTGTGCTGTGCCACCTTTCACTCCCACCTGCTTGTGTCAGAGATGTAAGGAGACAAAAATATTATTCTCTGCTTTCCTTGTTTCCTTGTGTTCGGACAGGGAATGACTAGGGTTCCAAAGATTTGAAGACCCTCTTGTTCTGGCTGTTTCCAGAATGTTAGTGAGGGTCTACTAAGCAAGGGATGAAATAGGTGCAGAATGTGCAGACTGAAAAGAAGAAAACCAAATCATGGGACCAGTTCTTCTGGTCCCTCTCATCCAAGAAATCTCAGGCCCCTTTTGGTAGGCAGATATACTGTTCAAGCAGGTCAGTTCTCCAACTTGCTTGCTTTAACCCTACACAACTGTATGGTCCTGGCTAATCCCAATCTCTAGTCTTTCAGAGGATAAGAGGTCCAGTTTTTCCTGTTTGCTCCTTGGTCTGACTTTTTTTTCTTCAGTGTTGCACTCAGTAACCAGAATACGGTCCTATTTTTGCACAGCCGTCTCTTCTCTGGCATGACTGATGCCAAGTATCCAGACACGATTGCCCTGACTTTTGACCCCACCAACCAGTGGCTATCATGTGTATATAATGACCACAGCCTATACGTGTGGGATGTCAAGGACCCGAAGAAAGTTGGCAAGGTTTACTCTGCTTTGTATCACTCTTCCTGCGTGTGGAGCATTGAGGTAATGGTGGGCCATGAGTGGTTTTTCTAGTACATGTGGTGGGTTGGGGGATGCAGGTGAGGAAAGTAGCTGAGGAACTTTCTTAATTAAATGCAAATGCTGGTTACAGAGAGGATCAACCCAAATCACTTGTGGTTTTTCTGGTTCTGCTGTAACTCAGTGGAATTAGGAGCTATTCTTTAGATGTGCAGTTGTGTCTGGCTCTGCTCTTTGGGTGAAAAGCATTATTGAAAAATAATGTACCATTAAAAGACAATTCCCACCTCCCAGAAATTCAGGAAAAAGTCCATTGTTTGTCGAAACTGGTACATGCGTACCTTTAAGTATAAAAGGTTTGAGAAGTCATTGGTGGCTTTTAAACGCAAACTTGCTCCTAAAATGTGTTCAGTTCAGTCTCTGTGCTTGAAGTATAACTTTTTGAACATATGATCTAAGGGTAAATGCATGAAACATGATCAGATCTCAACTCAGATCTCAGCCTGTTTACTATGTCTGTATGCATTTCCCAGCAAGGCTCTATGGTTTCTAGTACATATATTTAGCTCGTTCTCTCTCTCTCTTTCTGTCTCTGAGAGAGTCATGGCAGGAAGTAAGAATCTGTGTGGAGTTTCAACATTCACAGGTCATCTCAGAAAAGGGAGACTTGGTAATGAGAAGGAAGCAAAACTTAGGGTATTTCTTTATCATCTTTCTAACCTGACCTGGAACATGACTTTTCAGTGGTATGTGAGGCTTCAAAGAACTGGGTGCTGACAGATATGCAGTTCCCTGCTGTAACTCATGGCACTTCCCAGGAAGTGCCACAAGTTACAGTGATCCCCCAATCCAACAGATGTTGCCTGTTGGGTCCGGGGGGGGGGTTTGGCAGATTGAGTTTGTGCCTCTCTGCCATAGCCCTGCCCCTGCTCCCCCAAGCTGTAGTGCTGTCTTTAGGATGGGATGGGGGAAAGGAGGGGAAGGAGTTCAGTTTTGGGTTTGCTCAGCCTGCACTGAAGCGGGGGTGGATTGGAGCCCCCAATTCTCCAACCCACCAATGGGGGGCTCCAATCCACCCCCTGCCCTCCCTGTCTCCAGAGCAGGTGTGGTAAACCCCAGACCAAACTCCCTCCTCCTCTTTCCCCACCTACCATCCTGAAGACAGCATTGGGATGCTTCAGCCCAACCGTGTTCCTGGCAGGGACTGACAGAAGTTACTGAAGGTGCTCTGGAGTGCCTTCACCTGAACCCTCATGTAATGAAGGTTCATTTGTCATGCAATTGGGCACTTATAAAGCTCTCTGCAACCATGCGCCTCTGTCAGGGCATGGCTGTAGCGTGCTTTCAGGGGCTGATTGCACAGCAAAACATCACTTCTGTCACTACCCTGTCTGGCAACAGCCCAGTGCCAGTGCCTCTAATGCGCACTTGAAGAGATGAGGGATATCAGCTCGCTCCTTTCTCATTGCTGTGGAAGAAAGCAAGGGGGCTTACTATTCTAGCCAGGGAACTCCACTCAGTGTTGGTTTGTGAAAGGAACACAAACCAGTGATTGGCCAGCCAGTGAGAATAGAATTTTGGAGTGAGATCATTCCTTTCTGTCTCATTAACTTGTTGGAAGCTGAGGTGGCAGCCATCTGCATTTGAGTTTGAAACTTATTGCTAGTGTCTTAAAAACAAACCACAGTGACATCTCACTTTGGGGTTGTTCTTTATGTACTTCTAGGTGTATCCTGAGGTGAAGGACAACAATCAGTCCTACCTTCCCCCAAGCTCCTTTATCACCTGTTCATCTGACAACACCATTCGTTTGTGGAACACGGAGAGTTCCAACATTCATGGCTCAGCTCTGCATCGGAACATCCTCAGCAGTGTAAGAACCCCAGGCTGCCAAGACAGCTCATTTCTTGGCCTTTGGCTCATGTACAGCAATGTCAGAGTTAAGGCCCAAAGGTCATCTGAGGGAAGTTTTACGGACCTGGAAAAGTTATGTAGGGGCAGATCAAGTGTAAACAAAAATCTGAATATTTTGTAAACGTCTTAAAACTTGTTATTCTGAACCAGATAAATCGCCTTGTCTCATCCTGTCCAGAGTGGCTTATGCCAACTGTTTCAGAAGAGGGTATAACTGTTTCTCTTGTTCCTCCCAATCCTGCAATTCATATAATTATTTAATTATCAGGATTGGTGGAAGAATGTTCCATGAGTGATGGAGACTGGGGGCAGGGATGGGAAGAGAGTTCTAAATCCACACCATCTGATTCCTATTTCCTTCTATCTATAGTGAAGTTAAATGGAAGGAAACTCAGTACAGTGACTAGTTCCAGCTATTTGCTTCTGTTGCTCTTATGTGACCAGCTCTCTAGATCCATTTCTGAGCAAACTGCACTTGGCAAAACAAACTACTTTGCCAGAGAGATTTATGACGATTTAGGCCTACTTGCGTTGACCTTCAAGAATGCTTCATGTAGTTCCCACTGCATCCTTATTTTAGTATTTTGTAGCCTGGAGGCTTCTCTGAGGGTAGAAACAGATGTTGTTAAATTAAATGACATCAGCTATGCTAGGATGTGTTCTGGCACAGCTGATTTTCTTCATTAGGTATAACACATGTCACCCTTGTTCTGCCTGTTCATGCTGTGGGACAATGGGTGACATGTTCTCCTGGGGCTTGAGAGGCCCAATCCTGTATGCCTTGGGAATTCCCTAGCAGGATTGAACCCCTCAGGTTTCTAGAGCACCTGCCTTGCTTTCCTCACTTAGATATGCTCCAAGGAATCTTTGGGCATGTCTCTGTAAGGCGGGAAGTCGAGGTTTCCTTGCTTATGGAGATACACCCTGGGATCTCCCCAGCACATGTCCTTAAGTGAGAAAAGCCTAGGATTCCCCATTTATGGAGCCACAGCACAAGATCTCCCTGCTTAAGGAGATGCACTTAGGAGATGTTGGGGTTGCATCTTGGTAAGTGGGGAATTCTGGTCTTTTCCCACTTAGAGAGACACACTGGGGAGATCCCAGGGTACATCACCATAAGTGGGGACATGCCAGGCTTTCCATGCTTAAACAGACATCCTGGAGAGATCCCAGGGTATGTTTTTGTAAGTAGGGAACCCTAGCTTTCCCTCTCTACAGAGAATTGCCCTGATATTCCTGGAGACATGTCTCTGGAAGCTGGGAAACTATGCAGGTGCTCCAGGGGCCTGAGGGGCTCAAACCTATGCAGGGCTTCCTGGAGTTTGCAAGATTAGGTTCCACAAGCATCTAAAGGAGATACCCAGGGTGGCTTGGGAGTGTGAGCAGCTGCAGGCTGCCTGCATTCTCCCATCACAAAAAAACAGATGTCTGTCACAAAAAAAGTAGCACAATCTATTACCACTTTTGCCACAGCCACAAACTGGGCATTTATGGTGCAATAAAGGATATGGATGTCTGTCTGTTTGCTTTGCTTTTATGCTGCCATAAAATATTTTATGGCTGCACAGAGGTGAGGAAAGGCGATGTGAGGAAAGTCTTTTCCATTCTTAGTGGCACAGAATAAGGTGCACTCTGGCTCTTTTAAAGGAGATGGACACTGATGTTCTAACTTCCTCTTCCATTATCTCTTCTTTTTCCCCCCTTCCAAGCAGTGCATTGGCTAATCGGTTCAGATGCCTACTGAGCCTGACTGCCAGTTCTTCACTTCAGTACTTCTTTGGTCTTTTCTCTTTTAAGGACCTGATGAAAATCATCTATGTGGATGACAACACTCAGTGCCTGCTTGACACCGATTACAACTCTGGTGGGAGTGCAGATAAAGCTGACACACAAGTTACAGACATGAAGGTGGGGATTCGCACTGTGTGTGTGAGCCCCAGTGGAGAACATCTGGCCTCAGGGGACAGGATAGGCACTCTCAGGTAACCCTAGGGCTTCTTGGGTGGTATGACTGTGGGACAGGGGTGAACATAGAGAAGAGTGTCTCCTTTTTTTTACTCTATATTTCTATGTGGACACTGAAATCTTTTATCTTATTTCAGAATTTATGAGTTGCAGTCCCTTAGGGAAATGCTGAAGGTAGAAGCTCATGACTCTGAGATCCTCTGCCTGGAGTACTCCAAACCTGACACAGGTAAGAAACAGAAGGGTCTTATTTCCACTGCTTGCTTATGTGGCCTGCATGATGTATTGTCTTGTGCCTGAGGTAGAGCAACTCTTTTTTTCTGGCTGTTATGTATAACAAGTCTCTAGTGGGAAGCTGCTCCTTTAGCTCTCAGAGCAGAGGCTTTTGTAGCACTGAAGGAGAAGGCCCTGAGTTTGAAAAGGCTTCCACCTCTTGCTACTATATGGATGTGGGGAGTTTTAGATCACTACGTTTTGTATCTTCTATTGCAAATTGAAACCTGGGGGATGTTCCTTTGTATGCACCTGCTTTACTTGTACTAAACTTATTAGGAAGGGTGTCTACTGTGGAACTTGAAGATGCTTAATATTATGATCAAAGAAGCAAATTGCTTTTCAGTAAAGGTTTTGCTTCCCTTGTAAAATCTCTGGCAGGATTTAAGCTCTTGGCATCAGCAAGTCGGGACAGACTGATCCATGTTTTGGATGCTGGGAAGGACTATAGGTTGCAGCAGACTCTGGATGAGCATTCCTCTTCCATCACAGCTGTGAAGTTTGCAGGTTGGAGAGCCCATATAATTTTATTTATGCTGATGTAAGCAAAATCTGCCCAGCATCAAGAATACTGCTGCTGCCATATCGTGGCTGTGACATTCGGTAGAATTATTTAACCTTGTAATTCCTGATTTATGTGAGGTTACAGTTTAACTTGCTTCTTTCTCCTCATTTACAGCTACAGTCGTACTAGAAAGCAAGGCTTGTCTTATCTTTTCCGCTTCTTTGGGAATTGAAATCCCTTCATATTTATTTGGGCTAACAACTAATCATTTCCCCACCCCCCTGCTTTTTAACCCATATGAAATGGCTATATCCATCTATTGTTATCATAGCTGAGGGAGAGTGGAGCTTGACTTCGGAAAAAGTATCCAGGCTGGTATTTTTGGCCTACGGTATGGGGTAGACGCTCCATTCTTCATCCCCAGCCTGCACCAAGAGGAAGGGCTTTAGTATCCAGAGAGCAAAAGCTATGCTCAGAGGAATTGCAGAATTTTTAAATGTCTACCTGCTGTCCAGTGGCCTGATGGTTTATTAAGGTCCCTTTGGAATTCACTGTGGCTGAGCCCTCTGAACTAGTAAAAAAGACTATTCCTTCTTGAGGACAGAAAGGGCTTCTGGTGTTGTGTGCACCAGCCTGCAGTACTGACTCCCTACAGCATAGTCGGGCTTGGCTAGTTGGGGCTGTAGAGGGAGGAATGAGGAACATGCAATAAACAACTGTTCCACTGTTGAGTTCCTGTTGTGTTTATTTGTTGGACCTATTTCTTTTTCTTTGTTCCAGCTAATGATGGGAAAGTGAGGATGATCAGCTGCGGGGCGGACAAGAGTATCTATTTTCGCACTGCACAGAAGGTAACCTTTTGTTACTGCTGTCATCTTTTTCTGTAACATCTCCTAAAGGAAGCTGCTCTGAGGCAGTGTTGTGGTAGAGCCGGCATAGGAGCTGGTTGCTATTTCAGTCGCAGTTTCTCTCAGTGTGTGACTTGGTGTAGGAGGTCATGGTGGGTGCATAATCTGATGGTGGGGGCAATTTACAGCTGCTTTCAGGTACAGCTTAGCAGGAATTGGGGCAGGGAATGATTGAGGACTCCATTCCTTCCCTTAGGGAGTCACTGTAAGGAATGTTATGAGAGGCCCAGCTGTGGAGAGGTATTTATTGCACCTCCAGGAGTCACTGTAGGGAATGGTTGGCTTGTGCTGACTACATCTGCGGAGAGGTGGGGGGACTTGAGCATGTTTAGTGACTTGATTTGCATTAATTTTTTTATCCTCTTTGCTTAGACAGGGAATGGGGTTCAGTTTACTCGGAGCCACCATATTGTTAGAAAGACCACTTTGTATGACATGGATGTCGACCCCAGCTTGAAGTATGCTGCTATTGGCTGTCAAGACCGTAACATC
The DNA here is from genome assembly GCF_030867095.1 of Alligator mississippiensis. Taxonomy (NCBI): domain Eukaryota; kingdom Metazoa; phylum Chordata; order Crocodylia; family Alligatoridae; genus Alligator; species Alligator mississippiensis. Next base: position 238,869,475 of record NC_081825.1, on the reverse strand, counting down.
CGGTAGGTTTGTTTTGTTGCCTTATTCTTGCACTTCAGAAACCAGTTAGCAGAGAATATTTTCCCCTACAAGTCATTTAGTGTAGTTTTTCTTAGCATTTGAATTCCTAAAGTGTCATCTTGAGGCCCCAGTGAGCCTGAGTTCTCCTCTTCTCCCCAGTAGTGAAAAATCTTGGAACACGCATGGTGACTTTGAGTCTCTTAGCCTGTGGTTGAGCTCAATGCAGGGGAGAGGCTCTCCTGGTTGAGCAAGTGACTGTGCTTTCCTATGGCGTGTGTTCTTTTCCCTGAAGTAGCTTTTACCATCACAGGAATGTCAGACAAAATAATGTATGTTTCTGTGAAATCTGTTGAATTGGGGGAATCCAAAGCTGGGGTTGACTGTTGTTGTCCTTTAGCAACAGGTGTCAACTGAAGTTGACTGTCTGCTTCCATTTTGAAATTTCTGCCAGTCTTTAATTTTTCTATTTGCACCTGCTTCTCCCTGGGGAAAAGACACTTTTTCCAGTCCTGCAGTGGTACCCTTTATTGTATGCTGATGAGTTTCTAGGAGGTGACTTGTTTTATACCCTGCTCCAACAGAAGTTCTGCCTCCCAACTTCCCTTCCTCTCCTGTAACCGCACTCCTCATGGATGGTCTCTCAGTAGTCTTAGTTGTGTGGAAGTGTCATTCCTGATGCATCACCAGTGGCTATCATTCAGTGCCAAAAAGCTAATTCTTTTCTGCCTGCTCCATCAGTTTCCTGAAACCAAACATATTCTTTGCGTAATCAGTTTAAGACTTAAGTCAGAGTTTTAATTCAGATAATCTGTTTTGTATTGCAGTCTTGGGGCCAGCATGCTAGTTTCCAAGCTGTACATTTAACCACTTGAATGATTGAACTTTATGAATTATGGCCAGTATAGTTCCTTGGAATGGCTGTTGGCCCTATAGTCCCCCACTCCGTTGTGTGTGGGGGTGGCCTGCCATGGAGAGAAGAGAGGGAAGGGATCTTGTGAGAAGAAGTGGAGAATGATACATGGGTGTAATGAGTTGTTTCTTGTGTTCCCCTCAGGATTTTCAATATAAGCAGTGGGAAGCAAAAGAAGTTGTACAAGGGATCTCAAGGTGAAGATGGCACCCTCATTAAAGTAAGACCTCCAAGAATTCAAACATAACCGTTTTTTATTTTTTCCCTGTTCCTTCATCCTTTTCATCACTCTTCTGAGCTAAATCCAGTACCCTGGAATTATGTATGGGTCCAGGGTATTATGATGTGTAAACCTTTTCCCCCTGAAGTGCTAATAAGAGACATACGTGCCATTTTTTATTTTACTGAATTTGTTTGACTTTTAGTACATATTAAAAAGTTCCCAAGTAAGATTCTTGGTACCTAAATCATAATTAAAAACAAAACACCTTATTTACTTGAGTATAAATGACCTTGACTATAAAATGATGCCCTAACAATTAGGTTCTATACCTAGAAAATCTTTAAAATTTGTTATAATTTTGTTATAATTTTCCAGGTATAGAATCTAAGTATTGCAGGGTTGTTTTGAATCCCCACCCTCATCGCTAAAGCAGTGGCTGGGAGGGAAGGGGGATCAAGTAGTCCCCTTGCCCTCTTTCCTGCCCTGCCCACTTCTTTCCCCTGCAGTGTTCCTGCCACCTCCCCACCAGCTCCCCACAGCCTCTGTCCCTCCCCTAACTCCCCCTAGTCTCTGCCTCTTTTTCCCAAACTCCCTCCAAGTCTCTGCAGTCCTTACTGTCAGATGCTGCTCAGGCTGAGAGCACTGGAGTGGAAGAAGTTCAGCCTTTACTTGGCCTTGCAGCAGTGTTAACATTGGGAGAAGCAGTGGAAGGCATTTCCTTGTGCCCCGTGCCGTATGCAACCTGAGCTGGAGCCAAGCTGTGCCTGACAGTAAGGGGGTGGGCTGGTGGGCAGAGACTGAAGAGGAAGTAGCAGAGGGGAGAGGGCCAAGAAGGCTGCTGTGGCTCTGACTGGCTCAGACCTAGAGCCAGAGATACAGAAGTCTCCTGCTTCTCCCTCCACTTTGTATGTGAATATAAGATAAGGGGCTTTTTTTCATACTGACTGGCTGGGGGGAAGGGGGGCAGACCTTGTTTTATATTTGAGTAAATATGATACAATGTGTACAAAAAAAGTACTTGGCTGGCAGCTGTTTCTCATCACAGATGCCTAAAACAATTAGTTAAAGATGAAATCAGAATCCAAACCAACCCTCCCTTTGCTTTCCTACAAATACTAGCCTTCAAGTCCCAGCAAAAGCCTCGAAAAACACACTTGGGCTAACTGACACCAAAACATAGACTAAGTGAATAAATACTACATTGTGCTTCAAACTGTGTGTTGGACCAAACTTTCTTTTGGGCCAATTTGTCAGTTGCTGGAACTGAACCAATACTTGCTAGCAGAGTTTGGTCTGTTATGTGCTACTTGCAAGAACCAGAGTCACTTCTCCCTATTAGCTGTAGAGGCACTTTCTAGGAGGACCTTGCCTTGTAGAAGGCTATTGTGTATTCCTGCCTTGATGTGGTTCTTTTCCCTCTCAGATGCTGATGAGAAGCTTGTATGTGATCCCTCCATCCCTTAGGCTTTGTTCAGGAAGACCTTGTTCCAGCCCTCTTGGTTATTTGTGTTAAGATTACATGTTGGAGCTGTCAGTGGTCAAAGTTAATGAGGAATTTATGAACCCCTTGAAATGCTAGGGTGTTGCCCAGAGGGTGATCTTCACACAAATGACATGCAGAAATGTCGATGAAACCAAGGCAGGCTCCCACAGGAATGCCTTGCTCTTCTGAGGGACTTGCAGTACTGATGCAAGCTCTGTGTTCAAATGTGCCTCTCTCCTCAGATACTGCATCACTTCATCCTGTACTCCTGGCAGACATGGGTGATTTGGGGATGGACATGTAAGAACACAGCTAAATTATGAGATCACTCTTATGACTTAGTATACTTGAAGTCTTGTTCCCAAAGTCGGAAGGCAAGTTGACTTCAACAAACAAATCTCTTAAGTTAATTTACTGCAGCAAAGCCTCAGGCCATGTTTCCTTTTCTGTCAAACGTGTGTGTCTCCTGTATGTTTTCATTGATGGGTTTTTTCTTTTTCTCCTTCTCTCTCTTTTTTTTTTTTTTAAATGATTATTTCTACTGGGGGAGGTAAACTCTCATTTGATTTAATGGAAATAAATGCATTGTTTAAAAAAGAAAAGTCATCCTTTCTGCTTTTGCATAAATAGAGCTACATGGTTGTTGTTTTTTTCTTTTTTTGCAAACGTGATAGTTTTCCCCTTTCCCACAGCATTTATAAACTAGGGCACTGAACATGAAAAATTGCTGCTGCACCTTATAACTGAACACCTGACTTGATCAGTAATATGTCTCTGGCCTCAAACTGTAAAATGTTGCTTATGGGTGGTTTTGTTGGTTTTTTTTTTTTTTAATATTAAGTGTGTATTTGCTTTTGCTGACATGGAGAGAACCCTGTGATACAGAACACTGATATTGTGCAGCTCATAATTTTTCCATTTTTTCCCTTTATATATTTAGGCTAACTATGTAACGTGGTGATCTCTTGATGCTGCAGTATAAACTTATTTGGAGCCTGGCACTCTGAGGTTAAACATTTTTATATAGCATATAATTGGGACTTAAAAATGCAGCAATAAAACTGAAATAACTGCTATTAAAAGCACAAACTCTACTAATCCAGACCCCTTTTATTTTTGAATTTCTGAAGTTCTGCAAAGCACAGATATAGTAAGAGCTCCAATACAGAATTTGCAAAAATATTAACAAAGCAAATTTTAGAATTACAAGAGTAAGTGTGTTAACAACTCCTTTGAGTATTTATTGCATTGCTGTTTGAGCAGACTAGTTTCCATGCTTGAGGGCTCAGGTTTTGGAGATGCTTTGTATAGTGTTACTAGCTATGATATGACTATCCTGGGGTTGGTATGGTATAAACTGTTTAAAAAATCTAGGATCAACTGAAAAATAATGATCTCTGTTCATTATGGGAGGGAGGAGGAAAAAGGGGAATTTGATTGGAGTATTACAGCAAATTCAGTGGAATCTTTAAAGATAATCAACTTCATTTTTGGATTTGGTTGGAAAAGCTGTGGGTTACCTGGTATTTTGAGAATACGACTGGAGATAACTCTGTGAAGGGGTTTGACAGGTGAGTTGGTGGTTAGGTGTTTGTCCTGGGGTGCTGCCAAGATGAGTAGGGACACATCTGAGTCACTCAGTAGTTTGCTGCTGATCATGACTAGCTTCTATGAAGATGAATGATGGTTTTTGCTGTGTCTAAGTGTGTCATCCTTACTGACATTGGATTTTTGATACATTATAATCTGCCTGGCAACTGACTCCCCAGCCCAGCCCCTGGCTTCTTTCTTTTCATTCTATCCAGGAAGAGCACACACCAACTGCTGAAACTTCCTTAGCCTGACAAAGGGTTTTTGAACTCGAAAGCTTGCTTAATAACTATTCTCCAACTATTTGGGTTGGTCTAATAAAAGATATCAAATTCACCCAAGGAACCTTGTCTGCCTATGTCCTTAGACCAACACAGCTACAACCTACACCCCTGCAGGATATCCTTACTGAGTGGCATTTGTACTGGTAAAAGGCAGGGTAGATTTGCAACTTCATAGACTAAATCAGAGATGTACAGTATAAGATTTCTTAAGCAGAGGGCTTACTTCACCAGATGTTGTGAAAGGACTGCAGGAAGCAGTGATTACAAAGGGTAGGAAATGGGGAGAAAAGAAGAGGGGGAGCTGGTTAGAGAGGCAAGATGGCTAGGAGTCAGAGTCAATAGATGGGAAGGGACCTGTAAGACCATCAAGTCTGGTCCCCTGCCATAGGCAGGAGGTTAAAGAGCTCAAACTAGCTCAACGAGGTGCTTATCTAGCCTCCTCTTGAACACCTCCAAGGATGGGGTGTTATCTGCACCACCTCTGCCAAGGGTGTGTTCCAGGTTCTAGTTACCTTTATGGAGAAGTTTTTCCTTATGTCCAGCCTAAATCTTCCCTCTGTTAGTTTGTGACCATTGGTCCTCGTCCTCCGAAGGAGTTCCTTCCTGAAGAGTTGCTCCCCCAGGTCCTGGTGTTTCCCCCCTGACATATTTGTAGGCAGCTATCAAGTCACCTCACAGCTCTTTTACCCAAACTGAACAAGCCCAGCTCCCTGAGTTTCTCCTCATAGGGCCTATCCTCCAGGCCCCTAACCATGTGGATGGCCCTTCTCTGCACCCTCTCGAGTTTTATCTGCATCCTTTTTGAAGTGTGGTGCCCAAAACTGGGTACCGTACTCCAGCTGCGGCCTCACCAACACTGAGTAGAAAGGGAGAAGCATCTCTTTGGATTGTTGACAACATATTGCCTGATGCACACCTGAGTTCTATTTGTCCTGCTGGTGACTTCCTCACACTGTTGGCTCATATTCATCTTCTGGTCGATTGTGACCCCCAGGTCCTGTTCAGATGCTGTGCCAGCCAGTGGGCTACTGCCTATCCTATAGTTGTAGTGAAGGTTCTTCCTACCCAGATGAAGGACTCGGCACTTTGTACTGTTGAGCCTTATCTGATTCCGATCAGCCCATAGAACCAGTCTGTCAAGGTCGTCCTGGATCTTTACCCTATCCTATAGTGTGCCCACAGCTCGATATCATCTGCAAACTTAATCATAAAGCATTCCACCCCCTCATCCAAGTCGCTAATAAATATGTTAAAAAGCGTGGGTCCAAGCGCCGACCCAGGGGACACCACTGGAGACAGTCCTCCAGGATGAGGCCATCCCATCAGTTTACAACTCTCTGGGACCAGCCTTTAAGCCAGTTATCCATCCACCTCGCTGTAGGCTGGTCCAGGCCAGTACCCTCCAGTTTGATTGAGAGAATTTCATGGGAGACTGAATTAAAGGCCTTACTGAAATCTAAGTAAATGATGTCTACCAGGTGGTTATTCCTTCTGGAATACCAATGTGAAGTATTTATTTAGGAGCTCTGCCCTTTCGTGGTGATCAACTGTGGGCTGTCCCTCTGTATTCAGTAGCGATCCCACAGTGGAGCTTTTTTTTTCTTGCTCCCCAGGTATCTGTAGGAGGACTTTTTGTTTTCCTTTATTTCAGATGGCAGCTTGATCTCCATGCCTGTCTTGGCTTTTCCGTTATCTCATAACTGCAGACTCAGATTATATAGTGAACTCTTCTCTGGTTGCTGAGCCTTTTTTCCATTGATTATATGCATCTTTTTTCTTTTTCAAAAGTCCTCTAATGTCCCTGTTGAGCCAAACCGGGTCTCTTGGCTCCTTTCCCACTCTTTGATTTCATGGGAATGGCCTCTTTTTGAGCAGTGAGAATTGCTCCCTTGAAGAGGCACCGTTGCTCCTGAACTCCCAAATTGACCAGTTGCTGGTTACAGAGGGCCTTTCTAACTAGCCTCCTGAGTTTGTTGAAGTCCGCCCTTCTGAAATCTAGGACCTCTGTTTTACTAATTGGGATCCTAGCCTTCCGGTGGATGGTGAACCTAATCAGATCATGATCACCGTCACCCAGAGTACCTCCAATCTTCAGGTCCTCTACCATGTCCTCCCCTTTGGTTAGCACTAATTCCAGAGTGGCTTTACCTCAGTCGGTTATTTGACAGCCTGTGACAGGAACAGGTCATCAGTAGCTGCTAAGAAATTGGTTGACTTGCTGGAGCCGGCCGAAAGGTCCTCCCAACAGATGTTAGGGTAGTTGAAGTCACCCATGACCCATCAGGTCTTTAGTTGTGTTTGCCTCAGTCAATTACCTGGAGAATGCCTGAAAAACAAAGCAGTCAACTCACTGAGGGACAAAAGGGTTATAAAAACTAATCCAGGTAATAGGATAAGAATCTGTAGTTTAGGTTTTGACCATTCTTAATACAATCCAGTCTGTGGATGATTTTTTGTTCTGCAATGTCCTATTCAGGTTTGTTGTTTTTTTTTTTAACGTGTCATTGTCTAAGAACAGGTGATGTCAGACTGGACCTTTCAAATTTTAATGTTGTCTGGACTTGTTTGAACAGCTGGGCTTCAAGTCATTTTAAAGTGGGAAAGTCCGTTAAATTGGGAAGCAGATGGAGAACCTCTAGCTGGCCATGCATGGGACAAAGTGCATCATCATTCAGTATGAAATTACTGCCCTGTAACCCGTTTGGTCATTATGGTTTAGTCCAGGGGTGGCCAACCTGTAGCATGGGCAGCCTCTCTTTGTGGCACATGGTAGATAGGGAGGAGGCAGAAAGCAGAGGAGCAGGAGAAGAGGATCACAGTGGCATTTGTAGAGAGTTTGGGATGAGTTTGTTGGACACCTGCCAAAAAGGTTGGCCCTCACTGGTCTAGACTGACTCTAAATGTCTTTCTCTGAGCTTTCTGTTGTCTTGGGCATTTCTTGGAAATCTAAGGCACTTTTCTCACCAGCCCTTTTTGTCTTCCTTACTTCCCCACCAGGTGCAGACTGATCCCTCAGGTCTCTATATTGCAACTAGTTGTTCTGACAAAAACCTTTCCATTTTTGATTTCTACTCTGGCGAGTGTGTGGCCACAATGTATGGGCATTCAGGTGAGTTGCACAAGCTATTTTTCTAGCTGCTGATTTAATGTTTGTATAATGGTGGCCAGCATAATGCTCACTAGCTCTTCTGCATTTTTAGTTTTCAAAAAAGCTTTGCATAGAAAACTCGATTCCTAATAATTTTTAAAAAATCCCAAACCTTGGAATCTTTGGGGTCCTTTGAGGCAATTGAGGGCTAGCTCAAATTTTGATGTCCAAAAATTCCATTTTGGTTTTATGTTAAAACAGCCTATTACATGTTAATGTTTTTAATATATTAGCTGTAAAACTGCTTCATTGTTAATTCTCTTGCTCTGTTGGCAGATCACTCCTCCCAGAAAACCTTATGTCTTTCTACAATAGCCCTCAATGATACCCTGTTTTATGTTGGGAAGATGCTTCAATCTTGTTTGTTCAGTTATGGGGTTTCTCATGCTGTTATATACCTCAATCCTGGTCTGCAGGGACTATGGTCTTAAATATGATGTGGGAGTTTGGGTATCTTGGCTCCATGGAAACATGCTGGATGTAATCAGTATTTGACTGCTGAGCTGAGCCCAGCAAATCCATTTAGCTAATGATCTGTGCTGCTCACTGGGGTAGTTCAAGAGTTGCTGTTCTTTGTTTTATTTTACACAGAGATCGTAACTGGGATGAAGTTCAGTAATGACTGCAAACATCTGATATCTGTCTCTGGTGACAGGTAAGCAAGCAACAGTCTTGTGATTGTGAAGTCCCTCCTATCTGGTAGAATGGCAAGTCATTGTTTTGTGCCATCTTGAGGTGCTTTAACCCTAACACATGAAGGGAGGTGGTAAAAGCATGAACATTTGGGGCACTACTGTGTAGTGGTAGCCCTGTTATAGAGTCCAAAACCACCTTTCTGTATCCTAAATCCCAATGTGGTGCTGTGGGCAGGCTGAGCTGTGCTTTAGTTTCTTTTTTAAAGTAAATTACACGTCCCTGTGAGGTGCCAGTATCAGTGGACCCATGAGTTCAGGGGCTACTTCCTGCTAGCGTGGCCTGGGGCACAAGGTCACCCTTCCAGGGTGAGCAGTTATAGGGAAGAGCCAGAGCTCTTGCTTGGTAGCCATGTAGAGGAGCACAGAGTGTGAAATCCTAAATGGTGGTGCTGCAGGCGGGCTCTGCAGAAACTGAGACATGGCATCTCTGAGGCCGTGATGCCATCTGGAGCTGCTGTCTAAGACTATACTGCCATGAATAGTCTTAGATAGCAACAACAGTATTTAAAACACAATTGTAACCATGGTAAGAAAAGAGACTTGAGCAAAGGGAGGTATATGGGGTTCAGTGTTGTATATATCAGTGTCTGATGTTGTATTGCATCACTTGGGTGTTTCTGGGTTTCATTCAAGTTAAACAGACCTCTCTCCCAACTTACCCACCTTGTGTGTATTAATATAAATCAGGTGCAGTGTGTTGGGGGAAGCATTCACTTGTGCTCTGCTGCTTTATAAAGGAGTGAATTCCAGATGCATGGAACAAGTGGGGGATGGAGCATTGCTCAGTTTTAACTGATGTTACCCCTTGTCTTAAACGTATAGTATTATCCATTTACCCCATACATGGTGTCCTTTGCTGATCACATTAAATAAGATAAGAAAACAAGGAAGGTATGGAAAATGTGCTAAGAAATGAGAAGGGATTATTTGAAGAAGTCAATTTTAAGGAAAGGGCTCCCCAAGGCCCACAGATTGGCCACGAGGACAGAGGGAGGTTTCCTGCCACATGGAATAGCACGATGGAAGGCATGAAGTAGAGAGGGGGAGAAAAATAAGGGCCTGATTAAGGCAAAAGAATTGGCAGGCGCTCAAGGGAAAGTACCGCAGGAGGAGCTGAAGCACAAAGGTGGATGGGGGCAAGATTATGAAGGGGTTTGTGTATCAAAGCTGGGATGTATTTATTGGTTTATATTCAACTGTTGCTCTGCAGTTCCCTCTAGCTTTGACCTGCTATTGGAGGTGGAGGGGATGGAAGGATAAATCATGAACAGGCCAGGCTTGCCTTTTGAATTTTAATTCATGCTCTTGGAATCACCTCCATTAATTCAACTGTTGCGTTTTTGAGAGGGAGGGAGCTGACTTTGAAGGAAAGCAGCTGGCCAGCCAGCTCTGGATTTCCAAAGCCCCTGGTTGTCATACCTCCTGGCTGCCAGACCTCACAACTTTGCCTGTTCTTTAAAAAGCTGGGTGTGGTGTTCCTAGACCCGAGTCTCTGGGAATGCTATTAATTCCTGTTTGGAATCCAAAGGAGCACAACACTTTTGAAAACATAATACCGTCATTTTCTCTCTTCCTAGCTCAAAACAATTGGGTGGAAGAGGGAGATCATTTAACATTGAGAAAATTGGTCATTAGTGAAATGCAGATCATTTTATTTCCTACAAACTAAATGTTATGAGGCGATGATGCATCCTAATGTGAGAAGGAGTTGTATTTCTTAGCCTTTTGCTTCAACATCCTGGTGCTCTACAGAAAATATAAAGGATGTACAAAATCACACCGTGAAGTATCTTTTATGAGCCAAAAAGCCTCTGTTACCCAGTTCACCCTATGCTACCAGGCTTGAGGTTGGAGAGGAGTTTCCCTGGAAGCCTGACTCTCAAGGTACCATGCACCCTGGTGGTGTCCTCTTGACTCTTTGGAGAACTAGCTTTTTTAGGCTAGTTCTCCAAACCAGAAAGGACTGTTCCTAAATTCACCTATAAGGAATATTAATGTCCTGAATTGAAACAAAGCTTAACCCACTTATTCTCTTTTCTCACTTGCAGCTGTATCTTTATCTGGCGTCTGAGTTCTGAAATGACCATCAATATGCGACAGCGACTAGCTGACATGAAACAAAGAGGGAAGCAGGTGGAGAAATCGCCACCTTGCAAGACAACAGGACTTAGCAGGTGAGGAGGGCAGATGCAAACTATGGGGAAGGCTGGCTACTATTTCATATAGGAAATTTGGGGTAGTTGATTTTAAGTGCTATTTGGGTTGTTGGTAATCCCTATCAGTAATATCTTTTAAGTTTTTTTCCTTTTTATCATTTTTGTCTTTATAGTGCTTTTTTGGCTGCTTGTTCTATGTCTTTCAACATTTGGATTTAAACACCTGACTATGATCTGACGGCTACGTTATTTCATTCTGCTTTGCACTCTTTACAGAATGTCACATCTCCTTTAATCTATTTTTTGGAAGATGATGTCAAAAACATGCTGTACAAAACAGTACTGAGAGTGGTACACAAGCATCCTGTCTAGGGGAGCTTGATCATTTAAGAATAGAGATTTGAGGTGCCAGGCTAAAGCTTCACCACTCAAATTAAATTTTATGCAAAGTATGCACTGGAAAATACCTGACATTTTTAAACATGGCAAATACCTATAATTGTTTGTGAGGGTGATAACAGGCTTTATGGTAATTATCACCTTTACAGGAATGAAGGCTTCAGAGAAGGTTAATGTTTAAAAATATAATTCCATAAGAATTATTTTTCTCGGTCATTTCCCCTCACTTTACAATACAGAATGGAAACCCTGAGCTAGATCTAAATTTATCTAGTGATCCTACTTTGAAAAATGGTGCTTAGATATAGAGCTTTGATTTCAAACAGAGCTAACTTGACTGCAAGGGCTAGGGTGTTGCTTTTTTTAGGATTGCTGATCAGTTTAGTGTAAAATGGTATGGCTTAAGCACTGCACTCGCAGTGGCTGATTTGACAACAGTGGGGTGGATGAGGGAAGCATCTGCAGCTCTGGCAGGCTCACATGGTACCAAAAATGGGTGTTGAATCCACTCTTTTTCCCCAAATGGCTAAACGATTTTAAAATCTGAATAATGAAGTGTCAAAGCATCAAAGGTCTTGTTAGACTGGTTGTTTGCAAATATTGCAAGAGCTTCCCATTCTCTTTGGGAGTTGTTAGAACAAGTCTGTCTGCATAGTTTCACTTGGGAACCTTGGGCCACTCTCTTCTTCGGAGCATCTCTTGTTTGACAAGTGTGCCATAATTATTCTGGGATGCTTCAGTACTGAGCCATGAAGCCAAAATGCTTTAGCTGTAAAGCAGTGTGCTTTTTATAGCAGGCTCTCCATAATTCCAGCAGCTGCAGCTTTGCCTGACTGAGGTGCAGTCTGTGAGGGACGCTCCCAGTTTCATTTGGCACAAGGTGAGACACATTTCTGTCACATACTCTTGCTGGAGGGTGGTGCCAGTGCCACGCCAGTCCCAGCAATTTAGGAAAACTTGCTTGGTGACCTCGTTACTAGAGTGGAGCCTTCTGGTTTTGGTCAGTTTTGAAGCTTGTTTTCAGTTCTGAGCATTCGCTGTGGTCACCAAGTATCGACAGAGATGTAATACCAGAGCATTACAGATTGTTGGCTGAATTTGGAGGGAATAACTCATTGTGTTCAGCATCACTGTGTGGAATTGAGGAACTGAGGATCTGGAGTAAGAATCCCTGTTTTATACATATGTAATACCTGTTCTGGTTACTTCTGAATCTGTTTGTAAGCTGCTATGTAGAGTTGGTTAAATCTAGATGGGTAAGAGTGTCCTCTCATTAGTAGTGTAGGCATAAGATCCACAGAAGCATTAAGGTTCTCCAGCCATGGTGTTATATGATTCAATTTTATTGAACTGTGTATAGTACTGTATTGGTTAAAGTAAGTCTATTACCAGCTGGGTGATGCAGCTTCTTTCACATTCTGAGAGCAGTCAGGAAACAGAGGCTTCAGAAACCTGATGACTTGAGGGCTCTACTTGGACTGTAGAGAGCTGAAGACTTATTAGCCAATATAACTTTGCCTTTATCCAGCTATCACAGGGCCTAGCCCAACTGCATATTGCCTGACATTCATGTTGACTCCTTATGTAATAATGAATATCTTTTGAAGAACATCTTTTTATATTCCCATTGCTTTCTTTTAGAGTATACAAATATCCCTTTGGGTTCTGCTTCTCATCATGAAAATTGCTGGTGTGTTCTCCCTTCCCTCATTGAAAATGAGTTATTTTTTTAATTATTAGGAGAAATGTAACCTGTACTCATTTGTACTGCTAGTGCATTTGGGTTTTTAGATGTTTATGTCTTCAGAGTAGGAATTGCAAAAAGGCCTGTATATTCTTAGTTTTAGTCTCAGCAGGCATCATTGTTTGCGAAAAATATTTTGTCTCATCATTTGGAAGAGAGGTTTTACATTGAAACTTTCCACTGTTAGATCAGGGATTATACGCTTATGTGTTAGTGGAGTGTTTATATCTCTAAATCCCCCTTTCTGTGATGTTATTGGAGATCTCTCTTTAATAGCAGAAGATAGACTTGATTTAATTTTGGATAATGTTTCTAAAAGACTATTGCGTATACTGTATGTACTCTGGGGAAGCTGCAATTGTTCTTGAGTTTATACTAAACTGCTAGCTCTTTATCAAATGCTTAGTGAGCCAGCAGTCCGTTCCAGAAAGAGCTGAGTACTTCCCAGGATTTGAGTATATTACCATTTTGATGCAAAAGTAAATTGGAACCTGATTAAACAGTTTTTTTCCAATTTTGGTCGCGTCATTCCACTAAAATGTGTGTCATTGTGTGCGCATTTAGAGCAGGGATGGGCAGTTATTTCAGGTTGGCTGCTTAACGAGTTTTAGTGAGTTGTCAAGGGCCACTTGAGTAGCCCTTCCCCCTGACAGTTGCTCCGCCCCCTTGCTGCCATCTTGGGACCAGAAGTCCCACCCCCCAACCCCTGACCTTTTCCACCAGAAGTCTTCCCTTTGTCCCCCGGAAATACTCCTTTTGGGAGTAGAACCAGAAGAAAATGAATCATGTACTAGAAGTCAAACACCTACTATAACATATTTTAATTTCATTCCAAAAAATATTTTTGGCATGATTTGTGTTTGCGTACTGTATATAGAGGTGATTGCATAATAACCCAGAAATGAAGTCTTAGTTTTGTATATTGTGGGTGTGTCTGGTGGGGTGTGGGAGGTTGTGAGGGAGTGACTGTGTGTGGGGGGGGGGACACAAGGTAGGCTGGGCAGTTGTGTATACGTGGGAGCAGTGTATGGGTATGAGGGAGGTTGGGGGGGTGTGGGGACTCCCCTACACACCCTCATGGCGCAGCAGCAGGCAGGGTACTCGGGACTCGGGTGCCCAGCAGGGTGCGGCTCCACCCAGCACTGCACATTGCGCTGAGCGGCATGGCCTCTGTTGGGCCGCCTGTATCACTGGTGCTCCCTGTCGCTCATGTGCAGCCCCTACACTTGCAAATCAGAGATGGAAGCCCCACGTGCTGGAGCTGGCTGCCTTCCCTGCTGGGGCTGCGCTGCAGGGGAGGGAAGCCCCAGGAGCCTTCCCCTGCAGGGCGGGGAAGGCAGCAGGCTCCAGCCTGGGGCTTCTCTCTGGTGCTGTGCAGACTCGGCAGGGAAGGCAGCCAGCTCCAGCATGTGGGGCTTTCCCCCGTGCCCAGCGAACAGGGGCTGCACGTATGTGAGTGGCAGGCAGTGCCAGCGATATGGGTGGCTCGGCAGAGGCTGCGCTCCTCACTGCGATGTGTAGGGCTCGTTGGAGTCATGCCCTGCTGGGCGCCTGTGCCCTGAGCACCCAGCCTGCTGCTGCTACCACCGCAGCAGCCCCATGCAGAAACTGAATGCTGGCCAGCCAGGCCCTTCTGCCCATGAGAGTGGGAGCCAAGCAGTAGGGTACATTTTGGAGTTGTTGTGTACATGTGAGTGGGTGCCTTGCTCCCAGCCTCATAGGTGGAAGAGCTGGGTGGGGCACAATTTGTTGGGGGGCCCCACGGGCTGGATGAAAGTGCTTGCTTGGCAGGCCACATCCAGTCCATGGTCCGTATTTTGCCCACCCCTGTATTAGAGTATATTAGAGTATTTTGCCCTGATTAATATGCCCCTGAAGGTACCAAGAGCACAGAATTGGAGTTAGGATGCTGTTATCATGTTATCATTTTGATATATTTTTCCCTTTGTTCACTTTTAAATATGATTTTATTCAGAAAGCAGAAGAGGACACTGAACAGTGTGTATTATTCAAACATCTAAATTATTTGAAGCTATAAAAATTTGTGTTAGTACAGGGACAAAACCGTATCTGTACTTCAGGGAGCTTAGATCCAAAGGCTCTGATCCTGTGACTAACTCCAGCAAGTTGGAGCTTCCTGAACCGTCATGAAGCCCCAGCAACTTCAGTGCAATGTTATGGGGCTATAGAGTCCACCTCTGAAACATGAGCTGCATGGTCAGGGGCCAAAAAATGATACATTTTGAAAGAAAGTTAGGGGAGCAGTGGGGGAGAACGAGAGAAAAATTAAGCTTGTGTTATGGTTTTAAGTGAATTGAACCTGTATCCTGAGAGCTGTTCTGACCATCACCTGAAGGCTTGTCTAGTGTAGAGTTATTCTGGAATAGCTCTTGGGTGTGAAATCAAAGCACAACTCAATTTAAATTAGCTTGATGCATTATCTTAATGCATTATCTTAATTTAAATTAGCTTAATGAGCTAATTTAAATTAACCTGATGCATTATTTGATAGGTTCAGTAAGATGATAATTTGCATTGACCTCTCTTACTTCTACAGTTGTACACCTGTTTACTTCTTATTTTTCCACTTTTCTGAAAATGCTTGAATGTATTCTTTTCTTTTTTTTCCTTTTGCTAATCTCTTTTTGATAAACATGGACTTTGTGTATTTTCTTGTATATAATTTCAGTCATGCTGCTCTGCTAAACCTTTCCCAGTCCTATATCATAGGATAGATTGGAGGAATTTCCCAAAAGGTGGCAATGACTTGCCCTGTAATCTAATTAATGATAGATATCTCAGATACCAACTAGTTATTCATCAGACCTTTTATCAATATTGTAATAGGGGCAATACATTTTAAAACAAAATACACGAAACATAGATGCCACTATAAAATGTACCAGTGTGTCAAAGTTAATATTGCCTTCTGTATATTTAAAACAAGAATGTGCATTGTGGTATAATCCACAGCATAGCCACAAGAGGTACTATGGTACATGAGCTCTGGGAGGATACCACTGACCAGGAAAAAGGACCCAAGGAGGACTGGGTGGAGAGATGTGGAGGCAAATGGGGGAAAAAGCAGAGAAGGGAAATCTGCAATTGGAAAACTTGCTGGAAGAATCCAGTGAGTAAGCCTTTATTTGTCTTCTCCAACCTAGCCAGAAAATACTGAAAATTACTCATTATCCTATTGCAGGGTCGGGCAATTATTTTGGGCCGAGGGCCACTTACCATGTGTTGGCAAGCCATTGAGGGCCGCATGACAGGCAGCCCAGGACAGATAAATATTAATTTTCTAAATTTTTTTTAGGGGCCCTGTGGGCTGGATAGAATGGCCTGGCGGGCTTCATCTGGCCCCCAGGCCGCATTTGGCACACCCCTGTCCTATTGGATAAGCTCTCTCTGTCTTTCTTGATAGAAAGAAAATTTGATTTCCATTGTCTTATAAAGGAGAAAATACTGCAATTCTCAATTCCTCCTGTCCTATTTAGTACTGCCTACAGTCTGTAAATTGCAGCAGATTTGGTCCTAGGCCAGGCTGTTCTATATTTGGTAGATGAGTTATTTTTGTCTGCTGAATACCTTGCGCTTACAGCCCACCCACAGCACTTTATAAAGGTTGCTAATGATACACTTGGCTGTCTTGTTCAAGGTCATGGAGTGTGTGCTATACTGATTGATTAGTCAAAGAATCTGAATTTATTTAATTGTGCTTTATTACTTCAGGTGGCTAAAAAGGTTAGTTGATTTGGTTCTGTTCTAATTTGACTGAGGGGTGGGGGGAAATGTATCTTATACTGGTTAAAAAAAATCCTCTGTTGATGGGAAGTTATGCTTGGGGTGACTCTGGAATCCATATCAGAAATGTCTCCCATTTCCATTTTAAGGATCTATCCAAGGTATGTTTGATATTCTTTAGTGTGCCTTATGGCTGACAGTACAGCCGGACAGCATGATGGCGTGTAGACTGTGCATGCAGGTTTTACAAGTAGGTTTGCTTCAAGTAATCAAACTTCTCTCTCTCACAACGTCATCTGTAGCTTTCTCAAATGCCAAACTTCTATCAAAGGAAAAGCCTTTGTGGTGGTTGTGGTACATAAAAAAAGACCAACAGGGGAAGAGGGAAACATGATAAAATGTCCACAGGTAGAAAGGTAACTTTTATTTTTCAAACGGCTTCTGTCAGTCTTAAATTATTAGGGTTTGAATTGTAAAGGCAAATTACAATTGTATATTGTATGCCAGTTATTCTCAGCCTCTTTAGATCCAAGGCACCTTTCAGAAAATGCCAGCTCCTAGCATGGCATTTTTTTTGTTATAGAAAAAATAGAGCTATTATTCTGTTACAAAGAACTCGGAAAGACCACAACAAATGAGGATGCTTTTGACACCATGGATTGACTCTGGATTTATATAAGCATTTGCACACACAAGACTGCAAATACTATGTGGCACCTTGCTACACCCTTAAGAGGATCTTGTGGCACCCCCAGGTGCTGTGGCACCCTGGCTGAGAATCACTGCTGTATGTGTTACTATTTAGGATTCCATAACCTTTCCTTACATGCACGTGATAGCCTGGTCAGGTTCCAGGAACCTGCGGTGCATAATTGGCACCACATCTCAAAGTCCTGTTCTGCTGGACAAGGTCAGTGTCATTTGGAGAAATTGGAAGAATATGAGTGACATGATGCATGATAGAAGTGACATGAGGAAATGTACTGGCTGGCATGTGGATTCAACAGGGAGTTCTTGGGAGGTACCATAATGTTTCTTGCAATTCCTACCTCCCAGGCATGAGTCTGTCTCTGTCCTGTCTCCTGTGCCTGCACTCTCATCAGACAGTGACAAAGATGGTGAAGATGAGGGGAATGATGAAGATGAGTTACATGGGTTGCAGTCTTTCCAAATTCAATCCAACTGCAACACTGAGAGAGACTTGGGTATGTATGGGAAAGGAGACGCATGGACAGGGACTGGGGAGAAGTGGGCAAGAGTATGTATAGAGTATTCATGAGGCTGTATAGGGCAGAGTAGAGACAATGGAGAGCATGTGGAGTCTGGGAAGGCAACTTCATTGTGTAGGAAGGAATGAAGATAGCAAGATGGCTCAACCACAATTAGATAACATTTGAGTTGTTTATACTGAGCTGTAGAGAGATTGATTAGTAATATTTCCCCCTGCCCTGCCCTTTAAAATTTTAATTGTAAGTTTTTACCAGGTTCTTGTCCGTTCCAAACAAGTTGGCCATACAGATTTTGAATGAGAGCTGTCAGGTTTGAGTGACAGATTCCTAGAAGCTAGTAGAGGCCAAGAGACCTGTCTGAGGATTCTAACAAAACCTACTAGAACTTCTACTAGAGACTAGCATTACTAGTGTTAAGTATATCACAGCTGGAATTATCCATAACACAATAAACTTTAGAAAGATGGGGATAGAGGCCTTAAAAGTGTGCTTACTGGCTAGGATGCCAACTTGTTTTACTTTTTCTCTTTTCAGATCCAGAATTTACCCTCTCAAGAAGTCTCTCCTATTGGGAAATGAGAAGGGTAAGTCATTAATTCTTTGAAATGTGCTTCTGTCATATGCATACAGAAACCACAAGATACTCATCCTCTTGGGGTACTGCTGTAAGAATTCTTCCAGAGCAGAAATTCCACCCTTGAGCCCTTTCTGGGAGAGACGGTTTTGGATGGCAGAGAAACTTGCAAGGAAGCTTCCAGTGATATCATGTGTTGGTATTGCTCAAGGATTATGATTTTATAGAAGAGAACAATAAAATTAATAGAACTGGAATAGCTTTGTTTTCACTGTCAGTGAAGGATGGGATGCAAGGCATTACTGAAAACATAAGGAATACCATTTTAAAAATGTTTAGGGAGCATTTTGTGCCCCAAAGCTTGTCTAATGTCTCTCCAAACTATACAGTTGTACCAGTAAAAATGTCACTAAAAATTTCTTGCTTCTCTCATTTTCTGGACTGTATGGCTATAACACTCCACCTCCATTTGCCATAGAATTTTATCTTCAACCTTCTCTTCTCTCTTTTAAACCTTTTCCAGACAAAGGAGATTGCAGCAAATCAGCGTTCCGAAGCAACAATGAACAAAATGCCCCGGCAGCGTGGGCGCTGGTCCCAACCAACCAGTAACATAGAGATGACTGTTAAATCTATGCTTGACTTGCGCCAGCTAGAATCTTTTTCAGCTTCTCGATCTGTTAGCCGAGACTCGCTGTCCCAAACCAGCAATGGGGATGATAAAGAAGAGCAGGCTGATCTTCCTCCACACATCAGTATGGTAAGAGTGGCTGTTCTCCAGTGAATTAACTTGATGCCACTTCATCAGGTGCTTGTTCTGGCTCTGGTTACTGTTGCTTGCATATGACATCACCCTTTTATATATTACCCTTTTAATCTTTGGAGTAAAGATTAAAGACTCCCTGTTAGGTCCAGGTTATTAACCACAGACCCTGCCATACAGCATTATGCAAGGCTTATTTCTTCCCTTAAAGATAATCCTATAAGAAAACAAGGGTTAATTTATAGGCAGAGAGAAACTTGAGCTTCTTCAGAGGAGCTTTCATGGAGCAGTTTGTTCCCTGTGGTCAATAGGAATTAAAGCTTGCCTCAATAAATGGCTGGTTTTATATGCTCATATTACTGATTGCACCCCTTCTGGTAGTGGATATTTTGCAATTCCCATGTTGTCCTGCTGATATGAAGGAAAAAATACTAGTAACCGCTACTAATGCTTCATTTAGCTCGGGTCCATTATTGCCAGCCACCCCGTCTACTTTTCCCAGGGGTGCTGAGAGTTGCTTCCATGAGGGTCTTAATTGTAGCTCCTGTGAGGACTCAGAGTTCTAGTGTAGTCTGTGGTTAAGTTCATCTTTAATGCAGCTCTGTGCCCTATAAGCCGCAACAAGCAGGGTATTATCTTGCACTAAAGAGGTACTGTTTGGATTAGTGGTTCTCAATCTTTTTAGACTCAGGGCATCCTTGGATACTTGAGGGACCCCTCTGAAATTGCCAGCTCTTAATTTTCATTCTTATTTTAACTTCATAATAAAGCAGTTTTTATGTTGCAAAGGACTCAGAACAACCACAACTATGGATTTCTATTTGAAATCCTTGGGTTTATCTTGTGAATCATATTTGTAAACCTACCAGTGCTAAACCTAATTGTGTGGCATCCCATGGTACCCTTGAAAGGATCTCAGGGGCACCCTGATTTGAGATTCACTGGTTTAGATAAAGATAATTCTGTACTGGGACCTGACTTCAGTTGAATAACTCCTATTTTTATACGTTTATATTATTGATTGCACCCCTTGTGGTAGTGTTTTTTTTGCAATTCCCATGTTGTCCTTCTGATTGGAAGGAAAACATTCTAGTAACCTCTACTGTTTCTGTGCTAGGTTGGAAACTCAATAGCTCCTGAGGATAGCCGGCCTTGTGTCCGCCCCCAGGTGATCCGGCTTGTGTCCTGTGAAGAGGGGGTTTTCTCTCAGGAATTGGAGCCCTCTGGGAGTGAGGAATGTGTAATCTACCCTGAACAAGATGAGATCCTTTCCACAGATACGAACAGGTTAAAAATCAGTTCTCTTCTGTGCATGGCTATGCTGCTGCTGCTATATATCTTGCTTATGTGCAGCTCATGGTAACATGGCTAAGGAAATTTACGCCAGCTCAATGCTGGGCAAGTTTAGTTAAGGGCTTTACTAATGCCAGCCTGATTCTAAGTTCTAAAGCATGCTGAGCTGAGGGTGCTGTTAAAACAGTCTTTGCTCATGAGGAAACCATGCATGTCAGCAACCTTCTCCAATTTCTTCTTGAATAAACATCTTGGAAGCAACTAACTTTCTCCCTTATCTGGCTTGAAATTAAGTAAGGGAAAATGTTATGCTGGAAAACTTCCTAACAGTGAGATGGAGGTGGCTTTGGAACAGTTAGTTAAGAGAAGTGGTAGAAGCCCTATCATTTGGGATGTTTTCAAATTTGACTGGGCAAGGTGCTAATAAACGTAACATGTAATAGCCTGCCTTTCTGCTGTTACATAGTTATGTGATCTGAAAGGAATTTAAAGGGACATCAGAGAGATAAGAGGCCGTTGTTCTCTGTGCTATCTTTTATACTTAGACCATTTCACTTTGTTTATTCTGCTCTGCTCCCTTGTTTTTCCTCTTCTCAGGATAATCCTGCTTATAGCTGTTTAATACCTTCCCTTTTCCCCCTATCCCAGTACAAAATGAGTTTTCATGCAGCAGTGTATGCCAAGATTTTGTAGTTGAAACAGTTAGGTTTCTCCCAGTTTCTCTTTTATTTATGTTTTTAATTTTATAGCAATAATATTTAGACAGAGCAAGCCTGCATGCTGTTCTTGCATGTTAGAAAGGAGGCCCTGTGGTGGTGCTGGATACAAATTGGACGTTACAAAGTGTGCACAGTTTGCAAGCTGTCAGAACTAATCTCCACACAGTTACATTATATTAAATATCCATTATGGTGACTCCCATGTTCCAGCTCACAATTTTAGTGCATGGGCTCTATTTGTTTCTAATGCCAAATTGTTCCTTAAAATGGAACACTGTAATCTTCAGACATCAGACAAGAGGATACCATTGGCCTCATTCAGTGACATGAGACCTACAAAATTTAGAACAAATGCAGGGATTCAAATCTGCCACTGCTGAGTTTCATACAGTATCCTCTGCTGAAAATTAACCTCTTCAGTCATAGAATCTTATATATTTTGCAGCAGAGACAGCTCAAAGGACACAAGTGTGAAAAGATGCTAGCTTAAGGCCTCAAAATGTGGGGAAATAGTTTTCATTATAGGACATTCCTATTGTATATAGGAATGTCTTCACTGCAGGGCCCTTCCTCATCTTCTCATTTATCTCTTTTAAATGTATTTATTCAATGGACTCATGCATTCATTCCTCTGCAGTGCTGAGAACCCAACTACTGCAGCATATGTGGCTAGTGCCTCAGGATTAAGAATGTGAAACTGACTGTAGTCGGAAGGTGAAATGGACCAGTCTGATTTCACTGTCCAAGCTTAATGAAATGCAGAAGTAAAGTACATAAATTGTGAAAGATGTAATACTTTAATTTTTTTTTAATCTTGGTTTTTTATTGTGTTAATACCACAGGCACAGGCAAGGGCTCTTTAAAATGTATAACATTTAGCTGATAACTGCCTCTTTAAATGCAAAATGGACCACTCTTCTAATTCTGTATTTTTCCTATCTCACTTGCAGTGAGTTCCGAGTAAAAGCGCTGCCCCATGGGAAGCTAAGTCGAAGCTTCCACAGCAATGGATGTCCAGATAAGCACAGCCCTGACAGTGCCTGCTCTGTGGATTACGGTAGCAGTCGCCTCTCCAGCCCAGACCATCCAAACGAAGGTGAGTTGTAAATGCATGCTATGAGACTATGCATGTGATCATGGAACATTGTGGAAACTTGAAGGGATCATTCGCTGTTGTTAGTAATGCTAACTGTGAGATGTATACATGGACTTTGGGGAGCTCGGATGACTTCACACTCTTATTAAAGGTCTTGGTGGTATTACTTCTAAGCATTGGGTACCTTTAGCAACATACATTTGTGAAGTTCATTTAGTGTTTGGGTTTTTTGACTACCTGTTATCACATACTAGCTAATGAGATAACTGTATTTGTGTTTTGGGGGAATTGTGCTGCCTGGGGGTACTGTATATCAGGGTATTGTATCCTAATGCTGCTTGGTTGATACTCTTGCCAGTCCTTAATGTGCCATACCATCTTCCTGAGTAGCTGCTTCTGGGGAACAATGCTAATGGTTGTGTAAATTTTACAGTGATCAAATGTTACTTTCTGTGCCTCTGCAGACTCTGAGAGCACAGAGCCCCTCAGTGTGGATGGGATCTCAGACCTGGAGGGAGAAGGAGAGGAGGATGCAGGTACTGGCATGCTAGAGGGAGAGGTCCCCAGGACTCCAGATCAAGAGAAGTTCCTCAAGCAGCATTTTGAGACATTGTCCATTACTGGTGAAAAAGGTACATATGCCAAACTGGTGGGAGCCCTCTGATGAGGCATCATAGCTCCCAGTTTATCTGCTTTGCTTTAAATCAGGTTTGACAGCTTTCCAGTTGCACAGAGCAGGGATGAAAACCAAGGCAGAGAGGTTAAGGGGAAAAAAGGATGGCCTGTAATTCCTAGTCTGGAGGGGGTGTGTGTGTGTGTGTGTGTGTGTGTGTGTGTGTGTGTGTAAGAAACTGGGTGTAAAAGGGTGTTGACATTGGCTTGAGCTAGCAGAATTGTTCTTGTTAACTTGGTAAAGCACTTTGCTGGGGATCCTGAGAAGCCATGTTCTCATTTCAGCTCAATCTTTCCTTTATCAATAAATGTACTATGGCATAAGCTTGTTTCTCTGTATACAATATGTGGTGGCCTCTAGTGGTATGTGTGTGCATAACAGACGTCACAAAAGAAAAAGACGATGCAGGGCGGAGGAAGAGAATGAGAACAGCACAAAACATCAAAGTGGAAAAGGAGATATTTTGTTTCCCTCAGTCAGCTTGGGACCAAAGAGTATTTTGCTAGTATTAATAGTGGTTGTAGTTTAGCATTCTCCTTCTAAGCTTTCTGGGTTTTTTTTGGTTTTTTTTTTGGGGGGGGGGAGGGGGGGTTGTTTTGTTTTTGCATTTTGATAGCCCACAGTCCTATAGACAGGGTAGGACTCTGCACAAAGGGAATAGGGGAAGGGGAGGAATACCCTTAGGGAAACTCTTCTTTCTTTTGACACAGTTTGGGGCTGAGGAAGTATGATCTAATAAAAGAAGAAAAGGCAACAGAAGGTAAAATTTATTCTCTGTGTCTTGATACCTAGAGTAGAATAGTTTTTACATCTCTGAAATACAACAGCACTTTATAGAATGCACTGCAAGAAAAAACACTCGTCAGAATGTTTGCATCATATTTGTAACTGACTTGCACACTTCCCCCCCATAGGTGGATCATGTAGGACCCTGGAGAGAACAGAAAACCTCAGCATTTCCTCTCGCTTTCTCTCCCAGTCCCCGGCTCTCAGGTACAGATGTTTTTATTTTTACTAGTGTGAGTAGGTTTCTTGCTGGGTGCTGGACCATGGCATGGCAGAAATCTTCTGGGTTTGATGTACTTTGACACTGGTTTCTTTTGAATAGGAACTTGGCAGTCTGGCTACCATTCAGGTTGACCATTCCATATAATCCTCATTGCTTTGGACCTCCCTAACGTAACATTTCTTGTTTTTTGTTTCCATACATTTTTCTTAACTTTTATTAACAGCACCGTAAATTATTATAGTGGAGGAGTTCTTATCATCCAATTTGCTTTTCACTGTTTATGCTTCATTAGTATTATTTTGTATTTCATTCATCTTGGACAATAAAAATAGACTGGTTTCTTTCTCTACAGTCTGTTCCTAGCATGCTGCATCTGTGATTTCCGTACCTTTGCAGGAAGCTCCAGTGCCTAGGTTATAAACTCTGCAGGGGAATTTTAGTCTTCTAAAAACAAGCTGTTTCCATTGCAGTTTAAAATAAAAATGATGGGAGCACTGATAACTGATTTCACAAAAGATTTTTATTAAACAATCTAAACTCTGGATTCAAGTTGATTTGATGGCACTGTTTTAAACAGGAACTGAATATTCACAGGCTGTGTCCACACACTTTCCCTTCTGAACACTTTCTGTCACTATTTTAGTGCTGGAGCAGTTGTTATTGATGATAATAATGGTAGTGTAGACCGGCTGTTCTAGTTCTTACTACCCTTGCTTAGCGTGTATTTAGACAGTACAGTGGGAGAAGAATACTGGTAGATGAAGTGCTGTTACTAGCTTCAGAAGAAGTATAGTGGTATTAGAGGAAAGCTGGAAGATATTTCCTGAAAAAAAATCTACTTTAGAAGGAGCTGTAAGGTAAGCTACTCACGAAAGCATTCTGGGCTTTTTATATGCCCACTTGCCAAACCTGCCAGACTGAGAGGTGCCTGTTTTTTATATACTTATTTTGTTCTTCCTTAGAGGGAAGATGCAGATGCTGAGAGTTTGTGTTTTTAGTACTGTTTTCAAGGAGATCCAAAAATATAGCTCTGAGGATGCTGACCAGCTTTGGTGTGTGTGATACTTTCAGGCCTTGTCAATCTTCTAGGGTCTTCTGAGATCCTCTGTGAGGCAGTCTCGGTGGATGACGGAAGGCTTTTGGCGTTGACATTCTGGTTTTTTTGGAGGGGACCTGACCTGAATTGAATCTAACTGTTCCTCCTGTTTGAACCTCCTCTTCCTTTGTTCCTTGGTATCTGAAAGGAAAATCCTTTGGAAAGGAAAATTAGTAATACTTTAATTTTACCATTCCTTGGTATCTGCAAAGTTCCTTCATGAGACAGTGACCTAGTGCTGCTTGTGGTAATGCTCATTCTGTTGCACATTACGATGCCTACTGGGCTGCATTAGTAGGAGCGTTGCCAGCAGATTGAAGGAAATGATTATTCTCCTTTATTTAGCACTGATGAGGCCACATCTGGAGTACTGTGTCCAGGTTTGGGCCCCTCACCACAGAAAAAATGTGGAGAAATTGGAGAGTCCAGCGGAGAGCAATAAAAAGGGTTAGGGGGTGGAGAACATGACTTCTGAGTAGAGGCTGAGGGACTTCTGAGTAGAGGCTCGTGGTGGATGGGTTGGTTTCGACCTGGAAGGGTGTGGGCAGTGGGGTCCTGCAGGGCTCGGTCCTTGGACCGATACTCTTCAATGTCTTCATCAGCGACTTGGACGAGGGAGTGAAATGTACTCTGTCCAAGTTTGCAGATGACACAAAACTGTGGGGAGAAGTGGACACGTCGGAGGGCAGGGAACAGCTGCAAGCAGACCTGGATAGGTTGGACAAGTGGGCAGAAAACAACAGAATGCAGTTCAACAAGGAGAAATGCAAAGTGCTGCACCTAGGGAGGAAAAATGTCCAGCATACCTACTGCCTAGGAAATGACCTGCTTGGTGGCACGGAAGCAGAAAGGGATCTTGGAGTCCTAGTGGACTCCAAGATGAACATGAGTCAGCAGTGTGACGAAGCCATCAGAAAAGCTAATGGCACTTTATCGTGCATCAGCAGATGCATGATGAATGGATCCAAAGAGGTGATACTTCCCCTCTATCGGGCGCTGGTCAGACCGCAGTTGGAGTACTGCATGCAATTCTGGGCACCACACTTCAAGAGGGATGCGGATAACCTGGAGAGGGTCCAGAGAAGGGCCACTCGTATGGTTAAGGGCTTGCAGGCCAAGCCCTACGAGGAGAGACTAGAGAACCTGGACCTTTTTAGCCTCCGCAAGAGAAGGTTGAGAGGCGACCTTGTGGCTGCCTATAAGTTCATCATGGGGGCACAGAAGGGAATTGGTGAGGTTTTATTCACCAAGGTGCCCCTGGGGGTTACAAGAAATAATGGCCACAAGCTAGCAGAGAGCAGATTTAGATTGGACATTAGGAAGAACTTCTTCACAGTTCGAGTGGCCAAGGTCTGGAACGGGCTCCCAAGGGAGGTGGTGCTCTCCCCTACCCTGGGGGTCTTCAAGAGGAGGTTGGATATGCATCTAGCTGGGGTCACCTAGACCCAGCCCTCTTTCCTGCCTATGCAGGGGGTCAGACTTGGTGATCTATTGAGGTCCCTTCCTACCCTAACATCTATGAATCTATGAACTGAGCTTATTTAGTCTGGAGAAGAAAAGATTTGTGTGGAGGGGGGAGGTTAATAGCAGCCTTCAACTATCTGAAAGATGGTACCAGAGAAGTCAGAGTTAGACTATTTTCAGTGGTGGCAGATGTCAGAACAAGGAGCAATGTTCTCAAGTTGCAGCATGGGAAGTTTAGGTTAGATAGTAGGGAAAAAATTCTCACTAGGAGGGTAGAAAAACACTGGAACCAGGTTACCCAGAGGGGTTGTGGACTCTCTATTCTTGGAGGGTTTAAGACCTGGCTAGGCAAAGGCTTGGCTGGTATGATTTAGTTGGGGCTGGTCCTGCTTTGAGCAGGGGGTTGGACTAGAGCCCTCCTGAGGTCCCTTCTAATCCTAATTTTCTGTGGTTCTGTCTTCAGATCAGTGCAACCACAGGAAGGACAAAAATGTGTTGACAGTATAGACTGGCTTGACGTGGCAAATGAACCGAACTTGTTTTTTGCCCTTGCAAAATCAGCTCTTCACCCAATGTCACCTACTTACATGTTTTAACTGTTTCAGTTATTGCATTCTTGAGAGTTTATCCTCTTTTTTTTTTTGTTTGTTTCTGTAGGCACTTGTCACTCTCTTCCTCAAATCTGAGTCTGGGGCAAAAGTCCACTGAGTCATCAGCCCACCTGAAGCAGATTTCTGCTGACCTGCTAAAAAATGGCCATGGCCCTGCTAGCACTGCCTTGGAGAATGGCAGCTTTCTGGACAGTATAAGTTCCCAGCGCTTGATTTATACCCAGAGAAAACGAAAGTCAGGTTTGGAGGCCAGTAGGATTGCTATGGGACCTGGAAGAGTTATCACATCCTTCTCAGAGGGTATTGGGAATTCAGTGATGAGAAAATCCCAGTCAGTTCATGACCTTGTTCGTGAGGGTAAGGAAACTATTGGGACTACCATGTAACTCTAAATGGGGGTGCTGAGTTTCAGCAGACTTAAATTAATAATATATCTTGTGCAGCAAGCTACTAAAAAGTAAAATAATAACTAAGAAATATAACCACAGTACTGTATACAAGTGGGTGGGCTGAGGAGCCAGAGTGAGAGATGAAAACTGCTTCATGCATTTCATCTAATTTCCTCACTCATCTAAGTTCCTGTTTCTAAGGTGCTCTAAACTTGCATCTTGCAAGAGGTACTTTTTCTTTAAGCAAACAACAGTGTTTAATGAGAGAGGTAAGGGGAGTAAAGAAAGGGAAGCAGGTATATTTTTGAGACCTGTCAATTTTTTAATACCATTTCAGTAGTTCTAAATGCTTCTCTAGAAGCTGAGCTGAAGTAAATAAACTGGAGCAGTTTTGATGTTTTCTAATTGCATTATTTGCTGCATCAGTTCTATATGGTTTATATGTTTGTTTAATTTCTCACAGATAAAAATCCAGGCGTGTTATCTTCTGCCAAGGAGCGGCCTCAGACACTAGCGGTTGTTGAGAAAGATTCCAAATCTAATCCTTGCAGGACATCGCCAACAAGTCTGCTAAAGATGGATGGGTCCAGCTCCCTGTTGATTAAAGATGCCAAGGCTACAAAACCCAAGTCCTACATGAACCCTACAACCAGTTTTAGGGCCAAGATGTCACGTAGCATCTCTGTGGGGGAAAATCTGCACCTTAGCGACTTTGCTGAAACATTGACTGAGGGGAGGACCAGCCCACAGGTGCCAGAGAAGAACCAGTTAAATCCACCATCAGAGACTGAGAAGAATAAGCCACCTCTGAAAGAAAATGTCCCAGTGAAGCCAGCTCTTCAACAAGCTGTAAACTGTTCATCTCCCAAGTCCTTCCACAGCAAATTGGCATCATCAAACCGGGCACACCTAATTCTTGACATCCCCAAACCATTGCCTGATAGACCTACATTGGCTTCTTTCTCACCTACTACCAAATCCAAAACCCCACTTGAACCAGAGTCTCCACAGTCACCTGCTGGGGGCTGTAAAAAGAAATCTTCCATTCCAGAAGGACGGGCTTCTAAGAGAGAGAGCCTGATTTGCGTGTCTGTCGGACTTAGTAAAGAGAGCCCAGTGGGACCTGTTAATGAGAATCCCTCACTGAGGACAGATTGCCAGGATGAACCAGGAGTTACTACTCCAAAACTGAAAGAGTTTTCAGAAGGTTTGCACCCTAGTTCACCTGAAAGCAGACCACCCAGATGCAGAGAGGAGGTCTCCAGCATCAGCTGTGTGCTAGAAAACCCGCCTGGACTTTGCCCACTAGATCCTATCAGGCCGAGGTCTCCCACAACAGTAGCTGCCTCAGCACAGGTCTCAGGTGTGCATGGATACACATCTCTAGCCTTCTTTCCCCTTCTGTCTCCTGTCTCTGTGAACCGCTTCACGATTCCATCACATTTCTTTACGTCCAGCTTCTGGCCTGTCTCGTCTTGTCTGCACCTGTCTCGTTCCATAAGTCATCCCCTCAATGGTGAGACACTTCGGGCTGCTGACATCTTTTTCTCCTTTAATTTCTATTTCTTTTCTATCTTATGTTTCAGTGTAAGGCTCAGTCAGATAGTAGTTAACTGTTCTACAGATGGCGTGATTGTAGCATATGCTAGCTTGATTCTGCTAGTTGAATCTAGCTTGCATAGGTAACAGTAGCATTGAAGATACCATGCTGATGATCAGAGTATGTGCACATGGGTAACTAGTACACATTGTAATTGCATCATCAATTTGCTGTGTTGGTATACGCCGAGAGGGGTAGATGTGGATATACTCATGCGTGCACACACAAGCCAGCTTGCCAGCCTTTAGGACTGAAAAAAAGTAAAGGTGGAGTCTAGTTCAGAAGCAAAGTAATAGTGCTTTTATGACCACTATTTATTTTATAGGTAACTCAAGGATCTTCCATAGAACTGACCCGTGACTTTCAGAATAGTACATAATAGTTGCAAGTTGTGTCTATTGGTTTGTGTTCAAGTCAGTATGTTTATTGTATAGAAAGTCTGCATATCTTTGGCTGTTAAACTGCCTTCTTAGTAGGGGTATAATAGCTGAAGCTGTGCTTTTCTGTTTGTTGTCATTGTTCTGTGTTGAAATGGCTATAACAATCATGGGATTTGCAAAGTACACTTCTATCCTGATGGGGCTGTTTGACAAGAAACTGCTGGATTTTGCTTCCCCAACTATAGTACACTTTTAATAGTTTAGAATAATCCTTGTCCTAATTCCTCTTCATAATGCATTATATTCTTGTCTCATTCTGAAGAGGGTGTGTTAGAAGTGCATGGAGTTTTGTGTAGGTGGAGTTGCTTAGAAATACCTTGGTTTAATGCTTCTTGCCTTTGGCCTACATGAATCCCAGCTGAGATTAGCTTAAAACCATCCAAGCCAATCTTGGTTACCAAACCATCACACATTGTGACAGAAATTGGGATATTGCTCTTTGCTTAGGATAGGCTAAAAAAAAGAAGTAGGAGTGCTGAATATTAGAACCCAAGGAGCATTTCTTAAATTAGTGTCAGGGGAAGCTTCCATAGAATTTGCCCACACTATGCTTGGCCTAAGCCAATGCTTTTAGTTTCTTATTTAAAAATTGAGTTAAAAGCATCCCTCACCTTTGGATATGTATTAGCAAGTGTACTGGAGAAGTGTTTGTTCTCCAGAAGGGTTTCCTGTCAAATGATGGGGTCTAAGATGTTGGGGAGTGCTCTTTGCTTAGTCGTTTTGTTTCTTCTCCCTCTTCAGAATCTTCTGTCAGCCTTGAGCAATGTGAACATGTTGTATCTGAGCTCCAGGACAGCATGCGAAAGGCCATTCATCTTTACCACATGGTGAGTGACTTCAGACCCTTTAGATCTAGTTGGTCAGTTCGATTCTAGAGTTTGCAGGTTAACACATGCAGACGCTGGATGGATTTGAATTTTCTTCTGGCTGTTATCTGGCTTACTGACTACACTGGAGATTGGAACTAGGAGTCAGGAATGCCTGCATTCTAATTTTGGTACCTTATTGTAACAATTACTGTTACCTTCATCTTGCATACGGTCATATTAAACTTCCTTACAGTGGTATTACATGGACTAGTTAATAAATATATAGTGCTCCTAAGATGCAGAGTGCTTACAGAAATACTAAGATTTATTTTTAATTAATTAATTCATGCCCAAGGAAGAGATTAGCAAATATGAAATGCAGTAGTAGTTTGACTTTCTAGATAAATGCACATGCACTGTCCAGTACAACTTGAAGAATATTGATATTGCAGCCATTTTACCCTTTTCTTAGGCATGTCTGTAGGATGAAAGCGCAAAGTTTGAAAATGCCTTCTTTATGAATTTATCTAAATACTAACTGCATTGCTAATTTGTTTTCTTGCCAGGTGTCAACTGACATGGAGTCTTCTACTGACAAAGATAAGATAGCTGGCCTTTTGACAGAGACATTCACCTCTATGAAGAAAGAACTGGATTCACTAAAGGAGGGAGCAGAGCTCTCAAAGGCCAAGAAAGTGGTGGTAAAGCCCCAAGAGGAAATTAGACAGCTGACTGAGGAACATGGAAGCACCCTATCCAGTCCTAGGAGTTTGGGAGATGAGCAGACTCTGGCTTTATTAGAACAGTATTCAGAGCTATTGCTGCAAGCTGTGAAACGGCGCATGGACATTTAAAGGGATGACTTTAAGGAAAAATGTTTTTTAATACATGGAAATAGCTCCAGGAGGAAGACCACAGTGGAAGACTCAGACAAATGCTATCCGCACCCTTATCTGAAAGGGGGAAAAGATCTTTTTTAAAATTGCTTTCCTCAGGCCCATAAAACTGATTTGCCGTAGTTTTTAGTAATGTGCTGGCCACAGTTTTAATAACTTTTTCTATTGCTCTTCAGCTTTCTGTCTCTGGACACACTGTTTTGAAAAAGAAGTGTAGAGAAACTTGTTAGAAATTTCTTCATAGCCAGAATGTTTGGCATCTCCAATAGGAACAAAAAAATCCAGTTTATCCAAGAAATTCTGAACTGCTGACTGTTGAAAGAGATGTGGATGAAGCCAATCACTCCCTCTCCAGAGTTTCATCAGAATCCAAATGCAGACTCTTAAAAGTTTTATTTATTAATTTATTTTTCCTGACTGTTTCTCTAATGTTGTCACATGTTATGGTGGCCATTTACTTTTCCTTTTATTTTTTGCTCCTTTGTCACATCCCAGCAAGACACAATCTCTGTATTATAGTAAACCTCAACAGGGAGGCAGGCTGGAGTGTCTGTGCAATTACTGAGTTAGTTTCTGCTTCATCCTGTCTTGATCTTCCTTTCCCATGTGTCTGGTTTTCTACCTTCAGTAATCCTCCTGTTGTCATGGTTACTCTGTCTGCTTTTCATACTTTTTTTATTTAAAAAAAACTGTCTCAGCTGTAATTTATCTGCATTCACCTCAAGGGGAGAGTACTCTGATCCTTGAAGGACCAAGGTTTTCAAGATTTTTTTGTTTTAAACAAGAATGATAGCAGCTTTTTAAAAATGAAATTGACACAGTTGGTGTTCACATACTTCAGTTTGGGTCTTTCATCAGACACAAAAAATAAGATTTTAAATATTGAAGAAATGTAAATACAGATGCAAAGATCATTTGAGTCATATTCTGTATTTTGAATTTGGATATGTTAATTTCGTGATGTCTGTATGACTTTGAGAAGGAGTTTTTGTGTTAAATGTTTTCTTGGAGAAGTGGGGTGGAAGCAGGGCTTCTATCTCTTTATGTGATGCCTTTGATAGCAGAAAGGATCGATGCAGCTTTTGATCCATGCCAGTTTGATGCTTTCATTGTTGTGGTAGGAGAATCTGCTAATAGCACGCTCTCTTTTTCTATAAGAAAACAATATCTACAGCCCAGAGAAGCATATTCTAAAGCCATTCTACTTAACTACAGAAAATGACCTCCCAGGAATTTTGAGTAGCCAGTATTCATTACAGGTGTAGATATAGGTTATAGAGGAATATAATTGGTAGCATCCTTCCCTTATTTTTTTTCCTTTAATGGGTCTTTCAGTTGAGAAATAGAAACCCTAGCCCCTGCAGAACTCAGTGTGCAATACCCTTCTTGCCTTGCCTTTCTCCAAACCAACGATAATTTATGCATTGTTGTGTCTTTGCTTGTACCTAATATTGCGCTTTTTCAATATGAATAAGCTAGTAAAATAAGATGCAATTTACTTGCCCCCCCCCCCCAAGAGGATAGTTACATAGAGTATTCACATTTTTTCTCTGCCTGAAATGTTCCTCTTTCACCACTACTTTTTTTTCAAGACTCATACAACCCCAGTATGTCAGCCATGCTTCAGTTAATCTAGCCTTGAATGGAAATGTTTGACAACATCAACAGAGGTTCTTTAAAGTTGGCCAGTGCACAAAGCGTTGTTCAATTTTCAAGGACTTGAAGCAACTTTTTTTCCAAGTGGGAGAGCTGGCTGTTTGATCCTGTGGTACTCTGGAATATGGCCAGCTGGTAACTTGACTTAGAAGCATTCTGGGATTGGAGACCTGTAGTGCAGCCTGATCCAAGGCCAGCTGACCCTTCTCTATGCACCGCAGGGCCTTTGCTCTATTTGCTACCTGGTCATCAGTTCATTGAGTTTCAGGACTGAAGGCATGGTAGCATGAAGGAAATGTATTTCTGAGCCTTCCAGCTGGTTCCTCCAGAAATCAAATCTGTCTCCAAAAGTTTTGAACATCCTGTGTAACATCTGGTTAAATAGGGCTGTATTTTAATTCAAAGTTTAAGTCTCAAGGTGTTCTATCCTGGTGATCTTCTCCCACCATTACATAATTGTGAATCGGATGGTGTGCCAGGGTTTTATGGGTAGCATTTCTAGCCAAGGGGAGGGAGCTGTTCGGAAAGGAGAAAAGCTCTGGGAGTCTCTTCAGACAAAAGTTCCCGAGGGGATACTTGCTAGTGGAATAGATGGTGGCACTCATGTTGGTTTATATGATGGTTTAAATAGCCCAATTTAGGCTGTCTTTGTGATTACCAGGTTTTCTTCCTCCACTTTCAGACTGTGAAAAGGTACATTTCAGTACACAGGAGGTTTCTTGCTGTATTAGGCCACAGACTCTCTCAGGTAAAATAGCAGATTCTTCAAAGTATCTTCTGATACTTACGATAGTGGTTTGAGGTTTCTTTATCTTCCTTCTGTTAAACAATGTTAATTCCCTTTATTATTTTTATGTAACGAATGAGGTGGCAACAAAAAAGGGAATGGAGAGAGTGCTTCAGGAGGCTGGAGGGAATAGAAATGTGCTCCAGAGCCATTCTGGTTGGATACATTAAACCAGTCCATGATTTAACTTGAATTGTTGGAGGGAAAAAGGAAGAGCTAATAGAATTTTTGGTGCTGTGAACTAGGGCTCCCTCCAAATAATTTACTTGAAATTAACTTTAAAATATGAACAGGATTTTTGTGCTTGCCAGAATTGGGCTTTGCCTGTAGTTTTGAGTGTTGATGGGGAAAACAATAAACAAGGGGCAGCTGTCAGGTTAGAATGGTGCTAGGTGTGGTCTTAAGCAAGTAGATCAGCCAGGGGTGAGGAGTAGAGTAGCTTAGATAAATTAGAATAGAAGCAGGAGTTTCAGGAGAATAGCATTAGGAATAGAAATATGCTTGGGTTCAAGAATATAGGTTGGTTAACAATGGCTATGAAAGATATAGTACAGTAGACTTATGGCTTCAGGGAGGTAGAACTAGGACTGAGCATAGCGGTATAAATAGACAGGAGGGGAGAGTTTTTTCTAGAACCTTTTTATTGTGCCTCGTTTTCCCACATGCTTCCATCTAAGCTGTTTCTTTAGAAGGTTTGGAAAGATTCAACCATTTGCCTAAGGCTTTACCATTTAAGAAGAGCTGTGCAGCTAAAGCCTGATGAAATAAAGGTGATGTCCCTACAAGTTGGTTGCTGAGAATGTTTGAGGAAAGAAAGTATTGCAGTTTCTCTAGCTTGAAAGCTTGACACAACATATGTAAGATGGTTATTCACTGGTGACTTCCCATTGCTGGCTGCATGCTGCCTAAAATGCCAGTTTGGAGTACAAATGTCCTCAACAAGGTGGTAGCTGCTGGCCATGTGGCCTACATTTGACTTGCATATCATCATGGCTTATTCTGTTGCTTGGGTTGAGAAAATCTGAACAATGACAGCTGGACAATGAAGAGGAGGAGCAGTATTGGAGTCTGGCCTTTACTAGGTGTACAGGTGCATGTATGCACACGTATACAGATGTAAAACAACGTGTGTGGGGGAAAAAAAATGTACTGTTTAGAGAAGTCTGTAAAAGAATTTTTGGTCTGCCAGTGTGTCGTTTCCGCATAAACTCCATCCCTCTTACCAGCACACTCGTGGCTGAAAATACAATAGTTTTTCTTTTCAGCTTGGTGTAGATTGTATTACTTTTCCTGAGCAAGCCCATAGAACAGGGAACAAAGACCTGTGAACAGCCTGGTGCAGTAAGAAGTGCTTGAATCTGACAAGACAGCAAATCCCTTGTGTGTGGTTCTCTCAAGTACAAATCACTTTGCTTTTCTCCCTGGTCAAACACTGGTGCACACAACTGGTGTTCTTATAAAAGTCTGCATTTCTTCCATTTTCTCTCTCAGGTTGTCTCCTTTCTATTGAATCTCCCAGGTAATGGCTGGGGCAGGCCTTTCAGCACCCTCTGATCATCCTACTGATCTCACTCCACCTCAGAGGAATCTGTATGTTTCTCCAAAGGACATTAAAACATATGGACTCTATTTTTTTTTTAAGTGTGTGTACATAATATAATTTTTTAAAAACCCAGAAATTGAGGTATTTAAATATTGTTTAAGTCATACACATGTAAGTCTCTCCCCTTTGCGCGCCAGATATTAAATTACAGATATTAAATGACAAAAAGCCTCATTAAAAAAGACAGGACTCCTTTCAGCTCTTGAGTGATTGATGAGCAGATGGTTCCTTCTGTGGGTAAGACTGGAGTGTCCACAATTCCAGATTGCTTGTTGTAAATAATACACCAAGTTGGATTGCATATTCATGTGGGTTATCTGCTGTAAAGCATGGACAGAAATGCATGGTGCAGCAACTTTAGGAATAAGCCATGTCCACGCTGCATGTCTTAGCTATGCCATAGGCACCAGACATAAAACTCTTTTCCTGTGTTTTTTCAACACTACCTTTTTTCCTCCACTGTTTTAAAATAATAATAAACCCTTTATTTATAAATGTGTGTTTTTTATACTTTGGCTTTCAGTAAAAACAGATTAAATCTTTAAAATGTCTTTTATAATTATTTGAAAAAAGGTTTTACGTTTGTGGGGTTTTTTTGCACTGTGAAGCACCCGCCTGGGGGCTGTTTTTAACTCTGTATCCATTTGTACTCTGTGTCTTTAAATTGTTTAAATAAAAATGTGATAATTTGTTACCAAGCTGTCCTTCAGAAATTCCATATACTTTATGGCCCCCCTTTGGGTCTCCTTCTAACATTGGGTATTTGAATTTCACCTCGTGCCTGTCTCTGTTCTTTAACTTCCATCATCATCGACTTCCAGTTGAGTCAGGCTATTTTTTAAAAAGAAAAATTCATCTCTTCAAAGATGTAGTGAAGTGAGTCTAGCAGCTGGCTGCCTGCTGGCCATGGAAGACCATTGCAATGGGCTGAGGGGCCTTCAGCTGTAGCAGTGCGCTGCAGTGCTGGCGGATAACCCGAGTGCGGTCTGCGATCGCTGGTGGTAAGAACGCACCTTGTGGGGCCGCAGTGCTTTCTGCCTGGAGCGGGTGAGCGGCTAAAAGCTTCGAGTAGGGGGCCAGCCCCTACCACCCTGGGTGGCAGGGAGGGCAAGCCAGCCTGGAGCACAAGCCGCTTTCCTGCTGCTCCGCCTTGTCAGAGTGATGCCACGTGTGGCGCCGGCCGGGCCGGGCTCCTTCCCAAAGGCTTCCGCGAGTGGGGCAGACAGCTGCTGCTGAGGCGGGCTGGGGGGAGAGGATCCCGCCGTGAGCAGAGCGCGGCGGTCTCGTGCAGCGCCACGTGCCATGCCTCGAGGCCGGTGCTTCCCCGAGGGGCGCGCCAGGCCCGCCGCCCGCCCGTCCACCCACACCCACACGGGCCGCTGGTCCGCGTCGGGGCCCCGGGGCACCACTGCGTACGTCTTGCATACGCATGCACATGCGCACGCACATGCGCACACACATCTAGACATGACGCGCGCGTACGCACCGCGCGCCCGAGGCAGCCTGTCGCCGGCATGGCCGGCGCGGCGGCGCGGCGGTGCCTGGCGGGGTTCCCGGCGGAGGCGCGGGGTGAGAGCGGGTGCGCGGGCGGCTGCAGGGACGTCACACGTTTTCACAGGCAGCGAGTAGCGCCAGGCTGCCCCCTGGCAGCAGCGAGGTATCAGCAGAGACCATCCCAGCAGCGAAGGCTGAGGTTTCCGTGCTTGGATGCCCACAGTTAGACCCCCTGCCCGTGCTTCACTCACCGCCATTAAAGCTGCTGGACACTGCAGATGAGCGGGCTACTTCAGGTGCCTAGGCTGTAGGAGCCCAGCACTGATGATGCTCGTTGGCAGCGTCTGTCTCTAAGTCCTCGTCCTGGGGAGGCGAAGAGCAGTGGGTTCAGAGAGCGAGGCTGGCTGTGCAGAGGTTGCCTGTGCAGCTCACTCTGTCAGTACGTAGGGTTTGAGTTGCAGAGACCCTGCCAGAGCCTGGGAGCGATTCCCTTTGCTTTAGTTCTCCATGGCCTTCAATCCCCCGGAGAAAGTTTCTAACTGGTCTTCCACGTGGCAAGACTCCTTGGGAAAAGTAGTTTTAACTGGCTGCAGGGGCCCTGAGCTGGTTGCAGTTCAGTAAAATTGATTTGAATTTGTCTGGCAGAGCTGAGCCTGGCAGAGTCTGTGCCCTACCTTGAGAGCCCACTGTCTCCTCTGGAGTTTCACCGGGAATGGGTATGTCCAAACAGGCCCTGCATCATTCACAACGCCTTCGATCACTGGCCAGCTCTGAAGAAGTGGACGCTGCCCTATCTCAGGTAGGAGTTGCTTTTGAAAGTAGCCTGTAGCTGGTTAATTACTTGGACCCTTAGGAGAGAGCTGTTTTTCTGTTTGTTTATATTGGTTAGGCTGGGGGCATGCCTGAAGTCCTTCTCTTAGGATACCCTTGTGCAAAGGCCTGGCATTCAGGTGCAGCTCCCCTGAGCTGCTGTGTTGTGGTACCTTGAGGGGGTTCATTCAGGGAAGTGGAAGATTTCATTTGTGTGGAGAGAAGTAAGGGAGACCAACAGGAGAAGGGAAAAACGTGCGGAGTGGCCTGATCAAGACTACAGTAGATAAGGCACTGACCTTGTCCCCATTACCCCTTCAGCACCAAGTGGCCCATACTGCACACCATGTAACAGTGACATACGAGCAGTAAACATGTTAGAATTTCATCCTCTAAGTTGCGATGGGGCTGTCTGTGGCAGCAGTGTTGGTAGTGCTGTGTGAACAGGCCTGGAGAGCTGTGGTTAGGATTATTAAAATAACCGCATGCAAGTCCTGTTAAAGGTACACAGCGAGGTGCAGTACGTAAATGGCTAGAAATGTTCTGATAGCCAAGAGAGAAGGGTTCTGGGTGCATCCAAACAGCAGATTGCTGTTTTGAAAAATTGCTGCTGAGATCTGACATGTTTGCTCGCCATGGGTCCTCGCATGGCTGTGAACCTTGGATATATTTTGCAGAGAGGTAATGGGCTCCAAGGCGGTGAGTGTGGCTGTAACACCAAATGGTTATGCCGATGCAGTTTATCAAGACCGGTTTGTTATGCCAGAAGAGCGACACATGCCTTTCAGCAGCTTCTTGGACATCGTGGAGAAGAAAGTGACATCGCCTGGTGTCTTCTATGTGCAGAAGCAGTGTTCAAACCTAACTGAGGAGTTCCCTGAGCTCTTGGGTGATGTGGAGCCTGACATACCGTGGATGAGTGAGACACTAGGTAAGGAAAAAAACAAATATGCTAAATATTGTTTGTTATATTTTTGATTACTGCGGCTTATCTCAAGAAGGAGTGTTTACACAATAGTTTAACCTGGCCTTTTGATTTGGCCTGCTCCAAAATTATTGCCCTACATGCATTTTGGACTTAGCTGTTATAGTAGTCTACAGAACTTTTGTCTATATAGTGGGCAAAATGCTGGCTGTCTCCTGTTCTGATCTCATGTACCCTGTATGAAACTGAATTGGTAATAGGTAGGTTGTGACTTTTTTGAGACCATTAGAGCATTTAAGGTGTCCTACCGTGGTTCCTGAAGCATGAGTTTGAGTCCTGCTTTGGACTTATGGCCCCTGTAACCTATCTGTAAATTGGTAACTAGTCATATGAGCAAAGGGAGTCAAAGGTAGCAAGACATGATTCTAGCCACATCAATTCTTTATGTTGGGTGCATACGTTGGACAACAGCCTAGAGCAGTGGCACCACGGGCCTGTGGGGCTCTCCACACATCTGGAAATTTGGCAGTTGGGAGTGGTAGCAGTATTATTTTCCATGGCTCTGGGAGACACGTAGCAATTAGTGCTTCCACTGCTCCTGTGTTGCTAAATTTTTTGACCTATGGGGAGCCCCACAGGCCAGATGGCATGGTTGGATTAGGCCAGCCTATGGGGTCTGTCCATGACCAGACATGGTGTGCAGCCCTGGATATGGTGCACAGGATTGGACCTGGTATGCAGGTTTGAGACCCAGCATGGGAGATTAGTTTGTGGCCCTGGATGTGACACACAGCACAGGTCCCCAGCCAGAGCCATCACGTGGGGTCAGGCCCAGTGTGTGACCCCAGACATAGCGCACAAAGTTGTTTTGTAGACTGGATATAGCTCACAGATGTGGCTCCATGAGCTGGAGCTGGCCCATGGACTGTCTGTGCTCTGCTCATCCAGCCAGTGCCCCTTGGGATGTTATAAGTGACATTCCTGCATTACTACATAACTAACAAGGATGGGGCCTGCTAGCTGGATCTGACCTATGAAGCCCTGAGATCCAGCCCGTCAGTCTCGGACTGACCCTGTGCACCACATGTGGCACATGCTGGCCCCTTGCAGAGCTGTTCTGGCATGAACTACATATGGTGTCTGTACCAACCAGCCTTCCATGCTAGCTCCAGGGCTAGATCAGGCCTACAGACCATCCCTGCATGCTACGCAGGGCTGGTCCAGCATGGGTGCCTCGTGTAACACATGCCCTCTGCTGGCGTGCTAGCTGTGTGTAGCATGATCTCTGGACCAGGGCTGACATGTGCTACATGTAGCATATGATGCTGGACCCAGCGTGGAAATTGGTGCACAAAGCCGAGTTGGGGCACTGCATGGGGGGCACCCTGCCAGACTGGCCCTGTATGCTGGCTCCTTGGCTGGTCCGGATCAGGCCCACAGACTGGCCCCACACACCAGAGCCAGTGTGCAGAGCCAGTCTGGTGTGGATACTTCATGCAGGCACACCCCATGCTGGCTCTATAAGTGAGCCCCTGACTAGTGCCTGTGCACACTACATGCAGCTGGCAGTGGTGGTCCAGGGCATACACTGAATGAGCTTCCATGCTGGGCTGGCCCTGAGTCCTTGCTCTGGTGTATGGAGTTGGTCTGTGGACCCAACCTGGTCTGCAGACTGGCCCTGTGGGGCTGGCTGAGTTTAACACTCCTGCAGTAATGGATTGCTGAATTTGCATGACTGGCCTGATAGTGATGTAAATTCCTCCTGTCAATGGGAATGTCGCAGTCCCTTTGAAATTAAGGTACATAGATGTACAGAAGTTTGTGATTTGAGCTAGGGCTTTTATATCCAAGTCTCCAGGAAGTGAAAGTTATGGCTATGGTCATTATCTGTAGGGATGAATATGAATAGTGTTCCATTAACAGGTCTAATGGGTTAGTGCAGTAGACCTAATTCTGGAAGGAGGTCACAGTTGTATTCAGGTTATTAGCAATAAAGACTGACATTTTTACTGAGGGTGATGGAGGATAGATGC
This sequence comes from Alligator mississippiensis, assembly GCF_030867095.1. Taxonomy (NCBI): domain Eukaryota; kingdom Metazoa; phylum Chordata; order Crocodylia; family Alligatoridae; genus Alligator; species Alligator mississippiensis. Next base: position 238,829,130 of record NC_081825.1, on the reverse strand, counting down.
AAACAGAGTTGGCAGGAAGTTCTTTTCAGATTCTTTAAATGTAATAGTTCAATTCTATTGTATTGTATTGTTTCTTTTGTAAGTTCTTACCTCTTCTCTCTCTGCAGGAAAAAAGCCTGATGCTGTGAATTTCTGGCTTGGGGAGTCTGGTGCTGTGACATCCTGTGCGTATTAAATGGTGCTGTCTGGTCTTTCACGTGCTCTCAGTCCAGATTTTGACACACTTTTTTGAGGGCATAACAGGATGGGTAGGCATCACCCATTTGTTCTGATAGGAGGTTAAAATAGAACCTCCCCATTTTGTGATGACCTTTCTCTTCACCTACCCCTCCTCAGCCTCTAACTGCTGTAGTCCTACATGTATGTTCCTTGTGTTGTTCCAGGTAGGGTACTGGGGGTTTCTCTCCTCTATGTCTTAGACATTGGCTTGAAGTGAAGTATTTGTATTTCACTCTCATGTACGGTGCCAGCTAATCACTGTAACAATCGAGAAGAATTTCCTCTGTCATGTAGAATATTGCACAATTAATAGCAATATGGGTATTTTCCTCTTCCTCTGAATTTTCAGTTACTGACAAATGCCCTTTGTTAAGGTAGGCACTGGATTCATTAAATCAGTGGTCTGAGATTGCCATCTACTTTCTGTATGGTTGAGTGCATAACAGCAGGAATGGATGAATTGGTACTATAAATCCCAAATTCCCCCTGCCCTCAAACTGTTGATCAGTCTGTTTTATGCCATTTGGCTTCCAACCTCCATCCCAGAAGTGACTGTATCTTTGTGTTACTGTCTGTTTATTGTAGGTAAAATGATATGGAATACTTATGAATGAAAAGTGAAATGTTCATACATATATGAAATGTTGTTGTTGTTGTTTTCCTTTTCCTTCAGCTAGAAGAGAAGGAAAACACCCACTAAAGACAAGACATGACATTTTCGGTTTGCTACAGGTTGAGTTGTAGAAGAAGAAACAATGCTAATCAACTTCCCCCCCACTCCCCCCTTTCTCTTTCCATATCTTCTTTTTCTCAATTTTAGTACATAAAGATCACTATGAGAACTTGTACTGTGTGATCTCTGGAGAGAAGCACTTTCTACTGCATCCACCCAGTGATCGTCCCCTCATCCCATATGGTATGCGATTTAGTATGCGTGCGTATCCATGTAAGTTTGTATATGTGACAAAGGAAAATAGGGTGTGCGTGGGGTCAGTCTGGGATGCACGGTACATATAGCATGTAGCACAGGTCTGGGCCATGCACTGCATGTGTTGCCCATGCTGGTTTGGCCTTACATGCTAGATATGGCACATGAAGCTGGTTTATGGGCTCTATCTGGACTGGTCCCAGATTCAATGTACAGGGCTGGTCCAGGACAGTGCTGCATGCCGTGCACCCCCAGACTGGCCCTGTGCCATGTGCAGCCCATGCCAGATGGCCTCCATATACTGCATGCAGTGCATAGGGCTGCTTCCAGTGTGTGCTGCTTTGCAGCAGGCAGCATTGAGGGCCATATCTCTGGTACCCTTATTATACAGGATGGACAGTGTACACATTTCCAGTTAGTATTTGTGTATTTTCTTTGGTAACATATACGCACTAACATCACCAGTGCAACGCAGCTGTGAAAAAGGCTATCGCAATCTTAAGTATGTTAGATAGCATATATAGACTACAGACAAAGAGGTACTAATTCTATCATACAAGGCATTGGTAAGACCCCATTTAGAATACTGTGTGTGGTGGTTAAAAGGATGAACTTAAACTGGAACAAGTCAAAAAAGACCCACTAAGATGATCAAAGGAATGGAGTCCTCTTATGGAAGAAGATTAAAGGAGCTTGCCTTGTTTAATTTAGCAAAATAGTGACAGACAGAATTTGCTTGCTCTTTACAAATACACTTGTGAGGTGAATTTTAGGTAGGGGAAAGCTGGGTTTTTGGTTGTAGCCATGTTGGTCTAAGGACATAGGCAGGCATACTTCTTTGGGTAGATGTGATATCTTTTATTAGACCAACTGAGTAGTTGGAAAAAAGTTCTTGGCAAGCTTTCAGGTGCAGTCACCCTTCTTCAAGCATAAGGAGTCTCTGCTGTTCTGAGACTCCAAGGGATGAGAGAAGCTAAAAGTGTGGCAGGATGTCAGTGAGGATATAAATTAGGTAGAAATTAGAAAGACAAAAGGTAAAGCAGGTAAGGGAGGGGGAAGAAAGCAGGGGGAAAAATTAAAGTTTCTTTCATTCCTATTTTCCTGATTTCCAACTATTTTCTTTTTCATAGACAGCATCTTTTCTACCTTGTTTTCTATCACTGTAATGTCTCCCTTTGGCCGGCCTGCCTGCCCGCCCCCCTCGCCCCTCCCCGCCCCCCCCCTCCCCCCCTTCCCAGCCAGCAGGTTCTGGGTGGGGTGGGGATCGGGACATGCTGCAGTTCTGGGTGGGGTGGGGATCGGGACATGCTGTGGTTCTGGGTGGGGCGGGGATGCCCCGATCTCCACCCGGAATGCGCTGACTGCATCCACAGCTGACACTGGTGTCTGCCCAGGGCTGCTTCCACCACACTGTGTGGGTGCTGGTGTAAGCTGCAGATGCAGCCACCAGGTTCTAGGCGGGGTGGGGATTGGGGTGTGCTGCAGCTCTGGGCAGGGTGAGGATTGGGGCATGCTGCACTTCCAGGCAGTGTGGGGATGGGGAGAGGAAAGTGAGAAAGGAGTGGCCCTTGAGAGCACACCAAAACTCATTAGTGGCCCTCCAGCCAAAATACTTGCCCACCCCTGTGCTGTAGGGTGTCCTTGCCGTTTTATGTGTAGCTCCCTGTAGTTGTGTATTAGGATTTGAAGTGGCAATTTTTACTTTGAGTTAGTGATCGGGGGGCGGGGGGGGATGTTGTTTGGTTAACAGTTGCCTATAACACAGAGGACTGGATTTGATGACCCAGGACCTCTTTCCAGTCCTATGTTCCTATGCTGACTTCAGTGTGTGATTTTTATATTGCCTTTTTAATCATATTGTGCTTACACTGTTTGCTACTTGGAAACTCATATCATGTGGTTTACTTTCTGTAAAACACGCTATTGCTAAGGCTGCAGTTTTAGGACCTAGTAATAGGACAAGTCTTGAATTTTGAAGATGAGGTTAATGGAAAGGAAACTGCTGGAATGCAGTATTAGAAAGCCGTAAGTGCCAAAGCAGTGAAAGCAGAGTAACTAAGGGTGTCCACATATGATAAATCAAGTAGGATGCATCTAGAAATGAAAGATTAGCCATAAGTCATTAATTCTGAGGCCTGTCTTGGAAAATGACTGAAGCTGTGAAGACAGAATACAATGCTGGGTAAGTAAAGGAAGAATTTGTGACTTGGACAAGGAAGATGAGATACTAGAACACAAAGAGTGGGATCATGAAAGAAAGGTTGTGTGCGTTTTGAAGAAGGGGAAAAATAACTCATTTGGAAGAATAAGGGAAGGCATTGTTCATTTTTTCAAATGTTATGTCAGTTCTTCATTCCTTTGCCACAATACTGAACAAGGGGAAAGAAGTAGAGGAAGAGAACTGGAGCTGGTGATGTTTGTCTAATAGTGAAAGTGTCACCCACTGCTACTAGATGTCTTTATGTGAAATTAAGATGGCTGGCATTTATCTCTTTGTGCCCTGTGCTTCCAGAATTCTACCTCCCAGCAACGTACCACATATCAGAAAATGGCTCATTTAAGGTTGTAGATAAAGAGGCTGTGGACAAGGTATGTACAGTATCTGTATTACAGAGCATTATCAGTTTCTAATTCTGCAAGTTTAAATAAATGAATGAAAAGGAGTTTCGCATACTGCACCACTACTCTGAAATTGAACCTATGGCTAGATGGTGGATCCACTCTTCACAAAAAATAGGATTAAAGAAGGCTACGTTCAGGATTTTATTTTTTTGGAAGTACATCCTGTTTCTAAGGAGGATATTTTAAGAGATATTGGCTGTATCTGCACATACGATTAGCACATAGCAATAATCTCTGGTTCAGTTCGCATTGGATTTTATTACTCCCAGATGCAGTGTTTGCACATGTTCCTGGAATCATAGCACGCTGAACCAGGGCAGAGCAGCCCCAGCTGGCAAGGGGCCCCAGGGGTCAGCCTGCTGGCCCGGCACTGCTTCGATCCAGCTCAACATGTTGCAGAGGAGCTGGCTAGGGCACAAGGGTGCTACAGGGCAGGGCTAGTTGGCAGGCAGCCCCTGCACTGTAGCTGTATCACGTTCATGCCCCAGCCAGCCCCATCCCATCTACATGTATCTTTTGCTGCATGTAACTAGTCTGCTGTAGAATAGTACTTGTATCAGGCAGTACTGTTCTACAGAGGGGTTAATTAGTTTATTGCAGCCTAATAGTGCCGTACGTGTAGACAGTGATGCTTTACTGTGGAGTTAATTAGTCAGCTCTGTAGTATAGTGTGTCATGTAGTCCCATTGGGGATTACTGCACACTGGGAATCCCTGAAGTTATTAGATGTTAAAAGAATACGCTGTTTTGTGTGCATCACTCTGAAATGGATCCAGCAACATTTTTTAAAGTGAATTCTTAGTAAAGGAACTGATTCCATTAAGGATGAAATGCATTGCTCTGTGTAGACCCTGAGCTAGACCTCTGACCAGGAATGAGTCTCAACCCAGAACAGTACCTTCTAGTGCAATAAAACTGTGATGAACAAAGTATGCTTTCTTATTAGTAGTAGAATGTATTGTTTGTACTTAGTGTTTTAAAGTAGGCGCACCTTGTGAATAATGCAACAGCATGTTTCTTACTGTGAGGAGAAGAAGAAAGATTGGCCAGTGCTTAGGGTAGGGGTGGGCAATTATTTTGGGTGGAGGGCTGCTTACCCAGTTTTGGCAAGCTGTCAAGGGCTGCATGGGTAGCCCCGCCCCTTGACAGGTGCCCCACCCCCTGGTCACCATCTTGGGACCAATGTCCCCATGTCTTGGAACCAATATCTCAGGGCCAGCACTGGTGTGGCCCAGAGGGGGTGCAGGCTGGCAGGGGTTTGTAGAGCTGGGCTACACCAGCAGGGAGAGTGGGGAGCTAACCTGGCTCCATAGAGCCCCTGCCAGCTGGGACCCCGCGCTCCTGACACCCTGTTCTGGGCCCTGCCGGCACTGGCGCCTGGGACACCAATGTGGGCCCTGTGCACCCGCTTGCTCCCAGTGCCCCCCAGCCCCGCGGTACAGGCGGGGGGCAGTGTGCAGCCCTGAACCCCTGCTCACCAGCAGGAAAGGAGCTGGTGCTGAGCACGGGAAAAAATGGCCCCTCCTCTGCCCTGTGGCCAGCACTCCCTGCTGCAGCCGCTTGCATCCTGCGCGGGGCTGTCCTGAGCAGGCACAGGCAGCCCCATGCAGGCTGTGAGCGACTGCAGCATGGGGTGCTGGCCATGGGGTGGGCAAGGGGCTGCTTTTCCCCAGGCTTAGCACTAGCTTGTAACCCGACCCCGCTGCCAGTTTGGGTCCCGCCCCGGCTCTGGGCTCGCCTGTCGGGGCTGCACCACAGTGGCAGCAGCTGCTTGGCATGGAGGAAAGCAGCCCCCCCGCTTGCCATGCCGGGCAGTGTTTGCCGCCACCACCTCCTCTGGACTAGTCAACGCATGAGCTCCAGGCAGGCAGCAGAAGCAGGAAACACTGCCTGGCGCGGCAAGTGAGGGGGCTGCAGCTGCTGCTGCCACAGCACAGCCCTGATGGGCGAGCCTGGAGCTGGCATGGGGCCCAGGCTGGCTGCGGGGGTGGGTTACAAGCTCATACTGAGCCTGGGGAAAAGTGGCCCCTTCCCTGCCCCATGGCTGGCACCCCATGCTGGAGCCGGTCACAGCCTGTGTGGGGCTGCCTGTGCCTGCTCAGGACAGCTCCTCACAGGCTGCCAGCAGCTGCAGCAGGGACCGCCAACCACGGGGCGGGCAAGGGGCTGCTTTTCCCCAGGCTCCTTCCCTGCCCAGGGTCCTCCTCTGCTCCCCACCTGAGTTTCCTGTCCTGGGTGCAGCCAGGGAACCACATGTTCCCAGGCCAGAATCCCCTGCTGGGGCTTCCAGCTGGGGGGATGAGGCTGGGTGGGCCCTGCTATTGCATGAGCCCACTGGAGTCCCCTGGGTCATTTTTGACAGGAACCAAAGACAGATAAATATTAATTTTCTAAATTTTTTTAGGGGCCCTGTGGGCTGGATAGAATGACCTCGTGGGCCGGATTCGGCCCACAGGCCGTATTTTGCCCACCCCTGCCTTAGGATGTTGATCTGAGATTCGGGAGGCCTGGGTTCTATTTGCAGTTTCTCTGCAAACATCCTGTGTCATTTCAGACAGCTCAGTTCCTTTGTACATCAGTTGCTCTTGTATAACATTAGAATAATAGTATTTCCTTAATTCCTGGGATGCGTCTGGAATAAGTACATTCAAGACTAGGAGCTAGTAAAGTACTGTAGTGAAAAGAGTTATATATTTTCACACAGCTTACAACGCATTCTTGGACCTAATGAAACAAAAGGCTAAGGAGGGAAAGACTGGTTATAGTTACTCCATTTTGGCTTGGAAACATATTTCAACAAATGTTAAGTGACATAAACTCAGTTTACCTACCAGTAGTGGAACCTATATTACTTCATTTAGGAATTCTCCAAGAAAACTCTTCCTTTCTGTCCATTTCTCTCCTGAATTCACTACCTGTTGTGTCACCTCTACTACCACTATGTCCAAAATGGTTTCCACAGAATACAGATGATGGTGGATCCCTTGATCTAGTCTTTTAGAAAGAAGCATTTTGATGCAATAATATGATTTTATAGGGTTCACAGCTACATATGATATTTTGTTAGGTTAGGGTATATTTTATTTATCAACTTCATTTTTTGGGTGTGGATCCTGCCTTGTCAAATCTCACCATGTACTTTAAATATTCTTCTCCACGTAGGTACCATGGATTCCAGTGGATCCTTTAAATCCAGATCTGAAACGATACCCAGAGTATGCCCAGGCAAAGCCTTTGCATTGCATAGTAAAAGCTGGTGAAATGTTGTACCTCCCTTCGCTCTGGTTCCATCATGTTCAGCAGTCACATGGCTGTATAGCAGGTAAGAAGAGCATTTGTGCCAAAGAGACTTGTAGTCTGTAATAGCTCCTACTAGACATGCCTGAGATGCCATTCATTTTCTTGAGCAAGATCAGGTTGGGGCGAAAGATCCTTTTTAAATAGATTCTTTTTCTCCATTCTAATGTATATTAAATATCAGCTGGTTAAAAAAGTGAAATACAGCATTGCAAATATTGGAAGCATTTGTTTTAGTACTGTACTTTCCATGGTCGAAAAGACAGTTGAGCTATACATTAGTATTTCTGAATTATAAATTAGTATTTCTGGCTTCCAGGGCCAGCATTCTAGCCATTTGGGTCTCACTATAGGTCTGCTGTATGCTATCAAGTCTTCCTGGCAAAACTTCAAAACTTTGAGTCCGTGCACACTCAGCCCCTCTGAGGCAGCAGAGCACCCCACTCTTCGGCCAGAGTTACTCCACTTCTGATGAGTGGAGTGAAGCTTCTGTTGCTGCCCACCAGGGCATGGAGACAGTCCTGCAGCTTCAGCTGGCTACTATGGTCCATTCACCAGCTGGTGCCTTCCCAGAGGACAGCTTTATGCTCTGGTGATGTAGTTACCATCATGGAACTGTGTGGAGGGACCAGAAGTGCGCAGGTCTCCATGTGCTCAGGCAGCTTGGTGGTGGTGGCTGCTGACTGCCACCAGAACTTTCTGCTGGCAAATCAGGTAAATATAGGCATAGTCTAAGATGGGTATCAAACTTACCAGGCCCTGTGGGCCAGATGAAGGCCCCAGGGCCAGTTTATGGGTCCACAGACCAACCCTGTACACTGCCTGCAGTGTCCATCCCTGCCTGGCCCCAATGGCCATGGGCAGCACGTGGGGCTGGGGTCAGTGTGTGCTGCATGTGAGTCCAGTCCAAGGTTCACAGGCAGTATCATGGGCCAGATGATAGGATTCCACTGTCTGTATCTTTGACATCCCTGGTCTAAGGCAGTGATTTTCAACCAGGGGGAGGCACAGGTACTTTGAAACCTTTTAAGGGTATCTTTCTGAGTTCTGTGCAACAGAAATTTTGCTCTATTATTTTTCTGTTGTCAAAACATGAGTGAAAGCTAAGAGCTGGCATTTTGCAAGGGATGCCTTGAGTCTAAAAAAATTGAGGATCACTAGCCTGAGAAAAGGTTGGACTGCTTTGACAGTTTCCTTCTGCCCTGTCTAGTAACTCTGTTGGAGAATTCAGTATGTACACGTAGCCTCTTATCCATGAAATGCACTGTAATTGTGCCTCACATGTATAGGATGAAGGCATATTTTTTGAGTTTGAGCTAATGGATGCTAGGAGCAAACTTTCATCAGTCACCAAAAACCACTGAAGCTTTCACAATGTGTTTGTCTTGCCTCCTTTTTTAGATAGCTAGCGCATTACAGGTAAATTGTGGCCCAAATTAAAATAATAAAAAAATGAGTCCAAATTTGGACGCTTTCTGGTGGTCCATGTAGGGAAGAGGGTTCATTTATCTGTAATTCACTAAATATGGCAGGAAGGAGGCTCATATCTAGATTTGGTAGTACATTTAAATGAATTTGGTAGTGTTAGTCTAGATTATAGTAGATCTAAATACTTTTCCTGCCTCTAATCTGGGAAAGCCAAAGATGTACCTATGCTAATATAGCCCTCTAAATCTGTGTACAAACATGTCCATAAAGCATTTCTTAAACCAAACTGCAACAATTTCCATTTTTCTTTTCTCTCTAGTGAATTACTGGTATGACATGGAATATGACCTGAAGTACAGCTATTATCAACTACTAGATTCTCTCTCAGAAGCTGTGAAACTGGTGTAACAGAGAAAGGAGACTTGGGGCTCATAACTTTTCTGTCTGATATAATAGACTCCTGTTCCTGGGGTAATATTGTGCTTGAGTCAGAAGAACGGAACGTGAATTACCCTCAGCAAATGTCTATAAAAAAATGGATGACTGTGTTGTTTGCCTTTGGAAATGGCATCATACAGAAGTTTGGTGAAATTTCAGGCCAGTTGGTTACATTTTGTGTTTTGACAAGAGAATACTTGACCTCATTTTTAAGCCTTTGCAATTTGCCTCAGGTTTCACAAGTGAAACAAAATTTTAACAGACCTAGTCCAGGTTTTGGAAACTCCCAAATGCAAACCTTCTCCCTTTTATAAAGTCTACAGAAAATACACAGAGTGGTACCCAAGAGATCTATTTGGTAACTGGCAGAATAACGAAGGAAAAAAAGCTCTGGTATAAATAATGGAATTGGCCCAGGACTTAGGTTCATTACAAGACAACACTGCTTCTTGTTTTCAGGGGTGGTACCTAATGCTTTGAAATAGTGTTGTAAACAAGTCAGTCTGCAGCTTATTTATATTTTTGTTAGAAACCCTACGTGAGAGATGGAAGTGGGTCTGAGAGAAAATCATGGGCTAATTGTGATTGTTTTCAGTGTTGCCATATACACTTCATCGTCCAGATTGCCAGGCATTGTGCTGGGTAGTGGGGGTGTAAGAGGGAGGATGTTTCTTCAGTTATTTTTATAGCTATACCTTTCAGTTTCCTCAGCAGTGACTTAACTGTGAGACTCAAATTCCATCTGGCCCCACCAACAGAAAATCCCATTTGCCAAAGCATGGCATGAATAGGCAGCCTTTTACTAATGGGGCCCATGGCTTCTGACTCAGCTACTGCCTTGGGCTGCGAGTCCCTTGGCTGCTGCTTCAGCTGTTTCTGCTTTGTGTAGAAGGCTCAGCTTTCTTGCTGCCCCCCTCAATGCAGTCTCTCCTGAAAAATGTGCTGCTAAAAAGTGTGGTGAATGAGGATTTGAAGTGGCTTTTAGGGTGATGATGATAAGTAGTGGTTGCAGCGGGGGAGTGGGGGGGAGAACAGCCTTCCACAGAGAGCAGGGAAAGTTGGAGCAGCACCAAGGGATCAGTCTACCATTTAATAAAATCTGGAGTACAGAAGATAGGCTAGATCAGTAGGCTAGGCAGCAGCTGGAGATTGGCAGGTTGTTAGTTTAACATAGATTGAAACAGACCTTCATGAGCCCAGTCCAGTCTCTTACCTGGCTGGATCTTGGCCCATGAGCTATAGGTTTCCAACCCCCGATCTTTAGGTTTGGTAAGGAAACTGTGATGCTATGTTATATCAGCTGGGGTAGATGATCATAAATTCCTATTTACTTAAAACCTTTGAAATGCATGATCAGGCAAGCAATGTGAATTAACTGCTGTAGACAAAGGCTGCCTAGACATGTGCTTGGGGGTGGGGGCTGCTTTAATTAGCAGTTCCTGGACAGCCGCTCTAATTAAAATGGCTCACCATCATGTGTATTAAACCCTTGTGTGTTTCAAAATGGCCACGAGTTCGTTAGATGAGGTTGAGATAAAGTGCCCCGTGGTCATTTTGAAATGTGTGGGGGGCTTAATATACATGACGGTGAGGTGATGCTGGAGCGTTCTAATTAGAGCGAGAACTAGCATCTCTGTAGGTACCCTTAGGCACTTAAATGATGACTTGCGTAAAATGTAGTCAAAGTACTTACGCTTGTATTATTGAGCCCGACTGTACTAAATATATAGACTGTTCAAAAGATGTAGCAAGCAACATGCTTATTAATAACACGTGACACTTTCAATTTTTGAATAACATCACCAGTCTTCAAAGGTACATACAATTGTTATCAGGGGCATATTGGCAGCAGCTGATTTTTACATACTGCGAGGCTGGAAAAGAAATCCTTTAATCTTTGTTTTAATCTTTCAAGCGAAACAAATGAATTGTGAGCTTAAACATGTCTTTACTTCTAGTTCTTGCTGAGCATTTACTGAAAATGAGAGATGGATTCAAGACAGCGCTCAGATTCATAACTAGTATAGAACCTCAGGTAGCCTGGAATTCAGGCCTGTTGTAGTCATTCTACCTTTATGGAGGATCCCAAGCCATGAGGTTCCAGATCATTTGAGAGTCAAATCCAAACTTCTCTGGAGTTTGGAAGGAGAAAGGGCTTGGATCTTTTTTTCTAATTTGGCTCCATTTGTTTCAGGTGCGTGTGCGCCCTCTCTCTCTCTCTCCCCTCCACTCCCATGTGTACATGCACAAATAACTAAAATAAAAAAATAAAATCCCTAGAATATAAATATGATATATATTCTAGAATGGATATATGCTTTATAGATAACGCTAGAGTTTCAAGTATATGGTTGCAGGCGCTGTGTAATCTGCCTACATCCTGCCAGCATGCCACTGGATGAAGCCTCTATTGAATGGAAGGTGCCCATCATGGCCAGTTGGTTTTGTGGTGTCATTTGCATACTACTAATCTCTCATCTCATTTTTACTGTGCATTAGGATCTGATCCTGAGAGTTGCTTATTGCCAAATAATAAAACCAGTGGGAGTTGCATGTGCTCAGCAGCTCTCAGGGTCACAACTTTAAGCTGATGAAGGCATGAATGAAAGTTTTTTGAGATGAAATCCTAGTGTATTCGCCCACCTCTGCGCAGCATTGGGACAAACATGGCAGCAAGGTGAATTGACTTTATGGAATATAAGACAGTGATATACTCCAATAATAAGATTTCTACCCTTCTGGTTTCAACCCTGGTCCCTGTTCTCCTGTGACTAGGTATCTACCTCTGCAGCTGATATAAAGTGCACTGATGCTTTTTTCTCTACCTCAAAGATGGTTCTATCCCAAGAAATGAAATTTTGTACAAGTTCCGTTACATACATCAATGATTGACTTAGGTACAGTTTGTTTCAGGCTGAAATGTCTGTGGTCACCAGAAAATACAAAGTATGTGCACATGAACTGTGGTAGAAGGTGGAAATGAACAGTGTAAACTATGAAATGTTTAAGCCAGGGGTGTCCAACTTCTGACCAGTGAGAGGGGGTGCACACTCCTCAGGCCACAGACCTCTTGGTACAGACCCCACAGGTGCCTCTGCCTGGAGTCCCCCCCTGAGCTGCATAGGTAGTCTGGCTTCCCCCAACTTCATGGATGTTGGAAAAGATTTGACTCCCTTCCCCTTGCCCCATAGGCAAGGTGAACAGCCTGCTTCTTGTTTCGCAGGTGGTGTGAGCAGCCTGGCTCTCCTCTGCTGGGGGGGGGGGCACAGCCTCCCTTTTGGCTGTGCAGCAAACCAGCACCTCTCTTGCCATTGAGGGCAGTGCAGGTCCCCTACCAGCTTCACTTCACCTCCACAAGCAGCCCTGCTTCTCTCCACTGCATGAGCAGTATACCCTCCCTTCTGGCTGTGTACACCGCATGGGGAAACTTACCCCTCTCTTGCCTGGTGGGCAGCCTGGATCTCCCTCTGCTATGCATGCAGTGCCCTCCTGCTGCTAGGCTTACTGTCCCCAGGACTGTGCTCAAGAAGCAGAAGCTGGAGGAGGGAGGGAGAGCCTGGAGAACCCAGCCACTGCAGAAGCAAGGGCATTGGGGGGACCACTAGTTGGTTAGGAGCTCAGGGGCTGTATTTTTACCTCTGGAAGGCCAGATGCAGCCCACAGGATGCCAGCTGGTTAGCCCTGGCTTAAGTCATTATTGTAAATGTCCAAACAGTGATCCTGGTATTTAATGCAGTTTTTCACCACTTCATTGACTCGGGATGCTATTGAATTTTCATTGCTGGATACGTGGGTCATTAACCACTAACCTTGAGGGCTGAGTGGTTTTTCTAGTTACTCCTGCTTGAACCCATCTTCAAAACAGAGCACCTGCTCCCTCAGAGTTTTTGCCGTGAGCGTTTTAAGCAGTGGAGAACTTTGTGTTTCCCTTCATCTATACTTACGTCATGAATTCTGGGATCCTCCAAAAGTTTATGTCCAGATGAGGTGCAGGGCAACCTGGTATCTATCTATAGTGTATGTCAAGGGAAATGAAGACAGTAGGAGGCTGTAGCTACAGTGTCCCAGCATAACTAAATGCAAGCACCTCTCTATTATTGCTTTAAGTTCAGTTTGTAACCGGTTACTGACATGGCTGCTTCTGAATATCATTTGTCTGCATATTGCATTATGTTAATACATGGCTGGCAGCCATAGCAGCTCATTGTGTGTCATCTTTGCCAGTAGCCCCAGACTATCAGGACCTAGAACAGTGGTTATCAACCTGTTTATACTCAAGGCACCCCTCAGAGACTGCCAGCTCTTAGCTTTCACTCCTTTTTTGACTACAGAAAACTAATAGAGCAATTCTTCTGTGAAAAAGAACTTGGAAAGAGCACAAATAGGTCAAAATTGTTTTTGTCACTGTAGATTCCTATTTGAAATCTCTGGGTTTATGTTGTGAATCATTTGTAGATATTTACACATCTAATGGTGCCAATATTGCACAGCACCCTTAAAAGTATCTTATGGCACCCTAGGGTATTGTGGTATGGTTGAGAATTGGTGTCCTAAAAAAACAAGGATTCTGACATCAAAGAGAGAATCTGGAAATGAAAAGGTCATCATGGGCATACGATGTACTGAGAATTTGATGAGAACATGACATTTTGTGTAAGGACAAAGCATCATCATTATCTGCATGACTGCCTTCAGCTAGAGAAAGGTAAATCATTACATCTTGTAATTCTTTTACTGAATATTATGAACTAAATGCTACAGCTCCAGTATATGAAATCTGTTCCTATGTTCATTCTTCTGTGGGAGCACCTCCATTTGTTGTGTCACACACAGTCTGAGGCATTCAAACAAAACATTTATTTTAAATTAATTTGAGCCCCCAGATGAACAAATTTCACTAGCCTATATAATATCCCTACTCTGCTTAGAGTCCCATTTTCAGAGCCCCTTTGTGCAGAGATAGTCCTGTCATTGTTAGCAGGGCTTAAATAGATGCAAGATTGGTGAGGTGAGGTAATATCTTTTATTGGACCAACTTATGGTTGAGAGAAATATTAGACAATCTTTCAGGTACAAAATGCCCTTCCTTGGGTCTGTGAAAGCAGCAAGCACATCACAAGCTAACTATCAGAACAATGTAGAGGATGTCACTGCAGGGCAAAGGTGACAGTGTTCTGTTTTTTTCTTCAGTGTCCCATTGCAACACTGGGAGGTCCTGCACTCACTGCTCCCCTGGTAGCTTGTCTGCTGCTTCCTGTAGATTCTGTTTCAACTCCAATGTCCATCGAGTTAAAGCAGCCCAGTAACCTTCTCATCTGAAAAATGAATAAACCTCGGTATCACCTTCCAATCTTGTTCCTGCTCATGCCATGCTGAACATCCACCGAAGGGTATATGTCACTCCTAGGTGCATCATCCTATTTCTTTTTGTTGATATGTTTTATTCTCCCCAAACAGCTTGCTTAGCTATGGGCTAATGTAAGCAATGTCTTGGTTAGCTGACTCTCATGTAAAACAAAACCTACACCTGTCTGCGTGCAGCAATGTGGTTTGGAGAAGATGATTTCTGAGGTAAGCTAGTTGTTCTTCACAGCCTACTGTAAAGGTAAGTAGGAGGACCCCTGGGGAGGGGATCAGGGGGACATTTCAAGGCAAAGGTGAGAAAGGAAGATGGGAATGGAAGGAGGAATTTGGCCAGTGGAGTAGGGAGCTTGATTGGTAAAAGGGAAACATGGGGAGCTACAAGGGGCATTTAGGAGAGAGTGAAAGGACATGGTGTGGGGGTGGGGGGCAGGGAAGATGTTTAAAGGGACACTTAGGATAAACAGATGTTCCTTGTCATTTAAGGGGTAAGTGTCTTCCATGGCTTTTTTTTTTGTGGGTGGGAAGGGGATGGAGCTCTATCCTACAGTGCAATATGGGGAGTTTTGGATGGGTGCTACCACTAGCACCTTCCAACAGCCAGGAACTTAATCTAGTAATAGTCTCCAAAAACATGAAGCACTTGTGCATTCATATCTCATCCCTCGCTGATAGCACTCTGTCCGCTTACCATAAGCTGAGCCTTGTAGCTCACAGGGACTGTACACAATGTCTGGAGGCATTCTCTGCTTACACACACTATGGAGGAGTTTTCTGGATCTGGCAAGATCATGCGTAGTTCAGCTAAACTGCATCTCAGCTGCAGGACATCATCTTGTGACACCTGACATGGAGTGTGCAACTTTTTATTGTAAATATTTAAATTCTCCTTTTGGTTTCTGTCTCACTGTGTGAAAGAATGACACAAAAAAGATCATCAGTCATCATTTTGATGGAATTTACTAACACTATACTTAAATCTCTAGGAGGTAAAAGTATTAAATTAAAAAAAACACACTCTTTGATCCTTGGTCTTTAGCACATTTTACTTTATTGCTGTTAGTCATGTGCATTACAGCTGTACCTTTGACCCTGTCAAACGGGACTCCATCATGCTAGGTATTATACCAGCAAAATGCCTGGCTCCAAAGAGCTCACAGTCTAAATAGACAAGACATAAGATACAATAATAAAAGGCAGAATGGACAAGGTGATGGCAAGAAGCACATTCAGTGGTTTTTTTCTTGAGGGAGCATGGAGAAGATAAACTAAAAAGAAACAAAAGGGGGGTGGGGAATGAGAGTAGCAGAGGGAAGGCTGAGTGGGGAGTTGGAGGTACAACCAAATAGAAAGCCAGTTGAAACTGCAAAGAATGGGTTTGACCCAGCTAGTTGCAAGTCAGATTTCTGATATCTAATTTATTATGATGGAACCTAGGTATAGCAGCCAAATGGAAAAGAAAAAAAAGTGGTCCTTATAGACTAATTTAGAGAGATGTAAGCTTCTGTCAGCAACGTTTTGCTTTGTCAGATGCTATAAAAGCTATAGTCTCAAAGCTATAGTTACAGCTTCTTGTGCTATGTAACGAGGTGTGGACAAACAATATGTTTGGTACAGAGTAAATGAATACTTCATAATAAAAAGTGCACTAAATGTACAATACAGAGCTTTACACCAGGATAAGCCACTTCATTCTACAGAAAAGGTACCCCTCAGAAAGTGGGGCATTACACCAATATACCAGTTGTGTGTCTGCTCCCCTAGTCAGTTCAATCTCAGGGTACCCTTTTGCTCTGTGTAAACTGGCTTCCGAACTGTCTCATCTCCAGGTACTTTAATAGCACGCACAACTGGCAGCCAAGCTGCAGCTGAACTGCCCAGCCCCAGTTCCTGAGCTGGGTGGTCACTGGTCAGGCAGCAGTGCTTACCATGTTCTCTCAGCCATGGATGTGAAGGGCTTGATCATGACTTCACTCCTTTTTCAAAATCCTAGATGCACTCTTGCTGGCAGTCAGTTTGGGAAAGCTGTTTATGTGTCCCTTCCCATGTAGTAAATGTACTGTGGAGTAAAATCTGGGATAAATTACTCCATAGTAATCATGTCACATCTGTACCCTAATTCATATTTCAAGTACTCAGGAGCTGTGTGTTGAGTCTTGTCACAGTGGGCAAACGCACCATCACCATCAACCTCCCTCCCATTCATAAGCTGTCCTAGATACCGCACCGTCAACCTATTACCAGAAATTATCTCTAGGGTCTGATTTTTATAGCGGTCAAAAAGGTGGAGGGGTCCGTAACATGGAGAGGAATATTGAGTAGCCTGAGTGCTGAGCTAGACAGGCAGAGAAACTTGCCATAGGAGGCATTTATAAAGAATCCATAAGGTAGATTAGGAATTTTACTGGCTGGGAATTTTCTAGGGCATAAAGCAAAGGCACCAGCCTGCCTTAACTCCACCCTGAGCACAGGAAGGAGCAGCCTGTTCCTTGAATGCCACAGAAGTACTGCGTTGTTCTTAAGCTGGTACAGATTATCTCCAAAACTTTAAACACCAGAGCTCGCAGCATCTCAGAAGATTTTCTATCACTTAACAGAAGCTGTGATATTTAGTAGATGTCATGTGGTGCTGAGCTTGTATCCTCCCGATAAGTAGACATGCCTTTTGGCTATAAATCTCTGCAAGTTCAGTAGAGAGTGGCGCTGTTGGGATTCACCCTGATGAATATGGAAATGGTCACCTGCCATCTGAGAGGCTCAGTGTTTGATGCTGGTGTTTGTCTTCTTCCCTCAGACAGGTAGGGAAGAAGCAAAGGCACCAGCCTGCCTTAACTCCACCACATCAGATTGAGGTTCTTATGGGTGGGCATTTTTGGATAAGAGATGCATTGAAGGAATATGCTTTTTGAAATGCAGGAGTTAGAGAGGGTGGAGCTCAGAGTCTGCATGAATTAAACCTGTCATGCAGCACCACAGTATTTAACAGTGAGTGACGAGCTGTGGGCATGCCTGTTGGCCAGCACACCATAGCTCTTGCTGATCAAGTGTCACCTGGAATTGGGCCATCTTTCCCATCTATCCTGCCAATCACAGAGACTGCAATGCTTAAGGTATGAAAACTAATAAAGTTTTCCTGTGTTTAAAATTTGACAGAGACCTGACTATTCAGGAATTATGTAGCAAATCTCAAAAAATGCACTCTGGGTCCTCTGAGATGTGCTGCTAATAGGAGATCACGAGAACTGAATCTTGTGTTTGTTTCATGGAGTGCTCTAAGGAAGCATTTAGCCAGCTAGCAATGGGAAGCAGCAGGATGACCCTGATGTTTTTCAGTCTTTGAGGGTGTGTATTTTCCAATAATAATCACTTTCAGTTTTTTTCAAGAAAAATGATTAATGTTGTTAGAGACAATTCAGTTAGGGTGTTTAAGTGGATTAAGCTCTGCTGTCAGCTACACCGGTCTATATCTCAGTAAATTCCACTGGCTTCAGTGGACTTAATGATGTAATGCGTGCATCTGTCAAACGATAGGTGGGTGGAATTCTACTGCAGTTATAAAGATTCCTGTACGTAGATTTGTGCAAGAGGCTTTCCATCTGTGAAGTGATTTGAGACTGCTCAGTCTAAAAGACTCTTTAGAAATATAAGATACTATTAGAAGCTATTCTTACTGTTTATTATAGGCAGAAGGCAAGATAGAGATGTACCTTCTTCAGACTAACACAGCTAGCTTTGTTTATTATAGCTTACACTACCATTAATTCTAGTGTGTAATCATATACTTCACTCATCTATGCATTCAATGCAAAAATTAAAATCGTGTTTTCCGAGCTGTTCCTATCTGCAAACATAAGAAGCAGTTGAGAAAAAGTGTGCAGCTGGGCTAAAGAAAATTAACCAGTGATGCATTATTATGATAGAGAGAATGTGGCAGCTATTTCATTAATTAATAAGACTCTTAGCTATTAAGTTGGTAATAACAGTATAAATGGATGGTTAGATAGCGACTTTTCCCAGTTAGGGAACACTCTTCTAGAGCTGTAGTCAGACAAAACAGCCAGAAACAAATCTAAATTAAGAACCAGGATCTGTGGTGTTCCTTCCTTTAATAAACTACTGAAGCCAGGTTTCCTGAGTGATTGGGATGACAAATTTGGTTGTGGACCAGCAAATGCTTAATCTCCGAGGCTATTCTGGAGAAAAAGATTGTTCACACTGAAAGTAAGTGATCCAATCTCGTATCCTGCTCTTAGGAAATGGTATGTTTGGACTCTCTTTTACCAGGGCAAGTTATGACTTGCCTGACTTAGAATAACTAACTGGTGCCTAAGTGTGTGATCCATTGATCATTTACATTGTAAGATGTAAGATAAGATGTATCTTTTTAAATGTAAGCTGCATGGACAGTCCTTGTAGCAGAGACTAGAAAATGGATTCCATTCTCTTACCTGAATATCTTACCTATCCTCCAGCTACAGAGGGATTCTCCATCTTACTTGTCCTCTCCTTCTGGCTCCCGTGACTTCTGCATTTTTGGCTGCATGGTGACACAGTTTCTACAGGAAGGGCAGAAGAATCCCTGTCACCCAGAATAGCCTAAAGCCTCATGGTTTAGGGCATTCTTCTGGAAATAGAAGATGTGGGTTTGAGCACCCTCAGGCTGAAGAAGCAAACCCATATCTCCCACTTCCTGAGAGACATCTCTATCTAGTAGGTTAATAAATAAAAGGTAGGGTGATAATAGCACCACCACCACATCCTGCTCCCTTTTCAGCTGTGTATTAAAATTAAGGAATTGCAACTACATTTTTGAGGAACTTGATTGTAGTGGTGTGCTATGAGCATGGTTGCCACATCAGCCCTTTCACAGGAGTTAGGTGGAAAAATACCTATGTAGGTTTGATGTCCGATTGGGTTGAGGGAGGAAATAAGCATGAAGATGCTCAGTTCTGAGCATGTGCAGAAATAGGACTCTCTTAATTTCTCAGAAAATGTTCAAAATAAACAAGAAGGCAAGTACTGAATGCAAGTACTGTGAAGGCTAGGCAATAACAGAATTTTTTTTTAATCAAAGTTTTGACCTTGGGCCTTTCACTGTACTTGTGCCTGAACAGCCATGAAGTACCTTGTTTTTGTCAGATCTTTTGTGAGAGAGGAGCTCAGCAAGGAGCAGGAAAGATAACCTTACATACAAAAGAGAAAGGGAAATGCATGAACAGAACTAAAATATAGCCTTTCATGGGAAGAAAAAAATTCTGCCCCAAGATAAACTGGGCCAGTTTTGAAAATTTGTTACCTTGGATTATTATCTAGTGGAGAAAAGGATAATGCAGAATATTTTAGGATTTTACAGCCACGTCTGGGACGATATGAATACTTTGTGAATGATTTGAAAGTTAAGGGTAAGTTAGAAAATGACTGAATGGTCAAGAGCTTAGTTTTTTATTAAACTGGCTGCAATTCCTCTGAAGGTGCACGTTGTTCTGAAATGTACAAGTTGCAAGATTAATCATTAATAAAATCCAGTTAATAAAATAATCCTTAGTGGTGCAAAAGAGAAGACAGTGAATTAAGATGCCACCATTCACAAGAAATCAGGGGATGTTTTAAACAAATATGAGTTTAAAACAAATGTAAAACTCATGTAAGTACTATGATTCTGATTTCAAGTTGCTTATTTCCAACCTTTGATCAGGATAAAGCAAAATAACAGTTGCATAATCTTACATGCAGAACAAATATGGACAGCTAACAGGAGAACAAACTGTGCTTTGTTAATAAAACATTAGTTTGGTTTGTTCCCCAACTAAAGATTTACAAATCTAGGGCAAGCTGTGAATATCTAATCCTTATATGCCACCTCCATTTTACCTTCCTTGACAAATCAACAGCTGTATGGCATGGGTTGTCAGCTGGGGGTATGCATACCCCTTGGGGTACTTTGGAAGGCCCCATGGGGTACGTGGCAGTTTGTTGGAGAAGCCGCCGGCACTTCCGGTTTCGCTCATCAACCGGCTGCTGAGGGACACCCCCCCCGGGCTTGTTGACTGGCCGTCAGGGGACTCCCTGCTTCTGGACTGGCCGCAAGGGGTACGCTGACCAAAAAAGGTTGAAAACCCCTGCTGTATGATATAAAATCTAACCCTTGCTCCTAGGTGAGGCTCCCTGTTTAATCATAGTGGGTGTGTCTACACATGAATTTAAGTGTCCTTAAATTTAGTGCATATTAAGCTAATGCTCATTAAGCAGTTTTTGGCAGATGTCTATATGTGCTGGGCATTTGTACACAGGTTTGTGTCACAATGCCAGGTGCTTTTAAAAGCTCCTGGTGCTATGGCATATGCATTTGTATAAAAGGCAAAATGCGCGTCAGTGCTGAGAAAATGGTGGCAGCATGCTTTTGAACTAAAATGCATTGAAGGTATTTTAGTTCAAAAAAGTGCACCGCTGACATTTTCACAGTGCTGATGCACGTTTCACCATTTATACAAATATATGTGTAACCCGGGTACACCCAAGGGTGTGCCCTATTCTCAGTTGAATGGGATGGGTAGGTAGGAGGGGGTGCTGTGAGACGGATGCCAGAATTTCGAGCAGATCCCTCTTTCCTCTATAGAGTTAGCCCAAGCCCAAAGTTCTTAATTATATACAATTTATTAAGTTATAATATACATAAACATGAAACTAAATATCATATACATATATTTACACAGTGAACACTAACCAGTAACCAAAGTCAAACCCTAAATAACACTATTTACAACATCACAATACAACATTTCAATTACAAAATATAAGGTGCAAACATGAACAATCTTAACAACATCTATTGCCTTAATATAGTCCCTGACCCATGGCAAGAGATAGTCCTTCTTCTAGTGGGGTCCCTTGGGGGGTGTCCAGGAAGCACCAGGGGCCCCTCCCCTTAGGGCCTTGACTAGGCGGGGGTGGGGGGGCTGCTTACTCAGCCCTTTCTCTGGGTTTGCCCACCCCAAATATCTTTCCCCTGTGGGACCCAAGGGCCCAGTGACTCGCTCCCTCATGCAGCTCAATGGGTCTTCTCTGCTGGAGCACCTCTCCAGGCCTCTCCTGTGCCACTGGGCTCCTCTCCACCCTATGCCCCACTCTAGGCACCAAGGGCTCAGCTCCTCTTAGCTGCTGCACCACTGCTGCTGGCTTGGCCCTTAGGGCTCTCTTAGCACAGGTCAGGCTCTACGGGCTCCAGCCAGCCATCCTCATGCTGGGTGGCTAACCCAAGCAGCCTCCGTTGCTCCCTGGCTCCCAAGGCTCGGGCCCGTGCGCTGCCCTGTGCACCATGGGACATGGCTGCTTGCTGGGAGCTGGGGCCTGACCTGCCTCACTGCAGCCCCAAGGCCTTTCCCCCATGTG
Source organism: Alligator mississippiensis (assembly GCF_030867095.1). Classification (NCBI taxonomy): domain Eukaryota; kingdom Metazoa; phylum Chordata; order Crocodylia; family Alligatoridae; genus Alligator; species Alligator mississippiensis. Next base: position 238,807,448 of record NC_081825.1, on the reverse strand, counting down.
CTGCCCCATGCACTGTGTGGCCTGCTGGCCCTGCCGGGTTGAGGCTTGCGCTGCAGCCTGGGCTCTGTGGACCGAACCATGCATTGTGATGCGCAGTCTCACATCTCTCCCAGGGCCAGGTCTCCGTGCACCCTCCCTGTGCGCTGTGCCAAGCAGTCTTGCACCGCTCCCAAAGCTGTTCCTCCAGTGGCAGCTTCAGGAGCCTTGGGCCTATTGCCCGCTGGGAAAGAGGTCCCCAGCTTTTCTTGGCCCCGCTCTTCTTGAGTCCCTCGCTGCATCTGCCCCTCTGCTGGGCACGCAGCTCCTTTCCTATGCTCCAGGGCTCCACCCCTGAAGTCTTCCAGACCTGACAGTCTTCAGTCAGGTCCAGGGTAGCTCTTCTCCAGGAAAGGGGCGTGACTTTATTTCTCCTGCTGCCTCCTGATTGGTGGATAGGCTCCTCAAGCCTGGGACTCAACCCAAGCTCTGAAAGGTGAGCCTGCTACATATGTGATGCAGCGCCCAGTGCGTCAGCTTGCATGTAGAGCAGACTCCATTAACCGCTGGATTTTGGAGCAGACAAATATATGTGTATAAATGACCGCTGTGACTTGGGACTAACTTTAGTCCCAAGTCACTCCAGCCCTGCCATGTCCCCCCGTGGCCACTGGGGGAAGCTCCAGCCTTTGGACCAGGGGCGGGCAATTATTTTGGGCTGAGGGCCGCCTGCTGAGTTTTGGCAAGCCATGGAGGGCCGCATGACAGGCAGCCAGGGGCAGATAAACATTAATTTTCTAAAATCTTTAGGGGCCCCGCGGGCTGGATAGAATGGTCTGGTGGGCTGCACTCAGCCCACAGGCCACATTTTGCTCACCCCTGCTCAGGACACATGGCTGTCAGCACTTGGCAGCTATCTTAAAAGCACACCCTCCACACTGTGACCTCTGTCAGAACAGCAACGTGGCAGAGACACGGGCAGCATCTGCCGGCTCTGCTCCTGCCACAGCTGTGCTTCCCAGCCCTGGCTTCCCCAGCCCCTGGGACAGGGTCCTCCATGCTTCAGGGCTGTCACACCTGTCCTGTTTGCCTGCTGCTGTTCCATGTGCCTGGCACTTGGCCACCTTGCACTGCCTGATTCCCCCACCCACTCTGGCCACTTGTTGGATGACTGGTACATGGCCTTCTGGGGCCCCTGCCGCCGCACAGCTGGTGCCACCAGCCGTGGTGACAACAGGCTCCAGGATGCCACTTCTGGGACCACCATTGCCCTCCTGTCCCACCAGCCGTCCACCCCCTCTGGGCCCGCTGTGCAAGCTGGGACTGGTGGCAGCACATGCTGCAGGAATGGGATGACAAGCACTGGATTGACATGTTCTGGATGACCCAGGCCACCTTTTGAAGACCTGCTGCACCAGCTCTGCCCCTACCTGGAGTGCCAGGACATGGAGAAGCACCCAGCTGTCCCCACTGACACCTGCATGCCCTGCCTCCCACACACCCCCTACCCCCCAGCACCATTCCAATATATGCATGTTTCTCATGAAAACCTTTTGTTCCCCTCACAACCCCCACCTCCCTCTCAACCAAAAGAGCTCCCTCTCCCGTCCCTCCCCAAAACACAGAGCTCATCCACCACCCTCCTCACCCACCAAAAATAAAATCCCCAGTGTCCTGGCATCCCAGTGCTTTAAAAAAAAAAAGCCCCAAACTCACCAGCTGCTGCAGCAACCATCAGGGCTCCTGGGGGCTCATGGCAGAATGCCCCCATGCAGCGTGGGGCAGTGGGTGGCAGTGGGGATGGGGCCTCCCTGCCTGGCAGGGGCTTTAAAAAAAAAACTGCTGGGATGCTGAAGTCAGGTGGGGCAGCCATTGATGGGGCTGGGATAGTGGACGGGGAATGGGAGCTCGTGGCAGAGCCCCAGACGCAGCACAGGGCAGTGGGGGGCAGCAGGGATTTTCCCCCCTCTTCCCTCCCGGCCTGGCAGGAGCTGGTGAGTACAGGGCTTTTCTTTCTTCTTTTTTTTAAAAGAGCCAGGATGCTGAGGCCAGGTGGGGCAGCCATGGGGGTGGGGGCTGGCAGAGCGGGCAGGGGTTGGGGCTTGTTCAATTCAGAGATTTGGCGGAGGCCGAATTGATTTGGGATAGTCATTTGAATCACTGAATTGAATCACTGTCCCCTTGAATTGGCTGAATCCAAATCCGAAGCAAATACTAGTCGCTTCGCACAAGCCTACCTGCCAGAGTCCTCCCCAGAGAGGAGCTGTTGGCTGGCAGTGACGTTGCTGGCCTCTTCTCATGGCACAGTGTGGGGCTGGGCTGAGGGCAAGGCAGCTGCTGAGCAGTGCTCTGCAAGCTGCCAGTGGATGCAGCAGTCATGGAAGTGAGCGGGGTGGGGTGCTGAAGGCACGAGGTCCCTTCCTCTGATGATGCATCACCAGAGGCATCAGGGCAGGGCGTGGGCAAGGGCAGGCTGCCCCTGCTGGTGGCACTCACAGGGGTGTGGCCTGGGTCCTAGGGTGCCAAAATGCAGGTCAGCTCCTGAATGAAGGGCAGGGTCTTTTGGGCATGACCAGACTGAAGATTGAACTCGGTCATGGCCACCCACTGTGCCTGTAAGACCTTGGCCTTCATGCAGCACTGGTACACTGTCTGGGAGTGGCCTTGTGCACAAATCCCATGAGATACGGTCTCATATATGTGGACATTTGAACACCTGCCCTGCGTGAACTGCCTCTGGATGCCAGCCCCACCCCAGAGTGCCATGAGGTCATGTACCACCTCCTGGGTCCAGTTGGGGGCCTGGTGCTCGGGATGGGTGTGGGCACATGGGCGGAGCTGGGGTTCAACAGGGGTGATGAGTTGGACATGCTCCCAGTGCCAGCTCTTTGGGCCCCCACGCAGCTGTCCCTGCGGTGCTGGCCCTGGACAGCTGCCAGCAGCACCTAGGACAGGGGCACAGGCTGCATGGCAGAGATGCTTCACCATAGTGCCTGCAAAGAGAGAGAGCTGGGGTTGAACAGCAGCAGGGAGCAGGAGCTGGCCCTGCTGCCATAGAGAGCAGGGCCAGCAGCCCTGGGGGAATCTCGGCTGGGCAGGGGGTGCAGCAATCCGTAGTCCTTTGCAAGACTCACCTGTGGCCAAGGAGCAGCTCTGGCTAGGGTACAGGACAGGCAGAGGCTGCCTGCATCCTGTCCAGGGGGGCACATGGAGCCTGGTGGGCTCCTGCAAACAGCCGGCTTCTTCAGGCTCCCTATGCTGTGTGCCCCAAGGCACAAAATGGCTGGAGGCTTTTACACCCTGCAGCTAGGGGTGCCAGAGAGCAGCCCAGCCCTGGAGGAGAGGCGGCCAGCCAGGATTCCTGGGTCTGGGCTCTGGCCGGCCCCCTAGTAGCTGGGCAGACCCAGCACTAAAGTCCCGGCATTAATGTGCATTAACACATCTACACGTGCATTAATGTGTATTAACTAGTCGTACCTTCATTTGGTACCTGCTTTTACAAGTATCAAATCAAAGCATTATTAGCTTAATTCACCATTTTTAAAGCACATTAAAGGTGCGCACCTGTGGATGCTTACCCTTAATGCACCTTAAATCAGGCTAATGTGCATTCAATATGCATGTGTAGATGTGGCCAGTGCTGCTGAAGCTTTGATGAGGCTATTCCATCTCCTAGTAGAGCAGTATGGGAGTGTGATGCATGAATAACTGGATGTGAGACCTATTTAGAGCTAGGAGCCTTTTACTGCTCCACTAGGAGAATGAATATCCCAGGATCCTACTCCCTAGGATCTCTCAAATTCCTGGAAATTTTCCCGAGAAGGTTAGACAAGCACTTGGCTAACATGGTTTAGTTAGGGACGATCCTCCCTTGAGCAGGGAGCTGGATTAGATGACCTCATGAGATCCCTTCCAGTCCTACTTTCCCATGTTCCTATATATAAGGTAGGGAGGCGTTTCTAAAACAGGTAGCTCCAATCTCTGTACATATTTGTAGATACCACCTGGTGTTCAGCAGTATTAAGGGCAGATCACAGATCACAAAGAATCATCAAGGCTATGTTGTTCTTATAAAATCATCAACCTCTTCTTGAAAATTTTCAGTGAAGGAGATTCCACAACTTCCCCGGGCTTTCACTGCCTCACTATTTTAACAGTAGGACAATTTTTCCTGATATCTAATATAAATCTACTTTTCTCCATTTTGAATCCATTGCTTCATATCCCGCCATCTGCAGCAGAGAGAATGGTTTTTCTCTCTCTTCTTTATGGTAGCCCTTCAAGTATTTGAAAATTATTATCAAGTCTCCCCACTTAATCAACTTTTCTGCGAGATAAACATGCATGAACCTTTCCTCCAAAGCCTTACCTTCCAACCCCCTTAATAATTTTTATCATCCATCACTGCATCCTCTCTCACTTTTCCACATCCTTTTTAAAATATGGAGCCCAGAACTGTTCACAGTACTCTAGATGAGGTCTAACCAGTCATGTGCAGAATGGCTCTATCACCTCTTGTGTTTTATATTTGCTTGTGTTGATGCAGATCAAAATATCATTTTCTAGGGGGATTTTTGCAGTTGCATCACATTACTGACTCATGTTAGGTATGTGAGCCAACAAGCCCCCAAGATACTTCTCAGCAATGCTGCCACCCAGCCCATTATCTCTTGTTCTGTATTTGTGCTTTTGATTTATTCTTCCACAGGTGCAGCACATTGCATTTGTCTGTTTTGAACTTCATCCTGTAGTATTTATCCCTGCTTTCCAATCTTTCAGGACCCTTCTGAATTCTGTTCCTATTGTCCAGTGTGTTTGAAGTCCTTTCCAGTTTCGTGTAATTTGCAAAACTGCCCAGGAAGTGTTGAATTCTGGCATGCAAATCATTAACAAACACAGTGAATAACACTGGATGCAGGGCAGATCTCCTCTGAAGGCCCACTCAAAAACTCCTGGCTTTCTGACTGATCCACTTATGATTATCTCTTGCTTGCATTTTTGATCCAATTATCTATCCACCTTGTGATAATTTTAATCTAGTCCACATCTCTCCAATCTGCTTATGAGAAGGTCATATGGGAGTTTATCAAAAGCCTTACTAAATTTCAAGTCCATTACATTCCCTTAATTCACCCAGCTAGTTACTTTTTCAAAGGAGGTCACATTGGTTTGACATGACTGGTTCTTAACAAATCCATGCTGGCTGCTCATTATCAGCCTTTTCTCCTCCAGATACTCAGACATCCTTCCTTATCACTAGCTTAACCATCAGCCAGTGTCATGGGTATGGTGAAGAGGCGCTGGTGCAATGACTAACACTGGTAAAGGAAATCTGGAAACCACTAGAGTGTTTGGGAAAACCTTTTCTCATTTGGACAAAATAAGCATGACGGGAGGATGTCAGATTTTTTTAGTTAATCACTTGTTACATGCTCAGTCTTGTCCAGCTCTGTCCTCTGTGTAGAAGAAATCAAACTTAGGGATGTGTCAGAGTAGGTAACCTGTAGTTTATGTTGCTTAGAGTGAAGGAAAGAACTAATTGGAAGACTCGTCTTTCAAAAAATCCAATTCTTTAATGGCAATCCTTTAATCCTTTTGTCCTGGCTTCTGATAGTGCCTGTCTTGAAGTGTGTGATTAGTTCCGCTAAATTCAAGGCAGTATTGTTCAGTGGCTAGAGCACTAGACTTTGATTCAGGAATTGTATTCCTGACTTCAACACTGACCTGCAGAACACTTGATTGCTTTGCGCCTCCATCTCCCCATCTATAAAGCACTTTAAGATATACTGATTAAAAGCCTTGTATAAGAGCAAGATACATTTATTCACAGTATTTGTTAGGCATGTATGTGAGCTTAAGCTGCTAACTGTTGCAAAGTAGGCATGATATGTTCTTATGAAAGCCTGGTAGCATTTCACAATCCCTTTTGAACAGGTTGACTATACAAAGTGAAAGCGGCAAAGAAGCAGGTGCAGTATATCCAAACATACTGAATATTTTGGATATATAAAGGATGGCAAGCCCCATTGTGCTGAAATGTAGCATTTTCAATGTAAGCTGAAAGGGTTTTTACAGTCAGAAAATAATGGAATAAAGTCAGTGATTGATGCTCTTAATTTCTAGGCAACAGAAATGAGTAGAAGACTTGTTCTTTTATTGGAGACTGACAATGTAGCTTTCTCTCTAAGTAATGCTCACAATTCTAAGGTGGTGGAATTTGGTCTTGTGTGCTTCCTTCTCCCACAGAAGGAAACCTCTTCCTGGTATCTTCTTTCTGTAAGAATAATTCAGGCCAGACACATTCCCTGCAAAGACCTATGTGAGTATCCATATTCTTTTTCCTTTACAGTTTTCAGAGTATGAGCAATGATTATTATAGAAGCAGGAGTCCTTTTAAATCATCAAGAATGTCTGAAATTCATTAAATATTCTAGTAACAGATAGAGGGACAGTGCTGGAACTCATTTCAAAGAATCAGGGGCTCCTAAACAGGATTTTCTGTTGGTTTTCCTGGGTTGAAATGGGAAGCTTATTCTATAAATTTGTGTTTTGAAAAATAGCTTGCAACATTTTGCAAATTGTTTTGCTACATTCCCTTGATTATTAAACAACTCTAGTTTGAGGTAAAAGCTGGCAGTTATTAGTCATTTGTAGTGGAGAAGGGCAGTTATAGTTCGTTAATTTTCTCAAGTTTATTACCTAAGGCTCCTCCCAGGTGATAATCACCAAGAAATCAAATAAAATCTTGGGATACTCTCATTACCTTGATGCAGACATCAGGCAATAAGTGTTGCTTTGTCTTTGGATGCATCATAATATTTTGCATTATTTGAATGCATTTTAGCTATGTGGCTCTTCAGGAGGCCACTTTAGGTAATGTTGGCTTAAATGACTCCCCCAAGCCTCAAAGCAAGTTGTATGGCAGCCCTCCAAAAAGAAACAAATCTCCTGCTTCTTTCTTGTGTCCTACCCCCTGGACCACGAACTATATATTTCTATCCCTTTAGTTCAAAGTGACTGGTAGTCACCACATGTACTCTTACACACTTCCGAACACTTAGGAGTTAGATCCTGAAAATGTGTCCATTGTCTGTCATGCAGTTCTTTTTAGAGGCTGCGCATATTGCTAGCAATAAAGTCTATTCTGACACTCTCTCTCTTTCTCTCTTGCTTTCAGAATTACCTTCTTACAGTGACAAAATCGCTTTAGCTAACATTAGCATCAGACTAGTAAACTTTTAGTGTATTTTATGTCTCATGTGAATACAATGTATTATTTCTTTCTTTGCTGTAGTGAGCCATTCTGATTGCTATGTTAGCCTGTGGTTGCCTACAGCCTCACATGAAAAAGTCAGGACCAAAACCATCTCAAACAACAATAATCCTGTCTGGAATGAAAGCTTCCATTTTAGGATCCAGACTCAAGTCAAGGTAGGTCACTTATTAGGGGTGATGTGAAATGGGCCATATTTGATTTGGATTCAGATTTGGCCTGAATTGGGGACAGTGATTCAATTTGTTGATTTGGATCACTATCCCTGATTCGATTCGGCTGAATCCAAATCTGAAGATTTGATACTGATTCGGAGAGTCAACAGTTCGGCCATAAACATGGCTTTAAATGTTTTTTCTACATACCTCAAGATACCAGGTGCTGCTCGTGAACGCTGTGATGCTGGGGCACATGGAGCATCCCACAGGGGTGTTGGGGGGGGGGGGGGAGAGGGCATGTGCTCGGCAGCAAACCCAGAAGTGAACTGGAAGTGCTTCTGCTCCACTTCCGGGTCTGCTGCCAAGCGCGCTGGGCAGCCCCCTGTGCTCCTGTGGGACACTCCATGCACCCCAGCATCGCAGCGTTGACAAGCTGCCCGGTACCTTGAGGTATGTAGAAAAAACATTTAAGCTGTGTCTATGTCTGAATAGCCAAATCATTCCGAATCTCTCCGAATCGATTTGGAGGGTTCTGATTCAATTCAGAGAGATTAAAGGGTCTCCTGATTCAGTTTGGATTCGGAGATTTGGCCGCTGAATTGGGCCGAATCTCGGCCAAATCGAATCAGGGACCAAAGCTTCGCACAGCCCTATCACTTATTCCTTCGTATTGATTGAACCCATCAGGGCCATCGCGAGCATTACCTACATTTCTTGGCTTCCCTAAAATGTAATTTCAAATTCTTACCCATCTTCTCCCTTGGCTTCAGAACATTCTGGAGTTGGAGCTCTATGATGAAGATGTCGCTACTAAGGATGATCTCCTCTTTACTGTAGCCTATGATGTAGCTAAAGTAAAACCTGGAGAAACAGTTCATGAAAAACTCACTTTTAATTCAGAGGTAAGGCCTAAAATGATAAGCAGAGCTGGGAAGGATGCTGCTGTCTTTTTCCTTTCAGGTGGTACCCTTTTTTACGTTTGAGTTTTTTTGACTTTGCATGTGGAGCTGACTCCAGTGAGATTTTTTCTGAGGAACATTTCAAAGGAACAGTGAAAGTCCTTCTTTTTCCATCCTTGCTAGTCATTTTTAGTAGTTTTTGTAATGATCTGTCATTTGCATGAGAGAGGAGACAGTACAACTCCAAGCTGATAGCTTTTCAGAATTGATTCATCTATAGCCTGTACTGTCTGCTGCTTTTTCTGTCCCAAGCTTATAATGAGTTGATTCCCATTTATTTAAAAGGAGCCATTTCAAATCAGTTTCAATACAGGCAAAAACTAAAATCCTGCCAAACAAAAGCAAACAGGTGTATTCTGGTATCATCTATAAATTTAAAAAAGAATAATAAATGAGACTCCTACAAATTTCTACTCTCTCATCAAAAGAAATAAAAATGTTTATGTAAGGCCTTTCAAAAATGATCTACTTGTTCATTATTCCTGAGAACAGAAATTAGTGTGGTTTGGAAATAGAAAGGGGAAGGTGAATAAAACCTTTAATAATACATTTATCTGTATATATATGTGGATTGTGTAGCATTAACAGATCCCAATCAAATATCAAGATCCTATTGTGCCAGGCATCATGCATCTCTATAACACAAATATTTAATTTAATTACATGAAGGGAGAAGAAATACAAATACAAATGACAGACAGGAAAGGAGTAAGGTAACAGTGAGACAGGTTACAATGAGGCTTGGCAGAATTTGATTTTTATTTTTTGTTAAGTTCAACAGCTAAAAACAATGTTTATTTTTAAGCATTTATTTAGATTTTTATTGATTTAAATTTTCAGGATTGTGTGCAATTAGGGGCATGGGGAGCAAACAATTTAGAAATGACAGTATACTCTTAAAAGCTTTATAAAAGCACATGTCAAAACATAAAAAGTAAATATCCATACATCAATAAAGCATACCTGCTCTAAATCATTCCGCTATGTGGTAGTATATTCATACCAGGCTAGAGCCTTTGCTGTCATGGAGTGGAGCACAGGGGCAGAAGCTGGGCTAGGGACTGCAGGCTGGGGTCGTTGGCAGCACTTGCTGCAGGGGGAGGTGAGTCAGGAGACTCCTGGCTGCCAAATGCCACTGAATGCCTTGAGCCCTGCACTGCGCTGGGAGGCAGCGATCTCCAAGCTCTAGGTGGGAAACAGCTCCCCACAGCCCCTTAGGGAGCAAGCCCTGCCTGGCAGTCACCAGCGGAGGAGCAGCCCAGGCCCTTGATAGCCATAGTCTCCTGCCGGTCTGGGCAGCACATGGGCAGTAGCTGGGCCCTGGGGACACGCCCCTGTGCCCTGCCCTGAGCATACAGGAGCTGGGTCAGGCTCGATGGGAGTTTGTCATCTGATGCCCATTTGGGACCTGGACAGAGCAAGCAGCCAGTGTCATTGGACTCTTGTCTGCCAACAGCCCTGCCCTTTGGCGACAGGACCCTGCAGCAGTGTCCCCCCTCCCTGCTCTGTTGCCAGCAGCCAGCATCCAACCAAACCCCTCCCAGCACAGCCCTCAGGTCCTGCAGCGGCTGCCTGAGCCAGTGCCAGAAGACCAGCGTGCAGACAGCATAGCCAGGGCTCCCACCACCCCACCTGCAGAGGTTGCTATGTGTATGTTTGTGCATGACGCCCCTTGTCCCAGATTTTCTTACCCCCTCATCTTGGATTTTTTTTTCTTACATCCCCTTTCTATGCATTTTGTTTATTACTGATGGAAATATTTTTCCATCGGTCTGTACGTGTGAGGTGAAATTGTCGTTTAGTGAGAAAAACCAGATTGTGCCAAGCCTAGTTGTAAGGTTCTGTGCAGTGCTTAAAGCACATCAGCTGCCTACCCACTAGCTGGACTTAATTTCTTTGTAAGAGAATCAAAAATAGCTCCCACTCAAATGGGACACACCTTATAATTAGAAACAGATCACCAAAGTTAATGTTTTCTGAGCTTTTATGAAGCTGTTTTGTGTTTGGTTATTGTTAGTGCTGATATTGTTTTTCATGTCTTAGCTTCTACAAGAGAATAATAACTGTTATCTGGAGAGCACCTTTTCCTTGAGGGTGGTTTAGCTGCAAGTACAACTTAGAGCCTACATTTTGTTAGTGAGTTTGGCGCTCTCACAAAAATTGTTTGTCCCACTTTATTAATTTTTTACTAACATGTCACACTGTAATCAAAGAATACAGTCATACCCATCCCATATGTTCCATCATACTGGCTACCAGGGATGCCTGAGAAAAGAGATTTTAATAAACCAGGGTTCTTCCTTGATCACTTATTGTCGTCTTCTTCTCTAGGGAAAGGAGGTTTTGGAAGTGGAATTCATGATGGGAGGCATGTAAGTTATCTGCTCTGAAATTAGAGCATTATAAGTGACTATAATATAATAGTCATTATAGAATAAGGCTGGGGATTTTCACTAGGGTGTGCCAAGGCTCCTGCTATGACTAAAACTCAGAGGTTCCTGGATAGTAGGTCTTGCTTCTGTGTTCAGGGTCAGATCAATTGCCATATCTGGGGCCAGGAAGGAATTTTCACCCATGGTCAGATTGGTATGAACTGTGGGGGGGTTTGCCTTCCTCTGTAGTGGAGGCATGTGGCTCTCTTCCTTGGATCTCTCAAGCCTATTCTAACAACCTTTGCAGCAACAGGATATTGGCCACTATTATCCTCCTGCCTTACCAGTGGCAAGTTAGGGTGCTATGCTTTGTGGCTGTGTTGCAGGGTTGCCTGGTTAGTTTTAGTAATTGATTAGATAAGGATGTGCTTGGGATGATTTGGATACAAATGATTCTGTCTCAGGCAGGAGTTGGAGTGGATGACTTTTGGAGGTCCCTTCCAGCCCTATTTTTTTATGATTCTATGCTCTGACGTGAAAGTGGTAAATAAACAGTAGCTCACACTGTCACCCTCGGGAGCCATGTCTGATTTCTCCATGCGGCAGCAAATATATATTGTCGGTGCCCTTCTTTCACCTCCTTAGTACATTCTTTTATTTTGCTTTGTTCATTATGTCTCTGAGCTTTTGTGTTTTGATTAGAACTGGTAGGGATATTTTCTTTGATTTTTCTTCTTCTTCTTTGAGAAACTGGAAAAACAGAAACTGTTTGAATAACATTTTTTTCAGAACAGTTTTTTAGGTCCAGAATGGAAGGAGGTGAGAGGATGGGCACAGAGACCTCATGGAATAACTAGTAGCCCAGCGGCAGGGCACTCATCGGTGATGCCGGGGGTAGAGGTGTAACAGCCAGAATCTGTACTCTGGGTGGCAAGTGGGCCAGCAGAAATGGCAGCTTGTTTTCTTGTGCCATGCCTAAGTGGGTGTCCAGCTGGTGCCATGATGACCCACCTCTCATTATGGTACTGGTGGAAGAACACACAGGCTCAATTCTCTGCTCTGCCTGATTTAGAGCAGGGACCAGGAACCTGGATCTCCTGGTCTCTGGTGAGGGCTCCAGCCACCAGGATATAGCTATTTTGGAGGTGTCTCTCTTGGATTTTTTCTATGATAAGTTATGAGGTGTCTCAGTAGTTCTACATCAGAACAAAAACAAATGGCAAAACCTGGACATTTTTACGAGAGGGTTTTTTTTTATTTTTGACCAGTTCTAATTCTGAAATCTCCATTTTGCTCCACTCCCTTAAAAACAAAAAACCCACCAACAAGGGCTTAATGTTGTAATCCTTGTTCTGTGGAAGCTTTGAATTTACTTCCCAGGCAGATAAAGCAACAACATGTTGCACAGGCTTAGAAGAGCTCGCTTTTCAACATGCCTAAAACTGAGACATTTAATACATGTACTTCATTGCTAAAAGCTTTTATTTGAATGCTTTTTTTCCAGCCCCAGTCCTCCTGAGAAACTCATTACTAACGGCATCCTGGTGGTAAGGTTTCTGAATCATGGTGGTGCCGTGCCATCTCTTGTGACTTTGCTGCAATTGTTACAGTATTTTGTAATTTCCTTTAGCCCTAGCTCCTGAAGTCTTGTGATTTTTATGTAAATCTGTTTTAAAAGAAATGTTTCTTGCCATTATGTTTGTAGAGAAAAGCTGGGAGGGAGGTGTAAAGGAGGAGGAAGGAAGTCCAAAACCTGAAACAAGTGAAAGGCAGCTGAAAAGACTTGATTTGGGGGGTCTGATTCATGAATTTGAACTTTTGAATTCAGCAGCATTGGTATCAGGAAAAATCATACAGACAGTTAAATTGAGTTAACTATTCTTGTCATCCAAGTTTTACAAAACACACCAACTAGAAGGCAGGCTTTTGCCCTCCCTACCCACAACTAGGTGTTGCAGTGTTGATCAAATTGCATTTTTATATTAAACATGCATAAATGTGTATTTTTATAGAGAAAAAGCTTGCCTAACTGTTTAAATAAGCCCATTTCACTTGAAAATAGACCCATTTTTGCTTTTAATCTTAATTTTTACTGGGAAAAGTCTCTTTTTAGCTCCATAAATTTGTATGCCATGTGAAAATCAGATGGGTATTCAAGTTTGCATTCTATGTTACCTTAATTGTGAACGGTTTTGCAAGAAGTTTCTTCATCTGGATGAGTGGGGGGTATTGAGGCACATTAGAATTCTACTACAAGTTGCATAAGAGCAAAGCATGACCAAACATCTACTCTCTGTGAATAAAATGCTTCTCAGTAGCTGGTTTTATCCTTATGGGTTGTCTCTCACAGGCCCGGGAAATGTTATGTTTGGAAGTTCAGATGACCAAAGGGGAAAATGAGGAGTGTTTAAAAAGTGAGTTTACCATGAAGTAAATCCTGCCTACTTGGCAGCCCACACTTGCTAAATAAGAAACAATACATTTTTTAATTACTTCCAAATATCCATAATAGCAAAAGAAAAACAATTGTTGAGAAAAGCTTGATCCTTGGTACAACTGTCTTCCAAGTGGATCTGAGTAAATAGTGAAGGGAAACCCTTTCAAACTTCCCCAAATATTTATTTACCAGCATTCACATTTTTAAACAAGTTTGCTTAGACCATTTTCACATCCTCTTTTATGCTAACTTTCCAGATGTGTTCTAGCAAATGACCTTATTGGTAAGAATATTGACAAATATTGGAAAATATTTCTGGAGAACAAATTTACATTTAGCAACTAGAAGTATTCAGAAATTTAATTCTAAAATTATTATTAATAATTTGAATTTCAATAGAGGCCACAAGTGAGAGAAAGCTCTATTGTACTAGATGATCCAGATGCATGGCTGGAAACCATACACAGCCAGGAGAGCTTAAAGCCTAAATGGATGAGATGGTTAAAGGCTAAAGGGTAAATGGAGGCAAAAAAGAAAAAGAGCAACTTTCCCATACAACAGATCAGTGGCAGAATAAGGTTTGGAACCCAGGTCTTCTGACACAAAATACCAAGTCTTTGAAGAATTCTAGTATAATTCAGAAGTTTGTAGAAGTCTAGTAGAAATCTAGTAGACTTCAGCTATGATCATTCAAACTCTGATCAGAGGTATATCACACGATTTAAAAAAGCAGTCTGAATTTCATAGATTGGATATCCCAAAGGAAAGGCTCATAGACAAGCTTCAGACCAAAAAATTCACTGAAATTATTCCTTGGTTACTTTCAAATCACTACTAATATTGTGAATTCTTTACACCAGGGGTTTTAAACCGGGGGTATGTGTACACCTGGGGTACTTCTGATGGCCTCAGGGGGTACTTGGCAGTGGCTGCTGCCAGTGCATGCTGCTGGCACTTCCACCGTCGTTGTGCTGCCAGTCGTGCCCCCCACGCCCAGTTGCCGATCGGTGGCTGGGGGACTCCTCCCCCACCTGCTCGTCTGGCCACCGGGGGACTCCTGCCATTTCGACCAGCTGCCGGGGGTACAATGACCCCAAAAGGTTGAAAACCCCTGCCTTACACCTATGTATTAATAAGCTAACAGGTACAGTTCATTAAAATGTTATTTACTATGAATTACTTGCACAGCCCTACTTTCAGTATCAATGATTAATTCTGTTCAAGTTTCTGAGCGACCAACAATTCTCCACATTTGGAAGTGCCTAAGTCTCTACTGCCAAAGTCAATACACCTTGAAATTTACTTTTCTTGAATAAGGGCATCATATGGGAGAAATGGGAAGAGGTTCTACTCAATAGGATGTCTGGTAGGGCTCACCTCTGCTCCTGCATAAGATTAAAAAACAGTTCATACCATATTTTGTGCACACTAGGAGGTAATGGTGGAAGAGTGGGGATAACTGAAAGTTGGAGGAAGCCAGCTGTATGATTCATTGTTATTAATAACAATAACCATGAAAAATAATAATGAATCTTAGAGCTGACTTCCTTATTACTTATTACTTCCTTAATAACTTAGTATCAGAGAAAGAGAAAGCACCTGGATTGAAAAAGTTTCCCCTCTTTAATCAAATTGCCTGTCTTGTAAAAAGTTCTGGAGACACAAATAGAACTTAGAAGGGATAAGGTTATTTGAGAAATGGGCCTCCCTTTTTATAATGGTTTGGCTCTGGCATGGATGAATGGATTATAGGGCTGCTTGCTCAGGATTTGTAAGGTGAGCAGGGGAGAGAATACACAGCTAGGTATTCACTAGGGGTGCACTGTCATGTTCTTATGTTGATAACCCTATGTACACTAACTGGCCTTATTTATCTAGGGGGTGAAAGTGTTATGCTTATGGTGAAGGAATCCTATGAAGAAATGCAAAGAATCACTGAGGACTCAGACATCCTGTGCTTGCACTGCCTAAAGGGTTGGGAGCCAACATTAAAAGCCACACTAGAGGTAACATCCTCTATCCATTATCAGCTTGTCAGCTTGTACAATGTTTGCACAGGTTAATCTATTTTTTTCAGTTTACTGTGTTTTTAAAATGTTTCTCACCACAGCCAAAATACTTGGGATTTTCTTTTCAGAGTGGTGCAGCTGAAAAAAAAATGCAAAGAGATGCTTCCAGTGGCTTCCTGGAAGTACCACTTAATTCACTCTCCATTGGACATAAAATGAAAGTAGGACTGCCTTTGGAAAAGGTAAGTGCAGGAGTGGGACTGGGGGGACAGGGTGCAGTGGTGCAGTCGCACGCCCCTTTTTTCCTGCTCCATCCAAAGTTTAAAACCAACTGCATGGCAGTGGCAGCAGCATTTCCATTCAGGCAGTAGTGAATGAGTCAATTGACTTCAAGGCTCACTACAATTTGATTCCTTTTAAACTCTTCCTTCAACAAGTGTTAATTACCCTCCCTCCTTTTTAAATGATTTTTAATAGTTTTACTAATCAAGCTATCTTTTCTTCTGCAATTCTGTAGTCTGCTAACGTAGCTCCTATTTCACTGGCCTGAACACTGTTTTTAATTCTACCTGGCAACATTAACTTGGGAGTGGAAATTTTAATTTAGGTGAACATTAACTCAGGTGTGGAAATAACTTTAACTGAAGCACTGGATGCGCTGTCAAGAAGCTCAAGAAGGCTTGATTTTATTTTATGAATCTGAAAGAGATGTATGTTTAATTCTAATGGCTACAGGACTAATGAAGCAATGTCTTTAGAGCCTAGTTTGTTGTGTTTTTTATATATCATATATGATATAGCAAATAAGACCAACCTGATTGCCTGTCAGACCAACCTGATTGCCTTCTATAATCAGATCACAAAAGCATTGGACGCAGGTGTCGTGGTGGATGTAGTCTTTCTGGACTTCAGCAAGGCTTTTGACACTATCTCCCATCCCATTCTCATCAAAAAACTATGTGACTGTGGCATTGATGCCTACACAGTCAGATGGATTGCAAATTAGCTGAAGGGTCGTACTCAGTGTGTAGTGGTGGACAGGTCTTTTTCGACTTGGAGGGAAGTGGGCAGTGGAGTCCCCCAGGGCTCGGTCCTTGGGCCCGCATTGTTCAATTTCTTTATTAGTGACTTGGATGACGGGGTAAAAAGCAGCCTGTTTAAAATTGCTGATGATACCAAGATTTGGGGTGAGGTGGGCATGCTAGTAGAGAAGGACAGATTACATCAGGACCTGGACAGGTTACAGGGGTGGGCTAACAAAAATAGGATGGGTTTCAATACTGACAAGTGCAGGTGCTGCACTTGGGCAGTGGGAACCAGCAGCACGCTTATAAGCTAGGAAACTCCCTTCTTGAGAGCACGGTGGCAGAAAGAGATCTTGGAGTCGTTACTGACTCCAAGATGAACGTGGGCGGACAATGCGAGGTCACGTTCAGTAGGGCTAACCATACCTTGTTGTGCATTCACAGATGCATCTCAAGCAGGGCCAGGGAGGTGATTCTCCCCCTCTATGTGACACTGGTCAGGCCACAGTTGGAGTATTGTGTCCAGTTCTGGGCACCGCACTTCAGGAGGGATGTGGACTACATTGAGAGGTTCCAGAGGAGGGCTACCTGCATGATCCGGGGACAGCAGAGCAGACCCTACAATGAGAGGCTACGAGACCTTAACTTGTTCAGCCTTCACAAGAGAAGGCTGAGGGGGAACCTGGTGTCCGTCTATAAACTCACTAGGGGGGACCAGCAGGGTTTGGGAGAGACCCTGTTCCCCCTAGCGCCCCCTAGGGTAACAAGGAATAATGGCCACAAGTTGTTGGAGAGTAGGTTTAGACTAAACATCCGAAGGCACTACTTCACAGTCAGGGCGGCTAGGATCTGGAACCAACTTCCAAGGGAAGTGGTGATGGCTCCTACCCTGGGGGTCTTTAAGAGGAGGCTTGATGTCTACCTGGCTAGGGTCATTTGAGCCCGGTTTTCTCTCCTGCTCAGGGCAGGGGGTTGGACTTGATGATCTACAAAGTCCCTTCCGACCCTACTTCTATGACTCTATGAATACACATTCCAATATTTTTTTTGCTTCAGTCTTAAACTGAATAATAAGCCCTAGGTCTCTAGCTTATTTGTAAAGCTTCTAGTTTCTTTTAAATTGAGAAAAATATGTTTTGTGTTATAGATGATGATGTACCTTTCCATTTGCACTTCTTTTTTCAAAATCGTAGATCCACCCATGAATAAGTGCTTTTCCTTCTTTTGTTGAATCAGATGCATAAGATAGTAGCTAGTTTTAATAATCAAGTTCTTATTTAATTTATTATGCCTTTTGAATAAATAAGATGCATGGTTTTTCAGTCTTTACATCAGGGACAGGCAAAATATGGCCCACCAGGCATTTTTATTTGGCCTGCGGTGCCCACCAGCTAATTGTACCCCTTTCAGCTCTTCCACCCATGAGGATGGGAGTGAGGCACTCATGTTTACACCCCCTGCAACATACCCTATACCGCCTCGTTCCCACCTCCATGGGCAAAGGGCCCGGCCCAGCCCAGCCAGCACACAGCTTCTGGGCAGGGGTTTGCTGCCATTGCCGGGGAACTTGTTCAGCTTCCTCAGCATCCCACTTGCTCCGGGCAGCAGATAGGGAAGTGGTGGGGGTGGTGGGGAGCTGCAGCTGGGTGGGAACATGGAGCCCTCATCCAGAGGGGTGGTGGCAGTGTGGAGCTTGGGTGGGCAGGGTGTGGCGGTGAGGGAGGATGGGGGTGTGGGGACCCCCTACACTCCCCACATTGTGCAGAGCCCCAGCAGGCAGTGGCAGCAAGCGGAGGTGCTCAGGGTGCTTGTGCCTGCCATAGGTGCTGCTGCCTGGTGGCACGCAGCTCTGGCCAGCACTGCGCATCACAGCGAGGGACACAGCCCAGCCGGGCTGCCTTATCATTGATGCTCCCTGCCACGCATGTGCAGCCACTGCACTTGCGTGCCACTGGAGGGAAGCTCCATGCATTGGAGCTGGCAGCCTTCCTTACTCCCTACCGTACAGATCCTGGGACTTGGTCAGGCATGACCACCCTGAGCGCTCCTGCCTGCTGCTGCTGTGCCATGTGGGGAGTGTGAAGGGGGTCTCCATACCCTTCCACCCTCCCTCAGCCCACAAATGCCACACAGCCACACCCTGCTCCCGCAATCCCACACATATATACGCAGCCACATGCCCCACCCCCCATCACACACCCACACCCCGGCATACACACACACAACCCCAACCACACCCTGCCACACAATATTCAAGACTTAGAATTTATTTTTGAGTTATTATGCAATCACTTCTATATACAGTACGCAAACACAAATCATGACAAAAATATTTTTTGTAATAAAATTAAAATATGTTATAGTAGAAGTTTGACTTTTAGTGTATGATTTGTTTTTTTTCTGGTTCCAAGCTGGCACCCCTCCCCCTCCAAAAAGGAGTATTTCTAGGGGGGTGGGGGGGGGGAGAGGGACAAAAGGAGTAACTTCTGGTGGCAAAGGTCAGGGGTTGGGGCAGGGCTTGACAGAGGGCAGGGCCACCGTCAAGGAGTAGGGCTACCCATGTGGCCCTCGAAAGCTCACCAAACCTCGTTAAGTGGCTCTCCACCTGAAATAATTGCCCACCTCTGCTTTATATGGTAGTATATAAAGAGTGTAATAATTTACAATTACATTTCATTTATCCTGTCACAGCTGATGTAGTTCTAAAGTATTTGCTTTTGCCTAACCAGAAGTGATTCGGGTTGATATAGCAGTCATTGGTTGAAATTCTTTAATCTGTTTAATTCAGGGGGTAGACTAGATGTTCATAATGGCCCCTTCATCCATATCATACATAGCCACATCCAGATGTGCAAGCACATGCTGTTTCTGGCACTGCAGACCTCTTTGCAGCACCACAAACCACATGTGCAGAATGTTAAAATGTGCCCCGCTTTGCAGATCTGTAGTGCAGGGCAACATTTTGCTACTAGGAAATCCTGGTAACAAAAAAAAGGCAAGAAAAAAAGCAGCATGGCGCATGCAACAGGAGCATACACTGGCAGACATGGATACACTGGCAGTGCAGGGGTGTGCACTGTGGCAAAAAATAGCAGCACAAATTTGTGTCACTACTGTTGTTGTTGCTGCAAGTGCATACCCCTGCATATGGAGATGTGTCCCATGAGTCTATCTTCTGTCTGCGGTGGCAGACAATTCAACCATCATGTTAGTTTTTTGTCTGGTTCTCTTGGAGGGTATGCTAATTGTTCAGAGATAACCATGAATTTTATTGCAGTATGCTCATATTCTTGCCATTTGAGTTATGTAACCCCCAAATCCTTTGTTTTCAGCCTGCACATTTGGAGTTACAGCTGAAGGCCAATGAGCGGTAAGCTGCTTTGTCCTATTCACAACTGAACTTAAAGGGAAGATCTGTGTGCTTAAGAATAAGAGTACATAAGAGAATGCTGAATACACGACCTCCGAGACACCACTGTTCTACTCCACTGACATTAATGGGAATTTTCTGTTGAATTCACTGGAAGCAGGAGGCTCCTTTCAAGTTTGGCATCCCCAAATCAGTGGCTCTTGAATATTTATGCCCAGTTCTCCATCCCAGGGAATTTAGAATCAAGTTTCAGACACACCACAGCAGTAAGGACAATACATAAAAATAAGTGGGGAAAGGGTTTGTAATAATGAGGTTGCATATTCACTCAATCATGACCACGTTCCCAAAGTTCTGTTATTATTATTTTTAATGTGTCTCATTCCTTGCTGGAAAGATGGAAGGAATGAGATTTTAGGAGGGGTTTGAATAAATATTGGACAGTGATGGCACTTGGGTGAACCAATTTCTTGTTCAGGGGGGAAGGGCTACTAAAACAATCAAATACAGAGGCATTTGGGGGTGGTGTCATGCATGGAGCAGAAGGAACACAAACAAAGATTGGAGATAATTTAGACTGGGGATGAATGGTGTTGAACAGTGATGTAACTGTCTATTAGCAAAAGCTTTAATCCCTGTAGTGTTGAATGGCATGTTAGGAGTTATCCAACAGCTATGAACATTCTTCAAGACTGGCCACATTTAGGAGCACATGCTGGTCTCATTGACATTAATTGGAGCTTGGATGTTGGGGCTCAAGATTTGCCTCTTATTGCGATCCAACATTTTATTTGATTGTGTACAGCAGTTGGTTGTAGCCATTGCAAAGGACATAGGGGCTGAGCTATTCTTCAGCAGGAAGCAGAGCAGAAGGGCTATGGAGAGGGTGCATGGTCTGTACCACCCTCAGGATGGAGGTCACCTTATGCACAGTATGTAATACCTCAGGGTGTAGCAGTGTCCATATCTCTCTATGTTCCAGCCTGGAAGGCCTAGATGTGCGCCTGGGGTTTGATCTGTGTGTGGAGGAGCAGGATTTCCTGAGGAAAAGGAAGAAAGTGGTTGCTGAAGCACTGAAAAAGTTTCTTTATCTGGAACAGGATCTGCAAGAACATGAGGTATATTGCATGGGGGCTTGTGAGGTAGAATTCCCTGGTTAGGAGTGTGCTGAAGTTAATAGGTAAGGTACCAGGAGATGAACATGCAGCATAGACTTGGCTTTTGTAGGCCAGTAAAACTTGTTGTATCTGCTAAAATGGCTTCTTCTCTTCAGCTCTTTATGTTAACTCTTAATGTATGGAATAGGAGGTAGAGAAGCACATTTGATACTATCTCAATATATTGTTTATTTTAGTACACAATTGGCTACAATTTGTGAGATGTTTAATCACGTACACTGGATGTTTTACATCCTCTGCTGAAAAACATACTGTACCAATGTAATACTTTAGAAATCTTCCATTGGGGCAAGTGAACATCTGATGGGCTAGGTTTCTCTCCATTAGGCAGGAACCTTAGTCATTAACAATAATGCTTATGTATTTAACAGGTTCCACTAATAACTATTATGGCAACAGGTGGAGGCTATAGGGCAATGTCATCACTATATGGCCATCTTCTAGGTTTCCAGAAGATGAATTTGCTGGACTGTATTACATATCTTACTGGAACTTCTGGTTCAACATGGTAAAGACGAAGCAGGGGGGAGGTGGTATTCTGAATCATTGTTCAGTAGTTCTCAACCTTGTTAGATTCAAGGCACCACTCAGAAAATGCCATTTCTTAGCCTTCACTTGTTTCTTAACTACAGAAAAATAATGGAGCAATTCTTCTGTTGTAAAGAACTCAGACCACACCGGGTCAAAATGTTTTTGACTCGATGGATTCCTATTTGAAATCTCTGGGTTTATCTTGTGAATCGTGTGTATGTGCTTGTACACAGAACAGAGCTAATACTGTAAAGCATTCCACAGTGCCCTTAGAAGGATCTCATGGCACTCCAGGATGCTGTGGCAGCCTGGTTGAGAATCACTGCATATTTTTAGTATTTCGAGGCCCAAGGTCAGAATCAAGCTGGTTCCACGTACGCCAATGCTTAGCTGTTGGAATGCTTAAAGCTGAGGCACTTTGCTCAGGAAGGTCATTCAGTTTGACTGGGTTTGGGTGCCTACAACCTCCATACTATAAATAATTGTACTTAGGTGGCTCAGAGTGATTCAGAGCTGGGAGCCTATGTAAACAATTGGCATGTCCAAAGGGAAGTTCAGAAAGCTCAAGCTCAGAAGTAGACAGTATCCCCCATAACCTTGTCATGTGATAAAGCTTGCCAAAAACTGGTGCCAATTTGTGAATGGTTGTGAAAGAGTAAACATTGCCCTCTGCCCGCTCTTGCTTGCTGGTGGGGAGAGAGAAGCTGGCAGTCATCTAATAGCACAGTTTCTTTCTCATTTTTTTCTTCCATGCATCTACTCTGGCAAAGAAAATCAGAGAGCTCTTCCCTGCTTAAGACATGCCCCTCAATTTCAGAGAGCTAGTTTCAGGGGGAGGGGGAAACGAGTGTGGTATGTGAGGAAATATGGACATTGTCATATTTCATTATCCCTTTTAAAATGGCTAACAATTTAATTATAAAGAAATATGAAAAATTGAGTAGGCAGTTAAAGTGCCTCTATTTTTGATGTAGGTTCTAGTTATTAATCAAAGAGCCCTAGATATTAATTACAGATGCTGGAGTTGCACAATCTTTAACAGACAATTGTTCACTTAACATGTCTGTTTTCCCAGGGCTATCAGTAACTTGTATGAAGATGCTAATTGGTCACACAAGGATCTGGTGGGTCCAATCAGCAAAGCTCAAAAGCATATTACCAAAAGCAAGGCAAGCGTTTCTTCCTGGGAGAATCTGAAGCATTACATCAAGGAGCTGAGACAGAGGGCCCAAGAAGGACACCTCATTTCTTTCACAGATATGTGGGCTCTTGTACTTGAACATATGTTGCATGGTGAGGTACGTGCTTTGCAAATCACTCTCCTTTGTTACCAGATTTCTGTGAGGAGCCATTTCCTTATCCATCTTCCTAGAAATCTTCTTGACATCTGGGGCTGAGGATGAAAATAAATCTTAGGTGTTGAAATGGCTCCATGGTTCCCAGGAGTTACTGTTGCAGTTTGCTGCTCAGCTGCATATGAGAAAGGAGATATAAATAAGCAGCCAGGTTGAGTTGGTTATTTTAGATAAGGAAGAGTCTAAAATAACTTTTCTTACTTGCTCCAAAATACCGCTTAAGTAGCCTCTATTGCAACGCCTGTGCTGCAAGATAGGCTTTGGACCGATTCTGTTTCCTGCCCCTATGTCCATGACATTTTGAATGTTCTGTCTAAGCCAGGGGAGTTTCCTGATCCTTCTGCAAGTCAAGCACTTTCTAAACCAGTGTGTAATGCCTGGGTTCAGCAGGGAAGCTGTAGGCAGCTTTCAGGAGCAGGTTAGACTTTATCATAAATAAACTAAGGGAGAGAGATAACTGGGAGACAGCTCTATTAAACAACAGTTTGCAGCCCCTGCTCAGCCAGTTCTCCACAACCCATATGGTTACTACAAGCCTCTTAAAGGACTAGGATCTTTACATCTCCTTTTTTCTTATGAAAAATAATAAAAGACTATATCTGTTTACATTCATAACATTCCAGCCACAACAGCTCTCAATTAATCTCTGGATAGGCTTTCTTGTTCTTATAGACATCAGTTTTTTCAGAGGTTCAGCCTCTGCTCCTGGAACTTCTTTATTCTACTCTTTATCCTTCCTGGTTTTTTTCCGTTTGGGTCTGTGCTTTCCTCCACAGTGTCTGCAGTCTTTCATGTGGCTGGAAGGTGCTTGCCCACCTGATATCAGTTGACAAGCTTCTGGTTGGAGTAATGGCTTTGCTTGACCAAGGCTGCATGCTTAATTCCCATTGCTCTTAACTTTGTTGGCTGGTTCTTGTTTTTCCTCCAAAGTGTGTGTTCTGTGCTGACTGAACCCAGTAGCCTGGCATATTCTACATTATGGGTCAGCAGCCAAGCAAAGAAACTGGATCTGGATTGTAGTGGAGTCCCCCAAAGCTGATGGAGCAGTTTGGGGCTCATGGGGGTTACATTCCAGTAGTCCTAGTCCCCTTGTCAGTCTCAAACCTCTGCTGTGGGAGCGGCTGCTGCTGCAGGAGGAGGTGTTGGGATAGCCAGCAACCAGGGTGTTAATGTAGACCTCTTACTGCAGCCACTCCCTTTCTTGATGCCAAATTTACCATTACTGATTGCTGATTTGGGGGCATGTGGTAAGTGAGAAAATATGGTAAATAAAGTTACTATCCCCCATCCCTGCAATGGTCAGAAAAATGGTTATTTTCTGTTCCTTGCTTTTTTCTGTAGCTCTACTTGCTTTCAAGAAGAATTCTATTTCTTGCCTAAATCTCTTCCAGCCTTTTGTTGCATTTCTGGAGAGGTTCAGATGCACTGGAACTCTAAGCTGGTCCATTCTTTTCCAAAACACCAACGGTTTCTTTCAAACCACTTTTGGCACCACATATTATAAATGGGTTCAGCAGAGGAACCATAATCAGCCTTCAAGAATGGGCTAGACCTTTGTTAATAAATCAACAAGAAGAGGGATAACTGTGAGACAACCCTATTAAGCTCCTTGGGGCCCTGTTCCTCAGCAACTGCTCACAGTCAGTTGTCTATAACCAACACCATTACAGTTGTACCAGCCTATTAAAAGGCTGGCATCTTTACAACAGGGTAAGAACATCACTGTCTCATCTAGTCAAAGGCCATGAACTGTGAAACCTAGGAAACCACCCCAGTGCCTTAATAACAAGGAAATAACATTTCTCACAAGAAAACCACTCTCTCGTCAACCTCTCAGTTCTAATCCTCAAAGGGAATTTACAAAATACCTTTCACAGACAAGCCTATAAACTTCACTTTGTCAACCTATTGGATACAAAAAATCATGGACTAAATATAGACATTGGATTTATGACACATAACCTACCTAACATCTGACTCCTCAGGTACCTCTAAACTATTTACCAGCGACATTAATTCCTCCCACCCCCCAACCTGTCTCTCACTCACTGACTTTTTAATTTACATCTTTACTGACTGGCTTTCTTGCATGCAGCCCAGCCTCTGGCTTTTTGACTATTCATTCCATCCAGGAAGAGCACAGACCAACTGCAGATGCTTCTGCAGCTCGATGAAGAGTATTTATACCCGAAAGCTTGCAAAGAAGAATTTTTCCAACTATTTGAGTTGGTCTAGTAAAAGATATCAGATTTACCCAAAGAACCTTGTCTATTTGAATAACAAGGATGAATAAGCACAGCCAGTACTTAGGGCAGCCAGCTGTCCTGTTTATTTTCAGCACTCTTCCAGGGGCATTGGTTATTACTACAGAGTTATGCCTGGAAATTGGCATTCAGAGAAGTCTCTCAGACAGAGGAATGAAACCTATTTTAAACCTACTTTTACTAGGGGCCAACTTTTTGGCAAGAATGCTACAGATTAGCCCCACACCCTCCCCAAGTGCCATTCCAATCCTCATCTGCTGCTCTGCTTTGTGCTAACTGCCCTGTGCTTATTTCCTGATCTACTGCTTTGTTTTCTGCTCCTTGCCCCATGCTCCCTACACAACTGCCGCTCTGCTTTCTGCCCTTTCTGCCTCTGTGCTGCCTGTCCCAACCCTAGTCTGCTTCATGCTACACACACAGGCTGCCTGTGCCACTTGTGGCTCATATGCCACAGATTGGTCACCCCTGCCATAGATCAGTTTGATTCATTTTATATACAAAAGGTGAGTGCTGCATTGGTTGGTATGAGCAGCTACTTCTGACATTAAAGAAGTTTCATTTTAAATTAGCTGCAGTCTTTGTCTAAGGATACCTCATTGGTCAGAACATGAAAAACCAAATATTCTAAAAATACCCATGTTATGTAACACTGCTGCTCTGCTATTAATTTTTTTTTAGTTTATGGTACTGCCATCAGACATACAAAGAGGCAATCTTATTTTGCTTCACTGTGATTTTTTTCTCACTGCCATGTTCTTACATTTGTTTTTTCTTTTGATTAGCTAAATAACAGCACACTTTCCAATCAGCGCCAGGCTGTGAATCAGGGGCAAAACCCCTTGCCTTTCTATTTGGCCCTCAATGTCAAAAAGGACATGCAGAGCAGTTTTGCATTTAAAGGTAACTGTTCAAATAGGGGTATTTTACCTTTCTATGTAAAGGAGACACATATTGAATATGTGAAGAAACACTTTTCTGCACCTACCCTTCCCATGTGAAATTATCTGCCTCTTCCTGGAGAAGGTCCAGAGAAGGGCCACTCGTATGGTTAAGGGCTTGCAGGCCAAGCCCTACAAGGAGAGACTAGAGAATCTGGACCTTTTCAGCCTCCGCAAGAGAAGGTTGAGAGGCGACCTTGTGGCTGCCTATAAGTTCATCACAGGGGCACAGAAGGGAATTGGTGAGTATTTATTCACCAAGGCGCCCCCGGGGGTTACAAGAAATAATGGCCACAAGCTAGCAGAGAGCAGATTTAGACTGGACATTAGGAAGAACTTCTTCACAGTTCGAGTGGCCAAGGTCTGGAACGGGCTCCCAAGGGAGGTGGTGCTCTCCCCTACCCTGGGGGTCTTCAAGAGGAGGTTAGATGAGCATCTAGCTGGGGTCATCTAGACCCAGCACTCTTTCCTGCCTATGCAGGAGGTCAGACACAATGATCTATTGAGGTCCCTTCCGACCCTAACATCTATGAACTTCCTATGAACTTCTGACTTGGGAGGAGAGATATTTTATTTTTCTTAATTTGTCATGGTCTTTTCCTGATTGTTCCAATGCCAGGTTCCATTCCTAACTCCTTCCAGTAATAAAACAAATTCATTACAAATCTTCCTACAGTCTTGCTTCATCTATGGTCCTGGGCTTCCCCAAAATATCTCCCAACAGGCCATAGTTCTGGACTACTACTAGACCTCAGCAGAGGAATAGCAAGGCAGTTCTGCACCTTGGGCAATGGTGATACAACATTGGGTGCCATCATGCTGAGGGAAGTGGCAGCTGTTTTTGCACCCTACCCTGCAAAGGCAATGCCTGGGCTGCTGCCCTAGTCGCCCCCTGTAAGTTATGCTACTGGACATCAGCCTCAGTGTACCTTCATTTCTTGGACTGAGGAAGAAATACAGAGCTGAGGCTGACAAATTCTGCATATGTTTTGAATAAATACAGTTAAGATATTCTGTGGCTTAATTAGCACAGTATAAAAAAGAGCTGGTTTATCAGGTGCATACATTGCAAAACATATTTATGAGTTCTTAGCCAGCTTACCATAGTCATAACTTGAGTAGTGACTGCACACATCTCAATTCCTGACATCTTGTTCTGTTATAGAATGGTGTGAATTTTCTCCTTTTGAGGTGGGATTTCTGAAATATGGAGCCTTCATTTGCTCAGAAGATTTTGGTAGTCATTTCTTCATGGGACACCTGATGAACAGGATTCCAGAATCAAGGATCTGCTACTTGGAAGGTAAAGTTATTACAATAGAGGAACCCTCAAACTTCTGAGGAACAGTTGGACACACAAAGACAGCATGGCCTATGCTACTGAGGTCCTGCATACCCCGTGGCAGGATCCCACAGAGAGATGATTAGCAAATATTTTTTCTTATGAAACTTTTCATATTTTTCAAATTTGTAGTAAAGTAATTTAAAATGGTAAATTCCAAGTTTTTAAAAAGCTTATAATGGCTCAAAACCAAAATTATCTCCGATTTTGGACCAAAAGCAAAGACTGAAGAAAACAGATTTTTAGATGCTTGCAAAAAGTTCTGTTTTGTCAAAAAGTCTTTTTTCCCCCAAACAATGTTTCAATGAAAAAAAAATGTTGGCCTGCTCCAGTGCTAGCAGAGTTCTGCGTGGCGTGGTAGCAATTCTGCACCAACTCCAGGAATCTTTAACTTACTCCAGGCCTTGGACCAACAAACATCACCCATCAGAATCAGAGACTTGTCACCAGCTTTCTGATCACCCACCAAACTCTTCCCCTCCTGGCTTGAGGAGAAATGTGGTACAACAGGAAATCTGGGCCTAGATTTTTTATCTCTCTTGTATTAGTCTCTCTCTCTCTTTTTTAATTCATTTCCATTTTTAACCTGTTGGACTTCAATGAGCTTTCCCTGCCCTTGACTCCCCCAATTTTTTTTTAGTGTTTCTCATAAGAGAAATACTAATCTGGTAACGTGAAATTTGAGCTGAATTTTGAGCCCCAGGTGTTTGAAAAATCAAGCAAATTTGGTTCCTGCTTCCCTTATGACCACCTGGATGACTATCTTATTCTAATGAACCAGGCTAAGAGGAAAGTCAAAGAAATGACTTGTAGATTTTGATCTAATTAGCAGATTCTCAGTCCCCAATGTGCCTGTATTTACAGCTGTGTGGAGTAACATCTTTTCTGTGAATCTGCTGGATGTCTGGAATGTTGTCACCAGCTTGTACCCAGAATGGAAGCAAGAGGACGGTAATAGGGATTTTATACTATTCATTTTATTTGTATTAATGGGAGAGAGTTGTGTTGAAAGAAAATTTAAGGTAAAACTCATTTGATTTCCCAAGATAAATGTCTCTCTAGAGTTTGTCTTTTTAGAGCTGGTGAAGGGAGGTGTTATGTTGGAGATGGTTTACATAGGTAGGTAAGATGCTTCCGTATTCATCCTGTTAAAAATACAGTGGCAGTTTTTACATCTAGAAGGATGAATCGAGGGGCTGGGGATTGATTCCTATTCGTGGACAAGGACTCTGCTCCTTGCTCACCACAGTTCTGTAAGTATTACTGGCTCTTTCGTGCTGGTGATAAAGGTTTAAACATCTTTCACTGGGAAGAAGTGACTTTTCTCAAATTTAAATGTACAAAATAAGAATAGAGTCTTTATATCTTTAGGCCGCTTGTTACTCGCATTGGCCCAGAATTCATCTGCCATGTGAAAGCTGTCTTTCTACCAAAAGTTCCCTCCACTCTTACTTCAAAGAGTAAATAACGACTCAGCACTGTGGGGAAGCAATGACACTAAGGCTGTCTACACTGCTAGTTAAGGTTTCTCTTAGGCCTACCCTCAGCCCATACCTGCTGATCATCATCACCGAAGACCTTTCAGTTTGAACCAGTTTGACAGCTGGTCCTTGGCCAGGCTTCTGCTGGGTAGATTTTACTGATCAGAGGAATCAAGATATTCATAATAGGCCATTGAAAACAGAATTTAGTTCACTATCTGTAAGGACTGGGACATGAGTAGTCTGTCATAATGGTTAGGTCACCAAGTGAAAGCAGGGCCTGGGGCTGAGTCAAGGGCAGGAGTCATGTACAGAAACCTGAGGGAAATCCAGAAGCAATGTCCACAACATAGTCCAGGGTCAGGATCCAGGGTTCAGATGCCAAGTACCAATCTGAGGGGCAATCCACAGAGCAAAGTCCAAAAACAGAGTTAAACTGGGGCCAGCAGCCAGAAAACAGAACCTCAGGGAAATGCAGAGCCGAAGTCTAGATATAAGCTGAAAACCAGGGTCAGAAACTAGGAGGCTTGCCACAGCTGGTGCTAAATGGCTAGGTGGTGCTCCCAGCAGGCAATCAGGGTGCTTGCTGTTCCTAAACTAGGGCACAGTTCATTAGGTGAGGCTTGCTGCAGGTGTGGCTACTGAGGTACTTAGTCCAGGCTGGCCTGCCTATTCAGAGTCCCGGCCTGCCTATTCAGAGTCCCGGCCTGGACTTAGCCAAGGCTAGTCTGCCTGATCAGAGTCCTTGACACTATCAAATTGCTTTTTCCCTTCTATTCTAGAGAAAAACAAAAGTCTGTCTACACAGCCTTTCTCGGCTCAGAAGACCTTTTGTTTCAGCCCACCTGATGAGGTCTCACACATTGTCAATGAGATTTTGACCAGTCGCCCAGCAGGTGAACGGACCCCTAACTTCTTGAAAGGTCTTCAGTTCCACAAAGACTATGACCAGCATGAGGAATTTTCTACATGGAATGGTAAATGACTTCATGGGGGAGATCTGATCAGATTTTATGGGCAAATGTGAAACCAATCTTAAACAGAAGGGCTGACAAGTTAGGATGGATGGCACTTGATGAAATGTGTGTGGTTACAAGGCCCACATAGTCTCTGTACCCCTCACCATACACATAAGCTTGTAGAAGTAAATAGACTAGTTTGGACTTGATGATGGATACTCTGGTAACAAAGGGTGCTGACACGTGGAAAAAAACGCACTTTACTGGAAGCAGCAGTGCATTACTTTGACCCAGCTTCACAGTGCCTGTATAGATCAAATGCTTCAGCAGGGCTTTTTAGCACTTTTATCTAAAGTGGATTCAATCACTTATTACATAAATGTACCAAAAAAGCCCCACTAAGGTGCCTGATTTTTACAGATGTTGGGGAAGTTGGATGCAACTAACACTCTGCCTCTTCAGGGTGTGTGCTGGGCTTGGCGCAGGAGCACGCTACATTTAAAGTAAAGCACTGCTTCCCCCCCGCAGCCCATCTACAAGCAGCCAAAGTAACTGTTCTGGAAAACTGCCATATCTTTCATCCCATTCATTCTTAAACAAGTATGATTTCAGGTGGCATAAACTTTCCAAAAGAGTTGTGGTTTCTCTTTGTTAGAGTCAAGAGCTGTTGACACATACATGATTTAAGTGGGGAGTAGCTCTCCAGAACAAAATACTTTTAATGCCAGGATTCCCTCATGTACCTTGCTGATCCCTTTTTTGTTTATCCCATAGACTGAGTCAGAGTCAGACTGCACAGCATATATTCCGTTTAATGGACTGCTCATGTGTACTATTAAATGAGTATCCAAGGAGT
Source organism: Alligator mississippiensis (assembly GCF_030867095.1). Classification (NCBI taxonomy): domain Eukaryota; kingdom Metazoa; phylum Chordata; order Crocodylia; family Alligatoridae; genus Alligator; species Alligator mississippiensis. The sequence continues at coordinate 238,776,965 of NC_081825.1, read as the reverse complement.
CTAAACTGAGCTCTGAATTACTAAAGAGACTAAGTTTTCCTTTGTCCCTAGAATAGGAACATTTTTACAAATTGAGTTGTGAGGTCATTGGTGGAGCTCTATGGGACGTACAAGGATAGGATATGAAATTTATCTTTAGGCAGAAATGCAGGTGTGTGCACCTTTTAAATTTCTTATAAGCTCAAGTTTGATCCTTCTATGGTATTTAAGCTGTGCATAGGCATTATGTTGACTCTTTCTGCAGATATATGCATCACATTTCAAAAGAACATGAAGGCTAAATTCTTTGTAAATTCAAGAAGAAAGAAGCTGTCTATAGTCAAGATAACGACATACCTTAAATATACTGAATCAGAGTTGCACCTGGGAGATCCTTTTGTTTTTATCTGTGTTTATAGAAATGTTCTATATATACTTACATATATCAAATATTTGCTAATGACCAGATGTTCAAGCAGATGTGCCTCCAAATCACCTCACACCTCTGGAAGAGGAATTATGTCTGGTTGATGCCGCCTATTTCATTAATACCAGTTGCCCACCATTGCTGAGGAAGGAAAGAAGAGTAGATGTTATCCTGTACTTCGGTTACAGCCTACTGAAGACATGTTTTGATGTGAGAATATTCAAATAATCTAGAGAAGCTCAAAAATGGCTGTACTTTTGATATGAGCCAGTAGCATTTAATGTGTAGAATTGAAATTTGCTTTCATTTTGCAAATAAGGTCCAGAAAATTGTTCCCAAAAGCAAAATGTTTGCAGATATTTGAAAATTATGTGTTTTTGTAATTTTATTCACGGTGGCATAGATTCACAGTGAGCATTTAAATTCACTCTGGAATGGGTCAGAGAACAGTATGGATTTATCTCTTTTTGTTTTTTTGAGAATTTTCCCTGACCAGCATTCCCAATTATCTCCAAGATTTTTTCTCCAAGTTTTTGACCAAATTTTTTTGGTTGAAGTTAGTACTGTTTGCATTCCAATATCATTCAGCTGAGCAGATGTGTCCAACCACAACTGATCCACTGAATTGGGTGAAACATTGTGTTTGACTGTTGTCTTACATCAGATAGGGGCCCAAACCTGTGGGAAAATGGGCGACATGGTCCCCGCTTTCAGAGACGCACCTTGGAAATTCCCCAGAGCGCTTCTCTAAGCACAGTATCTTGGCTTTCTTGCTTACAGAGATGCATCTTTATAAGTGAGGAAAGGTGGGGTTCCCTACTTACAAACTTTCCCCCAGAGTTTGCCTGGGACATGTCTCTGTAAGAGGGGAAAGCCTAGCCTAGTAGGTTCTTCTGGAGCTTGAGGGGCCAGGTCCTGCATGGGAGTTCCTCTGGTGTGCAGGATTAGGCCTTGTAAGTCATGGGAGTGCCTGCCTGGGGTGCCTGGAGAGCACGGGCAGCTCTGGGCTGCCTGCACTTTTGCTCCGTAAAAGCAAACCAAGCAGCATCTGTTTCCATCCTAAGTCAGTTAGTTTGCTTAATCCTGGAACAGATGAATATTATGAATTCTCTTCATTGGCTTGGTAGGAGGACTCAGGCCTTTCCACTCTATGGAGTCCCAGCCCAGGATCCTGAAATTAAGTTTTTCCAGCCAACTTCATTCTTGTCTGTCCCCCTATCATATAGTGGCTACCTCTAGTACATGTTGATTACCCTCAGTTAGGGTGTTGTTATAAATTACCTTAAATATGTGTTAAGGGATCTTAAAACAGGAATGTCCACATATTAGGGCAAGAAAACATGAACTGAGGATGCTCTGAATGGCTTGAAGATAATTCTTTTCCATCAAGGATTCCACGGGAAGTGGTGCTGGCTCCTACCCTGGGGGTCTTTAAGAGGAGGCTTGACGTCTACCTGGCTGGGGTCATGTGAGCCCAGTTTTCTCTCCTCTCCGGGGCAGGGGGTTGGACTTGATGATCTACAAGGTCCCTTCCAACCCTACTTCTATGAATCTATAAATCTATAATTATCTCTAACTGGTTTCAGGCAGCTTGTGTTACAGTCATATGTCTAAGAGTAGTTGGGAGTAGTCCTCAGGAATCCCAGAAGGCACTGCTCCCAGCTGCTTTTTCCTCCCCCACAGCTGGGGGGCAGCTGGTAGAGATAAGGTAAGAATCACCTCACCTCTGCTCCCTTTCTGGGCTCTCTCCATGTACTCCTGCCTCCCCACAACTTCTGGGAGCCCCTGCACCCCAAGGGGGAGCCCCAGGGGCAGGAGGGGCTGGAGAACCCTTGTCCTCCCTGCCTCTGGGGCTCCCCCCTTCTTTCCCCTGCCCCTGTGAATATTCAGGGCCCCCATTTCTGTCCCCCTCACTACACCACTACTTAGTTTTCAGAATTTATCTTAGACCCAGAGCTCCCTTCCTAGAGCTCCTCTTAGTGTCAGAGCTCTCTCTAAGCTTCAGGGTCATTCTTTGCCTTAGATGTGTCTTAGATTGCTCAGGTTTACTTAATTTCTTCTGCTGCATGCTGCACTTGCCTCTTGATTGGTTAGTCTGGAGACTGGCTGCCACAAGACTCTAGTTTCGCCAGGGCTTCTCTTAACTTTTTCCCTGCCGCATGGGATTTACAGACCCCATCACGCTCCCTTTGCTGCCTGGAGCACCTCAGTTTTATTTAATATGCTAATTATGTTGAAGGAGATGTTGCTGTAACAGACGGAAGGCAGGGTAGATTTGTACCTTATAGGCTACCTAAATCAGAGATGCATAAGCTTTCGTAAGCAGCAGCTTACTTTGTTGGATGGCGAGAAAGGACTGTAACTAAGAATCATGCAAGTTAAAAGTACAGACCTAAATAAATATAATTGAAAAGTGACCTTCTTGTATTCTGCCCTAACTGGGCATCCACAGCACCAGCACCTCAGGAGAAAACTATGCTTTGAAGGGTCTGATTTACCTTGTTTCAGATTGCTGTGTAGGGACAGTGGTCAAGTGCCAAATGATACAAGAACTGTGCCCCTATGAAATAGTATAATATGTAAGTTATGAGTCTCTTCAAAGGAAACAGGTGATACCATGATCCAAAGGAGTACCGATGCCTGCTGGCTTATTCCTTTGACAGATCTTTTGGGATCACAGTTGCCTGATCTGGTTACAGTGCGTGAATGAAGGAAACATTTAGATGTTTGGCTGGGTCTTCCACTATAAGATAGTAATGCATTTAATCTGATTGCAATAGATCTTTTGTGGCAACTTGCTTAGAAATTGGTTGCAAATAACCAGCAAGATTTACCCAGCATAAGCCTGACCTTCGTAGAAAGTGTCAGTTTAGAGCACAGCTACTGAGCTGGCAGGGAAAACTAACTAAACTTTCTCATGTAGAGGTGCTCCCCAAGGATGGGTAGAGAGACATGATTAGTGGGTCACTGTAAAGAAACTTGAACTGCTATTAACTGTGCTGTACAGACAGTGCTCAGACTTACAATGCAATTGGTTCCTGAAAACCATGTCTTAAGTCAAAACATTTTACAGGCAGTCCTCAACTTACGACTGTTTGAGTTACAACCTTTGTAAATTACAACACGGTTTTGAGGTTCTGACGGGGATTTGACTTTACGACACTGGACACAGATGCTTCCAGCTGGTATGTCTGTTGTGGTGGGGCATGGCAGGGGGGCAGATCAATGTCCCCCCAGCGAGGGAGGAATTGGGACTGGGACAGGGGCTGCCCTGTGGGCAGGGGGACACAGGGAGGGGGTGGGGTGGCTCCCTCTGCTGTGTGCTGCCAGTCTGGGAGGGCAAGGGGGGGCATGTGCCCCTAGAACTGTGTGGAATGGACTGGGCCAAGGCTGCTCCAGGCTGCGCTCCAGGCTGGCAGTGGAAGGTGCTGGGAGTGGGGGCTATGCCCTCTTGCCACTCACTGAGCTGGGGCAGGGCAGAGACACTGCGCTGCCTCCGGACAAGTGGTGCATATTGGCTGGAGCCATCTGGGCCTCCCCATGCCTCCTAGTCCTGCCCTGCCCTGCCCCACCCCGGCTGGGCACGTAGCGGCAGGGCATGGGGGGAGGGGTGTGTCCCCAGATCTGTGTGGGGTGGGCGGGGCTGGGGCTGGACCGGGCTGTGCTCTGGGCAGGCGGCGGGGGCTATGGGGAATTTTAGGGTGACTGCAGCCCCCGCATAATCCCCACTCTGCTACCCACCCCAATCTGGGGGCACACTCCCCCCATTCCCTGCTGCTGCCCCTCACCCAGCCAGGGCAGGGTGGGGTGAAGCAAAGTTTTGACTTAAGACATGGTTTTCAGGAACCAATTGCATCATAAGTTTGAGGGCTACCTGTAACTTGGAACCAGTTTTCCTAGAGGAACAATGTTATAAATGGGGCCTTGGTTCCTTTACCATGCTTGACACAGCTGCCTCCAGGTGGTAAGTCTGTTGTAGTGGGGGGGCATATCAATGCCCCCGCAGTGAGGGAGGGATTGGGGCTGGGGCTGGGGCTAGGACAGGGGCTGGGGCAGAGCTGCTGCATTGCCTACTGACGAGCGGTGCACAGTGGCCAGAGCCACCCTGGCCTCTCCACGCCTCCTGGACAAGCCGCGGCTTTGCCCCACCCCACCCTGGCTGGGTGAGCAGCAGCGGCAGCAGCAGCAGGGCATGGGGAGCGGGAGTATGCTCCTGGATTGGGCAGGCCGGGCGGCAGACTGGGGGTTATGGGGGGGGTGCTGCTGCCACCCTAAATTTCCCCATAGCCCCCACTGCCCATCCAGAGTGCAGCCTGGTGCAGCCCCGGCCCTGCCCGCCCCATGCACATCCGCAGGTACACGCCCTCCCCATGCCCTGCTGCTGCTTGCCCAGCTGGGGCAGGGTGGGGCCAGGAGGTGTGGGAGGCCGGGGCGGCTCTGGCTGCTGTGCTCTGCTTGTCCGGAGGCAGCGCAGTGGCTCTGCCTCACCCAGGCTGGGCAAGCGGCAGGAGGGCATGGCCCCTGCTCCCAGCGCATTCTGCCGCCAGCTCGGAACAGCCTGGAGCAGCCCCGGCCCCACCCACCCTGTGCATATCTGGGGCACATGCCCCTCATACCCTCCTGGACCTGCAGCGCGCAGCAGAGGGAGCTGCCCCCCCCCCTCCCCGCGCCCCCCCCTGCTCGCTGGACAGCGCCTGTCCCAGCCCCAATCCCTGCCTCGCTGCAGGGACGTTGATATGCCCCCCTCACCCCACCACAACAGACTTATCAGCTGGAGGCAGCTGTGTCCAGCGTCATAAAGTCAAAACCCCATCAGAACCTCGAAACAGTGTCATCATTTACAAAGGTCGTAAGTGCTGTTTGTCTTTAACTCGAATAGTCATAAGTCGAGAACTGCCTGTAGTGTGTTAGCTGCTGTATGGATACAATACTACAGTTGTCATGGCTTGCAGTCCTACTCTAATTTCATTTAAAAGAAAACAGTCTTGCTAATACATGTTCAAACATTTTTATTTGTAAAGTGCAAAAGAGGCAGAGAATCTGAGTAGCAAACTGGTTTTTTATATTCCAAGACAGACCAGAGGGCTTAGTTTTGATGTTCAGGTTCTAATTTTATTCCCCTCCTTGATGATGTAGTCCATAGAAGAGACAGGGCAGTACTGTGTGGAACAAGGACTACCCTTCCCGAAAATAATACTGACTGAAGAAGACAAGAAGAATCCAAAGGAGTGGTATGTGTTTGTGGATGATGAGAATCCAGAGGTTCCCATTGTGCTTTTCTTCCCGTTGGTGAACAACACTTTTAAAGAGTACAAGGCACCTGGTGAGTGACTGACTTTCCACAGGTACTTATCATTTTTCATTTCAGCCTGACATCCCATAATAGGGTTTGTAGATTCATAGATTCATAGATGTTAGGGTCGGAAGGGACCTCAATAGATCATCGAGTCCGACCCCCTGCATAAGCAGGAAAGAGTGCTGGGTCTAGATGACCCCAGCTAGATACTCATCTAACCTCCTCTTGAAGACCCCCAGGGTAGGGGAGAGCACCACCTCCCTTGGGAGCCCATTCCAGACCTTGGCCACTCGAACTGTGAAGAAGTTCTTCCTAATGTCCAATCTAAATCTGCTCTCTGCTAGCTTGTGGCCATTGTTTCTTGTAACCCCCGGGGGCGCCTTGGTGAATAAATACTCACCAATTCCCTTCTGTGCCCCCGTGATGAACTTAAAGGCAGCCACAAGGTCGCCTCTCAACCTTCTCTTGCGGAGGCTGAAAAGGTCCAGTTTCTTTAGTCTCTCCTTGTAGGGCTTGGTCTGCAGGCCCTTGACCATACGAGTTGCCCTTCTCTGGACCCTCTCCAGGTTATCCGCATCCTTCTTGAAGTGCGGCGCCCAGAATTGCACACAGTACTCCAACTGCGGTCTGACCAGCGCCCTATAGAGGAGAAGTATCACCTCCTTGGACCTATTCGTCATGCATCTGCTGATGCACGATAAAGTGCCATTGGCTTTTCTGATGGCTTCGTCACGCTGCCGGCTCGTGTTCATCTTGGAGTCCACTAGGACTCCAAGATCCCTTTCCACCTCTGTGCCACCCAGCAGGTCATTCCCTAGGCTGTAGGTGTGCTGGACATTTTTCCTCCCTAGGTGCAGCACTTTGCATTTCTCCTTGTTGAACTGCATCCTGTTGTTTTCTGCCCACTTGTCCAACCTATCCAGGTCTGTCTGCAGCTGTTCCCTGCCCTCCGGCGTGTCCACTTTTCCCCATAGCTTTGTGTCATCTGCAAACTTGGACAGAGTACATTTCACTCCCTCGTCCAAGTCACTGATGAAGACATTAAAGAGTATCGGTCCAAGGACCGAGCCCTGCGGGACCCCACTGCCCACACCCTTCCAGGTTGAGACCGACCCATCCACCACGACTCTCTGTGTGCAACCCTCTAGCCAATTGGCCACCCACCAGACTGTGTAGTCATCCACATCACAGCCTCTTAACTTGTTCACCAGTATGGGGTGGGATACCGTATCGAAGGCCTTTCTGAAGTCTAAGTATATGACATTCACCCCTCCTCCTGTGTCCAGGCGTTTCGTAACCTGGTCATAGAAAGAGACTAGATTGGTCAGGCACGATCTGCCCACCACAAACCCGTGCTGGTTTCCCCTCAGCATAATTTGCCCTGCCGGGCTCTCACAAATATGAGCCTTGATAATTTTTTCAAAGACTTTACCAAGGATGGAGGTGAGACTGACTGGCCTATAGTTGCCCGGGTCCTCCTTCCTCCCCTTTTTGAAAATGGGGACCACGTTAGCCCTTTTCCAGTCCTCCGGGACTTGGCCCGTGCACCACGAGCGTTCGAATATTCCTGCCAGTGGCTCTTCAATGATGTCGGCCAGTGCCTTCAGCACCCTCGGATGGAGCTCATCCGGGCCTGCCGACTTAAAGGCATCCAGTTCTTCCAAGTGACTCTGCACCACCTCAGGATCTACATATGGAAGTCTGGCGCCTTGCTGCTGCCTCTCTACAACCCCAGTGAGAGACTTGTCGTGCCCCTCACTTAGGAACACTGAGGCAAAGAACTCGTTGAGGAGTTCAGCCTTGTCCCCCCTATCTGTCACCAATTGTTTCTGCCCATTTAGCAGGGGTCCTATTCTTCCCTGGGCCTTCCTTTTACTCCCAATATATCTAAAAAACAATTTCTTGTTGTCTTTTACTTGGGTTGCCATCCTCAGCTCCATGGTAGCTTTGGCCCGTCTAACTGCCTCCTTACAAGCACGAGCAGAGGAGGTATATTCATCTTTAGTGATCTCACCTTGTTTCCACTTTTTATGTGCTCCCCTTTTGGCCCTTAGGCTGCCCTGGATTTCTGTGGTCAGCCATGGAAGCCTCCTGGTCCCTTTCCCTCTTTTGCCTTGCTCGGGGATCGTCTTGCTTTGTGCCCGAAGGATCGTTTCCTTAAGGCACAGCCACCCTTGGGCTCCCATCCCTTCAAAACTCCTACTCTGCAGTGCTTCCTTGACTAATCGCCTGAGTGCATTGAGATCAGCTTTCCTAAAGTCTAGCACTTTCACCCTACTAGTTACCTTACCCACTCGACGTCTTATGTTGAATTCTATTATTAGGTGATCACTGTCTCCCAAATGGCTACCGATCTGGAGGTCCCCTATCATGTCATCCCCTGTTGCCAATACCAGATCCAGTATGGCATTCCCCCTAGTGGGACCATGCACCTCCTGTGTCAGGTGGAGGTCCTGTACATAGGTTAGAAACCTGCGTGAGCGATGGGACCTTGCTGTCTGCGTCTCTCAGCAGATGTCCGGGTAGTTTAGGTCCCCCATGACTACCGCCTCTTTAGCTTGTAGGTAATTACTGTAGCTCAGAATCATGGCCCCATGCCAAAAAATAAAACCAAAACCCATGGTTGACAGAAGGTGTAAATACATTCTGTGGTGTAACACACTTTTTATCTCATCTTCATCAATGGAAGCTTGCTTAAGTGTTGATTTAACAGGCATTGGTATGATCTGTAGGGTTGTGTGAAGCTTTGGTCCCTAATTCAATTTGGCGGCGATTCTGCCCAATTCGGTGACTGAATTTCCGAATCCGAAATGAATCAGAAAGATTTGGAAAGATTCTGTGATTCGGACATAGACACAGCTTTAAATGTTTTTTCTACATACCTCAAGGTACCAGGCAGCTTGTCAATGCTGTAATGCTGGGGCGGATGGAGCGTCCCACAGAAGTGCAGGGAGCTCCACAGCGTACTCGGCAGCAGGCCCGGAAGTGGACTAGAAGCACGTCCAGTCTGGACCTGGAAGTGGACTGGAAGTACTTCTGGTTCACTTTCAGGTTTGCCGCTGAGCACACGGGTTATGTACCTGGTACCTTGAGGTATGTAGAAAAAACATTTAAAGCTGTGTCTATGGCCAAATCACTGATTCTCCAAATCAGCATCAAATCTTCAGATTTGGATTCAGCTGAATTGAATCAGGGACAGTGATCCAAATCAACGAATTGAATCACTGTCCTTGATTTGGGCCAAATCTGAATCGAATATGGTCTGTTTCACACACCTCTAATGATCAGATGTGTTGCATATGTACTACAAGCCTCAGTTTTTCTCTAGTTTGATGATTTCAGCATCAAACACTATGTGAAAGAAACAGTTTTTATGGGACAAAACTGTTCGCAATGTAAGCAGCAGTCGGATCTTTCTAAATCTTGCTGGTAAAATAAGCTTGTGCTTTGTTGCAAGAAAAATCCTTGATTTTTGGGCTGGTTACAACAAAAGCCCTTGATTTTTGTCTGTGTTGTGGTGAAAAAGCTGCTAATGCTGTTTTCATTGCCCTACAAGTTGCTAGCAGTGCTCTTTGATGTCCTCTCGCTGCTTCTGATGCTGAGTGAATGATTTTAAATGGTGTTGGGGTGGTGGTTTCACAGCAAGGGCTCACAGAATGCTGTGAAGTCAGTTGAACTTGCTCCAAAGAGCCTCTTCTAACAGTCAGGGCTAAAGCAGAAGCATATTTGTTTTACTTCATGATGTTCCAGTGGAGGAAAGTCATGCCCTAAGTGCTTAGGTAACAGCATGAAAGGATGGGAGGGGGCCTTGTGACAGTCATATACCTTAATTCAACTTCCCATCTTCTGGCAACCTCTAGGCTGAGGTCCTGATATTTTATTGTTGTTGTTGCAGGAGTGAAACGCAGCCCGGCAGAGATGGAAAAAGGTGATATAGATTTTGTCAGCTCCACGTCCCCTTATAAACTGGAAAATCTGACCTATAGCAAGGAGGACTTTGACAAACTGCTAATGGTCGCTGAGTACAATGTCCAAAATAACAAAGACTTGATGCTGCAAGCTTTCCACAAAGCTGTAGAAAGGAGAAAACATCAACAGAGTTAATTCACCTTGGTGGAATTTCTGGATTAATATCAATTTTCACTCTGGCCTCTGTGTAAATCTTGGTAATGCTTAAAGATATTGCTTCTGCAGTAATTTTCTGCAGATTTTGCTTCCAGTAATGAACCAGTAGGCTGAGGACGTACACTAATATATGCATAGCAGAAGTAGGCAGGCCACAGGCCTAAATACAGCTTAAGTAGGTGACAGCAAGTGTCCGTAAATCAGATAATTTATCCGTAAGTGACTAACAAATACCTGTCAGATGACTTGTATAAAGTAAAAAACCATAAACATGGGTCATGAATATTCTAAGGCAGGGCTGTCCAACTGATGGTTCATGAGTTCATGGCCTGTGGGCTCCTGTCACTTTTTCTTCCCCCCAGCAATTGCCATCTCCCTAAATCACCTGCTCCTGCTGCTGCTGTTGTCGCCACCTTCCTTCTGGGCTGCCACTTCCTGCTGTTGCCTCTGTGGGTGGTGCAGCTTGTAGCCACTTAGAAGTTGGATGGCCCCATTGTGTAGTTTCAGACAATACATATATAGTTGCAATGCATAATGCAATTGTAATTGAATGCCTTAAATGCTAATGATTAAGTAAGATGGATCACTAACCTGCCAGAATTGGAGACCCCAAAAGAAATAGACTCTGAAATCTAAGGCTACAGGGAAATTTTCCCAGTATAATTATTCATAAGCCAAATAGATGTTATGATAATTTAGTGTCAGTAATGCTCCATGAAATAGTGCCATGGGGAGAGAAGTAAAACAGTACCATGGCCTTCTCTTAGTCTGTGAAACACCAACCTCCTCCAGGCATCCCTCATAGGATTCTATATGTAATGGGAATGCTAGTTGGTTCTATTCTGCTTCTCTGTCCCTTGCATAATTACAGTTGTCATGCTACATTTGGCCTTATTAATAAATGTGTGATCTCACTTGTGCAACTCAATATGCCCTACCTACTGACAACATACTTACTGAAGCAGCTAATCTGGAGTGCTGATCACTACATGCTAAACTCTAGTTAATGGAAACCTAATTGGTACAAGTAATTCAAACCAGGGTTCAGGTTACAAAGTACAAGGGCCTACATTTTCTGCCAGCACCCAGATGACAGGGGCCACTGTGATTTGTCCAGCTTTGAACAATCTAATAGAATATTTTTGGTTGCTGTTTATATTACAAACGTTGCTTTCCTATTTAATATATTCTAATTTTAAAATTTATTTTATTAAAAGAGGATCATTTTACAGAATTGTAGAGTGGGCAGGACTGTGACCGCTGATTGATTGGTTCCTGGTTCTTTTGAAAGGCAGTGTTGTCTAGAGCAGTGTTTCTCAAGCCATGGGTCATGACCCAAAAATGGGTCGCAAGAATATTTGAAAGGAACATGAACAATGACAGAAAACATGTGGGAAAGCACAGGTTTCCCCTTGCAGCCTGGCAGATTTCCAGCCTGCCAGGGGCAGCTTGGGGCTGGAGGGAGCGGAAGGAAGGCAATCAGGCAGGGGTTGCAACATGTATGTGCGTGTGCATACATGCACGTGGCAGCTAGGCAGGGTGGAGAGCAGCTCCCGCAGTTCCCCTCAGGCAAGTCTATGGGATGGGGGGGGCATAGATGATGTATCAGCAATTGGGAGGGCACAGGCTACATGTCGGCGGTAGGGGGCATATACCAACCCACATTTATGTACCCATAGTGGGCACAGGGCTGCCGCCTGGCCCAGTATGGGTAGGAGCTGCCTGCTGCTGCCACTGCCATGTACCCCACACCAACTGCAAAGCCAGCAGCACGAGGAGGAACGGATGCGGAGGACCACACTGTCCTCACCTCCTGCTGCCAACTGCTCATATGCTGGGCTGTGGCTCTACCCCACTGCCAGGGCCTGGCTGCCACCACCACCACTCCCCTTGGAGTAGACCCATGGCTTGAGGGGAGCAGCAGTGGCCAGGCCATGGTGTGAGCTAGAGCCACAGCCCAGAATGCAAGCAGTTCGCGGCAGGAGGAAGTGAGTGCATCATGGACCACCCCCATCCATTACTCTTGGTGCTGCTGGTATCACGGTTGGTGTGGGGTTCATGGCGGTGGCAGCTGCAGCAATGAGTCTCATTGCCTCACTCTACCCTCCTGCACTTGGACCCACCCTCTGGGCCATGGACTTGGCTGCTGCCGATGGTGGTCCAGCCAGGCTGCAGCCCTGTGTCTGCTGTGGGCTCACAAATCTGGGGGGGTCATGTGCTCCCCCATGCCACACATCCACCCCCAGCCCCACACACTGGGGGTGGGGGGCAGTGGGTTGGGAGTGAGGGACAGCAGCAGGGCTGGGGGTTGGGGGGCTGTTAGTTGGGAACGGGGGCATCGGCAGGGCCAGAGGGCTGTGGCTTGGGAGTGAGGGACACCAGCAGGGCCAGGAGACTGTTTCCTAGTTAAATTATTTACTGGCTTGGGACTGGCCATCGATGTTTATAAATGGGTCCTGGTACAAAAAAGGTTGAGAACCACTGGTCTGGAGGCAATAACACAGTGCTGGGACTAAAGAGTTCTAATAAACTCAAATCTGCCACTCACTCATTGTCTGAATGTAGGCAAATCGCTTTATCTCCCTGTCTCTTTTTTTAATCAGGGCAATAGGGATATTAATGCTTACCTACTTTGCAGGGCTATTGTGAGGAAGAATCGAACATCTGTGCAGTGCTATGAATAAGTAAATTGTTGCAAAAATCTTAATAATAATTATTGTGATGCTACCAGCTCTCAGAATGATGGCTTAGCTGTCTAGATCAGTGATTCTCAACCAGGGTACTTCAGCATCCTTTAAAGGGTGTCATGGGATACTACACAATATTAGGTGTGCAAACACCTACACATGATTCTTGAGATTGTGATGGGCTGGCTGGCAGTGACCTAGCCCAGGGGTTTTGAAAGGGCAGAAGATGGTTGGAGAACTTGGGATTCCCTTTCCTTACCAATCTGGTAATGATTTGGCCCAGGGGTTTTGAAGGGGTAAAAGATAATTGGAGGACTTGGGATTCCCTTTCCTCACCAATCAGGCCCCAGAGACTCACCCTCCATGTCCCCTGATTGACCCCTTGGGTCACCTGGAGGGGGATAAAAAGGCCAGCACGGCTGACTCAGAGAAGAGACCAGTGAGGGACCACAAGGAAGGAGCTTCAAAGAGCTGGGCCAGTGGGGCAGGAGCAGTTGCCCCAGAATAGCCTGAAGGAGCAGGACCTGCAGGCAGCAGTTGGACCCTCAGCAGCGCGGTGTGTGGCCGGCAGGAGAGGCTCCCTGCTGGGCTCCAGGATCCCCTAGGAGAGGCTGTGGCCAGGAGAAGAGGCTTCCCGCTTCAGCAAGGATCTGAGCAGTGACCTGAGGGGTTCCCAGCTCTGCTTCCAGCTCCTCCAATCAGAGATCAGGCAGCTCGACATGAGGCCGGGCTCCAGGAAGGTCAAGACCCCTAGCAGGTTGGAGCAGTACCAGTGCTGGTGGCTGTGTGGCAGTGTTGCTGCCTACCACGTGGGAGATCTAAATTCAGGTCCCAGCTTTGATGACTTGGGGTGAGTGAGCTAACAAGGAGAAATTCCTCTTGCAGGGAAAGGGGCCATTGTGTTTTCCCCCTTTCTCCCCTTCAAAGGTACCTAGGCCCTATATTTCTTTGTCCTTTGACATTTTGTATTTGGTGCCTTTTTATATTTCCCCAACCGGTATTGTTTGCTCTGCTGTTTGTGTTTTATATTTTGTTAACCCTGTCTTTTGTCAATGATTGTAAGTGTCTAACCTTTGTTGAATCCTGCCCCCTTGGGGCATTGTAGTGTCCACTATACACCCTGATTATGCCTGTTATTTTCCCAGTATTGTTCCCTCATTAAAAGGTATATGGTTACGTCCCCAGTGGTGGTCTGGCTCTGCTCTATAGGGGGAGGAGAGTCCCTACACCTCCCACAGCGCTTGTGCACCTGCTTTGATCCCTTCAATTGGAGAGGGGGTACCTTTTGGAGTACTGCCCAGGTTACAAGATAAACCCAGGGGTTTCAAATAGGAATGTATATTGTGAAAAGCATTGTGACCTGTTGTGGGCTTTCTGAGTTCTTTGCAACAGAATTGATCTATTATATTTCTGTAGTCAGTAGCTTGAGTCTTACACAGGGTGCCTGGTACCTCTAGTTTAAACTTGAGAATCACTCAGATATTTCCTCAAACATTATTATATAAAAAAAAATACATACCATTATCCATTGCCAGAATATCTGAGGCTCCATTCACATAATTAGAAAGATGGAATAAACTTTGAAACAGGGAGCCCGGAAGAATGCCTCGGCTATGCTTTCTCATTCGTTTGCCTGGGCTCTTCCCAGGCTACTACAAAGTCCACAGGGCTCTTGTCAGTCAGTGTGCAAATTGGGACAGTCCCTTCACATGGATGAATGCATCTTGTAAGACTGGTGGTTTATAGGATGTGGCACGTTTCTTTGGTAGACAGCGTTAAGAAGCAAATTTTGCAGTTGAGGGCTTACTGCCAAGAAGCATGTTATTTGTTAGTAAAAAAAAATCTTTAACTATAGCTGAGTAAAATATATTGAGCACAAGATGGCAGCAGAACCTAAGATCTGAGAGTGGATCTATATTGAACTTTATTATCATCTGTGCTGTTTTAACCTCCATTATCTGCTATAAATTCTACACTTTCCGTTTCAAACAGGTAGACAGATTGACTGCTCATTAGGGCTAAGTACAGATGGTCAGAAAGCCCGAGGCTGAATCAATTCAATCTTTGCAGGTTTCTCTAAAGTGCACAGATTGACCCAATAAGTAAGTGAGCTGATGTTTGCTTTTCAAATCAGAAAGGTAGCCAGACCCCTGCAGGGGCCTGTACCAGTAGCCAGGGGGTGCTAAGGCAGGTTACCCAGCCTGCCAGCCACTGCCGAGAGCCTGGAGCCAGGTGATTCCCCAGCCACATCTTCCCCTCAGCCTCAGGCCAGCTGAGTTGTGGACATGGGGAGAAACCTTCCTCCCCCCTGCCGGCACTGGGCCCCCAGCACAGGAGAAGGGGAGAGGGGGGAAGCCCCGAGAGGGGCGTTTCTCCCTCTCTCCGCTGCGCCCAGAGCCAAGAGCCAGATAAGTCCCCTAGCCATGCCCCCTCCTCAGCCCGGGAAACGCCCCCACTGGACCAGTAGCTGGGTCTCCCCAGCATGGGGGGAAGGGAAGGGGGAGAAGCCTACAGTGGGGCATTTTCCCCTCTCTCCCCACCTGAGCTGGGAGCCAGGAGCCGGGAGTCGGGGTGTTCACCCAGCCATGCCCCTTCTTGGGCCAGTAGGCTAGCTGAGGGAGGGAGTGGTCCACTCCCTCCCTCCTCCACCCAGCAGTGGACCCCCAGCTGGGCTTTGCCTGGCACAGGCAGGGGGGAAGCCTGAAGTGAGGGTTTACTCCCCCTGACCAAGCTGCAGGCCAGGAGCTGGGCTGATCACCTGGCCATAGATTCATAGATGTTAGGGTCGGAAGGGACCTCAATAGATCATCATGTCTGACCCCCTCCTTGTCATGTCCCCGCCATGTCCCTGTCTCTAGTGGGTTATGGAATAAAGAAAATCCCACACAATTTACTGATTCGTTTTGATGCACTGGCTGGGGGAGTAGTTAGCTGATTGCACGATTTCACAATGATTACACACTTAATTCATACAACACAATTTTATTTTAAAACTCTTTGCTACTTACATAACACTGCTTAGCTTTAAGAAATACCACCAACATTAAGAACACAATAACTACATATATCAGAAACAATGCTCCGAATGCACTTCCTTTCCAAACAATGCTATAAGAATTAGTGTTACAAAAACAACTACAATTACAACTAAAAGTTAAATTTGAATCAATACTATTATTTTTCATATTATACTTACAATCCTAGAATTCCGAGAAGCCAAATACCAAAATATGGTTTCATTCCTCAGTAGTACAATGTAATGGGTTGGCCTCAGTAGTACGGTTCAATGGGCTCGCCTCAGCAATACAATTCAGTGAGCTGGGCTCAGCAGTGATAGGACTAAGTCCCCTTCCTTCAGTCCCTTTCGGGCGCTCTGCAGCCTCAGCGTGAACTAAGAGATTCGTGTTCACGGAGAGGTTGGTTCAGGTGATCAATCTGATCCGGCCTACACTTGCGATTCTTCCTTCGTTGTTCTGCAAGTGAAGTCACCTCCAAATTGGGACAGTAAGTTACAGTTTTTATTGAGTGAGCTGCCGTCAATGGGCTCCTCCTACTCAAACCTGTCATTACCTCCAAATTTGGGCTCGGATCTTACTCAACAGATTCTTTTGCTTAGTAATTAGTTTCTTTTGTTAATCATCTTAAATTACTTTTGGGAAACTTCCATATCACTGCAAGTGACCTTTTCTTACCAATCTGGTCAAAAGGCTCTAGGGTTTGATCTCTCGGAACTCAGGATATTTGCTCTTTTTGTAAAAGACTTCTAAAGATAAAATTCAAATTAAGACTTTAAACAAAGTCAGGACCTTTTGCACGTAGTCCGAAAACAATGAGCTAGATAAGGAGATAAATCTTATCTTCTTCCTGAAACTGGCTAATGGGCAACCATTACAAACATTCAAACTGTTTCATTCAATATGACAGTCCCCTCCTTGGCCAGCATGCTGGCTGAGGAGGGAGTGGGGGGAAAAATGCACCACCCCCCCGCCCGGCTCTGGACCCCTTCTGAGCTGTGCCATCCACAGTGGGGGCTTTCCTTCCCCTGCCTTAGCTGGGAGCCAGACCGATTCCCCTGTCTGAGGAGGGGGTAGGGCCAGGGCCAGGGCCAGGGCCAAGGCCAGGGGAATCAGCCTGGCTCCTGGCTAAGGCAGGGGAAGGAAAGCCCCCAGTGATGGCTGAGGGCAGGGCCAGCCTTGCTCCGCTGGAGCAGAGAGCACAGCCCAGGGCTGCACAGCATCCTGGGATGCTGGAGGACTGTGAGTTAGCTTGAATCAAGATAGCTGAACTTCCATGTTCTACGCTAGTGGTGCTCGCTCTTCTGGCCCCACGTGCTGAATGAGTGGTATAGGACCAGTCCCTTTCTGAAAACTGTTTATATTGAAGATGGGTGAATAATTTTGCTATAAATAATTTCTCAAAAAACTTTTCTCTTTCTGTAGAATTTATCAGTTATCTGCTTCAAGTTGCTCTATATATTTTATTTACTGGCTAGTGTTATTCTATAGATCAGTGGTGTCAAACCTATCTGGCCCTGTGGGCTGGGTGAGGGTCACTGGGCTGGGCTGTGGACTGGACAAGGACTGACCTGTGTGCTGGACCAGCCTGCATGTTATATGCAGTATATGGTGTTGGTCCAGCGACCCATGGATCCAGCTGGATCCAGCTCATGAGTGGTATGTTTGACACCCCTGCCATAGATCATATTACAACTAGTTCACTACTAGTATGTAGTACTTAATTCAATACAGTTGTGATTGGTCATGCCAATGACAGTATTTGTTTAACACTTAACACAGTTAAAAGGTATCTGAACAGCCAAGAATCAAGTTTACCTACAAAAAAAGTTTTAAAAGTGTCTACTTATTTTTATTGTAGGGGTGTGAAATTTCTGGTTCTATACATTTGGCCACAGGATGGCACTGTTATTTAAGACACCTGAACTGATTATAAAACCTTAAGCACAGAAGCATTAACAGGGCAGCCGTGTCCTGGGCAATTGTGAGTGCTTGGTTCAGGGCTGGCTGATATGCTGCTGGCAGCAGCAGCACAGCCAGCTGCCAGCTGTGTTGGCAACCATGTTCGTATCCCATCCTAAAAGTGGTGCTTGAGGCAGCTGCCCTGGTTGCCCTTCCCTCAGTTAAATTATTGCTTAAGCGTGCTTCAGTTGTACAAAACTGATAAGTTGACATTGTTTAAGGAGAGAGTACAGCAGTGTGCCAACTTTGCTGAAGCATTCCTAGTATAGTGGTTTAGCAAGCCCTTTCCATTCTAGGAAGTATATTGCACTGTGGCTGAAATTTGTCATGTTTGTTTTCAGCTCACAATCATTGCTTTCCAGATGTGTGTGTCTATAAGTATGTTTATATGTCTTTCCATTAAAATGCAGTGTGAAGTGATTCTGAGAATTAAAATTCACTGTCAAGTGACTCTGGACTTCTTCCACATCTGGCCTTCCCTTCTGGTCCCTCTGATTTGGTATATATGAATGTGCAGTCATATGAATTAACATGTTCAGTACAAAAGCTTGTTAAGCATTTTAGGGCACTGCTGAGCAGAATGAAATTTGCCATGCCTCTGTAGGGCAGGGCATTTGAAATTGTATTTCCTGCAAAATACCATTCAAAGCATTTTATCCTTTACTCATTTTTCAAAACACACTTGATACAAACCTGTGCCAAAAACCTTTGGATTGGGTGCATAAGGAGTTTCTTAATGTGCTATTACAGCAAGAGCGGGAGCAACAGTTTTTATGGACCCAGCATAAGCATTATCCAAAAATTGATTTCCAATGTGGGTGATCTTCAACAGCACTGCAAAGTCACATATAATGCTGTTCTGTCAGAGAAGCAGGCCTCCTTTTAGGATCTGGACAGACTAGATGTTATTTTAAGAATCCACTGAGTATGTAAGTGACTGCATCTAAAATTTACTCACTAGCCTGACAGAATACTTTGTTTTCATTACTATTTTTAAATCCATTATAAGTGTGAATACCTGAGATCCATGGCATCAAACTTGTCCTGCCTGAAATTTTCTTTCTGTATAGTCACTGAGACATCTAGTGTTTAATGTTCAGAGTCTTAAAGATGTGGGGTGGCATCCTAACCCTCCTAAGTAAGTTTTGTCATGGAGTTTAGTATATTTAGGACTCCCTCCACTGTGTGCTAGTCTGCCTACAATGGATTTACCCTCATTTAGATGATGGATAATGACTTGCTTCAAAAGCTGCTATTTAGAGTCCTTAGGCCTTCAAAGCACAACTGGGCGCAAAAACTCGCAGTATTGGTATGAATGGAGGAAAAGGATAGCTAAAGAAAGTGTTTGTGTACATTTAGGTAGGAATGGGCATGAATAAGGCAAAAATTATATTTCAGGAAAAAATGCTTGGTCTTAATTATCAGCAGCCTTCTCTGAAAGATAATAAACATGGATCTAGTTTGGAAGGTGTTGCAATGCCAACTGCTAAGTAAGACTTAAAATGCCTAAGTCTGTAAACTAATACTAGCAACCAAACATTTTGAGACATGTGACTGGTTTGAGCTGACAGGCACAAACATGCAGCTTGAGGTTGAGAATCAAAACGCGTTTTTGTGCCGTGCTGCCGGTAATGCCAACATTTCTATGAGACTGTGCGTGGAGAGAACTCCTCTCCAGTAGCTTCCAACTTGAATAACAAAGTACCTGCTCTATTCTTGACTGAAACTTAGTGCCAGTCTTGAAATCAAAGAACATCTATTTCAATACCATTATTCTGTGATTTTCTTTTCCTTATGTAATTGTCCTAAGTCTAAGAATATTGTATTAGTACTCTAAATTGGGTTGCTACGGAGAAAGAGGAGAGAGCAGAGATGGGAGCAGGTGAACAGCCTGAATAAAAAGGCTACTGTGTGAAGGAAGTTATGATCTTCCTTCCCAAAAAAATGCTGCAGAGAAGCTGACAAGGGGCTGGCAGACCTGACAGCTAACAGGCAAGCTTATTTTATCAAAGCTGTCAAAGGAATTTGTCCTTATTTCACCAAATGTTTAAAGAAATTGATATGAACAGAACCTTAATCATGAGAAACATTAATGCTTAGGTTGTTTTTATCCCAGGCACAAAAGCAATCATGTGTTTTCAGATTAAGTTACTTTTTTTTATTTTGTATTTTTCAGAGGAAGTTACTTTTATTTCAGACTTGTTCTGTATCTTAATACTGTTTTAATTGACGTTTCTGGGAGAGAATTTGCATGTTCCTCCTCTGGAACAACATCCGACTTGAGTAACAAAACAGCTGCTCTACCTGAAGGCTGGCAGAGTTCTCAGAAACTTCTTAAAGGTGAAGTGCAAAGGAAATGTTGTGTGAAACTACCTCTGTTCAAAGAAGGAGGCGTTCCAAGATATCTGAGCGAATAAAAGCAAGGTTTGAACAGAAACAGCACTGCTGACCCTGTACTTATATCCTGCACTTATTGTGGTGGTGTGGAAAGAGGATATGATGATCACATTATCTATACAACTATAATTATACTAATGATGCTGCCTGCATGCTGGTGTGCTACCAAACAGGAAAAGCAGAAACCCACTGATCTAATTCAGATGTGGTTTAATGGCTGTGCCCCTCCTATGGAAATGCCCTTGGAAGAACAGTAACTGCCTCAGGAAGCTTCAAGGTTCACCTTTTGCAGCTCTCTTCAAACCATTTGCTTTGGGAGGAGGGGCTTGAAAATCTATACTAGAGATTGGAGGAGTGTGGGTCTTGGGGTCCTGTCCTTATGGGTCCTCAGACCCTGGACAATTGTACTCTGGGACTACCGAGGGCTGGTCCCTGTGCACAGGCAGAGATTGGGGGCTGAAGTGTTACATCTCAGCTCTGTGTTCTTGAGAACCCTGGCACAGGATGCAGTCTGTCTGACTCGCAAAGAATTCCCCCTCCCTCCCCTCCTCTACCTAAACGAAACTGATTAAGATGCAGTGAGAGACGCACCTAAGACCCTCCAGATAAGGGTGACAAGAGTGAAACAACTGCCCTAGGTCTCATTTGCATCCGAGATGGAACCAGATGACCATTCATTTACATGAGAGATGGAGAACAGAAAGCCTGAAGCAGAGACTGCAGTGAATTCTGGGACCAGAGAAGCAGGGGAGCACTGCATGATGGGGAATCTGTGCTCCGAATGCTAATCAACCCATATTCACACAAACCCAGCTCAGCATTTATCAGACCAGTTCTAATCTGGATTTACAAAGGACACACACACACCTCTAAGTTTAATAGGCATCTCGGGCCGTACATTCCCCGGTCCCACTATGGGAGACCTATTTAAACTTGATTGACTAAAACTCGGTTGCCGGGTTAGGGAATGCTGAGGCAAAGAGACCGAGTCAGAGGGGGTATGGGCAACATTTGAACAATTGTTAAGGGTTCATCACAGCGTCCAGCCTGTTGGAACCCTGACCACAGGTGTTGTCATGCTTTTCCCAGGATGACTGGTGGAAGTCCTCCTGCCCAAAGGTTATAAACACTCCAATAATTGCCTTAAGTCTGTTAAAAGACTATAGTAAGATCTGGAAAAGTCATGCTAAGCTGAGGTTTGTTCACAACAAGTAAAAATCCAAAATCCTGATGCTGCAAGCTATCTATTGTTTCTGAAGAAACCATGAGATATCCCATCAGTATATCTGCCATCCATAGGAATTTCAAGCTGGCTCCCAAGTGTCTGGGTACTCCCTAACCTTATGTGTTTCCTGATTATCAATCAATGTCTTGATGTTCCAAACCAGATAACCCCTTGTCAAGAGAAAAGACAATGATTTACACTATTGAGAATGCTTCGAAGCAGCTGAACTGAGGGTATACAAATCTGTAAAAAGCAGCAGTGTGTGTGCTTCAAGAAGAAAAATCGTGTGCTGACACCACCCGCTGTTGTTCTTGGGACGCTGGAAGAACATATCGTCTCCCTTCAAGGATTGTGCTAGGAACTTTACCTGTCAGCTTTGAGACCCAAGTTTCTTAGACTGGTGAGATCTCAGCGCGCTCTCTCTCTCTCCCTCTCCCTCTCTAGGCATAAATTTCTGAACCTGAACTGTACAAGTTAAGCTTGAGCTAAGTTTCCCCAAATACTTAGTGAAACCAGGGTAGTATTGTAATTGTTTGTGTTTGTTTTTCCTTTGCATGTCTATTATTATTAGTACCATTATATATTTCATATACTTAGCAATAAATAACTTTTATAGTCAAACTGGTAGTAACTGGGTATATTTTTCTTTCTCTGCTTCTCCTTCCTCCCGTGCTCTGCAGCAACGCTTCTTTTAGCTAAGCTAAAGATCCCTGTGAAGCCCAAAAATACTGTGGGGTCTGCTCATCAAGAGGCCAAAGATTGGGACGTGCTGAGTTTGAAACACATAAGGGGATCAGCTTGTACAGGCTGATTGACCCAATTTGACTCAGACGTGCCCTTATGAACTGAATGCTGGCCCATGAGGGCGTCAGCTGGACACCCAGCTGGATTCAGAGGGATTTTGTTCACCTGTGTGCTTGTGTCTGACTGCAGTTTATTGTTGCTCTGATGAACTGATTCTTGGCATATGAGGGTGTCAGCCTGTCCATGCCGATCAACCCAGCCGGGTCAGGCGTGTCACGTTAATCTGTGTGTGTTTGTGTGTATGACTGATTTGGTGACTGGAGGAACCCAGCCCCATTGAGACTGAGTCCTACAAGATAGCTCCATTGGGGGGGGTGAGGACTTGCAGAAGGGAGATATACAGCTCCGTATAGTAACACAAGTAACACAAGCAGCACATTGACAGAATTACCAAGACGCTAGAAACATATCCCTTAAATGAGCACACCCCAAAGTAATGGGCAAATCTGGTAACAGAAGGGACTTTTCCCTCCAGGCATTGTGGAATTCATAGCCAGTGTGGTAGCACTGCACCTCCAGCCCTGCAAAATGTAAAAAACAAATACTCTTACATACCGCCTCATGTGGCACAGTTTTGGAGAGACTTTGCTGGGGAGGTAGAGGAAGTACAACGTATATGAAGCCTAAGGAAATGCTGCTTCAAGCAGTATCTAATTAAAGAAGAAGAATCCATGTGCAATGAAAATAGTAAGACTCTCCTTCATTCCAGTACAGATGGCATCCTCACTGCCCCTGTCTGATCATTTCCATAAAGCAGGCTTGGAATTTCATATGGGGAAATCAAGACCATAATGTCTGGCTGAGCTAGATCACACTTTTATGAAAAGACAAATACCCACCCTTGATTTAAATGGGAAGTTTAGTGGAAGGGAAATGTGGGGAGGAGGCTAAGGAAAAAGTTAAGGGCCAAGATGTGAAAGGAAGCTGTGGGAGGGAGAATATATAACAGTTACTGTAAACAAAACATGGGTGACAACCAGTTATTACCTGTAGCACCTGGAAGCCACAAGTGAGAGGTGGGCCCCATCTTTCCAGGTTCTATAAAGAAATACAGCAAAGACCATCTCTTACCTAGCAGAATCTACAGTCTCAATAAATAATAGAAAATATGCACCAATAGAGGTGAATGGGCAAGAGAAGCAAAGTGGAGAAGCAAATATTACATTGAAAAGTTCATGTGTGTGTGTTTGGGTTGGGCTGGGCTGGAGGGAGTTGGCTATTCTGCTGATGTGTCTTACCAATTCATTCGTCTGTTTCTGGACTGGTGCTGCAAATACTTCTGCATGTGACTGATTTTACTTGTGTGAATTATCCTACTGTTTCGACACCAAACTGGGAAGGATTGTGAACACATTGGAGGATGTGAGCGCAATTCAGAAGGATCTCAACAGATTGGGAAATTGTGCTAGAACTAAGAGGATGAAGTTCAATGTGGACAAATGCAAAGTTCTACACCTTGGGAGGAACAATCAAAAACACAACTACAGAATGGGGAACACCTGGCTTGAAGGTAGCTCTATGGAAAAGGGCTTGGGGGTCTTGGTAGACCACAGTATCGGTAGTGTGGTACAGTTGCATAAAAAATGAATGAGGTTTTGGTCTGCTTCAATAGAAGCATTAGGTACACGACATGGGAGGTGGTAGTGCTTCTCTACTTGACACTGGGTAGGCCTTATCTGGAGTACTGTGTGAAGTTCTGGGCTCCACAATTTAAAAATGATGTGGAAAAATTAGAGAGGGTCTGGAGGCGGGCAACAAAGATGATCAAGGGCTTGGAAGGCAAGTCATATGAGGAGAAGCTGAAGGAGCTAGGCAAGTTCAGTGTGTGGAAAAGGTACTTAAGAGGGGACATGATAGCAGTCTTCAAATACTTCAGGGGCTTCCATAAAGAAGAGGGAAACCACCTTTTCTCTCTTGCTGCAGAGAGGAGGATGCAGATCAATGCCTTGAAATGAAAACAAAGTAAATTTAGATTGGATATCCAGAAAAACTTCTTCGCTATGAGAATAGTGAGGCAGTGGAATAGATTGCCTAGGGAAGCTGTGGACTCTCCAACACTGGAGTGTTCAAGAAGAGGTTGGACAGCCAGTGGTCAGGGATGGTTTTGCATAGCTATGTGTATTTGCTACCATGGGTATTTCCCATGCTTCTGAGCTTTGCTGGTTGCTCCAGCCTCATGTCCACCCTTTTTTTTCTGCTACATGTGTCAGGGTGTTTTTAAGTCTCCCCAGAAGCATTGATTGTTTCCTACAGCTTCAACTGGGGTGTGATCATTCTTCTGCCAGGAGTAAAGTCAGAGGTTCCTAGCTAGCGGGTCTTGTCTCTCTGTTTAGGATCAGACCAGTTGCCATATTTGGGATCAGGAATGAATTTTACCCCACAGACAGATTGGTATAGACTGTGGTAGTTTTTGCCTTCCTCTGTAGGGGAGGGGTGTGGCCCTCTGCCCAGGACTTCTTGGTTGTATCTTGACAACATTTTATAAGCATGACACTGGCTGCTGTGGTTCCCTTGCTTTACCTGTGTCAGGTTAGGGTGTTAGGTCTCTGTTGTGTCAGAGTTGAGGGTAGTCTTATATATAGTTTAGATTATAGTTGTATGGAGTGGTTCAGAAATTCATAGATGGTTTAGATTGGGATGATCCTGTCTCAGACAGGGGGTTGGACTAGATGAGTTCTGGAGGTCCCTTCCAGAGCTACTCCTCTATGAGTCTATGACCTGTGTGACTCATGAGAGGAAACATATTTGTGTGTATGAATATTTGAAAGATTGGGCTTTAGGTTGTAAGTTCTTTGGACCTGTATGAGACCTGTAAAATATCTAGTACAATTGAAGGTGCTGTATAATTGTACTAATAGTAAATCGTCAATCTGTGAGGAAAGGAGAATGATTCAGGATCATCTCCTTAGAACTTTGATGGCAGGTCAGAACAAAAAGAAAATTTTGAAATACTGTATTAGACTTTTCTGCAGAAGAGA
The DNA here is from genome assembly GCF_030867095.1 of Alligator mississippiensis. Taxonomy (NCBI): domain Eukaryota; kingdom Metazoa; phylum Chordata; order Crocodylia; family Alligatoridae; genus Alligator; species Alligator mississippiensis. Next base: position 238,752,071 of record NC_081825.1, on the reverse strand, counting down.
CATTCTGAGTTGTGACTAGATACAGTGAATATGCGTACATGATAAGGAGCCAGTTTTCCATGCTATAGCTAGCCAATAAGGGCACAGCTATCAGGGTCTATGTCACCCCATGTAGCAGTGGAAACTCATGGATGCTGGGTGTGGAGTGATCATAGAATTACAGAACATAAGGGTTGGAAGGGACCTCAGGAGATCATCTAGTCCAACCCCTTTCTCAAAGCAGGACCATCCCCAACTAGATCATTCCAGGCAAGGCTTTGTCAAGCAACCTTCAGACTGACCATGACCTTTCCATTTGATAATAGGAAAATTTATTGATACACAGTGATAACAGAAAAGAAGCAATATAAACAGTCAAGCAATTCCATATATCTACCAAATCCTAGGGCTATCATCAGAGTCAAAATACATCTGGACAGGATGTAGTCTTCACTCTGAGGCTCTCTCTTAGGTATCAGATGTCAGCATGTCAGCAGCCTGGAGGTGGGATGCCAAGCCCTGCAGTGGGGTGGATGAGATGGGCTGCTGGTGTGCCCTCTGTCCATGGTGGCCTCAGAGACCCTCCTGGGGGATGGGGACCTCTTGTGGGGAGGAGGAGGGACAGTGAGGAGGGACAATGAGAGACCCAGGCAGAGGACCCTTTGTTACTCTCAAGTCTGTGCTTTTGTATTCTCCTTCCCTTTTGATAACTTCTGATGACTTGATCCGTGGCTATCGCTGGTTGGTCATCTTACGTCTGCGTAGCTCATCACATACTAATTTGGTTTTTCTGGGCCTTCCCCTAATTTGGTCTGTTCACCCAAAACAAGGACTCAGGGCCCCTGCTCTGGGGCCTTGTTAGCTGGTGCCACTTTATCTCATGTTATGGAACAGTATGGTACCTGCTCCCTCTGTTTTCCAGACTATATGTCCTTGTTGTCCTTGTTGTGTTAGACAGCCTGTCTGTTTCCAAGGCTCTGTGAAACTGTGTGACTGTGTGATGCAGACACTTAGAAATCAATTAACCCCTGCTGCCCATCCCGAACCATTCTAACTCATATATCTATACCTATAAGCCAATTCCCCCCAAACAAACCTTTAATTACCATTCTTAAGCCATCATCTACTTCACCCTCATACCTTCCAGTTTGGTGTCATCCATGAACTTACTGAGTGCGCAATCCATCCCATCTTCCAGATCGATAATGAAGATATTGAACAAAACAGGCCCCAGGACCGACTCCTGGGGCACTCCACTTGATACTGGGTGCCAACTAGACATTGAGCCATTGACAACTACCCCCTGAGCCCGACAATCCAACCAGTTTTCTATCCACCTTACAGTCCATTCATCTAACCCATACTTCTTCAGCTTGTGTGAAAGAATGCTTTAGCAAGCCTTTTGATACAATCTCCCACAGCATTCTTCCGAGCAAGCTGAAGAAGTATGGGAATATATATAATGTCCACTGCTTTCCCCTCATCCACAGAGCCAGTTATTTCATCATAGAAGGCAATCAGGTTGGTCAGGCATGACTTGCCTTTGGTGAATCCATGCTGCCTGTTCCTAATCACCTTCTTCTACTCCAAGTACTTAGAAATGGATTCTTTAAGGACCTTCTCCATGATTTTTCCAGGGACCGAGGTGAGGCTGACTGGTCTGTAGTTCCCTAGATCCTCCTTCTTCCCTTTCTTAAAGATGGGCACTATATTTGCCCTTTTCCAATCACCCAGGACCTCCCCTAATCACCTTGAGTTTTCAAGGATAATGGCCAGTGGCTCTGCAATCACATCAGCCAACTCCCTTAGCACCCTCAGATGTATTGCATCTGGACCCATGGACTTGTACACATCCAGCTTCTCCAAATAGTCCCTAACCTGTTCTTTCACCACTGAGGACTGCTGACCTCCTCCCCAAGCTGTGCTACCTGGTGCAGTAGTCTGGGAGCTGACCTTGCCTGTGAAGACTGAGGTAAAAAAGACACTGAGTACTTCAGCCTTTTCCTCATCATCTGTTACTAGGTTGCCTCCCCCATTCAGTAAGGCACCCACACTTTCCCTGGCCTTCCTCTTGTTGCTAACATACTTATAGAAACCCTTCTTGTTACCCTTCATAGAGTGCTGGTCCTCCAGATCGACTGAAGAGGACCAGAGGGAAGTATTAGGGGGACAGTAATAAACAGTGGACAGCCTTGGAGGAGGGACAGATTGCCACACTCACACGATAGTTGCATGTGTATCTGTTTTGCACACATCATGCTAAGTGTCAGCAACACAGTTTAGGTTAAATGCAACCTTGACACAGATAGGGAGCATGATGTATCTGAGTGGGAGGCAGGATGATGACTGCTGTTGTAAACTATTGGGAAGAAGGAAGTGTGAACAAGGCTGGAGGCCAAGGATCAAGTGTTTATTTCTAGCTCCAGTTGTTGAGCTGGATTGGCATATATAGCCACATTTCTTACTTTGAAAAATTTTAGCAAAAAAAAAAGTTGTTATTGACTAAATACACCTGTCTGTGTGATTATCCCTCAAAGAGTTAAACAACTCCTAGGGAACAGTCCCTGACTTCCCAGTATATTCAGGTGATGTAATACTTCTAATATTATATCCTTTCCGGTTTTGTGTAATAGGAAAATTCACCTAAACTGGTCTTTGAAACTCAAACACCATCCTAATGTCCTGCCAAAGAGTTGAATTAATTTACCTTTTGACCACTGAGTATTTTCTCCCTGACTTCAAGGGAGCTTTGTATGAGAAAAGAAAGCAAGATTTTAGCCCGTATCAACTGCTATAGCTATACAGTATACCCATCTCTCAAATTTGTTTTCAGAGCTGGAAAATTTTTCCATATGTAGAGTCGCAGAAGGATAGGTTCAACTTTACCCAGAACTTAAACACTCTAAAGCATATATAAATGGGCTTCAACGGAGGGATGTAGGTTGTAGCTGTGTTGGTCTAAGGACACAGGCAGACAAGGTTCTTTGGGTAAATCTGATATCTTTTATTAGACCAATTCAATAGTTGGACATTTTTTTCTTAGCAAGCTTTTGGGTTTAAAAACCCTTTGGCAGACTGTGTAAGCCTCTGCAGTTGGTGTGTGCTCTTCCTGGATGAAATGAATAGTAAAGAAGCCAGAGGCTGGGCTGCATGCAAGGCAGGCAGTCTGTGACAATGTAAATTGAGGAGTCAGTGGGTGAGAGACAGGGGGGGAGGAGGAGGAAGATGGATGAATATAGCACAGAGGTGGGCAATTATTTTGGGTGGAGGGCTGGCTGCTTACTAAGTTGTGGCAAGCTGTTAAGGGCCACATGGGTAGCCTCACCCCCTGGTCACCATCTTGAGACCAGAAGTCCCGCCTGTAACCTCTTACCTTTGCCACCGGAAGACCCTCCCCTTGCCCCTGGAAGTACTTCTTTGGGGAAGAGGGTCTACCATCTTAGGGAAAAAAAACCCAATAACTGTGCACCAGAATGAATGCACACTGGAAATCTATTAAAGACAAGAACACTCAATTACCGGTGGGGGCACATTTCTCACGAGAAAACCGCTCTCTCTCCAATCTCTCAGTTCTAATCCTCAAAGGGATTTTACAAAACACTTTCCAGAGATGAGCCTATGAACTTCACTTCATCAACCTCCTAGATACAAAAAATCATGCACTAAATTTAGACATTGGCTTTATGGCACCTTATAACCTCTCTGACATCTGACTTCTCAGGAACCTCTCCACTATTTAACTGCTACATTCATCCCCCTTTTCTCTCCCCCCTCAAGCCTGTCTCTCACCCACTGACTCCTCAATTTACATTTGCACTGACTGCCTGTCTTGCATGCATCCCAGCCTCTGGCTTCTTTACTATTCCTTCCATCCAGGAAGAGCACACACCAACTGCAGAGACGTCTTCAACTTGGTGACGGGTTTTTAAATCTAAAAGCTTGCTAAAAAAATGTTTTTTTTCCAACTATTTAGTTGGTCTACTAAAAGATATCAGATTTACCCAAAGAACCTTGTCTTCAATGGAGGGATACATTTCTGACTCGAACTACTGCCTCTGGACACACTAGTACTTTCTGGAAAATTCCTATCGTGGTCTCTGAGCTGGCCCATGCATTTATAGATAGAGATACTGGTCTTCCACAAATTATTTAAATACTGGAAAGATGTATAGCTTAATAAAAATTAACAGCATATACACAATGATAAAACAATTTTTTTCATGTAAAGGATGAGTTATAATTACCCCTGTGTACCAGGAATATCTACAACACATCCCAGCATAACAGAAGTATGGTAATCATTTTCTGCATTTCCATGATGCCTTTTATCTGAGACATTCCAATAGTCACAATGTTCCTGTTAATAACACTAGCTATTATTAGCCTCACTCTGCTGTACAATGGTGAAATCAAGATAAAGTGACTCCTCAAGTTTACACAGTCGTTCAGGTTACAGCCTGGTAATACTCAAGCTAGAGTTGGGGGAGGAGAGGAATATGATACTATGTCTAGCTTCATTTTCCTTATTTTCTTTTAACCAACAGCGTACAATTATTTCACACTTCATTTCATGTTTGAACCATCCATATCGTTAGCTGTCTATATATAGCATCTGTCGAGGAGGGTGAAATACAAGAAAAGCTACAGCAGCTAAGTACTTCTTGGTTGCAGTTTTAAAATATGCAAGGAGTGATAGCTGATGACTACAGCTAGTTGACATTTTTCTGATGCAGTTGTTTTCCTGCTGAAAAATGCTGATTTGATAGAATGGATTTGTCCCTGTGGAATGTGTAGAATCCACTGAACTTGCTTAACAGCTCTCTGGCTCCTAGAGCTTCATGGACTGCCAGCTGGGCTCTCCTGCTCCATGAGTTGCCAAGTTACCCTGCTTGCTGGGATACAAGCCACCCAGATCCACTGACTGCCTACTCCCTGTGATCCTTGGCTTTAGGCTTCCCCAGATCCTTGCACAGCCAGGTCTCCTACTGACCAGCTCACAGGATTGCCTACTTGATCAGCAGGAGGGTGGTCATTTAGTTAAGGCATCTGGCTCCCTGGCTGGCCCCCCAGTTGCTATGGATGATGCTGTCTGGTTCCTTGGAGCCCAACGTCCATGGGCCCACAACTCTTTTGCTTACCAGTTCCCCAGACCACCAATCTGGCAACAAACTAGCTGGGCAGATAGGGAAATGGCTAGTGATTCTGAGAGCTAGCCCAGAACCTTTCAGAAAAACCATTGTAATTCTTTTCATAGATTTCATAGACACTAGGACTGGAAGGGACCTCAGAAGATCATCGAGTCCAGCCCCCTGCCCCAGGGGCAGGAAGTCAGCAGGGATCATAGGGCCCTAGCAAGATAAACATCCAGTTGTCTCTTGAAGGTGTTCAAAGTAGGTGCTTGAACCACCTCTGGCAGCAGTCTATTCCAGACCTTGGGGACTCAGACAGTAAAGAAGTTCTTCCTTATGTCCAGCCTGAAATGGTCATGGAGGAGTTTGTGACCGTTCAACCTTGCCATCCCTTGGGGTGCTTTCAAGTGGATTTTTTTTTTAAATCTACTTGGAAAATGTTTAACTTCTGACTGGGAACTAAAGGGTTTGTTTGTTGTTTTTTTAATATGAATCTTCCACTCACCTGAATGCACATGAAGGTGTGCTTCCTCTGGGTGAACTGCTTGCTTAATAGTATGTGGTTGACAAAGGGTGTCAGTATAGGTGAGAATGAGCAATAGCCAGCAATTATCAGACTAATGATTGATTGGGTATTAATAAGTTTGAATCATATTTTGTGCCATTTTGGTATTTTTGTTCTATCCATTTCTATTACACTGGCGGAGACAGGGTACAGATAACATATGGTGTAGACAGCACCATTGGAAGTTTGCTCTCTTATGTATCTGTGGTCCTGTCAGTAGGAGGATAGGAACTTGATTCTTGAGTTCTCCATGCGGGAAGGCACCTTTGGAAAGCTCTTGAAGTTTTCCATAGGAACCCCACTGGTGCTAGCAACTCCAGACTCAGCCCATTCCCTCTAGGACTGGCAGGACCAAGCTTGGTCCTGTGTCACCTGACTCTGAATAGTTTAGCAAACAAGTAGTTGAGGAGGCTAATATTACTGTGCTCCTGTTCCAAGCAGTCTGACTGACTCTTATAGTGTATTTGGAACAGACCTGGCATGCGTGTCTTGCACTGGGTTGCATCCTCTAGTTCTCTTTGCCTACCCCTTCTATGTTAACCCTTCAATCAAAGCTGTCAAACTTGGGGGCCTAAAGCAACATACCCAATTCCATAGTTAGGCACCTAAATAAAACTGAGCTTCTTTTCAGAGCTGTTATAAGTTTTCATCAGCTTCCTAGGAGTTAGCATACCAGGTTCTTGGATTTCAAGGGCTCGTATGTTGATAGTTCAGCAGCTCCAGAAGTCTCAGAGCAGTATCAAAATAAAGATTTCAGAGGAGAGAAATCAATACATGGGAAAAATTATGACCTTTCTAACTAAATATGATTTTTTAGAATGTCAGTTATGTGTTTAATAAGCTGCTGAGGTGTCTGAAATATTAAAAACACCAACTGTGCCAAAAGTAATTAAGAGACAGTGCATTGATCACTCATGAATCCATCTGTCTAGCTTTTAAATTCATTCTGTAATGACATTTTAAAAATTCTGGTCGTGTTTTGAATAATAAACCCCCCCCCCCCCCAGGGTTTTTTATGATGCTTCACAGGGATGTTGTGGGATGCATCCAGGACTTGAAAACAGTAGAAAAGCACTGGAGAAACTTTGTAGCCTATATACTTTACTTCACATGAACGCAACTGTATCAGCAGTTGCAAGAATGAAAATTTTAGATTTCTTAATCTTGCCTGTACTGCATTAAATGCTTCTTGGAACCAGCAAGCAGTACATCTGTAAAGTATTCTTTGCTTTTTATAAAGATGCATTCAAAGGTGACAGCAGAACTATATACTAATGTAAATACAATGTAAAATATGCACTTGTTAATGCTTTTAAAAATCAAATTTTAAAATTAGTTTGCTTTTTTTCTTGTCTTAATGTGCTTTTAAACCATACTTGTATGATTATCTGGATACAAGCAGTACTGGAAAGTAGTAGTATAATTTAATTAATTCATTTATTACAATTTTTTTTTAGCAAACATATTATTTTTTACATATTTTTGCCAGGACTAAAGCACGATTTTTTTAAATAACTGATTCATTTTATAGGGAGTTCCTAATAGTGTATCCTGTAATTCAGGCTATCAAAGGGGTGCCTTTTCTTTTGAAAAGCTTTGGCAAAAAATCTTGTTTAAAGCTGAAATTCTGCATTCTTGGGCTCAGTCCAGGGGTGACATTTTTTTGGGCAGAATTCTTATATAATAAAGGGCTTAGTCCATCTGTCTATCTGCCTGTAACACTCTTGGAGCACTCTGATTGGTTAGTGAAACAACCAATCAGAGTGCAGAGAGGTGCTATGATGGTGGGGACAGAGTGGCAGGGGGTGAGGCTACACTGCTGGCCTGGCCCTCCTCCCCCCGCTCCATCCCTGCTGTCATGGTGGTGCTCTGCCACCTCTGAGGAGCAGGGCTGGTGGGGTGAGGGTTGGGGTGGGGCCAGAGGCACTGGTGGTGGCGGTGGCACGGGGTGCTGGCAGAGAGGGACAGAGGGGACAGCGGGGCAAGCTTCCCCCCCTTCCCACCACGGGGTGGTGGTGCTCCATCTGCGCCCCCTGCTAACTCCCGCTCTCCCTCCTCTGTCATTCTTGACAGGCAATTGGCTAGTATTTGTATAAAACCCTATCTGGTGTTTTTGAGGTGAAGTTTGGCTGTGCTTATTTTTCATTTTGCAGTGCAAATTTCTTTTGCATCATCATTCCTATTAAAATAAAATAATTATTAGGATTTTTCTTGCTTGCACATATCTCAAAAACAGTTGAACTTTGACACTTTGAGCTCCTTTAGTCCTCTTTCTGGTAGAACAGATTGAGTTATGGGCATTTAAAAATATAGTTCTGTATATGCACAGGAGTAAACTTTTTTTTGCTAGCACTGGATTCTGTGATACCAGTTTAAGAATTATGGGCACAATCCTGCTGCAACATTGCCTAATGACATCAGGTCTTAGGTTACTGTTCCAGTAACTGGACAAAAATCCTTGTCTCGAGCTGAGATATGTTCACCATGGAATGTGAAATGGCTGGGAAGAAGTCATCCTTGTGATCCTCTGTCCCTGGGGACTACTTCAATCCTGATATAAGTTGGAACAGCCCCTGAGAGTTTGCTTGACAAGCCAAGAATGCTTGATTTTGATGATCTTTGACCTTCCTCACGTGTTGCCTACAGAACAGAACAAAACAGGTTATAAAAAGCTGTCTTTACTCCAATGGTATTCAACCTTTGTCCCATGGGCAAAATCCAGCATACAGGGCTATTCACCTGGCCCGGGGGGCTTCCTACAGGTACAAAATTTGGCAGAAAGGGAGTAAAGGAAGCATTATTGCTTTGGCTTCTAGAGCCACTGTTTCCCCGCTGCCAAATTTCTGGACCTATAGGGAGCTCTATGGGATGAAGGATATGGCCCCATGTGCTGGATCATGCTAGTGGTTGGGGGTTACTCCATGGCTGGATCTGCACTGGGGACTGACTTTGTGCACCAACCCCACGCTGCCATACTGGAGCCAGCTGTGGACCACTTCTGGGGCACTTACCTTGCTTTTGGGGCTGGAAGGTTGAGCAGTGTTGCTTTAGCCTGTTGTCCTAGAGCATGCCTTTCTTTCAGCAAGGTTGGGCTGGTTGAAGATCATCAGATCTGGTCCCAGATACCTAGATGCAGACATTTTTCAGCATGGCTATTTTCTCAGTAGGCAGGTATTAACACAGAAGAGATTCTATATTAAAATCTCTGTGAGTCCGTAGAGCTCACAAGCTTCTCACCAGGAAGCCTTCCTTTGGTAGAAGATATAATCATACAAAAACAAATCACTGGATTCTTAATTGCTACAAATAGGCCTGTACACATCTCTAAGTCATTAACAGCATTTAAATTATTGTTAGCATGCTTCTACAAATAGGTTGATGTCATAGGAAAGCATGAATGTGGTTACTGGAAGAAAAGTCAGATTATGAACTAAAAGGAAGGCAGGGGAAACTTAGGCTCAATACTGACTTGTGTAATCCTTCCAGCTTTGGAATAACCCACCTCCTGAGGGAAATGGTGACGGTCATACTGCTTAAAACAAGGCTGGATGAACCACCAAAGAATGCATGGTAGCGATCAATTCTGAGTGGGCCGGACTATAGACAGGATGATCTAATGTTTTTTCCATCTCTGACATAGTTTTCATGCATCTATGAGCCTCGTTTTTGGGTACCTCTCATTGGCTGTTCTGTATATACCTGATTGGATACCTCACAGATACCATTCAGTAATAAGTCATAACTCAAGTCCTCTTTTAACACCTGTGACTTACATGTGTCTGCTGCATTTTGCGTAAGTGGCTTATAGCTCTGCTGTATTCATCTTGGGGTGGGTCACTCAGTGAGTTGGAGCACCTTCGACTGGCACTCCTACTTCCAGGACAATACTTAACAATACTACTACTTCCACGACCTTAACAATTGTTAAGGTTATGGATGTAGTCTGCCTGTCTCATTGTCATGGCGTCTATGCTCATTTGGGCCTGGCTTTCTTCACTTCACATTTCACTGCAGTCCTTTCAGTCAGTTGGGCCCAAATTCATTGTTTCTTATTTTCCCTGTGCAGGTGATGGCTTGCTCAAAGGTGCTGTTGCTGGCTTTCCCAAGTCCACTGCATACTTTATCCATAGTTCCCTTGATGATATTTCAAGGGAGATCTTTTCAGTAGTGTAGAATCTGTGAGGATTGTTTCATTTTCCTATAATTTATTCACTGCCTTGATGCAAAGGCAGAATCTGTCTCTTTGAAATCAGCAGCTTCTGATTCTTGAAGCCTCCTTGGGCCAAATTCTAAGCTATCTCGTTAGATTCTCCTCAGATAAACTCCCATTGAATAAAACACTTATGTAAAAGGACTTTCAAATTTGACTCTTCAGGACCCATGGCTCAGTAAGGGCTTCAAGATTTGACTTCTGAATTTCAACCGAAAAACATTGATGCATGTGTCATACTTCCATAAACCAATTCTTCCTCTCAGGTTTATGGTTGAATGTAATATCTACCCAAACACAGGGGTATATGCTGAGATAAATGCACATTGATGCCAGTTGGAGATTTCTTGAATAAAATTTTAATTTAAAGTTCTTAGAAACCGTCCCCTGTGAAAATATATTGAAAAATAATTACTCAGTTTTTGAGATGGATCACCACATTCTCTTTACTATTATAATAAAAGAAAAACAGTCTTGAAACACATACAGAATGTGTTTCAACATGCAGATTTAATGACATATTATAGAAAGGTAAGCTTGCAAGCCTAAAATGAAACCTGGCAATTGGCAGACAATTTCTTCCCACCTGGATTCTTATGACAAGTTCATAACAGGATTACACTTTGCACATTCAGTTGCACATTACTTAATCATGTTTTCTCACTGACAAAATATAGGTTAAAGAACAAGTGACAAATGCTTTTAGTTTACAAAAGATTTTTGTGGGTGATATCTTTTTTTGGACCAACTGCATAGCTGGGAGGGACACAAACAAGCTTTTGTGCACCTTGTAATACCCTTGGTTAAATTTGCACAGGAAGTGGTGATTGCTTTATTTCAGGAGAGCAAAACAAAAATATATAGAACTCTTTTTTCTGAAAATGTTGCCATTTTGAAATGTTTTATTTTGACACTTTAAAAATGCTGTTTTTGATTTTTTTTCAAATGGCTTTTTAGGGTAGAAGTTTAAAATATGAAAAAGGTTTTGGAAAGGGTTTAAATTACCTTAAAATTAAACAAAACTTTTTGTTTCGAACTGTACCAAAATACTATTTTTATTTTTGTTTTGCTGAAATGTTAAAAAGTATTTTGGAGTGTTCCAATCTATTCTGCATCTTACATGATAGAACTAAAGTTCTGAATCCAGGTCCTTGCAGATAAGTATTCCACTAATGCAGCGATTCCCAACCAGGGTGCCCGGGCTTGAGATCCTTTCAAGGGTGCTGTGGCATGCCAGACAATGTTAGCACTGTGAGGTTTGCAAACATGATACACAAGATAAACCCAAAGATTTCAAATAGAAACCCATAGTTGTGGTCTTTCTGAGTTCTCTGCAACAGAAAAAGTGCTGTATTATTTTTCTGTAGTCAAAAAAAAGAGTGAAAACTTAAAGAGTTGGTGTTTTGTGAGGTGTGCTGTGAATCTCTATCCAGGGGTGACTCAAGTCTAAAAAGTTTGACAACCACTGCACTAACAAGCAGCCTTATTTCAGGGGCCATTAGAACAAAGGAATTACAAGATTTCAGACACTTTTTAACTATCTTCCCAGCTCTGGGGGCATTCTTTCTAAATTAGGGTTAAGCCACATTATGAAGAAGCTTTGCTCTGTGGGTGCCATTGCCTCAATAAATAATATGCTTCATTACACAAGGATCTCAGTTTAGTACCTTTCATAAGTATGATCTTAATAATCTTTTTAAATTCATACTGGCAGCAAAATAATCTCCCTGCTGTATGGAGTCAACACCATTTTATTTCAGGACTCATGGTCAGCAACAGCAGAGCTGCGATTGTGAGTGGCGACTTGGTAGGGGCTGAAAAGCGACAGGTTGTATTAATTGGAGTCTTGAAATAAGTAAAACGTAGCCCTTGTGTATTGGAAAAAGGATTGGGTTACTCCCCTCCCAGTCTTTATAGGTTCTTATACCACCCTACTCATTAATATCTGTGTGCTCCTGAGGGTTACATGATTTGACTGACATTTCTTACATTTGGTTTCTTTATCAGCCTTTCCCCAAGATATTCATAATAGTGCTTGGAATACAGACAGAAAAAAAAGGAGTGATGCTTCTATATGACACCAAAACTTGCTTTCTTGATAGCCAAGAAATAAAGCAAGAAGTTGGATGTAAGAAGATATACAATACTAACCCTTAGTGCCTTCTAACAGCTCTTTTCTCTTTCTGCTGCAGAAACACCCTTCATAAATCATAGTCACAAATCTATGTTTATTTTATGAGCATCTAGAACACACTGATATGCGCCCAACATGATGTAATCATAAATGTTATGTAGAGGGCAGGGTAGACATTCAGAACTGGTGAGCTCCCTTGTAAGCTTCCTCCCTAATGCATTGTGCTTCTTTCTTTAGTTTGCTTTAGACATGGCTTTTAATTTTGCCTGTTTCTTTAATATAATTGATGCTCTTTGCCTTGCTTTCTGCATCCTGTACTTTTTCAGATCTATAGTGAGGTCTGAAATCACCTCTTTGTTATCTGTCTTACCTTCCTTGTGCCAATGAAGAAATGTGCTTGATTCCTCCCACCATACTTGTTGACAAATGCTGACGCAGCACAAAATGTCTTATGTATTTTGGCTGTCCTAATTTGCAAGAAAAAAAGAACTCCATATCCTCTGAAAATAGCTATTGCCCCTTTGCTTTGTTATTTTCTTGCTAATTCTATGACTGTTAGGCAGCTCTTTTTTTCTTTTACAGCTGCTCTTGAGACAGTGCATTCCCTTTCTTTTTCAATGAAGTCTGGGTCTCCTGGCTGTAGCTACTCTGTTTTTTACCTGCAGTTCTGTTTCTTAACACATACTTCACTTTTAATGGAGCTAACTTGTCTCTGTCTTCTCTGCTTTTGTATTTCTTCCTCTTCCACCTGTGACTTTATCACTGCCTTTTCTCCTACTGCTTCTCAGTTCACTGTGGTAGACATACCTGAACTAGTTTTAAACTGCCTCAGGTGCTGGGTGATATTGAAACAATCTATTCTGAATGCCGCAACACCACAGAGTGCAGTGTATGCAAACTGTTTTAGGATTTATGCTGCTCTTCAGGAGGACTTTGCAGCCTATGCTGATCCTGGTGTTGTTGTGGCTGTACTGATACTGGTATCTAAGCCCACTAGTTTAAAGCTAGCTTGAGTATGTCCACACAAGTGACTGTCACAGCAGGACTGTAGTGTAGACCAGGGCTGCCCAACAGGCAACTTGAGGGCTGCATGTAGCCCATGAGCTCTTAAAATATGGCCTCTTCCACTGCTGTGCAGTGGAGGGTAGGGAGGTAGCAGGCTGCCAGTGCAGGTCTCTGTAGCACTGGCATGGCCTGTGTGGTGGGGTGGATTTTGGGACAGCTGCCCTGCAGCAGTGCTGACTTTTGGCACATGCTGACACCATCTGCAGCCGCTGGCCACACCAAAGCTGGAGAGCCCTGGTGCAGACAAACCCTAAGAGACATGTCTATACTGTATCCTTGCAGCCGCAGGGATGTGGTGTAGAGGGATGTCCTCACAGCTGCAGGGATGAACTGCAGCAGTTAATACTAAGGAAGTATTAACGTGCTTCCTTAGCACTAGTCTTGAAGCATCAATATTGGAGACAGTTAAAGGTGCCGCTTTAGTAGGAAATTTTTTAAAACTTTTGTATCAAAGGAAAATCAGATGTATCAGCTTTTCAAGGACAACCCCCAGACACATATATGGAAACATGAATGATGTTATATAACACTTCAATCAAAATGAAAATCCCCCAAAATGAAAATAGCTGCAACATTTGTGCTATTGAAGATGTTATCAGTGCACTCATAGACTGTTTTCTCCACATGGAGGAGTCAGAGGGCGGAGTTCCGAGTCTGAATAATTACTTATCCCTTGAGATGTGTCATTATAAAGAAGAACGAGCTGTGAATGTTCCTGTCAGCCAACAGATCTGTTACTCAAGTGCTAGTTGGGATTTTGTGATCCTCCTCCTCATCTTGTAAGTAATGGGGGACTCGTTGTATAAGGTAAGAAAATCTCAACTATCTTCACTTCCTTAATGATGATCAGAGACCCTGTAGTCGGAGAGACTGTTAAGAGTTCTCATCTGGAAACTCTTGTGTGGCTTGCACTTTGTCACTTGCAGATTGAATCACTGCCGGTTGAATGTAGCGCAGAGATTGTGTCTTTAAGATAATGTCTGTAGCCTCCACAGTCCTCATGGAAGTTCATCATGTTTGGACTTGCGTTTTCCTAGTAGGAAGTGGCACTTTAAGTATTTAATGAGACACTTTTTATGACAAGTAAGAAAAATTGTTAACAGCGCAAGTTATTTTCCCACGTTTCAAAAGAGAGGGAGATGCAACTGATAGAGGGTATTTCCCTCTGACACGTTCTAACTAGAATGCTTTGGCATGCCTCACTGTCACATGTATTAAACATCCCATGTTTCAAAATGGCCGCAGGGGCACTTCAACTACAACTCATTGAAAGAACTTTAGTTAAAGCACCCCTGTGGCCATTTTGAAATGCAGGATGCTTAATACACATGACTGTGAGACATTTTAATTAAAGCAGTTCTCCGGGAACTAATCTAATTAAAACGCACCCCCCCACATGTCCTTGTGCATGTCTATAGGCACCTGAGAAGACTGAGGGAGGCTTGATAACAATCTTTAAATACAAAAAAGGCTGTTATAAAGAGGATGGTGACCAACTATTTCCTGTGTCAGCAGGGGAAGGGAAAGAAATAATAGGCTGAAATTGCAACAATGAAAATTTATTTTAGACATTAAGAAGTTGTTTTTTTAACTTAAGGGTGTTTAAGCACTGGAACACATCACATAGAGATCCTGTGAAATCTCTGTCTCTGCCAGTTTTTAAGTACAGGTTAGGCCAGCATTGTCTGGGATGTTTTAGGCAGAGATCGCCTAGATAACTTTCATGCTAGAAACTGAGGTACCTACAGAGTTCAGGTACCTCCTATCAGGGGTTAGAACAGGCAGCCAGGCCTGGGCTGATTGACCAGCTGGGGTGTGTTAGGCCTGCCATGACTGTACTCCCCCGATTGGCTGAGAGGGGCAGCAGGGCCCCTATTTAAGTCCACCAGGAGCAACAGTCTGTAGGTTCTTCAACAAACATGCCTTTGGGTTCCATATCTTGTTCCTGAACATGTTGCTCCTGGCCTCTGCCTTCCTGACCCTGGCTGCTGAGCTCCCATGTTGCTCTCTCGCTCTCTGTCCTTCCCTTCCCCTGGCTTTTTTGCTGTTCCTGTGCTCTCCCTTGACTGTATGATTCCAGTTCCAAAATCTCAGCGCCTGTCATTATGTCTGACTGCCTATGTGCTGGGAGTGTTAATAGCTCTGGCATTAGGTAGTAGCTGAGAGAGTGATTCAGACCTACATTTTTTATTACAGCACTTAAAGTGGAGGTCAGGTGACTGAGTCCTGCCTAAACCACTTTACAAATTTATCCTTAAGCACCCTTTAGAGGTACAGTAAATGAGGTTATTACCAATTATCACAGATCATGTAGTCTTTCTTTCCATATGGAGAACTGTATTTGCTATGTTATGACTTATCTTGAAAGGCCTTTATTTTTTAAATGTACACCATGTGCGGGCCGGGTCTGACCCCGGGCCCTTTTCGTAGCTCTGCACGCGGGCTGTGGCCAGTAGCCCGGGCAGGCCGGATCGGAGAGGGAGGTCGCCGAGCCAGAATTAGGCACAGACACGTAACGATTGATTTTAAGATTGTTTTACTTACACCGAGATGGTCGTGGTGTAGGCTGAGAACTTGCTTGAGTTGCAGTTACAACAGAAAACACGAACCCACGTGGAGGTTGCAAGGCTCCACGCAGACAGAACTCGAACAATCATGTGGAGGTTGCTAGGCTCCACGCAGACAAACTCCGGATGTCCAGGACAAGCGCGCATTAAACTCGTTGATACGTCTTATAGTAGGCTCCGTTCGAAGACGGGAAGAGGTGGGTGGTGGATCAGGCCGCCAAACCCCTCTGAGCGACACACGGGGTTTCTATTACCCTGCCGTGCACACCCAGAGTCCCCACGAGATGGATGCGGAGTCCTCTTCAGCTTGGGCGGAAACTGCTCAAGCCTCTTATACAGCTAGCAGGCCAATCGCTAGCCGCCACGAGTGAATAATTTAGCACTAGCCAATTGCGGGGCACAAATTTGCATATGACGAGTGGGAAATCTTTGCACTGTGCATTTCTGTGTTGCAAAGGGAAATGCACCCTGCAAAGATCGCTGCAAAGTGGCGGGAACACTCCTTTGCACGCGGGTTCTCTGCGCAGCAGAACTCCTCCGTGCAATGAAGCTGCAAACCCACGGGGATAATTCGAGTGCCGAAGCACACACAAAAAAATCAGACCTTTGGGTCATGACACACCATATTGGATATTTATGTTTGAGGAGGTAAATCGAGAAAGTGAACTTTGAATTTGGAATAAAAAATGGTGACATTTGTGATGAATCTTGGTTCTTGTGGGAGTCCATGTCCCAATCTTGGACCAGCTCTCAAACTATTTCCTGCATATTTCCAGGTCCAAAAAAGAGGACACCTGTCCACGTGGGGGGTGGGGGGGGTGGTGGCAGAATATGATCTTGGGGATGGGCAGTGACATGTTGGTGCCCTGCCCCTGCCCATTCTGTTTCCCCTCACCAACAAACCACATCCCCCCCATCCCTGCTGCTGCCCCTCACTCCAGACCCATTGACCCCAGCACTGCCAGTGCCCCTCACTCCCAAATGGCAGTACCCTGCCCCCCACCCCTTGCTGGTGTCCCTTACTCACAACCCACAGCCCCCTGGCACTGCCAGTGCCCTGAATACCCAACTCGCAGTCATCCATCCCATCCCCCATGCCCCTCACTCCTGATCCACACTCAGTCCTGGTGGGTGTCCATCACTCCAGACCTGCAGCTCCCTCCACCCCTCCCAGCCCCGCCGGTGCCCCTCACTCCCAACCTGCATCCCCCTGCCCCCCAGCTCTGCTGGTACCCTTCACCCCTGACCTGCATCCCCCCAGCAGCTCAGGCAGTGCCTCTCACCCCTGATCTGCAGCTCCTGCCCCTGTAAACCCTGCTGGTGCCCCTCACTCCCCACCCATGGCCTCCCTACCCAGTGATGTGCCTTACCCCTGACCACAGCCCCCTGCCACCCAGCCCTGCTGGTGGCCCTCACTTCCAACCCACACCCCTTGCTCCTAGCCCTGCTGCCCAAGCAGCTCCTATGTTGCTCTCTTGCTCTCTGTCCTTCCCTTCCCCTGGCTGTTTTTTGCTGTTCCTGTGCTCTACCACAAGGTGATTGGATGTTGGGGTCATGACAGCCAATCACCTTGCCCGCTGCTCCCAGTTGCAAGCAGCCAGCCTGAGAGGGCAAAGGAACAGCAAAAAACCCAGACATTTTGCTTTTATTTAAACAACCCACCCAGGTGCAGCACAGGGGCCAAAAAAGAGGACTTGCCCGGGAAAACCCAGACGTATGGTAACCCTATCCTGCACAGATGAGCTCCACACCTGAGCTAGAGGGTTCTGTTGTGCCTGAGGAGTGGAGTTCACTCTGCTCTTCATCCCAGGGCATTCAGTTATCTTTTAGATGTCAGGCCTGGGCCATTAAACAACCTGAAGAAAAGGTCTGCGACCTTAAACTTGACTCAAAATTGAGACAAACAAGTAAGGATGAGTAGTCTCTAGCATAGCCCTGGATTTGGCCCAAATGAAAGGATAGGTAGAGCTTAATATTTTGACACATGAAGCTACCCATGACATTTCATATTTTTTCATATAATTACTTGATTAATACCTGTCATTGTACTCTCTGATCAAAGGCAGGGGGCAGAGGGTGGATTTTAGGTTTGCATGAACAAACAGAAGAAGTTTACAATAGCTAAGGGAAGGGGTGACAGACAAGACTTCTTGCAGTGCCAGTTTGGTTCCTGGATTTTGTTCCATCCAAACAATACAAAATGAACTCCACGTCCAACTCAGAAAACATCTTTACAGGAATAGCAATTGGAATATACTGATGCAAGCTGTAAGTTTACTTAGGGACCTTTACCACCTTGATAACATAATCTTACCTTTCTATGAAGAAAGAAGGCCAAACTCTTCCTCCTTAGGTTGACACTAGATATGAGGAGATCATTTACTCTAAGAGTACCTGGGAATTGGTAAGCAATGTCGATTTCAACTTATTAAACCATATACAGCTTGATGAAATTGGGGAAAGTGCCATGATGCCTGTTTATCAATTTAGACTTGTAGTACATTTATTGTATAAATATTGTACAGGTCCCAGAGTCTTTTCTTAAGAAAGGAGGATGATGTGGGTCTCAACATGAATAAAAAGATATTAATTGAGCAGGTGACATTTTGAATCTTGTATTGCATGCAATACTTATTACCTCTTTGGCTCCTAGGCATTGCTAGAATGGGTTCAGTACTGACAGTAAGTAATTAACAAAAATAAATCCCCTGAGATGAGGCAATATGTTATGAACTACTGCACAAATGTATTTATACAGAATGCAGAATTCTATACCTAGATAAGTCAATATACATTTTCATGCAAAATTAGAGCTTGTGTTTTTCCATGGTCAATTGTTGTGCTCAGCATTTCTGTATATGAATGTGAGATGTGTTTGCAATCAGAGGGAAACGGTTGTTGTTTACAAAGGTGGTCTATTTCTCCAGTGAAGGCAACACCTGAGAGGAAAATTCAGTTCATATTGTGCAACAAGTATAGTCAATTAGATTACACATATAGTGCAAGAGTTAGAGTTGAGTGTGTAACATGTTTAATTAGCATATTAATTAAAACTATTTAGCTGTGTGGTTGGCATGAAATCCTGTATTTCCTGTTAATGAAATCTGCCAGAAGTGCTGACTGTATAATACAGTAAGTATTTCTATGCTAAGTAAGTATTTGTATGGAAAGATTCATGTCATATTGTTGCAATCTGATGAAAGGAACGCTTGAGAGAAACTTGGAATTTTCACTTTGTGGCAAAGTTAAACATATTGAAATTTCACCCTGAACTGGAATAAAACATGCTTGGGTAACAGACAACTGTGAGAGGCAGCCTGCATTCACAGTAAAAAAAAATGCCTTGATCAGTCAAAATGGCAAAAAGCTATGCCAAGGGTCCTGGGATTTTATAGGTTGAGAAATGAATGAATCCTAGGCTTTGTTTATACAGGGATATTCAGCAAAATTAATCTGAGTTAATTAAAGGCGGGATCAATTAATCCAAGGGCATTCAGTTTGTACAGACAACTGTTATTAGCGGAGTCTTTTGTGTGCCTCAAAGGAGACACAGTGAACTGGGTCCACCTTAAGGCATGCTAGTCGTGTGTAGATGAAAGGAGAGATGTGCGTGCATGACACTTAATGCTTTTGCACTACTTTAATGGTGTCAATATTTGCATGTCTTGGCAGTGTATTGCACATTAATTCCAGCTGCTGTAGGAAATTCGGCGGCATAATGCACCTTAAATGACTTGGAGTGCAGCAAACTAAAACTCCTTCGAGGAGTTTTAGTTTGCTGCCCCTACAGCCGTGGAGTGAAACACTGGGCTCCGTGCAGCTCAGGGGCT
Organism: Alligator mississippiensis; assembly: GCF_030867095.1. Taxonomy (NCBI): domain Eukaryota; kingdom Metazoa; phylum Chordata; order Crocodylia; family Alligatoridae; genus Alligator; species Alligator mississippiensis. The sequence goes on along the minus strand of NC_081825.1, from coordinate 238,732,592 downwards.
CAGCAGAAAGCCCTGGAGACAGCCTGGCAGCAGCCCGGGAAAGCAGGCTCCACCCAAGAAAAGCAGTGAGACTGATCTTTCTCCCCCAATCTCCCCCCCGCCCCCAGAGCCTGCCTGCCTGCCTAAGCTGTGTGGGGGCCTGGTGCTTCCCACCATGGCTGTGGTGCCCCCTGGGACTGCCCGAGCTGGGTGCCTATGGGTGGGTGCAGCTTGGTGGGGGGGGCTGCCGCTGCCTCAGAGGGAAATACCAGTCCTCCCCACCCCCCACCGCAGTCCAGGGACCGCTCCGCCCACTGGCAGCTCGCCCTCCCCTCCCCGCCACCAGGGAGGCAGGTAAGTCAGTGGGGTGTGTGCATGACGCAGGGGTTTAATCAGCCCTAAATTGCAGTGTTTTTTTTTTAAACCCATCACTTCAGTTTAGGGACCCTGTTTCATCTACACATGCCTAGTGTGTAGATGAAACACCCTGCTTTGTCCACACACACCTGGACCCAGTGCCTAGAACCCAGCAAAGTACTTTCGTAATACAGTGTCAAGACAAGACCAGAAGCCTGTATTAGGTGCCCAGAAATCATTCTGGGATCCAGTATAAATACCTAACTGGAACTCATGCTGGTAGCTGCATGCTGCTTGTCCTGATATTATGCTAGCCCCATTTCTGACCCAACATGGGTCTGTAGTACAAAGCTGTCAGCAGACCTGCAGTGCAGTCATATTCCACAGTCACAAATGCACCCAGGAGATATGAAGGGGCGGGGGCTGTAAGATGACTGCAAATGTTGTTCCTCATTGGAAGCTGGGCCTATACTTCCTCCGTCCATGTGCCTCCCTTCACCTAAACAGCCTGTCATAGGCATAATTTATTCTCATTAGTATACAGTTTCTTCATTTCTAAATAACTGGGTAATAAGGAGACCATTTGAAAGAAAGTGGCATCTCTGGTGGGTTACAAATAGCTTTCCACTCTAAAAGTTGACAACAGAAAACCAGCAAAGGGAGAGGCCTTTTCCCTTACTCTTTTTGAAATATGCTTATTTCTAATATTTTATGTTGATAAAATGCATTTTACTTGGTTTCTCTGCAGAAAACAAGCTCTTCCAACTGCCTGCTTTCTGTAAGAGTCATACGAGCCAGGAACATTACATCAAGGGACCTAGGTGAGTTGTATTCTTCCTTCTGTATTCTTCATAGTTTATGGATTGTGAGCAACAAGTAAATGTAGTGTAATCAAGTAACAGACCTGGATTTTTGTTGGGTGCCCTGAAGCACCTGAAATATGAGCAGAGTAGAGGGAGTAGTTGGAATCTGTTTAGTGGAACAGCAAACTACCATCTAAGTTTCCTTGGGATTGTGTTAGATGAAAAATGTAAAGTAGCAAAGCATGCAGGGTGACGACATTGCACTTGGTTAATCAGCTTAGAGTAGTTTCTAATTTTCATGTCTATAAATTAAAACATAGATTGGAGTCACACCAGACAGCTGGGGTGCTACAAATAAGCTATCAAAGGTTTTCATTGTCTACCATGAGCAGTCAGAGTGCCTCAAATAGCCTCACTGCACAGCACAGTGCCACATGGAGATACTTTTTAAACCTAGCTTAAGTAATGGAAGCAGAAGAGTATGGCCAGCATGGAATTCTGTTCAGGCTCATTCACTCTTGTGAGATGGCATTTTGTGATACAGGCATATCCTAGGAGTATGTCTAAGGGTAAACCAGACAATTCTGAGCATTGCAAACTCCTCTATATTTTGGGGTCTTTGTAGTGCCAGATTCTCAGCTACACAGAATTACTGATTTGTCCTTGATAAGAAAAAGCGACCTGCAGGGCCAGCCCTAGGCATATGCTGAATCCACAGCTAAAATGGGCCTCTTTTGCAACTCTTTTTTTAATTAGCATTCCCTCCATTTCTTTCCTCAGCAGTGACCCCTTTGGAATTATGTACAGTGGGACACTCAGTTGTTGCCCATTTGTAGAGATCTTTTATAGCAATCTTAGTAAGACAAACACCTTAAGACCCCTTTTCCACATGCTTCAAACTCCTCTCCTACATATATTCCTAATGAAAGCATTGTTGACTTGTCCAGCTAAACAAGACATTCCACTAAAGGTGAGGTATGGAATACATTTCTCTTCACAGAGATAAGCACGATCACCTGCTAGTTGACCATAAGAGTGACCAGCAATGTGTATCACTGAGTTCCCCTTTATGTCTTTATTGTCTAATCAAGCTCTTGAGCAAAAAATCAGTTGAGTGAATTACTACAGTGATTCAAATCAGGGGTGATGCGTAGGGGGTGAATGCGGGTGCATGTGCACCCCCTAAGCATGGCAGTGCACCCCCTGAGCGCTGTCAGCGCTTGCCCCCCCTGCTGCCGACAGCACTGGCAGCATCTGCGGGAGCTCCCCCACTTACCACTGCCACGTTCCCACCACTCCCGCTGCCACCACCGTGCTCCTGCCACCGCTGTGCCCCCTCAGCCACCGGGGGTGCATGCTGTTAATGATTTAAATATAAGCATGCACAGATATCCAGATTTACATGGTAACATTTAAAAATATTTGAAAACCACTGCTGTAGTATAAAGTCTTGTACCCGGAAAGAGACTTACCTTGTGGGCCGGATTGTCCAACAACTGTCTAATGCAGATGTGTATTAGTAATGTACTTGTTTTCAGTAAAACATTAGTAACGTGAGCAGTAATGTACAGTTCTGTACCATCAGCCTATAGTGGCTATCAGAGATCTCTGATATGACGTGGCAATTCCTGCGTTCGAAAGAAATTCTACTCTGTCTACTCTGTCAAAAGGACAGTTCTTCTTCCCTGCCCAAAGGCTTCTGAGTGATGCCATTTGCTTCTGAGGCTGAAACAAGTCTGAAGTATTGATACACTATTGCTATATCATTTCTTTTTCTGCTTCAGTGACTGCATCTGATTGCTATGTGAGCCTGTGGCTGCCAACAGCTTCAAATGGAAAGTTCCAGACCCAAACCATCGAGAACTCTGATGACCCCGTCTGGAATGAGACTTTTTACTTCAGGATCCAGACTGAAGTCAAGGTGGTTAAGAAAATAAGAATTAATTTTCCTGAAAACCCCAGAGGCTTCATTTCTAGTCCTGGAGATCAAATATGCTAAACAAATGAGGGAAATACTTGTGAAACAGAACTTGCTGTGGATCATGTAGAACAAAGTAGCAGAGAGGAGTGACTTTCTTAGGATCATCTTTGTTTCGGAAAAATTGAAAGTATAGGTTTCTGGACTAGGGACAAGGAGCGTTGGGAGAGATAGCATCTTCTCCAGATCAGCATATTTAGAATTCTACAAAACATAATTTCAAAGACACAGAATGGACCATCATTCACAGTATCCCATCCAGATTCTTGGAATTAATACCCTAGGGCCAAATCCTCATTAATAAACAAAATGCCTAATCTTAGGGATAATATAAATGCTTAAATGGCAAAAAGTGATGCAGGATACCTGTACTTCAGCAGCCACAAAAATGTTTAAGGTATGTACAGAAGTGCTCTGTGCACGTCTTACAGCGCTGTGGTTTAGAGCATGTTTGTAGCACTATAAAGTTACAGCACTCTTAACCATGTCAGAAGTGCAGGGTTTGGTGGGGGAGGGTGGGGAGGGTTCTGAACCTCCCTGCACGTTCCAGACTAGGAGCAGGGGACACTTTGCAGCCTCCTGGGGCTTTTCCACTGGTCAGAAATTAGACCAGCGTACAGAAGTTATTTAAAGTGCTGCAGGCTGCTGAAGTGCTATAAAATAGAGTGCTTCAAATGTAATACCTCATTTAACAAGGGGTAATTTAAAACGCTGTACCCATTTTTAGTGCTGTAAAGCTGTGCACTTCTGTTAAGTCATGGCAATAAAATGCTTTAAATGGCAAAAAAGAAAAAAAAAGAAAAACAACTTCTGTACATACCCTTAGAGCTTACGCTCACTCAGTGCCTGCCTTTTGAATGATAAAGATACCTAAGGACCTGGCTCCTATCCAAAATTCACGCAAACCTGTTAGGGTGCTGGACAACACCTAGATTTCACCAGTCTCTCCAGTGGGCCCAAGTCTTTTAGGTGCCCTCAGGACACACACAACCCACACTGACAGCATTGGGTGCCAGTAGACATTCAGGGATGCTGCTCTGACACACTATAATTACAGTACATTGAAGCAGATTCAACTGAGTCTGCTGGAGCATGCTAATTAGCACGCTCCAGCAGCCTTGGCATCTTGTGTATTTAGCATTCCTGTGCTTCAAAATGGCAGCAGGAGTACTTTAACTAAAGCTCATCAAACAAGCTTTAGTTAAAGCGCCCCCCCCCCGCTACCATTTTGAAGCAGGGGATGCTGAGTACATAAGATGCTGCGGGCACTTTAATTAGAGCGGCTCTTGGAGCTGCTGTAATTAAAGTGCCACCCCCCCGCCCCCAGTGCATGTTTAAAAATGCCCATTGATATCAGTGCAAAGTGTTGTAGTTAGTTATGTGTATGCACAGCTGAAGGAGGAGGCTATTGTGATGGTGTCTCCACTGCTCATCTTTCTCATAAGAGCCTAGTGGAAAGACACTGGTCTAGGAAGTAGAAGACTTGGGGTTTAGGTCTCTCTGAGCCTGAGGGGATTATTACTTTCAATTCTCACTTTTCAGCAGGCCCTAACCACTAGGTTACAGGATAGTCTGTTGTGAAGTATGCTCTATCTTCCTGTTGAAGCTGAGCCGCTGTACAGCCAAAGGTGCCAGAGTCCTGGGGCCAGACAGAAAGCAAGCAAGGAGCCAAACAGAGTAACCTAGTGATAACAGCAATAACCTGTGAGGATGGACACCTGAGTTTTGGTCCCTAATTCCCAGCACTATTTTTGTTCTTTTAGTAGTGGTACTTACGGGGCCAATATGGATTTTGCCCTGAGTCCCACATTGCTAGATGCTTGCATGAATGTTGTTTCCTTTATCCTTCCTTTATCTCCACAGTGATACAGGAGTTTGCAGCAGAAATGACCTAATGTTTTGTGGCTGTTAAAGAGAACAGACTTGTGATGTATCTCTTCTTTTATTCCCAGAATATCTTAGAACTGACTGTCTTTGATAAGGACCCAGTCACCAAAGACGACATCCAGTTCACTGTTCTCTTTGATGTTGCTAACGTGAGGCCTGGAGTGGTAGCCCATGAAACATTCTCTTTGAAATCGGAGGTAAGGACTGAAATTTCAGGGAGACTTGAAGAGTCTTTTACAGCCCCCATCTACATAATGTATTAACTGGATGTTGTGTTTGCATGGGGAGACATTAAATACTAGTTAGCAGTGACACGCATAGGCTCTTCTCATAACTTCAGGAGAAAAAAATTACTCTCTCAGGTAGACCACCACCTGTGTGAGAAGCAAAAATGCATTGATACCCTGCCATCACTGAGGTCTGCAGTGAGTGCTGTTCATCTTATGTGTTCCAGATGAATAACTTTACATCCTTCAACTTAAATTTACTCTCACCTTGCTCAAATACTTCCTGCTAGAAAGGGAAAATACTTGGTGAAAAACATGACAAAACTCATGCATTTCCTAAGTTAAACTGTCATTTTATGTAAGTTCCCTTTCTCAAGTTCCAAAGCTTACCCCCATTTCATTCTCATTTTCATTGACCACCAACAAAGGGGAATTTATTCTGATAAAATGCCTGATAAAATCCCATCAAGGGGCTGGTGGGAGGAATTATCCAGAAAGAAAAGCTAGGATAGTTCTACACTGAACAGGATGGTTACAAATGATTAATATTTATTGTCCCTTTCTTTTTTTCAGAAACAGAAATCTTTTCAGCAATGGGAGTCTTTGGAAGTAGAATTTAAGATGGAAAAAATGTGAGTAAAATGCAAAAGTGATATGTGAGTATGGATCTGGTAAGAAGGTAGTAACAAATATGGATCAACATGAATGTGCTGTCTTGAAATGTATCTTCTTTTTGCAAGTGGAGATTTGGGACTGCTGCTTTTCTTCTTCAGTTGTTTTGAATTCATCTCAATCTCCCAACATGCCTCCATTCCATTGATCTGGTTTGCATAGCTGTTGCCACCTGTATGACAACTAAGACCTGATCCCTAAACATTTGAAAATTGGAAGAGCCAGATAATTTGCGTGTGAGAGCATTGCAAAGGAACTCTCTGAGCCACCAATGTTAATTTTTTTTACAAATCTTGAAATACTGGGGAATTCCTCAAAATAACTTACATTGTACCAATATTAAAAAGGATAAACAGAATCATGAATAGGCCAATATGGGAAGCAATCAGTAGAGAGTAAAAGGTGATAGTTAAATTAATGTTGTTAACATAATTTTATCCAAAAACAGTCTCCTTGAATAAACTTGATGTCAGTTTTGGTGAGAACACAAATTTGGTTGCTAAAGGTAGCTCTGTTGACATGATCATTAAGGTTCTGTAAGTCATTTGACTTAGTGCCAGATGACATTTAAATACAAAACTGTGACATGCAAAAACTGGTTAAGCTGCTATGGGAATTTGTCAATTGATGGGGAAGTTTCAGTGGAGTTCTGCTTGGATATGTTCTTGACCTAGTGCTATACAATATCTTTGATAGTGATCTGGATAAAAATATAAAATCACTGCTAATGGGGCTTCATAAATTAGGATTCTCAAAATACAGGCTTTGACAATAATGTATTAACATGGAAAACAGTTTGCTTTTAACTATATACTTGCAAGCCCTCATTTAAAAATATACTTAAATTCAATAAATTTTTATGTTAAAAAATTTGTTTGGTTCTATTTTTTCAGTCCTGGACCTCCTGAAAACCTCAGGACAAATGGTGTCCTTGTGGTAAGGTTCAAATTTGAGTTTTTCCTTTATTTCTTCATTATTTTTTTCTTTCTTTAATTTATTTCTTTCCTTCATGCTCAAAACCAAGCCAAATCCAAATCCATCCATATACTGCCAACATGATAAATAGAAACACAGGCCTAAAATAAAGAAGACAGGGCACATCTACACATGATGCTACATTGCAGCAGCATCCATGGGTGTCTACACGTGACCAGCAGCTACTGTGCTGTAGCAGCATGCTCTACTGCTTTAGTGTGCCACTGTGGCTAAATAGCTGCTAAAAATAACCATTCACTGCGCATACAGCACAATATGGGTGGTTACTGTGCTGTGCTTTAGTACTTTTGGGAGTAGTAAAGCACGGCGCAGTTACAACATTGCCATAGGGAAGAGTGTGGACGTGCCTACAGTCTAGGAATGGAGGGATTTCAGCATTGCATTCTCTATGCAATAACAGACGTCTGGATCCCTCCTGCAGGTGAAATCCTGTCCTCACTGACACTGATGTCAAATCTACCTTTCATACATTATAGAAAGAATTCATCAGCCAATTCTTCTTCCTTCAAACCATTAGAAGCACTTTAAATTGGTTTCTAAGTGATTATCCATTCTTTTGCTGATTGTCTTTCTCAGTCTCGTGAAATGTGTTGCTTGGAAGTTCAGGTGGAGAAGGAGGAGAATAAAAAGTATTTGAAAGGTAAGTCCATTTCCTAGCTTAAGGGAGCAGGCAGCAAAGTCTACTGTATTCATAGCCTGCCAATTCCAGCTAGAGGAACTTTAATTCACAGTGAAGACTGTCTCTATTTGAATGACAATAAAGTAGGGTTCACTGAAAATCTCAGAACTGTCCTTTTCAGCATTTCTCCTTTTCCAGTTTTATAGAATCAAAGAAAAATAGGGCTGGAAGGAGGTAATCTAGTGCTCCCTGACTCAAGGCATAATGAAGGCATGAACTGTCCTTTTCAGCATTTCTCCTTTTCCAGTTTTATAGAATCAAAATAAAAATAGGGCTGGAAGGAGGTAATCTAGTGCTCCCTGCTCAAGGCATGATCACCCCTGACTAAAACCATCCTAGACAAGTATTTGTCTAATCTATTTTTAAAAACTACAAAGGATAGAGATTCCAGTCTCTCTGGGTAGTCTGTTTCAATGCTTAACCACCCTCAGAATGAGACACTTCTTCCTAATAGCTATCCTAAATTACCCTTGCTGCAACTTAAGGCCATTGTTCCTTGTCCTGTCCTCTGTTTCCACAGAGAATAGTCTATCACCATTCCCTGTATAACCACACTAAGGTATTTAAACATTGTGATCAAATTTCCCTTCCTTCTTCTCTTCTCCAGACTAAATAATTCCAGTTCTTTCAGCCTTTCCTAATAAAGTCATGTTTCCTAGACCTCTAATCTATTTTGTTACTCTCTACTGGACTCTCTTTAATTTGTCCACATCTTTCTTGAAGTGTGGGGCGCACAACTGGGTACAGTACTCCAGGTGAGGCCTCACCAGTGCCAGATAGAACAGAAGAATCAGTTTCCTTGACTTGCAAATTACACACCTGTAAATACAGTTCAGTATGCTATTGGCTTTTTTTTTGCAGGAAGAGCATATTGTTTTACCTGTTAACACTGTCCTTTTTCCTTAAAGCTATCACATTGGCATCCATCTTGGTTGGGTGGGCAAAAATGTGATAGGATGCTCATGTTGGGAGTGCTCAAGTGTGCAGTGGGAAAGCAAGAAAAAGAAATTCAAGATACATTGGCATAAGAATAGCTGCTGGTGATCACTTCTCTGGTTGCCTGTGTCTTGAGAGACCTGTCAACATGGCAGCACATGGTGGGTTGTGAAACACGTAGACCATACAGAAGGAAGTTAGTTTACTTTGTTGGATGTTTTACCTGAATAATGGTAATGTTCTTCATGCAAATCCATTTTTTCTAGAGAATAAAAATGTAGTGCTTACAGTGCATGCGTCATATGAGGGAACACAGAAAACCACCACAGATGTAGATACTTTCCACTTCCACTGCATAAAGAGTTGGGAGCCCATACTAAAAGCCAGACTCCAGGTAATAGCCATGATTCCTTCTCACATATCTATAACTCTTATTAATTTACATTGAAACAACACTGTTTATATTTTCAAACATTTTGAAATGTTTGTTGCATCTAGATAAAACAATTAATTACTATATTCTCCAGAAAATTTCGGATAAGGAAGAAAAGGAAGACAATTCACATAACTCGTTAACAGTCCCACTGAAGTTACTTCCTGTTGGACAGAAAGTGACATTTGGCATGCTCTTAGAAGATGTAAGTATTTCAAGATTTACAATGACTTTAACTGAGGTGAACATAGATAAAGTGCAGCTTAATCAACATAGTAGAATGACTATTAGATACTATGACCATCAATAATCTTTTAGCATTTGAGTTTATCTGAAATTTTCCATTGGAGTAGCTTTTGCAAATTTGACATTTTCCATGGGAAAATTTCAATTTTCATAGAAATGTTTTCTTGCAGGGAGAAAGTGAACTTGCCAAGAGTCTTCTCAGCAAAGCACAGAGAAGCTGAAAAAAATTCCCTTTGGTTTGTCCAAAACGGAATTTTCTGAAACTTCCTCTCATGCAAACCTTTGTGGCTTGGACTTCCTATCCTGATTCACTTTTTCCAGCCAACCCTGCTTCTTTCATGTTTGGCTTTTATGAAGATGTTTTCTGGCTGTCTATATATCTTATCAGTCTTCTGGCTGCCAATGCTGAAATTCTTGATAGCAGGTTTTTTCTCTTCATTTTCAGCCAGTGGGGTGGTATGGGAAGAAAACTGGAATATGGCAGTTAAATTATCAGCGTCTTGTAGATGCTTGAAGAGTATTTTGTCTTTAGTGATATTTATTGATCTCAACATTCAGCACTGGGACACTAAAGGTATGTCCATGCCACTTCCATATCACTCTCACGGCCACTGCTGAGGAGCATGTTTTGTCCACTCGCTTCTGCGCAACACCCACCCAACCCCAGGGAAGAGAAAGTTGCAGCTACTCTGCCTGAGCCCCTGCCAAGCAATATGTCAGAGCCAGAGATCCTGACAGCAGTGCTAGTGTGTGTTCTCAAGACATCTTTAAGCCAGCTACGTTGTCTCATTCCTGGGATCTGGTGTGTGCTAAGCAGGAGTGAGAGGACAGGTTGTACTTCTTGGTGTTGATTCCACGTGGGGCAGACAAGTCCTAGAAAAACAAGGCTGAGGCATCCCATATGCAGAAGATGAGGATAATGAGGGGTGGGATGAGCCCCAAACTGAGGTTCCTGAGCAGTAGTAGTAACACTGCCATCTGACTAGATGCATAGTTTGAGATATGAGTCTAAAACTGTTGGATGGCTGACATTTTTTTTTTGGTCTACCCTAGGAATTGGTTCTAGTAAACTGTCGGATGAGGTCAGTATCTGATGAAGAGAACTACAGCTCATGAAAGCTTATTTTATATATACATTTTTTATATATTTATAGATATGTTATATATATGTATATATTTAGCTTGATATATATGGTTGCTAGTGGTTGCCCTGAAAAAGGATATATATATCAAGCTAAATATACATATAAAACATATCTATAAATATATTAAAAAATATATAAAATAAGCTTTCATGAGCTGTTATATATATATCAAGCTAAATATATATATAACAAGCTTTCGTGAGCTGTAGTTTGCTTCATCAGATGCTGACCTCATCAGGCATATCTATTTACTTTGGTTAGTCTATAAAGTGCAAGTCTATATCTATATCTATCTATAAATACATAGGTATCTCACAAGCTTTCATGAGCTATAGCTCACTTCATATATATTTATTTTGATTAGTGTACACACACTTATACACACACATGCACGTGCACAAACACTTTGCTTAGTCTACAACATGTAAATCTACCTTGCCTTCTACTACACTAGGGAGAGCTGAAAGATAGCTTATCCAAGTCATCTCTTAATCTGCTAACAGCTACCATTCTCCTTCTTCCAACCCTCACAGAAGGCTGTTGGTAAACATAGGGAGGGTAGAAATTAATCCTTACTAGTCTTTCCCCCAGCTAGAAGAGAAAATAGTTTTTTTTCCTTACCTTTTCTGGATCTTCCTCCTCCTAAAATCCTCAGTTTTTTGCCTCTCTGATAGTTCTTGGGCTCTCCATTTTTATCTTTAGCAACTTTTTGGAGGGACCTGGTAATTTATTGCTCCTCTTTTCCAGTGTTAGAAAACTGGCAGGACCCCTTCCTTCCTTGAGGACCATGTGCCTTGCTGTACGAGGAAATGTGGTACTGTGACTCAGGTAGACTTTCTGCTTCATCAGCCCATTTGGGGATCCATAGTGAAGATCTTTATTTGCTATCCTTTCACTGTCCCTGTCCAAAAACAGAGATAGGAAAGAGGGAAGTCACTCACACCAGAAAGCACTTGGAGTGAGGGGCAGAAAAATTACTTGCCTCTGAAAACCACCATTGCTCATTTCTTAACTGTCTGATTCATACTGAAATTATTTGCTTTCAGAAGACAGAGCTGAAGTTGCATCTGCAAGTAAATGACTGGTAAGAAGATGTACTTTCTCTGTAAAATGTTTTGTTGCTTTTTTTGGAATGGCTAATTCTAAAGCCAGATATTCTTGATCTCGTTCTAAATCATACACACACAGCGCCTAGAATCTGCCATTACATAAGAGCTATCAAAATAATATTATACATGTTTGAGGTAAATTATAACAAATTTAGCTTCATGATGCTAACATTTAGAAAAGGCAGTTTCAAACAATGAGGAGGCATCTAGTCAAAAGGGAAGATATTAAACTGCTTAGATTCCTCATGGAGATACCTAATGTAACAGTCACAAAAACAGGAATGTAAGGGAGGGAGGTGGATATGATTGAAATGTCAAGATTCAAGAGATTATCTGAGTCAAAGAGGTGCTCTTCAGAAAATAGCAATTGAGTGCCAGTGAAGTCAGTAAAAAGGACCATAAATTAGAGCAGCTGAAATGTTAGTATGTATAAATAATTTAAAAAGTACAAAAAATCTAACACCATTATACAGAGCAGTGGTACAACCTCACATGGAATGCTATTTTATGTTCTGGTAACCCTATCTCAGAAAAGGCATGTCACTGATGAAATAGAAGAGATTTAGCTGACAAAAATAATTAAAGATGTGAACATACTTTTATCTTTCCACTTTACCTGTCCTCAGCAGACACTGGACTTTCTGTTGAGAAAAATAGAAAGGTTCCTAAGACGCAGCAGAAGCAGTAAGCTGTTTAGGAAGAAGCATGTTCAGTTGTTCACTCCAAAGTTGTGGGTCTGGGTTTGTCTCTGTAAACTGCAAGGGTGAATCATAATTCTTTATGGAGTCTGACAAACTACAACTGATGAAAATAAATTCATATAAATCTTGATGGTTGACACTGTGCCTGTGTGATTGCATGTCCTTTTGTATGTTCCAGCTCAGAAAATCTAGATGTGCGGTTAGGGTATGATCTTTGTGCTGATGAGCAAGAGTTCCTGCACAAAAGAAAGAAGGTGGTTGCTAGTGCCCTGAAAAAGCTTCTCCAGCTGAAGGAAGATCTACATGAGCATGAGGTCTGAACAAGTGACTAAGGGTGGGGCTATTAGAAGGGAGACTATATTTCAAATGTTGTGAGGATGGATCTGTGCAGTTCCCTGCAAACTTTCCCCTTTAGTCCTTATATGTTGCAGACAAATATTTTGAATTCAGTGGAACTGGAATAGAATGGAAACTTGCCAAACTGCCATGTGAAAAAGAAAGTTGGACATGTGGACACTGGGTTGTGGATAGAAATAGCTGTATTGGGGTTATATTAGGGTGGGTCTAAATCATTTTGTCCAATACTGGGTATTTGACTAAACCTCTTTTTCTTTCCTTTTTCAAACAATAAATGTCAGTCTCCTGCAGAACACTTTGATTTATGCTGAAGAACCAAACTGCAACTGAAACCAAAAAAGTCTTAAAGTAGAAGGGTTCATTCCAGAAATGCTTCTGTAGTACTTCCTACCCCCAGTCTCTTCAGTGGGTAGAGCTCCTAAGCCAGACATACATCTCCAAGGATGTATCATGGTCAAGGCGTTGGCCATTATGTCCAGTGTGGTGGCTCAGCAAGAACAAGACCCTGTAGCATCACAGAAAATGGAGCTTGGCCAGACACCATGGTCCACAAAAGAGATGGAGCATCTGAACTTGAGCACCTGTGGGACTGCCCTGTTGCAGTTCACACTCAAAATTTGGGTTATCAAATAAAATTTCTCCATTTTTCATTTTTAACCAAAAAGTCAAAATGCTCCATAGGAGAGGGACAGTACCATTATCTAGATGACACTTGTTCCCTCAGATGTATTTTAAATTTAATACTTCCCTTCCTTGCTGTGTTTCTACTAGGATAATTCAGAAATCATTTTGTTTAATAATGTTTCAGTTAATAGCAGTGAGTAGATTATGATGTATTTGAATCCATTCATCATTTGATTTATTCCAGTTTACCTGACTGACACTGGCCGCATCTACTTGAAACCCTGACTGCTCAGTAGTCCGTGACTACTGCGCAGTAGCATTGTGTGGCAGGAAGCTTGACACAATGCTCCTGGGCAGTAGTCACAAGCTACTGCACAGCCAGCATCACAAAACAGCCATTTTTAGGTGTGACTCCACAGTAACTAGTTACTGCACAGTCATTTAGTATTGGTTTATACAAGTACGAAATCCCTGCTCAGTAACAACTGCATAGTCTACATCTCATGTAGACGTGGCCACTGAGAGTCAGATTCTGATCTGATATAAATCTTTGTAGTTTCACTGGTAGCAGATCAGGGGAGGAAAGGAATTAAAAAGTTTTGAAGTTTTTGTTTTTTTTTTACAATTTAGCTCAAATGAAGGAAATCCACAAACATTTTCTTAAGGTCACTTGTCACTATTTTCAATGGATGAGACCAGCAATGCTCAACCCCTGGCCCACAGACCAAATCCAGCACATGGAGCCATGGCACCTGGCTTGCAGGGTTCCCTGTGGGTCAAGAAATTTGGTGGTGGGAAAGTGATGTCAATTAACACTGCCATCCCTACCCCACTGCCAAGTTTTCAAGTCCCATGCAGCTGGCTCAGGGCCCAGTCTGGGCCACTGCCACATGATCATATCTAGCCTAGCTGAGCCAAGTCATTGCTAGGCAGCCAAGGGTAAGGCTGGGCTGGGCCTTTTCCATGCAGCTGGATCCAGGCCCTCCCAGCGTGGCTGAATTGGGGTTGGGTGGACCCCACTCTGTGTGCAGCTAGATCACTGGGCTGGCTACTCCTGGCATGGTCAGAATGGATGTGGGTTGTTGCTGCACCCCTTGTGCCAGATTAGGCCCTCACTGTGCCTGCTCTGCATGCCAGATTGGGCCCAACAGCTGGATCTGATCTGTGGACAGCCTGGGCACTGCCCACCTGACCCATGGCACAAAAATGTTGGGCACCACTGGATGAAACTATACTTCTGAAGATTGTCTAGAAACTGACTTAATTTAAGTGTTCTCCAGTAAAATCTACTGATGGGACATGGGGTTGGACTTTTCTGTGTAGACAGGTGGCTACATTTTTTAAGGATAATGCTTCCTTATTTTAACAGGTTCCAGTGATTGCTGTTATGACATCAGGTGGAGGCCTCAGAGCGATGACTTCCATGTATGGCCACCTTTTATCTCTCCAGAAGCTGAATCTTTTGGACTGCACAACTTATATCACTGGGACATCTGGTTCCACATGGTGAGGCTAAAAATGCTTTAGGGTTTTTTTTGTTATATTACTAGAATGAATGGCTATGTGCAGTGGTGCTCAAACTTTTGGCCCCGTGGGCCAGGTGGGTGGTACATAAATGCATATCTCATTGTTAATGAATTACTCTAGTTAACTGCTAAAACCCAATGGAGTTAGCTATTTAAAATAAATTCCATTTGGGATTGCTAATTCTCACAGTTTTGTTTCCTTTTTACCACTGTCCTTCTACAAGAATGAAAATAATTTTAGAAAAACTTAAAATCTATTGATACAGAAGTTCTGCTCAACAGCAAGATGGTATCTGCTCCTCCCTACTATTTTTGCATATTCCCAGCTGAGGCCCTGTTTTAAACAAACATGTTGCTTAGACTTACTCCAGAGTTTTAGCAGGGGAGCCAAACAATATATTTGAAAAAGTTAAAATTCACTGTCTTGTACAGGAATACTTCCACTAGACAATTGGTTTCAGATTAAATTATAGTAGATTTTGCATTGTCAGGTATTACCAGAAATGTCTGTATTATCAGAACAATTTGCCTTGCATTGCATTTGCTATGCATTTTCATTGTCAGAAATTTTCCTTTGTCAGAAATACCCCCGAGATATTTTTCTTGGATCTTGTTCAGACCAGTAGATAAGAATT
Organism: Alligator mississippiensis; assembly: GCF_030867095.1. NCBI lineage: Eukaryota > Metazoa > Chordata > Crocodylia > Alligatoridae > Alligator > Alligator mississippiensis. The sequence goes on along the minus strand of NC_081825.1, from coordinate 238,717,302 downwards.
GGTTGAGGATGTGAAAGTGATGTGAAACTTGGGGGGAAGTGATTATGACATGATTGAATTCATGATTCTAAGATGGGGAAAACATGAGGTCAACAAAAGATGCTGGATTTCAAGAGGGCAGATTTTAATTGACTCAGGGACATACCAATTTAGGTACTGTGGGGAGACAGACTGAAGAATAAGGCAGCCCAGGGGGGCTGACAGTTTCTAAGTATTGGAAGCTCAAGAATAAGCTATTCAAGCATGATAGAAAAACAAGAAGAATGGCAGGAGGCTAACGTGGCTTCACAAAAAGCTTTGTGGATGCCTCAAACTAAATAATACATATAGGCAATGGAAGGAAGTTCAAGTCACTAAGGAAGCATATCAAGTAACCTCAAAAACTTGCAAGGACAAAATCAGGGAAGCAAAGATAAAAAATAAGTAACACTCAGCAAAGGAAATTAATGGCAAGGTCTTTAAATATGTTGGTCAGGAAAGAAAGACTTAGGAAGTTGTGGGTTCACTACTAGATAGCTAGGGTGAGCTACTTAAAGAAGATGCAAAAAAACTGCTATGTTGCCTCAGGCTTCACACAGACAAGCCACAACCAACTGCTAACAAAAATTATGTAGGCAAGAAAGAGGAAAAGTTTTGGGTTATGATAATGAAAAACAATGTCAGAGAGCTTTTGATGAGTTTGAATGAATTTAAGTGTGCAGAGCCTGATGAACTTCATCCCAGGGCATTGAAAGAAAGTGCAGAAGGAATCTTGGAGTCATTGGGAATAATATTTATAGGCTAGAGACAGATATTACACATAAACTGATTTAAGTGATCAGAAACTGGTTTAAACCTGTAACAGAAAAGATGTTCAGTGCACATAAACCAGTTTGAAAATGTGTGAAACTGGTTTGAGATAAACCTGGTTGAATGTAGTATCAGATTGAATTGATTTGGGTCAAAACGGTTTATGCAATGTCTGTCCCAGACTTGCTGTTTTAAGTTTAACCAGACTCCCCCAGCATCCTGGCATGCTCTTTGGGCTGGATAGGGCTCTCTGCTACATAGCAGAGCTAGCCCCTCCTGTTTGCTCCCTGGCTGCAGCTCCAGCAGAGACTACAGGCATCTGCCTGGCTTCCCGCTGCTCCCCTGCTCCCCTCTGCCTTACACAGACACCTCTCAGTGTTAAGCAGGCATCACCCCTCCCCTCTGCCTTACACAGACACCTCTCAGTGTTAGCTAGCAGACCACATGCTGGCTATGGCCCATGCTATGGGAGACAAGGCAGGCAGGACAGTGCCACTTAAGGCTTTAGGAGCTAATCAATAGGTCAGCCAACCCTCCATTCCTTCTTTGGAATAAGTTGCTTAAGAAGAGCTTAAACCAATGAGAGAGGCTGTTGTTTTCTGATGGGATGATAAATGCTGATAACAGAGCTGATAAATGCTCTGTTATTAAGTGGGGGGAACCCCTCCATAATTAGAATGTCCTGCTGGGGCTTGGCTGAATCCCCCCCCCCCCCAGCTCAGCATTGTAGAAGGGAGGGAGGGCTGCTCTAGCACCTCCCAGCTTGTAGCCTGAGCCACTGCAGGCATGTGCCTGCATTTCTGGGATGCCTGGACGGTTACAAACTGATGTATCCTAGCCTGGTTAGACTAACCTGCAAAGATTGAATCAATTCAGGCTCAGGCTTTTTGAATGTCTGTCCCTAGCCATAAAGTTCTGGGAAGCAGGTAAGATTCCAGAATCCTGACAAAGGGTCAGCATAGTGCCTCTCTTTAAAAAAGGCTAAAAGGAGGACCTGGGGAATTATACACTGGTCAGCCTGACTTCAGTACCCACAAAATTGCTGCAGAAAATTATAAAGAAGTCAGTTTGTGATCATCTGGAGGAGGAAAACCAGGGACATCATCCTGCCACTTTACTCGGCCTTAGTGAGGCCTCAGCTGGAGTATTGCATCCAGTTTTGGGTCCCCCACTTCAGGAGGGATGTGAATAAGCTTGAGAGTGTCCAAATGAGAGCTACCTGCATGATCAAAGGCCAAGAGATCAAACCTTATGAGAAGAGGCTGAGGGACATGGGACTCTTTAGCCTGGAGAAGAGCAGGCTCAGGGGGAACTTGGTGGCAGCCTATAAGTATATAAGGGGGGTGCACCAGGATCTGGGAGAACAGTTGTTTACCAGAGTTCCCCAAGGGATAACAAGGTCTAACACCACAAACTTCTGGAAGGCCAATTTAAACTGGACATAAGGAAAAACTTCTTTACAGTCTGAGTGTCCAGGTTCTGTTACAGACTCCCCCCAGAGGTGGTAAAAACACCTACTCTGAACTCATTCAAAAGGCATTTGGATGCTTATCTTGCTGGGATTATTTGACCCCAGCACACCTCCTGCCTATGGCAGCGGGGCTGGACTCAATGATCTTATGAGGTCCCTTCCTGCCCCTAATGTCTATGAAATCTATGAAAAGCTTATTATGAAGAGTCAGCATGGATTTATTGAGAACAAATCGTGCCAAAACAACTTGATCTTCTTTGAAAAAGTAATTAGTTGTGTGGATTACAGGGAAGGCGGTGGACATAGAATACTTGGACTTTAATAAGCCTTTTTATAAAGTCTTACCTGACCTCATAAGCAAATTGGGGCAATGTGAGCTAGATAAATTTTACTTCAAGGTGGATACGTGGATACCATGTGTTGCCACCCACTCAAGCCTGGGTTACAGAGGCGATGCTTTTGGTCCCCTCCATGTTGGGGGGGGGGGGGAAGAGGGTGGTCATGACCACAGTCACGGTCACTCCAGGTGGCGGGAGTGGGGTGCGGCATCTAGGGCTCCCCCAGTGCAAGTCATAGCATGAGCCATAGCCCCACTGTGCCTGGCCTGAGCACGGGCAGGCTAAATTGCATAACGAGGCTGCACGCCACCGATGCACTGTGACGCTAGTGTATGCTCCCTGCTCGATGCCTGGGAGCATTATAATGAAACTCGCTGAGTGCTAAGTGGAATCAGGTATGAATTTAAAATGAGCATTACAGTGAAATAGTGCTAAACAAAACAGCATTAAGTGGGGGTGTCTGTATTTTCATCTGTAATAAAAATATTTACATATAGTTGGGTACCTTTTTTTTTAAATTTCCTGATGATAGGAAATTTAGTGTTCAACTAATGAAACAAGGATTCCCATAAACAGAGAGAGGAACACTTTAAGTGGGGTACCCTGAACATTAGTGGTCAGAGTGGAGGTGGGTGGAAGTATCTTCCGGCATCTCTAAACCAAAGCCAGTGGAGGCCAGCAAGGGTATACCAGGAAACAGATCACTCAAGATCAGTGGGATTCAATCTTTTGGCCCTGTGGGCCAGATGAGGAGCACAGGGCCAATCTGTGGTCTGGATCAGACCCTGTGAGCCAGGATCAGGCCCACACTCCAGTCTTGGTTGGCCCCCAGGTACCAGGATTGGGCCCCACATTGCCCCCATGAGTGGGGATTGGGCTAGGGGCCCTGCATCACCTGTGCCCAGCCACATGTGCTGGGAATAGGCCTGCGTTGCCTCTGTCTGGCTGTACATGCCAGGATTTGGTTCCAGTGCCCTATGTCACCCCTGTCTGGCCCTATGCACCAGGAAGGGGCCCTGCACTGCCCTGTGTGCTCTAACACACAGGCCCATGGGTTTTCCCATGGACTTGTGGTGAACCCTGTGGATTGGATGACATGGTTTGGGGGCCAGAACTGCCCTGGAGGCCAGGGGTTGAGCACCCCTGCTCTAGATGTACCCTGTTCATATGCTCTCCCTCTAAAGCATCTACTATTGCCACTCTCAGAGACAGGATACTGGGCAAGATGGACCATTGGTCTGACCCAGTATGGCACTCCTCAGTAGTGTAACTAAGGTGGGGCAACTGGGGCAGCAGTTCTGGGGGTGGGTTCAGGGGTGGTTTTTGCAGGGGTACAGAAAAGTAGCATCAGCTGCCGTGGTTGTACCAGCAGCACTGGGAACCAGAAGTTGATGCTGTCCTACATGCCATGCTGCCGTGTTATGTCTCTGGTATTCATATTCTTACATTAGCACCTAAATCCTAATCCCACTAAAGTCAATATAAAATCCCCATTGATTTAACGGCATAAGCTTCACCACTCTGCACCTGTGCTTCCCCCTCTATAAAATAGGAACAGAAATGGATGAGATAAGGACCAAACCAAGCCTTCAGATCCAAATACCTCCAAACATTTTTGGGGCAGATTGGACCTATATCTGAATACTGCAGATCAAGCCCATCTATTTTATATTCTCCCCTGCCACCCGATGTTGATGTTTAGTTTTTTAACACTTATAAAATGCTTTGAAATTGTTGAATGGAAGATGCTAGGTAAATATGTAGCGTGTGTATATATATATATATATATATATATAGATATAGATATAAAACATGGATTATTGTTTTGTTAACTTTTCATCTCTCTATTCTTCAGGACCATGACAGATCTGTATGGAAATAGCAACTGGTCAGAGAAAACTCTGGAAGGGCCATTAAAAGAAATAAAGAAACAAGTGACAAAATGCAAGCTAAATATTATATCCATACAGCGCCTGAATTATTATCACAAGGAGTTAATTGAAAGGGTAAAAGAGGGGCTCTTCTCTTCTTTTACGGCACTGTGGGCACTTATTCAGGAAATGTTTTTACATGATGAGGTATGTACAATTCTTCCATGAGTATTTTCCAACTATGTCAATCTTTCTCAAACACAAGGATATACAGTCCTAGGGGCATGTGGCAAACTGATGGATATGCAAAAGGAGGGAATGAAAAAGCAGAAGACGGGAAAGGAGAAGTATACATGGAGAACAGGGAAGACAAGAAAATGAAGAATATTCTATATTATCTCTTAAGCCATTGGAGAGGTTACAGTGACATAAAGTGTTACTTTTTTCTAATCCATAACATGAAATCATAACAATACACAGCAGCATAACAACCTTAAGAAAGAGTACTGTATACAATCCCAGAAAGTTTGAGAGCCAGTGCGTTATTCCATATCTAAGGAAAATCCTTTTTTTTAAATTTTGGGTCTTCAATTGTATTTTATGTATGGACACAAACCTAGGATCCCAAAATGCAAATACTCAGCATTGTAGGTGGATAGAGTTCACTGGGATGTCTAAGTGACTTAAAAGGCTCAGTTCTATTTTCAAAAGTGACTTAGGAGCCTAACATCAAGATTTTTGGAAGCTTCTAACGAGCTTTGGGTGCCTGAGGCATCTTAAATAACTAGGTTTTCAGAAAGTGCTGAGCAATCACCTTATACAGATGTCTCAGTCAGGCACTAAAACTCTGAGGAACAGAAATCACTATTTATTCTTTAAATCTTGGCCTAAGCCTCCTTAAAGGCCAATAGAGCTGAGATGCCTAAGTCACTTCTACCCAGGAGGACTTTTACAATCTTTTCTCTGATGCCTGATGAAGGATGTTCGTGCCCGAAAGCTTGCAATTAAAGAATTTTTTTTTTGCAAAAATCTTGTTGGCTTAATAAAAGATATCACCTCTACCATGAGCCCTGATTGCTTAAGTCACTTAGGTGCATTTGAATGTATAGCTATGCAGAAAGCATTGGCACACAAGTTTAGAAGCTGCTCTGAAAATGTGTCCAACAAGTTTCTTTTTCCAGGTATTAACAAGTTTGTTTTCTGTGATTATCCAGGTATGTCTGTCAGCACCTTCATCTGACTGGATTTCAGATTGTTTATTTTGTCATTTCTGTCTTTCCGGTTAGCCAAATAAGCATAAACTCACAGATGAGCGGCAGGCTGTGGATCAGGGTCAGAACCCCCTGCCTTTCTATGTTGCCCTCAATGTTAAAGATGAAGTCAGCACTTTTAAGTTTAGAGGTAAGACTTGAAACACCTCCTTCTCTGGCTGAGGGAAATCATCTGCTTCTATGAAGCAGAGGGACTTGAAGAGATTTTGGCAAAAAAATAAATAAAAAAAATTCCTGCTAAACTGTAACTAAGGTGGGCTTACTCACTGGAGTGCAGAAGGATGACATGTCTCTAGCTGTTGTGTGCTTATTACTGTTGAGGATGATAGGAAGGATGCTCTAATTCAGGGGTCCCTAATCCCCAGCCAGTAGGCCAGCTCCAGCTCCTGGGGCGGTGTCATTTAGCCTGCAGGGCTCCCTGTGGGTCCAAAAATTTGGTGGCACCACTCCCTGGCTGCCAGATATCCAGATTTATGGGGAACCCTGGGTCCTACATGCTAGATTAGGGTACATGAGGCTGGGCTGGGGCAGGGCTGGGTGCTTGGGGTCTGATCCTGGCCTGTGGGAACAAGGAGTATGCTGCCAGGCCCCAGGGCCTGATCCTGGTGCGTGGGACTAGGCAGGAGAGATGCAGGGTCCCGGGGCCCAATCCTGGCATGTAGGGTGGGTGGGCATGGGCTACCTGGGCAAAATCCCTGCATGCGATGACAGAGCAAGGACCCAGGGTGTGATTCCAGTCAGAGTACAGCTCGATCCCAGCTTGGGGGAGCCAGCTGAAGCTGCCCAGGGCCCACTCCTGGCATTCATGGCTCCATCTGGCTCATGGATTGGCCCTACACTACTCATCTGACCTTCAGGGCCAAAAGCTTGAGCACCACTGCTCTAACATAATGTAATTGGCAGGACCCTTGCTTTTGGACTCAGACAATAGTGAATCCAGGAACAGGGCAAGACAGGTGATGTTCTCCTGTCACTTTGGCTGCGCTGTGCATGTGCAATGAGCTCTGTGTTCACTGCCTAATAGGGGTGTGCGAAGCAGGCCCTATTCGATTTGGATTCAGATTCGGCCCAAATCAGGAACAGTGATTCAATTCGTTGATTCGGATCACTGTTCCTGATTCAATTCGGCCAAATCCAAATCTGAAGATTCAATGCGGATTTGGAGAATCAGCGATTTGGACATAGACGCAACTTTAAAAGTTTTTTCTATATACCTCATGGTAGCAGGTGTGGCTCGTGATCACTGCAGTGCTGGGGCACATGGAGAGTCCAACAGGAGTGTGGGGGAGCCCTCCATGTGCTTGGCTGTGAACCTAGAAGTGGACTGGAAGTACTTCCGGTCCACTTCCGGGTCCACTGGGGAATGTCCTGAGTGGCCCCCCCACACCCTCCAGCTCAGCAATCGGCCACAGGGGGACCCTAGGTGGCCCTGCTAGACCCAGGAGGCACCAGTCGCCAAGACGGAGAGGTAGGGGGGGCGAGGAGCCTGGTGGACCTGGAAGTGGACTGGAGGTGCTTCTGGTCCACTTCGGGGTCTGCTCCCGAGTGCACTAGGAAGCCCCCCATACTTCTGTGGGATGCTTCATGCACCCCAGCATTGCAGCGTTCACGAGCTCCTGCTACCTAGAGGTATGTAGAAAAAATATTTAAAGCTGTGTCTGTCCAAATCTCTGAATCTTTCCGAATCTCTCTGAATCAATTCAGAGGGTTCCTATTTGATTCAGAGAGATTGAAGTGTCCTCTGATTTGATTTGGATTCAGAGATTCGGTCACTGAATCAGGCTGAATCTCTGCCAAATTGAATCAGGGACTGAAGCTTCTGCCTAGTTAGTATGGGCTCCTGCTGGAGCTTATAGTTCACCAACTGGGTGGTGGTGGTGGAGGGAGGCGGGGTGTTTTGTAGCCAGAGCCCCCTGCTTTTACATGGCTCTGGAGCTCAGGTGGTGAATGTTGTTGTTGTTCACCCTGACCCTCCCTCCTGAAGTGAAATCCTGGTAAAAATTAAATGGTGGTATTTCAGCTCCCAATAAATGAGGAATAAGTTATCTATGGGAGTATAAGAGCATGCACACAGGCAGTTACCACAGAGCAGCTGACACACAGCCATCTCGTTTTATCTCATAGTAAATAGTTTGGCTCTGCCCTTCTCTACCTCATGTCTCAGTGGCACATCTCTCTAAAAATGGGGATAGGGCTTCCTGACTTCACTGGGGTGCTGGGAAGATTAATAATTTTGAGTTATACGGATATCTCTCTGATGACAGTGCATTGCTATTTCTAGAGATACAGGTGAAAGGGTAGGCTATTTATTTCTAGAAACGAAATCTGGGCTTTGGAGTAATTCTGAGGTCCAATTTTTTGAAAACCTTGACCTGAGTGTCTAGTTTAATTCAGGTTAATACATAAGGCTTCAACAATGGATCTCCCAACTTTGTTCCTGAAAAACTGAAAAAGTCAGTTCATTCTCCATGTGCATCATCTCTCTGTTTTTATAGACGTGGATATGTGATTTGGGTTATAAGCTATAGTCAGCCCCGAGCAGCTGAGAACACCATATTTTCTTTAATGAATTGCTGTATCCATTGATATAAGTGTCATTCCCTTTCTCCATGCTCTGTGCATTATAATAAACATCTTTTGTGTCAATCCTTTTATAGAATGGGTGGAGTTCTCACCTTATGAGGTGGGATTCCCAAAATATGGAGCCTTCATTCGCTCAGAAAATTTTGACAGTGAGTTCTACATGGGGAGGCTGGTGAAGAAGTTCCCAGAGTCCCGGATCTGCTATTTGGAAGGTGACATTTATTAATGGAAAATAACCTAATGAAAAAATGTGGTTGTGAATAGCCGGTGGCTAATGTGCTGCAGTACGAATTAGCTAAATCAGGCCAAGTTTACTTCTGAACCAATGAAGTTCAAAATTGCCAGAGCCCAAATCATCATTCAGACCGTAACCCTAACCCTCAACCGCAACATCAGTTCTTTCCTGTCACATCTGCCTATTCCCTGCCCAGCAATTATTGATGTATTTCATTCCCCATATCAGCTTTGCAGCCCCCTGACACATTTAAGCCCCTTGTTCCTCAGTGTGCCTTTGCATCTCCTGCAGCTCGAGGAATCTGTTGTTCCCTCTGAGGCAGGGGTGGGGAAGAGGTGCAATGTAGGGCTGTGCAAAGCTTTGGGTGCTGATTCAATTCAGAGGAGATTCAGCCTCATTCGGTGGCTGAATCTGTGAATCCCAATTGAATCAGGGGAATCAATTAAAAGGTCCAAATCCATTTGAAGCTCTTTGAATTGATTCAGAAAAGATTTGGAGAGCTTTGGTGATTTGGGCAATCCCTGCTCGCTGCCACAGGGAGATGGACCCGGACTCCATGCTGGTAAGTAGGGGCGGGGAAGGGGAGGCTGGAAAGCGGGGGGAAGCCATGGGGCCAGGCCCCATTCCCCTGCCTGCTTCCCCAGCTCCTCTGAGCACCCCGATCCCCTCCCACTCCCCCATACCCACCGCCCATGGCTGCCCTGTTTGTCCCAGCTCCCGGTTGTTTAAAAAAAGGCCCCGACTCACCAGATGCTACCAGGTACGGGGGTGATCCCTGCTGCCCCCTGCTTCCCCATGCCATGTTGGGGGCTCTGCCATGAGCCCCCCAACCCCTGCCCGCTCTCTCAGACCCCCTTGGCTGCCCTGCTTGCCCCAGCTCCTGGCCCTTTAAACCTTCCCCCACCAAAACCCCTGACTCACTGGCTGCTGCAGCAGCTTCAGGGTTTTGAGGGGCTCGTGGAAGAGCCCCCCATGCAGCGTGGGGCAGTGGGGATTGGCCCTCGCTGGGCAGGAGCTGGTGAGACCAGGATTGGGTTGTTTTTGTTTTTTTTTCCCTAAAGGGCCAGGAGCTGGGGCAGGCAGGGCAGCCGTGGTAGGGAGGGAGGCTGAGAGAGTGGGTGGGGGTTTAGGGACTCGTGCCAGAGTGGGGCAGTTGGGGGCAGTGGGGATCGCCCTCCAAACTGGCAACAGTTGGTGAGTGCGGGCTTTTTTTTCCCAAAGAGCTGGGGCTAGGCAGGGCATCTATTGAGAGTGGGCGGGGGATGGGGCCTGTGTGATTCAGAGATTCAGCTGATTTGGCAGCAGCCAAATCTCTGAATCATATTTGGCCAAATCGATTCGGGACAGTGATTAGACTTATTGAATAGAATGATTCGAATTATTGAATCGAATCACTGTCCCCCGAAGCAGCTGAATCCGAATTGGCTACAAATACTAGCTGCTTCACACAGGCCTAGTGCAACGGTCTTTTTTTTCCACTGGAGAGGGTAGATTAGCCTCACGAGCTGTTACCACTCTGTGGGCATGTCTACACAAGACACTTTACTTGAGATTAGAGCTAATTACTATGCAGTAAGCATCACTATCTACACATGCAGATGCTTACTGTGTGGTAATTTGCTCTTATCATGAGTAAATTTGCTTCCTGCAAATGCAAGTTGCAAATTTACTCTTGATTACTTACTGCATAGTAGCACACGTAAAGATGGCTGACTGGGAGCAAATGTGCTTCCAGTTAGCAGGACAGTAGGGGCAGGAGATTGCTGCCTGCTGCCAGGGTGGGCTCTGCCACTGGAGCCCAGACTATGTCCCCCTGTCCTGGCAGCAGGGAGCTCCCAGCCCCTGCTCCCTGATCATGAAGCAGAGGCTAGGAGCTCCCTACTGCCAGGGCAGGGGGACATTGTCCCCACCCAGGCTCCAGTGGCAGAGCCTTCCCCAGCAGCAGGCAGCTCCCAGGAGCAGGGAGCAATGTCCCAGCCCCTGCCAGGACATAGCAGTCTTTTGGCCCCATGCTCCCTGCCAGCCCCTGGGATAGCACCCAGGGGGAGCCTAGAGCTCCCTTCAGCTGCTGCAGGGGCCCGGTACAGGGCTGCAAGGAATGGGAGTAGTCTGCTGCTAGGAGAAGCAAATCTGCTCCTGCATCCCTGCACGTGTACCCAGGAGAGTTTATTTTAGAATACTTTATTCTAGAGTAAACTGCTTCAGGATTATTTGCATGTGTAGATGTCTCCCATTTCCCAGCCCTGGGTAGGGGGGAAAGAGAAAGACCTCAAGGGGAGGAAGGAACTATATAGAGCTACTGGGCTCTTTCTGTCTTCTCTTCCTCCTAGAAAAGGGTATTAGCTGCCCCCTCTGCTCTGCTTCTAGCCAAAAATTTGGCCCTGCTACTGAGGGATATGAGGGAGCTCAGTCAACCTCCCACAGCAACCCTGATTGGCTGGTCTATGCAGAAGATAGACAAGAGGGAAAGGGATTTTTCTAGGAAGGGCTGAAGTTTGAGAGGTCTAGAGCTTCTCGCACCATTAACTGGTTCCGACAGGGCCAGTCTTAACGCATCAGCATTATGCCAGATCTCTGCCAGTCTTCACAGCCAAAGTCCCAGACTTGCTGTGTAATGAAAAATACAACATTATAGCACAGTCAACTCAGATTTAATGTGTTCTTGATGTAAGGAAAACATAGGTGAGGTATAACCCACTGGATAACTTGAGTTCATGAAAAGTTTTTTCCATGTGGTTGGACTTACAGGTCTCTGGACTAATGTCTTTACTCGGAATTTGTTGGATGGCTTATTCTGGTCTTCAAATCCAGAAGAATTTTGGGATCGATGGGCCAAAGACATGATAGATATGGGTGAGAGTTTCCAGGTTATTTTTATTCTTGACTAATGGCATAGTGACATACATTAAGAAGACAGAGGGAAGATACATTCCTGTTACTTTGGCTGCTGAGTCCTCATAAACTCTTCCTAGACACCAGTGTATTACCTGTGTGTTTTTATGTCTCTGTAGTTATTACAGGTTTCCCTCGCCAACCATGGTTTTGCCAACCATGGTTTTCAGTATCCGCGGTTAATATTCTGTATACCATTTTGGCTATCACGGTATACAGTTTTGAGTAACCACGGTTTTCTGTGGCTGTGCATCAACCCACCAACCCCCCTGGCCTTGCTCATGCCTCTCCTCCCCAACCCATCACCCTGCAGTTCCTGGTCCCCCAGCTGGAGGTGCCTGCCAGCCCTGCTGGAGGTACGTGCAGTGGTGGGGAGCTGCCCTACCCATGGTGGCTGGGAACAGCAGGCCCAATCACCACTGTTCCCTGCTGCCCTGCTATCCTCCCCTGGCACCCAGCGTGGCAGGGAGCAGAGAAGTCGTGTGGGGATCTCTTCACCCACTGCTGCTCGCCCCGCGCTGCCCTGGCAATGTGCCTTCTGTGCCTGCTGTTGGTTTGAGGGGCACAGCCCTGCGCCACTGCACTCAGTGCAGCCTGGTGTGCAGGAGGTGCATTGCCAGGGCAAAGTGGGGTGAGCAGTGGCGGGTGAGGAGATCCCCACATGGCTTCTCTGCTCCCTGCCGTGCCGTGTCACATGGGAGGGAAGCACGGCAGCAGGGAACAACAGCCCCAGCTGGGCTGGGTCATGGGACAATCCGAGCCTGGTGGCTCATCTGGGGGTGCAGGAGGGTGGCTCCCACTGCCACTGATTGTCCCATGACCCAGCCCGGCCGGGGCCTTATCCGCAGGCTGCTGACCAGGCAATTGCATGCCACTGGAGGCATGGACCACCCCACTAATTAAAGTTAAGTAAAAATTATTTTTATACACTATACTGTACAGTATTCAAGTCCCTAACCCCATTTTCCCATAAGCCTTTAGTTTTACCAACCATGGTTTTGCCAACCACAGGAACTTTCTGGAACCTAACCCCTGCGGTTGGCGAGGGAAACCCGTATCAGTCAATCTTCCAGTATAGTTTTCTCTTACATCAGATGTACTCTAATCCCATTGTGGTATTATGCAAATCTTCTTCTGAAAGACGTGGTCTTTGTTCTGCATTGAGGGCATGTAGGACAAGAAGCCATCAAACAGGCAAACAAAATATTAGGGGTTATAAAAAGGGAATTGTAAACAAAATGGAAAGTATCATTATTCCCATTATAAATCCATGATGTGTCCACACCTTTAATACTGTGCCTAGTTCTGGTCTCCGCACCTCAGAATGGGTATAGAAGAATTAGGGAAAATACAGAAAAGGGCAACAAGGATGATTAGTGGTATGGAGGGGCCCTCACATGAGGAGAGATGAAAGAGGCTAGACCTATTCAGTTTATAAAATATGTTTGAGGGGGAGCATGATAAAGGTTTACAAAATACTGAATGCTGAAGAGAAAGTGTATAGGAGTTTATTATTTACTGTGTCTCAGAGCACAAGAACTACTAGGTCATAGTAAACTAGTAGGTAGTAAGTTTAAAATTAACAAAAGGAAGTTCTTTTTCATACAGTGGGCGTGTCTACATGTGCATTTACTGCACAGTAAGTTACTGTGGTTTTTTGGCTGGTGTCTATATGTATAGGCATTACAGCGCAGTATGGCTGTGTGTGTACCGACTAGGGAGTAAAGTTATTCCCAAATTAGTCCACACAAACAGGATTACTGTGCATTAAGGTATCTATATGTGCCTTACTGTGCAGTAACTACTTGGAAGTAAAATTGCTACCTGCATGATGCAAGTAGCGATACTGAGTTAGCGTAAGTTGCCATAGTTACTGTGCAGCCTGAGAACACACAGGTGTAGACACATGCCCGTACTGCACAGTAATTTTTGGTTGATGGTGCATGTGTAGATGTGTCCACTGTGTAACTGAAGTGTGGAACTCATTGCCACCAGATGTTGTGGAAGCTGGCAGTTTAGCCAGATTCAAAGAGAGAGAGGACAGATTTTTGGAGGGATGGTACATTAGTAGCTGTTGAGTGTTGGGGTTAGGGGTACAGCTTCTGAATCACAACTTCCTAGACCTTAAATCCTGCTTGTCCAACATGTGGCCGCCAATCCATATTCTGTGGCCCATGGTGCTGCGATGGGAAACGAAAGTAAATGCTGTTTACTTTCGTTCTCACCCCTTGTCCCTCTCCCAGCCCCTCAGCAGCTTCCTAATGGCTGCTGAGGGGCTGGGGAAGGGACAAGGTTCCCACCTGCATCGCATCAGCTTGATGTTGCTGATGCAGTCTGGCTTCTCCCCTCCCCCTTCATTTCACTGTCCTGTCCTAGCCCTGCCCCTCCCTTCCGCATTTGCATGCTGGCCCCGCCCTGTGCCGTCGCACCGGCCATGTGGGCTGGAGCAGGTCACGGTACAGTGGGCGGGTGGGTGCAGGGGTGCGGATGCTGGCGTGGAGGGATGCTGTAGCTGCAGGACCACGGGAGATGCTGGTGCCGCTGCTGCTGTGGCTGTGGCTGTCGGGGCTGGAAGCTGGCACCACTCCCACTTCCCCACATCCCCCCCGTGCCCGCAGACATCACACTGGGGGTGGTGAGTCACAGGCCCTGGGGAGGGAGGGAGCCCTGCCGGTCGGGGTTGGGCTGCCCAGGGGGAGAGGGAGCAGGGGGGTGTCCCTGCTCATCCCGCACCCCCCTGTAGGTTCCCCACATGTCCCCCTGGCTGCTGAGCCCAGGTGCGCAGGTGTGGGAGCATCCTCAAGGCCGCTCAGATGGCAGGGAGGACACGGCGCGGTCAGGTGGCGCCCCTTGACCTCTGCCTGCCCCCCCAGGCCACGGCTGGACTGGACAGGCCGCGCAAGCGCCTGCTCCTGCCGGCCCACTGGGTGATAAAAAGTTCATGATCTGGCCCCACATTCAAAAAGGTTGGACACCCCTGCCTTAAATGCTGCAGGTTGTGAGAGGAATAGTGGAAAAAAATCCTGGTCATACCTGTTGCACTTATAACGTGGGTTTTTAAACCTAGTGCTTTAAGAATTGACGCAACACTTGGTTGATTAATAGCATAAAGTCCTGCTTTAATAATTACCAACAAGCCACAAAACTAAATGACAGAAAAAAGATTATTTCCCAATATAAAATGAGCTATTACAGAAAGTCCTAGTACATATTTAGCTGCAGCAGTGTTTTCTCACCAATGCAGGTAGGGAGGCTGGTTCAGTTTTGCAGCCTTCACAGAGCATGGGTTCTTCACTCATGGGCTGGGTGCAGGGTGGCTTCTTGATCTTCCCTGGACTGCATACCATGCTGGCAGTTCTGTCTTGCTTTTTAAACTGTTTTAATTGTATAGCTTCAAAGCATTTTTCCTTGATGGTTGGTCGATTAAAGTCCAAACAAAAAAGGGAGGAAAAGAGTGACCATCACATTACAATTGTTAAACTGCCTGGCTTTTTTTTGGATTTGTCTAGGTGTGAAGACTTACGTTTCTGGCAGCCTCTGACTAGCTCGGCAATTAAATTTGATGGTTCTCCAGTGGCCAAACGGGGTGCTAAGAGGCATTGGTTACCAGACCTGTCTTTGGGTATTTGTTTATCAATGGGGCAAATTTGCAATAGCTTGGACCAGTGATGATCTATTTACAAAACTTCAGACAGGCATTGAATGACAGACATTTGTAACACCTTAGACATTGGATGCCTGTTTTGAGAAATGTGAGCATGTCACGTACAGGACATTTGCCCTCTATTCAGTGCACCTTTTACAGGTTTTGTTTGAAATGCATATTTAGTCTTGTGTCTTTAGTTGCTAGTTCAATTGAAATGTATATGTAGCTTCCTTTCCTTTTCCAGTTACATTGGCTCAGCCTTTCTATCTTTTGCTCCTTAGCTTAGATATACACATGATGAGTATGTCTGGTCTTTGCCAACAATTTTCCAATTGGACTCTGATACCATTGTATTACAGTTTAACTATTTGCCTGCCACTTTGTCAACTAACTAGTATTGTGTTGCTATTTTTTATGTTTGGTAATGGCACTATGAAGTAGAATTGCTTCTTGTGGGATGCTCAGTATTTCCCTGTAGTGTCTCAGAGTCAATAGCACTGTCCTTGTTTTAATTTTTTAAAATCTTTTAAGCAATTCAAATGGAAGTTCACTCAATTATAAAGATCATGAAAATCAAATAAAAGCAACAGTAATAAAAAAGCTATTATTTCACACACCTATCAAGCCCTATTTCTGGCCCATCTTTCCACTCAATGACAATTCCAAACATGTCTCTTTAATCTCATTTTTAGGAGTAAATTTAAAAAAAGTTTTAATTTTACTTTTGACTCATTATTTCACTTAAACTGTCACTCCACAAAGGGTAAGGTTGTTAGTGATCCTTTGATCCTCAATAAGGTTATGAGGCAAACATTTGCCACTTGAAAGACAAGCAGAAGGCAGGGCAGGACTTAACTGATTCTTAAAAAACTAACTTCAGGGAGGCATCTAAGGTATCTAAGGGAACAGGCATCTGGCCCCATAGCAAGGCTTGGTGAGAATTGGAGTTAGGTAGTCTGTTGTTGGAGAGATGTCTTTGGAGATTGAGGGGGTCTCTGTAAGCCAGGACAGGCTTGTCCCCCAAGGATAACTTGAGGTAGTAGTGACTTCAGGTGCCTTTTTTAAAACAGAACAAATCTATCTTAAACTGGTTCTTTAAAATGGGATTATATGTTTGTGTTGGGGCAGAGGGGGAAGAGGGAAAGATGTGAAGACTGACAGAAGAAGCTGATATGCAAATAAAGATGACGTGATGATGATGGGATAAAGACACCTACAAGGTTTTTACAAGGTTTTTGACAAAGTTCCCTCTCACTTCCCCTTCTGTATTTCAGATAAAGAAAATAGTTCTGACATCTACTCCACTGTCATCAAACCTCCATCAACTTTGTCAGGGAAACTCTGTGAAATCTTTGAGGACATTATGACCAAGCGCCCACTACTGGGAGAGACTCATAATTTCCTGAAAGGCCTGGAATTTCACAAGGGCTATTTCCGACAGAAAAAGTTTACTGAATGGAAAGGTAATTTTAGCTAAGCATTAGTCACACTTTGGAGGGGAAAGCTCCAAAATTGTTCTAAGCGTCTGTTTCCTGAGAATTACTGCTTGAAATTATCCTGAAATAGACTCATGAATCATACTTTCTGATGTTTGAAGAGACCTGGGCTACAACAAATACTTGTGCAAGATGTTTGCCATTCTCTCTGGCATTCCTGATGTGTGCGCCGGGTCTGACCCCGGGTCGCTTTCGTCGCTCTGCACGCGGGCTGTGGCCAGCAGCCTGGGCAGGCCAGGTCGGAGAGGGAGGTTGCCGAGCTAGAATTAGGCACAGACACGTAATGGTTGATTTTAAGATTATTTTACTTACACCGAGATGGTCGTGGTGTAGGCTGAGAACTTGCTTGAGTTGCGGTTACAACAAAAAACACGAACACACGTGGAGGTTGCAAGGCTCCATGCAGACAGAACATGAACAATCACGTGGAGCTTGCTAGGCTCCACGCAGACAAACTCCGGATGTCCAGGACAAGCGCGCATAAAACTCGTCGTTACGTCTTATAGTAGGCTCCGTTCGAAGACGGGAAGAGGTGGGCGGTGGATCAGGCCGCCAAACCCCTCTGAGCGACACACAGGGTTTCTATTACCTTGCCGCGCACACCCAGAGTCCCCACGAGATGGATGCGGAGTCCTCTTCGGCTTGGGCGGAAACTGCTCAAGCCTCTTATACGGCTAGCAGGCCAATTGCTAGCCGCCACGTGTGAATAATTTAGAACTAGCCAATTGCGGGGCACGAATTTGCATACAACGAGCGGGAAACCTTTGCACCGTGCATTTCTGTGCTGCAAAGGAAATGCACCCTGCAAAGATCGCTGCAAAGTGGCGGGAACACTTCCCTGCACGCGGGTTCTCTGCGCAGCAGAACTCCACCGTGCAACGAAGCGGTATACTCACGGGGATAATTCTTAGTGCCGAAGCACACACAAAAAAAATCAGACCTTTGGGTCATGACACCTGAAAGAGCAGTTTTCTCAGGTCAAAGAACATGACTAATATCAATAATATAAAAAGGTCATTAGGCATCAGGGGAAAGTAACTGGTTTCTTTTAAATTATGAACTTGCCTGTGCATGCTGCCTTTGTTCTGCAGATGAAGCCACTCTGGAACTTCTCTTTAATCGAGTGGAACATGACAACAAAGTCCAGTGGCTGGAAATTAAACGTTCTACAAGTTCAGAGTGGATATGCAATAGAATAAGCAGAAATTAAAGAATTGATATTGAAATTCCTTGGTGAGTGAATTCTCATGATGTGTGTTAAGCAGAAGGTCAGATTAGGTGTTCATCAGGGATCCAGGTTTTCCATTTCCTATGGAAAAATGGAGAAAACTGGATTTTTACCTTTTCCCAGAAGCAAATGAGGATTTCTTACTTTACCAGACAAACCTGCAGATTTTGCAGTTGCAAAGAGCTCTCTGGAGGCTGGCAGAGTTCCAGCCTGCAAGGGGCTGTGGGGGAGCAGAAGGAGGGCGGTCAGGCAGGGAGTGCTATGTGCATTTATATGCACATGGCCCCAGGCAGCCTGGAGAGCAGCTCCTGTAGGTAAGTGGGGGATTGAGGCTTCCATAGAGAGGGAGGGAGTTGGGCAGGGCTGGGGCTGGGGATGCTACTCAGCTGGGCAACACATGGGGCTTGGGGCCCAGGACCACAATGCGTGGCCGCAGGGCTCTAGTGGGGAGCGGGATGGGGTTGCGGGTGGCTCATCCAGGAGTTGGGACTGGCTCCCTGCTACTGCGTGGACTCCAGAAGGTAGGGGGGACCTGTACCCCCTAGATCTGTGCGTGGGGTGGGGGCAGGCATGGGCTGCCCACTGCAGGCTCGGGCTCCTGCCCTGCTGCCCTCCCCCAGAGCCTCCTCAACCCAGTGGGTGTGACTCGGTGCTGCAGGGCAGAGTGGAGCTGTGCAGGAAAGGTGCTTGCTGCTGTGAGCTCTGTCCTGCCTTGGCGATGCTTAACCCTGCATGCACAGCAGCAATGAGGGGCACGACCCCACACCACCATCCCTGTTGCTGCTGCACATGCAGCAGATGCATTGCCAGGGCAGTGTGGAGCTCGCTGTGGCAAGCAGCTTTCCTGCACAGACCCATTGTGCCCTGCAGTGCTGGGTCACACCTGCCAGCCTGTGGAGGGCAGCAGGGTGGGAGAACAAGTGGTCGGCATGCACCAGCCCCACACACATGCTCTGGTCTGCCCCGCACCCCAGAGCAACAGCCTGAATTGCAGCCTGTTTCCAAGTAGTTTGTGCTGTGGTGGCAGTGATATAGGTGCAAGGAGGTAAGACTCATCTCTGATAATTGGCAGTTTTGTCAAGGGGAACTGGCATAAGCAGGTGGTGTGGAGGAATAGAGGATAGTGCTCTTAAATATTAGTGAGGGAGGATATTCATTTTTATAAGGTGAGCTTGGCTCTCTTCCTTGGATCTCTCAAGTGTAGTTTAGCAACACTTGCAGTGGTGGGACTTTGACAGTGTCCTTGTCTGCCCTGCCTTACTTGTGACAGGTTAGGGTGTTCTTGGTCTTTCTGAGAAATGTGCCTTGCAACTGTGTGACAGGGCTTTTCCCAGAAAGGCTAGACAAGGACTTGTATGGGACAGTGTGGGGAGGGATGATCCTGCCTTGAGCAGGGGATTGCACTAGATGATCTCCTGAAGTAGCTGGAAGTAGTGTCCCTTCCAGACCTACTTTTCTATGATTCTGTGAAAGCACAAAGCCTGCTCAGGAGCAGTTAATAAATTAGAAGCTACTGAAACCTCTTTTGGCTATCTTAGGCCATTTGTACATGCCACAGAATTGGCTTTAAAGTGGCTTACTGCCCTTTTGCACCGCTTTAATGGTGGAACTGTTTGCATGTGTCGGTGGCGTAATGCGGTTTAATGGCAGGCTGTTTGCATGCGTCAGCGATATAATGCACGTAAATGACTTTGGGATGCAGCAAAATAAAATATCTCTGAGGTGTTTTAGTTTGCCGCAGAGGGAAGTACCAGGCCTCGTGCATCTTGGGGGCTGTGCAGGCAGCCTGTGCAGGCAGCCTGGCAGCAGCCTATGCAGGCAAGCTCCACTGGAGGAAAACAAAAAAAAGCGGTGAGCCTGATCTTTATTTTTTTCTTCCCCTGGAGCCTTCCTGCCTGCCTGGGCTGCATAGGGGCCTGGTGCTTCCCTCCACAGCTTCAGTGCCCTCCAGGACCACTTGCGGGAGGGTGCTGCCTGTGGGGGAACTGCTGCTGCCATGGAAGGAAGCACCAGTCCCCTTCCCCCACGCAGCTCAGGGACCGCCTGGCCTGCCAGCAGCTCGCCCTCCTCTCCCTGCCACCAGAGAAGCAGGTAAGGGTCGGGTCCCTTGTGTACATGCCACGGGGGTTTACTTCACCCTAAATTGAAGTGGTGTTTTTAAAGACCCACCTCTTCAATTTAGGTAGAATTAAACTGAAGTAAACCCCTGTGGTGTGTACAAATGCCCCTGCTGAAACCAAGAACAAGCCAGGTCAGGGCTTCATCTTCAGAATGGAGGTGGTGGGAAAGGTTAGCTATATAGGCAAATATGACCTGAAGGTGGTCTTCCTAGGCCAAGGGGTTGTTTTATTTTGTTTTTGAATTTTCTGAAAATCATGCCTGCCTGATACTTCAGAACTTAGCATTTTTGCACGCAAGTGGTAGGGGTAGCCACTGGGGGAAGGAAAAGGAGGGCTCATGAAATAGCCTCATTTTCATTATGGTAAATTTGTAAAGTACCAACACAGTTAATGAGTCTAGGTTTTTCACTTGAAAAGATGTATTGGGAAGGACTCATTTCCAGTCTCTTATTGAGTGTAAACATTGTAATTCAAATTTCCATTCAAGAAAGTACAGTACTATCTCAACATGGTAATATGCAGATGGGGAAGAGGAATTTTAAACAACTAATATGCACCCATGCAAAGGGAACTGAAGTGCACACTCTTTCTTGTTTCTGCTGTGTGAATCTGCAAATGATTGTCTCATTACATCAGGATCTGTGAATTTCCAGCAGCTGTGAATGTAAAATAATTCTATACAACTCTGACAGTGGGGTATGGAAACATAATAAGTTATTACTTCAAGATGCTGTCAAGCATTCCCAAATGTGGAACATTTTTCAGCTACACATATTTTAAATCAACACTATGGTATGGTTCTACTGCAGAGCAGAGAAGTTGAAAGAAATGAAATATACTGTAACTTACAGGAAGGCGTCAGTGTGCTTTAACAGTTAACTCATGCCTCTGACTACAAGCTAGCCAGGATCCTAGGATCTCTTCCTGCGTTTGCCACTCACATGTTTTTCAACCTGGGCCAAATCACTTAGGACCAGATTCTGATATCCTTATGCTATAGAAATAGGAAAATGGGTTTTACCATTTTGGAATATTAATGAACTTACTATGAGAAACCCCATGGGACTCCAGTGGAATGAAAATGCTGCTCAGTATGAGTAAAGCAGTAAGGCCCAGCTCCTGACATCTCTAATTTCTCAGTTTACTCATCTGTAAAAACCCATCTAGTACTATTTGCTAGTCTTTTGGAGATAGTGTGAGGCTTAATTAATTTTTATAAAGTATTTAAGAGATGCTGTAATTTTCACAGTTGTGTGTTGCTGTCGGAAACACAAGAATGCCAGACAAGACAGCATGCAAGTACAGTGAAACCTGTCTCAGATGGAATCACGGGGGACCAGGAAAAAGTTCCAGCTTAAATAGTTTTTTATCTTATAGGGAGAGTTTCCCAGCCCTGGTGCTCTCTGCTTCCTCTTTCTGCTCCATGCTTTCTGCTGTGTCCCAGCCTCTCTGCTCCATGATTTCTTCCTGTCTCTCAGCTTCCAACCCAGCCCTTTGGCCCCCTGCTTACACTATGTATGCAAACACCTGATAGGTAATTACTTTCCATGATATACAGGGTGATTCCACAAATAGGCCCCACATTTCCTTTCCATTTCTTCATTGGATGTTTTCCATTTTATATACACTAATATTACTTAATTCCCTGTAAGGCATACTGCGACTGTAGAAACTTTCCAGCTTGAGCAGGTTTCCAGCTTTTACAGATTCCATCTTAGACAGGTTTCAATTTATTTGCAGTTGAGTATTATACTAGGCAGACTACATTCTGATTTTCAAGTAAGGAGAAGAGTCTCTTATTCTAAGATGGCAAATACAACATTGATTAAAAGAAATTCACTTCAATTGGATAAACTAAAAACTTTTAAAGAATATCAAGAAGAGAGGAAAAAACCCTCCAGTTGATGTGTTGCTGTGCTGGGAAGAACAGTGTAAAAAGAAACTGGCTATAGAGAGAACGTTATTTAAAGAGGTTGTTTTGATAGGTGGAAAACTAGTACAGTAAAAGCCCTGGTTTCCGGCATTCTATTAACTGGAATTTCCTGCCAGTCAGCTGGATGCAGGAGAACGGTAGGGGAAGCTCGCACCTGGTGGCCGCTACCACCATCCACCACTCTGCGCTGCCGCCGCTCTGCATCCAGCTGAAATGTCCACTCTGCGCTGCTGCTGCTCCGCATCTGGCCGCGCCCCCCCCCAACTCTGCATCCAGCCAAAAACCATCAGCCTCAGGTAGCTGGAAATTTTAGATACCTGGCACCCCCCCATTCCCCACTCATGCCAGATAACAGGGCTTTTACTGTACAACATTGCCTAGTGGGATGATAATTTTTTCACAGGACCTTGGCAGAGTAATTTCTTTGTCCTTGTTTGTTTCTAAGTCTTAGAAGGGAATTCCCCTCCCCCCCCCCCAAAAAAAACCCCAAAAAACAAAAAAAAACCCAAACCAAAAACCAAACCAAACAAAACAATGCAGAGTCCATCTTTCCTGGCTATACAGAGCTGATTAAACTGAAACTATCTTTCAGACACTGTGCTGGATGCATCTCCCAACCAACTGACACCACTGGAGAAACACCTCTGTTTAATAGACGTTGGATATTTTGTTAATACCAGTTGCCCACCGCTTTTGAGGTCTGAGAGAAATGTGGACGTCATTATATCACTTGATTACAGTTTGGGAGGGTTCTTCAAGGTGAGAACATTCATATCCTCTATTGCTTGTTGCCCTAGTAAGCACCTTTTTCAGACAAAGCTGTTTAGAGACTCATCCAGTGTCTGCCTTAACTCTGGGTTATTGACTTTTCTGTGGCTCTCAGTCTCTGATGCCTTTTTTTTTCTGAGATCCATTAAGTCTTAGGTTTGTCATATTTCAGAACAATAAATGTTTTGGAGCCTAGAAAAGTGTTTATGATAAGAAAGCCATGTTCCAGCAAGATCTACTGAAATACCAATAAATGCCAAGATCTACCAAAATGCCAATAAAAATTACATTGAAGAGATTTAATATTTTAATGAGGTTTACCCATCCTTATTTGCAGTGAGGTCTAGAGCCACAAAAGGAATTCAGTTCCCTGTATTATGTTTGGGAAGAGGAAGGCTCCTAAGCCAGATTGCTTTGTGGGGAGCTACCTAAACGAGTCAATAAAAAAAAGGTGGAGGGCATGATGTCCCCTGGTCCTCTCTGAGACCTCGGCTCTGTACTCAGGACTGCAGGGTGGCACCTCCCTTCACCAGGAATTCATAGGCTTGAAATCTTTCCTGGAATTAAACACCCAAGCCCCTTAGGACACAAAATGAGGAAGGATCTTGTGTTATCCCATAGCTAGAGGGCTCCCTTAGACTATGGAAAATGCCAGTGTGAGGAGATTCAAACCCACATCTTCTGCTTCCCGGGAGTGTCCTAAACAACAGGGCTCTCATTCTCTTCTGTTGAAGCTGTTCCAGTTTGCATAAAATAATTCAAGTGCATTGGGTTAGAGAGGGGGCAGTGGTGAAAGTAACTCTGGGTGTGTCTGCCCATGATGGTATTGTGACGTAGTGTTTGTGTGTGTCTACACATGACCAGCAGCTACATCACTGTAGTGGCGTGCTCCCCTGGGATAGTGTGCTGTTATGGTAAAATAGCTGCTAAAAATAACCGCATGCCACATATACAATGCAGTATGGGCTATACCAATTAGATGCAAACCAAAGTACTTAATTGGAAGTACTAAATCACAGCGCAGTAACAATGTCACCATAGACGCACCCTTTAACACCTACTAGCTAAGGCACTCGTGTGGGAAGTGAGACCTGTGCTCTAGTCCCTGCTCCAGTGAATACTTACCATAGTTAATATTAAATTCCTTAATGGTGTTTTATTCAGGAGACATATAAATTATTTATTTCCTAGACAGCACTAGCTTTCAGTTCATATTAATTTTAATCTATAGGGCTTTTTGTGGAATAAGTTATATGCACTTTAAAGATTTATACCCCAGTCTTATGTTTCCACTCAGCCACCAGGTTGGAAGTCAAACTAATACCAAATGCTTTGGAAATTTCCATCCCCAAGCATTAATAAGGCAGAGACTTTTATCCAGACATCTGATGTTGTTTGCCTCATATCCTGTGCTCTGTCTCATATCTAAAAATGTAGATATTTTTAATGTAACTCAGTGTGAACTATTATTACTTCAGGAAATTTGCATTCCAGTCTTTTCTTTTGGATCTAATTGTTCTTAATCTGTGTCCATCCAGCAATTACAGAAGATAGAAAAATATTGCAAAGTCCAAAAAATCCCGTTCCCCAAAATTGAGGTGAGTGAGGAAGATGAGAAGAACCCGAAGGAGTGTTACATATTTTCAGATGCAGAGAACCCCAGAGCTCCCACACTGATCCATTTCCCTCTGGTGAATGACACGTTTAAGGAATACAAGGAACCAGGTAAATTCACATAGTTGTCGTTCAGTGGCTGAATGAATACCTCCCTGTTTTAATGTCATTTACGAATGAACTATCACATAGAAGTGGTATTTAAGACAGCCCAGTTTGAACAGTTGAGCAGACCTGGGGATGCTGTTGATGGTGAATAGCAAAAGAGATCAGGGTAAATGATGGTCCATGGGGCAGATTCTAGCTTTTAAAACACAAACTGTGTTGTAGACAGCTTAAGGGCAGGGAGTGGGGGGAGAGCAGAGAGGCTAGGTACAGACATTCAAAAAGCTTGAGGAAGAATCAGTCTAAGTTATGCGGTTTTTTGCAATTGGCATAGTTTAGATTGGAAGCGAACAGAACACACATTCACCCTTGGGCAGTAGGAGGGAAGGGTGTTTGCAAATCTTAGACTGGTTTAAAAATGGAAGAACCTGGTCTATGTGTGCCAAACTTTTGTTCTGTTGCATATATGCTCTGCTTTTCAATCGCTTATGCCAGTAAAAGTGTAATGTCTGTACCTGGCCTGAGGGAAAAGACATTTTGGCTGGTTCAGGCAGAATTCTTCTTGAGACTAAGGGGAAGAACAAAATAGAGTAGCAGCTCTGCCAACCCTTAAATAGGTACATATGCCCTAGGCCAGTTCCACTCATGCCCTGGCCTTTCTTCATCTACTTGGAAACTGGCAATAGGATTTGAAGCAGTTGGGAAACAGAAACTTTTCCCACAGGGGCCAACTGTAATCTTGGTGGTGAGAACTGTCAGGCAGTGCTTAGGGTATTGCTTGCCCCCAAGAAGATTATGAGACTGGCAGGTTTAGGGTAGAGTAGGCATGACCAGCACAATCCTGTCTAACAACTCAGTCAGTGGTAGTAAGCTAATGACTTGCAGGATTTTTTTATTCAAGTTATTCTAAAAATAACCAGAACAGTAAATCAGAAATCAGAGTCAATGTAGTGTTAAAGTTTTCAGAAATAAGGAGTTTAAAAATCAGGGGACATTTATACATGTACCTTTTTGTCCTGCGACATGCTGGAGATCCACTGCTTGCAGTTGTATAAGTGGTGAAATATGTGTCAGCACGCAGAAAATGGCAGTGGTGTGCTTTTGAACTAAAGCACCTCTGAGGTGTTTTAGTTCAAAAGTGCACCGCTACTATTTTCTTTCCACTGACACTCATTTTGCTACTTATACAACTGTATGCGTTGCGGTGCCAGGTGCTTTTTTACACGCATAAAGAAACAAAGGGTATATATAAGTGTGACTGTTGCCTGGTCTGTATAGCTCAGGCTGTAAACAGACATCCTTGGAGTGGGATCAACTGTGCCAGGATGTGTCCCAGCATGGCTGATCTGTTTCACTGGATGACAGACATAGATTCATAGATGCTAGGGCTGGAAGGGACCTCAGAAGATCATTGAGTCTAGCCCCCTGCCCTAGTGACAGGAAGTCACCAGGGATCATAGGATCCCAGCAAAATAAATATCCAAATGTCTCTTGAAGGCGTTCAGAGTAGGTGCTTGAACCACCTCCAGCAGCAGCCTATTCCAAACCTTGGGGGCTTGGACAGTAAAGAAATTCTTCCTTATGTCCAGCCTGAAACGGTCATGGAGGAGTTTGTGACCATTTGACTTTGTCATCATTTGGGGTGCTCTGGTGAACAGACGTTCTCCCAGATCCTGGTGAGCACCCCTGATAAACTTATAGGTGGCCACCAGATCACCCCTGAGCCTGCGCTTTTCCAGGCTGAGGAGTCCCATGGCTCTCAGCCTCTCATCATAAGGTTTGTTTTCTTGACCTTTGATCATGCGCGTGGCTCTTCTCTGGACTCTCTCAAGCTTCTCCACATCCTTTTTAAACTGTGGAGCCTAAAACTGGATGCAGTACTCCAGCTGCGGCCTCACCAAGGCTGAGTACAACAGGAGAATGACATCCTAGGATTTACTTGAGATGCATCTGTGGATGTAAGCCAGCATTTTGCTTGCTTTACTAGCTGCAGCATCACACTGAAGGCTCATGTTCATCTTGTGGTCAATCATGACCCCCAAGTCCCTTTCGTCCGTAGTGCTAACCAGCATAGCACTGCCGAGCCTGTAAGTGTGCTGCAGGTTTTTCCTCCCAAGTTGGAGAAGCTTGCATTTTTCGGTGTTGAACATCATCAGGTTCTCATCTGCCCAATTCCTGAGCCTGTCAAGGTCAGCCTGGATCACCCTCCTGTCCTCAGGTGTGGATGGTTTACTCCTAAGTTTGGTATCATTGGCAAATTTGGCCAGTCTGCTTCTGACACCAGTGTCCACATCATTAATGAAAATGTTAAATAGTATAGGCCCTAGGACAGAGCCTTGAGGGACCCCACTGGTCACAGCACACCACGACAATTGTCTTCCATCAACCACCATCCTTTGGGTCCTACCATGGAGCCAGTTCCTTAGCCAATGTGGTGAGGCTGAGGCCGAGGCTGAGGATGCAGTTAGTCAGTTTTGCTAAGAGGTGATCATGGGATACCAGATTGAAGGCTTTTTTAAAGTCAAGATATACAATGTCAATCTCTTCTCCCTTGTCCAGGTGATAAGTCACCTGATCATAAAAGGAAATAAGATTGGTCAAGCAAGACCTACCTGCAACAAACCTGTGCTGGGTATCCCTCAGGATATTGCCATCAGCCAGTCTGTTAAGGATGGCCTCTTTGATAATTTTTTTCCAAGACCTTCCCTGGGATAGAGCTCAGGCTGATGGGCCTGTAGTTTGCCGGATCCACTTTCCTCCCTTTCTTGAAGATAGGCATGACACTGGCCTTCTTCCAGTCTTCGGGCACTTCACCAGAGCACCAGGAGTTCTTGAAGATCTGTGCCAGGGGCTGCGCTATGATGCTTGCCAGCTCCTTGAGTATCCTGGGGTGTAAACTGTCAGGGCCGGCTGACGTGAAGGTGTCCAGCCTGTCAAGGTGTTCTTTCACAAGGTCAGCATTTATGGAGGTCCCTCACCCGGGCCTCCCTGTCCCATAGTGGGCAGGGGGATCCCATGGGACTGGTGAAAAACTGACACAGAGTACCCATTTAGCAAGTTTGCTTTTTCCTGGGCATCAGTTGTCTGTTGTCCCATCTGGTTCAGCAGGGGTCCAACATTGCCCTTGTTTTTCCTCCGGCTCCCCACATATCTAAAAAGGACTTTTTATTGTCCTTGATATTTGTAGCTAGTTGGAGTTCCATTGCAGCCTTGGCTTTCCTGGTTTGCTCTCTGCAGGTCCAGACCAGTGCAGAGTATTTCTTCTTGGTGGTGGATCCAGTCCTCCATCCTTTGTAGGTCTTTCTTTTAAGATGCAGGAGGTCCACTAGTTCCCTGGACAGCCAAGGGGGCTGCTGTGCCCTTTTGCTGCCTTTCCTCCGAGACGGGATTGACTTTGCTTGTGCATCCAGGATTGCTCCCTTGAGGAGCAACCACTTATCCTGCACTGCCCTCCCCTTTTGGTTGTGGCCCTTTAGGGCCTTACTGACAAGCCTCCTTAGCTTGTCAAAGTCAGCTTTCCTGAAGTCAAAGGCTTCTGTATTACTGACTGACTTGCCAGCTTTACGGCGGATGGTGAAGGTGATCAGGTGATCAGGATGGTGAAGGTGACCATCTTTATGGCGGATGGTGAAGGTGACATTGCCTGTTACCCCACAGGGTTAGGCCCCTGTTGCTTCTGGGGCTTTGGGGCTTGATCCTGCAGGCCAGCTGCAAACAGGGGGACCCCAGGGCCCCCCACTTGTAGATGTGTGCCCCAAGATGGAGCACACCAGCGTGATACATGTGCCCAGGGATCCTGGCAGGGGTTGTCTAGGGTGCACCTTTGTAAGCAGGGAGGCACTGCTGGGGCCTGGTCCTACACACCCTAGAAATTCTTTCCTGCCATAAAGCAAACAGGTGTTCACTGCAAAAAAGCAGCACCAATTTTTACCACCTCTTGCTGTGGCGAAAGTTTTGCTCATTTTTATGGCAGCACAAAGGCAATATCTGTGCTTGCCACTTTATTGGCACATATTATAAGTTAAGATTTCTATTTACTTAAGCAAATAGTGAAGAGATAATACCTTTGCTCAATTTGGCCAAAGGAATCACTTCTTTAGTGCCTTTGGTGATGACTAATGTAATTATTTAAAGATTAACTCATTCAGAGAGGCATTGTCTTTTGTAAACAGCAACCCATTTGGTTAGATGATAGCATCTGATGAAGTAGGTTGTTGCTTACAAACACTCATACCTCTCTGAACCAGCGAGTCTGTAAGGGGCAACCCTGCCCTACTTTTTGCCTGACTTCGGACTAACACAGTTAACATTGTGCCTATGGGAATCATAGAGGCTAGCAGGAACTATTATGTTATTTAATGGAAATAACATAATTCCCTCCTAATTCCCTCTTCCCTCCTACTATATATTCTTCAAAGTGCAAGTGGCTTAAATTCTGTTCATTGCCTCTTGAGTATCCACCTGTGGCATAGCCTGACTTTATCAGACAGCAGATTTTGACTTGTGGGACCTAATTTTTGTAGCAGTGTTGAGCACCAGTAGCCCCCACTAGTTTCTACATGTGGCATCTTTGAGAAGTAGGTCAATAGTGTTTGTTTAGGAGAGGACTACTCACTTAAATCTGCCCTCAAACTTGAGTCAATCTAAAGTAGCTACTAGAATGAGTGGAATTACTTCAAATTTATGGCTGTTTATTTGAGAGAAAAAAATTGGCCAACTGTCTGGCTGTATTTGTTCCTTCTTTCATTTTGTATTTTTCATCAAGTTTAAATCCAGCTTTTAAAAAGTATTAGTTGTAACCATGTTGATCTAAGGACATAGGCAGACAAGGTTAAGATATCAGATTTACCCAAAGAACCTTGTCAGCTTTTAAAAAGGAGACTTTTTTCTTTAATCACTGATCAAAGAACTTCAAGTCCTTGTAGGTCTACAGGACATCAGTAGAGTTAGGCAGAGTCCCTTTTGGCCCATCAGATTGCTCCATTTATCTTAGGCACATCTAATGACTAGCAAAATGTAATAGAAAATGTTCTTTGCTTTTACCACTGAAAACCTATGTCTGCCAGGTTCAAACTGTTCTAAGCCTTTTTTATTCAAAATTCAGTCCACAATGGTGACTTTTTCTTTCTTTGCAGGGGTGAAGCGCAATTTCTGTGAAATGAAAGAGGGCAAGGTAAATTTGGAAAACTGCAAGTCACCATACTATCTTACAAAATTACAGTATTCTTCTGAAGATTTTGACAAACTTGTGAATCTGAGCAGCTACAATATCCTCAATAACAAAGACCTGATTCTGCAGTGTATCCAGGGTGCCACGGAAAAGAAGAGAAAGAGCAGGAGAGGAGGTCTACCCAGCACTTCTAGGGCTGAATATGTGTAGGCGGTATTTCTACATTGTCTGTGAACTAGACGCTATGAAGTTTGGACAATATTTGTGTTACAGGAAGCCCGGCTGATGAGTCATTGCACTGTATTAAGTGAAATTTTGCCTGTGTACTTCTTGCCTTGCCTATTTTAACTTACTTTAGCATTAGAAAGGGTTATTAAAAGAAAAATACAATTTGGTGTCCTCAGGCTGTGATCTTATTAACTAACAGGGTGGGCCCTGGTCAGCAGTTAGCAGGAGCCCTGCAAAGAAATCCCTAGTGAGTGATTCAGGAAATCATAAAAGCAAAGGGTTTCAAGGGACCCAAAGGGTCATCTGGTCCAACTCCCTGCATAAATGCAGGAAATATGGTAATGCTGGTTCAGTAAATACTGAGCTAATGGCCCAACATGGCTGATGCCTGACAAAAAAGCCCTAACCTCTTACAGTCAGTAATGTCCTGATTTAAAAACATAAGAACTGCCATTTACTGGGTTAGACCATAGGTCAGGGTTGGGCAATGATTTTGGCTTGTGGGCCACTTAATGAGTTTTGGTGTGCTGTCGAGGGCTGCACACACAAAATCTTTTAGAAGATAAAATTTTAACAAATTATAGATAAAAAATGCATATACTAAAACTCAAACACCTACTACAATATATTTTAATTTTATTTTATAGAAGACTTTTTGTCTTGATTTATGTTTTTTTGAGTAGTGTGTATAGAGGTGACTGCATAATAGCTCAACATAAAGTCTTACTCTTGTGTGTGTAGATGTGTGGGGGGAGGGATAGGGGGCGTGGGGGGGAGTGGGTGTGTGTGTGGGAGGCTGTCTGCACACAAGGTCCTGGGAACCAGTTGGGGTAGAGGTGGGAGAGCAGGGTGTGCGTGCAGCAGAGCTTGCCCGCGTGGTACAGGTGTAGTCCATGCCACACATCTGGCCTACAGTTACCCCCATGGAACTCCACATAGGGCTGAGCTCTGCCTGCTCCTGGCCAAGGCAGTCTGTGCCATGTTCCTGCCTGCCCCTGCCCGGGCCCAAGCTACCACACACAGGGCTGCTGCTGCGGTTGCTTGTGTGCTGCTCAGCTTCCTGTGCTTCCAGTGGCTTCTCTTCCTTCTGCTCTGCTGTGTTGCTCCAGACAGCAGGTAGTGTAGAAAAGGGCTGTGGCCTTAGGGACACACCCAGCACCATATACCCAGCCAGGTGAGGGAGAAACTGCAGCTGGGTGGCTCCTGCCCCAGCATGTGTGGCTCCAGCTGCAGCTTCAGTTCCAGTTCCCAGCTGTCTTCTACCTACTCCACTACCTGCAGGTGGCTACTCATCATGCTAGGTGGCTACAGTGGGTAGAAGGCAGCTGGTAGCAATGCAGTTAGTTGGTGGGTGCCAGCCTGAAGGCCAGAACCAATTAGTTGGTGGGTTGGATCTGTCCTGTGGGCTGTATTTTGTCCAACCCTACCATAGGTCTATCTTGTCCAGTATCTTGTGGCACACAGTGACAGAGCGGATGCCAAAAGGGAGAATGAACTGGGTATGAAGAGGGTGTTTTTCCACTGTTCCACTCTCACTTGCAGCCTGAAGCATTTAAGGTCTAGGAAGT
Organism: Alligator mississippiensis; assembly: GCF_030867095.1. Classification (NCBI taxonomy): domain Eukaryota; kingdom Metazoa; phylum Chordata; order Crocodylia; family Alligatoridae; genus Alligator; species Alligator mississippiensis. The sequence goes on along the minus strand of NC_081825.1, from coordinate 238,685,976 downwards.
TCTGATTCAGAGGCTGTACCTCTAAACTCCCACGCTCAAGGGCTTCTGATGCACCTTCTGTCCAAGAATTTGTCCAATCTCTTTTTGAACCTGGTTAAACTCAGTTTTCATGACATCTTGTGGCAACGAGTTCTGTACTTTAATTACATGCTATGTGAAAAAGTGTGGCACTCATTGATATTTTTCAGCTTGTGAAAGATGAAACAACCTAGACATCAGGGCTGATTTTAAGAGGGGCTGAGAGCCTCTGAAAGTTAATGGAATCCCAACACTGAAAATCAGGCAATACGGGAGGCGAATATTATGGCCAATTTCTAATTTGGGTAGCTACACTCTGCCTACCAATATTCCCCTTGAGATTTAGCAGAGAGATTACAGTACTCCTCCTTTCCATTCGCTGAAACAGTCGGGCATAGAAATGCTGTCACATTTCATCCCCAAGGTTCCATTCCATTGGTTCCATTTCAGTGGTGAATGAAATGAGCTGTGAAGAGTGAGTACAATTACTTGGAGCTCTTCCAGAAGAAGTATGCAATATTGACTGAGTGATAAAAATGGATGTGAATGCTTTTATTGACTTATTTATATGGGGCATTTATTTGGAATTTACTGGGTCAAACTGAGTCCTGAAATAAGGCCTGAAATTAACATCATCAACTTAACAAGAGCCAGGTCATCTGAACACACAACAAAATTTTACATATTTAATATTTACAGTGACTGAGACAAACTAATGTTCTTTCTTTTCTAAGCAAACTCAGCTCCCCACATATCTAAAGAAGGACTTTTTATTTTCCTTGATACGTGTAGCTAGTTGGAGTTCAGTTGCTTGGCTTTCCTGGGTTGCTCCCTGCAGGTCCGGACCTGTGCAGAATGTTCCTTCTCCTACTTCCCGGGTGAATGCTCCTAAGCAAAAAGTCACCATCATCATATTTGCCTCCAGCCATCTCTTAAGCAAAGAAAGTGAGGCAGTTACCCATATGCAAGGGGTTGGCTAAGTCTAGGTAAGGGTTTCAGGCTGTGAATCCCATAATAAGGTTGCAGGTAACCCCCTAAGCCAAAAGGCAGGACTTCAGGCACATTCTTCTCTCCAGCATTTCAGGTCTATTTCAGGTATTTCCCTGTGAAGTGATCTGGCTGTGGTACACCCTACTTCTAGGCACCTAACTTCTCCCATTCACTGTTTAGGGAACACAGGTCACATCTATGCAAGATATTGACTGTGTAGTCATTACTGTGTAGTCGTTTAGGACTTCTATAAACAAATAGTAGCACTGAAGGATGTCTTTTTCATGATACTACTGCAGTGACATACTGTGGGTCAATGGCAGCCGGGGGCCAATGCTTGCATTTGTGCCCCCCACTTCTCCCCCCGTCCTTCTCATAGCAATATGTAGTCACATCGCGCAATAAGAAGGCTGAAGAGCCCAGCTGGTGCTCCCTCGCCCCCATCCTGCCCCATCCCTTGTTGGTCTGCCACTGCACTACTGTGCAGTAGTTTAACAGTACTGCACAGTAGCATCATGGGTTTTGTCACGTGATGCTACTGCGCAGTAGGCTTGTGAGAAGTACTCAATTTGGATTTGGCTGATTCAGAGGACAGCGATTCAATTCAGAGATTCGGATCACTGTCCTGAATTGATGCTGCCAAATTGGCTTCAGAAGATTCGGTGCCAATTTGGAGAGATTCAGAGATTCAGCCATAGACTATAATTGGGACTCACTGAAATACCTACAACTTTGTCCTTTTGTAGCTGATTTGGATTAAAATTGCAGGAATAATAGTCTCTTCTGAGTGCATGAAGACTGCCAAGTTTCAAGGAGAGAGATATAGGGGTTTTTGGGAAACTGTACCTCAAACTGCTGAAAGCTAAACTCATATCATGTGTGTGTTAGGGCAGATTTGGATGAAAACAGCAGGAATGGTAGCCCCACTTCTGAGGGCATGAGGCCTGCTAAGTTTTAAGGAGATAGGTGCAGGGGTTTCTGGGAAACTGCTCCTCAGGCTGCTGACAAGCAAAACTCGTGACATGGGTGACACTGTATGTGTTAAGGGGTGCCCTCACTGGCACCGGGGCCTCTACATGACACTGTAGTGTGCCCCAATGTGGGCACCTCCTCCCCTACAGCCTCAGTCTGGCCCACCACTTCAAATTACAACAGGTAAGCAGTGCACTGCTTACAATAGCATCTCAGGCAGACAAACTGTCACAGAGCCTTTCTTTCCCTTCCTGCAGAAGCTTCTTTTCCAGCACTGGCCAGAGAGATCTCCCTGCCAGCCCCAGGCCTGGGGCTTAGATGTGCCCAGGGCCCTGCATCCTTCCAGTCAGCTGTAACCTGGGTGGTACTCCAAAAGGTACCCCCTCTCCAAATGAAGGGATCAGAGCAGGTGCACAAGCGCTGTGGGAGGTGTAGGGACTCTCCTCCCCCTATAGAGCAGAGCCAGACCACCACTGGGGACTTAACCATATACCTTTTAATGAGGGAACATAACAGGCATAATCAGGGTGTATAGTGGACACCACAATGCCCCAAGGGGCAGGATTCAACAAAGGTTAGACACTTACAATCATTGGCAAAAGACAGGGTTAACAAAATATAAAACACAAAACACAAACAACAGAGCAAACAATACTGGCTGGGGAAATATAAAAAGGCACAAAATACAAAATGTCAAAGGACAAAGAAATATAGGGCCTGGGTCACTGGACAGGGAAAAAGGGGGGAAAACACAATGGCTCCTGTCTACTGCAAAAGGAATTTCTCTTTGTTAGCTTACCCACCCCAAGTCACCAAAGCTGGGACTTGAACTCATATCTCCCACATGGTAGGCAAGAACACTGCCACACAGCCTCCAGTGCTGGTTCTGCTCCCAGGTGCTAGGGGTCTTGACCTTCCTGGAGCCCCGGTCTCACATCAAGCTGCCTGGCCTGTGATTGGAGTAGCTGGAAGCCAAGCTGGGACCCCTCAGGTCACTGCTCAGATCCTCCTGCTGGCCACAGCCTCTTGTAGGGGATCCTGGAGCCCAGCAGGATGCCTCTCCTGCCGGCCACACACTGCGCTGCTGAGGCTCCCACTGCTGCCTGCAGGTCCTGCTCCTTCAGGCTCTTCTGGTGCAACTGCTCCCGCCACGCTGGCTCAGCTCTTGCCAGCTCTTTGAAGCTCCTTCCTTGTGGTCCTTGCTGGTCTCCTCCTGAGTCAGCCATGCTGCCCCTTTTATCCCCCTCCACATGACCCAAGGGGCCAATCAGGGGACATGAGGGGTGAATCTCTGGCCCTGATTGGTGAGGAAAGGGAATCCCAAGTCCTCCAATCATCTTTTGGCCTTTCAAAACCCCTGGGCTAGGTCACTGCCAGCTAGCCCGTCACACAGCTATGCAAGGACAGGTGCTAGGGGTGCTAGTCTAAGGACATGACACCGGCAGACAAGGTCCTTTGGATCCATCTGGTATCTTTCAGTAGACCAACTGAATAGTTACAGAAATATATCTTAGCAAGCTTTTGGGCTGAAAAACCCTTTGTCAAGCTGAGGAAGCACCTGCAGTTGGTGCGTGTGTGTGCTGTTCCTGGATGGAAGGAACAGTAAAGAAGCCAGAGGCTGGCATGCAATGCAGTCAAGAAAGCCAGTCACTGTCACTCAACTCTGTTAAGGGGGGGCGCTGATCCCAATCTCCCCAAGCAAGGGAGCTTCCCCAAGCAAGGCTGTTGCTTCACCAGCCTCTTGAGCATCAGGTATGTGGAGCTCTACTGAGTCTCTACATCCTGCATGATTTTGTGCTGTGGGATGCTCAGCTCTGCCTGTTTCTCCTGCAGCATCTTGCCCCCCTTGATGCTGTGGTGGAAGTAGCCCACTACCTTCCTGTATTTGGCAATCAGCTGGGTGGTAGTGATGGCACCATCACCAGCAGCCCTGTCCCTCTCCAAGGCATCCCTGACTATGAGGTGCAGCTTGTGTGCCACACAGTGGATGCCAACCAAGTTGGCATCATGAATGGCCTTGACCATATTGGCCCTGTTGTCAGTGACCATGAACCCCTGGGTGAGCTCGCCCTGCCCAACGAGCTACCCCTGCACCATGCGGTTCATGATCTCCCTTGCCGTGTGGGACTCATCCATCACCTTGGCTGGAAGGAGAGCCCACTGACAGCCTGACTGGTCACACCAGTGCCCTGTGATCTCTGCTTCGGCTGCTTCAGATGTCGGAGGTGAAGTGTAAGGCTACTTGCGGCCCTGCCTTGTGCAGCTCCTCCCTCAAGTACTCCCTGCATGCCTCATACAAGGAGGGCACCACCGTCCTGCTAAAGGTGGTGCATGTGGGCACTTCGGAGGTTGGGGCCACAAGCGGCACAAGCTGCCTAAAACCCTGGCTGCTCAACTAAGGAGAAGGGCTGGCCATCCAGATCAAGCATTTCTCCAATGCTCTGGGTGACTTTGCTTGCCCTTGGCGCCCCGTTTTGTCTGCAGCTTTCCCCCACTGCTCCAGGATGGCCTGCCTCTGCTTTGCGGGGATGGGGGCTTTGCAGTGAGTGGGGAACTTCCCTTTGGGCATGCTTCCACTAGCGCCAGGCTGAGGAGGAAGAAGGGCAAGGGGGTGATGCCTCCTCAGATGCAGCAGCATCACCGTGGTGGTGAAGTGTTTCACCTCCTTGCCCTGGCTGATCTACCTTCAGCAGTGTTGGCAAATAGCATAGTTGGGATCATCTGCCACCTCAAAACGATCCCACACTACACTACTCCCCCACTTCTGGGTTGAGGGTGGGAATCTTGCCTTATCTCCCTCCTCAGCAGGCAGAGGCACAACAACAGGAGAAGCTGACTCAGCTGAGCCACTTGCCTCCACAGCCTCCTCTGAGGTGCCTTCCTGACAAGGAGACCTGGGTCTAGGGGAACTTTGAGGGGTGTGGAGCACAAACTCACATTCTCCCTCGGTCCCCAGAATTTCTTTAGCTAGGGTGTTCAGGTCCTCTGGTTCCAGATCCAGCTCTTCCTCTGGCAGTGGGAGGCTCACGCTGGGAGATAAAATTGGGGTGGCAGAGACTGTCATTCTGCTGCTGGTGCCTATTTCTGGAGTTAGGGGAGGTGGTGCAGGTGCAGGGACAGGTATTGCTCCTACCTCCTTGTTTCCACTGGCAGCAGAAGACTCATGGCTGCCAGGAAAGAGGATACATCTGTGTGGGGGAGGGGAACTTGCAGCTCTAGCTCTCCCCCTACTCATTCTCCCTCTCCTGCCAAAAGACCTGGCACCTGCCTTTCCAGCACACTTCATATTAATCTTTCCTGTGCTGGAAAATGTGTCTGTGTGTGTAACTAACTAATAATATAGTCGTCTTCTTCTCTGATGTTTGACTGTGTCTGACTTCTTTTTGTGTTGTGTTTACTTGTGTGTGTGTGTAACTAAAATCTCTTCAATGACTGTCTGACTTCTGTGTTGTGTTAATCTGAATCTCTGTCTGACGTCTTCTTCTATGTTGTCTTAGTCTGTCTGCAACTATAACTAATAATAACTAAATATAATCTCTTCTTCTTTTATGAGTGTCTGACTTCTGTGTTGTAATAATATCTGGCTTCTTCTATGATGTATGTGTGTGTAATGTATGTGCTCCCCTGCACAGTGATGGATCACACTGCCAGGGAAAAAACAGCTTAATTTTTTTAAAGTGTTGGAAAAAAACCCAACCAAGAACAATTATAAATTGAAAGAAATGGATTGGATAGGGGTAAGTAGAGAGATTCTAGTTAGTAAGCTATATCCAATCCTGTCCAAGAACAGAAAGTAGCAGGGGACTGACTAGATAGGAAGCCAAGCCAGTCCAGTACCTTTCAGATATTGTTGCTCAGGCAGAAACATCTCACAAAAAGCACAGAAAGGCATCGGACAGAGGCTTATATGCTGTTTCTATGTTCCTCCCCCAGAGCACTGTGATAGGAAGGGGACTCAGGGGAAGATCGCAGTCACTGGCCAGCTAGAGATGTCAGTCTTTCCCCCCCCCGCTCCCCTCCCCTCTTCTCAGTTTCTGTTCCCCTGAAAGACTGCCGCCTTAATCTCCAAATCATTTCTGAATCGATTCGGAGCCTCCAAATTGATTCATAGGGGTTTTTTTCTTTTCCAAATTTGATTTAGATTTGGTGATTCGGTCTCCAACTCAGGCCAAATCTTCTCCAAATCGAATTGTGGACTGAAGCTTCACATACGCCTACTGTGCAGTAGTATCTGGCTACTGTGCAGTCAGTGACTCATATAGATGCGGCCACAGAAGTCTAAACAGCGTTTGTGAATTCCACTCTCAGAACTGGGCTCCTAGGATTTAGGTGCAGGAATGCTTCTTAAGACTCTCTGTGACCTTGACGTAAACTGCCTTTTGCTTATGGATATGTCCTCTGAAAGCATCTTTCATAAACATGTTCCCACTTTACATACTGTCATTCCAACTTTACATTCTGTAGCTAGTTTTTTGCACTCTAATCATAAACATTTTGTTCAGGTTTATGATAGAATCTTAAGGTTATGGACCTTATCATCCCTTGAGATGCAAGTCTTTTCCAATAGTTAACAATGGACAGGATAGAAACAGTTTTGTAATGTCTATTAAGAATTTAGACAACTGAAAGATACCCCATGAGTTTACAACTGGTTGATTTTATTTAAATATAACTGTGGCATTCATTTTGCATTAAACTTTATATTAAAGGATTAACAAGAAGTTTAAAGTCAATTGACTTAAAAAACCTCTGAGATTTTAAATTAGAAAACATTTTAAAGTTATTAACAATGAGGATGAGAGAGCACTTCCACAGGTTTTATCACCAAAGCGCATAGCACAAGTGCTTATAACTTAGAAGTATTAACATTCTTGTTAGAGATGCAACAGTGCTGTATTTAGCTCAAAGTGACATTTGCATTTTCCTTACATTTACTTTCCCTTTTAAGGGCTTTCATCCCACAGTGGTAAGTACCATATGATGATATGAAATACTAACATATATATCTTCCCCTGCTTATGGCCTGTTTGCCCTATATAAATGGGTGAATGCATCTCCTCTGAAACAGCATCAGAGACTCTCATTGAGAAGTTTTAACTTTACCCGATAAGTTTTGCAGGCATCCCTTCCTGCAAGCATGCACCACTTTCACTGATGCCTTCCATTTTAGTTTAAAAGTTACCTCCTATGTTTCAAATCAGTCTGACACCTCCTCATTTTTATTGTTGAAAAATTATTTATATCAGAAACTAAGGATCATGAAAATACAGAAAAAAAACCTGTTTATACCATAATTATTAACTCCTATGGCATTTGAGGTGCTTATATTTGGCAGGCTGATGGAAATCTCTGTAAGAATCGACAACACTTGGAAGTTCACTTCTGTTAGGAAAGAACCTTCCCTTTTTCCTTTTCATTTCACCTGTTCCCGGTATGGACAGCTAGAATTGTATCTGCCTATCTTCTGATTTTGCAGGGTCTCACACTGAAGACAAAGCTTATGCATTTGAGCTAGCATACTAAGACACAACTTCACAAGCTACAACCTGCTTTACAACATTAGAACTTAATGGTAAGACAAGACAAATACTTTCAGGGAAATAGTGTAGTAAGCACTGCAGGTTGTCATCTATGAAGACTGGAGATCAAATTGCTGCTTCTATAGTGAAGAGATATGAATTTGGCCATATCCCATGCTGGTCCCTTACAGACATTTATTTTCATCACAAAATCTAATCTGGCATCACTGACCATCACTGGAGACAAGGTATAGATCTCACATTACTTTCTCAAACCAAATACATACAATTTAGAGAAAAGTTGTCTATGGGCCTGGCAGAATCAGATGCATGGATCACCCAAGTTCCCTTTCTTCATATTTTGACTGTTTTCTTCTGAGCATTGTTTCTGATCTGAATACCTGACCACTATCTTCTCCCAATAGATATTTATCTTACTCATAGTCATCTCTGACTTCAAGGCAAAAGGGTGTTGTGAAAAGAAAAAGAATGCCTAATCCAGAATACTGAAGAGCTCTCTTCTATTTTTCTGCTCTTACTTCGATGTAAAAAACTTTTTAAAGACATTCTTTTCTTTCTCTGGCTTCTCTTTCTTCCTGTTGAGCTCTGGATCCAATTGCATTGAGGCTGAGTGACTCAATGAGCTCTTTTTCTTCATGATATGGTCTTCACACTTGGATCCTGAAAGAGAAGTTGTGATGCATTATTTTTCTATTGGGAAGGGGAACACCAGAATTCTGAGCAGGGGCTCAGCTTCACACAAGGGTTCAATGAAACTGAGCAAACCAGTTTCATGGCATTACTGCCAACATCTTTTTAAATCTAAACTCTCCTATGCCTTCCCATTGCTAATAGCTAGTGAAAATTATGATGTATAAGCTTGAAGTTCAGAGGGCTAAGAACCTGTTTAACAGACAACAAGGGAAAGTAATATAATATGTATACTATCCTCCTAAGTCTGAGAAGCTTCTTCATGAGATATAGCTCACTGCTGAACCTAAATGGAGCAAAATTCTAGGCCTGTGCAAATAGGGAAGTAATTCAATTTGGATTCATCTGATTCAGAGGACAGTGATTTTATTTGGGGATTTGAATCACTGTCCCCATTTGATTCGGCCGAATCGGCTTCGAAAGATTCGGTGTGATTCGGAGATTTGGATTGGCCGGGGAGAGGCAAGCACAGCTGGGTGGCTGCAGGTTCTCCCATGGCTCCTCTGGCTGTGCCTGCCTCTCCTGGGTCATGGGGAACTGCAGGAGAAGCCCCCATAGCTGCCTTGCCCGGCCCCATCCCATGCTTGGCCCAGCCTCCTGCAACTTAAAAAGCCCCATACTCACTGGCTGCAGGAATGGTAATTGGGGGCACTGGTGGCAAGGCACCCCCATGCAGCATGGGGAAGTGGGGGGCACCAAGGATCACTGCCCCCTCTTGGCACCCGCATAGCAGCTGCCCCATGGCACAGCTGCAGCATGGCTCAGCAGGGTGCTGCGCGCTGTCTGGAAGCTGGGGTCACTGTGGCTGAGTGGTGCTGGGGTCCAGCTTACTGCTGGAGCTGCCCCAGTTCCTGGGGGAATTGAACCGGGAGCTGAGAAATTGCATGTGGAGCTGGGAAATTGAACCGGTTCAATTTCCCAACTCCCTGTTCCATTCCCCAACCCCCAGCTCAATTTCCCAGCTCCCTGTTTGATCCACCTGGGAGCTGGGGCAGCTCCACATGTCAGCCAGAGCCTAGCACCACTCAGCCACAGTGGCCCATTCCCAGACAGTGTGCAGTGCCCTGCTGAGCTGTGCTGTACCCATGCCATGGGCCAGTTGTCACGTGGGTGCCAGGTGGGGGGGGGGGGGCAAACCCCACTGCCCCACACTGCACAGGGGGGCTCAGCCACCAGTGCCCAGAGGCCCCAATCACTGCTTCTGCAGTCAGTGAGTAGGGGCTTTTTTTTTTTTTTTTTTAAGTGACAGGAGGCTGGGCCAGGTGGGGCAGCCATGGGGGGCTTCTCCCACATCTCCTCCCACTGTGCCTGTCTCTGCCCCAGCGTGGGGAGCTGCGGGGGCTATGCCCTGCTGCTGCTTGCCCAGTCGGTGTGGGAGGAGGGTGGGTGTGATGCAGGTATGGCTCGCTGTGGATGGCAGCAGGGCATAGCCCCCACTCCCAGCGCTGCCATGCCCACATCAGCGCTGGGAGCAGGGGCTCTGCCCTGCTGCCGTTTGTCAGCTGGTGCAGGGAGTGTGGGATGTGGGTGTGGCAGTGCTGGGAGTGGGGGCTATGCTCTGCTGCTGCTTGCCCCATTCTGCCTGGAACAAGCTGCACATGCATCCCGCCTTGGCTAGGCAAGCAGCAGCAGGGCATAGCCCCCGCTCCCAGTGCTGCTGCACCTGCATCCCGTACCTCCCCTGCCTCTCTCCCCAAGTGACACTGCCCACCATCCTGGCGGGGCAGCTTGTCCCAGCCCCAGCTCCAGCAACAATCCCTCCCTCCCCAACACCCCTTCCCTCCCCACTCCCTCATCCCTAACAGGCTTACCAGCTGGAAGCAGCTGTCAGCTGCCTGTTTAGTCTATGGCCAAATCTCTGAATCAGCTGAATCTTTTTCCAACGTTTTTCCTAATTGATTTGGATGCTTCAAATAGATTCGGAGCATTTACTTGGTCTCCCAATTTGATTTGGATTCGGAGATTCCTAATCAGGCCAAATCTCCTCTAAATCAAATCAGCTACCGAAGCTTTGTACAGCCCTACAACATTTCCAAAGGCAAAACTCAAGCTTGTGCCATTAGCAGAGGCAGCAGTACTTTTTACTTCTATTAACCATGCCCCAGAAGAGAAAGACTTCCCTGTGTAGCACCATCCGCTCTAAAGTGAATTGCATGCTTTTTAAGGCATTGATGCAGTACCACATGGCAGCTTTGCTGAAGCAATGTGGAACACATGACAAAAATCAGTAATTTACACATCTGGCAAACTTTTCAGCTGTAGAAATTTAAGAACTGTGAGAAAAGTCAATGCTATAATGAGAACAAGGGACTTAATGCAGATAGAGATGTCTATTCCAACTCTCATCCTTCAAATCCTAATATGTTTTCTAATCAGTCCAGTTTTCCATTAGACTTTTGTTAATGTACATTCAACCTTGTTTCTTAATTTTTTAAGGGAGAGTGAAGACACCTGGATTGTATTCCTGAGCTCCTGCTCTTCCCCAGTTTTTACAATGATAGCCAATGATTGATTAATGATGGCTCAAGATACCACTAAATATGACTGGTGAGGCCAAAATTGAATATATGTAGTTATGAGGATAATCTGCTTTACAGAGTACTGGAACAGCTATAATATAAAATAGGATTTTAATATGTAAAAATTAAAGACTGCAGAGACCCTGTAAATGTTGCTCATATTGATACATCCATGGATCTATCTGTAATTATTATACGGAGACCTCTGAGTAGGAGACATCTCCTTCCCTTGGGTTCATTTGTTATGTCAGTTTAAAATTTCAAGTCCTGATAATCAGTCCCTACAAAATTATTTGCAGTTGGATGTAATTCATTTACAAATGTTATCTGCCCTACTCAATTAGTACTATCAATTAACTTTGTTCTTTCCCCAGCTATATAAGCATCTTCTGTTTGACTCAGAGTTTCTGTCGGTCCTTTATTAGGGCAAGGAAGACCTCTGTAATAGCTGCAGGAGTGGGGAAGAGTGTTAGGTAGCAGGGCCAGGGATAGAGTCACTGGGTTACAAACTATGGCGCAGGTAGGCAGTCTTTTCCAGCTGTGGCCTGGCATGACTCGCCCTGGATCAGAGGCAGGCAGGTGGCTTTTGCCCCCACTTGGGCATGAGGAGAGCACCTGCTGCTGGTCTGTGCTGAAGCATGGGGTGAGTGCCTGTTACTGAAGCCCCCTGCCAACAAAGGCCCACATCTGTGGGCCTGATCCAATGGATCTGGCCCATGGGTTGTAGGTTGCCAAGCCCTGCTTTAAGGAATAATACGGGTAGGTCCTCATTCATGTTTAGAGTACAGAAGGACCTCATAGCATTATATTAGTGTTTCATCTATTACTGAAGTACAACCATCTTTCCTGAGGAAACACAGCAACCTTGAGCTAGGTGCCTAAGTGAAACCGTGATTCACAGCTGAATCTGAGGTGCCTAAGCTGCCTCTTCATGTGACTTTCTAAAACAAGGGTGGCCAAACTTTAGCACACATCACAAGGGACATGGGCAACCTCTGTGCATCCCACATAGCAGATCAGGCAGGAGACAGGCAGCACTGATAGGGCAGGAAGCAAAAAATAGAGTAGTCGACTAGACAGGGGAAACAGATTGGAGTGGCACTCAGGGAGGGTTCAGGATAATTTGGGGCATGCTTCCCAAAAAATCTGGCCCCCACTGAGTTAAACCAGGGTGTCCAACTGGCATCCTGCAGGCCACATGCATTAGTTTGTAGCTCTTGGGCTCCAACCTAGCCCCCACTCTCCCCCATTGCTTCAGCTGCAGTAGCAGCTGGGGGCTCTGGGCTCCCCCGCCCTTCTTTGGCTTCTGTTCCATGACCCTGCTCTGCAGGCTTTTCCATGGGACAGAGCAGCCTGGAAAAACCTGCAGTGATGGGGGAGCCTGGACAGTCTTGATTTGAATAACGCACAGTAATAAGACACAAAAGTTAAGTGTCACTTAATCTTTCTGTGCCTCAGTTTCCCTTTTGTGCCATGGAGATACTACCACCTTTTCCTCTCTATCCATTTATCCTTGTATTTCGTCCTAATAATTTAGTCCTAATAATCAGAAAAGTACAGCAGGAGTAAACAGAGAACACCAGCAGATTTATAATTTGTAAAAAATACAATAAGCAACTAAAATGTGTTTCTGGGAAGGGGATTAAATCAAAATGTACCAAGAAATTCCCAGAGAAAGTGAAAAAAAAAAGTGTTGGATTGAGAGATAATGCAGAAGGACATGGCATGAGTACTGTGGCACATGTCATTGTATTCCTCCTATATTTTTAAGCATTGTTTTCTCAAGTTAAGGACTTTCTTTTGCATGCAAATGGAAGCAATTCTTTATTACCAGCATCTGTTGGATAATAGGTGGAGTTGGAGGTTTGCATTGTTATAAACCCTTGGGTATCTCTCTCCAGATCTCTGTGAGTGTCTGTGGATGCTTTCTCTGGTTTGACTTTGAAGGAAGGAGTTCTCCTGTCAACATACAGCAACACCAAAAATACTGACAGTCAGGCATGAAATAAGTTGTTTCATTCAAGTATGCTGTAAGAAGTCAATCTTGCATCTAGCTCAACAGCAAAATAACTACTAGTTGGAGCCAGAGAAGAGAATAAAGACATATGCATTAACATGGACAGAATGTAACATAGAACAGCAATAACTTTGCAGAATGCTACCCATCCCATTATGTTGGGTTTGATACTTTATTTCAAATTAAATTTCAGCAATAGTTCATTATCATCACTCATCATAGCAAACACACAAACAGATTTTGTGATTGGATGGGAAGCATCATCACCTGAGCAATATCATATTACCAGGTTTGGAGTGTGCCTGTAGGAACAGTGGGCAGAGTTTAAATTTCAGCAGCAGCCTCAAGAGCATCATGGCGTCAATGTAGATTATGCATAGTACTTAAGAAAGATTTGTACAGCCAGGACATTTGGTATATTCTGATACCCCTAGGAAATTTTTGTCATCCTCTGGTAAAATTCAGTGAAATCTCCCCAAATTACAGTTTGGCAGTTCTAATCCCATTAACAGGCATGAGTTTGTGAATCATCCCACAAAACACAGAGTTGGACGGGACAATCACCCTGGTCTTTTCTGGCTTCCACTCCATGACACAATAGAGAATTCTAGAATCCTATTTATTTCAGGGGTCTCTGGCTGATGGACCCTTTCAGAGTTGTCCGACTAGTGGCCTGTGGGCTGTATGCAAACCATGAAGGGTCAAATCTGTGGCTCTGGGCTCCCATCTAGCCATTGCTCCCCTGATCACTCCTGCTTCAGCTGGAGTCTGCCAGCTTCTCCTCCCTCCTCTAAGCTTTCCTGTGCCTGCTCTGGGGGACAGGGCAGGGGTACAATGGTGCAGTTTGAGTGTCAGGGGAGTCTGCAGGTGGAGAGCTGAGGGGGGCCATGCATTTGGTGCAGTGGAGGAGGGGAGCCACCAGGGGTGACTGGTGCCTCCTGAGTTGGGGGAGGGGGCACAATTTGTGGGTGGGCCAAAAGCCTCACATCCAGTCCTATATTTCTGTGCCATGGCTTAGTGCCCCCCCCACGCCGCCAGCCCATGTGGCAAAAATACTGCCTCAGCCTGAGTGGTGCCGAGTCAGGGGCAAGCTCGGGGGGGGGGGGGGGGGATGTGGCCCCCCTGCCAGTCACTTGTGAGAGCCACACATGTTCAGAGTACAGCAGGGAAGAGCCCATGGCTTGTTCTAGTTCAGCTCTTGCTGGAGGCCACACACTGGGTGGGCAGCACCAACAGCTTAGCAGTTGGACAGACCTGGACTAGACAAGTAGGGGTTACGTTTTCACCTCATAACTTGTAGGTAGGGACCTACCGAAGTCATGCTGGAAGTGGGGTGTGCTGTAGCTCCTTTAATCTTGCAGGTTCCCCCACGAGCCCCCCTGCCCATTGGTGGAGGGGCCCCATGTGTGGCTAGCTCCTGATCAGCAGGGAGGTGAAACATGTGGTTTTAAATATGGCACCGTTTTTGCCTCCCACTACTGATTGGCTGAGGGGTCCCAGATGGCTCTGCTGTTTGCTGCTGACTGGCAGGGAGGCAAAAACAGCTCTATGTTTAAAACTGCAGTTTTAGCTTCCCTGATGATTAGGAGGCAGCAGCCGGGGGGGGGGGGGAGGGGGAGCATGCATGATTAAAGAAGCCACTGCACACCCTACTTCCACTATGAATTCAACAGGACCCTATTTGTAGGATTTCTAAGCACTTCACACGAAGAAGAAATGCCCTTACATCATGGACCAAATTTTACAGCAAGAACATTGGTAGCATGTGCCAATTCTACTCCTGGAGTCCCAGATTCACTCTTGAGTATAGGAAGTAGCCACCGTGATCTCAGTTTTAGTCTTATGGGTAATGAGCTATGACTGAATGACCTTGTTAAGTCCAGAGGTTGAAAATCGGCCTTAGCATGTCATCATTGTCCAAAATGAACTGAAACTGAGAAGATCCTGCACAGAATAGCTCTTGATGCTGCATTGTGTTGGAATGTTGAAAAAAGAGCTGAACTTTGTAATTCTTCTGGCATCCTCTTGTAAGACAGACCATCTACACATGAATGACATTGGATCAGCCCCCTTACCTGACCAGTAAGCCTGTGCTTAATTTTTCAGCAGGAACTTCATCTGGAAAGACCCTGGGTTTTATTTGAGGCCCCGCCATATTTGCAGTCACTTTAGGATCCTGGCTGTTGCTGTGACCTGTAGGGTCAAAGCAAATGCATGAAAAACTTCAGAATCAGAAACAGAAGCAGGGTATGACACTGCTAGGACCACTGCAGTTTTTTAAAACTAGGGTATCTCTGCATTCCTGCCCCCATTTTGTTCTGCAAGTGCTTACGGAAGTTTCCATAATTGAGACTGGACCATACACAAAGTGGACAATCAAGAGCTAAAACCTCTGTCTATAAAAAGGATGGAAAAATGTAAGTAGCTACAGAGCAACTCTTCTCAGGCCATAGGCGACGTGTAGGAGAAGCACAGGGGAGCACATGCTCACCCCGACAGCGAGCACTGGTGCCCCCCCGACAGCAAGCACTCCAGCTGCTAGGGGGGCACAGAGAGTGCTTGTGCCCCCTCTGAAATTGGCTCTGCTGGCTGGCACTTCCACTGCTGCTGTGCTGCTGGACCCCCTCCCCCCCCAGTTGCTGGCTGGCTGCTGGGGGACCCCCCCCCCAGTTGTGCCCTGCTGGTCCCCCCCCCAGACTTGGGAGGCACCAGTCACTCATGCCTCAGGCAGTAGGATGCTAGCCACCTGATTGTAACCGGACTACAACTGAGAGACTGCTTCTAAGTCATCCTGAAGACTTTACTACTATGTCACCATGGCTATGGACAGACATTACACATAAACCAGTTTAAGTGATCAGAAACTGGTTTAAACCTGTAACAGAACAGATATTCAGTGCACATAAAATGGCTGAAACTGGTTTGAGATAAACTTGGTTGAATGTAGTATCAGACTTAACAGATTGAGCTCAAAGTGGTTTATGCAATGTCTGTTCCAGACCCCTTCCTACTTTAAGTTAAACCAGAGTCCTTAAGCATCCCAGCATGTTCTCTGGGCTAGACTGTGCTTTCTGCTACTGGGACAGGGCTGGCCTTGCACCCCTGCTCTCTAGCCTAAGCAGGGACAGGCTGTAGTGAAACACCGACCAGCATGGCCCCGTTAAGGCAAAGTGGGCAGGGAGAGGGTTAATTCTTCCCTCCTTCCCGTCTTCCCCCCACTGCAGCCAGGGTCTGCCTGTTTGCTGGGAAGCAGAGAGGAGGGGGCTGTGGTGGTGGCCAACGGGGCTGGTAGACCCTGGCTGCAAGGCAGAAGAGACGGAGGGAGGAATTAACCCTTCTCCCTGCCACCTTCACCTTAACGGGGCTATGCCGAGGCTCTGTTCTGTGTTGTGGTGGGGACTCTTCCTCCACCACCTCTCCCCAGGATGGCGTGGAGGAGGGAGGGCTCTGTGGAAGTGAAGGGCTGCTCTAGCACCCCCTGAGCCACTGCAGGCATGCGCCTGTATTTCCAGAATGAAAACAGAACATCTATTCCCTTGCAAACTGGTTCAATCTCTGCAGGTTAGACTAACTTGCAATGACTGAATCACTTCAGGCTTGGGTTTTTTGAATGTCTGTCCTTAGCCCATGTGTCAAGCTGTAAAATGCCATGGCATATGCTGTTGTCTAGAGGAGTCAAATGAGACCTCAAACACATTTCAAGGAAAAGCAGCAAAATAGGGATTGCTTTTCAGTTCGTCATCCTTTAGAGCGCTTCTCCCCTTTCCCTTATCATCACTTGCTAAACAAGACAAAATGAATCAGGACCTACTCATATTATTCTTCAGGGCCTGTACCCAGTCCTCCATCAGCTTTTGAGAAGGGGCTGAGAAGTAGAACTCTGAACCATCAATCAGCCTGTGAATAGCAAAGATACAAGGATGGCCATACAATTAGTTTCAGCTTTTACATTATTACTGTTGAGTGGGATAGGAATTGCAACACCTGCAATTCCTACACAGCCAGCACCCTTCATGTGCATCCCACAATATTTGTTTTTGGGCTAGACTTGTATTAGCATGGCTATAAATACATGCAACACTAGAGGGTTTCCATAAAGGTTTTGCTATCACATCTATCCATGTGATTTACCGTAAACTGAAGGTGTTGTTTTTCCTGACGTAGCCAGTCAACTTCTCACACTGGGCACCCTCAACACTGACACTCAAGATTGTGGTTATATTCTGAAGAAGAAAGCAATTACAAATTAATGTTTTAAGCATTCTTTCTTTTAGAATTTAATCTCATACTCACAATGTGAATGTGAGTATACGCTGATACCGTCTCTCTCACTAATCTTAACACAAAGTAGGCTGTAACCTACAAAAACTCATGCCTCTCTGAACAAGTTCAGGGCCACTACTTTCCCCTGCCATCTGACTAGTTCCCCTAGTAGCAAGAACTCTGCAAGATACATCTTTTATACATGATAAAGTACTCATACTTCATTGCGTCTTAAAGGCACATATTAACCCCCAAACATATTTTTCTATCTTAGTTAGAACCTATGCTTATTAGACAGTAAATTTTGATTAACTAATGTATGAAACATAAAAAAAACACCTTTCCTCAATCAACAGCAAAGACAACTGATTTGATTTTTTATGATTATTTTTAAATAAACTGACTGTTTAGAATGGAAATATGAAACAAATTTAAGGCAACTTTGAAGATTACCTGCAAGATCTAAGAAACAAATTACCTGGGCGGCTTGTTTTTCATTATTGTAGAAGTCAAGTGTTTTTCCACTGAGTTTCACATAACATGATTTCCAAGATCTTGATGTTGGCTATGTGAATAAAAATCATGACAATATAATTAATGGCTTTATCTGCAAATAGATTAGTAATATCTCTCCTATCTATGCAGTTTAAGCCATGCCACCCTAGGCTGTACTCAGTCAAAAATCAAACAAAGCCTTTAGTTCTGAATTCCTCTACAGCGACAGTTGACTGACCCAGTCAAGTCCTTTAGCCATTTAGTCAGAAGTCAAAGAAAGGGGGCTGAATAGAAAGTGAGTGTATTTGCTCTTACCAATTTTCTTCCTGGAAGTAGCTGGTCTCTCTTTTCTAGTAACCCCTCCATGCTCTGGTGACCCATGGAAACCTGAAAAAAACCAAAACAAAACACATACACACAAAGGCATTACTATTTGACTATGAGGAAGTCTTCAAAAGTATGTCAGCAATTTCAGAAGCAACCAAAGAATTTGGAAACCTGTGAATCACAAACACAAATGTAGTTTACTACCCAAATGAAAATATTTTGACCTATCCTGAACAATATGATCATGGGATTGCACTTAAGGTTTTTTTTCCAGTCTGCCCATACCATTTCTTGGAGTATAAAAATAATGTAACTATATAATGTGTTTCTGTACGAATCCTAAAAATGAGTCTGAATTCTTCACCAGATAGAGTGAGAATTATCCAGAAGTTGCCTGACCCAAAATCTATGTAAGGATTTTGCTCTGGCATTCTATGGCACAGGAGAACACTAGAGAAATATAAACAGTTTTATGCATTTGGATGCCAACTTGCACATCTACAACTCAAAAACGTTAATTAAATGGTCAAAGTATTTCATAACACTTTCTCAGTAAGTTCTTTTAATACGTCTCCAGGACTTTTTATTATGTATGTGTGGGGAAATAAGCCATTTATATTACTTTAAGAGTGTAAGAAGTGCCATACTAGGTCAGACCAATGGTCCCCCTAGCCCAGTATCATGACTCTGACAGTGGTGGAAGCAGATGCTATAGAGGGAAAGCATTGAACCAGATACATCTTAAGTGATCTATCCCATATTTGAAACCCACCCTAGCCTCCACCATTACTGGTTTAGAGATGCCAGAAGAAAAACTGCCAATCATTCCTTACAATGGCTATTCATAGATCTATCATCCATAAATGTATATAGTCCCTTTATGAACCTGGCAATGCTATTTGCCTCCACCACCACCTGTGGCAATGAGTTCCACAAGTTAAATATGCATTGCATAAAATACTCTCCATATATTCACTTCTAATATTCCCTTCAATTCTTTTTTACTTATGTTTCATATTTTCCCTAGTTCCAGTTACCATAGATCATAAATTTTATAATCGAATTTAACTAGTTTAAGTACCTCTCTTAGTACTAAAGAATTAGCATTGTCAATACCTCCCTTGTATGCAAATCCCTCTGTTGCTCATCTCAGTTGCCATATTTTTGTTATCTCTGCATTCTGTTAACCTATTTCTACATTTATAATAAGGCAATAAACCAGTGGATACTATATTTTAAGTATAATGTAAACAGTGTTTTGTTATGGCTCTACAAAGTAATCCTGGAATTCAATACGTCTCTTAATACAACTAAAGCTAACATTTTATTATTTTTTTCTTGATGCTGTTCCAAAAAAAGTCCTTTCTTGATATTATTTGGCAATATAACTTTATGTAACAGTCAGAAGTGGGTGTTGGACTATACAGATATTGATAACAGAGAAAAAAAGAAGCAGTATATTATAAGGGGTTCAGGTAATGATGCTTGTACAATCAGGGCTGCCCAACATCTTCTATGATAACCTATTTTAATTTACTTACAGCTTTTCCAATTTCCAATTGCTAATCGTTCCAATTGAAATTTTCCATATTGTGCTTATGCTTCAAACTCATTTTTGGGGGGAAAAAAACCAAACTGGCTGAGCTGTGTTTCAAAACTATGTATGTGAAAAAAAAAACATATGTCCCTGTTAATGTTAACAAAGACTGGCAAAAGGAGTCAGGAAAGAGACTTGGACTAGGAGAAGAAGCCTTGTGGGTGTGGGAAGAGTGAAAATAGGAGTGGGATGAGGAGCTAAATGAATGGAGTGGTAGGTAGGCTAATTTTGGGAGACTGGGATGAAAATAAAACTCAGTGTATACTCGAAGGGGACTGGGGTGGGGCGACACATAGAGAAGCAACCCTGTGACCTCTAGAATGCACTCGCCTGAGAACCTTGAACACAAACCAGCATTCCTGAATCTCATAATTCTGCTGTCAGCAAATAGATCTACAGCTCACTGGGAAAAGGTGTGCCGCATCTCAATAAAAAAAAAAAAAGCATGGAATTATGTAATCAAAGTTATATACACAAGAGGGCTAAATAAAGCTTTCACAGTCCAATTTTCCTCCACTTGGAAAATGCTGATTTGACAAAATCAGAATGCTCTTAAAGAACACCTTGGTTTTGTTAAAAAAAATATGGGAATTAATTAAAATGTTTGTTTTAAATTTAATTATATCTTCTAAAATTGAAACAATAAGGTTCAGATAAAATATATGTCAGATGTTTTTTCTCATGAGATGTTGACTTTTTTATTCTGTTTTGGAATGAAATGAAAAATGTAAACCTCAGAAATTCTCAGGAGATGGAAATTCCTTTATTTTTTCAGCTAGCTATTCATCTGCCCTTTCTTATGTATGTGTTTGACTTAGCAAACACACCACATTTATTTTTATATATAAAGCACATAGAAATGTTTTTAATGGTAAAGGTTAGCATTGGCTGCACAATTAAATCACTTCTTTTCATATATCAGCTTCCTTCTAATCTTACACAAAGGCCCTCAATACATATGTATACAAATCAAGTAATTGCAAGAAAACCTACAAGGTATACAAAGTATGAGATCAGACACGACACATTATTTGTGCAAGTGAATCAGAGATTTAGTGGATGCAATTTGTGTCAGTCTAGTTTTTGCATTGAAGGTTTTTGCAGACAAAGGTTTGGCTCTATGAGTGAATATCTTCATTTTTCATTTGAGACAGTCATATTTTAATGTTATTTTTTTCAGTAAAGTCAGGCATGATATATGACAAGATACAAGAAAAGATTTTCTAGGATATTAATTCCGCTGAAATCTTACTGGAAGAAATTTAATCTAAGAATCTCACCATAGGAATGAGATATCTTGCCAAGAATATGTAAATATATGAGGCAGAGCAACTGCTTCCTGGCCCTAGGGAAATAAGTTTTTATGAGTGATATGCTTATTTTAAAGGGAGGGAATAATACTTTCTTGCGTGTTAGTAAACAGCAATTTCCATCAGAATGAACTATTTATAAAGGCTGCTAAAGCTTCTGGTACATATTGCTTCATATGGATACCTTTCCAGATAATTTAGCAAGTATGTAAAGGGCCATTTGGTGTTTCTTGCTTTTTAGATCTGTGGGGGAGCTATTGGAAACTTTGGGTATGTGATTGATCTTTATAGTCTTTTCATATTTATTTTTTCCACATAATATGCATCTGGGTATTACACCCATTGTGCTGGCTCAGCAGCGGTGTAACAACACAGCTGGGCACCCAGGGCAGCTGCCACACACAGAGGTAGTGGTGACTTCTGGTTGCCACCATTGCTTCTGGTGTGATTGTTTGGCTGATAGCTCTGTTTTTCCACTCTTCCCTCCACCCAAAGTTGGTGCCTGGGGCAACTGCCCATGTCACCCCACCCAGGTTACACCACTAATGCTCAGAACTTACCGAGAAGTCATTCGCTGAGCTCTCAAAGGAGAAAATGGACTGTGGTAAATTTGGAGACCTCTGGCCAGGACCAGGTGAAGTCATGGCTACCTTTGTTTCTAGGTCAAATTGGGAACCGTTTCCAACATGTTTTTTATGGTCTGATAAGAGGTCAGTGAAACTGCTGGTAGATAAAAAAGAAGGCTTCTGAGAAACAGGGCTTCCTGAAGTCACAGCATGTGGACCCATTGGCTTTGATGGAGATGGAAAACTAGTCTCTCTGGGCCTTCTCTCAGCTTCCGTCTCTCCATTAGTGCTGCTCACCATCAATGGGACTTCTCCATAACTGAATTTCTTAAATGTGTCTGGAGATGTTTGGACTGGGGAGAAAATAGTTTCCAGGGGGCTCCTCAAGGCAAGACTAGGAGAGGACTTGGATGGCAATGGTTGGGTGCTCTTTATCTCTATTAGTCTTGAGGATGGGAACTTTCTGTCTGAGGGCTTTCTTTTTAGAGAGGGGATCCGAATGAGTTTTCCCTTTTCCTTTTGATCATTTTCCTCAGTGCCAGTCTGTTGGAGGAGCTTCATTTCCCTCTGCAAGACAGAAAGATGATATCGTGTGAAATAATCTGTGTACCTGTGTATGCGCATGCACGCGCGCACACACACACACACACACTTTATTTTAAATACAGGATCAGCTTTGGAAATGTATCTTTAATATCTTACTAAAAATTGCAGCAAATCTTTCATAAACAGGAGGGCAGTGGCATTAGTATCACCAGTGGAAAATTTCATAGGAACCATAAACATGGAAGTCAGTGAATCTCTGGTAAGTGATTATTAGCTCTTGCTTAATAGTTAGACTCAGCATTTTCGATGCAGAATTCCCATGTGGTACTAGAGTGTGGCTTGGCTTCTTCAAATTTGTTACATAAACAATATACATTTGGAACAGTTTTCATGAGATTCTCTAGAAAAGAGGATTCAGTTACCTCACTTAGCAAATGCTGTCTCTTCTAATCTGAGCAGGACAATGCAACAGCAGACACAAGTAAACTAATTCTCAGCCCTGTGTGTGAAACTACACGAACTATGCTTTGTTGAATCTCTTACACCATGGTGATTGCAAAAAATAGGGAGGAAAGATCTTGGGGAAACCAAAAGAAAACATTTTGCTTAAAGCTCTGTAGCAAGGTTACTTTATATAGTGTCAGACCGTACTTCTGTCCCATTTCCCCCTTAATTTTAGCTATCTATTAGCTTCTGTCACTGTTAGATTGCTGCAATTTTTAGCCCTTCAGATAAGACTCCAAATCACCCCTTTCATGGCAATCAAGTCTCACCATGCTCCCTTTACTAGTGGCAGTCACTGGATTCCTTCGCAGTGTATCTGCATAAGAGGGACTCAAACCCACCATGTCCTAGGGGTTTTCAGGACAAGGGACTCTAAACAACTGGACTATCTGCTTCCCCTCTGCTCCCTCCCCTCACAGTCCTCCTTGCTGCTCTTGGTAGAGCTTTATCTCCCAAATCTGCCCATGCTGGAGTCTTCTTCAGTCTACCTGGCAACTTCTGATCCACAGTCTATTCCTGATTTTCCTAGCAGGCCTGTTTCCAGTCATTAGGTTGAGTCCCCAACCTCCTTACAGGGGCAACTTTGTGACAAGCCCCTATATCATTTATAGTTTCATCAACCTTCTTCACCTCACCTTTGTCTTCCTGTTCAGCTGGGCAAATTTCTCTTCTTGAGCTGCAAGCATCTTCTCAAAGTCTTGGTGTTTCTTCAGTAGCTCCTCAACTTCAGGCACAGAACCCTAAGTCGAAAAATCAACAATAGATGCAGGAATCCAGTTAGACAAGTAAATGGAACACTAAAGCTGAGATTTTCAGTCAACTAGCCTACTTAGTCAAATAACTTCCTTTGAAGTTAATAGGAGTTAGGTGTCTACATACCCTGGTTGACCTTGAAAATGTCCTACTCTTTTAAAAATATGATCTATGGTTCATGGCCTAAATGAGGTACCTAAAGACATGGGATCCATTGACAAAATTTCTAACTCCACCACCAGTGCTTTAGTCAGCCATCAGCATCCATACTATAATCCACCTTAATGGCCACCATGGAAAGTAGCATTGTTGGCCATAGAGGGGCATTAGATTTGTAACAGTACATATGTCCTTTGTAGTGCTACAAACAGTGAGTGTACTTGCATTCAAGCTGTTTGTGGCATTACAAAGAGGGTGACTGTGGTGCCCCTTTCAAAATAGTACTTCTTTCAAAAAGGAAGTTCTTAGGATGGCAATATATTGTAAAACTGCATGTAGTGCTTCTACAGTTACAACTAGCACTACAGGGGTCTCTATTAACCCCAGTACCCCTCAGTGCTCTGCTCTCCCTTCCTCCTCCAAGGGCTCTGTGATGGCCCAGCCAGCAGTGAGATGGCAGAGAACCCTGCTGGGACCCTACTACCCCGACCAACACTTCATCAGCCCATTCAGAAGTTGGCTGCTGGTCTGTTGGCCACAGTGGGCAAGCAGAGCAGGCAGGGGTGGTTCTTTTGCAGCTGCCACAGTCAGCAGAGGTGAGCCAGCACTTGCAGGGGCTAGTGAAATGGCAGTGGCCACCAATACAGGTCTCTGCTGCTGTGACAGCTGCACAGCTGTGTGGATCTACCAAACAGCTGATTGGCCACTGATCCAACTGTTCAGTGAAGCAGGGAGGTATGGGAAGGGTTAGGTTTAGGGAAGAGCCAGGGTTCTAGCAAGGGTTAGGGCAAGAGACCAGCAGCTGATTGCCGACAGCTTCTCAGCAGGAGAGAGAGAGAGAGCAGTGATCTGGCTCCCATGGGGATGAGGGATCAAGGAGTAGCTCCCTGTTTTTCCCTGGCTTTGGAGGAGAATTTGTAGCACTTCAGCCATAAGGCTGGAATTCCTGTATGACCTCATAGTGCTATATTTTTGTAGTGCCTACAAATGACTGCCAGTTCATACCTTTTCAGGGCTGGGTGATATTTTGCAAGCCTCTTTAGTAGCTTGATAAAACTGTAGTTGTTGCAACACTTTGTCCCTCTCTTCTTCTCTATGGTATACAATTGACTTAGTAGCAGTACTACTATGACTGCAATATGGTATTGATATTTTTCTGTGGTATTGTGGTTTCTGTACTGTAACCACTGGTATCTAAATTAAATATTTGAAGCACAGAGAGAAGTGACAATTTTTGTCTTATTTGGCCCCTGAAACTGCTCTACAGCCATGACCGAACACAAGTATATAGCTTCAGAGTGCTTTAAAAGGGCCCAATCCTGCAACAATCTAAACCCCCGTTACATGAGGGTTCAAATGAAGGTGCTCAGAAGTGGAACACCTTCATTAACTTGCGTCTGCATGTGCTGGGAGCAGGGCTGGACTGACACAGCCCTGCCCTGCTCTTGGTGCTGTTTTCAGAGTGGGGGGATGGGAACGGAGGGAACTCATTCTGCGGGTTGTCCAGCCGGCACTGGAAGGTGGTGCGAGTGGATTGGAGCCCCTCTCAAAGAGGGGGGCTCCAATCCACACTCCAGTGCAGGCTGGAGAAAACCCAGAATCGACCTCCCTCCCCTGCCTTTTGCCCCTCCCACCCCAAGACAGAACAGGGGGCCAGTAGCGGGGGGTGGAGTTAGGGGAAAAGGCTGCAGAGACTTAGCCTTTCTCCCTACATTGGCTTCAAATTGAAGCTTGATCCCCCACTCTCCCCACCTAACATCTGTTGGGTCTGGGGGATCTGTCTAAATCATGGTGCTTTCTGTGAAGTGCCATGAGTTAGACTAGCGAGTTGCACTTCTGTCTGTACCCTTGGATCCCAGTTTATGGGAAATCTTGTCCCTTCCCTGGGGACTCTGTAATTCAGTGCATGACTATTGGTCCACCCTTGCAACCATTGTAACATGGTCATCAAAGAGAAAAGGCCGTTGCAGCTGAAGTGAGAATAAGAAATTGTAGACATAGCAACAAAAGCTATCTATTTAAAGTGCCCCGTATCCAAAATTAATAGGATGCGGGATCTTTTTTTCCTTCAAACCAGGTTTTTATCTTGATATGAAGTGTTAAGAATGTTCTTTTGGATATCTGATTAGTCTAAGGAATGAGTAAGAATCCTCTCCAGTCCTCCTTCCTACACTACTCCATAAGCTATTGCCCCTGGCCTAAGTTAACCCCTTTAAAAGGCATAGCACTTGCCTTTCTGGAATCCCAAAGCTGCATTACTCAGTCATTAGTGTTTAGACTGTGATTAAATTAATACAGAATCCCTGAGTAGGCAAAGAGGGAGGGCTGTCTGAGATGGAGCATACTCCAAGTTGTCTGCATATGCAGAGAGGTATTTTAATAGCGTTACACTGTTCCTACTCACCCCATAGCTTGGATCTGAGACAAAGCTCTCCTTGGCAGCCAGCCATGCTTCTGCTTGCTCTAGCTCTCTCCGGAGTAACTGGATCTCCCAGTTTTCCTCATATAGCTTTTTTCTCAGGTCCCAGCTCTCCCTCACCTTCTTCATCAGCTGTGACAGCTCTGACAATTTTTCTTCAATCTAGGAAAGCAACATTTGTAATAAAGGGAGAAAAAATCCAATTAGACTTTTATCTGACAGCCAAGTAACATGTAATCTGACTTTGTGACCCATAATGAGCCCTCCAATTAAGTTTGTGGTGCCAGTTTAATTTAGAAAGGAAGTTTGATTCCTCCTTTTGCCTGGCTGTTTTAATTTAGTCCACATATCCATACCATATCTATGCACATATTCCACATACTGTATGAACAATATTCTGCTACTTATCTTTTCAAGACCACACTTAACTCCAAGAATAGTTTGTAATACTCAAGCAATAAGAATACAAACAAATCCAGCTGCCCACAGTCTGAGAACCCTGAATGTTTTAAGAGCAATGGAAAATGGTTTAGTTTTCTCTACAGCAACAATTTGCAACAGTAATGGGATCTTTCACAGATTCTGAGGATGCTTTCAATCTTGTGATCTCTGGATCTACTTACAGTCTTAAGACAACCTTGGTGCCATTGTAAAGGTCAAAGTCTAAAGTTACATAGATAACAGGATCATAATATTTTTTCACATTAGTTTCTCTCTCCTTCTTTCTTCATACAACTCTAGGTAAACTGCATGTTCTCAGACAAGTTCAAAGACCTCACTCCACTCTGTATTTGTTCTGCATTGTAATACAGTGTATTTAAACAATGAGGTCTAAAGGATATTTTTTGTATGAAATATTTTTCCCATGGTAACATCATATACTTCTCTAGCATAGCAAAAACACAACAAATAACAACATTTAAATCTAGTTATTGTTGAAATAGTATACGTAAGCTTCAGAATTAATTTTGGAGAAAATAGAAACAATTCTAAAAGGTGTTTCACTTGTCCTGGACAATTATTATTTTAAATGTTGTTATTTTGAAAGCTAGAAAACTTGGTCGTCTTCTCTGATTTCTCCTCTTAAAGGACAGACGGTGGGGAGGCTGACTACATGTGCATGTGTAAATATGTGAGAGGGACTCTGAAGATTTACTGAATATTGTACCATGTGCCACACCTTTAGATATGGCACACGGTACTATATCTGGTGTGATCTTGGAGCGATACTATTGGAACTATTGGTACTATTTGTTATCGAGGCACTGGCCCATTAAGCGTGTCTTCTTAGCCGTTTCTGATTTTTAACCTATTTTACCCATTATCAGCATACCTCCATTGACATGAAATGTCCATTCTTCACCAGGTTGTTCCCAGTCTGCTGCATTTCTTCATATTTTAGCCACTGCTTCTCTATTTCACGCTTGTATTCCTCATGGCGCTTAATTAGCAGTTCAGCACCAAGAACTTCATTTGCCAGTTCCTCAGATATTACCAGTGCATACATCTCGTTGGCCCAGACCCTATGGAAATGAGTCAGAAGGAGGTATTGATCACTGACAATTCCTGATGGCACAAGTGGAATGATTCACACACACAGGCATACACAAACTCATATATTTACATTTGATATGGGCACAGATATACAAACCCTTATTTTCACACAAAAGACAAATGTGTGTACTCACTGGTACATACTTACACACTCTCCAGCTTGGTTTCATTTATATGTTCTTGGCTACGTTTCCAGCTTGGTTACATTTATATGTTACACTCTTATGTTTTTATATAGCCACAGCTCACACTACAGTGTGAAAACACAGCCAGATATACACCTGGTATCATGTATAAACACACACTTATGTGACAAATACTTTACACATTTGAATGCTTAAAATAGGAACTCATACAAATACAGGCATTCAAGAGTAAATATTATACACATTCACAGTGCTTTTCTATAAGGGCTACCTACATACATTTATGCTTAAGGTTGACATATTGCCAGGCACAAGAGTACTTAAAACACATGCAAGGCATGCATCCATATAAACATAATTACACAAAAATTCAGGCAAAAGCCCCTGCACCTACAGGGTCAAAACCTCAATTGATGTAAGACAAGGTATGTCCACTGGAGTTTCAGTAGAGCTAAGATTGTTTATATTAGCTGAGGTTCTGCCTTGCAGCTGCGTGAACATGCACATTTTTATATTATATTCATGAATATGCGCATGTATCCATAAAACAATTCAGACTATGTATTAGCAGCAACATGGGATGGACGAGAAAGGCACATGTCCTGGGCACTGTCTAAGGACAGGGACACCAGCAGGCCAGGCAGAATGTGGGAAGGCCTTATGCTGCCATCACATACTTTACTTGTACTTGTCAGGTGCAGGAAGCAGCTGGCACAAGCAGCGTGTGTCATGTAGTACAAGGCACTCCAGGAATCAGTTTTGTAGAGTGTCAGTGAAGTTCATTTCTGCTGGGGAGAGAATTAAACCCACTTTTTGCTGCTGAAATCTGAATTTTTTTTTCCCTTTTGACATGGGCTTCAGCAGCGAAAAAGTGGTGAAGATGTATCCCTGCAGCAGCAAACTCCACTGCCACTCTAGAAAACTACAGTTTCTAGAATATCTTGGAATTCAGGATGCCTGGTTGCTGTTTGCTGCTGTTTCTGCCCCTGGAAACCAGAAGTTAGAAGGGGAGAAGGTAGGCAAAGGATGAGAGAGAACTGCCCTTGGTACATTTCATACTGTCTAGTTTAGTGTGTCTAAAACTTGTTGGTCTGTGACACATTGGCTGGAGCAGTGGTATGGTTTTATCTGCGAGACATAAGTGATATGGCATAGGCTCAAGAAAACCTGACTAGTTTGAATCTAAGTGGGATCCACTCTAGCCATTGCAGCTGAGAAGATGCTTTGTCCTATTATTCAAAGAGACCTGTTAAGCAAGTTAAAGAGAGACTGGGGTAGGAGTGGGAAATGCCAAGTGCCAAATTTAGAAATCCATTAAGGAATACAAGAAATAATGCCTGCTTGTCAAAAGAGAGGGCGCCACACACATACATCAGTTCTCTGCAGTCGTTGAAGTAGACCTGGACCTGTTCTGCCTGGCCCAGCCTCTTCTTCCTCTCCAGGAATTTCCTGTCCAGATTTTCCCAGCACTCATTCACCTCTGTGAGTCTCTCCATAATGTTCTCCTTCACCTGAGGGTACAGATGGCTGAGCTGCCTAGCCTCCCCTCGAATTCGCTCCAATGCTTTCATGATGGCAGCTAGATCTCTCTGGAACACAGAAGAAGACTGATCACAAAACCAAACACAAAGTATAAATTTCAGCTTCAGCCAGCACTGGCATTGGAGGGAAATATTGTCAAGAGCAGTATTCAAAGTCTGTTCAGGATCATGTAGGAACCTTTCATCCCATTGATTTCTTACAGGAAGAAAAACATCTCATTACTTGGGCTTTTTATATGCTCTTAGCTTCCTTCTAGTGCTCTTCTGGGTTCTCCTTCAGAAGGGTTCTTCTGAAGCTTGTTCAGAGCTATTATGAAGTGGTATTTCTGAGACACGAAAAACATCATCTAGCCTTGGGGATTCTCTCTCCAAGGTCTGTGAAAATTGTGTTTCTTGGGTAACAGGTGTCCTTCCTGGGGAGGCTTGGGGAAGAAGTTGTTGGATCAACACAAAATGGTGGGGGCAGGTATGTTGGCCTACGTTGCAAGTCTGTGATATTAGAACTGGTTTTGAAGGAAGAGGAAGAAGCAGAGTGACTAGAAGAAAAGGAGAAACAGGAAAGTTATTGTGCAGCAACTCGCAGCAGAAAATCTGCTTAAAAATTAATCTGTTTTTATTTTGAGAAGGAATCTTGAGGAAGTCCTTCATGTTCTCACCTCTGCAGCATCCCAAAGGGATGCTTAGGGATCTTCTTAATATTTTAGCTTGTCCTTCATGTGACCTAAAGGCCAGAGATACCAACTACCAACCCAGGTCAGAACCTGTCAGCACCTTCTGAGTTGCAAAAAAAGGAACACAGACACAGCAAAGTTTAGGCTTACCAATCTTTCTGGGACTAAGTGTATTACTCTACAGGTCTAGCAGCAGCTGCTGGCTTAGGGAACCAGAAGCCAAATTTCAGAATTCACCCCGGGCCTCTTCCATAGCAACACCAAATACCAAGCCCTGTTGGCACCTTGTTCAGCCTCAAGCTACCAGTCCTGGATGATGTCAGTCGCTGGCATTGCTAGTTAGGGCTAAAACACTTCAGCATACTGTTTATGCTGCAAAATGCACTGTTGGTTCAATCCAAACTATTCATGAATTTGACAAGAGAGATTATTTGAACCCTTAGTGTCCTATATCTCTCATAAGCATCCTTATCACTTGGCCATAGGTGAAAAGGAATGATGAGCCATTGCGCCCTGCAGGGGACTATCCCAATTATGGTCTTAGGATACTTAGTGACGCACCAGCAATTTGTCTGGTTTGTTTATCTAAAACTTGGATTTTGTTAAATATGCCCAAAACCAAAAGGATTTTTTTAATTTCCCCCCCAAGAATAAAAAAACAGTTGGGTTTAGGTTGATCTGAAATATTTGCTTTGCTTTTCTTTTCTGCCCTCAAACCAAAAAGTCATTTATTCTTGCAGCTCTAATTGCAGTAGTGCAGATACCTCATCCATTTCTAACTATGAATTTGAAGTCACCCTACAGGTTTGGTTTGGAATTCAATGCAGGAGCTCGTAATGAGAAGTGAAATATGCAAGAAATAATAATAATATTGCATCACAGTGGTAAGAAAAGGAAGAAAGGCCTCTTGCACTGAGGTGCTATAGACCATTCAGTATCAAACCAAAGTCATATTTTGTTGATTTGCTGATAGAATGCCCCAGGATATCATCTAACCACATGCAGGCTTCTTTGTTAGGTTCTTCTTATGTGTTTCTGTAACTGTTTTAAGGCAGACTTGCTTACCTCCACTCCCTCAAGCTGGCTGACGAGGGTCTGTACGCCTGGCAGGTCATATCCATAATCATTTATGTCCACTACTGCCTCTTTCTCCTGCATCCATCCCTTTAGCTCATCTATATCATGGTCATACTGGTGAACCTGTTGAGCTGCTTTGAGATTCTAAAGCAAAGAAAATGTTGCTCAGAAGAGTCATCCTTGCAAAACACACACAATGCAAAGTAACACACTGCTTTTGTTGCTAGGAGATTCTGACCTTATACATGAATGAATGCAAACCTGGTTTTTTTGCCGGGGGGGCAGGGGCTGTTTGTTTTGGGATACATTTAAAGATACTATAACATAAATCTATATTTATTCCATGGATTAAAAGATTTGTTTTTAAACAAATAGGTGGTTCTTGAGACAGTATTCTAACCTGGTGCATGACTTACAAAGCCTATGCTAGGAAGCAAACAGTTAAAGACATCCAATATTTTACACTGATCACATAACTGCACACTGTTTCAAAACCTGGCCCCTCTTCTGTGTTCCTATATGGGTCTGAAACTGCAGGAAGTATAGGGGGGAACAGAAGATATTGGAATATGTCCAGGAAAGTAGATCTGACACCCATATTTCAGTTTTAAGTTTTACCTAAAAGATATGTAGTAATACTTAAAGATAATACTACATCTTTGAAATGTATTATATAGGCAAACAATGGCTATAAGGCAATAACTTTCTTGAACGATAATTTCATAAAATGACCTCTTCACAGCTACAACACATACTTTCCACTAATGTTAGTTCATTGGCCTTAGAAGTCAGAAAGGAAAGCAGGAATGGTTAGGAACCTCAGTGTGAAAGCATTAATTTTCATACCTCAGTTCTTGCCTGGATGGCTTGGCATAGGTTCTCCCATGTATCATTGATCCTCTGTGCCCTCTTCTGGACATCTTCTATCTGGCTATGGCCTTCTTTACTGAGTTTGGATGCTAATTCACTTATTGAAGACACTTTGGAATATCCCAGAGGTTTTATCTCCTTTACAAAACCTTCAAACTTTTCCTGCAGCACCTGCAGAGTAAGAATGGGGAGGTTGAATCAGATACCAAGGACTTCTGTGACTCAATTCTACCGCTATATAGGAGGTAAGGAGCGTTTTTCTCTCTGCCAATAACCGCAACACAAGAACAAATTGCTTAAACCCAGATATTTTGCATTTGTTTCCAGAATAAGCACTCTTGCCATGAAAAATGAAGCCCTCTATTGTGAAAGCTTATTATCTAAATTAGTGAGTCTATAAAAGGTGCAAATCTACCCTGACTTCTGACAGAGAAAATTGCCTGCATCCTTGATGGAATGATATGCCATTAAGAACAACCAGCGGTTCAGCCTTTTACACACAGTATTTTTAAAAGCATTCATTGAGTAAAATTATCAGTGGGCAATATAAACTATATCAGCTAGCACCACTGTTTCTTCAGAAAAGAAGTAAACAGGTAGTGGTAAGATGCTCTCTCTGAGGGCTGTCCCTCAGAGTATTGCAAGTTTTCATCCTCAGTGTCAAACCCTGTCTCCTCTCTCGCCAGTACAGCCTACATTTTGGAGGTTCCTCGCTAAAGAGAAAGAGCTTGTATGAGCTCTCTGATAACCCCAATTTTTCTCCCCTGGTGGACAGTGCTTAAAAGGGCCCTGCATTTGGATAAGCAAGGTAGAAATTAAAACCTAATGTTCATGATGAAAAGAGGTTGATGTTGCTTCATTTTGTCTATATTGGGCTCCAGTGCCAACAAACAGAAATAAAATAAAACTAACATTTTCCTGCTTCATCAAATAGGAAGCCTCTTACCTCCACATCATCCAAGTCCTGACCATACTCATCTGATGTTGCTACAGCTTGTTTGCTGGAAAGCCAGGCATCCACCAATTGGATCTCTCTCTCAATCTGAAACAGTTGGCAATGTTCCTGCAGGCATTTCTTCTGGGTTTCAGCTCTCTGCAGGAGAGACTTGTAGTCTGCTAGTACAGCCTGGAGTTTCAAAACTATGGCTTGACTGCAAAAATAACAACCAAAAGCGAGGTCATTGTGTGCGAGATACTTTACCGGTGAAGAATATTTCTACTGCTTCTTTGTCTCGTTTGTCACACTTGAACTTACAGCTTCTTAGACAAGTAGAAAAGGGTCAATCCAGTAATCAGGTGAGTTATGATGAATATGTCAGAACTAGTCAATTGCCCATCAAGAATGACAAGGGTGGGGACAGCGCGCAGGGACGGAGTGCTGCCACCCACCACCCTGTGCTGCTGCCACCTCTCAGGAGCAGGGGAGAGGGGAAGCTTGCATGTGGCCGCCACCGCCACCCAACGCTCTGCACTGCTGCCACTCTGCTTCCAGCTGCACACCACCCCCGTCCCTCACCCCAAGTCTGGCCCTGCGCACGCCCCTTGTCCCTGCTCCGCATCCACCCCTGTGCCACCCTCCTGCTCCATGTCCACCTGGCCAGCTCCGCCTGGCCCACTCCATTGGAGCCCTGCCCATCGTTCTTGACAGGCATTCTTGACGTAGCACTGGCTGGAGCCACACCCTGCTGGGAGCCACACACCCCCAAGAGCATTATGGACAGACAGACAGACGCACAGACAGATGGACTAAGCCCTTTATATATATAGAATCATCTGGTTCAGGAAATTAAAATAATGTATGTTAGGGGGCTGTCACTTTTCATTTCCTTTCCCCTAGTATAGGAGTACAATGTAAAGAGAAAGATTATGGACTGTGAAAAAAACTGATTTGCTTTCCCAAGCATGGTGCTTTTTGCTCCTTTAAATGCAGGAGGACTGAATGAGAATACCTAGGACTAGGCAGATGCCAGAGAAACTGGACTGCAATGATTACCCTTTGATTGCTACTTTGTGAGGTTCTGTTGTATTTTCTGAATAACAAGAAATCATGACAATTAAAAAGTTTCATAGATATCATAGACATCAGGGCTGGAAGGGACCTCATAAGATCAGCTGGTCCAGCCCCCTGCCTGGCAGGAAGTCAGCTAGGGTTAAAGGATCCCAGCAAGATAAGCATCCAACTGTTTCTTAAAAGTGTCCAGAGTAGGTGCTTGTACCACCTCTGGGGGAGTCTATTCCAGGCCTTGGAGGGCTTGGACAGTAAAGAAGTTTTTCCTTCTGTCCAGCCTAAAGTGGTCTTGCAGGCGTTTGTGACCACTAGACCTTGTCATCCCTCGGGGTGCTCTGGTGAACAGGTGTTCCCCCAGATCTTGATGCACACCCCTTATGTACTTATGTCATGTTATTTCTTGTTGCAACATGAGAGAAGGGGATTCACATCTCCTACAGATAATGTCTGTAGGGTGAAGTACAGATGGACGCCTGAGGCTGAATTGATTCAATCTTTGCAGGCTAGTCTAAACTGTGTAGATTGAACCAATAAGCAAGTGAACAGACATTCACTTCTGATTCCAGAAATGCAGTCACATGCTTGTGGTGGCCCAGGCCAGGAGCTGGGGGGTACTAGAGCATGCCTCCCTGCTCTGCTGGATCAGACAGCTTGGGCCTGTGAGGGGGAGTTTGTGGAAGTGGTGCAAAGCATCCTGGGATGCTGGGGGACTATGAATTAACTTGAATCTGGAGGGGATCTGGCACAGAAGTTCAATAAACAGATTTAACCTAAATCAGTTAAGTCTGATACTACATCTATCCAGGTTTATCTTAAACCATTTTTCACCATTTTGAAAGCAGTTTACGTGCGCTGAACTTCTGTTGCATTATAGTTTTGAACTGGTTCCCAATCACTTGAACCAGTTTATGTATAATTTCTGTCCCTAGCCAAGAGATTCATTGAAAGATTTACAATCCACTGTTTTTGGTTTTGCCTTTCTAGCAGGTTTCTGATGGAAAGGAAACTACCATCTGTTTGCATTTCCCTACCTTTCTGGGTTGTCACTGTTTATTAGGATAGTGCCAGTCTCCTGTAGCTTCTCAACCCGGGGCTTGAACCCTTCCATATCCAGCTTGGCAGCCTCCAGTTGGCGAAGCAAGGCCTCAGTGGATTCTTCATTCTTCCCATAATCAGAAGTCTCGAGGATAAACCCCCTTTCTGCCATCCAAGACTCAACTTCCAGCAGCTATAAGAAATATATGGATAAACCTGAACACTCAAGAGAAAGAAAACTGGAAAGCAATAAAACCCAACAAGACCTGAAGGTGAAAACAGACAGCAACTTAGATGCATCCTTGCAGTGCAGTACTGCAGTTGCCATTCTGAAAAATCGAGAGACTAAACTTGATCCATATAGTTCTATGGTAGTTCTTTCACTGTGCTAAGTGGAGACATGGTTCTCATTTCTCACCTGTTTGACAATGTGGAAAAATCACAATGATGGTTTTGGATTCTGGTTTAATGTTGCTCCAGTCTCAGTACTCTCAAGCATTCATCAGTGTGGGGTATCTAATTACTTCATGAATCTTCCTTACCTCAGCAAGGAATTGGTGGGTCTCATATGACTGCATAAGCCTCCTCCTCCTCTGTTTAGCCTCATCCTTCAAGTTTTCCACAGAATCCTCAAGTTTCTTCAAACATTCCGTAATTTCATGGGAGGCAAAGTGTCCCTCTCGTATCAACTTATATCCTGTATTGACTACCACTTTTGTCAGAGCTTCATGGCTGCTAATCTCACTTTCTAAGTTCTGGAAAGAACAAATAAAAGAAAGCAAAAATGTAAGAAAGAGAGCCCTTTCTACCCATATTCTGTACTTCATCACATCAGTGTATTCATACATTCAATATATTTTTCATACTTAAAGACTGGCCATAGAGCTGCAAAGTTTGCATGAAGATCATTTTCCCAAAAGAGAGGAGCATTTGGATTCAGAGTTTTGTTTGGGCCAGTTTTGGAGATTGAATGTAGATTGAGTGTAGCTGCAAAGTTCAGATCCTGATGCAAACCTCCTCAAGCTTGTGAGGTAAACGACCTCAGCCATAAATCCCTGCTACCAGTAACAACCAACTAACAACACCTGCTGCCACTCCGAGTATCCTTGATTCATGTTTCATTAGTTAAAGTATTTCTAGGAAAGAGCTCCAGTGTTCTATCAACTTAGCTGCCAATCAGTGTTTCTGGCTCTTCAACACCATTTTGGGAAACACAACTCTGTAAAATGGATATTTCCAAGTATTATGGGGCCAAAAGAAAATGATAATCATAGGGGAACAAAACTCTTTAAAGCACAATGCAAGCGCTCTCTTTGATTCAAGTGTTTGAAGATGTCTGAAATTTGCCAAATCAATCAAATTCATATCTGAGCACATAGATGTGTATGCCCAAGCACACACACACTTTGGTGTTATTCTTTGTCTTAATGGTTTAACTAAGATTGACTTTTCTTTCTATAAGAAGACAGGTACTTTGTCTTCACATTTGTGTGTGAAGACAGATATACTGCATAGGTAGCAAAAAAAAGAGTACTTTACATGCTAAGTGTTTCCCAGCATTTTATAACCTGATGACAGAGGTTGGCTTATTTATTTAACAACAACTGAAACAGGGTAAGAGTTACACTGCAGTGATATGTTATGTGGAAGAGACTCCCTCTATTCAGGAGCTGTACTTTTAGCTCAACTGTCAGATTACTTAGCTATGAAGGATGGGAGCCTGATTCTAATCTTACTTTTAACTTTCCCCTATTAATTTCATGAGGCCACTATGTTGCTGAAAAGTGACACCAGGTCTGACACCAGCAGAACAGAATCCAGTGTCCGAGACTGTTAAGACAGTTTGTACCATGTATTAATAAGTCGGCAATATGAAGAACAAATTTACTGTTTAACATTTGGGAACACATTTCTAAAGCTCCTCCACTTGCACCCACAGGAACTGCTAACAACTGCATGCACAAACACTGCATTTGTATATGGGATAGCTGTGCCTGCACCTGGTACATGTATGTATAAATACATACATATTGGTGGATGTGTGTACCCAATATTAATGAACAATTTTTTGGTAACAAATGGGGAAGAGTATTTTGAAAATTTGTCACATCAAGACAATCAGTAAAACAATCCTTCAATTCTTTTGAGGGGAAAGTTAATATCTCATCAAACTGGAGAGTGGTTTTAATCTCAGAAAAGAGCCTCCCCTAGTGGCCAACAGGGTGTAGATTGCTGCTAAGAACAAAGACTCATAACTAAAGATCTGGATTAAAAATGTTTAGTGCCAATCTTGTTGAGTCCCAGGAGTTAACTGGCAAAATGGCAGGATGAGGTGACTTTTTCGTTTGTAGCTATAATACACACCATTTCCCTCTGCACTGAATGGTCACTGCAGTATTGTATAAGATAAGCAAAAAACACAATACATTTTGTTCCACTGTCACAGTTCCCTTCTCCTTACCCCAATAACTTTCCCTAATAACACCAACCCAAAACATTAATTCCTTCAAGGAACCTCATTCATTTTTCCATCATGATCATCAGTTCAGAACTGTTTTTTCAGTTTAAATACAAACATAATGGACACATCTACCTGAGATGTTAATTGCACACTTGACTAATTAGATGCGCAGTAAATGTCTTAGCATCTATATCTGCACCCCGATTAGACCAGAGTAAACTAAATTACTTTGCAGCAAGACAGTATTTGCGAATACAAGTACTGTCCTGCTGCAGAGTAAGAAACTCTGCAGCAGTGCATGAGTAGATGCTGCCTGGCTGGCTGGAGCATGAGGGTGCTTCAGTTTGGGGGCTGCCTGCTGGTTAGTCCTGCACTGAAGCACCCTTGTGCCCCAGCTAGCCCCTCTGCAGCATGATGAGCAGGGGGCCAGCCTCAGGCTAGCAGGCTGGCCCCCTGGGCCCCCTGCCAGCTGGGGTTGCTCCAACCTGGTTCAACATGCTACACATGAATGAACTCTAGAGCAATAAGCTCCAGAGTGTATTCATGTACAGTAATAGCACATGTAGACGTGCCCACTGAAGTCCACACTTTCTATCACAGTAGAATAAGCTCCTCTCACTGATTCCCTTTTCTCAAGAAGGCATCCAATTATTTGTTTGTTGTTCTCCCCATTAGGTTTTGCAAATAATATACTTTTCGGATCATAGGAGAGCATAAAATATTTACAATATACTCATGGCCTTACTCAAGCAGCACACTGGAATGATCTGACTGCTTTGGGTGGGAGTTCACCCCTTCTCCACTAAAAAACCACAAGTGGACATGACTTTTGCTCTTGTGACCTTTAAAAAAATACTTTGGAAAAGCAGATTTTTCTTTCTGCAATTACATCACATAGCACCAAGCATCACTTATTTTAAAATATATATTTCTACAGGATAAGATCTCCTGTTCCTTAACCTATTTGCCTATTGCACAGATTTAAGCAAAATGTTTAAGCAAAATGTTAGCACTTTGAAACACATTTCCTTCATTTGTGCCCACGGGAATTATGAACAACTGTGTGCACAAACACTGTGTTTGTTAACTGAATAGCCATGTCTACACCTGGTACAACTGCAGAGTTGTACAAGCCCCAAAATGAACCACCTTTTCAATCAGTCAAACAAGTAGCTGCTGGAATCTTCCAGCTGGGAAATTCTCTTTCACCTCATCTATTGCAAAGAGGCAGAGATGCTTTGTTTGGAAAGTACTGGGGAGGCAGCTGCTGTTTTGATATGAGAGGTGACAGCATTCTAGGCTGGCCTCATTTCTAAAGATTCATTTGAATTTTCCAGTATCTCAGTAACTAACTCCAAAGCTCTTGCTGGAATGATGCTAGGATAGACAATAATAACTTGCTAATTCCCTCAGTCAAACAGTGCAGCAGGAGAGGATTCCTCTGGTTCCCCCATTCCAGAGGCATCTAAGTTATGAATATGCCTGAGATGTACTTGCTGAATCTTAAAACACTTTTTATTGGGACATCTGTTGCTCAGAGAAGGCATGCCAGCATGCACCACAGCTTGTAAAAGATATTTAGTATTGCAAAGACAAGGTTTTGAGACTGGTAATCTGCAGAAAGGGATAATGTGTTTAGAGGAGCACGGGATGCACTACTCAGATCATTTTGTGAAAAGACATGCCATCTAGCACTGAACAACTTCATGGCACTGCTCTTTAAATAGCACCTTTATGAGAGAGACAAGAATAAGGCCCCTGGCAGATGTTACACTTAGGATGTGATTAACTAGTTAATCATGTTGTAAGTAGTAATCCAGCTACACATTAATGAAATTAATGGTGTGATAAGGAATAATCCACAAGGAATAAGCCACAAAATTATTATACAAAATGTGTAATAACAAGGGGTGTCAATTAATCACAGTTAATGTGCATGATTAACACCTTTAATTGGTTCTTGCATTGATTTTTTTACTGTGTTAATCGCGCATGCTTGGGCTATGCTGCCATCACCGCTGCCTTTGGGCTGCCCAGCAGGGCAGTGGTGGCAGTGCAGAGGAGCTGCAGGGCAGCCTGGGTGTGGGCTCTGGGTGGCTGCAGCAGGGGGGGGCATGCACAGACACAGACGAGCAGCTGCAACATGTAGCCCAGCGGCGTGTACAGCAGTGCCTTGAAGGTAAGTCTGTAGGGGGGAAGGAGTATGAGGGAGGAAAGGGGCAGAGGGGGGCAGATCAAGGGCCCCATGGTGAGGGAGGGAGTGGGGCAGAGGCAGGGACAGGGGAAGGTGAATGGGGCCCTGGGGCTGGGATGGGTCATGGGATGAAGCTTGTCCAGGGTCTGGGGGGCATGGCTACCACTGCTGTGCACACTCCTGGGGGAGGCATAGGGGGCATGGCCAGATTTGTGCATAGGGCAGAGGCAGGCTGTCTCCTGTGGGCTAGAGCTCTGCTCCTTGCTGCCTTTGCCCCAGGAGCTGTGTGATCCCATGCTGTGGCTCCAATGGCCAGGTGGGCAGGGGATGTGCAGTATGGCTGGCACACAGTTCCTGGGGCAAGGGCAGCAGGGTGCAGAGCCCCCACCTGCAGTGGGCAGCCTGCCTCTGCCCCACACCCAAATCCAGGGGGCAAATGCCCCCCATGCCTCCCCTGGGAGTGCGCACAGTGGCAGGGATTCATACCCCCCCTGCACCCCTAGATGAGCCTCCTGTGGCACTGTCCCATGACCTGCCCTGGCCCCAGGGCCCCATGTACCTCAACCCCTGCCCCACTCCCTCCCTCACCGTGGAGGCCTTGATCTGCTCCCCACGTCCCTTACCTGCAAGATGCTGCGTGCGTGCGTGCGTGTGTGTCTACCCCTTACTCCCAAACCACAGCCCCCTAGCCTTGCTGATGCTTGTTACTCCTGACAGTGCAGGGGGTGCCACAATCATGATCCTTGGCTCCCCTTGCACTGGCAACACGGCATGATTTGGATCTGATCCCCAGTTGCACAATGGTGTCTCCTGCCACACGCATGTAGCTTGCAGGGGGTGCCATTGCTGGGATCACACATCAGATCCCATTGCACACTTAAACAAACATCTGCCTGGGGCCTAAGAGTCACTTTTGGCAGTAATGGTTTCACTGTAACCAGAGTAGAAAAGATGAGTTTCACCCTCAGTGGGTGAATTCCACATTCTCACTCTTGATTTCACTCTTGTTTCTATACTGCTTTACCTGGTGCTTTTCCTGTAAACTCTGCACAGCTGTTAGGGATTGGCCATAGTCCTTGGAGGAAGCTATGGGGAGTTTCTCATGAACCCAGGCCAACTCATTGTCAACATCTCGGAAGAATTGGTACTGTAACCTGCTTGCTTCCAAACTCCCACGGCTCTCTTGCAATGGCTCATGTAGGCTCTTGTACCTGCAGATTTAAAATGGGGCCCAATTACTACAAGAGAGAGAGAGGGTGGGGTAACACAAACATGTGCCTTGGCTATGAAGAAAAAGAAAGGAAAACAAAAAGGAAGGGAGAAAAAAATAAATGCAGAGGAGGAAAAGGGCAGTAAAAGGTAGGAGTGGAGAGAACAGAGGTAAAATGGCAGACACTCGCACACCTGTGCACCACCTGATCAACCCTCTCTTCTAACTCATCTGCCAGGAAATGTCTCTCTTGCTGGAATTCACGGGCTGTGTCCACTAGCACCTGTAATCGATCCCTGTGGGCAATGACACCTTCCTCCAATTCCTCTTGTTTCTTCAAGAGATTGTTCAAGACTACCAGGTCACTACTAGTATATGGAACCTTCAGCTCACTTTCCACATCATCCAGCCATTTCTCCATATCTTCTATGCTGCGTTGGAAATGCAGGCCCTGGGGACAGGGAGAAAAGCAAATGTCACCAGGCTTTTTAGAGCAAAAAAATCTCAGCCTTTTGCATGAAGGATCACATCACACTTAAAAACCTTCTAGAGCTTAATGAACTCTCTCTTCACCTGTGATGTACAAATGCTCAGAACTCAGGTAATGTGAGCAAAAGCAGGTTCACAGAATATAAAGAACTAACTGTGCCTGTAAGGTACAAATAATCCTAGTTATGGGCAAGTCAGCCTTTTAGAGGGTGCCTTTAAAATCAGTGGTTCTCAACCTTTTTGGACTCAAAGCACCCCTGGATAGATTCGTGGCACACCTGGAAAAGTACCAGCTCTTAGTTTTCTCTCTTTTTTTGTGCAGAGAAAAACAATGGAGCTGTTTTTCTGATGCAAAGAACTTGGAAAGACCACAACTATGGATTTATATTGGAAATCTCTGGGTTTATCTTGTGAATCATGCCAAACAGTGCTAAAACTGCAGGACATCCCACAGCACCCTTGCAAAGATCTCAAGGCACCTCAGCATGCCATAGCACCCTGGTTGAGAATCATTGCTTTAAGCAATACATATAGAGACAGAATCAGCCCATGTAGACCTCATCAGTGGGACAGGAGGGAGTCACATCAATGGAAAACAGCTGCAGGCTTCTCTCCAGCTGGTGCTGATTGAGTGACTGGTGCTGGCAGGACAGTGATTGGTACTTGTAATGATCCAGAATATTTCCCTTCAACTTCCTCCTCTGGAGTCCTGATTGAACAAATGCTTTCTTAGCAGATACCAAAAGAGAACATAATCATGGCATCAGCCTTGATTCTCCTTGCGGGTTTCTCTCTCCATGCAAGATTCAGTACATCTGGTCTGTGCTTGGTACTATTTGGTAGATGGCAATTCCCTTGCTTCATTGGTTTTGATATCTTAAAACCTGTGCAAGTCCAATGGCACACTGACAAGGGACACATCACAGCAAGGCAGAAATCCCCAGCACCTTTGCTTTACCTTGCAGGCATCCTGTAGCTTGGTCTTTTTATTAAGGCAGTTTGCCAACAGCTCATCCCAGAGCTCTTCCATTTCTTGAAGCCTGGCCTGGATGGCCTCAGGAGCATAATGTTCCTCTCGGATCATCTTCTCACCCTCCTGCAGCAAAAAGAGCGGAAGCAGATTGCTTAGCCCACTGCACCAGCTCTAATCAAGAAAGCCTCACAACCCCCTTCAGAGGCAGCTAAAATTACAGCAGACATTTTACAGAGGGGTAATATAACCCACTGCCAGGGTGAGGTGAAGTGACTTTTCCTAATTCACTTAGGAGCCCTCATTTGTTTAATTACTTTGGGATTCAGACATTCGGTCTGAAGGAATCTGTCACACCAGTTCCCCACATCCTATACTGGCCCTGCTTCTCTTACAGCCTTGATGCTGTCTAGACGATTCCTGTTGGCTATGATTTCTGCGTGGAAAGTCTGGTGTTTCTGCAGCTTGGCCTGCATGTTGCTTGGGTCTGTCCAGCTCTCATCCTGGGCAATACTGTTCTTCTCAGCTATCCAAGTTGCCACCTTTAGCAGAAAGAAGGAATAGAAAGAAACAGGAACTTTAGAAGCTACTACCATCTCCTTGCAGATACTCCTTAAATGTCTAAAATTTGGACTAGTTTACAATACAGACCAAAGCAAATTAATTTTCCTTTCTGAATCACTGTTCCCCACCCCCTTCAGAAAGAGGATGCCATCTGCATATGTGTAGCCACTGCTACTTCATATGCAGTGGCTAGGCACTTGTTTCCATAGTTCTAACCCTGCCTACATCTCACAGAGAAAGGATTATTCTGTCCCTTTCCAGTATTTCTCACATGCTGGGATGTTCCTCCTTTAATTTTACATTTCCTTTTGTACCACACTGTTTCTGTGTGATCAAAATACATCTAGGGATCAGATCTCATTTTAAGTGCCTGAGTATGTATGGCTCAAAGGCTGAACAATGTCCTTTCTTTCTTATTTCCATCTTTTCCAGTCTTCTCTCATACAACCACCTGAGCCTCAGTTCCTCTGGTTTTTCCTTCAGAGGTTCATGGCAAAGCTTCACAACTGAGATGTTAAACACTCTAGGAAAGTAACACATATTAGAAATGTACCTCATAGGAATTTTTCAGAAGCTTTTGCAGGAGCCTTGAATCTTCCAGCATATGTCTGCGAGCCAGAGCATTCTCTAGAAGTTTGTCTTTCCTGGGATAAGGAGAGAACCATGAAGACGAAACCACAGCAAAGAAAACTAATTGGCAGAAGAGATTAACATTTTCACCACTCCTCTCTAAAACTCACGTTTGCATTCTAACCTTCATTTCTAGGGGATACTTGTCCATGTCATTGAACTACCTGTAAGTTAACCTCTCTGGCAGAACTGATGACCAGAGCTGGACTAGCAATGGTTTTGTAGGTAAGGATTATTACAGAGATGTATATTGAAAACTTTCACAGCCCACCACACACTGTACCTACACTCCTACAGCTAAGAGATGTGGCCAACATAACCAGTGCCCTTCAGGTGATGGCTGCACAGGCTGCCATGAGATCAACAAAGTCATTTTCACCTTGAACTCCTATGTCTGTGCCATCTACAGTAGTTTTTGTTCTTGCAGTCATGCTTGGCCTTGGAAATTTATCATATGAATATTACCCTTTCTTAAAATCAGGTCTCCCTTTTCTGAAGAATACAGGAAACTCTTTGGAAGTAGTAACAGAGAACCTGGGCACTGTATTAAGGCAATCCAAACTTGGTAACATAGTTACTCTGATATATTTATAC
This sequence comes from Alligator mississippiensis, assembly GCF_030867095.1. Classification (NCBI taxonomy): domain Eukaryota; kingdom Metazoa; phylum Chordata; order Crocodylia; family Alligatoridae; genus Alligator; species Alligator mississippiensis. Next base: position 238,642,277 of record NC_081825.1, on the reverse strand, counting down.
AACCCCTTTCTTCCTAAAGGAGCTTGAAGGACTTTACAAATGATGCGCATAACATTTCAGCCACCATGGTACTGAATTCAGCGAATGTGAGTGAGAATATCTGTTCAGCAGTGCATAGGAACAATAGGCAACAACATTTTGGGACAAAAAGGGATGCATATTTTATCTAAGTGAAATTAAAGGGAGAAATTTAAATTCTTAAATCAAAACTTAAATACCAAACTTGGAATTTCACCATGACTTTCGAGCGAGCTACTCTACAGCTGTGAAAAATACCAGAGGATGTTTAGTAACTCCTGATCATAACAAACCTCTTTGTCCCAATTATCAAGGACATGGATTTAGTGCAGACTCCCAACGAAAAGTGTCCAGAATCACCAACCATGTTTCCTGATTTACCTACAAGTCCCTTGAAGGACTGCTATGGAATTATTGGCCTGGATCAAGCCTCCTTAGCTTGTAAAATCTCACAGGAATGCAAAATAAAGTGCAAATCAGTGTTGACGATTCTTTTAAAATATTTACATGACAACAGTAAAGGAAGAAGAGTCCTTATTTAGACAGGGTTGGGAAAGGAATGGTTTTTACCTTCTCAGAACAGCCTGGCACTTGTTAGTGATGTTTTCTGAGTCATAATGCTTGTTGTGTTTCAGCTGTTGTGCAAAGGAGGCCATCTCACTGATCTTCTCCATCTGTGCTTCTAGAGCCTTTTCAAACTGCACATGTTTCCGCTGTAGGCTTTCGACACTGGACACAGAATCCTGGATGGGATTCAGAATAAGGAAGCTGCTCACTGTGGGAATAAAATTGCCATTACCCAACCTTTGCACACTGTCAAGGAAATGGATTGGTCTCTGTACCCATAGTGTTGGAGCATCAGTTCAGTCTGGCAGCTCCAGTACTGAGCAAACTGCAAGATGCTCAGCTGCTTCTGCTAGATGCTCAGATACTTCTGCTGAGTGAACAGTGCTCAGTACAAAGAACTAGTTGAGTTTTGGAGATACTGAGCCCTCGCTTTTCCCAAACAGGAAGCCATAGGAATGAAACCCCACAGTTTGAGTGGATTCAAGATTTATTTAATCATAAGCCAATCATACTAGAGGTGTTGTTCTGAAAGCAAATAAATAGGGGACACCAAGCTGCGATCACAGTTAATGAACATATATGTCAGAGCTTTAAATCAGAGCATTTTATAAGGAATCCGAATGGAGCACAGAACTAGACTTCCTTTGAAGTTTCTGGATTCCAACTTCATGACCTGCACTTCTCTCTTCTGCAGTTCTCCGTACTTCCTGGCTTTAGAGCTGTCAAAATAGTGCTATTTAATAAGACCTGTTCTTCCAGTATTTCCAGTGTGGATGCCACTAGAAACTACCATAAATCTCTTGAGAAAACTTATCATCATGAAATTTCTAACCCTATAGACAAATAAAATTGCATTAGAGAAGTATCTAAGTATTTAAATGTGGATATGAAGCTCTGGAGTCTTCTCCATTACTAGTAAAATATTACTGGAAGACAGAAGGGACTCAACTACATTTCTGAAAATATACAGCTTCCCCATTAGTCCCTGCAATATTTCAACAGGTGGTACTCTGCTTGTGTATTCCTATCTGGAGGGCCACAGAGGAACAGTCACCAACCATCAATATTAGGCATATTCCATGTCATTATCCACATCTTGCAGTGACTATAGCTCAGCTGACTTTATAGCCATTGTAGCATGGAGCCCACCATGCCAGAGGCACATCCAGCAAGATTTGCACCTTGGGCAAAACCCTGCTAGACAGTGGGGGCCTGGGAGTGCTGCTGAGTGCTGGAGGGATGGGAGGTTGCCAAGCCTGATGGGAGTGGAGGACACGCGCACACACACACACACACACACACACACACTCACTGTCACTCTCTCTCACCTTCCCTAGGGACTTAAAATCTTCCCTAGGGACTTAAAATCTCCAGGGTGCTTCTGTCAGCAGTCTGCCCACCTTGACTATTACTGCTGCAGCAGCCTATTGTACTCAGCTGCTGCTGCTATTGCATTTAGGGGCCCTCTCTAAGTTGGAGGAAGAAGAACTACAGGTAGTTTTTTGGAAAGCTTCACAGGGTTTCAGAGTCTTTTACACCTTCTTCTTCTGCCTTTCCCCACTTCAATGGAAACCGAATTATCCTGTTCACCTACCCCTAAATCATCATTAGCCAGGAAGGCTTCTTTACTGCTGAGCCAACTCTCATTCTGCTCCACATAGCCAAAGAATTTCTGGAAGGAAAGAAAAAAAAAAATCAGTCATGACTGTTGTTTTTGAGTCTGTAAAACCGAGATAATACTGATGTGCAAAAACTGAACCAAGAAATACTTAAGAACTAAGAGGGCTAAAATGACCAAAGTGAATTTAAACACTAAGGGTATTTGTACATGACACGGGGGCTTAATTCTCCCTAAATTGAAGAGGTGGTTTTTTAAAAACACCACTTCAATTTAGGGCAAAGTAAACCCCTGTGTCAAGTACACCTGTGTTGGACCCCGATCCTTACTAGACTCTCCGGCAGTAGGGAGGGGAGAGCAAGCTGCTGGCAGGCAGAGTGGTCCCTAAGCTGGGGGGAAGAAGGGCTGGTGCTTTCCTCTGTGGCAGTGGTGGCCCCCCACCAGGTGGCACCTGCCCACAGGCACCCAGCTCGGGCAATCCTGGGGGGCACCACAGCCGCAGAGGGAAGCACCAGGCTCCTGCACAGCTCAGGCAGGCTCCGGGGGGAGGGGCGGGGATCAGGCTCGCTGCTTTTTTTTTTTTTTCCTTCTGTGGAGCCTGTTGCCGGGCTGCCTGCACAGCCTCTGAGCCGCACAGAGACTGGTGCTTCCCTCCTCGGAGGTGTTTTACTTTGCAGCACCCCAAACTCATTTGCTGCATCCCAAAGTCATTTAAGGCGCATTACACGGTCAAATGTGCTACAGTGGTTGGAATTAATGTGCAATACTTCGCTGAATGTGCAAACAGCAATGCCATTAAAGCGGTGCAAAAGGCATTCAACTTACTATAAACCCACTTAAAAGTGTTGTCTACAAACGGCCTAAAAGCACTGTATGGTATAATACAGTATGTATTTAGCTCTTATTATTGGAACTTCCTCATTGGCCAATATAACTAATGTTTTCATTTCCTGGACACAGGGTACTGGATTTTCTCAAGTGTAACAAAAATATTGTCAGCATATATGTTAATGGTTTGGGTTGGGTTCTTATATTCTAATTCACAAATGAGGAATACTACATTGCTCTGTGAGCAGTGATTTTCGGTAAGGTACTATTCCACTTAAGAAAAGGGGTTATAATCTGGCTCTGAATAATTCAAACATGATATATGAACTAGCATGAAAACAGCACCTTGCATATATCATATTTTTCGTGCATTTGAATTGGAACCCAACAAGCATGAGTCTCGCTGTTCCTCTGCTCTCAGCAAATGCTTGTGAAACCCACTGGCATTCCTCTCCCCCTCCCCTTCCATCTCATGCTGGTTCATAGAAAGGACGCCAACCTACTACTATCAATTACTGTTAGCTCACGTGGCAGAGTCATGTGTGGTGGATCTAAACCTTCAAACCTAGCCAATGAACCATGTGTCACTACAATGTCCAATGATAGAATTTGATTTTTTTTTATAGCTTGCTTTTTTAAAAAAGTTGGAATGTAAACAGATTTAAACAAATAATTATGTTAAAAGAATTTACCTGAGGTTTCAAAGTCAAGTACTCAAATGGAAATGCCACAAACAGAATTATTTGAGCAGCTTAATTTGGCCTCCTTTTTTGTGGGCATTATGAAAGAATCCTTAATTACATGATTGTGTGCTATTTTTCATAGTTGCCTGCTGCACTCTGGCATGAACTGTGTCCCTGCCTCTGTCACAAAGTTTGTGTGTGATCATAGGGTGATCAAGCTTTTCAAAGGGGGTTGCTAAATATATATTCATTACTTCCTGGGTGCCTGATCTGTAGGGATGTGGGAAATTTCGCTGGCTGTTTTGTTTCAAGGCTGTTTTGACTCGTTTCGAGCTCAAAACAGTGAAATTGAAATGAAACAAAGAGCTTCAAAACAGCCTTGAAACAAAACAAGGCCAGTCACAATATTTTGAAACTTTCCAAACGTTTCGAGTTTCGAAGCAGCCCGGTGGTGGGAGGCAGGGGAGAGCCCAGGTTACACTCCGAGCAGCTCCGCAGCCCCATGTGGCTCAGCCTGGTGGGGAGCGCAGCCCTGGCTTTCCCAGCCTCCTGCTGCCAGGCTATGCTCTGTGGGGCCAACAGTGCTGATGGGAATGCAGCACCAGCTCTGCCCACCTCCTGATGCCGGGCTGCACTCTGATCGGCTCCAGCAGCCCCATGGAGCCCAGCCCAGTGGTGGGAGGTGGGCAGAGCCAGCGCTGCGCTCTGCCTCCCACCACCAGAATGAGTTCCATGAGGCTGTGAGCTGCTGGGTGTTGAGCCTGGTGGAGAGAGGTGGAGCTCAGCCCCAGATGCAGCTCAGCGCCCAGTGGCTTGCTGCCCAGTGGAGGGAGGTAGTGCGCAGTGCTGGGGCTGCACTCTACCTCTCTGCACTGGGCTCAGCACCCAGTGGCTTGCTGCCCAGTGGAGGGAGGTGGTGTGCAGTGCCGGTGCTGTGCTCCACCTCCCTCCACTGGGCTCAGCGCCCAGCGGCTCCCAGCCCTACGGAACTCAGCCCAGTGGGGGGAAGTGGAGCACAACGCTGGGACTGCTCTCTGCCTCCCTCTACCAGGCTTAGCTCCCAGTGCCGGTCCCAGGTGGCAGCAGCCTTCTGCTCATACTCCTGGGAGGACTCTGCTGGACTCATCCAGGGGTGTGGGCTCCCAATCTGCCTGAGATCACAAGAGGCTGCTCCTCCTCCAGTTTTATGCTTCTCCATTATAGCCTATGGGCAAAACTCAAAACAGCATCGAAACAGCAAAACAGTTTCGCTGTTTTGACTAAATGAACAATGCTTTCAAAACTAAACTAAACTCGAAATGAAACACTGTTCTGTTGTAACATCGAAACAGAACTCGAAGTGAAACGGTGCTGTTTCGCACAGCCCTACTGATATAAGAGTCTGGGGTCCAATTTGCAGTAGTGCTGAGCAGACACAGCTGTAATTAGAAATCAGTGGAAGTTGTGCTTGAGTATACAACATGCTTAAAGCTAAGGACCTTGAAAAATCAGGTGCTTCCTGTCTCAAATTGGGCACCCAAACTCATTGAAAATATCTGACCATAAGCTCTGTGCCCCAGTCTCCATCCATACTGTAGTAATCTTAAAATGATTTCATCAAAAAATTGTGAAGTGCTTAGGCCTGGTAGCGAGCACCAAAAAAAAGCCCCATAATTAATTAATGTGGTAGCATCCATATTCTTCACAGTTCCTAAACTTTGGCAAATATGAAGGTTTATGAACTAGTTAGAGATATATACAAACAGAGTGAACAGCTGTGTGGGGTTGCTGAGTTGCTTCTGCTGTTTGCTGTAGTTTTTATTTCAAAGGGCACCACTTCTCTCATCAGCAGCATGGGAACACTGATGAGCTCCCACTGGTCAGAGAATTGGCATCTTTTGAATTAAAAGCGACAACAAGTAGTTCTTGCTGTAATTCAGCAACCCCTTCAAATGAAGGAGGTTATGACCCCGTGGGTTTTACTGTACTTCTGTCTTCAGAGTAGAATCTGAATAATGTCCAGTAAATAAAGCCTAGAATTATGCATTGAACAATCAGAAGTAAAGGCTAGTAAAGTGAGCAAAATGCTGGCTTGCATCCACAGATGTTTCTCAAGCAAATCCCAGGATGTCATTCTCTAGTTCTACTCGGCCTTGGTGAGGCTGCAACTGGAGTACTGCATCCAGTTTTGGGCTCCACAGCTCAAAAAGGATGTGGAGAAGCTGGAGAGAGTCCAGAGAAGAGCCACACGTATGATCAGAGGTCAAGAAAACAGACCTTATGATGAGAGGCTGAGAGCCATGGGACTCTTCAGCCTGGAAAAGCGCAGGCTCAGGGGTGAGCTGGTGGCCACCTATAAGTTTATAAGGGGTGTCCACCAGGATCTGGGGGAACGTTTGTTCACCAGAGCACCCCAACAGACAACAAGATCTAATAGTTATAAACTCCTGCAGGACCATTTCAGGCTGGACATCAGGAAGAATTTCTTTACTGTCCGAGCCCCCAAGGTCTGGAATAGCCTGCCATCAGAGGTGGTTCAAACACCCACATTAAACGCCTTCAAGAGAAAATTGGATGTTTATCTTGCTGGGATCCTATGACCCCAGCTGACTTCTTGCCCCTGGGGCAGGTGGCTGGACTTGATGATCTTCTGAGGTTCCTTCCAGCCCTAACGTCTATGAAATCTATGAAATATAGAATTAGTTACTCATTAACTGAGCACTGTTTATCCCAGAGATTCTCAACCAGGGTGCTACAGTACCCTGGGGGTGCCCTGAAATCCTTTTAAGGTGCAATGGGGTGCTGTGCAACAGGGTGCTATTTGGCATGCAAACACCTACATGTGATTCACAAGATAAACCCAGAGATTTCAAATAGGAATCCATAATGTCAAAAACATGATGACCTCTTGTGGTCTCTCTGAGGTCTTTCCAACAGAATTGCTCTTTCATTGTTCTGTAGTTGAAAAATGAATGCAAGCTGAAAGTAGGCATTTTCAAAGGGATGTCTTGAGTCTAAAAAGACCACACACCACTGGTCTACCTTGTGCAGGGAGGGAGGTAAGAGGCTTGTGGAAAAAACACAAGATGTGATCATGTAATCACAGACTGTACCATAATATATATGTACAAGGGGACTGAATTATGGTTGCTTAGGGATTTCTAACTGTTGAGTGCTTGACTCTGGCTGCAAAGACACATTCAAATTATCTGGGAGAATTTTCCTGTGTTTGTTCTCCTGGCAGAAAAACTTACCCAGAGCTGTATGTGAGACATTCAAGCGCTGAGGCCCTGAAGAGTGGAGAGCTTGCAGTGCTGACACTGTGCAGCCAGGAAGGGGAGGAGGATGGGAGGGAGACAGGAGGCAGCTGGGGTGGCACACCTTATTATCTTCTTTTTATGTTGTATTGTGTGTGTAACATATGCACGCTTACCCAAATGGATCCTCACTGCATGTGAGCAATTCCAAATGTCCAACATTTTTAAATCCCTGTTTATACTGAGCTATGTTTGCTGGAGCTCTGTTTTTCTACTGAGCAACTCTGCACTTACCTGCAACTCCTGGGCCTGGAATAATTTTACATATCGGTCCTGCCATGCCTGAATCAGTTCAGACCAGGCCTGCTGCAACTTGGAAAGGGATTGCTGGAGCTCAAGGGCTGCATAATGACCAGAATTGGCAAGCTGCTGACCATAGTTGCTGAGTGAATTGAATCTTTCCACTCGTGCTTCAATCTCCTCCTAAAATACAGGGGAAAGATTGATGTCAAAGTTTTATGGAAAGTCAGCTATTCAGTATAGAGGTCTTTAGGGGGAAGAAAATGGACCATAACTTCCCAACACTCACATTTGTATGGAAAATCATTCATCTTTGTGCTATGCCACTGAAACCGCAGAGGAATAATCTAACAGCAAGTAAGTATGGACAAAAAACTTTCCCCCATTATTCATGAGAAGATGGTCCCCCCAAGGAACATATTGGAAAGTGCTTAGAATTAAATAAGTATGGATTTATAATTATAACATTGTCTTTTGCCACACAGAAAATAATCCTTCAATGGCAAACAATGCCCGGATTTCGCTTTTGCATTCGTGCACAATGAATCAATGTGAGGTTATCGTATTATAAAGACAGTAGTACTTTTTTCTTGGTATAAAATGAATTATCTTTAACTTCAACTAAAAAGTGAGAGGGAGAGAGTGAGAGAGAGAGAGCACGCGACTGAGAGTGCAACGTCTGTATAATGAATCTGTAAAGGAGAAATTAAGTGTGAGAGCTACTATATAAATGACTAGAAAATGTAAAAAGAATTGTGGAGTGAAATGGTAGCGTATGCTATAACTTTAGGGACATACACATAAAAAGCACCTCAGGGTTGATGGAATATTATATTAAACTTCTGAAATTGCCATTGCTAGTTCTTAGGGTATATCTACCTTGAAAAATGTGGGTTAGCTAACTTTGGTTAAAACACAGCAATGCAGATGGGGAAACTATAGCTGTAACTATTAGTATTATATTAGTATCATGACTTGGATCTCATACTCCTCTAATAGTCTTTAACTTGGGCTACTAACCTGATTTAAAAAACAAAGTTTTGCTTTGTGTTCACTGTTATTTTAACTTGGCTATCCTGAGTTAAGCACATACTTTATTTTCCAGCAAGGACCTACCCTGACATCCAACAGTTCCTTCATTATTAGCTGTGAAAGAAGAAGTCCTCAAGGCCAGGGGCCTGCCCATGCAGCCCAGCATGTGGGTATCAGGGAGCTCCTGCCTTAGGTGGCTTTCCTCCACCTGAGCCCAGGGCAGCCCCAGGGAGCCGAGGGGAATTCTTCCCCTCCCGAGCCCCACAGCTACTTGCCTGAGCTGCCCTGAGCCTCAGAGACAATTTGCTGTCATGGGTGATCTAAATTACCCGGACATCTGCTGGGAGGAGCAGTCAGCCAGGTTGGACTGTTCCAGGAGGTTCCTGGCTGAGATACAGGACCTCCACTTAACCGAGGAGGTGCACAGTCCCACCAGAGAAAATGCCCTGTTGGATCTGGTCCTGGCCACAGGCGATGATCTGGTAAGGGGGCTCCAGGTCCTTGACCACCTGGGTGATAGTGATCATCGCTTGCTGGAATTCATCATCCAGCGCAGGGTGACAAAGGCCTGCAGCAAGGCGGTAGCCTTAGACTTCAAGAGGGCCAACTTCAAGGAGTAAAGGAGATTAGTGGGAGAGGCACTGGGGTTCTCGAGGGCAGGGGAACTCAGTGCCCAAGATGAGTGGTCGTTTCTTAAGGAGACGATACTCAGGGCCCAAGGGGTGATGATCCCAACAAGAAGAAAGGGGGGCAAGAGTGCCCAAAAGCCCCCCTGGCTCACCAAAGATGTCCGAGAATGTCTGGTTGCCAAAAAGGTGGTGTACACCCAGTGGAAGTGGGGGGCTATCTCCAAAGAGGAGTATACCTCCACTGCTCGGGCCTGTAGGGGGGCTGTTGGGAAAGCTAAGGCGGACAATAGAGCTAGGACTATCATCCAAGATCAAAGATAATAAAAAGTCCTTTTTCAAATATATAGGGAGGATGAAGAAGGCACCAGGAAATGTGGGGCCCCTGCAAGATACGCTGGGCAATCTGGTGGTTGCGCCAGAGGAGAAGGCAGACCGCTTTAACAAATTCTTCACCTCCATTTTCTTGTGCAGGGACCAGGACTCCCCCACCGTGATTCAAGACAGACTTGAGGGGAATACCTCCAGACCTAAGGTTGAGGAGGACCGGGTTAGAGAGCTTCCGGAGGGGCTGTACGTGTTCAGATCAGCAGGTCCAGATGCTTTCCACCCCAGGGTGTTGAGGGAGCTAGCAGGGGTTATTGCAGGGCCCTTGGCATGGCTTTACGAGCGCTCGTGGTGCTCGGGCCAGGTGCCAGATGATTGGAAGATAGCCAATGTGGTCCCCATATTTAAAAAAGGGAGGAGGGAGGACCCGGGCAACTATAGGCCCATCAGTCTTACCTCAATCCTGGGGAAACTCTTTGAGAAGATCATCAAGGAGCACATCTGTGATGGGCCAGCATTGGGGATGATGCTCAAGGGCAACCAGCACGGTTTCATTAGGGGCAGGTCATGTCAGACTAACCTGATTGTCTTTTATGATCAGGTCACAAAAGCATTGGATGCAGGTGTCGCCGTGAATGTAGTCTTTCTGGACTTCAGCAAGGCCTTTGACACTGTCGACCACCCCATCCTCATTAAAAAACTAGGCAACTGTGGCATTGATGCCTACACGGTCAGGTGGATTGCAAATTGGCTGAAGGGTCGTACTCAGAGGGTGGTGGTGGACGGGTCATATTCGACCTGGGGGTAAGTGGGCAGCGGAGTCCCCCAGGGCTCGGTCCTTGGGCCCGCGCTGTTCAATCTCTTTATCAGCAATTTGGACAACGGGGTGAAAAGCAACCTGTTTAAATTTGCTGATGATACCAAAATTTGGGGTGAGGTGGTCACACTAGTAGGGAGGGAAAGACTGCAGCAAGATCTGGATAGGTTGCAGGGGTGGGCTAACAAAAACAGGATGCATTTCAATACTGACAAGTGCAGGGTGCTGCACTTGGGCAGTAGTAACCAGCAGCACACTTATAAGATGGGAAACTCCCTTCTTGAGAGCACGGAGGCAGAAAGAGATCTTGGAGTCATTATTGACTCCATGATGAACATGGGCCGACAATGCGAAGTCACAGTCGCTAGGGCTAACCGGACCCTATCGTGCATCTACAGGTGCATGTCAAGTAGGGCCAAGGAGGTGATGCTCCCGCTCTATGCAACACTGGTCAGGCTGCAGCTGGAGTATTGTGTCCAGTTCTGGGTGCCCCACTTCAAGAGGGATGTGGACAACATTGAGAGGGTCCAGAGGAGGGCCACTCGCATGATCTGGGGACAGCAGGGCAGACCCTACAATGAGAGACTATGGGACCTGAACCTGTTCAGCCTCCACAAGAGAAGGCTGAGGGGGAACCTGGTGACTGTCTATAAACTCACTAGGGGGGACCAGAAGGGTTTGGGGGAGACCTTGTTTCCCCTAGCGCCCCCCAGGATAACAAGGAATAACGGCTACAAGTTGTTGGAGAGTAGGTTTAGATTAGACATCTGTAAGAACTACTTCACAGTTAGGGCGGCTAGGATCTGGAACCAGCTTCCAAGGGAAGTGGTGCTGGCTCCTACCATGGGGGTCTTTAAGAAGAGGCTTGATGCCTACCTGGCTGGGGTCATTTGAGCCCAGTTTTCCTCCTGCCCAGGCAGGGGGTTGGACTTGAAGATCTACAAGGACCCTTCTGACCCTACTTCTATGATTCTATGACAGCCTGGGGCAGCCTCCAGGGAGCAAAGGGAACTTCTTCTGCTCCTCTGCAGTTGGTTTTGCCTCAACTGCTGTGAGTCTCATGCAAAAACAGCTCCAGAGGAACTGGAAAATGTCCCTCTGCTTCCTGTGGCTGCCCTGGGCTGTCTCTGAGACTTGGGGCAGCTCAGGCAAACAGCTGCGGGGTTCAGGAGAGGAAGAATTCCCCTCAGCTCCCTGGGGCTCCCATGATGGGGTGAAGGGAAGCATCTGGGTCAGTGCAGGCCTTCCCCTGCCTTTCCCAACTGAAAACTGAATGTCAGTTCAGCTGGTTATCAGTTCAACCTATGCACCTTTGAGGAAGCTGCCTAGATTGAATTGATTTTGCCTTGGGCTTTTTGAATGTCTGTACTTAGCCTTGGTGTCCAATATGAAAAAAGTGGTGCTATTAGTCTGCTTCCTATGACACATCACAAAACAACAGCTGGCATTACGGGCTTGTCAACATTTTGGTACCAATGTCAAGAGCACCAGTTTGTATTTATTTAGCAAATGCAAATCCGCAAAGACAAGCACCAGTGAGTAGCATGCGCTGTCCACTTGCTCCCACTCCATGTATACGAAATCCCAGAAATGAGCCAATGCAGTCACCATAGGGCATTGATTCTCAGTCAGGGTACCATGGCATCCTGGAGTGCCTTGAGATCTTTTCAAGGGTGCCATGGCATGACACACAACCACTGTTAGGTATATAAATAGGATTCACAAAATAAACCCAGAAATTTCAAATAGGAAACCATAGCGTTAAACACATTCTGACCTGCTGTGCTCTTTCTTCTGTTGCAAAGAACTGAGAATTATTCTATTAGTTTTGTGTAGTCAAAAAAATGAGTGAGAGTTAAGAGCTGGCATTTTCCAAGGGATGCCTTGAGTGTAAAAAGGTTGAGAACCTCTACCATAGAGCAACCCTGAGGTGATACTGAGCCACCTTTTATGGTTGGTAAGTCCAGGTCAGAGTTGTTATGCACTAATAGGATTCACAGAATAAATGTGAAGTGCTACATTGCTCATATGGTACCAATTCTGTGGAAACATATAGCTTTTCTCTCCAGGGAGCGTGTCTACATGTTACCCTATGGCGATGTTGCTATGGTGTGGTGCTTTAGTACTTCCTTTTGAAGTACTAAAGCATGGTGCAGTAACTTCCTGTACTGTGCTATATGGGCAGCACACACTTAGCTTTCCCCAGTACATCACTGTAGTGGCATACTATAGGCAGGGAGTACGCCACTATGATGTCGTAGCTAGTGATCATGTGTAGACTTGCGTGACCGCTACATCACCATAGTGCGCCATACAGTGATGTAGCACATCGCTATGTTGCCATAGGGTGACATGTAGATGTGTCTAGTGATGACACTCCATCACCTTTCAGCATATTATTGAAAACAGAATATGATTAGTTGTGGGGAGCAGGTATACTATGGCCATAGTGCATCTGGCAGCAACTAGTTCTAGTCATGAAAATTGTATAACATGGGACAGTTCTCCAGAAAATCTAGTTGTAAGTAACAATGATACTTGCCTTTCTCTCATGATGCTCTTCAATCAGGCTTTCTGCTTCACTTGGACTTTTGGGAAGCCCCCCTGCCTCCATTAAGCCTTTGGTTTTTTTAAACCAATCTAGCAGCTCTTTTAGCTCATGATTAAATTTCTGAAACTGGTACGCGGCTCCCAACTTTTCCTTCCTACCACAGAAAATATAATTGTGCATTAGCAAACACAGTTTCAATTTACCTCCTTACCCTGCATAACCACTGCTCCGTTTTCTATAGGAAATCATACAAGAAAACACTGAAGCTGGAGTAATGGGCGAGCTCCAAGATAGCTGCAATTCCTTACAGCTTTTGGTGCTAGGTTGGGATTGCAGTAGTTATGAACCTGCTTAAGAATCAGTATGCTTATGTTATCCTCTGCAATAATTCTTTCTGACAGCATGTAACTGGGGCAACTGTAAAATCTTTCTGATCATTCTCTTAAGAAATGACTTCTGCTTAGAGAGAACTGGCATTTTAGGATTGGCCTTGGAAAGAAATCTTTCCACCTTATCCAAATATAACTCCTGCCCTCAGATCACAATAGGGCTGATCTGAGATTTGGGGACATTATATTGTGAGATTATACTGGGGGATAAACTACAAATTTATTAGACTCATTTTAAATAAAGTGTGAGGTTTGCCAAGCTGTATTTCTATTCACTTTATCTTGTTCTGCTGTGTAAAAAAAGCCTGGCTGTCTACACAAGATTTTATACTGAGTCTCCAGAGTACCTTGCCAGACCCATGCCCACTGACTTCCAGACCCCTAGAAGCACCTTTCTTTGTGCTTGGAGTATTTAGATAGTAGTCTGATAGACATCTTTACCTTTGCTTAGCCTGTCCTTGGAGTCGTAGCCAGCTGTCTTTCATCTCCCTTTGCTTTAAGGTCAGTTTGTCATTTATGGAAGGATTCCTCTTGCAAAGTCGGAAAGACTCTAACTGCAGTGGCTAAACAGAGATGTTTAATTAACTAATTAGGGGGGCTTAGATCAATTAATGCAGAGGTGGCCACCCTGTAGCATGGGAAACACAAGTGGCAAGGGCAGCCTCTGTGTGGCACGTGGCAGATAGGGGAGGGAGCAAGGAGCACTGCAAAAGATAGGGCAGGGGGCATAGGGCAGAAAGCAGAGCAGTAGATTGGACAAGGGGCACAGGGCTGGCAGTGGAAAACAAAGCACCAGATTGGGCAGAGGAAGAGGATCAGAATAGCAAGTGGAGAAGGTGTGGGGCTAATATGTGGCATGCTTGCCAAAAATGTTGGCCCCCACTGAATTAATGTAGGAGCCCCTCCTTTATTAGGTTTATTAGCTAAAACTGTAGCCTCTCACCTCCATTTTGGATTGAATGACACTGATTTCTCTCTCCATTTCCTCATGTCTTCGGATGAGATTTGCCACGCTCTCTACATCTTTTCCATAATCCAATGCTTGTATCAGAGCACTCTGGAGGAGGAGAGGGGAAGCGAGAAAGAGAAAGAAAAGCAATAGGACTATCTATATCTTAGGTCCTTTAAATGTTCCCTCTCTCCTTCTCTCTTAACAGCTTCCTTTTATCATTTCAAAAGTACCAATAGATCTCTGGGTCACTGGTGGAGGTGGAACAAGAGTTCATAACCCCTTGACTAGTCCCAACCCTGTTCTCCCAATATGCCCCTGAATATTTGTGTATACAGCATAAATGTGGGCTACACTTTCCATATTACTCCATCATTCTCGTCTTTTTTTCCATAAGCTAAAAATAGCTAAAATAAGCCAAACAGTCGCATGAAATTTCTTAAGCATAAAATGACAATGAAAGTGCAGTTTAAGAAAATTTGAAGAGAACTTTTTGGGGGGAGGGGTCTTCAAAATTTTGCCAGACATAACATTCTGGAGAATTAAGAAGCGTATCAGTAAAATTCTCATTGGAGAATTTCATAAATATTTTTCCCCCAAGTTCAACTGACTCTATGATAGGTCTGCCCACTTATTCATATGTTCACATGAATAATATAAAGACGCGTGTATGAAATAACAGTTACTTTTTATGCAACATTTTTCTTGCACTGTTCTCAAAGCAATAAGAATAAAAAGGCGTTGTTATATGCATTTTTCAGATGATAACAGTAAGATTAAGTGAACTGCCCAATGGGCCAGTGGTTAAACAGGAACAGAACTCTGTTTTTAGTTAGGTGTCTTATGAACTACACCTTGTTTTTTTCTTTTTAACGTAATCATCCAGCCCTTTAGGTACAGACAATCAAAAAACGGAATCGGTCTAAGTTACGTGGTTTTCTGTAAGTGACCTAGTTTAGATCAGTAGTAAACAGAAAACACATTCACCCTGTGGTGAGAAGGGCAAATCTTAGGCTGGGTTCTGCCATTTTTAAACCAATTTGCATGTACCAAACTTCTGTTCTGTTACAGGTAGACCAGTTTCAGATCATTTATACTGGTAAAAGTGTAATGTCTGTACCTTGCTTTAATATTTAGGCACCAAGGGCATCTTTATACGTGCCCTGGGGGTGGGTGGGTGGGTGGGTGGGTGGGGGGCGCTTTAATTACAGCAGCTCTGAGAGCCACTTTCATTAAAGTGCACACGTATCTCACGTATTCAGCGCCCCACAAAATGGCAGCAGGGGAACTTTAACTAAAGCTTGTTCAATGAGCTTTAGTCAAAGCACCCCTGCCATCATTTTGAATTGTCGGGACACAGAATACACGAGGTGTAGAGGCTGCTGAAGAGTACCAATTACCACACTTCAACAGACTTGATTAACTGAGTCTTCTCTGATTTACTATAATTACAGCACATCAGAGCACTGGTTTTGCACGTGTACAGGCACCCCAAGACAGACAATCTCAAGGTTAAAAAGACCATTTAAAAAGACCATTTCTAACCATAATCTGGAATTTTTGAGAATGTCTGTCTTAAATCTGGAAATCTTTGTTATGTTTTGACTGAATTTCAGTCTTTCTACTGAGTTTGTTTCATTGGCCAACATAGCAGCATATTATTCATAGATTCATAGACATTAGGGGCTGGAAGGGACCTTGCGAGATTGAGTCCAACCCTCCTTATTATGCTTTCTCAGTCTGCAAATTGGTTATAGAAGTTTTATGTTTCCTTGTTTGCTCATTGACAACTATTAAGCATCATCCTTGAAAAGATTTTTTAGCTACAGAACTAATGAATGTTTATAATTTTTTTACAGGGTGACTATTGATCCAAAGGGATAGCAGATTTTCTTTGAGGTTAAAGCCCCTTTTATTAATGAAATGATGAACAACCCACCTTCTCACTAATTCTCTCTGTGATGTCATCAATTTCTCTGATTAAAGCATGGATCTCCAGGGCTCCCTCCAGCTTCCTCTTGTATGCATTCAGGTTTCCATGGAAACTATTCCATCTTCATGGAAAAGACAGTTTTAGAGGAGAGGATGATTATTAGAACTTCCACAGCTGCAGGTGAACTGCATTCAACTGGGGGCCAAAAGGCTGTATTTCTTTGCTCCCTTACTCTGAACCCCCACTTTCCACAGTTTTTGGACTGAAAACCTCGGAACATATTCAGCTCCAAGGTTAGGAAAGATGAGTTTCACTTTGTCAAATTGAAAACCATTCTGGTCAACTGCAGTGCTGCTTTGGCAGCCTCCAAGAGAAGCTTCACTGGCTGGTGGTTGGTGGCACGATATTGAATGTTGTATTTGTGGAGGAGAGTGCTTAAAAGAGTCTATGTAGGAATCTTCAGCCTTTATCCAGCTCAGCCATGAAGAGACCTGTCTTTCCCCTTCTACCATGAAATTATTAGAACAGCTTTGATTAAACTTTCCTTCATTTAGAACCTTGAAAGTATACTCACTTGTCATTGAGCTGTTTTCGGCGCCAGTATATTGTCTTAGTCTCCTCCTTGTTTTGTTTCTCTAGTTTCATGGCCAGGGCATTGATGGCTCTGATGTGAGCATCATCCACTGTCACCTCCTACAAGACCAGAACAAAGAAAAATGTATGGGTTCAAGATGAACGGTGTCCCCCAGTTATTGCATTCCATCAGGGTATGAAAAAGCCAATTGAGGCTGTCAATACAGAAGAATTTAGACCAGGGGTGGGCAAAATGCGGCCCATGGGCTGGATGCAGCCCACCAGGCCATTCCATCCGGCCTGCAGGGCCCCTAAAAAATTTAGAAAATTAATATTTATTTGCCCCGGCTGCCTGTCATGTGGCCCTTGATGGCTTGCCAAAACTCAGTAAGTGGCCCTCCGCCTGAAATAATTGCCCAGCCCTGGGTTAGGGGTTGAGACTTCTAGTCCCAAAATGGTGATCTGGGGTGGCGGGGGAGCACCTGTCAAGGGATGGGGCTACCCATGTGGCCCTCTACAACTTGCCAAAACTCAGTAAGTGGCCCTCCACCCAAAATAATTGCCCACCCCTGATTTAGACACATATGCACTGCCCTGATCACACTCATGTATCTCTCTCAGAGGCTGAGAGTGTAGAGATGAGGAGGGAAACAAAGAAAGGTCGAAGTCCTGTGCATGGACCTTAGGGGACAGAGTGCAGACTTATCACCACATTCTCTTTTAAAACAACCTCCTTCTATTTTAGGAAATGCCTCCATTGAGGTACAGGGGAAATTAGCCCTCACTGAGCTCTAGGCTACTGTTGCTAAACTGCTTCAGGGATCTGTGCTGGCTTGTATGAAGTGAATGCGAGTATCTCTGCACTGTACTGTGCCATGCACATGCAGCCTTAGGAAGCACGATAAGTCTTTGACATCACTTGTTTTTCACATACTGTGGAAAGGGTAATATTTGCACATAACTCAAGTGGGCTATACTGGAACAAATATTCTGGAGCATGGCCACCAGCCAGCATTGAATAAAGACCAGCAGTGGTACAACACTCTAATCATTTTAATTTGCAAGAAGGTCAATAAATCACACACTCAGCAGGGAGATATTAATCACTGGCTGTGCAGAAGCACAGCTGCAGGACGCCAGCACTACATTAATAGAAGCATTGATTCCATTTGCATTTTATATGCTCTACGTAAATACCAATGTGCATATTTCTGTATGTGCTTTGCTATGATACACAGCAGGAAAGCCAACAGACTGGAAACATACTATACTAAAAAATTATTCCAAGGTATAAGAACCCTACTGTCTCCTGCCCTGGAAGATGGAAGCTAACAGCATTGGAGCAGGAGGGGAACAAGGGTCTGAGCAGTAAAGGTGACCATCATCCCTAGCATGGTTACATACCACTCTCATCTGGGATTTATCTGGCTGTTAGCTCCGTGATACAAGGGTGGTGTCACATGTTCAATTTGACAGTAAACGCAGTTAAAAAGTGGGCAGGGGTGTGTTCAAGCAGTGTAGCATCTGTTAAATGCTCTCACGGTGTTGCAATATTGTTCCCTTTCAGGCAAGGATTATCTCCTAACACCTATTCATTTTAGTAGGTCACTACAGTCCAACGATCTGCAACTGTTGCAAGTGAATGTGTGACACCACTCTAAAGTAAAATCACTGACTGGAAGAATGCACCTAATTTTTAGAGGTGTATGAAATGGGCCATATTCAATTTGGATTTGGGTTCGGCCCGAATCAGGGACAGTGATTCAATTCATTGATTCGGATCGCTGTCCCCAATTCAATTCAGCTGAATCTGAAGATTCGATGCTAATTCGGAGAATCAGTGATTCGAACATAGACACAGCTTTAAATGTTTTTTCTACATACCTCGAGGTACCTGCTGGGAGAAGCAGTCAGTCAGGTCTGACCATTCACGTAGGTTCCTAGCTGAAATACAGGACCTCCACCTTATCCAGGAGGTGCACAGCCCCACTAGGAGAGATGTCTTGCTGGACCTGGTCTTGGCCACTGGGGACAACCTGGTGAGGGGACTGCAGGTCCTTGACCACCTGGGTGACAGTGATCATTGCCTGGTGGAATTCACCATCCAGTGCAGGGTGGTGAGGGCTTATACCATGACTAAAGCCCCTGACTTCAGAAGGGCCAACTTCAACGAACTTAGGAGATTAGTGGGGGAGGCACTGAGGGCCCAAAAGGTAGAGGATATGGGAGTCCATGAGGGATGGTTGTACCTTAAGGGGATGATCCTCCAGGCTCAGAGTGTGACAGTCCCCGAGAGAAAGAAGGGGGGTAAGAGTGCTCTGAAACCCCCATGGCTCAGTAAAGGCATTCAAGAATGCCTGAGGGCCAAAAGAGAGGCGTACACCTGGTGGAAGGGAGGGGCTATCACCAAGGAGGAATACTCCTCCTTGGCCTATGAATGTAGGAGGGCTATTAGGAAAGCCAAGGTGGGGGTGGAGCTCAGGCTAGCGACAGGATTAGGGACAACAAAAAGTCCTTCTTCAAATACACTGGGAGTAAGAAGAGGGCACCGGGTAATGTAGGGCCTTTGCTAGACTCAAATGGTAATCTTGTGGCTACGCCAGACAAGAAAGCCGAAATTTTTAACAAGTTCTTTGCCTCTGTCTTCTTGGACAGGGACCAGGACAGCTCTCCCACCACAGGTAGGGGCAATCTTGGGGATAGCACTGCCAGGCCTCGGGTCTGTGCAGATGTAGTTAGGGATCTTCTGGAAGGGCTGGATGTTTTAAATCTGAGGGCCCTGATGCCCTCCATCCATGGGTGTTGAGAGAGCTGGCGGGGTCATTGCTGTGCCCTTGGCCTGGCTGTACGAGTGATCATGGTCCACAGGCCAGGTGCCCGGAGATTGGAAAGTAGCTAATGTGGTCCCCATTTATAAGAAAGGGAGAAAGGAGAACCCAGGAAACTATAGGCCCATAAGCCTCACATCGGTCTTGGGGAAAATCCTTGAAATAATTATCAAGGATCACATCTGTGAGGGGCTAGAAGGGGAGATCATGTCCAGGGGAAATCAATATGGTTCATCAAAGGCAGGTCCTGCCAGACCAACCTGATGGCCTTTTATGACCAGGTAACTAAATCCCTGGATGATGGTGTTGCCATGGATGTAGTTTTTCTGAACTTTAAAAAGGCCTTTGACACTGTCTCTCACCCCTCATCAATAAATTAAGCGACTGTGGCATTGATGCCTACACAGTTGGATGGGTCAAAAATTGGCTGATGGGGTGCACCCAGAGAATGGTGGGTGCACTTGACCTGGCGGGATGTGAATAGTGGGGTCCCCCAGGGCTTGGTCCTGGGGCCTACAACTGTTCAACATCTTCATCAGTGACTTGGACGAGGGGGTGGAAAACATGTCCAAGTTTGCTGATGACACCAAGACGTGGGGAGAGGTAGGCACGCTCGAAGGGAGAGAGAGGCTGCAATTAGATTTAGACAGACTACAGAAGTGGGTGGATGGTAATAGGATGGGGTTCAATGTAGATAAATGCAGGGTGCTGCACCTGGAGAGAAGGAATCCACAGCATACATACAAGCTGGGGAGCTCCCCCCTTGTGAGCACAGAGGCGGAAAGGGATCTTGGAGTCATTATTGACTCCAAGATGAACATGAGCCGCCAATGCCAGACCGCAGCCAGCAAAGTCAACCGCACCTTGTCATGCATCCAAAGATGCATCTCAAGCCGGTCCAGAGAGGTGATACTCCCCCGCTACATGACAGTGGTCAGGCCACAATTGGAGTATTGCATCCAGTTCTGGGCACCGCACTTTAAGAAGGATGTGGCCTGCCTTGAGAAGGTTCAGAGGAGGGCCACCCACTTGGTTGGAGGGCAACAGGGCAGGCCCTATGAGGAGAGGCTGAGGGACCTGAACCTGTTCAGCCTCAGCAAGCGAAGGCTGAGGGGGGATTTGGTGGCTGCCTACAAACTCATTAGGGGAGATCAGCAGCAAATAGGAAGGGCCCTATTCCGCCCAGCAGCACCTGGGGTGACAAGGAACAATGGCCAAAAGCTGCTGGAGAATAGGTTCAGGTTAGAGATTAGGAGGCACTATTTCACTGTTAGGGTGGCTAGGATCCGGAACCAACTTCCTAGGGAAGTGGTCCTCACTCCTACCTTGGGTAAATTAAAAAAGAAGTTGGACAAACACCTGTCTGGGGTTGTGTGATCCCAGCATGTGTTCTGGCCAGTGGCGGGCGGTAAGACTAGATGATCTGTTCAGGTCCCTTCTTTCCCCAAACTACTATGGAACCAGCATGGCTGGTGAACGCTGTGATGCTGGGGTGCATGGAGCGTCCCACAGGAGTATGGTGGGACCCTCCACATGCTCAGCGGCGAACCTGGAAGTGGACCGAGTAGACCAGAAGCATGCCCGGTCAACTTCTGGATCCACTAGGGAGCATGCTGGGGGGTCCCCCTGCGCCCCCTCGTCTCAGCGATCAGCCACGGGGGCACCCAGGAGGCACCAGTTGCCGACCTGGAGGGGGCGGGGTGGTCCCCTGCCCATGTGCTCCCAAGCAGACCCGGAAGTGGACTGGAAGTGCTTTGGGTCCACTTCTGGGTCTGCTGCTGAGCACGCTGGGGAACCCCCCACGCTTCTGTGGTACACTCCATGTGTCCCAGCATCACAGCATTCTTGAGCCACCTGATACCTAGAGGTATGTAGAAAAAACATTTAAAGCTGTGTCTATGTCCGAATTGCCAAATCTTTCTGAATCTCTCCGAATTGATTCAGAGGGTTCCAATTCAATTTGGAGGGATTAAAGGGTCCTCTGATTTGATTTGGATTTGGAGATTCGGCCACTGAATCAGGCCGAATCAAGACAGGGACCACAGCTTCACACAGCCCTAATGGCTATAATGGTTATCATCACAGTATCCACAGTCCCAACCACTCCCCAGGGGGCACATGCATTTTATGGCGTAGGAACATTGTATTTGCTGCTATCTAATGCAGAAAATGACACCGAATGTCACCTTATAGTGACTTCAATACTATATCATTCTCTCCTCCCCTGATGTCCCTGTCCTTCTGTTTGCCTGGCACGATCTATATCAGACATTTTGTTTTGCCCATGAGCTACTGAAGGGCTAGTGGAGGTTTCTTTTGGACTTCTTTGGTCTCACTTCACTGCTTTCCTACAGCTGAAGTGAGACTTTTGGCTCTCAACCCAAATCCAATAGTAAGACATTTTCATAGGAGTTGGAAAGCACTAAAAAAGAAAGCCCAGGATCTCTCTACAGATGTCAGACATCTCAGGAAAGCCATTCAATGTCCAATATGAGTTTTTCCTTCTGTGATGGAAGGAACACGAAGAGAAAATGTGAGATGTTCTGAAATAATTTGGCAACACAGTGGAGGAAGACATGGTGAAGGTGATGGAGAATGTTAAAGGAAAACTCCCTCAAACTGTCATACTGGGAGCCCCTCCAGATCCTTACGTGACAGCAGAGCAAGGGAAGTCTCTCTTGAACATGCACCGAGACCATAAATTCTTGCCCTTTTTAGTACAGCCAGCTAGAGAATATAAGAAAGCCTGTTACAGTTTCCCAGCCTAGAGGGTGATCTCAGAGCTCTTAGCAAAGAAAGCTGAAGCAGGCAGCCAGTGTGCCACTGTGTCAAGTCAGAGCCTGTTCATGAATACTCCAAATAGCTCTGTGCCCAAGTTAGAGAGTCCCCCTGGGGTGCGAGAAAGGCAGCTGTAGTGACTCATCATCACAAAGGAGGATCTAGAGACCTCAGCATGGAAAGATGAACCCAGCAGCTGTCTTGTCACATTGCTGTTATCCAATATGTAAAGTGTTGCTCTGTATTCCCAAATGCTTATGATGTTCTTATAATTAGTGATAAACCATGTGTGTAGTATACAACAAAAGGTATACAAATATACTCTGTTTAAATTACGAGATGCAAGCAAATTGACAGTTTCATATAAGGAGGGAAATGGGGGATAGCTCATGTAAGTTCCTTTCAGAGGCTCAGTTCATGATATTCTGAATAGGGTTAAAGGTACAAACAAATCCAAGTGGATACACCTTGGAAACCACTTAATGTTGCTTGATTTTGGGTAAAAGCAACTGCAGTTTGCATAATTTCTATCCAAGACTGCAAATCATTTAAGACTCACTCAAAAGCTAGCACTCAAACCTGAAATTCCTTCATTGCAACTGGACCTGAAGTTTCAGGTTTCATTAAGAATAATTTGACTGCTTCACTCAGATGCCACAAAGCATTAGATAGAGAGAGATGAAAAGCAAGATAATAGCTATTCTACTAGTCTTTAAACTGGTAAAGCTCACTATTCTACCATCTTCTCTCTTTGCCCAAAAGATAATGAAACTGTTCCAGCTACTTTGCTGCCTTTTTGTGCTGAAAAGCTAGATTTTGGCTTTGTGCATTCCAAGTATGTGGAAATAGGCAGGGAAAACATTTCTTACCCCTGATGCTGCTCCTCGGAATTCATTGAGCTTTTTCATGAGCTGCACACAATGCTCATAGTCATTTCCAACATCACCAATATTAATCATCACTTCCTGGAGAAAGGAAAAAGTAGTCAAGTGGATATTCAGCTAACAACTGGTCTTCGTTTAGCTTCAGAATGCAAGTAAATAGCCTTTCTCATTGCTTACCTTTTTGTTAGGAAAGGAAAAGTGATTTAATTCATTCTGAAGTCACATGCCAGGCATGTAATATCCATTATGATGGAGTTTCTGTATATCTGGTACTCAACATCACTGTAAGTTGTATTTTCTCTGTCCCCTGAATAGCCTATCAAACTCTTTTCTGCTTGCCAACACGTCTGAATTCTTGAATGCCTTGGTATAGTGTACAATGTACTGTTTCTTGCACATACTGGTATAAAGTGAAGTTCCCACCATCTAAAGACTGTACTTAATTAATGACATAAAATAGCAGACCTTTATTTTGAAACCCAGATACATTTCTCTATTTGCTTTTCTTCTCATAAAAACTAGGCTGGATTTCAGGGACATAGTGAGGCATTTCTGTATTTGGTTAATGTTGGTTGTGGTTACAGTGGGGGCCAATTTGCAAGGTTCTCTGATAATACTCTATAAGGGCATCTTAAATCATGACCTGCAGCATGCCTACAATCTTTGTGTACTCCTAAACTCCAGTTTAATAGTGCATCTTATTCCATAGTCAGAATAGCTCTCATATGTTGGGATTCCACTGAGCAGAGATTGTCAGTGATGGAAACTGTGAGTAGCTTTGTGCTATAGACAGATGTTTAGAGAATATAGCAAGTTCAAACAATTAACTTGCTTCCATGTATAAAATATTTGTATACTAATCTACAGTAACACTTGTGCACTTCAATATAACCAAGTGTAAAGTTATACATTTGGAACACAGAAGTCAAGTCATACTTCTACGATGGGAAAACAGTGCTTGGAATGGAACTTGGGTATCATGATGACAAAACAGCTGAATCTAAGGGTAGAAACAAACAACACCTTTTGGCACCTTTGGGCTGCCATACAAATGCTTATAGTGGCAAAGGCTAAGCCAACTGATGTCCATCACCACAAGTGCCAAAAGCATGCAGTGAATGTGGTTTCAATTTGTGCTGCTGTTTAAGAGCATAATTCTATGTGTTTTCTGGCAGAAGAGTGCAGGCAGCCTGGGTCTGTTTGCACTCTTCAGACACCCTGAAAAGGTGTTCCAGGGGTTTGAGAAGCCCAATCCTGCACAACCCTGGAATTTCTGAGCAAGATTGTGCCCCTCGAACCCTGGGTGGTGCACCTGCCTGGTTTTCCCTGCTTATGGAGAGTTGTCTCACTGGTCTCAGTGTATAGCCTACTGGGTTATGGTTTCACAGATGCACACCCCCAATTTCTTCAGACTACATCTGTGCTGCTGCCGCATCTCCCCCCAGCTTCCCCCTCACCTCAGATGCAGTACAGGGGCAGCTTCCAGCAGGTGGGGAGCTGCACTGGGGCCAGGAAGCTTCCAGTTGTGCCCATAATACAGCCAGGGGTGGAGGGGTGCAGGGAGTAGATGCAGCAGCATGGATGAAGTTTGCAGATGCCCAGCCCTAGTGCAGCTCCCTAAAGGCTGGATTCTTGCCTGCACTGCAGCCAGGTAGCAGGAGGCTGGGAGAAGTGGCAGTGGTGTGGGTACTATTCCTAGCTGCATGGCGCTGACAGGGGCACAGGGAAAATCCCCCCCACCCAACCCCCCAGGTCTGGAAATGTGTTGTTAGGCCTGCAGCTTAATTAAGGTTGCTGGCCCCTGACTTAGCCAAATTCCAATTTTGACATTAAAACACATTGAAATGTCTCTGTAGTTGCTTAAAGTTTCCCTACAGCACTAAGATTTTCCAGGATTAAAAATGCACTGAAAAATGATATCATCATCAAATGTTCATTGCTAAAGGGCAGTTCTTTACAGAACATCTTTAACCTGCTTTCCCCGGTTAAAGAACAGAGTCAACTTACTTTGTCCCTGATCCAGGCCTCCACCTGGTCTACCTTCTGCAGGAACTCCAGGAAGTCCCGACTGTCCTCCAGCATCTTACCACGAGCAGCAAGAGCCCTCTTCAGCTTCTCCCAGTGTTCCTGAAGCATGCGGTTCTGACGACGAATCTCCCCTGATTTGGGATGCCCTTGTGAAACAAGGGCTTCCCCTTTCTTTATGTCAGAATGAGGGAATTAGAAAGTAATTTTACAACTGATGTAAGAGTTACATGATCTTTATAAGAGACACCCTTTCCCCAAACTCTAAATCTTACTTCAGTCCCCCTCCCTAAATTGTTAATGCTCATCCTATTTTTTTCTTTCTACTGGAAGGAAAATCTGCACTATTCTGATACAATGAAGAAATCCAGGTTTGAGTTTTCCAGGGGCAAGATGAAATTTAGAGGATGGGAGCACAAGGGAAAATATTTCAGACAATCATAGCCTCCAGCTGAATGACTCACACTCCCTTCTCCTTTCCTAGATTAGGAGGATTCAGCCTAGTAAGGGAAACAAGTGGTTTTTCTCCACATAGAAGTAAGGGTAGAAACAGATGTAACCCAGCATTACATCTGTGCTGTAATAAAAATAGGTGCCCCTCCCTTCTGTCATGCCACATCAGAGGCAAATCAGTGATGCGGCAAAACGTAGTAATAAATTAGGCTGGTTTATTGCATTGGGCGTCTATTAGCTCTGTGGCGAATCTCCAAGGCATGAGATCCTAGGGGCAGCTCTAGGTAATCAGAGAAACCCAAACTTTCCCTGTTTACTTAGGCAGGTCCCTGAAGATCCTGGAGACAGGTCTGGGTAAGCAGGGAAACCCCAATTTCGCCTGTTTAGTGAGACACACCACAGGGATGAATTTGGCTAAGCAGGGAAGCCCAGACTTTCCCCACCTACCGAAATGAGCCCCCAGAGATTTTGGGGATGCATTTGGATAAGTGGGGAAAGCCAGACAGGTGATCATAGGGTTTAGGGTATCTTATCCTGCCTAGGAACTCCTAGGATGCAGAGGATCAGGCCCCTGAAGCCCCTGGAGAACACATCACCCCTTTTCCTGCTGCATCAAAAGGTGGGACAAGCGGTGACATGTGTTTGACCCAATGGAGCAGATTAGCTGTGTTGCAACACATCATAGCACAGTGGATCCACTTCATTTGGCAAGGCTTATTTCTAGCTTAAGGAAACAGGGAAGTGCTTTGTGAATTAACACCATCTTAGTCTCCCCTCTGGAATATTACTTGGGTCCTTGTCACCCAGTCTCTGGAGGGGGATGGAAAATCAGCACAAACCAAGGGCATGATTAACAGTTACTTTAAATTCTTTCCACTTGTCCTCCTGCAGACAGAACCTTAAATAATCTGTATAATGGCTCCAGAGTTTGGCATTACCTTGTTCACAGCTGTGATGATCTCCTCATTAGCTAAAATCTCTGCCTCAAACACTTGATGTTTCTGCAGCAGCTTCATTTTGTCTTGTAGGCTGCTGGGATCTTGGATGGAAGGGTCCTTCAGTTTCTTCATGCGCTCTCCGATCCAGACCTCTGCCTGAAGCAGAGAGGAGCAGCAGAATTAACATGAAACCCAAAAGCTATTATCTTTCCTCTCCTAATCTCAGAGCCCCCTTCAAGGACCTAAAACACTGTCCTGTGAAACTGCCTTGGCCTAGGGAAGGCAGTGTCAAGGGGAGTTATTAGCAAAAGTGAAGCAGAATGACAAGTCTCTGAAATGATTAGGAAAAATATGGACACTTGCTTGAATACAATTTTTCTTCTATTTCATGTTATAAATGGAATTAGATGCAATCATGCCACAGAAAGAGATTCTACCCCAGATTACTGATAAAGGATCTTTTTCTGTCATGAGGCAAGGATCTTTCAACAACATTAAATTCCTCAAGGAAGTAAAACCAGAAGCATCTCAGCCTAGGAAAAAGCCAACCTGGGACCTCATAAGTCCTCTCCTGAGGCTGTCTTGCATAGAATTATTTATTGCTGTAGCAGGGCACTGGGATGTGGCTGCTCCTTTAAAGCTAGGGACAGACCTTACACATAAACTGGTTTAAGTGATCAGAAACTGGTTTAAACTTGTAACAGAACAGATGTTCAGTGCACATAAACCAGTTTGAAAATGGCTGAAACCGGTTTAAGATAAACCCGCTTAAATGTAGTATCAGACTTAACTGATTTGGGTCAAACTGGTTTATGCAATGTCTGTCCCAGACCCCTCGCTGGTTTAAAGTAAACCAGACTCACCCAGCATCCCAGCTTGCTTTCTGGGCTGGGCAGGGCTCTGCTCTACAACAGAGTTAGCCCCTCCCCTCTGCTCCCCAGCTGGAGCTCCGGCAGAGACTGCAGGAACAGCAGGATCTGCTTGGCTTCCCTCACTGCTCAAGCAGGAATACCCCACCTCTTCCTCCCTCCCATCTCCCACAGCACAGACCCCAGCCCCATGGACTCTAGGCATGTGGTATGTTAGCTAATGCCGAGAGGTATCTGTCTGTGTGTGTCTCTCCAATTTCACTGGGACAGGCAGACAGAACAGTGACCACTTAGGGCTTTTTGGAGCTAATCAACAGGTCAGCTTGTAAACTGTTTAAGAAGAGTTTGAACTAATGGAGAGAGGCTATTGTTTTGCTGATGTGGTGATAAGCACTGTTATCAGCCCCCTGCTGGCTTGCTTGCCTGCTAGTTTGCTGCAGACAATATAAAGAAGCAGGGAGGGAGATTGAAAAAACTCTGTATCATCAGCAGATGAATGCACTGCACCCCCCAACCCCACCTCAGAGATCTAGCAGGGGGCTGGCAACACTCCCGACCCTTGAGCAGCCAGTGGGAAAAAGCCTGGGATGGTGCAGGCAGACCTTCTTAATCAAAGCATCCTAGCTGGGGCGTGGCCATGCCCTCTCTCAGCTCAGCACTGTCCAAGGGGAGGGAGGGCTGCTCTAGTGTCCCCCAGCTTCTAGCCTGAGTCACTGCAGGCATATGCTTGAATTTGCTCAGTCCAGAGAGAATGTCTGTCCAGTTACAAACCAGTTCAGCCTAGCCAGGTTAGACTAACCTGCAAAAATTAAATCAATTCAGGCTCAGGCTTTCTGAATGTCTGTCCCTAGCCTAAGGGAGCAAGCAGCCTGAAGGGCTCTGTTTTATGTTAAGCCTAGAGAAGGCTTGAGTGTCTGCCAAAGACCAGATGTTCATCATTAAGTTGTACTAGGAGTTTAACCTGGAGACCTACAAGGGCAGGCAAGGTTTACTTAAAGGGCCAGCAGCTCAGCAGGGGCTGAGAGTGGGGCCCAGCTGGTGCTGCAAGGGCCTAGAGAATAGGGCTGTGTGAAAATTTGGTAGCCGATTTGATTTGGAGGAGATTTGGCCCGATTTAGGGGCCAAGTCTCTGAATCTGAATTGAATCGGGAGACCCATTAAAAGGTCCGAATAGAATTGGAAGCCAACGAATTGATTTGGACATTCAGGCAGTTCCCACTCTCCGTGGCAGGGAGCTGAGTCCTGGGCTACATGCTGGTAAGTAGGTGGGGCTGGAAGAGTGGGGAGGAGACCATGGGGGGACCCTGCTTGGCCCCATCCCCCACCAACTCCCCTAGACCCCCCCCGAGTGCCGCCCCACCTGGCCCCAGCCCAAGGTAAAGGCTGGAGAGGGGCCCATGAGTCTGAGAGGGGCTTCAAGTCAGACCGGGGGCCCTGGGAACCAAAAGGGGCCAAATGTGTGAGCTGAACATCATAGTGATAACACCTGCGAGGCTTGGGGCATGGTATAGGGCAAGAACAGAGTCATGCAATTTTCCCTTAAGGCTACAGGTGCCCTACAGGGGCATAGTCAGGCTGAAAGGGACCTAACAGTTCTGAGGGCTGGACTGAGATTAGTGGGGTCCAAGAGAGATCTGGTGGGGAATTGTTAGGATTAAGGCTCACTCAAAGGCCTAAGGGAAGCCTTCTTTAACCAACCTTTAAGAAAAAGAACAAGGCATGGTGGGCAAGCAGTCTAGCAAACTTTCACAGTGGCATACTCAGGGATCAGAGTCTGAGTTGGGCAGGAGCCACAAGGCCACCAGGGGATGTCATGGTTGGTCTGTGGCCACAAGCCTGTCTCAATTGCCAACACCTCAGCTGTGAAGAGGGTTCACTGGCACTAGAAGGGAGTCCGCTAGCTTGCACTTCATTAGTGATGGCTAGCTGTTCTGTTTGTTAGAGCAAAGGGCTGGAAGATCTTGGGCTCTATTTCTGGTCTCAATTATTGACCTATTGTGTGGTCTTTAAATCACTTAAAACTTTATGCCTTTGTCTCCTCCTCTATAAAATATTTATTCTAAACAGGTCTTGCAAGGCTGAGTGGATTAATATTAAGCAATTAGAGATTTTCAAATTAGAGATTTTCAAATGTAAAGCCTTCTAGAAGTGGAAAGTATTAATGGCACTTTTCCTACTAACTCCTAAGAGAGTACTCTAGGTAATTTACCCCAGTACGTTTTAAATACTCATTTTTTTTCAGTTCAACCAGGTAAGTGTGAAAAGTACTGTAAGATCTCCAGTAAGCAGCCCCCCTTTGGTACCTTGTTAATTATTTTTTGAGCCCCATTCTCACATACAAGTGTTAGGACCTTTTTTCATTTGCTTGCAACTACACTGTCATCATTTTATGCTGCAGTAGGATGCACGTGTTCAAAAAGAGAGTAACTACACTTGTTTATGTCTGTAACCTGTGTCATTCTGGTCTACTATTCCTCCTTGCATATGTCACATTCTCATTTGGAGGTCATTACCATTAAGATTGTGAGGGGAATTCCCTCCTGTCTTCTAGAAGTTTTCTATGAAGTGCTTATCACACTTGCAAATGATGCAAGGTAAGCAAGCAAAAAATGAGAACAGGTTTTCAGGTAGAGCTTATTATAGTTATGTCTCTCAAATTCTCTTGCCTTTCTTGTGGGGGATTTAGACAAAAGCCAAGCAGAATAAAACAGGCAAAGGGATAAACTTCAGTTTGTCTCAAGTGAAAAACAAAAATGCTAATTTTAGCTTTTGGTTGTGAAAGGAATATTATCTTTCTGTCAGAGCACTGAGAACTGAAAACATAGCACACATTTTAGCTGATTCTGTAGACCTCAAAGCACTGAGTAGACTTCAGTTTGGATTGTGCGAGGACAGCACACTGAGGTCAATTTCTGCCCCTAAGCGCAGGACCAATTGCCTTTGAAGAACGGCACTGATTTACACTGGACTCAGTCACTGGGTGATTCTTCTTTGAAGCTTTTTTTCAGCTATTGAAATCTGTACACAGGAACAACGACAATGCCTATTTACCTACCCCTTCCAGAAAATAGTTCCCCGCCCCCAGGAGCACATTCAGGGATTCCAAGAAGAAACTTGTGTCAAGGTTGCCCAGGAGCGCAAGCTGTCATCTGTTGCTTTCATTACTAATGCACTTGCTCTCTCTCCCTCCTCACAAGCTAGGGACTTCTCTCATTACACAGCCACACATTAACACTCAAAGGACACTTAGGCGTCTTTTCATTTCAGTAGGAGAGTCTTGTCTGAGCAGGCAAACCAGGTTGCCAGTGGATCAGATATGGTAACTCACTAGGGGTTCTCTCCCCCTTTCTAATATTAAGCACGTGGTATAATGACAGACTTTAACAGGACCACTGATAGGATCTTCTGGTGTAAAAGGTGAAGCATTGTAAACCCTTAATTTAATAGCCAATTCTGTGTGTCTTTACCTATCATTCTCAGTGATTTTGACTGCTCTCAGGCTTCAATTGAAAGGATCTAGACAGTGAGAGGTCTTCCCCCTCTCTTGCTCCCTAAGATTCTGACTCAGGTGTCCTTGGGGATGCACAACAAAGCTGATCCATTTTCCCAGGCCCCCTGTATGGATTGGGCTGACTTAGGATGGGGTGGAATTCTAGTTCCATTGAAGTTGACGGCAAAGCTCCAATTGATTTAAATGGGGCTAAGATTTTAGCCACTACATGTAGATGGGAACAGCCTAATTTTTGGTGAGATTTTTTTAAAACAAATATAGAGAGAATTTGTTTAAAAGCATGCATATGTAAATACATATGTACTCAGAGCCCAGGGTGAGCAAACTATTGGTAAATTAAACACATTATTTATAATGGAACTTAACAAGTTCCAGGCACTGTATTGCTACTATCTATTTGTCACCATGCCTCTATGAGATAGACAGACAATATTATTAATCTCCTGCATATATAGGTGTCACGGCGGGGTCCTCACGGAAGGCCGTGATCTCCTTGAGGCCCTCTCACCGCGCTACTCCAGCCCGAGGGCACCCTCCATTCTCGCCCGCCACGTCTTGATCGAATATGTAATAGGGAGGCTGCCTTGTGTTTCCTTGGGCCTGTCAGCTCCTGGACCCCTCGTGGGTCTCCTCGTACAGTGGGCGCTACCCAAGCGCCCTAGCCTTATGGGCTATGCGTGGCTCCTACCTCCCCTGATACCACGCCCCAAGCCTCGCAGATGTAATGGACATTGTCCGGTCTATACTCCCGCTTCCCGGGCCTCCTCTGTAATGTGGCCCACTCTGGGCTCCCTTTCTCGTGCCCAGCCTCTTGCTGGGACTCTCGCCTGGCCCACTCTGGGCCTCCCCTGCCGGTGTGGTTCCGCTCCGGGACTCTCTAGCGGGCCTCCAGTCCCATGGGCCAACCGCATGGATACCCTCCCCTGACTCTGGCTCCCCGCGCTGCTACTCCCTGTCTTCTCAGGGGCAACCGTAGCGCCCTGCCTTGGTCTGAGGGGTATTGCCGCACTAGCCTGCGGCCGGGCTCGCTATGCCCGTGCGCCCACACTGGGCTACTCAACAAAGCACAATGGCGTTCCTCCTCTCTGGGGCTCGCCGCGCCCACACTGGGCTACTCAGTAATACCGCCCCTTTCCTGGGGCCGGGGGGCTATGTTCCCCCACACGCAATCCGGGGTCTTGGTCCCCATCTGCAACCTACGGGTTGTGCCCGCGACCCACTGGCCGCGCCCCTCGCCACCAGCTGCTCGCGCAGTGGTGTGCGAGCTGCGCCTTCCCTGGCGCTATACAGGGGGCTATGTTCC
This sequence comes from Alligator mississippiensis, assembly GCF_030867095.1. Taxonomy (NCBI): domain Eukaryota; kingdom Metazoa; phylum Chordata; order Crocodylia; family Alligatoridae; genus Alligator; species Alligator mississippiensis. The sequence goes on along the minus strand of NC_081825.1, from coordinate 238,610,241 downwards.
TCCACATGCAATCCGGGGTCTCGGTCCCCGTCCGCGACCTACGGGTTGCGCCTGCGACCCACTGGCCGCGCTCCTCGCCGCCAGTCGCTCATGCACTGGCGTGAGAGCTGCGCCTTCCCTGGCGCTGTACAGTAATGTGCCCTCTTGGCGCTAGGGCACCCCACACTCTCTGGGGTCCCTGTGATTGAGGCCTCCTCCAACCCCTACAGCCTCGCCCAAGCCTCCGGGTGTAATAACACAACGCAAAACCACAAGCCCCTAGGCTGTAACACAAATGCAAGCTGCATGGCTAAACTCTAGTGCCCATCCTCTCAGGGCTATCATGAGCTGTACTTGCCACATCCTCACTCTCAGAGCTCCTGCCTCCCAGGCTGCTGGCAGAGAACTGCCAGCCTGGCCTCAGCCCTGAGCTTTATAAGGGCCAGGCCCTGCCCCCTACAGGCAGCTGGCTCCGCTTGGTTGCTCCGGCAACCCGCAGCTGCGCTCATTACCTGAGCCAGCCTCAGCTGGGCTCGTTATGTCAGGCCAGGGCGCGCTCACTTGCTCCCTGGCAGTTTCTCCACTCTAGGAGCAGGGCACCGAGGTGCCCTGCGACAATAGGGAATCAGGAAGAATGAAGAAAGGACGTGCACGTGGTGAGTTAGTGGCAGAGCCAGTATCAAAATGCAGGTCCTCCTGACTTTGACCTTTGTGCTCGTTCCTCCAAATTAAAATAATTGCATTCCTAATCCTCTTTTTCCTGAGTCTTTAAGGATGGTATGCAGACTTTGAGACATTACAAGTCATCATGGAAGATTATCAACTCCTCACGACTACCGGATGCTCAAATAGCTATGGCAGCAAACAGATGCCCACTTCCATGTGGTAAAAATGAAGGGGTCAGCATCCTCAGAGTGCAGTACCCACTTCTGTGATTGTATCTCCCCTGCCCGGTAAGTATCATCTGCCCTAGAAGAATGTGCTCTGTCCTGTAATCCACATATCTGTGATCTCCAGAATTCCCTACTGCAATTTTCCTTCTGAAAATGAAACTGCATGCCATGAAAATGCATCAGCCCATCTTTTAAGAAGACCAAATCCTTCCAATGCTCTGCTCTCTGTGCTGTCCCCCAAATAAATTCAGAATTCAGTTCTCCATCCCAACTTGCAAAATTTTCCATTTAGTAAGCTTTAATTATTCAAAAAGTTGCCTCTCCCCCAAGACCATGACCCGCTATGTTCCACTGAACAAGAATTCTGTCCACCAGCAAGGATGGTTTGTGATTGCAAGGGACAGAACTTCTACAGGAGCCGAACTTAAGGGTAGAGAGCTCACTCCCTCACAAGGAATACAAGCGACAGTGGGTCTCACTGCACTCAAAGCAAAAGTGCCACACGCTTCTCCAAGTCAACCTTCCCCATGTACAAATGCTCCCAAAACCTCGTTGCCCCTTAGGAAAGGAGATAGAGACTACTGTGAGAGGGTATTTTTACTAATTACTTGGTGGTACTCAGGTTCTACAGTGGTAGGCAGCAATATAAAACCCTGATTAGACAGGTAGGTAGAGAGCAACTCTGGCATAAAACCTCCTTGTTGCAGCCCCCTGAATGAAACAGGTGGCAGGAGGAAACTGAATAGAAAACCAAAGGTTTCTTGTGACACAGGGCCCGGTCCTGTGCTGTGCTATGGGTTAGGGCAGCAGGGAGTGGGAGCCCCTTCCCCAGCACATATGCCAAGAAAGATGGCAACATAATGCTCAAAGGGAGCTGTGGGATGGGATGTACATTATTGGATGGACTGTATCCAGAGGCATAACTAGGAATTTTGGCACCGTGGGTGGGAGAGAGGAGATGCTGAGTACCGGAGAGCAAGGGATGAGGATGCCACTAGGGAGTCTTTCCTCAGCGCCCATGATGCCACCTCCATGCGAGCTCCTGACACGCAGGCCACTGCTGCTGCAGTTGGGGCTCCATGGGGGCTGCCATTCTGGTGCTCCCTCTAAATTAGCACTAGGGGCTGGTGCCCTGCTTGCTCATGTTTAGTTACAGTACTGACTATCCATCAACTGGGCACTGTCAATCCCTTAACCAAAGAGCATGTCTGTGGTACTTTGAGCCACTAGTCAGAGATGCATTGCTCCATTTAAAGTAGCAGCACTGCACAACTATTTGCTTCCTCAGCCTGCTTCACTGAATCCTGCACCAATGAGAGGAATTGTGGAGCAGAGGACAACTCCGCATTCCAGTTGTCAGGGCCATGTCAGGATTTGACCCAAACACTTAACTGGCAAATTCAAGGACAGCATTTGCTTACATAAATAAGCACTTGCTATCACACATTTTGTAAAATGAGAATGAGCTGTGGTTCCAATGGAAAGAACCACTGCCAAGGAATAGGAATTTGATAAAATATTTAAATACTTATTTGATTAGTCTTAGGAGCAGGCGCACACACTGACAGGTAAACAAACAGTTTTTTAAAAATAAGCTCTTTCCTTTTGCAGGTGTATGTGTTTGGGTGTGTGCATGTGTATTTGTACATGGGGGACATCTAATCTGAAGTGATGGGTTTTGCATTTTCGTTTGGAATGCAGTGAGCACAGTGGTGATATGCATGGAATTAAAACAATATTCTTTGTATTGCATACAGTGGATTTTTATGTTTGTTTGTTTTTATGGCTGGTTGTGGGAAACAGCTGCACAACTGGCATTTGACTCAGGTTACAATGATAGTTTGAAACGTGTCAGTTTAGACCTGGACTGATGTTTGGGGTGACTGAGCTCCTCCATTTTTCCTTTAAGCTGTGGGGGAATGAGGGAGACTATACAACAGGTGCATATGCAAAATTTGTAACAGTACGTGCAACTGTCTCCTTAGGCACATGTGAGTGCTGTTTATGCCAGCACACCAGATGCTGACGCATTTTTCAGGCACACTTTTCAAGGACTGCCCTTTGAAAAAGTGACCTGGCATGCCTTCCCAACTCTAACATCCAGAGCAGGCCTGTAGTTCAGGGTTAAGAACCAGAGAAACCAACAGAATCTGATGGACTTTACAGACACAGGCCTAAAGCAGCTGTTCTTACTTATGCCATTGGCTTGAAGCCTGTTAGTAACTAGCAGAGAATAGGTATAGCTTTTCTTGGCCTCACCATACTCCATCCCTGCCCATACCCACCCCACAATGAAATGCCCCTGCCTCCTTCTATGCCAGAGATAAGAGTGCAGCTGGCATAGGCATAAGAGGCAGTTATTCACCCTTTGCCAGCTTTACCTCAGTAAAGAGGTAGCTGCCCTGTAGGCAGCTGTAGTGAATAAAAGAATCAAGCCCTGGGACTCGCATCACACTTATGGCATAACAACCACCTTTGTAATAATATTTATACCTCTGTACCATTAGAAATACAGCAGCTTCCCCACCCACACAGAGATCTGATGCAGCTAGTCTCTTCCAGTGGCCAATACCTGAGATCTTTCAGAGTGAGGAGAGTCCCTAATCCAGTCACAAATCTCTGCCAGATTCTGACAGAATCTCTCTTACCTCTGCCAGATTCTGATAGAAGACCACAAGAAGAAGTGAAGTCTGCAGTTTTTCCTGCCTACTCTGGGACAGCTCTTTGATCCGATGCCTTCTGTCTAGTATGGAGCTCAGTTTGTGCTGAATCTGTATCCCTCCTAATCCACCTTCCTTCTGGAGTCTGCTGGCCTGGTCCTGAAGAGAAGTCACCTAAAAGGAAAACAAATCTGAAATCACAGTCTGTCCAATATGAAAGGAAGCAACAAAAAAGGCTTCTTTTTTTCTCCTATTCTTATCCCACCTGAAAAGAATCTCCTTGAATCCCTGTAGAGGCAGGAAAGCAAGGAGAAACTGAGGATCATAGAGAAGTAGGGCTGGAAGGGACCTCAAGAGGTCACCAAGTCCAACCTCCTGCCTGAGGCATGATTATCCCTATCCAAACCATCCTATACAAATCCATTGTCTAATCTATTAGCAAAACTATACAGTCAACCTTGACACGACCACAGGTAAAGCAGGGGGACCATTGTAGTTAAGGTTCTGCTGTTGCAAAGGTTGTTAAAATATGCAGAAGGCCATGTCCCACACTACAGAGGAAGGCAAAACCCCCCACAGTCTGCACCAATCTGACCATGGGGTAAAATTCCTTCCTGATGCCAAATATGACAATTGGTCTGACCCTAAGTTGGGAGGCAGAGAGGGACGGGGGCAAGATCCTCTAGCCAGGAACATCAGGGTTTAAGTCCCAGCAGGAACACTGGCACATACTGGTCAAAATCCCTAGCCTTGACTGTAGTCAACCCCAAATGCTGCTGAGAAAGGTTTAAAAAAAAATCTTGACATGTAGCAGCAGGAGGGGGGGAAAATCCCTTCTGGCCCTATGTGGCAATCAGCAAAGTCCAAAATCATGGGAAATACCCAGAGTAGAACATAGGCATATCTACTCCTAGATCATCCCTGCCCAACGCCTGTCCAATCTCACAGAAGCATAGAAAATTAGGGTTGTAAAGGTCCCCAGGAGCTCATCTAGTTCAAGCCCCTGCTCAAAACAGGACCATCCCCAACTATGGCTTTGTCTACCTGAGTCTTAAAAACCTTCAAGGATGGAGATTCCACAACCTCTCTGGGTAGACTGTTGCACTGCTTTGCTACTCTCCTAGTGAGAGAGTTTTTTCCTAGTATCTAATCTAAACTTCTATTGAAGATGGAGAGTCCAAAACGTCCCTAACACAGTCTATTCCACTATCTCACTGTTTTAACATTGATTATGTTTTTTCTGATAGCCAATCTAAATCTACTTTGCTGCAACTTGAAGCCATTAGTCTATGTGAAAGATGGGAACAAGCTAACACAATTTAGTAAGGTGTACTACAATGCATTTCTGGGCACTGTGCTGTACATCATGCCTATTTAAGAGCTACCTAGTAACTATGAGTTAAAGTAGACACTCAGTTAACTGTTTGCAGTATAGCACCTCTTACCCACAGCTGAGCAGCTCTGCTTCTATTGTACAGAGGGCAGGGGAATGCAAATACACCAGCCACTTCATTACTAATTTCACACATAAACACAGTATATATATTTAAATAATCTGTTCCCTCTGCTCTTTTATGTTAACTACTTTATTTACTTGCTGTACATGTCCATTGTATTTTTGCAGAAAAAATAGGAATTTCAGGTATTTCCAGCAAACAATAAAACAGCTTCTTTCTAAGATTTTATCTGGTAAGTCCCAGCATTCCAGTCATGGGGTAATTTTCCTACATATTACCAGTCAGCACAGCCAGGGCACTGTTTGAAGCTTCTCTGGGTTACAGACTTCCTATTTCACTAGACTTTCATTAAGGCTCCCTTGTGCTGTTTGTTTGGCTCAAGCATACCAGCCTAAATCAACAGTTCTGTGCTTCACTTGCAAAAAATACCCCCTCCCTTGTACTTGATAAAGTACTCTTTTTTACCTTCTCATCCTGTGAGGCCAGGAGCTTCTCAAAAGCCTCATGTTTCCTGATCAGTCGCTCCACCTCATCTACCGAGTCTCCCAGGTCACTGGTTTTCAAATAAATCTACAATCAAAAGTTGAATAGTTGTCTAAACAGCATTGTTAGATGTGAGTATTGAATTAATCCAAATTGCATCTTAGTGCTTTTTCAAGTGAGACACTAATAGGATGACTGAGAATTTGCACCAGCAAGGAACAGGCCCAATACAATGAATTGGGGAATGTTAAGCAATACAAGAGAAAACTTACCAGGATGATATATGGTAGCATTGTCTGCATCTGGGCATTGACAGAAGGGCGTTCCAATTCATTTTTGGAAGATAATTTGAGATTAATATTTTGCACACAGTACACTGTCCAGAGCAGTATTGAACCCAATCCAAATGTATCAGCAGTCCATACTAATCCATTCATAAGTATGAATCACCTATCACCTGTCCTGCTTGGTCTATTAACTGCTGTTCAGTAGAGTACTAGAAGCACTAAGCATGATGATAATGCATTCTTAGAGCTAAGTGAAGAGTGTGGAAATGCAAGTGTTGAAGATGTTTGCTAGTGCTATCAATCTCTGATTCAGACACACTTTAGACTGGAATAGGGGGGCAGCTTTTAAGCAACTGATCTCCGCTTAATTCACTTCTGATGTTATTTGCTTGCCAAGTACCTCATGTGCAGCTCTTTGGCACCATATGTATGTCCAGTAAGATATGGAGGTATTTAAGGGAATCAACTGCCTGGGTAGATATCTCCAAATACACTGAAACTGTGCAAGTTTTCCAATTACATAATAAACACCTTTACTGCCTTACCGTCAACCAAAAATAAACTGATAAAGGAAGCTTCTTGTAATGTGTTGCATTTCTTTAGAATGAGCTGTCATTTAGTTCATTCTCCTTTTCAGTGAGACTGAGAAGAGCAGCACAACACCCACAATGGATAAGACAGCTATGACAAGGCGTGACAGAGGATTAGTGGCTGGCCTGGTTTACAATGGGGCAACCACAACATGGCTGGTCAGACTTCTGGAGCTAATGCCGCAACAAGGGGTTTAACTTAAAAGGTTTTATACAGCACTGCATAATCCATCACATAATGTAATGGAAACATAAGTGTTTGGCTGAGGAAGAGAAATTCCACATAGTAACTCTATCTGGATAAAATATGATGGAAGAAAAATTTGAGACCCTGGGCATAATTTAAAGGAATTAAGAGGTGTGGAGAAACAGAATGGAATTACAGAAGCAACAGGAAGGTCAACACCCGTGGAAGTAGTCTGATCTGGAACACAGGCAAATTGGTCTGGCATAGCAGCTACGTGCATAGGGAAAACAATGTTGTCCACAAACAGTTCACACAATTTGCAAAATATTCTAATTATGATCTGTGTCATAGCATTATATATACCAGGGCAAGGACATTCTTCCTGAGTTACACTGGAAAAGTAATTATAAAACTATCTACTTGGCAAGAACCATCCAACAACCTTCTCATCCTTTACTGCAACTCCCAGAGGAGAGGTTTACCTGGAATATTTTACGTACATGGTATAATCCAGACCTTTTGTTGATGATGAAATCTTTGGACAGAGAGAGATCCATTCCTGGACTTGCGTTCCAATTCATTTTTGGAAGATAATTTGAGATGAATATTTTGCACACACAGTACACTGTCCAGAGCAGTATTGAACCCAATCCAGATGTATCAGCAGTCCATACTAATCCATTCATAAGTATGAAAGGTTAATTCCCATTCCCCACTCAACTTTAGCTGCAGGGGCCTCCTGACAGTATGCCTAGGCTCTTAATGGGTTCACCACAGATAGCATCTGGACAAACAAGGTACTGCCTTATCATTAAGGACTATTTCATTTTAAATCAAAGCCCTGTTTTGAATTCCATGTTGTTCTGGCTCCTTCTTGTCTATCTTACATTTTAGGCATATATTCAGAGAAAAAAAATCTATTTGTTTGTCTTCTAATGATCTTTTTTGATTGGGCTTTTTGGAGCGCACACATGCTACTGATCTGTCTCCGGAACCAAGTGACATGGCATTTTTAACACTAGAGATAGGAACTACGTGGGACGAGGCAGTGCCAAGCAGAGATACTTAAGGTAGCTTTAAAAAAGCAAGTTCTGGAACCAGAAGCAGCGTAGCTGGGAGAAGTATAGCAGCAGAGTTAATTAGGTCAGGCAGAGTGCTGTGTTATTGTGGCTATACAGCTCCTAATAGCTGAAGTACTTCTGAACAAGGTACCTTTGCACAGAACTGCATTGTACCATGTAGATATAATGATAAGCACCTGATCCCAGCTCCAGTCTTAGTGATTTCAACAAGACTTGGATCAGGCTCTCAAAGTTGTGCAGCAAACTGTTAGTGCAGAGTAAAAGAGAATTGACTTATAAGCTTCTGGTATTATAGTGGTGGTACTAACAGTACAAGTACAGTTGAAAGAAAGCATGTCCAAGCTTGAGGAGTTTGTGTGTGGTGAAAAACTTTCCCTTCTGAATTTAAATTGCAATCTTAATATAAAGATTTTTTTTTAAATCAGGAGAATTGAAGCATTTTACCATTAGGCATTTGTTACACCAATCTGAAAGCAGAATGGAAACTGGCTCTTAGACTGACATTGGCCCTTTGCCAATTACATCATTTTCTTTGGCAATAGAAGGCTGCCTGTGAGAGGTCCCCAGACCTCCCCTCCTCCTCCACCTCCTCCCCCTTTAATGAGAAATATTAATTTCAAATGCACTGCACTGCATAGTTCTGACCAGGTAACCCACAGGGTTACCCAGGGCCTCACATTGCATATAATGGGTGTAGACTTTCAGGTTTGTTTCTGTTCTGTGCTGAATCACCTCCATCAGGAATTTAATTCTCAGCTAAAAAAGGACTGCAGACTACATTTCCTATAAAACACCTCGTTTTAAAATGAAAATTTACAAAGACTTTAAAGGCACACAGTGGACTTGGCTCTTTTTGGGATATAACTTGGTTGTTTAAGTGTTTCTTTTCATTAAGAAGGCAAAGCACTAAAAAACACTGAGGTTTGCAAATCTACTGCAAATGGAGTTTCACTGCTGCTCAGTTCACTGAAAATGAATTCAACAATATTGTCATTCTAAAAGGCATCCAATAACATTGAGCAGAACAATACTAAATATGAAGCTATTTAGGTCCATCATATCAATAAAAATGACTGTTTAGATTATGAAAGCACAACACGTGCCAAAAAAGATGAGAGTTTTTGAGAAAACCTGGAGTAAATATTTTAATGATTAGGATAAGGATGTTCTCAGGACACTACAACCTTGGGTTCACGCACACTTACTAGAAATTGTTTCAGCTCAAAGAGAAGTTTGTCAAATTAATTTTTCCCCCTCAGAACAGGAACTACTGTAATTCATCACTTGATTAAACTCTTGAAGCACTCCCTAGCTCAGCTTCATCTCTTCAAACTGTGACCAGCTCTAAAGTATTCTACTTACCACACTTGGCCAATGCTGCGACTGTTCTACACAAGACACCAAGTGAAGTCTGTGAGTATTCTAAGTGCAAGTTAACAGCAAGAAGAGGCTAATTACTACCACATTTAAGCCTCTGCAACATCATAGCAAAGACCAAATTCTCTATGAATGTAGGTGGAAGCAAATGCTGATATTAACTTGTCATTAAAAAAGTACATTAAAAATGCATATTTTAAAAGAGAAAAACAAGACTGAATCTGCTTTAGCAGAAGTAAATAAATGCATTTAATTCAGTCACAGTTTATTGTTCAGTTATTTTTACTATGCATGACATTCAGTTAAAAGGTACAATTACATCACTATGCCTTATTTTAAGCAGAAGACACACTAGGTTGCTCATAAAAATATATACATATTTTAAAGCTAGTTTGCCTTTGGCCTCATGCCTCACAAGGTACTTTAGATGTGCTTATATTTAAAGATAATTCTTCCATCCTCCAACTGTATGCTTTTTATTTTTTACATATAAGAATATAACTATAAGACATGGAGTTCCACTGATATACACATAGGAAATTTAGGGATCTCCATCAATATTTGATTTCTAGCCCTAGTATATATCAGAAGAACCCAGCCCAAAGGTTATAGGTTAAAAAACAGAATCCTAATACTTTTTACAATATAATCATTAATAAAATATTCACTTATGAAATATTTTGCATGAAGACTTAGACTAAATCCCCTAGAGCTCTTCCAGGTTTCATTAATAAGACATTGACAGGATTTCCAAATTTCACAGGATACAGAGACTGAATTCCTTGCATCCCCCACAAAAGAGTGGTCTCTAGCTCTCATTTTCAGGGTTCAGGGTGGGGAAGGAATTTCTGAGTACTTGAATGTATTAATTTTGGAAAACAAGGATTAACAATTAAAAAACTAAAGAAATTAACCATTTAGAAATGCAAGAAATTTTTACAAATTAGTAAGAAAAAAAACCTGAGGCTATTTACAGATTGCTGTAGTGACTAACTAGAAGAAGAAATGATTCTTGGCTCTACAGGCTTGGTTCTGCAAGACTCTGAGCACTATGGCTGGGATTTTGCAAGGCACTTAATTTCATGTTTAACTTTAAGCATGTGCTATTACTGGGACTACAGAAATGCTTAGAGTTAAGCATGTGCTTATATGCTATGTTGGATTAGATCAGAGTGCTTAGCACCTTGTAGGATCTCTCTTTAACTGCAGCCATAGCAACAACAAAACAGAAATAACATATACAAGTCCACCCCACTAGTTAAGTCATCTGTAGGGAATAGGAGCATACCCAGAAGAAGAAAACGAGGATGAATCCACATGGCTCAGTTATTTCTGCCCCAAAGTTCTGTTTACAAATGTTCCTAGAATGGAATGGAAATCTTCACCACTCTCCTCCCAGCTCCAAAAGAGGCAATGTTGACAGCAAAAGAGGGACACCATGCACTTTCCCCAGCTCTGTGTGATGCACTTGCAGTGCAAGCCGGTGTGTTTGTTAAGAGAGTGTCAGGATCTACGCCTGGTACACTACAAGCAGCTGGGGAAGGCCTCAAGCCACATGTTGCCCAGTGTTTCTGAGTAGAGAGCAATTTTGGACAGCAAACTGGATTCACAGATAGAGAGAAGCCATCCCCTGGCCCCACAGTGTGAAGGGATGGGCCAGCTGCATCTGGATCATTTGTCCTGATAAATACAGTGGATGTCTGACTCTTTCTGAATTCCCTTACCACCTGGATAGGTACAGTAGTCCAAGGGGTGGCAAGTATCAGGGTTATTTTGGAAACCTTATGGTGAGCCGGTGTTAGCCCATCACAGGGAGCCTCCCCAAACTTTGTTCCAGATGCTGGATGGTTCTGGAAGATGACCAAATCTGGATCAAAATCAGTCTGAGTGACTTCACTTCTAGTGGGAGAACCTTTTCCTTCAGACAGCACAGCTGGTGACAACCATATCTCTCTGGAGGCTGTTTGCTGAGGAACACCAGAGCACTTAGCAGAGGAAGTCACGTGGAATCTTGTAATTTGAAGAGCTGGAGGCCCAACCGAAGGAAAGCCTTGTTTAGGTCCCTGGGATCCCGTTGGCAGACCAGCTGATTTAGCAGACACCTTCTCCAGCTGTGGCATCAGGATACTAGAATAAGCATGACTGCTTACTGGAGTATCAGCCCTAAAAGGCTTTATTGTCAAGCTGCAAGTTGAAATGTACAGATTCATTGAAGCATGGAGGTCTGGGAGTTGAACGTTGCACTGACTATACCCATGTTGGGGTGAGACTGAGTGACCAGATGTCAGAGTTGCCGGCAGACCTTTGCTGTGGAGTGGTGAACCAGCTGGAATGGCAGAAAGAGCTACATCCAGACGTGACGTCCAGCTTAGTGGAGTTTTTAAGGAAGAGACATCAGAAGGCAAAGAAATTGCAAGCTGCATGGGACCAATTTTATCAGTAGAAGATTGACAGGTACTTTGATCTCTTACTGAATATTGCTTACAAGATGCAGGTGTAGACCAAAGGCCAAAACTCCTATGTCCATTGCCCTGAGGATCTTTGTGAAGCGTGGAACTCTTAGATGTCATGTCAGATGGATTAACATACTGGGGATCTTTCCTGAAACCTCTCTTCCTATTTGTATGAGCCAGGATGACGTCTAACCTTGAACAGTAAACCCCAGAAGATATGCTGCTTGGTGGTGAGGTGGCATTTCTTGGCACATTTTTTGCTGCTGATTGACTACCTGGAAGATACCATGCTGATGATGGCCATTTTTGGAAAGGCTTGTCCCGTATAGCTGATTCAAAAGTTGGCGGTGGGGTCACTCCACTGGAAGACAGCATCACCTCCACAGTGGAAACATAGATTGGTGCAGATGAATGCTTGCAGTAATGGTCCCTGCATGACATTCTGCAGCCTAGTCTTACCCTGTGTAAAACTAAAGCCGCAGAAACTTGTCTTTCCCCTTCTTTTTAAAACAAACTCCTAATCCTTTTTCCTTTGGCACTGGAAATTTCCATTCTTTCTCTGATGTGACGGAGCAAGAGGTTAATAAGCATTCTTCTGAAAAAAAATGATAAACTAAAAAAATCCACATTCAAAATAAAGAGCACTATTCCTTCAACACCTCCAGTACCACCAGCACCTTTCCCGTCTGCAAAGTGATATGAGAGTGTGATGGGCTGAAAGATAAATTACTGACTGCGAGTCTCTGCTCTCTGAGTGTTCTGATAGTAAGACTGCAGACGGAGGAGGAGGGAGCCAAGAGTGCTAGCCAGAGACAGACCGTGAACTTGCTGTTATTCTGCTTGTGAAAAAGCCCGAAGCAGTTAACCTGAGCAAAGCATCTGTTGCCTTCAGAAGCTTAGACGAAAGCAGAGCATACAGAGCTCCTCTTCTGTTGAAAAATAGAGCAAGTTTTCCTTTCTTTTCTTCTTCAGTTGCTGCCTGTCTGCACTCAAAGTTGCAAGACCTCTGTTCACAAGTCTTAAGAGAATTTCCTACAATGATTCCAAGCAATGGCACAACAGAATTCAGTAATAAAAAAGAGAGACGTCTGTCTAATTTCCTCCACATGTGCTCTATTTTCTTTAGCATAGAACAATCCTAGACTATACCCTGCTGAAATCCTGTGAACATTTAAGTAACTTGGATGTAACATAAGATGCTGGCATGAAGTCAAACCTGTCACACTGGCACGGAGGACGAATGAGAGTGCAATTCTTGTTTAAAGCTCAGTGCTGGTTACTTTCTTCCTTCCCCTACTCCTTGCATCTGGGAGAAACTTTGTGGAACATGTACGCAGCATGTTCTGTGTAAGCAAACTGTGAACAACAAGGGTCTGAATGAAACTACTATGATACAGAGACACATGACCATCCTGCAGACACGTGTTGCTGCAAAACAGATGCTGCTAAGTAATGGCCCAGACAAACCTGGTCAGAAAAAGGGGAGAAAAGGCTGAAATCTGTCTGACTGATGGGAACTCTTCTAAAACACATGTTTGCTTCTGTCTGTTCCAAGACCAGCAAATGACAATGTTCCCCCTTGTGAAAGTGATTTGGGAGTCCACAACTGTAGCCTTGGCAATGCTATTCTGGCTAAAATCTTACTCAGAAATACCGGTTTAAACCAGTGCTTTCTTTTATTCCTCCCTGACTTGCTGAGGAGGATGCGTCTCACTACACGGTCCCATTTTAGCACTGAAGGGCTCTGTTTGAATGGAGCAAATTCTTTGTCTATTTTTCTTATAATGCTAAAAAAATGAATTCTGATCTGCTGTCCATGCCCTTCATGAATCAAATTGCAGGCATGCTGTCAGCAGATAGAGGGCACCAGCTGCAGAGGACATCAGCACACCCCTCTATATTTTTCCTTTGTTTAAATGGATGTCCAGAAGCAGAATATGTGGCAAGATTTGGGTGAGGAATTCCCACAGAGAGAGATAAGAGAACAGAAGTGACATGGAGATTTGCCAGACAAGAACTCTGCATACAGGGGCATCATAGCTTCAAAGCTATCATTTAGAACCCAATCTTGTGCAAATACAGCGCCACCCTTAAATAGGCATATAACATTTGCATGGCTAAAACTGGAAGATGCAACTCTAAGCTGCAGAAAAATAGTGGTAGGAGGCCCAATGACCTAGTGGTTAGGGCACTTGCCCAAGGAGACTAAGGGCACTTTTACATGTGTTTCAGGGGTGTGGGGTGAGGGGTGTTGGGGTGTGTGCAGTGCTTTAATTAGAGCGGTTCTGAGAGCTCCTCTGATTAAAGTGCTGCAGTGTCTTGTGTACCAGCATCCCTGCACTTCAAAGTGGCGGTGGGGGCGCTTGAACTAAAGCTCATTTGATGAACTCTAAGTTCCCCTGCTGCCATTTTGAAGTGTGGGGATACTGATACATGGGATGCTGGAGGATGCTGGAGTGCAGTAATTACCATGCTCCCCCAGACTCAATTAGTCAAGTAATTACTATACAGCGCAATATAGCAGGGCTCCGTGCTTGTGCACAGGCACCCTCAGATTCTAGGCCCCTTCTCACTCAGCAGCAGTTTGAACCTACAGTTTCTACTTAACCAGAAAATGCCCTAACCACCAGGTGCTGGGCTAAGAGTACCCTCTACCTCTCCTGTTAGAGAAGGCTCAGAGAGAGAGAGATGCAAGACAGAAGGAGAGCAAATTAGAGGAAATGTGGCTCAGGAAGATGGGCACTACTCTTGAAATGAAGTAAACCCTAGTTCTAGTCCAGGGCCTTGTCCCAATGGGACACAAGGTACCCCACTGCTGTCTATCCATTTTATACAGTGACTACTGAATACAATAGGCAGAAACCCCACTTGGAGCAAGAACAGGCAACAAATTCCCAAAACCTGTTTCAATAAATTAAGAACAAGACTTGACGTTCCAATTTAAAATGGAATTTGTAAAGTATAAGTGAGATGTGTTAACAATTTGAAGCTTTGATTTGTGAGCCACACTGAGGTCAGTTGGACCAATTTCAGCTTCTTTGTGATATGTTTGTTCAATACCAGCTGGAGGGAGTTGTTGTGGATTAACTATGAGGTGGCAAAGTCACAGATCATGGCAACAAAGTTCTCACATTAAAGACAAGTGAGCAGTTCCAGGTCTTTCAAAGGCAGAAGAAATGTATTTCTCAATCTGAACTCACCCCGAGGCTTCATATCACCTCAAAGATGTCTTCATGTACCATAGCCTATTATAGCAAGCTCGACCTGATAACACTTATGTGTTTCCCGGGTTAAATCTGAGTCTTCCTCCATCTACTATTTTTTCCCAGAAATTGTGATATCCCAATGATGGCAGAAGCTGCATCAGTGAAGGAGACATATGGTTGGTGGTGATCCACATATACATGACATACACATTCGTGGTATTTCATAATCTCTCTGACTAATTTTATGCAGATGTTCTGCCTTTGATTTCAATAGGAGACCTCTAAAAAAACCACTTGCTCTGGCTGGGAGTGAACTGATTTTTCTATTTTATGAAAATAATTTAGTCAACAGATCCCTGCAAGTCTGTGCAAGACTGAGTCCTCAGCAACAAAATAGTAGGGCTGTGAGAAGCTTCAATCCCTGATTTGATTTAGCGGAGATTTGGCCTGGTTCGGTGGCTGAATCTCTGAATTCAAATCAAATCAGAGGACCCTTTAATGTTTCCAAATCAAACAGGAACCCTCCAAATCGATTCGGAGAGATTTGGAAAGATTCAGAGACTTCAGAGATAGCTTTAAATGTTTTTTCTACATACCTCTAGATAGCAGGGGCTCATGAGTGCTGTGATGCTGGGGTGCATGGAGTGTCCCACAGAAGCACTGGGGGCTCCCCAGCACACTGGGCAGTAGACCTGGAAGTGGACCAGAACCACTTCCGGTCCACTTCTGGGTCTGCTGGGGAGCACACAGGGGGCCTCCCCCTGGCTTGGCAACTGGCGTCTCCTGGGTTGGGCGGGGGCACCCGGTCCCCCTGTGGCTGATTGCCAAGCCAGAGGAGTGTGGGGGAGAGGGGGGAGCAGGGCCCAGTGCACTGCCTGGCAGACCTGGAAGTGGAGCAGAAGTATTTCTAACAGAAGTACTTTGCTGCTGCGCATGTGGAGGGCCCCCTGCACTCCTGTGGGATGCTCCATGCGCCCCAGCATTGCAGTGATCACGAGCCACACCTGCTACCTCAAGGTATGTAGAAAAAAATTTTAAAGCTGTGTCTATGTCCAAATCACTGATTTTCTGAATCAGCATCGAATCTTCAGATTCGGATTCAGCTGTATCGAATCGGGGACAGTGATTCGAATCAACAAATCGAATTGCTGTCCCTGATTCAGGCCAAATCCGAATTGAATAGGGCCCACTTTGCACACCCCTACAAAACAGTAACCAACAACAAACCGGGTAAATACATCGGGAATGAAAAATCATTTCACTCAATAAAAGATACAGTAGACAAAAACTGATGTTAAATAAAACCTTTTTCCAATGTTTGAGCTTTCTGATGTCATTCTTAATGGGGCTTTATTGGCATATCAATCCGTTGCTTGTCACGCAATGAAAGTAGGTATTTTCCAACCTGTGTCATTAGTTAGTTAAACAACAAATGAAAATGTATAGTGTAGAACTGTGAGACACTTACTTAAGAAACCTGAGACCAGGTGAAAATCTCCTGGTTTCAGATTTCAATACAAACTTAATGCTCAGGCAGTCTTTGCCAAAAAGGACCAGGCATTGGGAATTCCCAGTGCTGATATATTTTTTGCAAGTGGTGAGAAGCAGTGGCTCTAAACCCATGGACTCCAAAGGGTTAAGCACTATTACATGGCTTAAGCCAGGGTAAGCTTAGGGTAAGCTAGGGTTAATAGTTCAGGGTTACTTTGCTAGTGGAGCTCCATGCATGTGGCACAGCAGGAAACAGATGTGTTGGGGGGAAGCTGGCTGCTACACATTTGCCTCTGGGAAAGTTCCATTGGCACCTCCGTATGAAGCGTTTGCACAGCTGCAACTGAAGACTGATGTAAGCCTGGAACCCTTCTGTACTGCTGCCACCAGTCTCACAAATTTATTTAGCAAGAAGCATCTCCTAAAATGACTATTTTTCCAAATGAGAAGCCAGCCTGAGATATTACCTGCTTCAGCTGGATTTCACCCATTAAGCTATCTGGCAGGCCAGTCCCTCAGCAGTCTGGTAACCCTCAGCATACCTGCACAGTCTACAAAGCTGCTGGCTTGTGCAACCATATACAACAGCAGTTGCAATGGCATCCACAGGTTTTGTGGTAGGGACCATTAGGCCCAAAGCAATGGCCGCTGGGAGTAAAGAGTATATTTTAAATAGTTCTTATCCATACAAGAAAGGGTCAGAGGGAGAAAAATCATTAATTTTTTGATGCTGGTGAAGAAACACATTTTAGGTGCTTATATCCTGCCTCAGTGTCCGTTCATATCCATTCAAAATTCTGATGTTACTAAGGATCTTTTTGCTAGCCTGTTGCTTTGACCCTGCAATCCTTTGCTGTACATCACTCCACCAGTTTCCCTTCTTTATTGCATCAAGCATAAAGTACTTCAGGGCTGTCCAACTTCTGTGTGGCTGTGGGCTGCACCCTGCATGGGCCACACCAACAAGAGACACGGGCTGAGCAGGCTACAGTATTGTGAGCCACTGGTGCCACCCTTCCCTGCTGCACCCAAGCTCACCAGCTTGCACTGCACCATATGCTCCCCCACTAGCATGGGCTGCGTTATGCCATGCCACTGCTTGAGGCAGAAACAAGAAGCAAAAGTTGGAGGGAAAGCCCAGAGACCCTGGTTGCTCCTGCATCTGGAGTGATAGGGGGAGCAGCAGCCAGGTGGAAGCCTGGGAGCTTCGGACTAACCGCTCACTGGCCTCTTGTGGCTCTTAGGCTGCCAGTTGGACACCTCAAGCTACTTGTCTGCACTACCTATTGAGTCATACTCAAGCACTGAGAGGTTGATTCTCACCTTGGATCAGCCTACAGCATCAGATTTATCACTCACTTGTTTAATTTTTCAACAAGCATCTCTGATTTCCCTAATACTTTCCTTTCCTCTTGAGAAAGCTCTGTGGACATTTACAGAAGGTCTCTCTCCTTATTTGTCTTCAAATCTTTTGTGTGACAGGCCCCTGCCTGGCATACCTGGGCGCTGCAGCTCAGGTGGCTTGGCCGTGAGCAAAGCAGCTGACACCGTGTGGCCAGAGGGCCCACTCCCCACTGACATGGGCCTGGAGACCATGTTTTTAAAACAGGCGTGGAGGCTGAGGAAAAGCTAAGATGTGTCCGGACACCAGAAATGGAGCCAGATGCATTCCCCACCCCCAGAAGTAGCCCAATGCTTCCCCTGATAGCTAGCAGGCCCTGGGAAGCAGAATACACATGCCTCAGGTAACCTGGGAAAACCTGGGCACAAGTTCCACAGCTGGCTGGGAGCTGACTACACACTCTAAAACCAGACGACTCGGATGGAGTCAGAGGGGCCCATCAGCCCATGGAGGATTGAAGCCAGGGTGCAATGCTGAGCCTCTTGACCCCACTCACGGATGGCCTGACATGTCAGCGAGTTTATCCACCGTCGCGGCAGAAGGACTGCCTGGGAAATTACAGGTCAGGTGGGTATGGAAAAATGCAGCCCAGTGGGCCCTACAGGCACTAGACAAGGGAGAGCCCAGGAGGCTCATGAACCCCGCATACCCCGCAGTCCATGAACCCCACATACCTCAGCAGTGCAGTTGTGCTCCCAGAGTGTGCCAATGGGGGACAGTTGTCACACTAGACCATGAACAGACCCAGTATGGGATGCCCTGGGGTCTTGGTACATCTGACCTACTGGCTGAATGGTGAGGACCAGTGGCAAGATGCCAAGTGGCCTGAAAGGAGACGGAGGGTACAGGAGGGGGGGGCCTCAACCCCCTCCCCTCAGGATGGAGCAGCTCAGCATGGAGGCAACAGTGCCCTGCTCACTGCTCAGACTGAGCTCCTTTAAGTTTTTCTTGTGTTACAATTTTTGGAGAGCAACAGGACTGTGGTGAGACCCCTGTGATGCCTTTTGTTTGTCAAGCTACCATGTGAAGAATGAAACCTGCAACTACATCAAGGCGCTGCCTGGATCCACCATAACACCTGAGTAGAAAGGGGCGGAGATGTAGGGAAGGAGGAGCCCCACAGAAGATGCACAAAGGAAGGTGTTCCTGAGCTCATAAAGGAACCACGCAGCACCACTTCCAGAGGTACTGGGAACAACAAGTTGTGGTGGGCTAATAGAATCAGGTGCAGCTCACCACAGGTGGCAGAACATGGGCGTCCCACCTTGAAACTGTCTCCCCTTCCCCAAGATGCCTACAAAAAATTTGATAATGATTAGGCTGCCGGTGTGCTGAGACAACTATCAACTAAGTTGACTAATACTGTCTCACAGATTCCTTGTGCTTCCCAATCTGTTTGTATTCATCCAGTCTCTTGCTTTACATTTAGAAAGTAAGTTCTGTGTTTGTACAATGGTTATCACATAGGAGTTCTACTACATGACCAGGGGTCCTAGTTGCTATTGTAATAAAATAACAAATAACAATAATCAACATTCCCATGTGCATCTGACCTTTACATAATTCCAGTTACATTTTTTAGGATGTTAGTTTTAGGCAGGAAGACCTGCACCAGATGTATAATTCACTCACCTCTTGTGAGTTCAGAATCTTCTCCAGATGATTATAATCTTTGTAGAACATCTGTTCTAGGTGTATCTTCTCCAGCCACTCCTTCTTCTCCTGCCACTGATGGTACACATTTTCCTTTTCTTTCATCAATGCCTGCAACTTTTGCTGGATCTTAAAAGGACAAAGGAAAATGCTCTTAAGTTTTATAAGATCAGGGGCAAGTAGGCAGTAGAAAGGGACAAGTAAGTACATTTCTTAGCTGGCATGATGGTCAAAATCATCAAGCAAAGGAGAACAGAAATAAATTCTAGAACTTTTATACAGGCAGAAAGATAAGCAGAGCAATTTCTCATGTCATGCATAGACAAGTGCTTGTGATGACATGTGTTTGTGAACATATATAGGAGTTCAAGCCAAGCATAAACAAAGGTAGCTATTTCTCAGGCTCCTTCTCCAAAAGTGAACCCTGATTCCTCATTACCTGTGATCAAAATGGTAGACAAAATCAGTTTCATAAAATGGACTCAAATTAGTCATCAGCATTGGGAAGTGCTTTAAATCAGTATTAGCACGTATGCACAATGTTGTATTTCAATTCATTTTGGATCTCAAATACAAAAATCCAGAGCTTCCACCAGAAGTGACTTTTTAATCTTTTTAAGTGTCTTTTATATAAGTTCTTACAGGCAAGTACAGTAAAAGTTTTGCTATCTGGCATAAGTGGGGTAAGGAGGGAGCCAGGTATCTAAAAATTCTGGTTATCAGAATTAATGTGGCGGCAGCACGGAGTGGTGGATGGTGCTGGCAGCACCTGCCACCGCTGCATGCAAACTCTGCCCCCCCCCTGGTGTCCAGCCGGCTAGGTGGTGTCTGTGCAGCCCGCAGAGGGGAGCTGATGCCCTTACCCCCTCCACCCACATCCTCCCTCCCGGCCCTGCTCAAGAAATACTTCACACACATGCCAGATAATAGAGTATTTTGATTAGTAAAATGCTGGTTAACACAGCTTTTACTCTAACTGGGAAATTCCCTAGTCACAGAAGGTGTATATTGTAATATTTAATAAGCACCTGGGAAATAGTTTGCTCAAACAAGAAAGCACAGCACTTTTTTTTAAAGTGCAAGAACTCTTTTTAGGCTTTTGGAAACAGAATGGGGAACGTACAAAAGTGCGTGTGTGTGTGTGCGCATGAGTGCACACAAGACTGTCTTGATCTGCACACTGGCTCCACAGAAAGGTCTATGTGGAATTAACTTTAGCTTGAATCACAGTAAATGAAATAGTTCACAAGGAGCTGAATAACAAGTTGGTGTCCTGAGAGGGTTAGGACAACACTGTATTAATTGAACTATTATGATTTGCTCTGATTTCTTTAAATAAACAGAGAATTGGTTAGAATCCACTGACTTTCAAGCAGGTCTGAGGACAGCCATACTAGAATTGTTATTTGTTCTATCCCACTAATTTCTTTCATTGTTGTTTACATATGTATCCGGTATAGAGATTTAGTTTGTGAGCCATAATTTGGTGATGCAGGTTTTGCAGCTGTAGTCAATAGTTTAGGTAAGTGTTAGTTTATTACAAAATGGCCTAGCTCACTGAAGAGAATATCAAAGTTTATCAATAAGATCTCATGTATAAATAATGAAAAGGTTTTGCTCTCTGGTAGACGTGTGTGTAGAGACTAGCCTGTCCACGCACATTCTACAGCAGGCTTTGGCTGCTCTTTTGTTGGCAATTATTGGTTTGTAGGAGTGTGAGATACAGTAAAAAAGAGGTGGTTTTGTAGAAATGTTAGAGGCTATTTGTCCTGGGACCCTGGAGTTTAGTTTCTCATCTTCCTTTCACATATTGAGATTTATTTATTCCAGTAAAATTCAGAGCTGTGTAAAACGTATAATTTATTCCTTAAGCTCTGTCTTCATGCTTGAGCATTTTATTATATTAGTTGCTATACAAGAGCTAGGGGTCACAAAATGAAACTAGCAGGTAGTAAGTTTAAAACTAACACAAGGAAGCCCTTTTCACACAGCATGTAATTAAAGTGTGGAACTCATCATCGCAAGATGTGGAGGCTGGCAGTTTAGCCAGATTCAAAAAGGGATTGGACAAGTTCTTGGAGGAAAGGGGTATCGGCAGCTATTGAGCACGGGAGTTAGGGATAGTCTCTGAATCAGAACTTCCTAGACCTTGAATGCTGGAGGCTGCAAGGAGAGAGGAACAGTGGAAAAAACTCTGGCCATACCCAGTTCACTCTCCCTTTCAGCATCCACACTTTGCCATTGTACAACTCAGGATACTGAGCAAGATGGATCTATGGTCTAACCCAGTAAATGGCAATTCTTATGATCTTACATTTGGCCAGTCTCATTTGGTATGGAGGTGATGCCATAACTTGAGAGGAAGTATTAATAAAAATCCAGATCAGGAAGTACGTATTGAATGATGTCACTTTCTGCAAATCTCGCAAAGCATTTTAACTAACCCAAGCTCTGTTCTGGCAGGCATCTACCAGATTCCAGCATCGGTCTACCCATGGTATGAAGTGGTATAGAAAAGACACATAAACAAGTCCAAGATAGGTATGACCTTGAGATGGGTGAGGGTCACATCTTTGGTCCAGGTAGTACCCAGAATAGTGTTTACAATAGTGCTGATAAGTTGTACACATAAGTAGAAATTCGGGTATGATATTGTTTTCTGTTTACCTCTTTTGACTGTATTTTTTCTTCTTGCAGCAGTGATTGTGCCAGCTGTACCACCCGATTATACATCTCCTCTCGTGCCTCAATTTCTGCCAATAGCTGTTGATGCTGGTTAAACCTCAGGCGGCTGGTGGATATGTCTCGGATAGATTCTTTAGCCTTCATTTCCCTTATCATCTCTGCTGTCCAGGAGAAATAGTCCCATGCCTTAAACCCAAGAAAAAGTAAAGGTTCAGGTTTAAATGACAGGACTGTAAAATCACTACAATATTGTTGATCTTTAATGACAGATATTGTGGTCAGATGAAACAAGGAAAACATTCCAGCAGGTTTTATAATCCTATCATGTGCCTCCTCAGGGGAATATTGCAGAATTAGGAGCATCTACTTTCAGCATTTTACAATTGGTATTGTACTTTTATGTGTCATCTGTTAAAAACAGGGTTCCATGGAACTTTGACATGGATTGGGTGGGGTGGTTAATTAATTTTGTTAGTTTTAAGTGTCCCTGGGCTATCTGATTTGATCTTGAGGTCATGGATGATCTCTTCTGTT
This sequence comes from Alligator mississippiensis, assembly GCF_030867095.1. Taxonomy (NCBI): domain Eukaryota; kingdom Metazoa; phylum Chordata; order Crocodylia; family Alligatoridae; genus Alligator; species Alligator mississippiensis. The sequence continues at coordinate 238,587,822 of NC_081825.1, read as the reverse complement.
TATTCCTAAAAGACTGTCAGAGGCACCCAGAAACTTGGACGTGTACTCTTTTATTACAGAACCTAAAAAAATGTCATAATAATGGAGTCTATGAACTACATGACACATTTTGGATTGTAGCTAAGGTGCATCATTTTGACAATGTGGTCAACTATAAGTTGGTGCCATTCCTCTCATGATGAGGAATGGTTAGTTATATTACAGTTATGGAAAAATCAAACTGAAAAGATTACTCAGCCAGTTAGATTTGGTCTGGGCTGGAAGTTGACATGTTAGTTTTTGGCCCAGAAAAACATTTAAGGCAAGTTGCCATTTCTGATTGTTTGGGGCTTTTAATGTCCAAACTCTTAGAACTCCAAGCGATTTTTCCTTTTTAGAACAGGTGACCAAAGTCATTATGTGACTACCACCAGTGATTTTGGATGCTGAGGTCACCAATCCAATACACATGTACTGGCTTTATTTCAGTTTGTGTGGCCATAATTCAGAACGAGAGCTGGATATCACTCAAGCCACTGACATTCTACTTGGCAGAGTGCAAAAACCTAATGTGCACCAAGATTTAAGTAAAGTGGAAGGAAAAATTCCATAAATTTAGGAACAAATAATTCAATGGAATGAGGCAGCTGCCTAAAAGGGTTTCTTGAACTACCACTCTTGCTTGAAATATTCTAGGATAGACTCATCTATGGGGGACTCCTGAGAAGGGAGCCTGAGTTAAGTATAAACTTCAGTACAGGAGCTCTCCTGCCTTTCACTAACATATCTAACCCACTTTAAACTTTTCTTCCAAAATTCTACATCCCTCTGTTATCACAAGCCTCTGTATACACTTAGCTCTGCTGATTAGTCACAGTAAAAACAAGTAATGTAGGGGGATGCAGTACATGACCTGGAAGTCTCTTTTATAAAAAAAAAACAACCTTTTTGTGAAGAGTCCTCATATATTGACACAAGAGAAAAACTGTGCAAATACTGTCGTTGATCCAACATGGGCCAGTACAATTGAACAAATGCATCATTGTCTATATTCCAACAAAGTAAAAAGATCACCTATATTTGCTCTGACAGTTCTTAGTATAACTTAAATTACTGGGCACTCAGCATAGCTGAAAAAGGTTAAAAAAGCTTCCTGTCTGTGTTTACACATATTAGGATGTGGACAAATGTAATTATTGAAACATTTCAAATGCCTTTAAAGCATTTCAAAGTGGGGAGGTTCACAAAAGTATGCAATGTTCCAAAAGCAGCTAAAGCACTCAAAAACACTTCTTAAATGAGGTACTGTTTTGAAGTTCTCGTTATGTGTGCATGGAGATAGGGAAACCCATAGGTCCTCCAGAATCCCACAGGGCTCCAATCTCCATCCGCCTCCATGGCAGACCAAGGGGCATAGTCTGAATGCTGGGTGATAACCTGCAGACTGTGTAGGGTATGGTTTTTACTCTCTGGTTCCAGCTGCTCCAGTGTTTGGGGACCTACCCACCACCACTGCTGTGGCTGGGCTCTTTAGTCTTGGTTCCTTTTACTTTTCCCCAACAAATGATAGGGGAAGCAGAGAAGTAGAGAGAATTAGGATTGGAGATAGCAGGGCCAGGGACCTGCTGTTCCATGCTGGGCTCTTTAGCCCCAGTCCCCTCTACCTCTCTGCTCCATGAGAGGAAGACAGGAGAGGTAGGAGGGGATCGGGAATGGAGAGTCAAAATCCTGGTGGCAGAGAGCAGAGGAGTTTCCACCACTGTTCCTCACCCTCATGGAGGGGGAGTGGTGTTGGGCACTGCCAACAGCCATCATCTTCAGTACAAGCTGCAGATAATCAGCATCCAAGAAAGTTAGGATCATTCCATTCTAAAACTGTACAGGAATGTCAACTTCTGTCAGTTAGTTCTCAGACTAAATGCACCCTCACCTCCATTTGCACAGGAGCACTCTGTGCATTCACAACTTTACAGAGACTTCCACATCAGCTAGCACATGTTGCTCAGTGAGATGCTGCCTACTTGGCCAAGGGCATGCCTGTACACTGACATGCACTCCACTCTCCATGATACAGACACATGAACAGCTGGTATGTGTGCCTGTGATCATGTCACATGAAGTCAGCCTACTGGGTTTCAACAGACCGAATACAGAAATCAGAAAAGCTCACGTTGGCCTGAAACTGGTAAAGCTTAGACGCCTGTTCCAAATGTTCCTTGCGCAGTTTCATTTTAGACTTCAGGGACTCCCAGTTGTTCACCATGGCCTGCTGTTTTGCTCTCAGGCTTGCAACCTGGCTTTCAGAGTAGTGGGCCAGCACATCATCTGCAGCTTCAATCAGCTCTTGCAGCTGCAAAGTGAGAGGGGAATCATCCAACAGGTTAAGAGAAGGAAGGCCATGGAGGGTCAGTTAGCCTCACAGAAATTATAACAAGACTTTTTATCAATTGCACAAGACTTCAGAATCATAAAACAGCAGATTTCAAGCAACACTCTTCAGCGCTACAGTATTCTATTAACTTGCTTTTCCAGTTTCAGTCATGTGGCGTTACAGTGACATCCAGTGTTTGGTGAAGTCTATCACAGCACTGCATATCTCATTACAAGTTTTAGGTTACCATTCACATTTCTTTCATCTGATTTTTTAAGATATGATCCTTTCAGGGATATATCAGATATTGGATATTGCAGAAAACATATCCTGAACCTCATTTTCTGTAGTGATCAGTTAGATGAATCCTAAATATGTTCTTTGTCGCTATAAACTTGCGCCCCATGTTCTTTTAAAAGTATTGTCCAGCTGGTTTGGTTAATGCCAGTGTGGCATTCCTTATGGATATTCTGAGGTACAGATATCAGGCCATTTGTTTTTTGAAGGTACTTTGCCACAGTAACTCATGTCATAGTGCAGTGTTTCCCAACCTTTTCCAGCCCAAGGCACACTTGCATTAATACATTTTTTTCTGTGGCACACCTGCTAAGGCATTCCCCATCCTCATTGCCATAGCAAAATTTTGCGGCACACTCGTTCATTTCTGAGGGCACGCTTTTGTGCCATGGCACACTGGTTGGGAAATGCTGTCATAGAGTAACATGCTGTGAGAGGTCTCATGTAGTATTTAGAATCATAGAAAAAACAGGGTTGGAAGGGATCTAGTTCAACCCCCTCCTTGAGGCAGGATCATCCAAACAATCCCATACAGGCCCTTGCCTAAGCTATTACTAAAATTACATAATCAACCCAGTCATACAGCTACAAGGCATACTGCCCAAAGACACCAAAAGCACCCAACCCTGCCTCAGGTAAAGCAGGGGGACAATGGTGGGCAGTGTCCTGCTGCTGCAAGGTTGTTAAAAAGTGCAATTGAGAGATTCAAAGAAAAGCTTCATGGATTTTTCACAGCCAGGACAAAGCAAATGCAGAGTGGTTGTCATGGGAGACTCCCTCCTGAGGGAGACTGAAGGGGCAATCTGCCGCCCCGACCCTCTAGTCTGGGAGGTCTGCTACTTCCCAGGGGCCCGCATCCGGGACATAGCCGAGAGGATCCCAAAGATTATCTGGGCCTCCGACCACTACCCTATGTTCCTTATCCAAGTGGGCAGGAATGACACAGCTTGGAGCCATGCCAGCAGGGTCATGAGAGACTATAGGACTCTGGGAGTGGGTCTTAGGGGGTTGGGGCACAGGTGGTCTTTTCCTCACTCCTCCCGTTTGTGGTTCATGGGCTGAGGAGGCAGAGACAGGTTGAGGTAGTCAACCAGAGATTGCGGAGCTGGTGTCATCACGAAGGCTTTGGCTTCCACAATCACAGCCGGTCTTTGGTGAGGGAGGCAGTAGGCTGCTGGGAAGAGTTGGCCTCCACCTCACTCTGCTGGGGAGGAGGCTCTTCTCAGCCAGACTTGCTGGCCTGCTTGACCGGGCTTTAAATTGAGCCTGCTGGGGGATGGGGGGACTATTGCCACTGCAAGCCCACTGGACAGCTTTTGTAAACCCAGCAGGCTAAGGCTCTCAAGGGAATCCACCCCTACCCGAGCCCCAGAACGATCTGTAGGCAAGGCAAGGGCCCCCAATGAGACACTTATGTGCCTGTAAACCAATGCTAGAAGCTTGGGGAACAAACAGGAGAAACTGGTCCTCCTGCTGTACCATAGGGATAATGGAGACCTGATAGGACGCCACCTATGACTGGGCCACAGGTATAGACAGCTATACATTGTACAGGAGACATCATGTGGACACAAGGGGCAGGGGTGGGGGTAGCTTTCTGTGTCAAGGAAACATAGAAAGCATCCCTGGAAGCTGACATTGGCACCCAGGGGGGACGATTGGAGACTCTGGGTCAAAATCCGTGGCGAACAAGACACAGGGGACACAATGGTGGGAATCTACTACAGACCTCCTAGCCAGGATCAAGAGCTTGACCAGGAATTTGCCAGGGAACTAGCTGAGGCTGCACATTCCTGGTGCATGGTTGTCATGGGAAATTTCAACTACCCTGACATCTCGTGGGAAGAGCACTCAGCCACATCCGAACAGTCGCAAAGCTTCCTCACGTGTGTGGATGAGCTCTATCTGACTCAAGAAGTCTATGGACCGACGAGAGGCAAAGCGCTGCTCAACCTGGTACTGGCAACTGGGGATGACTTAATCAGCAACCTAACGATTGAAGGGAAGCTGGGAGACAGCGACCATGAGATGATCACCTTCACCATCCGCTGTAAAGCAGGCAAGTCAGTCAGCAAAGCAGAAGTCCTTGACTTCAGGAAAGCTGATTTTGACAAGCTCAGGAGGCTTGTTAGCGAGGCCCTAAGGGACCACAACCCAAAGGGGAGGGGAGTTCAGGATGAGTGGTTGCTCCTCAAGGGAGTGATCCTGGAAGCTCAAGCGATATCTATCCTGTCTCAGAGGAAAGGCAGCAAAAGGGCACAGCAGCCCACTTGGCTCTCCAGGGAACTAGTGGACTTCCTGCATCTAAAAAGAAAGACCTATAAAGGATGGAAGGCTAGATCCACCCCAAAGGGGCAACGTTGGACCCCTGCTGAACCAGATGGGGCAACTGACAACTGATGCCCAGGAAAAAGCCAACCTATTAAATAGGTACTTTGCGTCGGTCTTTCATCAGCCCCATGGGACGCCCATGCCCGCTACAGGGCCGGGAAGTCCGGGTGAGGGTGATCCCCTGCCCTCCATTAATGCTGACTTCATGAAGGAACATCTTGAGAAGCTGGATACCTTCAAGTCAGCCGGCCCTGACAATCTTCACCCCAGGGTACTCAAGGAGCTGGCAAGCATCATAGCCCAGCCTCTAGTGCGGATCTTTGAAAACTCTTGGCGCTCTGGTGTAGTGCCCGAAGACTGGAAGAAGGCCAATGTGGTGCCTATCTTCAAGAAAGGGAGGAAAGGGGATCCAGCTAACTATAGGCCCATCAGCCTGACTTCTATCCCGGGGAAGATATTAGAAAAGTTTATTAAGGAGGCCATCCTTAATGGACTGGCCGACGCCAACATCTTAAGGGATAGCCAGCACGAGTTTGTTGCGGGTAGGTCTTGCTTGACCAATCTCATTTCCTTCTACGACCAGGTGACCTATCACCTGGACAAGGGAGATGAGATTGATGTCATATATCTTGACTTCAAAAAAGCCTTCGATCTGGTGTCCCATGATCGTCTCTTGGAGAAACTGGCCAATTGTCGCCTTGCGTCCTCCATGATCCACTGGCTGGAAAATTGGCTCCGGGGTCGGACCCAGAGGGTAGTAATTGATGGAAGTCACTCATCGTGGTGTCCTGTGACCAGTGGGGTCCCCCAGGGCTCTGTCCTTGGACCCATACTGTTCAACATCTTCATTAACGATGTGGACACTGGAGTCAGAAGCGGACTGGCCAAGTTCGCAGATGACACCAAACTTTGGGGCAAAGCATCCACGCCAGAAGACAGGCAGATGATCCAGGCTGACCTGGACAGGCTCAGCAAGTGGGCGGACGAGAATCTGATGATGTTCAACGCCGATAAATGCAAGGTTCTCCACCTTGGGAAAAAAAACCCGCAGCATCCTTATAGGCTCGGCAGTGCTATGTTGGCTAGCACTATGGAAGAAAGAGACTTGGGGGTCATCATTGACCACAAGATGAACATAAGCCTGCAATGCGATGCTGCGGCTAGTAAAGCGACCAAAACGCTGGCTTGCATCCATAGATGCTTCTCAAGCAAATTCCGGGACGTCATTCTCCCCCTGTACTCGGCCTTAGTGAGGCCGCAGCTGGAGTACTGCGTCCAGTTTTGGGCTCCACAATTCAAAAAAGATGTGGAGAAGCTTGAGAGAGTCCAGAGAAGAGCCACGCGCATGATCAGAGGTCAGGGAAGCAGACCCTACAATGACAGGCTGAGAGCCCTGGGGCTCTTTAGCCTGGAAAAGCGCAGGCTCAGGGGTGATCTGATGGCCACCTACAAGTTTATCAGGGGTCACCACCAGTATCTGGGGGAACGTTTGTTCACCAGAGCGCCCCAAGGGATGACGAGGTCGAATGGTCACAAATTACTACAAGATCGTTTCAGGCTGGACATAAGGATGAATTTCTTTACTGTCCGAGCCCCCAAGGTCTGGAACAGCCTGCCACCGGAGGTTGTTCAAGCGCCTTCATTGAACATCTTCAAGATGAAACTGGATGCTTATCTTGCTGGGATCCTATGACCCCAGCTGACTTCCTGCCCTTTGGGCGGGGGGCTGGACTCGATGATCTTCTGAGGTCCCTTCCAGCCCTAATGTCTATGAAATCTATGAAATACTACGCGGTGGTCTGGACCTATACGGAGCAAACCAGGAAAGCCAAGGCTGTGACTGAACTCCAGCTGGCTACATGTATCAAGGACAATAAAAAGTCCTATTTTAGATATGTGGGGAGCCAGAGGAAAAGCAAGGGTAACGTTTGACCCCTGCTAAACCATATGGGTCAACTGACAACAGGAAAAAGCCAACCTGCTTAATGCGTATTTTGCATCGGTTTTTCACCAGCTCCAAGTAACGGCCCTGCTTAATACGGTATAGGACGGCCAGGGTGAGGGAGAACTGTTACCCTTCATCAATGTTGACCGTGTGAAGGAACACCTTGAAAGGCTGGACACCTTCAAGTCAGCTGGCCCAGACAGCTTACACCCCAGGGTACTAAAGGAGCTGGCAAGCATCATAGCTCTGCCACTGGCACGGATCTTCGAGAACTTGTGGCACTCAGGCGAAGTGCCCGAAGATTGGAAGAAGGCCAATGTGGTGCCTATCTTCAAGGAAGGGAGGAAAATAGATCTGGGGATCTACAAGCCCATCAGCCTGAGCTCTATCCCAGGGAAGATCTTGGAGAAAATCATCAAAGAGACCATTCTTGATAAACTGGCTGAGGGCAATTTCCTGAGAAATAGCCAGCACGGGTTTGTTGTGGGTAGGTCTTCATAGTTTCATAGTTGGTAGGGTTGGAAGGGACCTGAGCAGATCATCAAGTCCGACCCCCTGCCATGGCAGGAAAGAGTGCTGGGGTCAAACAACCCTGGCAAGGTGTCTATCCAGCCTCCTTTTGAATATCCCCAGGGTAGAAGCGAGCACCACCTCCCTTGGAAGTTGGTTCCAGATCCTAGCCGCCCTGACTGTGAAGTAGTGCCTCCTGATATCTAGCCTGAATCTACTCTCCATCAACTTATGGCCGTTATTCCTTGTTACTCCCAGTGGTGCTCGGGGGAACAGGGACTCTCTCACTGACTGCTGGTGTCCCTTGGCCAGTTTATAGACGGCCACCAGATCCCCTCTCAGCCTTATCTTGTAGAGGCTGAACAGGTTCAGATCTTGTAGCCTCTCCTCGTAGGGCCTGCCCTACTGCCTCCTGATCATGTGAGTGGCCCTCCTCTGGACCCTCTCGATGTTGTCCACATCCCTCCTGAAGTGTGGCACCCAGAACTGGACGCAGTACTCCAACTGTGGCCTGACCAATGTCATATAGAGGGGGAGGATCACCTCCTTGGACCTGCTCATGATGCATATGTGGATGCATGACAAGGTGCGGTTAACCTTCCTGACTGCGTCCCCACATTGGCGGTCCATGTTCATCTTGGAGTCTACAATGACTCCAAGATCTTTTTCTGCCTCTGTGCTGATGAGAAGGGAGCTCCCCAGCCTGTAAGTGTGCTGCTGGTTCTTTCTCCCTAGGTGCAGTACCCTGCACTTGTCAGTATTGAATCCCATCTTATTCTCATCTGCCCACCCCTGTAACCTGTCCAGATTCAATTGCAGCCTGTCCCTCCCTTCTAGCATGCCCAATTCTCCCCACATCTTAGTGTCATCTGTGAATCTGAACAAGGTGCTTTTCACCCCCTCGTCCAAGTCTTGCATGACCAATCTCATCTCCTTCTATGACCAGGTGGCATATCACCTGGAAAAGGGAGAAGAGATTGACGTCATATATCTTGACTTTAAAAAAGCTTTCAATCTGGTATCCCACAACTGCCTTATAGAAAAACTGGCCAACTGCAGCCTCGGGTACATCACAGTCCACTAGCTGGGGAACTGGCTTCGAGGTCGGACTCAGAGAGCGACAGTTGATGGAAGTCAATCATTTTGGTGTGCTGTGACCAGTGGGGCTCCTCAAGGCTCTGTTCTTGGGCCTATTCTTTTCAACAGCTTCATTAATGATGTAGACATTGGTGTCAGAAGTGGACTGGTCAAGTTCGCTGATGACACCAAACTTTGGGGTAAAGCGTCCACACCCGAGGACAGGATGGCGATCCAGGCCGACTTTGACAGGCTTGGAAAATGGGCGGATGAAAACCTGATGGCCTTCAACACTGAAAAATGCAAGGTTCTCCACCTTGGGAAGAAAAACCTTCAGCCTGCTTATAGGCTTGGCAGTGCTACGCTTGCTAGCACCATGGCCGAAAGGGACTTGGGGGTCATGGCTGACCACAGATGAATATGAGCCACCAATGTGATGTTGCAGCTGACAAAGTGAGAAAACTCTGGCTTGCATCCATAGATGCTTCTCTAGCAAATCCCAGGATGTCATCCTCCTGCTGCACTCGGCCTTGGTGAGGCCACAGCTGGAGTACTTCATTCAATTCTGGACTCCACAATTCAAAAAGGATGTGGAGAAGCTTGAGAGAGTCCAGAGGAGAGCCACACGCATGATCAGAGGGCAGGAAAACAGGCCTTATGATGAGAGGCTGAGAGCTATGGGACTCTTCAGCCTGAAAAAGCGCAGGCTCAGGGGGGACCTGGTGGCCACCTATAAGTATATAAGGGGTATACATCAGGATCTGGGGGAATGCCTGTTCACTAGAGCGCCCCATGGGATGACGAAGTCAAGCAGTCACAGACTTCTCCAAGACTGTTTCAGGCTGAACATAAGAAAGAACTTCTTTACAGTCCGAGCCCCCAAGGCCTGGAACAGACTGCCGCCAGGGGTGGTTCCAACCCTAATGTCTATGAAATCTATGAAATCAAATCTCTGTGGATAAAATACAAGTCATTCTGAAAAATAGTTATTTTCATGACCTAAACCTTTTCAGAAGATCATATAACAAGCCTAAGTGCACTCCCCAATCTTAACTTCCCAAGTAGCTCTTCTCCCAGGAGACCTCTCAGTGAGTTTGTACTTCCTCTTCATCTTCCATGACACACTCTAACAAGTTGACAAACCCATTTCAGTATCCAGCAAATATTCAGTCTCTCCTCATATCATGTAGTATCCAGAAAATGTTTATGCAATGAACTGAGAGATGTTTGAACAGAAGGAAAAATGCACTGTAAGGTTAAGATAAGCCTAACATAAGTATCACTTCAAATGGTTATCAGAACCAAGCTTGTAAGCTAATTTTGGAGTCAACACTCATAAAGCTTTCCTTGATTTTAAGGCCTTAAATAACTCACTGCATAATTATCACCAAACCTTGAACACATTAATAGAAATAGCAGGCTTTAAGGGAGACCCTTGGACTTTTTTTGGCCCTGACAAACTTAAAATGGGAACTTATTGCTGGAATGGTCTTAGAATCCCAGCTGTTTACTGCATATTAAAAATTACAAGTGACTTCTCACCTGCTGCTCATTTCCAGAGATTTCATGCTCAAGGGCGGCATGCTTGCGTAGCTGGGACAGCACACCACTCAGGTCTTTTGCAATGTCATCTGGGATGCTCTTGGCCTTCTCCTAGGAAGGAAGGAGTTAATGACCCTTTTGTTAATTTATGCTTCAAGGCAAAACCCCAGGGATTCATTTCTGCCAGCTTCTCACTTAGTATGGCACCTTACTTTCTTTTGCTATGGCCAAAATACTGGGTAATATATTACTAAATACAGGGGGGTTGATTCTTTACTCATACCAGTGCATATAAGGAGTAACTTCATTGTAGTTAATAGAATTTTACCTAAGTAATTGAATGGAGAATAGATCAACCCATAAACCAGAAAAGTCCCATTGCCTTGCACATGCAGGAAACTATGTGGGATTATCTAATTCACATGTAAGGAGATGCCTTTTTGATGGAAAGTGCTTTCTCCAATGCATTAAAAGTTAACACACTAAAGATGAAGTTGTAAAACTGAAACAGTTAACAACATGATTTTTCTAGTTTGGTTTGAAGGCCTAGAGGTTATGTTAGTGTCATGTTATGTGCTACAACATTATTATGTTCAGGCATTGAAGGAGGAAGAGAATTTTTTTTAGCACTTCTAGTGGAAACACAGTCTTTAAATGTCAGAAATCTGAAGGGTGAATCTGCTAGAGACCTGCCAGGGTAAGGCAAAAAATGAGAAACCTACTTCACAGCTCTTTCCCCCTAATTTTTACCTCAATATGGGTGAGGGCATCTGTCAGGTCTTGGCAACACTTGTGAATCTTTTCAGCCTCCTGCAGTTGTTTGACCCGTACTCTGGTCATTTCCAGTAGCTCTTCCCAGGAATTCCTACAGAGGGGTGTGGAGAGAGGGAGCATGAAAATACAGGAACAAATAGGATGAACACAGAGAGGAAAAATAGAAAAGACCCCTCTATTTAAACTTTTGCCCTTGCCATTGTAGCAGGCTCACCTTTCAGAGCTTGGGTTGAACTCCAGGCTTGAGATCCTGCTGTTTTGATTGGTGGAGCCCATCCACCAATCAGGAGGCAGCAAGAGAAATAACATCACACCCCTTTCCTGAGGGGAGGGGGAGAAGACCTTCCCCCGACCTGACTGAAGACTGTCAGGTCTGGAGGACTTCAGGGGCAGAGCCCTGGAGCGTAGGAAAGGAGCTGCGTGCCCAGCACGAGGGGCAGATGCGGCGAGGGACAAAGAGAGAAGAGCGGGGCTTAGAAGAGCTGAGGAACTGCTCACCAGGGTGAAGCAGTAGCCCAGGAAGAGCCCCTGAAGACTTCTATCAGTGGGGAGTGTGGCACGGCTCCAGCGGTTAGGCTCTCAGTGCGCAGTACAGTGCATGGCGTCCAGACTCTGGGAGCTGTGCGAGGTGGCTCGGGTCTGCAACCTTTGGCGTGTGGCCAGAGACACGGTGCACAGGCTGGTGCACAGAGCAGGATCTTTGGAGCCCCTGGGGTGGCTCAGGTCCACAGCCCCCAGAATGAGGCTGGGAGCTCAGTGCAGGAGGTGCTGCACGGAGGGTGAGAGACCCTGGGAGCTGCTTGAGGTGGGTCGGGGTCTACTGCTGCTGATACAAGGCAGCAGCTCAGTGCAGATGACGCTGCCCAGAGGGTCCGGGAGCAGACTGAGCTCCAGTGCTGCACAAGGCTGTCCAGGCCTCCATCCCCTAGCACAAGGCTAAGCACCCACTACACACAGCGGTGCATGTAGCCCTAAGCCAGGACGGTGGCAGCAGAGACAGGCAGCACGAAAACCTGGCAGGGAACACAGCTTGACCTGGAGAACAAGACACAACCCTCCGGGACTGTGGAGTAGTAAGTTACCCTGAAGAGAGGGTCCCCACAGGGGAGGGACCCCCCAAGGGTTGTGAAGGGGCACCACATGGGCCGCTCCTGGGTGATAGCGGGGAAGCTTAGGAGTCTTTGGGGTCTTCCTCTCCCTTTTCTTTCCCCCCATCTCCTTTGTTTTCCTTTCCACCTTAGGAGTGGGGCCCCTGCCCTGGAGGGCACTCAGGTAGTCTAAGGACTGCTGATTATATCTGTGGACTGTGCCTTACAGTTTATGTGAATAATCTGAAGTAATAGTTTGTAAGTGAACAGAGTTATAAGGTTGCCCAATCAATATCCTTTGGTCTGATTTGTTCTATTGTTCATCTGTATTTTAAATGATAACTGGGTGTGTGTGTGTATATATATATTATAGGGTTTATTGTTTTGAAAATTTGTACACACACACACCCCCACATATATGTGTGTGTGTGTGTGTGTGTGTACAAATTTACAAAACAATAAACCCTATAATATATATAATATATATAGAATCTATGTCCTTACCCTTTAATGGTTTTGTTGTAATAATAAATCTGTATATAGTTAAGTAATTGATTGACTGGACCTGACTCTATAGGGGACGGAGGCAGCCGCTGGGCTGTTGTGTCCCTCTACAGTACTGCCCTGCCAATAATTCCCTCAATTAGAGAAACCTGTGTACACCCAGGCTACACCATCATTCTTTCTGGAGGCGGTTTCCTTACAGGCAATGAGGATTTGCTCTTACTGAGTCAATCCTAATATAACTATTGTTACAGTCCAATGGATTCTATTCAGTGCATGCAGAAGTGGGATAAATACACCGGTAGCAGCAGAAAGGCAGTGAATAGAAAAGAAAGCCCTTGTTTACCTCCTTGGATGCATTATATTTCTGTGAGCAATTTATTCCACAGCAGATTATTCATAATGTGTGGTAGGATGATTGAAATGGAAGTGTTTAGGATCCATTTCACCACTCAGAGTATCAGATTTCCATTTTCTCCACTGGATTTTAGCTTGGGTTTGGGAGAAATGAATGAGATGTACTTGGATTCTGGTGCTCTGCCCCATCTCATGTGGGCCATAGTAAACAAAAGGAGAGTGAAAATACAAATTTGAGCATGAGAAGAAGAGCATAAAAGCTAACCTTAGAAATATAAGGGAGAGAGAGTCATATGAATTAAAAGGAAGAGTTAGCAAGCATACATGGAAGAATGAAGGCACTCCAGGGCTAGGGACAGACATTACATATAAATTGGTTTAAGTGATCAGCAGGGATCCTGGTTTTCTCTGCTTAAAAATTGCAAATTCTCTGCTTAAAAATTGCAGATTTTCTACTTAAAAATTAAAGGCCCCCCCACAGCCCCTCCCAGTGCTGCTGGTGCCCCACACTTCGCCCCAGTCTCAACAGCCCTCCTGATGCCCTTGGCAACAGCCCCGCAGACATGCAGACACTGACACCCACCCCAGCAGGTAAGTGTGTGTGTGGAAAAGGGGTGGGGCAGGGCGGGGGAAAGGGAAGGTGCTGGGGGGCTAGATCAAGGGGGGGAGTGTGCCCCTGTGCCCACTCCCAAGAGCAGGGCCGGGGGTGAGGGCAGGGGTGCCACTCCGTGTGCCACACACATGCTGGCCAGCCTGACAGGAGGTTCGCACACAGGCCGCCACTGCAACTCTGCTACTGCACCCTGCGCTACCATCCCACGGCCACCTGAATGGCTTTGCAGGCAAGTGGTGCGGGGCACGGCAGCAGCAGTATGGTGGCAACTACCGTGTGCGGGCCACATATGTGCTGCCCAGCTGGGGGGTGAAACGGGGGGCTTGCATGCAGCGGCATGCTCTGCAACTGGCTGCATGGCTCAGCGGTGGTATGGGGTGGTGGCAGCTGCATGCAAGGTGGAGGGGCTTTGTGGGTGAGTGCTGCTAACGTGGAGCCATGCCCTTCACCCCTGCATCCTAGAGGTAAGTGGGGCTTTGGGTCTGTGAGGCAGGGTTGGGGAAGATGGTTGGGGGCTGAGGGAGCAGGGGGTGCTGCCGGCCCTAGATGGCACAATTGCAGCTGGGAGCAGGGCCGGGGGGGGCAGAGGTCCTGTCCTCTCTGCCTTACAGACACTTCTCAGCATTAGCCAGCAGACCACATGCTGGCCACAGTCTGTGCAGTGGCAGAGGGGACAAAGAGAATCAACAGATAGCTGGTAATGTCCCTCTGTTATTTTCTTAATGGGCTGATAAACACTGAGTTAGGCCTGATAAACACTGTTATCAATTCCCTGCTGGGCTGGTCAGAAGTGGGGGAGCCCCTTCCCAATCAAAGCATTCTGCCATGGCCTGGCTATGCCCTCCCGCAGCTCAGTACAGTGTAAGGGCGTGCCCCTCCCCAGCTTCTAGCCTGAGCCACTGCAGGCATATGCCTGCATGTCTGGGATGTCTGTGCAGTTACAAAGTGATTTAGCCTGGCCAGGTTAGACTAACCTGCAAAGATTGAATCAGTTCAGGCTCTTGGTTTTTTAATGTCTGTCCCTAGCCCAGGAAACAAGCACTTATACTTTAGGATGCTAAAAAAAAGTCTTTGGGCCACTAAGAAGTAGTGTAACTGCTTAAACTACACAGTCACAACCGTGGAGTTTCCAATAATCAGCAGTAAAATAATTAGCAATGGTTACATTTAAATAATTGCCATTAACTGTTCGCTGAAATGAAAGGGGACAGCTCAGAGATTTCAGGTATATTAAACTTAGCTGCCAGATTCAGGAAAACTTCATTATATCTGCTAATGTTTTCCAGGTTTTCTTTCTAACAGCAACAACCTAGGTCTGAACTGTAGCTGGGCTGAAGCCCTTTTCTGCCATATTGGTGTCATAAAGGGGCTTTAGGTATAACTTAGAATTTAGGGCCTCTTTTTTTTTTTTTAAATGAAAGCTACAATTTTGGAGAAAGGACATGCCATTTTGGCATGCCAGCCTGCTTCAACTGAATCCAACCACAGGTTATCTAACACAGTGTATCCTATTCTACCCCTCAGTGACTCTCCCCACAAACCTGACAGATTTCAAATTCATGGAGTAAGAATGTTGACGACATAATTAACCTCCCAGCAGTTCAATTAACTGAAAGTATGGAAAATAACATAGGAAACTTAACTACTCTGCTACACACAGGTACATGGCCTACTGCATGAGCTGCCTGATCAGCAAGTTGATATTATTTGAATTATTCATTTTAAAAAGATACATTCTGGGTCCCATGCCACTGACAAAGTTGCCACTGACACCATTTCAGAATAAGACACCTCTCCTTTACTGCTGAACATTTATAAATCAATGAATTTGGTGCCTGTATCTTAAACTTCTCCCTCTTTCCTCCCCCTAGGGCAGAACAGACAGACAATTAAAGGATATAACCAGGGCTAGTCTCTTACCGTAGTTCTTTCTGTTTCTGCCGGATCTCTCTGGATTCAGAGTACCCATGCTCCAACAAGCAGTTCTCTGCTAACTGCTGGCAAGCTGCAACTCTGTTGGCAGCTGTTGCCAGCTGGTGCCGAAAAGTTTCAAATTTGGCACAAAGATCCTTGCGAAGGAGGAATGAAAAAGGAATATCAAACTCTCTTTGGGTTGCTACTATTGCTTATCAATACCTGCTCAGCCATCCCTTGATCACATTCTAAAAGAAGGCAATAGGCTAGTGACAAAGAGTGGCAGAAACCATAGAGAAAGTGAGTCTAAATTTTATTCTAAGACACCAGTAGGGTCCACAGTTTATCTGAAAAAGAAATAATTAAATAATGTGCTAGCTCTGTGATGCTTGCAGAGGGTGAGAGCATAAGCCATATGATAAAGGCAATCCAAAATAGAAAATAAATGGACATCCGATTAAACATATTCCAAATGCTATATATAAAACTGAACAAGTTTAAGCTTAAATTGTTAAATAGTATACACCTGCGGGGCAAATGTAAAAGTTTATTTGGGACTACAGTTTCAATCAGTCCCACTTCCATTTTTGTGGACACAATATTTCACCAGTCAAAGTCAGAAGAAAATGAACTGAGGCTGCTTTAAGCAGCCCACTCCAACCAAGCTTGTCAGCCCTATAGGACCTTGCTGAATCATCCACCCAACTTGCTAGTGTTTTGGAAAACAAAGTCTTGCCCTCTCAGAGCCCTCCCACCAGCTTGCTTCAACGCTCTTTTAAATGATCAAAAATTTCCTTTTGCTCCCTTCTCCCCTGAAACCTACTGCCCCTTCTTTCTAACAGGGGACCATCCATAGCAGCCAGCTATTTTGTACTATCCCTGCTCTGCTATTGTAGCTGGGTGTGTTAAACAACACTGCCAACCTTTTACAACCAATAATTCTACTTCATTTTCTAAGTGATCTTACATTTTTCCTTCAGTTGCTCATTTACATTTTTCTTGTTCAGTATTATTCCATACTTAAACACCTTACTCCTTCACCATCCTTTTTATTCCCATCTCCCAAGCATTCATATCTATGTCTTATACTGTCTTCAGAGTCCTAATCATCAATGTCATACTTTTCATATAGTCAGACTCCATGTCATGTATGTTTGCTGTACTAAATTAAGTAAACTTTCAAGGCTTCCTACTGAAACTCACCAGGACATGTTCATAGTCACTGCCATAGTCATCAGAGCTAGCCACTTGCCTCTGCTGACTGATCCAGTCCTGTAGGTCCTCATACTCCCTCAGGAACTCATGCAGAACAAGAGTCTCATCCAGCTTCTTCCTTCTGTTTAGAGGGAGGGGGAGGAAAAAAGTGGAATATACATATTCTCAAATCACTTTTCATAAGGATCAGCATTCCGCAGGATACAAATCTGGAAAGAATCCATTTTTTGGAAACTGACACTGCAGTATATACAGAGGTGATTAGAATGTGATCCAAAGCCCAGTGAAAAGATTTCCTAGTGACTTCAATAGGCTCTGGATCAGACCCGAGATTCATTGAGGGACCCAGATTGGGTGTTTAGTCAAAACCATTATTTCTCTAGTCCAGCGGTTCCCAACTTTGGGTCACAACCTAAATGAGGTTGTGGGGGCAATGCCAGTGGTGCTGCATGCAAAAGACGAAGCATGCCGCGTGCCGGGAGCTCCCCTGACCCTGGGCCGCCGCTGCCACCATTATTGCACTCTACTCCCAGCAGCAGGTCATGGCAAGAAAAGGTTGGGAAGCAGTGCTCTAGCCCATACCTTGCTGTAGCCTTCTTCTGCAAGTCCTGGAACTTTGAGTGAACCTGCTCCTGTGGTGCATCAACCTCATCAAACTGGATGAAGCCTGGGAGAAGATGTGCTTTGGCTGTTTCACCCAGCTCATTCCTCATATTCTGGTAAACTCTGATCTCCTGTTCCAGTGCCTGAGAGCAAGAAGAAAATTACCTGAGTACCAAGGGGGGAGTAAGTTATATGAAATCCACAGGCAGTCAATGTTGGCAGCAGCCTGAGTGACAACCAGAAAGGCACCAAAAGAGAAGGCTCAGCCTTTCTTAACGAGCACACTGCCTCTCCTGACACAAATGAATTAATATTTTTTGTAACTTTTACAAAATATGATACCTTTACTCAAACAATGTAGACCAGTGGTTCCCAACCTTTTTAAGACTGCGGACCAGCAAACCACAGATCGGAAGTGACCACGGACTGGCAAACTGGACCTGCATACTGCAGACTAGAAGTGACCAGCATACTGTGGACTGGCAGCCAACCCTTTTTTATACTGAGTATAAAAAAAAGATACTGTTCAGTTTATACTGAGTATAAAAAAGGGTTGGCTGCTGGTCTGCAGTATGTCGGTCACTTCTGGGCTTCTGGTCCAGCAGCCAACCCTCCTGCAGACCGACAACCATTAGTGGCTTTGTACTGGGCCATATCCCAGGGGTTGGGAACCTCTGATGTAGACAAACAAAGGCACTAGAGAAACCTGCTACATTGCTGGAAAGGAAACAATGATTTATATTTTTAACTCTGGGGCTATAATAAATATGACAGAGTTGAACTGATTCGGAGCTCAGAGAAATAAGATACTGGATTCCTCCATGATCCCCACCCCCCACCAGTTAAGCCTTTAACAAATGCAGTGGTAAGCAAAATTCTTTGGGCACCTGTACACATGCAGAGACGCTGCTCTGATGTGCTCTAATTACCATGCTTCAGCATACTCCAGCGTCACGTGTATCAGCGTCTCTACACTGAAAAATGGTGACTGGAACACTTTAACTATAGCTCGTTCTATAAACTTTAGTTTTAAGTGCCCCCATCACTATTTTTCAGCATTGGGGGTGCTGATACACGTGATGCTCCAGGTGCCACCTCCTGGCCCCCGCACTCCCAGAGCATGTCTATAAACACCTGTTATTTCCAGTCTAGCAAATCCATCCTAGAATGAAGATACATCAGTTTCAAATTATGGCAACTAACTAAGAGGGACCACTGTGGACTAGGACTACATTTCTTAAGAATTTTAATATGGGTGATGATACTGAGTTACCTTGTGTTTCTTGAGAAGTTTCAGTGTTGCAGCTTCATCTTTACCATAGTCCCCACTGGTCACAAAGGGAAGCTTCTCTGCTACCCAAGTTTCCAAGTCTGAAGTATGCATTAAAAACTAACAAAAGGAAGAGGAATTACTTTTACTCCTGTGATATGGTTACTGTCACTCCTTCAATTTGACAAATTCTGACCACAGATTGCACTATAATATCAGTGGGTGGAGACACATTAAAGCATCAGTCCCAAAGAAATCCAGCCCCAGATGAGCTGCAAAATTTTCACATATTCTAGTGAAAGGTTTCCTATGTTCATATTTTAAACATTTGCCTTCAAAACATGGCCCCACATTAGTTTGGCTTGGGATGTCTAATCCAAGTCCCTCTGAACCACTTCAGCCCCAACCTGGTGCTGTGTGAAGTCATTTCCAGTGAAGCAATGAGTAAGGGGAACATATGTATCTCATGTGCACCATATGAGTAAGAGCCAGATCCTCACCCAAATGATTTTAAATGAAAACTCTTCATTGACTTCATTAGCCTAGGATCAAGATCCTGTTCCCTTTTCTCATCCAGCAATTGGTTTAGAAGGCCTATAGCTCCTGCCCAGCAGCTGCAGATGAGGGATTATGCTTTAGCTCTCTACCCCAGCTGTCCATGCATTACTTCAGGTTCATGCAATGATGCGACTATCAATCCAAATGGTTTGAGATCTTAAAGCAGGTTTACTTTTTACTTAAAGCTTTTCTGTTCAGCTTTTGGCCTGAAACAGACTAATTGGAATCACTTTACTGTAATTCATACCTGCTGGAACCCAACAGTGTGCTGCAGCTGCTTCATCCTCTCCTCACATGATTTCTCCAGCTCCATCCAGCTGGTGACAAGCTCCTGGCATTTTTCCAGTATTATCTGAGATGAAGGGTGCTTGTATTCAGCCATAGTTTTTCCTTTGTGAAGGACTCTATGAACTTGCTGCTTGTGAGCATTCACTTCTGCCTGCAATTCCTGGGGAGTGGAAGAGTGGGAGATAAGAAAAAGCATGGGCAGGGTGGCATACAATTATGAAGAGGAAGGATGATAGAAATGGGAGATTAGGGGGGTACTTATAGGTTGCAAGATATATGGGTCCACTGTTTAGATCTCCACAAAATGAGTTGCTTCTGGTATAACCTGCTAAAATGAAACATTCTGCTGCCAATGAAAAAAGAGCCAGTACATTAGTCTAGCTCATTGACCTGATGCTGTCTGTCAAATCCCAGGTAGAAAGAACGAGGGCAAAAAGATACCTGTGAAAAAACAAAACAGCTAAAAAGAAACAGATGCCACAGAAATCTGTATTGTGCAATCCAGTTAGATTGATTTGTCCAAAGAATTTTGTATCAGTGATAGCAACTTGCACCAATGTAAGCATTTTAAATTAAAATAATTGATTTCCTCAAAGCACAATGATAACATAACTTCTGTAAGAACTGATAATTCCTATAGTTTCAACAGAAATATCATAGTTCCTTGAAGGTCATCTGTCAATCTGGAATGCCCCTGAAAACTATCTGGGAACTACAGCTGGTGTAGAACTTTCTGATGGGAGCAGGCTGCCAAAAGCACACAGCTCAAGTGCTCCAGTCTGCACGGGCTCCAACAGCTTTCTGGGTGTAATTTAAGTTGCTGGTTTGGACCCATAAGGCCCTAAATATTCACGGCCCTAAGTCCCTAAGGGACTGCCTTCTCTCTTATGCCCCATCACAATCCCTAAGGTCAGCTGTGAGCAACCTCCTGCAAGTACCACCAGTATGCCAAGTTTGCTTGGCAAAAACATGCAGAAAATCTTTTTCAGCAGTTGCTCTTCATGTCTAGAACTCCCTCCCTATTAAGGCCTGCAAAGCCTGAGCTTGGACATCTTTCAGAAGTGCTGCAAAACCTTCTTACTTGGGCAGGTGATTAGCAAACAAAGCTGGGTTGAAATATTATTTACGGGGTTTCTCTTATGTTGATATTCTACCTCCCTTTAAAGTTGTTTTGTCATCTTGTTACTCTCCTGTTTTATATAAGTTATTCTGTCCTTTTATTGGAAGCTGCCTTGAACCTTTGTTGGGAAGGGTGGTGTATAAATCATATACATAAATAAAATAAATACATAAATAAATAACCACATCTGGATTTTAAGCGCATATGAAGCTACTGGAATAAACTCAGACAGTACCAAATGGCTAATGTTGGGATCACACTGTAGTGAGAATTTGGCTTTATAGACATTTTTCTCCCTCAGTTTGTAAGGCTCTTCTCTAACTCAATCCTGGGAGGCAATGGGAAATATATAATAGTAGGGTTTTAGGTGTTAGGCAAGTAGATTCTCTGATGTATACTTTGTTTCCATCATACCCTGAGTAACATAAAGGAAGTACCTTATGCTTTTGCAATAGGCTTTGACTCGCATCCAAGGATTTGCCACATTTGGTGGATTTGGCAATGGCCAGTCGTTCTTTGATCCAGTTCATCTCCATGTCATGGTAATGGTAGAACTGGTACAGATCTACTGTTGCCTGCAGCAGCTGATGCCTCTCATTAAGAGGCACCTGCAAGGACTCAAACCTGAGGATCAGATGTTAAAATGAATTGTTATCCACAACCAACTAAAGGAAACAGCCATGATTTTACAGTGCAGATTGTGAAAGGCTGGACAGTCCTTGGGAGACTAAATTCCCAAAGTTGGTACTATCTCTATCTAAACAAACAGTAACCCTTCTCTGTAGGGCAGCTCTTGGCAAGTATGTAGTGAGTAGGCCTGTGCGAATAGGCAACTATTCGATTCAGGTTTGGTTGATTCAGATTCAGAGATCCATATCGCTTTTCTGATTCGATTTGGCCAAATTGATTTGGAAAAGATTTGGAAGACATTCGGCCATTTGGTATAATGGGGAATCAATGAAATATCGCTGACTGGTTGCCGGGGGCACATGCCCACCCCAACTAAGGTGGCACCAGTCACCCATGATTATTATGCCTACCTCATTGTTACTTCTCCCAGAATTAACCACGCAGATCATCCAGATACTGGCTGAGCAGTAGGGACTACTTCATGCTGAAGTAAAGGATATCTGGGCTCCAGAATCCAGATCTAGTGGAGAGAGCTGCTCCAGGGTACAGGCCCAGGGGTTTTGGAATTCATGCAACTAAGCTGCCTACTACTCTCTGGGCCCAGATTTTTCTAGTCTCAGAATTGCTGGATGACATGATATGAATCTTGCTTAGCTCTTGGGTTTCAGGACTAGAGTCTGTTCCTTAAGGAGAAACATAATGTGAGGCAAGTTCCTCAATTTAGTTGCTGCTGGAGCACACAACATGGTGCTGCTCTCAAAGGGCACCCACCCTGCAGGACCTGTGGGAATCCCTGTCTCTAGCACACATCCTGGATGCATGCCGGTTTATACAGCAAGATTCTAAATAACTTCAAAAACATTGCTTCCTGCATGGAGGTCTAGGGAGGGTGGCAATAGCTGAAGGCAAATCCAATGCGACTTGGTATAGATCAGTGCCACTGTCTGAGTCACAGTCAGTACAAAAAGGTGCTATGAGAACGGGAACATTTTCACAGGACACCCTGACCCAAATAACCCAAATATACGCCACTTGCCTGCTGGAGCATGTCAATTCTCAGGACAATCAGAGAATGCAAATTAGGCCTGTGCAAACAGGCAACTATTTGATTCGGATTTGGCCGATTCAATTCAGAAAAGATTTGGAGCCCATTTGGAGAGATTCGGAGATTCGGCCATAGGGTATAATGGGGAAATCAATGAAATATCTATAACTTTGTTGTTTTTTGGCTGATTTATATGAAACATGCAGGAGTGGTAGCCTCTGCTGAAGGCATGAAGCTTGCCAAGTTTCAAGGTGATAGGTGCAGGGGTGTCTGGGAAACTGCACCTCAAGCTGCTGACAAGCAAAACTCATGTCATTTGTGTGTTAAGCCACAGTGAGGTGAAAACTGCAGGGGTAGTAGTTCTTGCTGAGACCACAAAGCCTGTCAAGTTTCAAGGAGATAGGTGCAGGGGTTTCTGGGAACCTGCACTTCAAACTGCTGACAAGCAAAACTCATGGCATAGGTGACACTGTGTGTGTGTTAAGGCACAGCAGGGTGAAGTCAGTATGATACAATCACTATAACAAACAAGGAAGTAGGCTTAGGAATTGGGAGTATAGGTATCACTCTTTCCATGTGCACAGTACCTGACTATCTTAGCCTGCAAAGAGAGGAAATGAGGATCCGCATTTTGAAACTGTAGTTGTGTTCAGTTGGTTTATTGGGAAAATATGACTTTCACTTTTGATGACTGGTGGATTCAAGTCAGTCTATTCATAAGCCAAGAGACTATTAATGGTCTGAAGCTAGTACCTACTAAATGCTGGATCACTACACAGTTTAGCAAGAGGCTTGGTAGAATCTGCAGGGAACCAGAGAGTAGAACAGCAGTAGTGTTACTGCTCAGAATTGAGGTTCACTAGCAGAGTTTGAAGAAAGGTAGCAGGCAGCTCTTTAGGCCAGATGGATTAGCACAGCTGTGGAAACAGCTGGTGAGAGAAGCAGAGCCTGTCTGCTAAGTCTAGTTAATGGAGAGATGTTTTTTTCTATTGTTTATGATAGAGAGTGGACAATCAAAAACCCACAGGTTTGTTTCTAACTCTGCCACTAACATACTAACGCATTTGAGGAGGAATGGGAGGTGAGGAAAGAAGGGAGAATGCCTCCTTTACCTTTGCAGATATTTCTGTGTCTCATCTAGAATCCTCTGGGAGTCAAAGTGATTAGTTGCCATTTTCTTTGCATGGGACACAATAGAGTTCATTTTCTCAGCCAGCTCATGTGTTTCATTTTCCAGCTGACTGTGCTGCTTGAGGAGATCACAGCTGGAGCGCAAATCATGGCCTGTCTCTGCATCTTGAAGAACCTTTTCAATCTTTTCTATCTTCTCTTTGGAGTCCTACAAGAAAAGGGTCCACTTCATGCTAGTTCATAGATTCATAGATGTTAGGGTCGGAAGGGACCTCAATAGATCATCGAGTCCGACCCCCTGCATAGGCAGGAAAGAGTGCTGGGTCTAGATGACCCCAGCTAGATGCCTACCTCCTCTTGAAGACCCCCAGGATAGGGGAGAGCACCACCTCCCTTGGGAGCCCGTTCCAGACCTTGGCCACTCTAACTGAACTGTTCATACATTGAATCTTGGACCTTTTTTCTTCACCTCCACATAGTTTCTGCCACAAGAATGTTCTCTGTGCTTTGCAGATCTTTTCTTAGTAGATCAAAAGGTAGGTGGGTAACCCAAATACATTTTTCTGGGATGTTTTGATTTATACTATTTGTCATAACAATTCTTTTCCCAGCCAGTCAACAGACTTTCTAAAAACAGCCTTTTAGATATATTTTACGTTCCATTATATTTAATATCTTAAAACTCAGTAGTTGTGTCCACACGTGTGCTTTAATGTGCAGTAGACTATTTCACTGAGCATTAAAACATCATGTAAAAAGCTGTGACATTATGTTAATGAGCAGAAGAATAGTCTACTGTTTATTAAACATTAGTGAAAAGTGTGCAAATGCACTACTGCCTAATGCACATTGAGTACCTCACATTGGAGGTACTAATTTAATGTGCTTTAGAAAAAGGGCATTAATGTATGTGTAGACACACCCACTGAGTCACAACTTTTGCGACCCCAAAACAGCAATCCTTTGTAATGACAGCAATGGTGCACAACTTCACAGAACAATGCTTCTCTTGTAAAACTAAACTACATGCCCAGAATCCTTGGTAGACTGAGGTCCTATAAAAAAATCTTCTGAGGCACTGATTCTTTACCTCAGAAAATCTAAAGAAGTCTTCCTCAGGATGGCAAAACTTTGGGGTACTACATTTTCTGATCTTTGTGATAAGCTTGATAACCTGGACATCCTAGAACTGCACCAGACCCTCTCCACTGAAACGTATAACCTACTGACCTGGAGCAGTTCCATAAGCTGTTCTTGCTGTCCAGCTTGCCTTAGCTTGTCTCCTCGTTCTACCATCCTGTTGTACAATTTCTCCCACTTCTTCTTTAGTTCTGATATTTTGGCCTGGATGGAATCTGCAGCATAATGTTCATCTCTAATAAGTTGATTTCCAGTCTGAAGAGACAAAGCAAACAATGCAAAAGGTCTAAAAAAGGGACAAAATGCTAATTCTAGTACTAATTTTGGTTCTGATATTTATGGATGTTTGTTTCCAAGGAATGCCAAACATCATCAAGATTTCTTCTACTTCAGATTCATCATGCTACAGAACAATGATGGTGGAATGATTCATGTTGCTGAACTTGATCAGGAATGACTACTATTCCAGAAAATAACCCAAATCCACACATGTCCCCATCACACCATTATCTGCTAGCCCAAAATGTATCAATTTGCAACTAAAATAGAGTTCCCAGCCTTTATTTATCCAGTGGCACCCTATACATACTCTTGACTGAATCAGGGACTTTCAAATAGCATAGAGGCTCTCAAGCATGAGCCAAGAAGGTGACTGTACATAATAGTGAAACAACCCTCACCTTCAGAAGCTCTGCAAAGTGTTCTTTGTGGGCCATCATTTCTTTCTCTGCTGCCTCATGCCACTTTAGTTTACGCAGAATATTTGTTGGGTCACGATACGACTCATCTGATGCAATCTTGTATTTCTCTTCCATCCATATTAGGAGCTCAGCAACATCATGGTTGAACTCCTTCCAGGAGAAAATGGGACAAACTTATTTGACTCCTGACTACATGCAGACTCCAGGATACCAGTTTGCTCTGGGTTCCAGGAATCTCCCCTAAAGTATTGGGTTCTTACTTTGTCTGAGAATTCGAAAGTCTGGTGTATTTTACTGTGAAAGACCTTGAATTGAGGGATTAATATCTTGATTTCCTGACAAGTTTTCACAGCTTCAGAGTAATATCTTTGTTATATTGTAAAAGGAGAATTTTCTACTCCACTGCCCTCAGGAATCAACAAAAGTTAAAAAAAAGATAAATTACAAGGAGCTGACTACTGTTATATCTATATACCTTAATGGTGAAAGCCTTAATTATACTCTGACAATCTTGTTGCACATAGACAAAATAGTTGCAATATAATATGATGCTTCTTAATTATAAATAACATATGTCTTAAAGCAATTTTCACTTGAGGAACCTTATAGACAATGAAAAGAAACCTCTGTAGGGTTTCCTCAATCCCCCAGAACCATTCCATGTGAAAATTATTTCATGTCTGGAGAGGAAATGCAAAATTGTGCATATATAAAAAGACAACTAGGTTAATGCCCTTGTGAAGAATCAAATCCTATTAAGCAAACTGTACCTTTGCTTGCATAGTAAAATAATAATTTAATGACATTGTGGAAAAAAGAAAAGAAAACATAACAGAAAACGGGCCAGTTCTTTGCTTACAGAAATGGCACGAATTTTAGTCCAATGTGATGCTATTTACTTCAATGGAGCACTCATAATTAACACTAGAATGACAGCAAATTCAGGCCCAATGTTTTAGGGCCTGAATTTGGGCCACTTTCATCCCCCCCCCCCCCCCAATCAGGAATCTGAAAGCAGAGCTTTCCTCTCATCAGTTCTGAAGGAACCGCATCTTTACTTGTTCTCTACAAGGACCCTAACCTAGTCTGTGCAACACATGGGCTAAGGACCAAGGTACCATTAACAAGGTTACTATCTTTTGGTCAAAATATCCAAGTTAATTTTCATTAAATATGTCCATTTTTCCATTGATTTGCCTCACTTGTATTTCACTGTGATCCAGTAGTTACTGTTTTGTAACTTGATCCACTTGGTCTGTAATGAGTTCTTAAACATTTGCCATTCATTGCCAATACCTAATCATCCTACAGATAAGGTCAAGACTTTCTATTTTCTGCCCGAAGGTAAAGTGGGCTGTGGTTGTTACTAGAGAGCGATCAATAATTTTAGCATTGCTCAGATCACAGAGACGGTAAAATTATTGAAAATTCATGGGATTTTCTGGTTGGTCTTGGAACACCAGACATTTTACCTGCAGCTGAAGAGAAGCCAGTAGCTTTTGTTTCCTCTGTTCACTGCTTTGTTTCAGCCACTTCCATTTTTCCTGGAAAGTGGTTATTTTCTCTTGGATCCTGCAAAGAAAAGCATAACCTTAAATAATTTTGAATCCTCTAACTTGAATGATAACAGAGCAATAGAACTGATAACCATTGGGTCAGTCTTTATTGCTAGTCATGATAACTTTGGGCTAAATTGTAACTAACCCCATGCAGCTCTTGCCAAAAGTAAGAGGTTGCAAGGCCTACTATGCTGTCCTTTTGCATGACCGCGCTGTCCTTGCTGAGGTGGAAAGGTTATATGTATGGAAGAAAGCAGATGCTACTAGCAGCTACTTCTTCTCATAAGGAAGGAGAAAGGACTAAAAGGGGGAGGTGCAACAAAGTCTAGAGGTGGAGAGTCTTTGACTGCTTATCAAACATAATTTATGTTAGAATACCACCACCAAATGCTAGGTCCTGTGCATACATGCACGATAGTACATTCCCTGCCCTGAAAAGTTTCTCTTTAGTTCACTTGTATCCTTGGAAATACCTTATTTGAAACAACATAACAAGAGATGGGTTCAAGGTTTGTGAAACTTATAAACAATAGTTTGTAGAGTTCATACCAGTAACTTGATCTTAGAAACCATTTTCCTTTAGTTTAAGCCTTTGGAGTGATCTTCCATTGGTGGAAACTGACAGTTTTATTGAAGTCAAGGAAACTATGACATTGATTTACACCATCTGGACACCTAGCTCAGAGTTGTTTGTAGTAGCATAACTAGGGGTGGGCAAGTGGGGCACCATCCCTGCACACTGACTTAGAAGGGGCACCAGAAAGGTAGCCACAAGTAGCCAGTGCTGCCTCAGTAGCAACTCCATACTGCACAAGCAACCACCAGGATGTGGGGACACTGCACTATGACAGCAGTTGCCAGGGGTGGGGATACCCTGCAGTAGTGGCACAAGTCATGTTCTTTAAGTCTCCAGGGTAGGCAAGGCACCTCCTCTCTCCCCATCATCTGTCTGGCATCTCTGCTCAGGGTACAACACTTGCTAATTATGCCCCTGGTTGTTTTCCCTAAAAGTGAACCAATTTACGGGCAAACAAATATGGTGCTGGGAGTGGAGTGGGAGGAGAGTCCATCTAAATGACAGGTTATGCTATGAATTAATAATACAAGAACATCAGCATATGCTCAGCTGGCACAAGCGTGTACTCCACTATATAAACAGGTATAAGCACTACCTCTTTTTTAATTAGAATTTCCCTTTCACTCTCTATCCTTTTCTCCCTAGGGTTTCTCTGTATTCGTGTTTTAAAACTTTGTTTCTTTCTTTACTCTATATTTGATTTTAATTCTCTCAGCTCTGGCCCTGCACTTGTCTCCCACTCTTTCCTAAAGTAGGATACTGTCCAATATCATGTAAGCATAAACTAATACAAGCATGGTGACAAACACCTCCTTTACCACTGAAAACTAGGTTTATGATCCTGTGCATCATTTGGCTATCTGATATGTGAATTCATTCTGGGACATTACCAAATGCTCCTCATATTTATTTTTCATGTGTATAACTGAACCTTTGCAATGTATGTCAGGCACATATGCACATGCAAGCTGAGTTCAGTAAAAGTGCCAGAATAAGGGGCAAGCAGGACAAGCAGCTATAAGGATAACTGTAGCTTCTCAGTTTACCCCAGGAGTATTACACCATCAGGCACTCATGCTGTCTAAATAAAAATTCTCTCTAATGCAATGGAGCATATGCAAATAGAATTACCACATTCAAAGTGGGAACAAAACTCCTGTAGCATAATGTGCTCAAGTCAGGGAGACTATATAAGCCCCATCCCAGGATTCTGAAGAAAACAGAACATGTAATTGCAAGACTAATAGTAAAAACTTATTATAACTGTCATACCTGGGGAGGAATAGCCAAAGTAATACCCATATTTTAAAAAGAGAAGAAAGGTGATCAAGGCAACTCTGGGCCCTTTAGTCTGACCTCAATAGACAGCATGCAAAACTTCGAAAGACATTTTGACAGAAGGAATAAATAAGACAAAGAATAAATAAAGACATAAATTGAAAAAATGGCAAGAAATTACTGTAGGTAAGTAATGCCAAACACCGCTGATATCTGACAAGATAAAATTATTTTCTAAACAAATGAAATGTGGTAGATCTCTCTAGGTTTCCATAAAGAGTATGATATGGTCCACTTGGTAAATTATTAATTAATTTGAGGTTGGATATGTAATGGTTAAAGGAATGAGAGTGGATTCTATTCAAAGGAACAGAATTCATAAAGGATCTTATTTAATATTCATAGCAACCTTGGCACAAAAAGGAGGAATGTTTAAATTTTATGTCAACACAAAACTATTATGCATTACCAACATAATGGAGGCTTATAATTCTATGCAGGAAAAATGAGAAGACTTGAGGACTGGAGTAATAAATATGTGGCAAATTTAGTAATACCTGTTGCAAACCCACAATATTGTGAGGCGTTTGTGGAACATCACGTATGTTTTATTGAAGTGCTTTTACTGTTATGACTTGTGTTATCTCTATGAATAGGTAGCATTAAACTGTGCTTAGCCTTATCATGATTATGCCAATACAAATTATGGAATTTGATATTAATGTAAATTTTATTTTTTTATATTTTGGCCAGGGCTGTTTAGTAGGGTAATGATTAGCTTAAATGCTCCACCTCTATTCAAGGTTTAGAGAAGCAATCGCTGAGAATTAGAATCTGACATGGATATGTTTAATGTGGAGTCAAACTGACCCTTGTGGAAGTGGTCTGAGGCACAGGAAGGTCAGAATCAGCAGCTGTTATCTAACCTGTTGAGCTGAGAAGTAGTAGCTGTTTTCTAGTGCTTAGGACTAAGATGCAACGATAAAGTAAAATCATTGTCTGTATCTCAGCATATGATTACTAATTTTTTAGGATTACTCTTGTTTGTACAATGCATCTTTTGGTTATTTTGTATAACTTATTGTCATTGATAAGAGTCATTTCAGATCATTTGACTATACAGGCAGGCCTCTTCTACGGAAGTTGGAACCACTAATTTCAGAGCACATGATTAGACAAGGGTATGATCCTTCAAGCTGGCAAAATCCCATCTGCAAAGAGCTGGAAAGACCTAGGTAACATGGATAAAGCTGAGGCACTGTAGGTCAGGGAGGTGACCTGTGAAGCAGGCTCAGACTGTTCTCAGTGGTCAAGCAGCAGACATCAGAGAGTGGTTTGAGGTTGAAGGTGTGAGAACACCCTAGGAGTGTGTCTAAAAGGCACATCTTAATCAACCTGGGGTCAGGGTATGTCACAGTACTAAATGCAAAGTCACACATTTAGGGAATCCAACAACAAGAATTTCTTCTGTAAGTTAGGAGCTCATCAGCTGAAAGCAGCTGAGAAGAAGAAAGACTTGGTGTCCTAACTGATCACAGGAAGGCAGTCAGCAGAATGATGCATGAAATATGCATCTCTGAAATACCAGGCCCTTGTTCTCCATGGTAAGATGCAATATGGAGAGAAATGAGAGAATTTCCATTCTTCCAGCCCACCTAGAACATTACAGCTTGGGGGGTGATTATATTTGGTGTGAACACTGGCTCAAAAATGATTTTCAATTTCACCCTAAAATCACATTACAGTTTGTATAAGTTTGTAAAATGCCTTCTCTGGAGTCATTGTCTTCCCTACTTCCTCTTTAAACTTCAAGCTGGAAGGGCTCTGACTCACGTGGAAGAAGCAAAGTGTCTGCGCTCCACCAGCTTTTTCCCATGATCATTCATTGCTTCTCCCCGTTGCTTCAGTGCTATCAGGAGCTGTTCAAAATTCTCATGCTGTTTTAGCAGGCTGCGAACAGCACCTACATGGTCCTAGATCGAGGAAATAAAACTAAATTGAGTTTCATCTTTATATTACTGGTACATATTATCTTTATAGCAATGGAAGAGTTGGCATCATTTTTTTTTCTTTGTCCACATCCTTATTCTTTACTTTCTCCCTCAGGCAGAAAATATATTGTATATTTTGCCCCTCCTCACAGATGTTTATGCTCTGCCTTAGGGGACAAGAAATATGCAAATCCCTGAAACTAGCTTAAGAGTACCCCAAACTAGTGGCCATTTGAAACTGGAGGTGGAGGAGCAGGGCTCTTTCACCTTTTAGCCCAATATCTTATGGTTAGGGTGCCAACAGTGTTTCCACAGTTTGCATTAAATAGTCATTAGATATGATGGATAGACAGCAGTGAGAGCAGGGAGCAATGGTGAAAACAGAGGGCACACTTCTTTCCTGAGCAGTCTCCATCTCACTAAAGCACAGAGACAGGGTTATTGTCTTTCTAGCACCACATATTTTTCCCACTTGGTTTTCAGTGGTCCAGTTTCCATAGGAAGGGTTTATAGGAAGGGTTCAGGGTAAGGTCTACCCCAGACATTGGTTAGGGCACTCTGCTCTGCAGTGGGATATGTGGGTTCAAAACTCCACTACCCAGGGGGACCCTAAAGTCTGCATTTCTCAATCCCTGGAAAACTGCCCTAATTACTAAGCTATGGGGCTAAAAAGTAGGAGAATCCTTCGCCTCCTCTTCATGTCCCCAAAAGATGAAGTTGGATTTATATTTATGTGCCCAGCTTCTGAATATTAGTGTATGATTGTTACAAAGATGCTGAAATCAGTCTGAACTCAGCTAGAAATACTACATTGTGAGCCAGAGTTCAGAGATGGTGCTTTATTGAGGTTCTGGGAGAATCATTGTTGGTTTTCCAGATAGGGATGGAGAACAGAAGATAGATAGGGCCAGTTAAGGTCTGATACATACCCCAAGTTCATCTACTCGGAGAAAAGCTTCATGACTGGAGAGGGCTGCTCTGAGACGATCTACTTCCCTGTTAAACTTCTGCAGTTCCAAGCCTTCTTCCAGCTTCTGCCTCCGCTGCTCCCACATCTTCTCCAACTCACTGGTTTCCTTTGCAAGCCTGTCTGCGGACAGGCCCAACTCCTGGGCTCTGCTGCTGGGCTGAGCATACATTAAATCTCTCCCTAGGCCTTGCAGCTGCACAAACCTATCCAGAATCATGAAGAAAGTGAACATGTTACTGTATGAGAAGGATTTTGTTACAGTTTTGGTTTCTTCTAGCAAAGCAAAAAGATCAGCTCACTGCATTAAGCTGACATTCCTCTTCCTATGCTTCCTCATCTCCCTGTGCTTCTGTTAGCCATAGCTTCCCCTTATAAAGTCCCTCTTATTTTGTCAGTCAGGGGATTGCTGATCAGGGGTATACATCTGAGGTGGGTATGAGATGTATCTACTTGGTGTGAGAGCGTTAGTGAGGAGGCTGTCAGACATTAAAATAGGATAGCAAGGCCATCTGTGCACTTACTGATTTATAAAATGAAACCCAAAACTATTAGCTAAGAATATAACACTTTTATCATAAAAATGAAGGAGAGAGGAGGACTGAGGGTTAGGGACTGGATTGCTTTGGCAGGAAGAGGAGTCAGGGAACTTGAGGGGAAAACACTAGGCGTGTGCGAAACAGCAAGTATTTGCTTCAGATTCAGATTCAGCCAATTTGGAGGGACAGTGATTTGATTCGGTGATTCAAATCACTGTCCTGATTTGATTCAGTCAATTCAGATTAGGAGACTTGGCGCCGATTCGGAGATTTGGCCATAGACTATAATGGGGAATCATTAAAATACCTATAACTTTGTCCTTTTTATTCAGATTTGGATGAAACCAGCAGGGATGGTAGCCCCTTCTGAGGGCACGACGTCTGCCAAGTTACAAGGAGATAAGTGTAGGGGTTTCTGTGAAAGTGCGCCTCAAACTGTTGAAAGCAAAACTTGTATCACTTGTATGAATTAAGGCAGAGTGGAATCAATACAGCAGGGATGGTAGATCAGAGTCACTGGCCAGTTACAGATGTCAATATTAGAGCAGTCTTTCCCCACTCTCAGCCTTTTCCATGTATGGAAGATCACCCCATCCCTCTCCCTCTTCTCAGTTTGTTTGCTACAAGCCTTCCGAATCTCTCTGAACTGATTCAGAGGCTTCTGATTCGATTCGGACCTTTTAATGGGTCTCCTGATTCGATTTGGATCTGGAGATTCAGCCGCCAAATCAGTTCGAATCTCCTCTGAATCGAAACAGCTACCGAAGCTTCGCACAGCCCTAGAAAACACACACAACTTTCCTTCTCAAGTGTTAAGGGTGCAGGTAGGAGATGACTATTTTAGTCAGACACCCCCATCCCTAATAAAACAGTGGGCTACTACAGATAGTTTCATTTTCTATGGGGAATTTAACTGGACTGAATGCACAGTCAGTTCTCTATATTTCTAAAGTTTATTTGATTTTATATTCATGTCAAGAAGCGCTAAGCCCTGTCTGAATACCAGGCTTCCCAAGAGCTGTTTTCAATGATACCTTATGGTTCCATAATCTTCCAGTTGAAGTACCCCACATACTTTCTTCACCTCTTGTGCAGACTTCCTACCTCTCCTTTTGAGTGTGAATTTCCTTCAGTAGGTCCTGATGCTCCCTCAGCAACTGTTCTGCAGAGGTCACGTCCACACCCATCTCCTCGCTGCTCAACTTCTCCCAGACACAATCTGCCCAAAGGAGGAGTCTGCGACTATCTTGCAGGAAGGCCTGTTGTTTTTGTGCTAGCTCCAGGGTGGTATCCTTCTCCTTGTTCTGTAACTTGAGGTTTGCCAGTAGTCTTTCCATGGTCTCCACCTGATTTGTGATAGCCCTGCTCTCTGCCGGGTTGGTATCCTTAATTCTATGCAAAGAAACCAAACATACATTCTTGACTTAGCTTCACAGATATCCGTAGAGGTTTAGAGCTTGATCCAACTTGCACTGAAATCAATGGGATTGGGTTGTTACTGATTTTCCCAGAAGAAAAGGTCAGGTAGAGCACCTAGTTTTCCTCACAAGCAATAAGCAGAGCAAGCCACAGGGATATGACCATAGAGAGAAACATAAAAAAACGTGTCTGGTTAAGAGACTTTACAGGCATTGCTTGTTCCTTTTGTTGCTGAGGAGCAAAATCACTTTTTTAATTCTCTCCCCCTTTTTAGGATCTAGAAAATTAAATTTTAACAGATCATGTGAAGAAAGTGATTACTTTGCCTCAAAGAGATAATTATGCAGTGGCAATAATCTGATTCCTTGCATAGCCCAGTTTGGCTTTGATGCCCTTTCTCAGCCTATACTGACTTCATGGTTGCTTCAAATGACCTATGATCAGTTTAGAACCAAGATGCTCTTTCTGCCAGAACATATAAATAGGGCCATTTACTGCTTTGAAGCAGTAGAGGTGGCGGTGGTAGACTTTGCAACCCATGCTTCATTTCAAATATCATCATCAATATAGAGTAGATTTGCTACCAAATTGCTCATCTCAATGGCCTGCTTTGACCTTCTGGATAGAAGCAGGAAGGGCCTCACAGAATGGGACAGTTTGGGTTTTATGGAGTACTGCATTGTGAAAATACAGAGTTTTTTTAATAAAAAGTTTTAAACCAGAATTTAAACATAGATAATGCTGAATAGTTTAATTCTCTGTCCTCCTTTTTCCCTCCACCCTGTGCCTCTCAAGGATGTTCCATTTTGGGGACTGCATGGTACCTGGTTCAGAATATAGGTAACTCAAAATAGGATGTATTAGTTCTGGTTCATGCCCCTGCTGTTTGAACTGAAGTATGACCAGAAAATAAAGGGCCCTAGATTTCAGTAATTCTCTTTGCAGAAAACAAATACAGTACAGGTGTGGTGTGTGTGGATCATTCATTATACACCAGTTTCCTCTATAGAGACTGAGGATTCAAGGTGTAGGTGTACACCTTGATTCACCCTAACCTTGATACATGAAGATTTTTCCTATTCTATTTTGATATAAGATTTCCTCCACTGGAGGCAAATTTAAAGCCCACCTCCCTAGAAATTCCTCTAGTCCTTCCCAGGATAGAAGATCTTATTAAAAGAGAAAAAGAAACAGTGATTGCAGCCAGATAGGGAGAACAAGTTAGCAGTGGAAGCTGATCTGTGGCAAGTCTATATCCGGCTTTAAAAAACCCAACCACCCTGCCTCAATAATTTGATTAGATGACTAGGAAAGAATACGGAAACAAATAGTGGATTCCTTACTTTTTAGCCACATTCTTCAAGTATTCGATTTTCCTCTCCAGCACTAGAATTTCCATCTTAAATGAAGACAGCTTGCGCCTATCTGCCTCTGCTGCAGCAGGTGTGTTTCCTGGGTCCAAGTTCTCGAGGTAGCCCAGCTTGTCTTGCAGCAGTACTTTGGTACTCTGGCAGTCTTGGAGGAATGTCCTCACATCAGCCACTTCAATCAGCTCTGAACCCTTTTCCTCCTTGAGTGTTTCCAGGAGCGCCCACCTAGAAATGACATAATAGCTACTTCACTTGTATCTACACCAGAAGTTCTTAAACTTTCTAGCTTCAAGGCACCCCTCCTTAATGTTTCTGAATTTCACAGCCCTCAGTTGAGAATCACTGAGCTAGAATCTAAATTCAGAAAAAAAAGATATGAAGGGGACCCTTGAGGCTAAGAAAAAGTTGAGAATCACCGATTTAGCTGGTGTTACTTAAGGGTAGCTGGGAAAAGACCTCATCCTGTCAGACCCTGCTTTTTCCATTGTCTTCTCTACCCCAGTCTTCCCTTTCACTGAGGCTGCTTATGTGAAAGCTCACACTTTAATGACTGCCTCCGTGACCCTCCTGCTGGGACTGGGAGTATGAGAGAAGCAGAGGGGATGAGCGGGGCTGCAATATGTGGCTCTAGTCCCACATCTGCCCATCTGTCTGCCTGCAGCAGAGCCTGCTGCTGGAGCATGGGGGTAGCTGCCACAGAGGCTGCAGTGGCAGCTGTCCTCATAAAAGCAGCTGCAGGCATTGTTGAGATAACTTGGGCAAATGCCGTGTGCCAGACAGGGGAAGAAGCAGAGCATTTACCTGCTCACATAGGAGCCAGGCAGTGCGGTGCCCTTACGGTATGGGGTGCCATGTCAACCCACCTGAGAAACACTGATCTAAACATTGAAATGACTGGCTTCCACCTGTCAGAAAATGATTAGTTTTCTACTGTTTTACTCCATAACTCATAGTTCACTGACTTTCAAAATCACTTATGGCAAAATTAATTCCTGAGTGGGGTTCTAGGGTAGCACATATGGTGTACCACTGTCTACTCTCTTATGCTAATATCTTCAAAATAGGGATTCATTGCGATCTAAAGCGTGTACAGAACTAGACCTTACCCTCTGCACAAAAGCTAATTTTACTTCTTACAAGGCACACCCCATTCCATTGGCTAGTGTCATTAGGCTGACACTATGAAAACAAACAAAATAACAAGTATTGGTACAAGAGCCAAATGCTGCCTTGAAACGTTTGTCCTTGAGAAGCTGTATGGTGCCAAAAGACCAGTTAAAAACTGACACTGAACATGTTTTACACAATTGAAAGTTTTTTAAAACACCTATTCTTTTCAAATATGTATGATTTTAGAGAACTTGCTAAGTCCTCAAGCTGGATGTTCAAGTCAGTGCATAGCTGTGCAACACAGACAAAGCCAATGGCAATTTGAACTGCCCATTGTGACATTTGGGTATTTCCATAGAGTGCTTGTCTTTGTAAAGTGGAGTCACAGTGTGAGTGAATATGGTTATATCTCAAAACCTGAGCATATCTCAAATTTCGAAGCAGAGTTTACTCACTGTTTTCCATTTATTCAGGCCAAGGTCCAAAGGGATGAGGAGGGTGAAAGGAGCCTCCTTTTTTGTTTCCAATGTAAGGGCCAGGCACTTAGGCCCCCTATGCTGCCCTGATGCAGCCTGCACCCCCACCCCCCTCCACTCATTCATTTGCTTCTTGAAGTTCTAGAAG
Source organism: Alligator mississippiensis (assembly GCF_030867095.1). Classification (NCBI taxonomy): domain Eukaryota; kingdom Metazoa; phylum Chordata; order Crocodylia; family Alligatoridae; genus Alligator; species Alligator mississippiensis. Next base: position 238,551,385 of record NC_081825.1, on the reverse strand, counting down.
ATATGGCATCTTAAATCCTGTTTTATCCTATAAGGACCCATGAGGAAACTTTTCCACTGGATCATAAACAACAACCCCCTTCAAATTCAAGGAGCATCCCTACCCCTGACAAAAGGGAAACTATGAGCTAACACTAGGGTTTTGTAATCTGTATATTTTCCCCATACCCCAGCCAATAGCTGTTGGGACTATAAGGCCCAGTTTCCAATCAGAACACTCAGAACAGAATGGTCCCAGCCCTACTTAGGCCCTGAAACTGGCATCCAAGGGAGCAAAAAGGGCATATGTGTGGCTGAGCAATGTCTGATCTGAATGTCCAATGTGCAAGATTCCAGTTCCCTACTACAGCTAGTCACATGAAAAGGGTGTTCCTTCGTACCCATGGCAACTGGGTGTTCTAGTATTTAACTAGTAGTTGAAGACAGAGGAAAGACTTTTAATTAAAATTATCTTAATGCTGCAGGTCCCAGCTGGGGTCCTTGCTTATTGATCGTTTCCCTATTATTCTAATCTTGCTAAAATACCTCCAGTAGCTATGATGCAGAGAGCTCCAGGGGCTTTGATTCTGTCATTTTTGATGCAGGGCTCTATTTAGAATCTCTCTTATTGGTAAAGGCTGATCTGGTGAATTAACATAAACCACGATGCCACAAGCAATTGTTCATTAAAAAAAACCCAAACCCTTTTCAGGTTTCAGATTAATTTTGTGTGCCAAAGCCCAACAGTCTAGTACTTTTTCCGATGAAGCTTAGACAGGGCATAACATTTCATTAAAGGCTGATTCCCCTTTTGCCAATAGTGCCTTTACCTCCTATTGATCTCTATCAGCTGAACATGGATGTCATTTTTTTTGATGGGACTGTTCTTTGCAAGCTTATCTGCTTGGAATTTGATCTTTTCCAGTTGGCTTTTTCCAGCAGCCAGTTCCATTAAGAAGCTCTAAAACAAAACACATATTGGGGGATTAAACTTGACAGTCACTATCACTGTGCATATAATGACCTGTCTTATCCACTCATCTTCTATTTTTGTGTCAAATATGCTTTTAAAAGCCATTTAATGCCCCTCTATTCATTTATTCATCTTTCCCCTTAGACCATATGTCCTACTCCTGCATATGTGATATATTTATGCCCAGTAGGATGCACACAACCCACCCCATCCTCAGGTGGACACACTTATTCTGCTATAAGACTAGATATTTCAGTCTAACTTAACCCTACCCCTGGGATATAAACTTAAAAATAAACATAGAGTAGGATAAGAGTGTTTACAATGGGAATTTATCCTGGTTTAAAGATATTAACTTCAACTTACACATTAGTTTACACTGAAGAAGTTTCCAGTGTAGACAAGGCCTGAAGATCAACATTCAATTGCAGTGTAAGCCATTTTGGACACTTGCACTTAACAGGGAAATCCATTAAAATTCTGCAAATCCTATTGATTTCATTATTATAAACAATGATTAAATCATTTAAAGCCTGCTGGCTAGCTTGCAATGAAACTGCTTGTTACTTAATGAGGTGTGCTCAGCATATGCCTAGCTGTTTGCATCTCATTAGGAGAGCTGGCAAATGCAGTCAATCAAGCTGTCTGCCCCCATGTCTGTACTGTGCAGCTGTGTCTATGTAACAGTTGCAGCAGGAGGCCATTACACAGAAAAAGTAGTCAGCCTCAGGGCTTGTCCAATTAGCTGACCACAGTGCATGCTGGGAAATTTTCTGGCTGCCAACAAGCCACTATAGGCAACTTAGACTATAATAAGAAAACGAGTAAAATAAACTCCTTTTGAGATCTTTCCTCACCTATCTTTTTTCTCTAGTGCTCAGTGTTTTACAAGGTACTCATGGTGAACAGGGACAAGTGTACCTGATATTTCTGCTGCATGACCTCCACATTGTCTGCTTCAGGTTGAAGGGTCCGGAAAACATTCTCTTCATCTTCCATCCATGACTGAAACTCTTCACAGGAGCTGTAGAAGCAGTATAATCGGATCATCTCTTCCAGAGCTTTCTTTCTGTTCTGTAAAGAATTTGGGGATTTGAATATTGTTGGAATGACCACCAGGACCTTTTGTAGAAAAGAAGATTCCCACTTCTAAAAAGACTAACGTATACAGACTAACACAGCAACTTAGTGGAGGTTCTTCTGGCTAACGTACATGGGCCACATCTACACAAGGCTATGATTGTGCAGTTGTTACTGTGTAGTCATTTAGTACATGCATACACAAGTACTAAATGACTGCGCAATAACCAGTGTTACTGCACAGTAGCATCCCCAAAAAGCTTTTTGGGGATGCTGACTGTGCAGTATTCATAGATTTCATAGACATTAGGGCTGGAAGGGACCTCGGAAGATCATTGAGTCCAGCCCCCTACCCAAAGGGCAGGAAGTCAGCCGGGTTCATAGGATCCCAGCAAGATGAGCATCCAGTTTGCTCTTGAAGGTGTTCAATGTAGGGGCTTGAACCACCTCCGGTGGCAGGCTGTTCCAGACCTTGGGGGCTCAGACAGTAAAGAAATTCTTCCTTATGTCCAGCCTGAAACAGTCTTGTAGTAGTTTATGACCATTCAACCTAGTCGTCATCCCTAGGGGCGCTCTGGTGAACAAACATTCCCCCAAATACTGGTGGTCACCCCTGATAAACTTATAGGTGGCCATCAGATCACCCCTGAGCCTGCGCTTTTCCAGGCTAAAGAGCCCCAGGGCTCTCAGCCTGTCATCGTAGGGTCTGCTTCCCTGACCTCTGATCATGCGCGTGGCTCTTCTCTGGACTCTCTCAAGCTTCTCCACATCCTTTTTGAATTGTGGAGCCCAAAACTGGACGCAGTACTCCAGCTGCGGCCTCACTAAGGCTGAGTACAAGGGGAGAATGACGTCCCGGGATTTGCTTGAGAAGCATAGATTCATAGATTCATAGATGTTAGGGTCAGAAGGGACCTCAATAGATCATCGAGTCCGACCCCCTGCATAAGCAGGAAAGAGTGCTGGGTCTAGATGACCCCAGCTAGATGCTCATCTAACCTCCTCTTGAAGACCCCCAGGGTAGGGGAGAGCACCACCTCCCTTGGGAGCCCGTTCCAGACCTTGGCCACTCGAACTGTGAAGAAGTTCTTCCTAATGTCCAATCTAAATCTGCTCTCTGCTAGCTTGTGGCCATTGTTTCTTGTAACCCCCGGGGGCGCCTTGGTGAATAAAACCTCACCAATTCCCTGCTGTGCCCCCGTGATGAACTTATAGGCAGCCACAAGGTCGCCTCTCAACCTTCTCTTGCGGAGGCTGAAAAGGTCCAGTTTCTCTAGTCTCTCCTCGTAGGGCTTGGTCTGCAGGCCCTTGACCATACGAGCTGCCCTTCGCTGTACCCTCTCCAGGTTATCCGCATCCTTCTTGAAGTGTGGTGCCCAGAATTGCACGCAGTACTCCAACTGTGGTCTGATCAGCGCCCGATAGAGGGGAAATATCACCTCCTTGGACCTATTCGTCATGCATCTGCTGATGCACGATAAAGTGCCATTGGCTTTTTTGATGGCTTTGTCACGCTGCCGGCTCATGTTCATCTTGGAGTTCACTAGGACTCCAAGATCCCTTTCCACCTCTGTGCCACCCAGCAGGTCATTCCCTAGGCTGTAGGTGTGCTGGACATTTTTCCTCCCTAGGTGCAGCACTTTGCATTTCTCCTTGTTGAACTGAGGAGCACTGAGGCAAAGAACTCGTTGAGGAGTTCAGCCTTGTCCCCCCTGTCTGTCACCAATTGTTTCTGCCCATTTAGCAGGGGTCCTATTCCTCCCTGGGCCTTCCTTTTACTCCCTATATATCTAAAAAACAATTTCTTGTTGTCCTTTACTTGGGTTGCCATCCTCAGCTCCATGGTAGCTTTGGCCCGCCTAACTGCCTCCCTACAAGCACGAGCAGAGGAGGTATATTCATCTTTAGTGATCTCACCTTGTTTCCACTTTTTATGTGCTCCCCTTTTGGCCCTTAGGCTGCCCTGGATTTCTCTGGTCAGCCATGGAAGCCTCCTGGCCCCTTTCCCTCTTTTGCCTCGCTCGGGGATCGTCTTGCTTTGTGCCCGAAGGATTGTTTCCTTAAGGCACAGCCACCCTTCTTGGGCTCCCATCCCTTCAAAACTCCTACTCTGCAGTGCGTCCTTGACTAATTGCCTGAGTTCATTGAGATCAGCTTTCCTAAAGTCTAGCACTTTCACCCTACTAGTTACCTTACCCACTCGACGTCTTATGTTGAATTCTATTATTAGGTGATCACTGTCTCCCAAATGGCTACCAATCTGGAGGTCCCCTACCATGTCATCCCCTGTTGCCAATACCAGATCCAGTATGGCATTCCCCCTAGTGGGATCATGTACCTCCTGTGTCAGGTGGAGGTCCTGTACACAGGTTAGAAACCTGTGTGGGCGGTGGGACTTTGCTGTCTGCGTCTCCCAATCTGTGGATGCAAGCCAGCATTTTGGTTGCTTTACTAGCCGCAGCATCGCACTGCAGGCTCATGTTCACTGCTCAGTAGCTCATTACTACTGTGCAGTAGCTTTGCATCACACTTCATGCCATGCAATGCTACTGCACAATAGTAACGAGCTACTGAGCAGTCAGTGTCTTGTGTAGACGCAGCCACAGAATACAATTTTGAACCTAAAATCTAGACTACTTCCTAGGGAATTTGTGGTTAGAGACTTGATACACACACCACTTGGTGAACAGAAAGGTAATGGTGGTATGTGTTGGATAAATTGAAGTTCAGAGCTAGTGTTACAAATGAAACTTTACATCTTTACTCTCAAGCATGTATTCAAAGCCTGGTTTCAGGCAAGACCAGACTCTAAAGCTCTATCTGGTGCTCATACAGCAGGCACTTAAGCAGGACCCCAGGAAGACTGAGAAAGTGGGAAAGTAAAAGGAAAAACAGTAAGCTTATTGATTAATATTTCCAGTTTCCATCATTACAATCCAAAGATTCTGTGTTTATTTTGTATATTGTCAAGCCTATAGCAGGAAAACTCCAGTAAAACCAAAGAAATGCAAAAGAACCTTCTTTCTAAAATGTATAAGAACTAGGAAGGAGATGGGAAGGTAACTGAAATAACTGTGTGGGTCTCATTTAATGAAGGAAGAACTCGACTGGACTAAAATTAACCAATATATGAACCAAAATGTGGCTTCATTCAAAGTTTAAACAACATGCTTAACCCTTCTGAGACTCACCCATAATTAGTTGCACTCCTCTTTTTAACCTGCCAATACTGGAAAAGCATTGCATGATTTCGAATAATCAATAATCTTTTCAGTGGTTGCACAGTTCAGCATTGCAGTACATTGACCAAGCTAAGTAAGGGAAGTGATCTAACACCTACCCACACTTTGCTGAACTCAACTATTAAGCTTTAAGAAAGACTACGCAAGCACAAAGTACTGAGAGCTGTACTATACCTCAGCCATCATCTGAAGGTTTTCATAAAGCCAGTCAATTCTATTTTGGGACCTCCAAATATTATCTGCAATGAAGTGAGGATCTGGGTCAGGTGCACTAGACAATGGAGTTTTAGGGATACCCAAGTAGCCAGATGGCATCTTAGCAATCCTCTCATTTTGGGTACTTGGGACCTGAATTTTTGCCACCTGTTAAAGCAAAATTCAACATAATTAGATTTGTAACATTACATTCAAAATGCTCTGCACAGTAATTTGTAAATACACCCCTAACTATAAGAAGGTAAAGCTTTTCATGTAACATTTTCCTGGGGATAAAAAACACAGAATCAGGGAAATTTAATGAAAACCTATGGGAAAACCCTCCCCCCCCCCCCCAACTTTCTACTGGAAGAGTCCCAGTTAGATATATAATTAAAAGGCAAAATTATAAGTGTGACATATCGACATACCGCAGATGGAGCTTCCTTTGCTACAGCATTGGCCTGCTCTTTCAGACGCCTCATCTCTAAGCCATAGGCTGTGATCTCTTTCTCCAGCCGCATATGGCGGTACAGCAAAGCTTCTGCACTGAACTCATCCTTCCCATAATCCTTGCTGTCCAGGAGTGGCTGTCGTTCCCGTAGCCATGACTCTGCTTCATCAATATCCGCAAAGAACTGAATGGGACACAGGTGAGGGTAATATTTAATTCCATTACCATAAGAGATTCACAGCTTCAAATCCCTCCCATTTGGCAAAGGATCAGTGGGCAGAAACTATATCAACTATATAAACATAACATTAATTATAATGCATGTTGTGGTTATGTAAGCAGTGTGGCAGAATGCCACCTCTGTCTCTCCCCAAAAACTCTGCTATGAGACAATTTGGTTAACATGATCACTGCAAAGGGCAGACATCCCATGGGTTTTTTAGGTAATCCTGAGTTGTAATCTGAGCTGGACACATTCCTGAGGGAGGGGGGAAACCTGCTTCCTCTGCCTACGTGACTGGCATCATATACCTGGGTGAGGGGCTTAGGCTCCCTATTGTTCTAAGCAATGCCAGTCTACCCAGCAACCAGTGATGCATTTCAAATTGGTTGGCTGGCAGGCAACAGGTGCTGGCTTCCATTGGACTAGGTAAAGGTAGTCATAAGGTCTATATAAATTAAGGACTACCGAGGAGGAGGTGCAGTAGCCATGATGAGAATTCAGAGAGAGAGAAGCTGGACCATCTGAAACTTGCTCTCTCTCTTGAAACTCATAATCAATGAACTGCTTGCCTCCAGAGGGAATCTCCACCTGCCTCTGGATGATGCTCGTGAGTAAGCTGCCTGAGATCTAACTAGATATATAGCTTTCAGTAACTCAGATGCATGATCAAAGGCTACCCAGCCACCCAGTTTGCTCTATGGGATTTCTCTGATATTGTTCTACCCTGTACCCTATTCCAAAACTACTCCTTTTAACTAGTAAAGTTCTCCTTTGTCTCCATGGGAGACTTATTGGGAGTGGGTCTAGATTACTCTGGAAATATTTTACAGTTTCAACAACAAGGATATTTTCCCACAAAGGTTAATAATTATTCCCCTTTGAGGCTACAGAGTAAAGTTGCATCTAATAAGAGCAACCTTCATAGATTGTACCCAATTTCTCCCATAGATTGCAGTCTGATTATATTTGTAAAAGAAATTGTGTTATAGAACAAATTTATTTTAACAAAAAAGGGAGGTAAGCAGTTTGTAAGTGGGTGATAAAAATCAAAATAGGATTAAACCTGTTAGAACCACGGAATAATTCAGTGTTTGTTAAACAATACAAAAAAAAGTGTTTAGGAAAGAAATGTTTACATTTATGCTCAAATGTGACAAAGAATGGAACGTTCAGGAAAAGTACAATTAAAATGACTGTAGTAGTTGAAAGAGCATATTGTCATTGGTAAATGCTGATTTTATAATTGCTCTGTGCATGCATTTGAGTGTATTCACATCTTTAATTGAGAGAGAGAGAGAGAGAGAGAGATCAAAATCCCAGCTTCACAAACTTTCCATACGCTAGGAAACTTCTGCTCAGGATCTCAGCTTTGTGGCCTGAGACTATTTGTTACTTCTGTTAGAGATTTCTAGAGAGAAATATTAGTTAGACATCTACTCATGCTTAGTACCTAGTTGCTACCTCTGTCTTTGAAAATCTCCTCACATGTGGTTCAGCTTAGGCCTTTTACTTCTTATGTGTTGTCTATCTAGTGTGCTACCTGAGCTACAGACTCACTCTGAAGATGCAGCCATTCAGGGAAGCTAACAATGTGAACAACCCCAATAGAACAATGCCAGGCAAAGTAAGTTCTCCAGTGCTGACTCAGATATATAAACACAGCAGGCAAAACCCTAAGGTACCATTAAATCTCTCTTGGAGATTTAATCCCATCTGTAAAACAGAAACATTCGTGTTTCATCAGTATAAATCACTAGATGGGAACAGATTACCTGCCAATCAGAAAGCAAACAACTCCCCCAAATTCACTTAAGAGAAAGATATTCCTAATTAACCATTATCAGCATCTTTCATGGCCCAATGGTATGAATACTAGGTTAGCTATTTTGTATGTGAGGAAATGTCATAGGTTTTGGTCTGGGATTGATCCTCCTGTTTTTCTACAGACGAATGTCAGACAGTCACCCTCATTCACAGAGCTGATGATGAGATAGAAGCAATTATTTCAGCTATTTTCATTTAGCATTTCTGAGAAAATGGTCAGCGTATGTACTGCCTTCTATGGACTGGCTCTCAAAAGAGATGAGTCTGATGATCTCAAATACCAGGGGCCTGGGTTTTCAAAGTTTCTAGGCTGACTACCGCAAAACAGCTGCCAACCATGGAGTCTCTATCACATAATTATGAAAAGGGCTAAGGAAGGCAAAGCATAGATTTTAGGCCTTAGAGAACATTTTACAGCAGTTACAGACAAACAGAAATCAGCAGTTTTGATACATAGCTGGTCATAGGTCATGTGATCTGACAGTTACCTTCTTCACTTGAGCAAAAATCACTGTTTCCAGTTCCTTGATGCACATCTTACAAAACCTCCTGGGTAGCAGCTCAAGCAGAAATGGAACAAATCTATCTTCTCCCTCTAATCAAATGCAAGAACTGTAGAATTTACCTGTTTGATGAGAGCAGCTGCTTGCAAACGGATTTTGCGGTTTGCCACCTCATCCTGGAACTGTTGCCACAGGTTTTGGAGGCTGTCTGTCTGCTTCTGAATAGCTGTCTGTCGTGAAGGGTTCCTTTGACTTAGCTCCCAGCCTTTCCTCATTACATTGGAACAAATCACTTTGTGGGAGTTGCATTCAGTTTCTAGAGCCTGTTGAATGGAGTGATAGCATAGAGAATGGTGCTAACATACAAACACAAGGGACTTGTCTCAGCTGAGAGTTTTGACTTGGTCCAACTGACAGTATCTCGGTCAACTATTATTGAAGTAACATTTGTAAGAATTTTGTTTTCACAATGCTCCTTCATTCACAACCAGCAACTTTTCCTGTGAGCTCTTACTTCCCCACCCCACTTCCTTTAAGTCTTTCAGCATTATTTTACTGATAGCCAGGAAGTTACAACCATTTCTGTTCCAGCAGGAGCATAGTTGACCTGATCTCCTCTGGGGGTGAGGCTTATCATTAACTACCTAGGCCATTTTACATCTTTTAGTACTCACTTTCTCCCTCTCTCAGACATCTCTCCCCCACCCTTGGAGATACACAACTCTCTCTGGAGATCTTGTGCTTGTGGCTGTGCTATCATGCTTTTACTCTTGATAATCTAGTTTAAAAATCAGCGCTCATGCAAGAAATTCCTATTTAAATGATCTCACCGTCTTCTTATGTCTTCAGATCTGTTTGTCACAGTGCTTTCTATTTAGCAACCAGATGGATGTTCGCAAGGAGTAAACTTTTGTCCCCAACCAAATCCAAGACCACAAGAGACTTGATAGCAGATTCTACATGCTATGCTAGATACTCCCATTCTATTTTACTGTATCATTCTTATCTTATTCCTCTTCACTTCCTTTTTTCCTAGGGGTGACTGGTGCCTCCTGAGTCTGGGGGGGACGACACAATTTGTGGGCAGGCCAAAAGCCCCATATTTACTCCTATACTTCTGTGCTATGGCTTAGTGCCCACCAACAGGCTGCCAAGCCCGTGTGGCAAAAAAACTGCCCCATCATGAGCAGTGCTGAGTCAGGGACCAATCTCAGGGGGGGCATGTGCCCCCTCTACCACTTGCCTGTGTTTTATCCACTCATCCATCTACTCTATTTGGGGGAGGATGAATGGATAAGAAGCACCTCTTTCTCTCATCCATCCAAGTGGGCTAATGAGTAACACATGGTTCTTCACTGTGCTAATTCACAAATCCACAATCCCAATTTAAATCCTGGGCTGCCCCACAAACAGGGAAGGATCCCTTTGCTGCAGGTTTTTTCTGCTTCCACAAGCTGGCCTGAGCCCTTGAAACAAGAGAAATGTTACTGAATTCTTTAATGAATGCATTTACTACAAAATTAAAGGAAAAGAACAAGATATATTATGAGAAAAACTAGATTTAATATCAACAACAGACACCAATAACAAAGTAGATACCTTATGCTTTTGAATGGAGGCTGTGATCTGACTCGGATCTCGTCCTAATGCAGCTGTTCTCACTAGCTGGCATTTCTCAGAGATCCACAACTCTTCTTCCTTGCAGTCATGAAAAAATTCAAAAAGCTTCAAAGCCTCCTCCAGCTGAGATTGTCTAATACAGAAAACAAGCAGTCAATACCAGAATACTAGGTAGCATATGGAAATGGCGAACGAGGTAATCAAATGCCTTTAACACAGTTTCTGTGGCCCTCCTAATGACTGTGGCACAATGACAAAGTGTTAAGGCATTTTACTATGGATTGAGAGGGGTTTGTTCAAGCCTTGAATTGAATATAGACTGAAGACTGCCTTTGGTAACTCAGTTGTGAGTAGGTGCCTGGTCATCAAAGGCACAAAGGTGCCAGTCTGTGATGCTAGCCACTAGAATGCCTTAACTGTGGTACCTGATGAGTCACTTAGGTTTGGTATGGACCTTGGATTCTAACTCCGGGACATGGTTTAGTCTATTAGTGGAGCAACATGAGACAGCCAAAACTAAATTCCTCTTTAGCCTAAGGAATCGGCCGTAGTTTGATTGATTGTAAGGCTAGAAGGGACCTCAGAAGATCATTGGGTCCAGCCCTCTGCACCAGGCAGGAAAGGCAACTGGGGTCAGGTGACCCCAGCAAGGTGACCATCCAGTCTCCTCTTGAAGATTTCAAAGGTAGGTGATTACACTACATCTGGAGGGAGTTTATTCCACAGTCTGGACGTCCTGACTGTGAAGAAGTTTTTCCTAATGTTGAGCCTGAAACAGTCTTCCAAGAGTTTGTGGCAAGTACTCCTGGTTTTCCCCAAGGGTGCCCTGATGAACAGTTGTTCACCGAGCCCTTGATGTTCTCCTCTGATGTAGCGGTAAGCTGCTACACCAGGTTCCCTCTCAGCTTTCTCTTTTTTCAGGCTGAAGAGTCCCAGGTCCCTCAGCCTATCCTTGTATGGCTTGCCGTGTGAGTCTCTAATCATACTGGTGGCCCTTCTCTGGACTCTCTCAAGCTTTACCATGTCCTTGTTAAAGTGTGGCACCCAGAACTGGATGCAGTACTCCAGCTGTGGTCTTACCAATTCTGAGTAGAACAGAAGAATTACTTCCTTGGTTTTGCTAGAGATGCATCAATTTGATGCATGCCAGAATAATATTTGCCCTGATGGCAACAGTGTCACACTGCTGACTCATTTTCATACTGTGGTCAATTATTACCCTGAGGTCCCTTTCATTCATGGTGCTGGTCAGTTTGGCACCACCAAGCCTGTAGGTGTGTAGGGGATTGTTCATCCCCAGGTGGAGCACTTCACATTTCTTGATGTTGAACTTCATCTGGTTTTGATCCGCCCAACTTGCAAACCTGTCTAGGTCCGCCTGTATCTGTAGCCTTCCTTCAAGCATGACCATGCTTTCCCATAACTTGGTGTTGTCTGTGAACTTGGCCAGTGAGCTCTTTATCCCCACATCCAAAACATTGATAAAGATGTAGAAAAACACTGGACCGAGCACCAACCCCTGAGGAACACCACTGGCCACTTCTCACCAGGACGACACAGATCCATTCATTAGAACTGTCTGGGTCCTACCCCCCAGCCAGCTTCCTACTCACAATCCTCCAATTTTTCTCATGAGAATATTGTGGGATACCAGATCAAAGGCTTTTTGGAAGTCAAGGTATACAATGTCAACCTCCTCTCTCTTATCCAGGTGGCAAGTTACCTGATTGTAAAAGGAGATGAGGTTGGTAAAACAAGACCTGCCAACAACAAAGCCATGCTGGCTGTCATTTGGAATCCTACCTTCTGCAAGTCTATTGCACACCGACTCCTTAATGAATTTTTCTATATCAAGCTCAAGTCACATATCATAGAGAAGTAGGACTGAAAGGGACCTTTAGAGGTCATCTAGTCCAACCCCCTGCCTGAGGAAGGATCATCGTTATCCAAACTATCCTATGAAAACCAGAATCTAACCTCTACATAAGACTAACAGCAACCCTGACACAACACACACCTAACAGCCTAACCTGCCACAAGTGAAGCAGAGAAACCACAGTAGTCTGCTTCTATGTCCTGCTTCTATGAAATACTGTCAATATATGCTCAAGAGATCTTGGATAGAAGGCCACTCCCCTCACTAAAGAGGAAGGCAACAACCTCTGCAATCTGCACCAATCTGACCATGAGGTAAAATTCCTTCCTGACCCGAAATATGGGGACCATTCTGACCTTGAGTGGAGGGACAAGACCATCTAGCCAGCAACCTCCAGAGGGCTTTGGTCTCAGCAAGAGCCCAACACACCCTGGTCAAAGGCCCCAGCCATAGCTATAGCTAACACCCAATGCCTCTGAGTACATCTAGCAGAAAGGGTGGGTTGAGGCAACCTGCAGTTTGGAATGTATATTGAGACTGAAGTCCTTTCCTAGACTACAAAAAAGGCAGTCTCTTAGAGTCAGCACCAAACATTGCTGAGATACTTGGATTGGTTCTGCTGTCCTTTTATAAGTGGACAAATAAATTCTGGTGCTCTTGTTCCCTCAGTTATAAAAGGGTGACCACCATCCTAAACAGAAAGACTGGAGCCATAAGGATAGCTGTACCGAGATTTGCTGACAGCCACAAGGGCTTGATACTGCTGACCAAGCATCATAATTTTGGCATGAAGCACATCTGACTTGACTGCTTTTGCTTTGGCTTTAGTGACCACTGCTGTACTTTCTGCGATGAATTTCACTCTGTCACCATAGGAAGAGATCTGAGAGTCAATCAAGCTGTGCCTCTGAAGCAAATCTACTACCTCCAGTAGCTGCTTCCCACAGTCTTGGGAACTCACAAGTGCCTGCAAAAAAAACCAAGAGTTACCAGGATTAATTTTCAACCCATTTTTTTCTGTGGGCAAAACCAGTGAAAGATCTGAAGAACTGATCTAAAGACTGCAAAAATCAATGGAAGGATTCCCTTTAGCTCTGACAGGAGTATTCAACTTCAGGGAGAAAAAAGCTGGTGCATGATTTGAACTATGCAGAAATACTAACTGGTTGACTGGAAGGAGATACCTTATAAACCATCTCCAAATTCAAGACATTGCCCATCATCAATTGTTTTTATGTGTTGCAATGGAAATAATATTATTTTTCAAACAAACATAAGTTCTTGTTCCCTCAGTCACTCATTGTCACATCCATATTAACAGCATTTGTCATGTACACTGAGCAGAATTGTCCTATATAGTTAATTGTACTGTGCTTAATTCAGTTTTTGATTAGCAAAAAATCTATTACATCCGTCTTTCTGAGGTACACTATGAGTCAATGATTCTGTACTATTTCTCTGTTTTCTTAGCTGAAAAAAATGCTGGAATTCAATGAGATTCAGATTTTATAGTTTTTATAAAACTGACCCGCTGCACCTTGCATTTAATATTCATTGAATAAAACAGTGGAGAGCAGTGGTGAAGGTTCTGCCTCAGTGGAAAAAACCTAGAATCCAGGGCCATATACCCTCCGGCATGTTTTCTTTCTCCTGGCTCCAAATATCTCTCTTTCTCGACTGCCTAGAGGGTCACTTTCAATAGGAAGGTTGGAGAGGGCTCTTGAAAATGCTTAACCTGTGGCCTGGTGGTTAGAGCACTGTGCTGGGAAGCAGGAGATGCAGGTTCAATGCCCTTTAGGTGAGGAGTACCTAGAACTTGGATCTCCCACTTCCTAAGTGCCTTAACCACTAAACTATTGGCTTAAAACATGGGAGTAGTGTCCTACATCTGACACTTGCTAGTAATGGGTTTTTCCTTGGTTACAATTTCAGGACTTGCCTGGCCGTATACATGTAACTTGGTGAGTGCATGACATGATATACCTGCCCAGCCAGAACACAACCCAATTGGGAATGCATGTGGATGCTTGCATATTCAGACTGAGCCCAGAATAAAATCCCAAACTGCATAAATACAAAAATGTCACTTACATGGCTGGGTAACTGGCCCTTAAATGCATAAAGAAAAATAGGATTTAGTATATACTGCACTTCTCCCCACATTTTATCCTTAGTTTCTGGTTAGACAAAGACTGATTAATTGTGTCAAAAGTATGAATGAGTGGTGCCTCCCAAGACTGGTGGGGGGAGGGCACCATTTGTAGGCGGTTTCGGTGGTGGCGAGAGGTGAACAGGGACGTCCCACAGAAGGTGGTGGCAATGTCGAGGGCAGCAGGGGGTGGGGGGGTGAGCAGCAGGCAGCGAGCAGGGACTACCCACAGATGCTGGTGGCGGTATCAGTGGCAGGCGGGGAGTGAGCAGCAAGCGGAGACTGTTCACAGACACTGTCATCTGCATCGGCAGCAAGGTAGGGGGCAAGTGGCGACCAACGATTGTCCACAGAAGCCACCAGTTACTTATCTTGGGGCGGTGGGGGGGGAGGGGAGGTACGTGCCCCCCTATTCCTCCCTACGTGTTGCCTATGGTCAAAAGTACACATCCCAAAAGTAGGCATGTAATATTTTGATCCAATACCCACATTTAGGTGTCTAAATAAAAGGGGCATGTGTTTTTTATAAAATGCTAAGCACCTGCATTTCCCATAAACACCGCATATAAACACTTCAAACCATAGTTGTCACTGGAATATTCTCATCTCTGGCAGTTACTTATACTGGTAGTGGTCCAAATTGTATGACCAGCTCACATACTGAAGGAGGGAGGGCGATACCTGCAGTCCTTTAAGTTCCTCTGTAATTGTATCTGCTTCCCTCAGAAGTCCCAGAATTTCTTGCATTGCTCCCAGAGCATCTCTTTTCCTCTGCAGTTGCTCCAGAAGATCCTGCCATTGTTGTGAAATGTCCGCTTGCCTATAAAGACAAGAAGAAAAAGGATCAATTCATCACAAAGATCGGATATTTTAGACAACCTAGGAATAAATTTGTTGAGGCATAGAGTTTGTGGTTTTAGAGAAGTTTAGTTTTTACTCAGTTCCAGCCAGCAGCATGACTTACTTCCTCATGATTTGGTTCTTGCCATGGTAATTCTCCTGCTCGATGACAGCTGCCATTGTAGCCAAAGCTATGAAGCGTTGCTTCCTAGGCTGCACATCAGTGACAATGGCTTCCAGTTTCTTTGTAGCAGCCTCCATTTTGTCCGCACTGTCTGGCCAGAAGTCCTGCTTCCCAATCACCATTCTCATTTCTTTCAAATAGGACTCACGCAGGACAGCCTTCTTCCTGAACATCTGGGCCAGTTGTTCCACTCTCTGGAGCCTCAGAATCTCCTGCTGCAATGCTTTCCCCCGACTGTTCTCTGCCTTCTCCAGGATATTCCACTGTTTTTCCACATCTTGCAGCATCTTGCCATCAGGGGGGAGATATAACTGTTGATTGTTGGCTCTCTGTTTGGTTCTCATGTTGAAGAAGAGGGCTTCAATCATGCCCTTCTCTTGGTATTTGGGGGGCTTCTCCACTGTGCGGAAGGTCTTGAATCTGGCCATGAGGAGCTGCATTTCTGGTAGAGAGTTGGGGAAGTGTCGGTCATCCAGCTCTATCACCTTCTGTCTAATCCATTTCAAGAGCTCGGAGGTCATCTGCTCATACTGAGACTTCAAACCATCTATTTCCTTTAGAAAGAACACAATCTACAACAGAAATATAAAAAGTCCAGGTATATAATAAGAAGCAGGATGAATCAGAGTATGAAAAACTGTGTGGCATACTTGTAAATTAAGTTTAATCAAGATGCAAATGAGCTGCCATAACCACAGAGAAATTGCCATTTAAACATAGCAGGTTGCTGTGACCTTCACATTGTTATATCAGCATGGAGACAGTTATCATATTTAAGGTTAGGAGTATTCTTTCAAATCCTAGAATGACCATGCCCCCCAAATTGTTCTTAGCAAGCTTTCAGGCACAAATGGGAAGCTTGCAAAGAACAATTTTTCCAACTATTTAGTTGGCCTAATAAAAGACACCACATTTACCCAAAGGACCTTGTCTGCCTATATCCTTAGACCAAAGCAGCTACAACCAACACCTATGAAACAATGAAGCTGGTAATTTTGAACTAATACCAACTTCACTCATTCATTCCACTTGTGACCTGACCTGGACTGGGACCCAGACTGACTGAAGCCAAAGGTGACAATAAACCCATATTGAAACCTAGAATAAGGGTTACAAACCATTTTCTTCCATTTTTAATTATGCTGTTGTAGTTCCTTTCCATTTTGTCTTCCTCATCATAATCCTACAGCTTTGTGAGACCTCTACTCCTGAAATACCCCCCAAACCCTATGACTAAGGTTCTGCTGCTTGGAAGTTCAGACAATGAAGAACACCACCCTGTATCTCTGCCGCTCTTTATGGTAACACAGAGACCATCAGTTGCAGACACTTCAGTCAGTAAGGGATGTGGAAACTAAGTAAAGGCCTCTAAGGACCACATGCTGTGACTGATGATTGACCTTCTAGCAGAATGGGTACTTGGAAAAGAACAATGGTCCCAAAGCTGGAAAAGGAGTAAAACAGCACCAACCTTTAGTGCAGGAAAAGCAGCCTGTGGCATCAGGGCTCCCTTCTGTATATTCCGCCATCGTACCCAGTTCTTGCTGAAGGATCCTAATAAGTGCATGGCTACTGAAGTGGGTGGGGGAAGGGAGATTTACCTCTCTGGATTGGTTTTCTCTTCAGTATGATCACCCAATTAGCCTCTGCTCTCAGGCTGCCTTGACACATTAAGACTTCCCTCCTTAACCCTATTAGTGAATTCAGAGCTGCCTATTTGAGGGGACTAAGGGCACGAAGAGATTATCAGATTCCTCAATTTATTGCTTTCTGTAATAGGGAGGAAGGAAAAGATAGGAAGGCCTATATAGGGGAAAATGGAAAGAGGAGCAGGTAACAAAAGCAGCAGCAGGGAAAGAAAATTGGGTGGAAAGTAGCATATAACTGCAAGGAGGAAAAAAAATTGCAAAAAAACCTCCAATAAGTTCAGAAAATGCAAAGAGGAAAACCCAGAGAAAAAGAAAAAGAAGTTAAGTGGAACAGAAGGTAGAGAAATATTCACCCCTTAAGCTTTTTTCATTAATGTGAAAATGTGTCTTGTCTTAAGCTAAGAGTTCCTATACAGTATACACAGCGCTTTAGAAGTGCCTAGCTTAAATCTGCTGGGCCTGAATGAAATCTACTGTTCTATAACAGATTCCCATTTCCAAATGATACTCCATTTTTAAAATAAGGAACAAGAAGCAGCTCTGTAACTGTGGTCTCTGCAGATTTTAACTTGAGGAGTGCATAATTCAGGGCTCATAGAGAAGAAATAGCTATGTTTTATGACAACCAGAAATATACCTTTAAGCTGAACCTCAGAGCCTTTGATGGGTCCACCCTAAACCTATTACCCAGTCTCTTCATTTAGGCCCAGTTATTGATTAATCAATCTCCAAGTCCTCTTCTCACACCTTTTCAGAGTGCAGTGCTGGTATTGATATCTAGCTCAGGATCTCCTTGTGCTTATCCCAGATTACTTAACCATGCAATCCCTCAGCTTCAAAAGCTTTCTACCTTGTCACAACAAGTGAAACCCTGATTTAAATGTTTGTGCTTCCCATGAGGCAGAAACATTGGTGCCACACCAGTCATCTTTTAAAAAACAGATTTTCCTAAATTCACATGCACAAATGGTAAATATTTTTGTTTACCTCATATTTTTAAAAGAGCCACCACAACATTATGGTTAGTTGGTAAAAAAAATAATAATAAAAATTTATATATATATATATATATATATATATATATATATATATGGTTTTACATAAGGAATTTTACATATTTTTATATTGTATTTTAATGAGGAACAGAATTTCTTTAAAAATTATTTCAAAACTGTATTTGGATTTCATGTGGGGTTTCTGGGTTTTTCCCCTGATCTCTTTCACTTTTCTCCCCCTTTTTCTTGTTTTCATTTTAATCATGGGAGAAAGTGGGAGAGTGCAGGAGGAAGAAACCACTCAAAAAACTAAACTGAAAATAGGCAGACAAGGTTCCCTGGGTGAATTTGATATCTTTTATTAGACCAACCCAAATTAAACTGAAAATATGAACTTTTATTTTGGTTAGATATTTACTGTCAAAATGGACATTTATTAAAAATTAAAACTCAGAGTAAATATTATGGAAATATTTTGTTTAGGAAAGAAGGGAATTTCCCATAAAATGTTTCAAAGAAGAAATGCTTGACCAGCTCTTTTTTGTACCATTGAATTACTGCAGAAATTAAGTGAGCTCTTCACATGGTTTGGTGCTCACTAGACACCTCACTTAAAATACAAATTGTAAACAACTAAAGGAACTAACTTCCATACAGATAGATAGAATCCTTTTAGAAAAGGCCAGGTACCATCGTGGACAAAAATGATGGCTAGAGACAGATGGAAGTACCTGTGAAAGGCCCTGAAGAATCAGGCCTCTGATCTGCTCACTCAAGAGTTTAAATTGTTGTGTGGTTTAGCATGCATTAAAGATGTTTTTTCAATTCTGTTAAATTTGTGCATATCAGGAAAGAGCTCAGTAGAGATAGAGATAAGTGGCAACTCTAAAGATGGCAAGGCACTAACATTAGTGAGCCTCTTTTGGGCAGTCTGGTCCTGTTTCTTCTTGGAAAAGTAGTGGTAGTAGAGTGACACATAAGTCATGATGGATTTCTCATCTGGATTGGGCACTACCACATCCTCAGCATCCAGAAGTTTAGTGATTCCCAGCTCTTTTTGTGCCACATAGAAGGCATTATTCAGATTCTTGATGGGCTGATCACGCCTCAGTGAGCTGTAGTGGATGAGATCAGGCCTGGATAAGAAGAGAATCAAAGGAAAGAAATAAGTGAGAACTGTTAGATTTAGAAATGACAAATAATGTCAAGAAGACACCTTACACTCCTATACGTACATGCTGTATGTAAGCTGGTATTATGCAACATACTGGGTGCATCTACATGAGACATTTACTGCAGTTGTCTAATTAGCTCTGCGGTAAACATCTTGGTATCTATACATGCAGGGCAATTAGGCTGGAGTAAACTAATTACCTTTGCAGCAGAGTAGTACTTGTAAATACTAAAGTACTTGTAAATACAAGTACTACCCTGCTGTGGAGTTTTTTTACTCTGCAGCAGTGCATGTGTACATGCTGACGTGGCTGGCTGGGGCACACAGGTGTTTCAGTGTGGAAGGTGCCTGTTGGCTAGCCCCACACTGGAGCACCCCCGTGCCTCAGCCAGCTCCTTCGGAGCCTGTTGAACCAGGAGGGTGGGGGAGGAACAGGGGAAGGGAGCAGCCCTTGGCTGGAAGGCTGACCCACAATACTCCCTGCCAGACAGGGCTGGTCCGACCCAGCTCAGTATGCTGCAGTTCTAGGTGCATGTTCAAATGCACACCCAGGAGCAATAAACTGTGGAGCAATAAGCTCTGGAGTTTGTTGCTTCACATTAATTGCACATGTAGACCTGCCCACTGACTAGTACATCTGTATGTACCATTATCCTCTTTTGCTACAGGCTGTACAGTAGCAAGCATTAACAGAAATTTTTTGGGAAGCTCTAGAGGTAGCGTGTCGTGCAGCTGGTGCAGAAGAATCCATGTTCCGTGCCTGCTATCTCCGTTAAATTCCAATTGGCCCTGGTGTATATTATAGTGACTACTGTGAAGTCCTACATAGTGTAGCTTGTTCATAAGAGTTCTAGTTTACTATAGGGCAAGCAGTGAACCAGCAGACCTAAGTATCTGTACCGAAGGAGGCTGAGCATAAGCAGGCATATGCATATATCTCAGATCAAAAGACAACATATAGTCTATAAAAGTAGGGATCTGAGGAGAACTCAGGAGGAAAAATCCAGCTAAGGGAAAGGAAACGTTCCCATGAATGAAAATTATCAACACAATATAAATGACACTTCGTTGCATGATGCAAGGCCAGGAATCTATCTGGGATTGTTCTACTTGCTGACCAGTGAAGATCCAAATTTCAACTAATCTCATCTACTTCAGGTTTTCCCCGAGAGATGGTGTAAAAGATGCAAGTGCTGGATATTCTAGATTACTTCTTTCTCCTTTTTTTGTATCATAGCTGAATTGTCCTGCCTTGCTCTTTTTTAATAGCTGTGTCATTAGATCTGTTCGCATGGATGTCCTCAGGCCAATCATAATACACATACTGCAGCATGGAATGTGAAATTTGAAAACTTGCTATGATCAGATTAGGCTGTAGTAGCCATGGAATTATTATACAGGTTGCAACTGAGCAGATTTCTGACCCTGAAGAAGGAGCTTTATCAGACTAAAGCAGAACACAACTGTTTATGCTATTGTGTCTGTCTGCACTAAGAACCTTAAAATAAGCACTTCCCTGCTCCTCATTTCCTCATTGGTTGGTGAAGCAATGCAGGACATTCTGAAATGGGAACTTTGTTGAGAAGTTTAGGGGCTTCCAAGCCTTCTTGCTAGTATTGGCTTCTGATAGGAGAAGAATTATCTCAAATAGGAATCACCTATCTACCTTCTGTGCCTTATCGGTTCCTCCTCCTCTCCCGCAAGTCAGAGAGGGGAAAAGTGATAGCCTGTTGCTTTTAGCTCCAAGTATGTCCCACTTAAGTGCAAGGTTTAAGTTCTAGAGATGATCATATCAAAATCCATTTTCAACAACATTTTAGAAAATGCAGCTGAATACAAGACAAGAAAGTTAAGATAAAAAAAGAAAGCAAATTAAATCTATGTTTCTCAAGTATTTTTCTTCAAGCAAAAGTTTTGAATGGAAGAAACAAAATTATAAGAGAATTATTTGTCCCTAGCAATAATCAGCCAGAACCGTAACCCAAGACAGCTCTCCAGCAAAAAACCAAACACTTGAAAACTCTCAGAGGAAGCCTTGTTCCTGCTGTGGACATGAAATAGCTGTGATAATAATGTGCTCCTACATCTGAGTAATGATCAGCCATGCACTACAATGGAACAAAATTCATTTGTCACCAGACCTATTAGATCATTATTTGATAGTGACAGATATATTGCATTTCAAAAGATTTCATTGTCTGCAAGATTTTAAAAAAGGAACAAGTTTAAATGAAGGCTGCCCCATAGGAAATTCATTTTTGCTTTCAGGTAAAGGAACAATCAAACATCAAAAATCTTCCTTCTTTATTCAGGCAAGGCTTCTATTTAACAAATGGGAGTTTTGAGTGGGTAGGTTCCCAGGATAAGACACAAGTCATTTTCTTAGCTATCACAAAGAACAGAGGTGCACTGGAGTAAAACTTGCCAGAGTAAGAAATCAGCAGCTATTCTTGGAGCCTCCTTTTATCATCTGCTTACCTGTGAACGTGAATGAGGGCATTGAAAGCCAGGCCATCTCTCCAGCTCCTGGAGAAGTCCTGCACATTCACATTGGAGTAACTGGCAGTCTTACGTTGACACCAAATCAGCAAGGCTTCATTGGCAGACAGTTTATCAGCCTTTTCTCCAAACTCCTCCTGTGAAGGCAGCAAGGAAGGAAAATTCAGGATGGGCTACAAATTTCTCCCAGCAGTCTCTCCACAGTTAAGGTTGCAAGTGACTTCCTATTATCTATTTGAGTTTTGTCTTCCAATATATCTAACAGACCTCCTTTATATCCTTACAAGAAAGTTAAAATGCTGGAAACCTTAGATGGTAAGTTGGGTATTATTTTCAAATATAAAAAAAATCATTAGAGTCTATTAAAAGACTTACTTTAAGCATAGGAAAATGTTTTCAATACTGAATTTTCTTTTGGTTTTCAAGGAGGAAAAGGGTGGAGGAGAAAAATGGAGGAAAAGGGTGGAGGAGAAAAAGGGAAGGAAAAGGGGAAAATCAAACAAAAATCTAAAACAGAAATACTTTGTTGTGATCCTCCTGTTTGCTCTGAACCAAAAATCTGTAGGAGGCAAATTCTTGTTAAGCTCAAGTACATGGGGCCTGTGTTTTTAGAGTTAAAGGTATCAGGCCTAGCACATGTCTGACATTGACTATTTTGTCTATCTGCATGCAGTCAGTAATGTCATTAGTGAAACTATCTTCTGTCAATAGAGGTCAGTGGTAAATGCATGCATTAGTTGAATCACTAGTCCTCATGTGAAATATTCTGCTTGTATTGCCTGAGACAATATCACTGCTCCTGTATCTGATACAGCCAACTCCTGAATTTTTAGAGGTAATAGATAGTGATCCATCATCACATGGCTTCACAGTTGGCTGTTGATAGTATTTATATGTCAGTGGTCTTGGATACATTCAACAATTTTGCACATTTAAAAAGAAATAAAGGATCTGGAAGTAAAATACAGGTGCTTAACTGTGACTAGCTAATCATTAGAACTGGTAATGGAAGGCTGTGGTTAAATCTCCATCATCTTCAGTCTTTAAATCCAAATTAGCTTCTTTTTTTTTTTTTTTTTAAAGAAATGCACTCATTCAACTATAAGTTATTAGACTACATGCAGTACTACTAGGTGAGGTTTTATGGCTTGGGGGATCTAAATGATCTTTAAAGTCCCCTTTGGCCTTAAACTCTATGAAATTTATTAAATGTGTATAGGTAGAGAAAAGAACAGAGATGTTATTTTACCTCATCAAGTTTGATGGAAGCGATCTGAAACCGGAGGATAATGATCCAGATCAGTCCCAGGATTAGGATTCGGTCCCCATCTACAATATTTTCAGGCCCAATAAATTTTACTTGCACCTGCTAATAGACAATAGACAAGAAACTCCCATCAGCCTGAAACCATTTCTTTGCAGCTCCCTGAGAGAGGCTCTTCTAAAACAAAATATATGGAGAGATTTTTTCCTTGACTGTTATTCAAATATTAAGAATTGTATCATGTAAATTCTATCCCGCTAACAAGTGTGAGTCTTCTTCTAGCTTTCACTCTCTTCTATGCATCAGAAATCAGAACTACTTTGTCAGAGCATCAGGGCACATATCTACACAGGGCCTGGGATTACTGATTACTAGGATTCTGTTGTATCCCTTGCTACTTTACATTTAGTTTGTAAAGAACAAAATACACAACAAAAATTATTTGGGTGGTGCCCCTTTACCTGAGAACAGGGCAGAATATTTGTATGAGGAAGTGCCAGGATAGAGTGTTTCTAGCAGGTAGATAAATGAAGAATTAAACTGGTGAAAGTACAGTAACTGTCACAGAACTATTCTTCTGCCCTTTGAGGAATGGACATTCAATGTGAAACAGTTAATAGGAAACCAAATAAAGACTGCAAGTCATGAAGTCATGGGAAGTGAAAAAGAGATGAAGTTGATGAAAAAATCATAATGGACTGGTAAAGAGCAAAAAGACTGAAAAATACTTCCGCCTATAAAATACAAGCAAGGACATGGGTATATCTGCAGGGAAGGGGTGTGAATAGTTTGAACTGTTGCCCCAAACTTTTAGATCAAGTATAAAAATAAAATGATTTCATTTTCCCAAAGTGCAAAATACCCTTTTTAAAGGTAATAGTTAATGCTGGTGAGTTTGAGGAAAAGGGAAGTCACATTGTTATTGCTTCAGTGGGCATGTCTACACATGAACAAATAAACTCCGGGGCTTATTGCTCCAGAGTTTTTTGCTCCTGGTGCATCATTTGAACATGTGCCTGGGAGAAAAAACTCCAGAGTATATTGCTCTAGAGTTTATTCATGCACAGCACATGGAGCCCGGCTGGAGCAGTCTGGGCTTGCAAGGGACCCAGGAGGTCAGCCTACCAGACCAGGGCTGCTCTGAGTGGGCTCCATGTGCTGCACAGGGGCTGGCGGAGGCATGAGAGTGCTTCAGTGCGGGGCTAGCTGGCAGGGAGCCCCCATGCTGAAGAACCCTGTTCCCCAGTCAGCCCCTCCACAGCATGTGGAGCCCCATCAGACCAGCCAGAGGGTGGAGCAGGGTCAGATCCAAACTGGGGGGGGAGAGGGGGAATGGGGTCAGACATGAAAGGGGTGGGGAGCGGGTTTGGACCCGAAGCTTGGGGGGTGGGGTTCGATGTGGGACTCCGTCCCCGCAGGCCTCCCTTCCCCCATCATTCTTGATGGGCAATTTGCTGGTTATATGAATAAAAATAAAATAGAAGTGTAAAGAATAAAGCACCCTTCTCCCTAGCCTTCCAATATCTTTCTGACTCCTTTCCTCAACTCTTTCCCTCTTTCTTGGCAAGCCTTTATACCCTTATTTCTTTCTCTCTTCCACATCAAATTTTCTTGTTACTCCTCATGTCCCTTTTCCTTTTCCTTGTCTTGCTCTACCACTCAACTAATATTATAATTCAGCAGTACTTCATCTGTTGGCCCAGCAGGGCCAATGAGTGGGCTTGGGCCAGTCTGTGGGTTGCATGACCCTATGCCCTAAAATTGTGCCTGTATCCAGACTGCACTGCCTCACTTAGCCCAATGTACGAGGATTAGGGCCCTGGGAGCCTTTGCCACCTATGCGCAGCTTCATGTGCTGAGGTCGGGGCTCCAGGACCCTGTGTTGCCTCTGGCCAGCCCTGTGCACCAGGAATTGGGGCTCCAGGATCCTGTGCTGCCTCTGCCTGGCCCAACATGCAGGGGGCTTCTGGGTTCCCCACATGGATAGAACCCCACACTGTCCTGCACACTTATTTAGTACATGGGGCATAGCCTGTGAGGCACCTTATGAACTCATGGAGAGCCCCATGGACCACAGGACAAAGTGTGGGTGGCCAGATCTTGTCCACGGACTGGGACTTGAGCACAACTAGTCACAATTTTTCAAAAAAACTCATTTCCATCAGAATATGTAACTGTGGATACTGAAATTCTCTGCAGGGAAATTATTGATTTCAAATAAATATTTCAGCTGTCTGAAAGCTTAATTTTGAACCCACATGCTGCAGAAGAGCTGGCTGAGGCAGTAATATTAGTAATCAAAGGTTGCGCCTGCCCTGCACGCCTTGTCCGGCAGTGCCACCTGGCGGGTGAGGGGAGCGGCGCGGACGGAGCTGGAGGAGGGGCTGGGCTGGGCAGCCGGGAGCAGCAATGTCCTTCTGTGCCTTCTTCAGCACTACAGGGGCCACTTCGAGCCAGGTGAGTAGGGTGTGTTGCCTGAAGGGACCCTGCTTCCCATAGGGGCTCGGGGCCTGCAGGGTGCCCCTATGGTGGCCCCGCTGCCTATGGGTGCCCCTGTCCCCTATAGAGACCCTGCTGCCCCTAGGGTGCCCCAGCTTCCCCTGTAGCAGAAAGCCCCTTTTCCTCTTGCCTGCAGTTGCTCTCCCCTCCTTGGATATGTTTTTCCTCTTCTACCTTTTCTTCCTTCCTCTTTCTTTCACTTTAAGATAAGGAATTGTGTTTTGAAATTTGTATGTGTGTATTTTGTATCTCCCCTTGTATTTTGGTATTTTTATCTATTTGTGTGCCATGGCATTACTTTTGTAGCTTATATTTTATACTCCTCACCTTTCAACATTCAACTAAATGTGTTTAGTTTCATAAGTAAGTTATACATTGTAACAATGTTAACAAGGGCAGGAATCAAACTGCCCTTCCCTGTATCAGGCTGGCCCCTGAAAGAGCGAGTGAATCAATGATTGAATGTGTAACATGGTAGCAGGCAGCAATTAACACCTAAGAAAACTGCAGATCAACCAACGGAAGAACTCAATAGAAGACAATGTAACAACCGGGAAATCTCTAAATGTCACTGATGAAGGGCTAGAAGCCCTGGCCTGAGTTAATCAATGCCGGGGACCAACTTTTGGGCTGAATATCTCCAAATCGACTGCTCCCAGAGCCCTATTCAAAATTCACCAACGGACTTCCAAACCTGCACGTACATGCAGACGACCCCTGGGGCTGACAGATGCCATCCAGTAGCCACCAAGGGGGGGAAGTCCCACAAGGGTCAACGACCCCCGGATTGGGCAAACCTGAAAACTGGGGAGTCACCAAAGTCTGCCAAGGACAGATAAAAGGCAGTGAAAAGTGACCCTCAGTGGCGCCCTCTTGATCTCCAACTCAACCAGACCTGTCCAGCCAGAAGGACCAGCTGGCGACCCCCTTCTGAAGGATAACACCACGCTGAAAGAAGCCTCAACTGGCCATCAACGGCAGACTCCAGCGCCTGTGGGATAGGTATACCTGACTCTTGTAGCTTGCTACTGTGTGTGTGTGTGTGTGTGTGTGTGTGTGTGTGTATGGAAGGACCAACCCCAAGGTTTATGATTTAACTCATTACAGTGTTTCAATCTGCCTAATAAACCAGAATTTTAAGGATCCCAAGTTGGACATTTGTAGCCAACATCCCTGCAGGGGCCCTCACTGCCTAGAGGGTGTCCATGCTCCCTTATAGGGGGCCCCTGTGCTCCCATGGGAACCACACTGTCTATAGGGTGCCCCTGCCCCTATAGGATCCATTACATGAGGATTCTAGTTTATTAGGCTTAGCATAGTCCAGATCCAGGCTTAGCGAAAGGGGGAGGTGGGATCAAAGTGGCACGCTCACAGATCAAAGTGGCACGCTCATGGACCGAAGCAGCGTGCTCACAGATCACTACACCTTAGAAGGAACATTGGCATCAATACAGACCAAGGACCAGCTGGCTAAGCAGCAGCTCTGCAGAAAAGGACCTGGGGGTCATAGTGGACAAGAAGCTGAATATGAGGCAAGTGTGCCCTTGTTGCCAAGAAGGCTAACATCATGCTAGGATGCATTAGTAGGAGCATTGCCAGTAGATTGAGGGAAGTGATTATTCCCCTCTATTCAGCACTGCTGAGTCTGCATCTGGAGTACTGTGTCCAGTTTTGGGCCCTCCACTACAGAAAGGGTATCAACAAATTGGAGAGAGTTCAGCAGAGGACAACAAAAGTGGCCAGGGGGGCCGGGGCACATGACTTTTGAGGAGAGCCTGAGGGAACTGGCTTTTTTAGTCTGGAGAAGAGAAGGTTATAAAGGGATTTAACTGCAGCATTCAGCTAACTGAAGGGTGGTTGCAAAGAGGATGGAGCTAGACTGTTCTCAGTGATGGCAGATGATAGAACAAGGAGCAATGGTCTCAAGTTGCAGCCAGGGAAGTTTAGGTTAGATATTAGGAAAAACTCTCTCACTAGGAGGGCCGTGAAGCACTGCAACAGGCCACCCAGAGAGATGATAGAATCTCCATCCTTGGAAGTTTTTAAGATCTGGCTAGACAAAGCCCTGGCTGGGATGATATAGTTCGAGATGGTCCTGCTTTGAGAAGGTGGTTGGACTAGGTGACCTCCTGAGGTCCATTCCAACCCTAATTTTCTATGATTCTATGGTACTATGAATCATTTCCATTAAGTTTTGACTTAAAATATTGTTTGGGTTCATTGAGACCAAAAGTTAGTTTCTGTTTCTGATTTGTGGACTTTCAGAATTCCCCTTGCCACCTATGTGCTTCTTGTCCTCTCTCCCTTTCATTCTGCCACAAAAAAGGGAGAAAGTTTTTAAAGTTTTTTTTTCCCTTCTTTTCAAGCACATTTTATCCTAGCTTTACTATTATTGAACTCTTAGTCAGATTATAAAAGTGAAAGAAATTTAAACATAAGATGTTAAAGACTCTTAATCCAAAATGATGACAAAGCAACCATCATGAATAATCAACCTCACTTCATTTTTCAGATAACACCAGTACAAAAAAACTCCCATGTTTAAAGGACAACTCATTTTATATTATAGGAGGGAGAACATCATGAACCTAGTTTTGTAGTTAGCCTGTAATCTATTCAGATGACTACCTGCTATATCTATATCTACTCACCTTAGATTTGAGGTATGTAATAGCTTTGCTATTGTTCTCCAGAAAATGTACCCTCATCCTTCCCCGGGTAGGTCTGGGCAATGATTCTCTAGAAAGTAGCTCCAATAGTTTCAGCAGGTAAATGCCATCTTTCATCTCTATATAGATGTCTTTTATTTCAATAGCCACCTGCAAAGACAGACCCCCAAAATACTGACACTGGTTATATATGGCTATTTCACTTGCTCAGTACTGTTCTTTTGATTTTTAACACTGAATAAACAACACCTTGATGCACTGTGGAATCAAACGTTTCTGGGGTAGATGTGGATTAAAACTCGGTGACATTTTTTGATGAATAATGAATTCACATGAAAAAATTAAGTTTCAAATACCTCAAAACCCAAAAACCACATTCCATTTCCTTTCAAATGGAATATTTTGTATCAACCAAAATGAATATTTCAGTTTTCCATTTTGAATTTCAGTTTGATCCAAACCACTTATTTTCCATTTTTTCTGTGTGACCCAAAAAACCAAAAAGACAAACGTACAAAAATACAGTTATTTGCACAGCTCCATCCCAAGTATGAATGATGCTCCTTAAAATTAACACAGAAGACGGCTTCATTGCTGATATAAGACAGGCAAAGGAAATCAAAGTTTAGTTCACACAGCCACTGGAACTGTTGATCCCTTTTACCCAACTCTTGTGGTTAGGGTAAAAGGGGACCCACGGTTAGGGTAAAAGGGGACCCACAGTGCAGGAAGTCCAGTTTTAGCTCCTTTCTCCTTGCCTGAGGTGACTTGAACCTACAGCTCCTAGTTGAGTGCCTTATATCATCAAGCTGTAGTACCCTCTTTGGTAAGGAGTGAATGCTGGCTGTCAGTCCCTCCTGTTGAACCTTTATCACTTTATACAGATACTTAAACATCCAGTGGAACAGGGACAGGAACCCAGGTATCCTTCCAGAATGGTAACCAAACTATCTGGCTAAAGAGTCCTTTCTTTTTCTCTGTCTCAATGTCTATGCAAGTAGGACACAGGTCTGACAGGAATCATTGAGAGAGACCTATTTCTGAACACCTATAGCCTGGTGATCAGGGTACATCCTGAGAGGAGGAAGACTTTGCCAGATGCAGACCAGAAATATGAACTCATAAGATTATAAGAATTTTTATGACTGTATTTGCTAATCAAATCTATCTGTATTTAATGGCTTGTTTCTACAAAGTTAACTTCTATTCCTATCTAACCCTGCATAATTTTGAAAGGGTAACATCTTAAGCATTTTTATGACAACAGGTTAATATTGTAAACATAGGATTATTGCTGCTGTAGAATCAAGGAAGGGCCAGGTTGTGAAGGAAAAATCTTCATTAAATGAGGAAGGGCAGCAGTAAAAGGAACACTGGAAAATATAAAAAAAACTGTAAACAGGAGATTGAAAGATACAGCAGCCTTTTACATCATATATTCTGGCTGAGATCTAATTTAGGGGTACAATGTTTCCAACCTTAATACAGAGCCACAGCCAGAGTTGCACATTATAACTTGCTTATCACTATCATGTACCAACGTTAAAACCCACCTAGGGGTTGATCATCAGGTGCCAAGGGTGTCAAACTCATCCAGCCCACATTGCAGGGCCAATCCCTGGGCCAGATGAATGGCATGGGGCTGGTCCATGGGCCAAACTGGGCCCGCAGACTGGCCCTGCTTTCCAGATCTAGTGTGTGGGGCCAGCCTGGCATGGACATATGCAGCACAGGTCCTGAACTAGCCCCACGGGGGCACCATATGCAGTGGGTCCTGGGCTGACCAGAGCAGGGGCCACGTGCAGGGTGCATCACAGACCAGCCCTGCATGGGTGCCATGTGCAGAGCATATCCTGGAGGGGCTCCATGTGCCATGTGCAATGCATGGCCTCCCCAGCCCCATGCATTGTGTACAGCACTTGTGGCCAATTCAAAGCATACCATGTGGCATGTAGGCCCACTCCAAGATTGACAGGCAGCACCGTGGTCCAGTGGATAAGGCTCCATGGACCAGATGAGACTCATAGGCTGTGTCTTTGACACCCGGATAAAAGCAGTGAGTTATCCTAACAGTACAGCATGACATGGCAGGTAGTGTGATCTAATGCTGGCTTGCTTTAGGAGTTTCTTTTGGCCTCATGCCTTTAACCATCCAGGTGTGCCATTCATAGGCAATACTATGCCTGCAAGAGGAACGTAATGTAATTCTGAAACACTTATTTCTTACGAATGTATTTTTAGGATGAAGAAATAGCTTTTCTGAGTTAGGAGTAGTAAAGATATACATGACAAAAGTAGGACCAAATAGCATACAGATTTAAAGATCAATTCCTGCCCTGTGATCTGTAAATTCAGCAGACCCTCTTGCAGCAAAACAAGAACTGAAATTCTAGGAACAGCTCAGGACAATTTAAGTGTGCATGTTGTGAAGACCAGGTGGCTGAAAGCTTGTTTTCACCCCCAAGCATTCAAAACTTTTTTTTTTAATTTAGTTTTCCATATTTTCTCTCTCAAGTTTTTCTTTAGCTGTTGAACTATCATGTCATCTTAAATAGATCTAAAATACTAGCTATTGCATCTGACTGTTGACAAAAGGTAAAAACCACTTGTGTTTTGTGCCAGTTTTAATCAGGAAGACAAAATCCTTTTTTCCAGTATTTTCTAATGAGCCTGTGGCTTGCACCATCACATTGTAATAAACACATTGAATATATATATATATATATATATATATATATATAATTGCATTATTTCATGCAGACTTGAATAAAGCTACCAAGCAAGGGTTGTTACTTATGCTGACTCCATCATAGTCTGAGAAGCAGAAGCTGGCTCATTTTGCAGAATCCTGTTTTTATCCTACTTCTCCTACTCCTGTCCATTCAGGGTGTTAGTAATGTACTTAGGCATGCAGCATGCAGTAGGGATTGCCCCCCAGCCTGGCAGCAGCTGGTGAGTGGGGGCTTTTTTTTTTTAAAGAGCTGGACAGTTGGGGCTGGAGGCTTGTGACAGAGGCCGCTATGCAGTGGGGGGCAGTGAGGATCACCCCCCCCCCCCCCAGGGCCTGGCAGCAGCTGGTGAGTGCCGGGCTATTTTTGTTTAAGGAGCCAGGAGACTGGGCATGGGAGAGCAGGTGGGGGTTGGGGCCTGTTTGATTTGGAGATTCAGACAATTCGGTGGTGGCTGAATCTCTAAATCAGATTCGGCTGAATTGATTTGGGACAGTGATTCACTGAATTGAATCACTGCCCCCCCCGAATCAGCCAAATCCGAAGCAAATACTAACTGCTTCACACAGGCCTATCAAGTATGGTTTCCTAATGGTCTGTCCAAGCCCTGGTAAGTCTATAATATATTCATAAGGATGGGATTCAGTGCACATTTAGAAAATGTTCAGATGATCTGAGGCTAAGTTGAATTATGGACACTTTGATACACAAGATAAAGACCTGGACGTTATAGTGGACCACAAGCTACATATAAGTCAATAGTATGCAATTGTTCTGGGGGAAAAAGACAAGAGCATACTGGGGTGTATTAACAGTTATAGTAATGAACTCCGTGCCAGTAAGTAGGGCGGGAGGAGGAGGAGGGGACCATGCAGGGACCCCTGCCAGGCCCCCTCCTCCCCTCTACTTACCGGCATGGAGTTCGGGTCCAGTTCCCTGCGGCGGTAAGTGAGGACTGCCCGAATCTCCAAAGCTCTCTGAATCTTTTCTGAATTGATTTGGAGAGCTTCAAATCGATTCAGACCTTTTATTGGTCTCCTGATTTGATTTGGATTCAGAGATTTGCCTGCCAAATCGGGCCGAATCTCCTCCGAATTGAATCAACACCCAAAGCTTTGCACAGCCCTAGTACTTTATCCCTCCTTCCAGTAAAAATTAAGCCACTGAGGATCATCACTCTTTAAGCAAAATTATCCAAGCAGTTAGGTGTCCATTTTACAATACTTTCATCCAGATTGTATTTACTCAGCCCACTAAGGCGAATGTCATGGGAACAGTGCCAAAAGTCTTGCTAAAGTCAAGATATAGCATATCTGCTGATCTCCCATTCACAAAGCTTGTGACCTTGTTATAAAAGGAAATCAGGCTAGTCGGCAATGACTTGTTCTTGACAAATCCATGTTGGCTGTTCCTGATAGACTTATCACAAACTGATAGAGCTAGAGGTGCACCAATATATTGGTCCATATTATATCAGGATCGATAAAAGAAAAATTGACATTGGCAATCAGCTTTTTTTGGCCAATGTGACTGACAATGTCATCGATACATGCCATGTGCATGAGCACAGCCGCAGCAAGCACATGGCCAGGAATGGAGCCTGGCATCTTGAAGAGCAGTTTCTGGCCAGTAAGTCTGTGGGGAGGGGGGGGAGGAGCATGGGGGAGGGAAGGGGCATGGGGTGGCAGATCGAGGCCCTCACAGTGAGGGAAGGACTAGGACTGGGGCAGGGGCAAGTGATGCCCAGCCTGAGCAGGGTGAGGTGCAGAAAGAAGCTGTGGGAGGCTTGTCCAAGGGGTGTGGGGGAGTGGGGAGGGGGGAAGTTCCCTATTGCTTCCCAGGGGAGGCATGGGGGACATGTGCTTCCCAGACTTGTGTGCAGGGTAAGGGCAGGCTGCTCACTGTGGGCTTGGGGCCAGGGGCTGCGCCAGCCTCTTTTTGGCAGGGGGCTGTGCTGGGGTTGCACTCGGGTTGGGGCGCTGAGAGTGGGACCAAGGGGGGCTATGGCAAATTTTGGAATGGCTGCAGCCCATCCCATAGCCTCCCCTCCTAGCACTACCACTGCCCACCCCAAGGACCCGCAAGAACATACTTTGAAAATTGGTCACCTCAAAGTGGGGAGTGAGCCACTGCAGCGTATGCATGTCCAGTATTGGATGATCAGTTTATGCCAAAAAACTAGACCCAGTTCTAAATGACAGCTGTCATGAAATAACAGGATGTCTAAGGATGCATCTACATGTTGCTATATGGCGTGCTATGGTGATGTAGCGGTCACATGTGTCTATGTGTGTTGTTGTAGCAGCGCGCTCCCCAGGTATAGCGCACTGTTATGGTGACATAGCAGTGAAATTTACCTGTGCACCATGCGCATGGTGCAGTACCCA
The DNA here is from genome assembly GCF_030867095.1 of Alligator mississippiensis. Classification (NCBI taxonomy): domain Eukaryota; kingdom Metazoa; phylum Chordata; order Crocodylia; family Alligatoridae; genus Alligator; species Alligator mississippiensis. The sequence goes on along the minus strand of NC_081825.1, from coordinate 238,518,379 downwards.
CCCATCCTGTGCTGTGGAAGCACTAAAGCATGGCACCATAGCAACATCACCATACAACAATGTGTAGACACGCCCTAAAGCTACCACTAAAGGATAGCCTGTACTTACTTGCTGCCATTGCACCATCTGATATCAGAAGAAAGGTAGCAAGCCAAAAAGAAAGATCAAGGCAGATGAAAGACCCCAGGCATGCACTCTGTGGTCACATAGAGGTAACTAAATAGCTTGAAGTGCAAAAGAGTTTTGTGACCAGCGTTGCACTGTTAGACATGATGGCTGACAGGGCACAACTGAGGTTATGAAAGAAAAGATTACGTTCAATCATATTCTCTGAAATGTACCTGAAACCCCAGGAGGACCTTCCCAGAGGGGCTGATCTAGACTGGCCAACATGATAATGCTTGAATCGCCTGTGTATGCAAACTAGAAGATCAAAAACAAACTTAATGAAATGGGGATACTCTAATGACACGAGTATATGTGAGTGTGGTGAAGTGCAGACTATGGAGCGCCTGCTTGTTTGCCAACTCCTAGATGAGACCTGTATGAATGAGGACCTCACTGCAGCAACAAAAAGAGCCATCACTTGTGCACAACTCTGGAAAAAACATCAAGTTTATGACAAGGACACGAGAAAAAGAGCTGAAAGGGACCTTACAAGGTCTTCTATTCCAGCTCCCTGCTCAAAGCTAGAATTAAATTGGCCTTGATTTGATTTAATTTACCTCAAGGTGTGAACACAGTTATGAGCTTTCTTGAATGTTCTTGCACAGACTGCTGTGCAAGTCATTGTAAACCACCATTAATGAGACTAGATTGTACAGAAGATTGTCATGGGGAATGTGGTTCTTCACTGGAGCACCTCACTCAGTAGTAACTGGATAGGCTGTCCCTCTGAGACAGTAATCAAATTAGAGAGACTAAAACACAAAGACTGAGGATTAATCAAGACAGAGAATCTTGATTTGGAGCAGAATCAGGGATTCATAACTTGAAGAAAATCAGTGTAGTGAGAAATGCTTGGCTGTAGCTCTGTCTTTGGCAACAGTAAGTATCTCTTGCTTATATTATACAATTAACGTCAGTAAATATAGAATGGTTAAACAGAAGATGAAGTAGATGAAATGGAGAAGGAGAAACGGAGAATTTCAAAGGAGGAGAAGCTACTTACTTTGCCGTTGTAGTAGATAGTGTTCATCCACTTGGTGAAGGTTTTCTTCTGCGTGGACATACGCTGCTCTTGCAGCTCCTTGATGTGGTCTTCTGCATCCATGGTGACCTGAGACTAAAGGAAACCCAATTGTTGTTCATGTGTACAGATGGTGCTTGCTAGAGATCTGCTTTATTTTGTATCTAGATGTAAGAGGCTGCATATAGAAGCAACAATAACTTGATTTGACTGCTTGAACGGATGAACAAATAAACCTCTTTAAAGTCTGTACATTGGGGGGTTTACCACTCATGAATGTATGTCTGTTAATTCATTCAGATTATTTGGTCTATCTGCATCTATACCTCAGTAAGTGAAGCTAAACTATAATGACTTGCCCCTGAGTGAAACAAATGGTTAACTATTGTGGTTTACCTTCTACTTATTCCAGAAAAGAGTAGATAGGCAGTATTGTACATTAAATTGAACAACAGAACCCAACTCCCCCTCCCCCCACCCCGCTTCTCCAATCAGACTTGTTTTCTCTGTTTATACCCTGAGCCAGGGAAGTTCAGCCATTAGGAACAGATCTCAAAACTTTCATTCAGTCGCTCTTCCTCTTGCTTTCATGTTTTAACCTTGATCTCTTCTTTATTGAATGCAGCTCTTCTTTCACTGTGAAAACTACACAGACACATACAAAACTCAGAATTTACATCAATCTGCCTGATTACTGATTGAGTAATCTTAGATCTGACAGACCACTCTTCCTTACTTTCACTCTTTTTCTAGACAGTCCTCTGACTTCCAGATACACCAGGGTCCAAAAGCCAGAAGTAACACTATAGAATATCCTGAAAACAGACGGCTGAGAACTAGATCTCAGCTTCAGTCTCTCCAAGCTGTGGGATCTGCAGACCCAGGTCCTGATGCATTGCTTAAAACCAATGACAATATTCTGGTTCACTTAATTTACAGCTCTCTCCTTCCACCACTGGCATAACTTGTAGCAAGAAAGGCAGGACAGGGCACTGGTTTGCAAGTGTCCATCCCATTAAAATTCAGACTTTTAATTCACACAAGGGTCCATGGCATAAAATTAGATCTCAGATAGCTATAAAGAATTATGAGGAAAAAATTATCCAGTTTCAGAATTTATGGTGCCATTAAACTGGATTTTGGATGAGCCAACAATTTCTATCAGAACCATCAAACCTAAAGCATTATTTTATAACAACAATGTGCCACTCACACTAAGAGGAGATGAGTTTTAGAAAAAAAAATTCTGCAGTTGGAAGCATTTAGGGACCAGAAATTCTGTTTCTTAGGCGTCTTTCTTTATTTCCTTTGGAATTTGTACAGAAATAAATTAGGATTAATTACCTGGAAGAACAGAGAATCTTGGTGTTGTACCAACAGGTGAGGAAGGTAGAGGCAGGCAGCTGCCTTTAGCCAACTGCAAAGAAAGAAGGGATGGGAAAAATATCAGACTGCAAAAACTACAGGGGAAGTAGACTAAAGGTTTTGCCTTGGATTTGTTTCCTGCTGTACAGGCTACAAAGGAAATAGCCCATAGAGTTATAAACCCCAAAACCATCTGGCAAATGGAAAATTGCAGCTCACATGGTATAGGATGGTAGTGCCAGGCTGAGATGCAAGTAGCAGTACAAAATGGGAAGTGGTTTATATGCTACTAAATCTAATAAATAAATAAATAACAAACAAGCACACAACTTTACAGAGCCCTGTTATTTCTGTGGTGTTAGAGTGATGCTGTAGTTGTGATGGTCCAGGAATTATGTGAGAGGTGAAGATTTCTTAGGGTGATGATATCTTTTATTGGATCAACTGCATAGTTGGGAAAGAGTTAGACAAGCTTTTGAATGCAAGACGTTCATCATCAGGTCTGAGGAGTGAAAGTTAGCACCTCATTGTAAAAGCCAGCACAGATACTACTCTAAGAAACCCCTACCTGTGTTATTTTAGGTCATCTTTCATATGCTCTAACACTGTCCTGTTTCTATACAATGCTGGATTTTCAAAATTGAAAATAAAAGTATGGGGAAGGGGCTGAAATTTTCCCCAACGCTGTTTGATGCTAGTTGGCATTTTGTAAGTTTTGCCAATTTACCAAAAAAAAAGGTTTTTTTGATCAATTTAGCAACTGAACCTCTTGTTTACTTGACAAATAACCAAAGAAATGTCTTTCGTTAACTGAGTGCTCTCAGAGAGACTGGCTTTTCTCTCACTCCTTTGACTGTCCTTTCCTTCCCCTGGTCAGTTTGTTATCCTGAGAGCTGATGACCATCACAAATGTTAAGATCATAATAGTTATCCCAGACAATTTTGTGTGGGAGGATAGAGAGACCTGGGTATGCAGGCATTTGTAAGATAACATTTGCCCAGCTACCAGTCCCAGAAATGAATGGGAACTAGCTTCCCACTGCAAGTCTTCATCCTTGTATAATGTTAGATATTCCCTTTGCAAATCTTTATTCCTTGCCTTCCCTAGTAATGTATTCTATAGAATTACCTACCTTGGTATGAAACACTTCAACTTTTTTCTCTTTTTATATTTTTTATACAGTTAATACATTAGTTAAGTATTCCCTTTCATAATTTCATTTTTTTTCTGATGGCACCTCTGAAATCTGTTTTGTTTTAAGGGTCAAGTTCTGATCACCTAGTAACTTAAAAAGATTTCTGGTAGATGCAAATGAAGCTGTTTGCCTGATAATTATTTTCTCACTCTCTGCCCAGTCTCAAACAATTGTTCACACATAATAAAGTTAGAACAGTAAAAGGAATCTGTTGTCTTCCAAAGCTGATTACATCCAACTGAAGCTTTGTGGCAAACACTTCTTCCTACATTACAGCAATGTTTCACATCAGGACAGATAATAGGCCATTCATTTACATTTGCACAGCAGAAGGATGTTGCTAACAACAGAACTTGACTGCAGCGATGCATTTCATTTACTCCAGTAAGAGAAGGAAATACTAGATATTGATACTTACCCAGTTTGGTAGAAATTTCCATTTGAAATCCCAAAGTCAGTCGTTCCAGAAAATAACCTACAACTCCAAGTTTGCTCCTGTTCTCACATTCAGTTCCTCCTCTGCATTCAACATGACCTTTGAATGCAGTAATAGAGGCAAGGTATTTATAATCTACATATAAACCTTTCACCTGATTGTGGAGGAAATAACCTGCTAGAATTCAAGAGGCAAAGTTTACTGCAAACCATGTTGACCTGACTGTTATGCTTATAACAGATATATAAAGATCAATTACATAGCTGCTATAACGTAAGAGAGTTTTCCTCAGATAACAGTGGAGACAGCACAGATGTTCTGCTAGAAAAATCACAGCCCTCCATAATCACATTGCTGGCACTGATTGAGAATAGGATATTCAGTTGAACCAGTTTTCTGTGAAATCTCAGCTGGAAAATGAAGTTTGAAACTGATAGTGCAGAGTATGCAAAGGCTGAAGTTATCGACAAGTAATTTAAATAGGGTGAATCAAATGTGAAGGCAAGGTCATACGTATTGAAATTAGCAAGGCGCTGTTGTGAAAAAGTTCACTGTAGTGAGGAAAGTGGTATTGGCAAGGTCTTTTTTGGGAAGAAGCTCACATTATTCAATTTCAGTTAACAGGAATAAAGGAACTAATATTAAAGCTTGCAGAAATGGTGACCTTGACAGAACTACATAGTCATAAAGCTGATAGATGACTGGCATAGATGTGAACAGGGTTGGAGGTGGATTCACACAGTTGGAAAATTAGTACGCATTGGCAGTCACTACTTGCAGGCTGGGACTTGACAGCTACCTGACTGTGGATTGCTGGACCTTCTATTTCTAATATCAAGCAGAAAATAGACATATTATAATTAGACTTTTATGCTGGTATTTTTTTCTCTAGGTGCTTGATTTAGAATTTAATGTAATTTCCTTTTAGTGGCTACTCCCTCCATTGCCACAAGTTCAGGAAACATGCAATATAGGACACTCACATATGACCTTCTAAGTCCATATGTCCTAGGAGTTAATCATTAACTAATATGTGAAATGAAACTTCTGCTTTTACGGTAACACTATGGGCAGAAGATGACCTTGTTGCATAATCTCTGTAGATTCTAAATGTCTCACTTCATACTCTCTACATGCCTGAGATATGATGATGGAAAACAAGCCTTATAAAAATATGCAAGAGTCATAAAGCCATATAATCATTTATTTATACTCACACATTGTAAGAAGAGTAAAAATACATGAGCAAATCAAATTTTAGAATAATATCTGGAAAAAGGGCAGCTCACAGTGATTCACAGAAGTATTTATTTGAATTAATGAAATGAGTCTTACCATCAATGTCAAAAATGCATTTACTATTAAGATTAATGAGTCTGTTCACTCATACACAGGTGACTTTTAAAAATGTAATTTCTATTGGTGGGATCCATCCTTTCCTTGTTTTGTTGAAGAGAAATAGAGTCTTGTCTTTAACCTTGCGGTAGAATCAGACCTTCTTGGCATATTTTGCTCTCACTCTACTGGGAATCTGCAATAGTTCCAGCAAAGGCAGGGCCTCCTTTTTTCTCCTATAGTGGGTAGGAGTCCTCGCTGGCTTGTTTAGTTGATCTACTGCACAGTATACCTGGGCCTTCATGATTAATGAGATGCAACTCCAGTAGCCTCTTCTGACCAGCTGTCCAGAGGTACCATTGTTTTATGCATGTGAAAACTCTACCTATTGATTTGGCAAACCTCACTTGTGATTACTTGGAACTGAAAAAGATTAAAGGAAAAAATATTTCTCCTTCCTCAATATGTTTGCGAGAGCTGAGTGGAAAACCCCCCTCACTATTTCCATTCCTAGGGGTGGCTGAATTCAGATGATGGGGCTCCTTGTGGACTAGATCCAGCCTGGGGCAAAGGGTAGCTCTAGTCTGAGGTACATGGCAGTTGTGGCATGGGGCATGCAGTGACAGCTCCAACTGCAGTACAAGGTGTCTCCAGCTCTGGCCCAGGACACAAACAGCAGGAGCTCCAGCTCCAGTGACTTTTGTTCTGGCATGGGGCAGGTCACAGCAGCAGTAGTAGAGGAGGTAGGGCAAGTGTGTGGTGGCCAAATGCTTGCTGAATCAGCCCTTTCTTACTCTCCTGCCACCAAGGGCAGCAGGACAGGCTTCTCCCTCCCCTTCCCCATACCCCCAAGCCCACCAATAAAGCAGCTCCATGGGCCAGATTTGGCTCATGAGCTGGTTGCTTAACATCCCAGTTACAGGAGAGTCTTTAGCAACATGCGAAGACATTAAGAAAAAGATGAGTCTTGCCTCCCCCAGCTATGCTGCCAAATTCTTCCTTCTCACTTAGGTTGCAAGCACTGAAAGATGAAGGCTAAATTCTATATCAAGTCAGTCATCCCACATTAAGCTCTGACCTTCTTCTCTTTTTACCTTTTCCTGAAGGTAAAACTAGGCAATGATGTGTAACTACTGCTCAAAGCTTCTTTATGCAATATTTTTTCATCTTTGATTTCTGCCTTTTCTGACAGGGCTTGATAACATACAAATCAAACAGAGCACCAGTAAGCATTTTTACTTATGACAGCGATCAAAAGAAAAAGTCTTCATTCTGGAATTCTCATAAAATATAATCTGAGAAAAAGCAACATATATTATGGAGGGCAGGGTGAACCCAGTAATTAAGACAAATTGTGCTAATTTCCCATAGGACTAACTCAGTGGCATTTTCTAAAGAAGGGGACATGGAATCATTAAAGGATGTTTGTCCTATGACTTTTCCTGGTGACCGAGAAAAGCAGCATGGAGACCAGAAGCTGCTATGGTAACAGCCTTTCATTTGGAGGAGTCTTTCATTTCATGGGGGATGAGGGAGATAGGTGACAAACCAGGCGCTGGAATTATTTGGAAATGAAGATAGAATTATTAAAGCGCTTCTATGTGAAACCTTTACAAAACAGGCAAGTTAATAAAAAAGCAGGAAGTTGCAGTGCTACAACCCATTGGAGGCAACATCAGAATCAGGCCAAATTTATCCAGGTAATCAGGTAAGTTTTCTGCTTTCACTCAACTCAAGGCAGCATGCACTGTTAAACACCTTTCAAAATAGTCCTTATAGTTAAGGCATCTTTAGGATGATCTAAAATTATATTAACAAGTATCATCTACATGTTCAGGCTTAGTAATTATAGCCTCTGGGTTGTAAATATTTTAGAAAAAAAACAGCAACCAAAAACCCCCAAACATTACACCTCATACTTTCCATATCCAGCTGATAAAAAAAAATAAAATAAAAAAATCAATGTCCTTCTGGTTCTGTATCTCAGGTGACCAATACAACTAATAAAGCGCCCCCCCCCTCCCAAAATGGAGCATCTTTTGCTTTACTTGTTTATATAAAGATGAATTGTTTTAATGAGGAGATGAGTCTCTTCTAGGCCTGAAGCCAAAAAAGGCTAAGGGCTTGGGCATGCCAATTATACATCTGTAATTGACCTTTGCAATGGTGTAAATAAGGAGTGGCCAGATAAAATAAAACCCTGTACTGGAGCAACTCCACTCAATCCATTGTGGAATTAAACTCTGAAAGCTTTAGGGATAAAATTACACCAGAAAAGAACCGTGATTCTGCAGATTATGTATGTAAATATGTGTGATGTAAATTCTAAAGATAACTCTGATGTTACAGATTGAAATTTCTGGAGTAGCTTCATATAAACCAAAGCAAACAAACAAACAAAAAAACCAAACCATAACTCTTGTCAGTTAAATCAATAATACAAATCAGCAAGGCATTCTTTTTTTGTTACTACTGGTGGGGACTTTTCCTGGTTTTGTTTTAAACTGACAATGAATACATGCATCCCTAACAAGTTTACCAAAAAGAAAAAAAAAAAACGAACAGAAAAAAGGGAACAGGTAGTTTACCATTAGTTTATTAATCAGCAAATTTTATCACAATTACCTGAATACGATTACAAAGCATGTTAAAAATGTTACAGTATGGAATTTATTGTACATATAATCAAAGTGCAATTCTAATAGCCTTATGTCCTTGTTTGCTCATTCAGACAAACTGAAATGGTAAGAAATGGTAATTACTACAATAAGAAATAGTTATTAAATATTTTCTTAAATATGAAAAACAAATGCCTTTGGAGTGACGTTAAAATAATTAAGTCATACAATGACTAGTCAGTGTGACAGGAAAAAAAAAAGAAGAAAAAAGCAAAGTGGCACATTGTTACCCCAAATAAATCTAAGACCCAAACTCTGATTGAATTATAATAATACAAAAATCTACCAGACAGTTAAAACAGGACATGCAAAAAAGTGTGTTATAGGTGAATTTTACTGTTGAAAGTGAAAAATAATATTATTCGCTTGAGACAGCTGTATGAAGAACAGGTTCTGTAAATATATTCATGCCTATCCCCAATGAGGTATATGTTATTTTTGACCTGGACATTAGAACTACAGTACAGGTAAGAAATCATTGCAAACCTAAACACAGGCACAGCTTTATAAGGTTTGTTTCTACTTCCAGCATGGCTAAAACAAAACAAAAAAATAGGCCTCTCTCTTTCTGTTAAAGATGAAAGCAAAAATCCCAGACTTTCATAGGAACAGAATCACAGACTGATATGAATTAATTGTGCTATAGAATAGCCGAACATGAGTGTGGGGGGGTAGCCTATATCTGTGTTTAAGAAAAAGACTAGTAACAGTAGTTCCTGTTCTCATAAAAGTAATGTCTGCTATTTCTAAACGCTCTTGTAGTCCTAATGAACATAAGCCTACAAATACCCGTTATCCCAGACTTAGGTCTTTCCTGAGCAGAGGATAACAACACTATCAGACTGAGTGATGGCAATTGTGATAGGTGTTGCTCCTGAGAATTATTTAGGAAAGCTACCACAATTTACAAGGGCGCTATCAACTAAGCAAATGTGGATTCTGTTGCAATATTAATGCACTGCACCACTTATACTTCACAGTTCAGCTACGAAGCATTTATATTACTTTAAGAAAAGAAAAGAAGTATCAGTGAATCAGCTTCCCCTTCCCCACATACAACTTTGACATCCCTCTTTTGGAACAGACTTCCATAGAAAGTCAATACAAACCGTTTGAACCTTACTGAAACAGCAATCCCCCTCCTCAAAACAAAAGTTCAGCCAAGTCAACATATTCCCATTGAACCTAATTTCCAGGTTTGCCTGGAAAAATTTCATTACAAGTTGAACTAAAGGGGAATGAAAATGCCATGAAGTGGGTGTTTGTACATAGTAAGGAGTGGAAAGAAGGTTGGCGTCATCACCTTTTCATTATCAACAGAAATGGAGAGATACATTAAGTAACAGACAGCAGGTCACTGAGGGGAAAATCCTGCACCACTTTTTGGTGGGAAGGGATGGTGGAACCCGCTATGATTCCAGCATGCCAGACAATCAGGATCTGGAAGCTCACATGGTGGTGATTTAGAAGACCAGGCCCACCATGGATTTCTGTGCATGTGTGTGCAGAAGGGTCAGGAAGGGAAGTGCAAGATTTGAGAATCAGAGCTGCTATCAAGAAGCTCCGATCCCCATCCTGTGCTACATTATGCTGGAGTAAAAAAAATAAAAAATCCTTCCCTCTTCCTCCAACAGATCTCCTTAGGCAAGATTTTCACATAGGACACCAGTGTGCGCATTTGTCATGGATTGCAGATACCATATACATTAACACATTAATAGTAGTTCAACTGCTTCTAAAGCCTATATTTCTATTTAAAATTTCCTATCATAAAAATATACTGATTTTATAAACTGTTTAATAAGTTACAGAGGATCAGTTTCACTATTCATGACAATCATGTACAGACTAAGGCCAAATTCAACCCTAACCTGTGTAAGCTTAAATCCACTGAAGCTACTGCACTTGCACAGAAATGGAGTTTGGCCCTTTATCTATATTTTACAGGAATCAAATAAGTATACTGGGGGAGATAAACTAAGTATAAGGGCAGAATAAAGAAACACACTAAACTTCAGGCGGATTAAAAAAAAGCAGGGTGTCCCTTATTTCCAAGCAGACTTTCAGTTTTGAGAAGGAAAATTCACCCTTCAGCCATTATGTAATCAGCTTGTATTGCATTTACACACAACAAAATCCTGGTAAGGGTCTGTTAGTTCCTTCCCAAAGCATAACTTCACATTTGGGGGGAAAGAGGGGAAGCTATTAATGTAACTTGTAACAGATTCCTTTTGGAACAGCAGAGTCAACACAATCCAGTTTGTATTAGTTTTCCTTATTTTCTTGGATATACCTTCTGCCTTAAAATGAGTATCTGTATCTATATGCTTGCTCACAGCTATTCTAAAGGACAAAATCCTACGGTCTGTACCCACGCAAGACTTCCACTAAACCATGAATACCGCGTGCCCCTGGACGCGGAGGGGGCAGGGTGAGCTCCTGCAGGTGGCGGCGGTGCTGTCAGCGGCAAGGGGGGAGCTCCCGCAGGCAGCCGCAGCACTGTTGGCGCTGGGGGGAGGGGAGGGGAGCGGCGAGAGCTGACCGGCAGTTGACAACCACCCACAGATGCCACCAGCAGTGTCGGCAATCATGGACCACTCGCACACGTTGCCGGTGGTACCAGCAGCAAGAGGTGGGTGGGGGAGGTGGCGAGTGGCGACTGCCCACGGGGTGCACCGCCATGCTCAGGACGGTGCACCCCCTATGCATTGTCAATGCCCTAAACTTCATGTAGGATATAACATGCAACATAACATGATGTTATCAGAAGGCACATTACGGCGGCCCCTGACAAACCAGGGCTGTAACTGGCAGCGCACAGACCTTATGCATCCAATGAGGGTTAGTGTGCAGTCTTCCTGGACTCTGACCCAGCCTCTGCTCCCTGTCCATCCAGCTGCAACAGTAGCTGGGGGCTCAGGACTCCCCCTCCCTCCTCTGGCTTCTGCTTCCTGCCCTGGGGGGTGGGGCACGGCATAACCCCTAGCCTGAGGTACCCACACAACATGGTGAAGTGCAGCAAGGGGGACATGCATGCAGTGTGCAGTCTGGGAAGAGGGGGAGGAGAAGGGCTGTGGCTTGTACTGGTGCAGCCTGTGTGGCATACAATCCAGCTGCATAGAAACTGGACAGGCCTGCTAGAGAATAGCTGGTTAGAGACAAAGACACCTTCAGACTAATATGGTTAACTACCTATCTATATGAGGTTAGCAGTGGTTGTCCATCCCAACCCCCACCTCCCAAAGAACTGAGTCAGGAAGAAGGGAAGAAGTGAATTTCCTCTGCAGTCTAAAAAAAAAAAAAAAAAAAAAAAAAAAAGCGTATACTCCCACTTGCTGTCCTCCCAGATTGGAGAAAACAGAACAGACTTGTTGTGTTACAGCTGAGCAAAATGTGGATAGCAAGCAGTGAGTTGGTCAAAGCATATAATAAGACCAGAACCAAGAGGAAGTACAGAAGAAAAGACTAGAGAAAAACGGACTCTTTCCCTCAAAAAAAGTAAAGAAACACTACTAAGCAAGTGGACTTCTTCAAAACACAGGGTTGGAAGAAGACCCCCAAAGCAGAGGGGAATCTAAAACCAGGGATGGGGCAAAATGTAGCCCAGGGGCCAGATGCAGCCTGCCAGGCCATTCTATCCGGCCCACGAGGTCCCTAGAAAATTTAGAAAATTAGTATTTATCTGCCTGTCATGTGGCCCTCGATGGCTTGCCAAAACTCAGTAAGCAGTCCTCTGCCCAAAATAATTGCCCACCCCTGATCTAAACAGTGGCACAGAGGAATTAAAAGAAGCTGGTTTAACACACACACACAAGCAGCAGGAGAAAACCCAAATCAAAACATTCATAAAAGGTATACAAACACTTGCTTCTGGCTAGACAATGAAGCCACTTCCCCTATAGTAATTAAAAAATTTCCTCAGGAATAACGAGCTTTCTTATACCCAAAGAAAAGATGTACCAGTTGGCCTCTAGTTGAAAGGCAGCTATGGCCTAACTGAAGTAGAAGTGCCTTTCTGTTCATTCTCATAAAACAGCAAGACTGCAGGATCAACAAAAAATAATTTGAGTATTGTTAGATGGATGATGCCAAAATAAATATTCTTAGCTATAATCACAAGTTAAAATTATAAATTATGAATACAAACTAATGAAAAAGTGTGTGAAAATGTTTAAGAAGTTTCATTCAGGCATATTTCAGTTATAAAATATCTTGAGACCCTATGCTGCAGCTATACAATTTTACAGATGTGCTTTAAGATTTGACATACTTCATTCAAAAAGAGATAATGAATTTATTTTAAAATAGCCAAGAAACATGCTCTGAAAGAAATTGCAAGAGAGAGCCCTCTCTCACTTCATTACACTGATGAAGATGCTATGCTGAACAGCTGGTTACTAAAAAACATTTGATGAACAAATTAGATCAGGTCTTTGAATTATATGAAAGTTTCCCAAATCATTTTTTTAAAGTGCATAATGAAATACTTAGAACTATCACACACATAACAATCTCTTTTGTGGCTTTATTGAACACATACACAAGATGTTCCTATAAATATAAACTAGAATCACATAAAAGGGTACATTAAAATTTTTGTTTCTACCTGGTGAGGGGTTTATTATTATTTTTTAATATTCTGTCTTCAGCCATCAGGTTACATACTAGTAGTAATAAAGACAAAAATATATTTAAAAAAATCTCCCTCCTTCATCTAAGGGGGTTCTTCGGATTGCTTTGCCCCAGAAGGTATTGTAAAAATACATTCTGCTGGGATTCAAGAGAAAAAAAATGCTCAATATTACCATTATTTTGATACCCATGCTATTCCATAGTAAAGGTATTAAAAGGCATTTACTGCTGAGGCACAAAGACCTGAGCTGGTTGGCAAATTTGGCATCAGGAAGATTTTGTCCCTCCAAAACTATCCTGAAATTCATGGGGATGAGAAATTGCCTTCCTCTGAAGCACTGAACAGGGATCTGTTAAAATTGATTGTGTGTAACCTGTATGATCAGTTTTCTTCCATTGTACTGCTTGAAGGACACTGAAATGTTGGTGAATTTATGCTCCTTCCAGTTTTTTTCTTTTCAGTTTACTAATAATACTCTAAAGAACCAACAGAGCTTCCACTAAAGGGAGCTGAAAGACAACTTCTGATTTCAGTGGAAGTTTAGCTCCCATAGGAGCTTGTCTTTCAAATGCAATGCTATAATAAAGAATGGAATCTCTTTTCTGCATTTACCAGCTACCTACTGACAATATAAAACTTCGCTGAAGTAAAAGAAATTAAGTGGGGTACCCAGAATTAGGAACAGCCCATCAACTAAAATCTGAAGAGAATTTATCAAGTCAACTTATATGCATTTGGACTATGCTAAAGTTTCATATAACTCACTTTTTCTCAGATCAAAAAGAGGCTTCTGTTTCTGCTAAAACATTTGGACTCCCTGCCCTTCTGAGAGCCAAGCCTACACACCTGAAAACCTGAGGAATTTCATATCACTGATTCCTTTGGAGAATGTAACTTGTATTGTGTAAACCAGCTAAACAGAAAAAGCTCAGAAATCCCATACTCAGTGTGGATCTAACCCTTTTTAACTGATAGACACTAGAGACAGCGTGCTGTATAAACAGCAAAGCAAGACAACTGTTCAGTCTAACAACAGACAGTTATAGCAGATTTTAAACAGCTGTTTTAATATTTTACAGATTTTTAAAAATAATCACTGGTAAATTTTAAAAATATTCACTACATCTTCTCAACTCTTTTTTTTTTTTTTTTAAATAAAAAGTTATTTCCTTGACACGCTTCCCTCCTAAGGATTAACATTAGAATCAGAAACAGGACATGCAGTCAAACTGTTTTTTGTTTTTTTTTTACTGCTTCTGCCTTAGTTATATGGCAGAAATTTGATGATTTTATTTATGACCTTTTCTGCTTTTTTGGGGTGTAGACAGAGTAAGTTATACAGGAACTGACTCTCAAAGAAAGCCTTTTCAGCTCAAGTATGGAAGTATGGAAGCCACTACAAAAGGCACTTGTGATAAACATTTCTATGGTCAGCCAGAGATATTATGCAGGTAACCCTTTTACTATGCTGCTAATTACAGTAACTTGCATGGAATGTGGTTGTGATTTAAGGATGGCCTCTAAAGCTAAATTTTGAGCCTTAGTGGTTCTACACAACTGAAAAAGATTTGGATTGTTTTCATTTGGATAGGCATTTCCCTCAATTAATCAACACCCCTCCCTGTATTTTTCACTCTGACACCTGCAAAGGTTTCCTATGTGATGGTGGCACGAGGTGTGGAGGCAAGTTGTTGGGTAGTTCATACCCATCTAGTTTAATCTTGATGAGATGCTTTGCCAATGCAAACTCCTCATCATCCAACATCCCATCATTATCACAGTCTGAAAGTTTCCAGATTTTCCCCAGGACACTGTTTGGTAATTTGGAAGTCACCATTTCCTTCTTCGCACTAACCCCTGAGATTTTTCCATTGACTGGTGACAGGGTATAGAAGATCTCATCATACGCAGGTTTATCTTTGGCAACAATCCACTCTTGTTCACCAGCTCCTTCCTTGGCACCTTCCCCATACCCATGGTCAAAGGGTCCCGCCATGGTGCCATCAAATGCTCCACCATGCACCATCTCTGTAGGCATATTGTTTTCTTCCTGAGAGATTAGACTCATCAGAGAGGCAATTTTATTTGCCAGCATGTTATCCACCGCTTCAATCAGCTTTGGTTTCAGAGAATGAAATTTGGTGAAGTCACAAACCTCTAGTTGTTCCTGCCAATGAAGAAACACACATACACAAACAAAACATGTCAAAAGTTTCTCGACAAAAACTTTCCTTACCCTACCTTTGTTGTGGTACCTGTTTCAAATGAAGGCCTCCGTCTTTAGAAATCTTATTGAAAGCAGGTCCAACAAAAAAAAGCCTCCAGGGTCTTGCACTCCATGGGGCTCACGTGTCCACAGATGTGACCTGTCCCTACCAGTCCACATCACTACCCCATGCCTGTCCCTACCATAGGTAACCCATCAGGATGTGGAGGCTGGGGCTTTAAGGCACCTCTTACTTGTCTTTCACTGGGGAGGCAACTGGCCTGGTATTTCCTGGAAATTGCCCCACCACGGACAGACCCACCAGACCATCCCTCCCCAGCAGGGTGTAGCTTTTGGTCATGCCCCAGGACCAGGAGCCTCCTGGCATCCCCATAGCTTCTGCCCTTACCTCCAAGGATGTTCCATGAACAGTAGCTCAGCCAAGCAGTGTTTTTTCCAGCTGGTTGTAGCAACTGCTGCCTTAGTCCTGAGGGCCTGGGTTTAAAATGGAGGCCGCTCAGCCCCTCTTAGGAGCCCCTCCTGTTTACTCCATCTTCAGCTATTTACCTAGTTTCCTTAAAATAATATAGTGATTTATACTATTTGCTAGTTAATACTAATATTAATAATGTTTAGAGTTAATTCATGCATCTGCATAGTCTCCTAGCTCCTGAGGGACACCTATTTTAGTGGGACATATTTAAAAATATTTGGACCCCCTCCAGTTGGCTGAACCTACTAAAAAGCTGGATTTTAAAATAGTACTTATCTTACTATAGCAAAATGCTAGTAAACCAATGTTCTTGCTAACAACTGAGGCAACTTAGGCCTGGTTTGCATGACAAAGTGATGCTGGTACACCCACAACAGGTGGGTTGTAAAACACCCCCTTCACCAAGATGGGCATGTCAGCAAAACCCCTGAAGGTAGATGCAGGTATGCCAAGAAATAAGGACATTTGCTAGCTTAGTTTATGTCATTTGTCAAAGTGATGTAGCTACTCCAGCAGAAATATTCCTTCTGTTAGTATGTTGCAATGGGATTTCTCACGTAACAGCAGGTGGCAGCAAATACGCACAATTGAGAGAATTACACCATTCATTTTTTCACAAGTTCTACTGAGAAGTTTATTACAAGCCCACCTCAAAGGTTTTACTTCTTTCTTTACTTGGTCCTTAACTCCACCATCAGTGACCAGTTAACACAGAGGGAGACTATATTTAACGTGTTTTCATCACATAAATCCCTTTTAAAACCTCATCATTAACAACCTCTCCCCTTTTCAGCTCCTGAACTAAGCCTTTTGTTCTTCTCAGCTTACCGCTCATACAACTTGCTGATTTCTAAATTACCTGTATGTACTCAAAATAGAGGCTGGGCCCTTATTATGGATGAAAATATCTGCTCAATGCATGAGTGGTGAATTAATAAAATAAAAAAATTAGAAAATGTAAAGAATGGGAAAGAAAATTATTCTGAAAGGTTCATGCTGCCACAATGGTACTCCAACAGCCTATGACCAACCTAAACAGAAAGCCACCAATTTCTTCCAATTCAGGAAACTCAGTATGTGCTCGCTGCAGTGGGGGTGGAGAGAGATCATGCAGCTGGGAAGGAATTACGCAGGTGCGTGTTGCAGCTGTGGGCGGGAAAGGAAGGAATTGCTTGGGTTTCAATTGAGGGAAGAGAGAAAAATGCCTGTAGTGTGCATGGTAGAGCACTTTTGGTGCCTGCCACTTTAA
The DNA here is from genome assembly GCF_030867095.1 of Alligator mississippiensis. Lineage (NCBI taxonomy): Eukaryota > Metazoa > Chordata > Crocodylia > Alligatoridae > Alligator > Alligator mississippiensis. Next base: position 238,501,599 of record NC_081825.1, on the reverse strand, counting down.
GGGGCAGAGCAGGCAACAGGGCAGCCAGCAGGTGTGAACTACCATAATGAGCCAGTCACGTGACTGCAGGAGAGCCCTGAGATAGGAGGAGGGGGCTGAACAGCCTCCATTTTAAACCCAGGCCCTCAGGACTGAGGCAGCAGTTTCAAAGTTGGTAGGGTCAGAAGGGATCATCAAGTCCGATCCCCTGCCGTGGCAGGAAAGAGTACTGGGGTCAAATGACCCTGGCGAGGTGTTCATCCAGCCTCCTCTTAAAGACCCCCAGGGCAGGAGCCAGCACCACTTCTCTTGGAAGTTGGTTCCAGATCCTGGCCACCCTGACAGTGAAGTAGTGCCTCCTGATGTCTAGCCTGAATCTACTCTCTGCCAGCTTGTGACCATTATTTCTTGTCACTCCTGGGAGTGCTCAGGGGAACAGGGACTCCCCCAATGCCTGCTGGTCCCCTCTGACTAGTTTGTAACCAGCCACTAGATCCCGCCTCAACCTTCTCTTGTGGAGGCTGAACAGGTTCAGGTCCCTTAGCCTCTCCTCGTAGGGCCTGCCTGCTGACCCCTGATCATGCGGGTGGCCCTCTTTTGGACCCTCTCCATGCTGTCCACATCCCTCCTGAAGTGTGGCGCCCAGAACTGGATGCAATACTCCAACTGTGGCCTGACCAGTGCCGCATAGAGGGGGAGGATCACCTCCTTGGACCTGCTCAAGATGCATCTGTGGATGCATGACAAGGCGCGGTTGGCCTTCCTGACCGTGTCCTCACACTGTCGGCCCACATTCATTTTGGCATCAATAATGACTCCAAGATCCTTTTCTGCCTCTGCACTGACGAGAAGGGAGTTCCCCAGCCTGTAGGTGTGCTGCTGGTTACTCCTCCCCAGGTGCAGTACCCTCCACTTGTCAGTGTTGAAACCCATCCTGTTCTTTTCTGCCCATCCCTGTAGCCTGTCCAGATCCAATTGCAGCCTATTCCTTCCTTCTAGCATGCCCACTTCACCTCACATCTTAATGTCATCTGCAAATTTGAACAGGGTGCATTTTACCCCTTTGTCCAAGTCACTGATGAAGTTGTTGAACAGCGCAGGCTCAAGGACCGAGCCCTGTGGAACCCAACTGGCCACATCCCTCCAGGTCGAATAATACCCATCCACCACCACTCTCTGGGTGCGGCCCATGAGTGCTCGTAAAGCCGTACCAGGGGTCCCACAATGACCTCTGCTAATTCCCTCAGCAATCTGAGGTGGAGATCGTCAGGAGCTGCTGATTTAAATACGTCCAGTCCCTCCAGAAGTTCCCCAACTAGGTCCTCACTGGCCCTAGGCCTGGGTGTGCCTCCCATGGGGCCTATGGGGGTCCCATGGGGGGGGGGAAGGCAGGATGACCAGGTCCCTACTCAGAAAAACGGAGGCAAAGAAGTTGTTAAATAAGTTAGCTTTGCTGTCTGGTGCAACGACCAGATTTCCTAGCATGTCCTGCAGAGGCCCCACATTATCTAGTACCTTCTTTTTACTCCCTATGTATTTAAAAAAGGACTTCTTGTTGTCCTTGATCTGGGTAGCTAGTCCCAGTTCCATCTCTGCTTTGGCCTTCCTAACTGCCCCTCTACAGTCCCGCACAACAGAGGTATAGTCCTCTCTGGTGATGGCCCCTCCCTTCTAATGGGTGTACACCTCCTTTTTAGCTTGGAGATGTTTCTGGATGCTTTTGGTGATCCATGGGGGCCTTCGTGCCCTCTTGCCCCCTTTGATCCATGTAGGGATTACTTCCCTTTGGGCTACCACCAGCTGGAAAAAACACTGCCTGGCTGAGCTACTGTTCATGGAACATCCTTGGAGGTAAGGGCAGAAGCTATGGGGATGCCAGGAGGCTCCTGGTCCTGGGGCATGACCAAAAGCTACACCCTGCTGGGGAGGATGGTCTGGTGGGTCTGCCCATGGTGGGGCAGTTCCCGGGAAATACCAGGGCCAATTGCCTCCCCAGTGAAAGACAAGTAAGAGGTGCCTTAAAGCCTCAGCCCCCACATCTTGGTGGGTTACCTGTGGTAGGGACAGGCACAGGGTAGCGATGTGGATTGGTAGGGGTAGGTCACATCTGTAGACACCTGAGCCCCATGGAGTGTAAGACCCTGGAGGCTCCAGAGAAAGGGCAGAGAGAGTGGCCCCAGTGAGGGGGCAGAAACGTGTGGTGGCCAGCACAGAGTAGGGTGATGGCCTGAAGGACTGTGCATAAGCGGTGTAGAGGAGGGTTGCAGGGGCCACCTGAAGGGCTGCACCTGGGGTGTGTTGAGTAGGGCTGCAAAAGTGGCCCGAAGGGCAGCACATGGGCCAACCCCCATGAGGATGTGAACCTAAGAGTGGCCCAGAGAGCATCTAGTGGCAGAGTTCAGCTCAGTGTAAGGCATAAGGCTGATGATCACATAGAGTAGGGTCTGTGTGAGGGCGGCCTGACGGGCTGCATGTGGACTGGCTGGAGTGTGAGTAAGAAAGCCTGAAGGGCTATGTAGAGTAAGGCCCGAGGGGGACCTGAAGGGGCTGTATGGAGTAGGGCAGGTTGAATGGCCCACTGAGGGGCAGTGTGTCTGAGGCCCTGTGAAGGGCAGAGTGTTAGGGTAGCGTGCCAGGAAGAATGTTAGAGGCACAGCAACGAGCAGAGTTCTGCCCGGTCACAGGCCAGAGCTGTTACCATCTTATGATGACATCTGTGAGGCATGGGACAGGGTATAGGAAAGGTCAGAGCCATGTCTTGGCATTGCAGCATAAAATGGGCCGCCTCCCATATTTTACACCAGTTACTTATTCATCAAGTTGTGGCAGGCGAGGCAGGGCAAACTGCCCCTAGACAGGTGAGTGGGCTAACGTTGAGACCTGGCCCCAAGATGGCTCCCTGTCACAGCATGTAGCCCCCAGGAGCTTAGAAGCTGGATAGCCTTGGGCTAAATGAATGGCAAGTCTGATTCCATACAGCAATATATGTTTTTAATCTATAACACAGTATCAGCTAAAGGTACTTTGAGGTAGCAATCCATCATTTTTGTTATATCATTATGACTGTAAGTAATCTTAATTTAGAGCAAGACGCCCTCAGCAATCACGACTGACCTCTGCCAACCTTTTGCCACTGACAGCAGAACCTACCCTCAAGTGAGCTTTATGGAAGATTGTGTCTTTTTTTTTTTTTAACCATTTGCAGGAGGTCACCAATTGATAATTAGAGCACAGCTCTATGTTAGTACTATACCTGCATTTTCTTGACCTCTGGGAAATCCCCTTGTGAGATTTGGTATTCTCGTTGCAGTTCTACATAGATCTCGGGTAGTCTGCTGATCAACTCCTTCTTCTTGTTCTCTTTTCCAAAAACAGATGGCATTTCCTTTTTAAGGTGGCTGATGATATAAGCATGGACCTAGAAGAAATTAATGAGTACTGACATTAGCAACAGAGTCTAGACTATTTTTTCATTAAAAAGAAAAAAAACCCAAAAAACATTAGCTGTGTACAAACACATCTTTAAAATAAAATGCATCAACCATTATTTATTGAACAATTCCATAAAAACAGATCAGTGGTTCTCAACCTCTTTGGACTCAGGGCACCTCTTGTTAGACTCATGGCACGCCTCAGAAAATACTAGTTCTTTGTTTTCACTCAAAAATGAGTGCAGAAAAATAATACAGCAACTTGTGTGTGGCAAAGAACTCAAAGGCCCCAACAGCTCAGAATGGTTTTAATATTATGTATTCCTATTTGAAACCTCTTGGTTTTATCTTGTGAATGATGTCTGCACACCTAACAGTGCTAACATTGCATGGCAGTCTGTGGCACCCTTGAAAAGATCTCATGGTACCCTGGCTGAGAATCAAAATTACTGAGCTGAGAAGTGCTAGCAAATTTTATGCATCTTATATTTCTGAGTTTGAAGAAACATATGTTAGACAACAAATGTTTGCTTTCTCACTCCTGAGAGCTTAATTAAAACTAAATATGCCCTTAAAAATCTTCATAAAAATATGCTTGAGAAATCAGGTGCAATTACAATGAACTCTGGTTGATTTGTTCCTCTAAGGGGAATGCAAATAATAGCAAGTTATCTGGTAGTGCACAATTATCAGGATATAATTAATAATATATATTATTATCACAATAATTGGGAGGTGGAAGAGAGGGCACTACCCAGAAACTGGAACAGTGGTGACTTACTCTAAAGAGAAGCCAGGATAGATTTGCACCTTGAAGACTAACTGAATCAGAGTTCACTGTAATAAAAAGGAAGAACACTGCGCTTGGTCTATCAGTGCCAAAAGTGAGAGTGAATGGGGAATGGAGAGAGTTACTGATCCTTAAACATTGCTTGATGTGGGCAGTCTTTGTGTCTCCTGAGCCCCATTTTTAGTTTTTACTAATATAAGCTCTATCTGCCTTGCTACAAACAGCAATTTGGGAAGAGGAGGGAAAACGTCCTTTAAATAATCTAGGCATGGTAAGTGATAAGGTTATCGGAGTGGACTGAGTGAATAAATAGGAATGTGTGTCACTTGCAAAAGAGAGACTAAGTTGTTTCTATATCTATGCAGCCACTAGATGACTAGAGCACTCATCATACTTTAATAACGACATGCGTCAACTACTCCTGAAAAGGCAAAGGACAAAAGCATGGGCATCCCACCATAAAATGAAAGGCATTTCTTTAGCCCTACACTGTACTGATCTATACACTGCTCACTAAGGATAGAAACAGATGCCCTCTTCAGAATGTGATGAGCTGTGCTGCGATATGTCATGGCACAGCTGATTTGCTTCACTGGCATCTATAGATGTCACTGGGACTTTGGGTTGCCTGCCCTCTGTGTTTATGAGGCCCAATTCTGTGGGAAAGGGGCCCTAGGCGTTGTGTCCTGACTGTGGATGTGCATTTGCAAGTGGAGGAAATTTTCTGAAAGGGTTCCCCCTCAACATTTGAAGAATGGGAGCACTGAGGGAATCCCCATAGGGGTCCCCTGCTCTGCACTTGCACAATGTGCCCAGACCAGGAGTGCAGCAGCATGATAGGTGCACCACAGCCCAGCACTTTTCTCCCTTGACTCACCAGGGGAATGCCCTGCAAGGGCATTCCCCCCGTGCCCTGACATAGGGGAGTATGTCTGCAAGTAGAGGGTTTCCCACCCCCTGATCATGGACCTTGTGTCAGGGTGAAGCACCCCAGGCCCTTTTCCCACTGGATTGGGCCCTTGAAGTTGGGGGAGTTCCTGTCGGGGGGGGGGCGGGCGGGCGCTAGAGAGTCATAGATATCAGCCACAAAAAGGAGACACAAATTATTACTATGTTCATTGCCACCACAAAATTTAAACATGTGGAGCAACAAATGGCTATGACATCTGTTTACTTGCCTTTTGTATAACCATAAATACTTTTACGGTGGCACAAAATCATTGTCTGCTTGCAGCCTTAGATTCTGATGCTGCAAAGACCATGTTCACAAGCTGTAGAATTAGGTAAAACAAACAGTCTTCACAGGGCTGTGGTTGTATGAGATTGTTTTGGCAGCTGTATGCTGATGGGCTCAAACACATCATTGTGTCTGTGTTGTGGTACAGCAGCATGTTGGACAGTGTGTGTGTGTTCTGCTATCGGAGGTATGGCCCATAAAAGATCCCTCTCCCTTTCTGCCCCACTTCCTTCTCTGTCTGTGTAGCCTCTTCCCCTCAGCACTTCTCCCTTCCAGGCAGCATCACTTGTTTCAGTCGCAGGTTCTGACAGCAGGAGCCTGCAGGGGTATGTATGTGTACATGCATATGGTCAGTAGCTGTGGTCCTGCGGGCCTTGCAAACTTTCCTGTCTCCAGCCCATTCCCTATTCCTCACCTGGCATCCTGGCTCAGGAACCGATAGAAGGCAAAGTAAATTTGCACCTTATAGATTAACCAAAGTAGATATGTACATTGCAAGCCTTCCTAGGCTGTAGCTCACTTAATCAAATGCCATGCAGAAAGCAGAGCCATCTTTTGGCAGGAGTTCTTGGGACAGACACAGCTCAGGATGGTATCCTTTCCTCCTCCCTAAAACCCAGGGCAGAGCCATGGAGGAAGGCATCCCCAACTTCCCTTCACTACCCAGCACCCAGAGGGCAAAGATATATTCACCTTAGTGGCTGCTTCTTTCTCTCATGGGAAGTCCATACCCAATAAGGGGATTGGACTTATGTTTCCTAAGCTGTTGGGTAAGAGAGATGTCTCGGTATTATTGCATTATCATATGGGATGTTATGTTGAGGATGCTTAAATTCAGAAGCAAAGTGTTTAGACTCATTGAAAAGCATCCATAGTCAACCAATGGAAGTATATGACAGATGACTAAGAAACAAAATTTCTTGTAAGGAACATTCAGTTGACATATCAATATATTAAAAATTAGGGTCAGAAACATCTATATTCTAGAGATTGTGTGCAAGAAAGTAATTGGACATGATTTAGCAGAATCCCCCCCCCCCAAGATCTTTACATTTAAATGTTTGACAAACTGAACACTTATAAAAACTCCTTTTATCCTATTAATGTATTATTATAGTGAACTACCATGCTTATTACAGTCTCAGACAGCAGAGGCTTACTTTTTATGACAATATGGGAATAGCTACGAACCAGTAATTTAAACTCCCCAATAATGAAACAAGAGTGTAATTATTGGGGAGAGCATAAGGAACACTAATACTACAACGTACTGTATTTTCTCACATACATGCACCTTTCCCCTCAAGATCAGCCTCCCAAAATTAGTGTGTGTGCACATATTAATGGGGAAGCTGTTTTTCCTTGCTGGAAAAGCAGGAAGCCTGGAGACACTACATGCCATCCAGCAGCCAAGATGGCAAAGTCTCATGTTAATCCTTTCACAGCCAAAGCTACTGGCTGAGGACTGTAGCCAGGGTTACTTATTTGTTTTGGTTTTTTTACTGACAGTAAAAAGACTAAAATGGCTGTCAATAAAGACTATAAAAAAAACAAAAAACAAAACCCAAAACCTTTACTCATCAGTAAAAACACTAAGCGATCACAGACATAGTAGCAATACCTGGTGTCTGAGCGCAGCACCCAACAGAGAATCTTCTTTCAACCATGTGCTCTTGCTGCTGCTTCTTAGGTTGCTTGAAATATTGCTGGGTCACAGGTAGGCTTCTTTGGGGGTCCATGCCAGGACAGGGGGAACAGGGCTATCAGTGGTAAAGGTGGGGGTGACTAGAGGGGACTGAGTAGTGTGGGGCTGAGTAGCAGGCCTCTGGCCCTTGTGGGGGGAGGGAGGAGGTACAATATAAAATAATTGCTGTGGTCAAGCAGGGTTTCCAACCCATGATTTTTTTATTTTATTGCAAAACTTTATACTGTACTGACAATCAAACTTTTTATTTATTTATTTATTTATTTTACTATGGCTGATGTTAAATCCATAAATTTGAACCCTTCTAACTGGGACCTGGTAGCAGAGATACACTTACATTATATAAAACATATATTAGTAAAAACATGCATCAGTAAAGAAGTTTGGCTGTTAGTAAAAAATGTTCTCAGGTTGGCAACCCTGACTGTAACTTGTGCCTGAAGCAGCAAATGAGCCGCTGGTAGAATCTTAATGAGGCTTATGATGTAGACACACTACTTTATTTACAGGAACATGTGCACATATAAAGAACTACAGTCTTCCTACTGTCCTTGCAAGTGTCTGCAGCCTAACCATATATGACAGAGTAAATCCTCATGGAAACAGAACGTATAGGAAATATGGTATCCCAGAAAACAGTTTGGGAGAGGCAGATGGCACCAGGAACTTTTTGCTACACTTCTTGGACATACTAGATTCCCAGGAGGACTTTGTTATCACGCAGGCAGGCAGCCACTACTCTGAAAAAAAATCTTTTCTACATTCTGCCTTCCAAAACAAGGTGTGTGTTTTATTCGTGGGTGTGTCGGAAGTGAGAAAATATGGTACACATTCCTGAATAAAAGGTAAATAAAACTGAAAGAATCAATTGCATGACTGCCTAGTGAGGGGAAATAAGGAATTGAAGAAATGGGAAATTGGAGGAAGATTATTGGAGTTGCATCTGAAATACCATTGCTCCTTTAAACCCTTTTTTTAAATCTCAGACATGACTTATTTGCTATTTCTTCAAGACTCAATGAAAAGATCATTAAAGTCTAACCAATAACAAGCAATGTACAGTTTCAGGCTGCACTATTCAAAAGAGAGCAACCATTCTTGATTTTTAACACATTTGTTTTTAGATTCTTAATAGAGGCAGGAGTAGAGGGGAAAATTCAAAAGCAGCCTACTGTATACATGTTCAAGTGTTGATGAAAGATATGAAAAGATAATTTGGGAAAGCCACGTTTAGAATCCTACCCGTTTTTAAGACGCCAGACAGATTAAATGGATTTCAAGCACATAGTAAGGCTTCTAGGAAAAAGAAAATATAGACATGAAAGTTCAAAAGGCACAAGTCACTGTACTTTAGCAATTAGTCCTACCAGTTAAGCTGCTGCAAATAATCATATATGTTTGTAGAGATATGAACACTTTCCATCTTCAGAGTACTTTACAACTATGACCTAAACCTCACATGACTTTGAGCTGATGCTCCAAAGAAAACATAAAGCCCAGAATTTGACAACCAGTTGGTATGTTTCTGTTTTATTTTGGGGTCTGCTCCAACCTTCAGCAAGACAGGCAAAGCAGCGAGGGAGACATGGAACCAACAAACATCACAGCAATTTTGTTCAAAGATGACTGAAGTTTTGCCTAAGAAATCATGCAACAGCTATTCTACCTTAAATTTTATATAAACAAGATTAGATTATTGCCTATTTTAGGGATAAGCAGTTGACTTCCATTCTCATGGCTGTCAATTTAGCACATTCCATGAAAATACTAGTTTCATGTTTAAAAATTCTACTTTGAGAAGTCTGACTATACTTCCAATATTTTCTTCATTTACTTTCACCCACATCTGAATACAGATTAAACAGAATTTGTGTTAAATAAGATGTTATCCAGATACTTTGGAAGTGGTTCCGATGAGATCAGAAAAAAAACATCCTAAGATTTTAAGAAATAAACATTAGGACATGACGCCAAAATGGCATATTTCTTTGCTGAGACACAGTAGGCAATATGAATATGCTCAGTTTCCCTATTTTCCACACCTCAGAAAGATTTCAGTTAGGGTTACTTCACCCAGGATAGTTTTACCAGTATAATTATATGGTACAGTTTAAAAAAAAAGCAATATAATTCAATTAGTATAAACCTCAGAGACAGCTTCTTATTCCAGTGTAGGAGTCATTATATCTTTGGTATAGCTTAAATCCCTTGCCAAACAACACTCAAGTGGAAAAGTTCTTCTTACACTGGAATACGAACGTCCATATATACCAGGATAATTACTGTGGTTTAAAATTCACACTTTATTGTTTACCTAGATAGCTTTCCCATGTAGGCAAACCTCAAAACACTATAATCTGCATTTTAGTGTTGCTGGAATAGAAAAAAAAAGCAACAATTTTCCTTTTGAGGAACAATGGTCACAAGTTGACAGAGAGCAGATTTAGGCTAGATATCAGGAAAAACTTCTTCACAGTAAGGGTGGCCAAAATTTGGAATGGGCTTCTAAGGGAGGTGGTGCTCTCCCCTACCTTGGGGGTCTTTAAGAGAAGGCTGGATAGGCATCTGGCTAGGGTCACCTGACCCCAGCACTCTTTCCTGCCTGGGCAGGGGGTCAGACTCTATGATCTGTTGAGGTCCCTTCCGACCCTAGCATCTATGAATTTCACCTGACTAGGTTAATTTGATTTGAATTCTTTCCTGTTTTTGGGAAGTGGGGAGGAAGGGGAGAACTTTTAAACTTCTTTTGCTTTACTGCTGAACCTCTAACAAAGGAAAGCTGCTTGTTGCAATAAGGTCAGATCAGAGCCCTGTGCCCAGCCAGTCCCAATCAGAGAATCAAGGCAATTCATTCCCTGAGGCTATAGAGGAAGCAATTTGGCAAACCCAGATCAGTGCCCTGGGCCCAGCTGGTTCTAGTGAGGCAATTAGGAGAGCCGCAGTGATTGCCCCCACTAGAGGCCATCCTAAGGCTGCACTCATTCCAGCCCTTAAAAGCCAGACCCAGGCTACAGTATTCTGTCCAGACAAAGACTTAGATACTTGTTCCTGGCTTTCCTTGCTTTACTACTTGGATCTCTGGCCCTGACTCTTGGCTCACCTGGGTTGGCTCTGGCTTCTGATTCCGACTCCAGCTCTGAACCCTGCCTTATCTCAACTCACCTCTGGCTCACCCTGACTTGGCTCTGGTTCCAGTTCGGATGCTTGGCTCACCCTGACCTTGGCATCGGCTATTTCCCCTGACTTGATCTTCAGCCTCCCAGTTCCCTGGGAACCTGTCCCATGAACTCTGCCCACGTACCCGATAACTTTCCCTGACTGGTCATACCCCAGTTTCCAACACTTCGGGGAGGAGAGGTGTGGGGTGATGTAGAACTTGTGCTGCCAGTGCCCTCACGGCTGCTGGCATGCTTGGCCTAAGCATGCCAAAAGGCGAGAGGATGAGACTAGAACAGGATGTTCTGTGCTGCTCCCATGTGCTCCAAAAGGTCTTTGGTAGCCAGCACAGGAGTCTGTCGGTTCAAGCCAGGTTCTGAGATTAACTGTTTTCCCTCAGCCTGCAGAGTGTGTGTGTGTGTGTGTGTGTGTGTGTGTGTGTGTGCGAATCAATTTGTGACCTCCCGCATAGTGCTGGTGCACTTTCCATAAAGGGAAACACACTCAAAATAGGTCCCTGGAATTAGAAAGCCAGAAGAAGTCACTGGGTGTGTCTACATGTTCACTAATACTCTGTAAATACAACTCATTAAGTTTAACACCTCTAATAAAAGGTACTAACTTAATGCACCATAATCAGAGCTACTGTGCAGTAGCACCAACACATTTTTTTTGTAACACTAATGTACAGTAGACTAATTCTACTGCACATTAGCATGGTTTTTGCCTGCTGCGGTAATGCGTAGTAGAATTAGTCTAGCATCTCATGTAGATGTGCCCAATGACTTACAGCAAAAGCTTTGTTATCTGGCATCCCCTGGAAATGGGGAATGCCAGTTAATCAAATATGCAGCATCTGGTGCACTCCCCAGCATCAGTGTGCTGGGGGACAGGGAGGGGGGCCCACACAGGCTGCTTTGCCCTGGGCCTTGGGCCGAAGTGAGGAAAGAGAAGAACTTGGCCTGTGGCAGCAAAACCGGAAATGGGACTTCCGGTTTTGCTTTTGCCATGTCCCTTGGATGCTGGCTGGTGGAGCTTTGTGGTTGATAAAGTGCCGGATAACACTGCTTTTGCTGTAATTACCTTTCTGGCAAGGAATTACACTGGCTGATTTCATTAGCTGTTGAACTCCCATATGTAATTGTTACCCTGTTGCATCCTTTAAAAGGAAAGAAAAACAGTCAAGGTGATGCCTGGTCCTTGTCACAGCAAAAGAGAAGAGACAAGATGGTAGAAAGTTTTTATTAAGTGATACTAAATTGGAACCAGTGTTCACGACGGTGTTTCACAACTTTACATGGTTTAACCCCTAAATATAGACCATTTTCAACAGTAAATTCACTACAGAGCTGCACATGATAGTCCAATTCCACAGTTGCAGGAGACACTACTATTTTACATTTATCTGGTCCACTGGCTCCAGACTGCTGCCTTACCAAGACACAACTACTTCTACGATGAAAGGTATTTTTCAAGCTGCATGCAGCATGTTGCCCAAAGGGGTTACTGAGTCAGGGATGCTAGCTCAGTTGGAAGATGCTAGGGGTATATGTACAGTATATCCTCACTGTACAGTTGGCTTGAAGGACTGGCTTTCAGGCCAAAGCATCCCAGTAAATCACACTGAAATGCCTTGTCTAAGTTAAGGCGTCTTTGCTGTGTGTCATCTCCTGGGGCACATCCCAGGGAGATCTGAACTGCTTTATCATTCTTTCCTGGTGACTTACAGACAAAATGTATATTCCTGCTGGGGAATGCAGGGGGATGATAGGAGGCCAGAGAGAAAGGATAGGAGCCAAACCCCAAGCTGAGTCAGGAGGTCAGAGGAATCAACCAAGTTACCAGATCCAAGAGAAAAATCAGGGATGGAGCCCAAATCAAGACTACAGAATTAGAAGCCAGTGCCAAAGTCAGAACCAACTGGGAAATAGAGACAAAGTCTGGGTATACCAGAAGCCAGAGCCAAGTCAGGGTATACCAAGGTTCAGACACAGAGCCAGCATATATCAGGAGTTAGAACCAGAATCAGGGGGAATAAAGAGTCAGTGGCCAAGTTACCGGATCCAAGGTGAATATCCAACATGCCAGAGTCCAGGAACACAGAAGACTCAGGAGTACAGGATCAGAGCCATACCAGAACAGACATTCAGAAGAACTGTTGACTGACCTGCTGCTATAGGCAGAACTAAATGGGTAGGCTGTTCTCCCCAGTGGCCAACTGGTTCGTTAGCTGGGATAGGGCTACTAGTCAGACACACCAAGCAGGTAGAGGCAACTAGGTTAAGTAGGCCAGGCTGGACTGCCTAATAGGTGCCTGACACTGATTACTCAACGGTAACCAGAGTTATGCAAAAGAAAAGAATTCAGATGCATTTTTTTGCTATTACTCTGACTGGGCTTGCCATGTTATATAATGAAAGCAGTTTATGATGGAACTATTTAAAGAAACCATTAGAGACCCATCAATTGACACCTAATTAATTCAGTTTGTGTCAAGGCATGAAAGATGTACAGCAGAAGACAGGCAGTAAGTAGGCGTTATGCAGGTTACTCATGAAGAATAGCGTAAGTAATTATCAGAAGGCTTTTAAAATTCATAAAAAACATTTGGTGAGGATTCAGAAGGCTTTACAAATAAGCAGATGCTGGTTTAATTAGAAGTTTACCAGCATTTACACACACATGTTCAAAAGGCAGCACTGACCACAGCCACAAAGTTCTGAAATGTATCTGTATACATCAGGGGTGGGCAAAATGCAGCCCGTGGGCCAGACGTGGCCCACCAGACCATTCTATCCAGCCCGCGAGGCCCCAAAAAAACTTAGAAAATTAATATTTATCTGCCCCGGCTACCTGTCACGCGGTCCTTGATGGCTTGCCAAAACTCAGTAAGCGGCCCTCTGCCCAAAATAATTGCCCGCCCCTGGTATACATGCACAACATCTCAGTATTTACTCAGGCAAACTAGGTTATATATAAATCGGGTGGCTCTTGTAGCCTGCCCAGTTACCTGGATTGCACATGCAAATACAATTTTCCCTAACTGAAAACAGATAGGACTACCCTGGCCCTCCAAGAAAAGGTCTTACAACTTTCTTCCTCCCTGATACGTCAGACACTGGAATTTCTTCTGGACATAGAAGGTAATATGAGCTTAGTGTCCATCTAGAAGATTTGGACTGAGGATAAAGCAGGTTTAATACGGAGAGATTTTTTTTGCTTGACTGGAACATGGAAAAAATGATATGGGAGCCATTTTGCTAAGTGAATGAATGCAAGTTTTGCTGTAGCAGCAGTGCTACTTTTTAAACACTACAACATGCGCAGTATGTGCAGTTTTAGGGGAAGTTGCTTAATAATAGCAATATTGGTTAGCCACAGTGCTAGTATTAACCAATAGTGTTATATGCCCTTAAAATATGTGTAAGTGGGCATATAGGTGAGAGGGGAGGGGACATGGACAGACAAGTATGGTGTTTGAACTCTGACTTCTGTTATGAAGATAGTGAAAGTGTCACTTTGCTGAAGGGACATCTTGTGTTTTCTTCATCATCTCTTTGGCTACTAGCTATTTAGTTATCTTCAGTAAGCAGCATTAAAACTCCTTACCGAAGGAAGTGTGACTTCTAATGGCGAAGTCAACCAAAAATACAGCCTGTACAAGAGTATATAGTAGACTTAAGTTCTTTTTCTTTCCAGAGAACACCAGGTTTCTGGAGAGAAAAAGGGAGGGGAGAGAGAGAAAAAAAAAAGTGAAACAAGTAGAAGAGAATCCTTATTAAAACAAAATTGGTTTTATTTGCATCTTACCTTTGCAAGTCTTGCCCTCTTGATGAGATCATTGAGTTTTCGCACAGCTGCCTTCTGTGGAAGACTCTGAATGTCATGGAAGAGATCTTGGGCCTCTACTTCAAAGAGCCTCCGATTTTCAGTGTTTTGAAGAGGTTGGGCCCAAAAAGAACCGACGTAGACTCGCAACACCTCGGGAGTGTTAATCACTTTTCCCAAGGACCACATGAGCGCACCATAGACCCTCATCAACTGTTGTGTATCAACTTGGTCAGCTTTGTTAAGCACCACCCGAATCTTGTCATCCTGGCCTCGGAATGACTTAATGGCCTCTGAAAACTCATCAGAAATATCCAGTTTATGGGCATCAAAGAGGAGGATAATGCGGTCTACTCGCTCACCAAACCACTGGAGGACCTGACAGAAGTCATAGCCTGGAGAGAGAATACATCAGGTAATAGCACTTTATTAAAGACTGCTTACAGTATGAGCTGACAGTAAAAGTGAGATAAAGGTTTGACTTCTAAACTCAATTGCTAACCCTGTTCTCAGTTTTTTTGGTTGTCAGGTAAGGAATACTTTAAATAAAAATGGACTGCACCACAGTATTTGGTAGTAACCCTGACACAGCAAATTAAGAAATCAAATTCATAAGATCTCAACCTGTTCTGACAACAGTTTTATGGATGGGGGGGTTATAATAGAGAAAAATGAGTAGCTAAACTAAAGACTATTTTGGGACATGGCTTTTGCTCTAAGCTTTCCAATGTTCTATTTTAAAAAGTCTGTACAAACAGTTAAGTACAACTGGTAGCCTAGTACCAACCCAGTCCACTCGTAACAACCTGTATGTATGACAAACTGTATGTATGTCTTTACAAAGTACATTCTTCAGGAATGATTCATAATTCACAGAAAGAGCAATTCATTTATGATGTGGCATTGGGTTTGGTCTATATGACTCATCCTGCTTGAGTCCCTGTAGCAGGCATGAACTGAAACAGTTCTCCACTCTACAAAACCCATACCCCTCCACAAGAAGAAAATAAAACTGAGGAAGGGAGAGTCAGATCACAAGAACTGTTGTGAGGAAAGCTGAACATCTGCAAAATCTGCAATTCTGCCATTCAGCAACATATACCTTTAAGCACTGGCAATATGTAGGAAGCTGATAGCTAAATTCTAATATTATGTCTTCAGATCTTTCCACTTCCACCATATAAGATTTTTACACTACTTACTTATGAATTCAGTCATCCAAGCATTTCATACAACTACCTCGATGGAAGCAAAAAGTTCTTAGATTTTCATTCTCTGTTAGCTTTCCCTCATTGACCCTGAAGCCATACAAGTAAAAAGCAGAGGGGAAGGGGGTGGGAGGGGATTAAAAGGGGTGAACAGCATACCCATATCATTTGCTTCATTTTTCTCGAAATAATGCCTCTTTAGTCAGGAATATGCGCAGCCACATTGTAGCTGGAACTATTTGCCAATTTTTTAACTTCACTAGATGTATTGTTATTTATTGAGTCATTCATTACTATGCTTTCAAGCTGCCAGGTGCAGATAGTAAACTTTTCATTGCTTCCCAATAGGAAATTGTCTACAGGTTGTGTCTAGGAACTCATATATGTGAAAGCAACAAGGAAACATGTAAGCATTAAATTCAACACAGCAGTCACATCTCATCAGGCTTATTAAACGGAGGATGGAACTGGGCTTTAATTTTTTTGTTTAATTGAATGGATTAATTCCTTAAATATGACAGCAAGAAAATATCATACAACTCCCAAAACAGTGTGTTATCAGATATGTCCAGGTGTGCCGTGGCATTTTGGGCTGGAGCCACACTCCCCCGCCTGTTGCTGCTGTGGACACAGACAGATGGGGAGTGTAGCTTCAGCCAGGCAGGGGCATGGCTCCAGCCCAAAATGCCATCCAGCTGGCTGT
The DNA here is from genome assembly GCF_030867095.1 of Alligator mississippiensis. Taxonomy (NCBI): domain Eukaryota; kingdom Metazoa; phylum Chordata; order Crocodylia; family Alligatoridae; genus Alligator; species Alligator mississippiensis. The sequence goes on along the minus strand of NC_081825.1, from coordinate 238,485,562 downwards.
GCACCCTCCCCCCGGGTTGGTGTCCAGCTGGCTGCGATCCAACATGCCCCCCCAGCCCTGCTCTGCATCCGGTGTGCCATGGTGATTTTTTTTATTTAGGAAAGTGTGCCATGGGGCGAAAAAAGGTTGGGAAACTCTGTATTAGACCACTCTACATTTACACAAGTTCCTTAAATCACAGCAAGATCAATGACAGGCCAAGTAGTCTCAGGGCTCCTCCATCACAGCAGGAGAAAGACTTTTCTAAAAGAAAGCCCTTTTTGAAAGTGCACACAATCTAAGAATGCAAGCTTTTCTTATTCCAGAAGTGGGCAGCTGATCTTCCCCGACTACATTTTCACCTTTGCAAGGCTTTTATTAAAAATATGTTGGTAAGGTTGTGCATAGGGGTGCACAGATAGAGATTTTTGAGGCTAATACGAATAATTTTTAAAGAGGCATATCAGCTGATACCGATCCAATTTCTGATACAGCTCTGTGAAGCTGGTAAGTTTGCTGTGGTGGATGGGAAAGGGAAGGGGCACGGTGGCACAGATCAAGATCCCGGTGAGGTGAGGGAGGGAGGTACAGGGCCTGGGGCAGTGCTGGGCTCTTCCCGGCACATGGGGGCTGTGCTCAGGGCGAGCGGTGGCAGCAGCACTAGCAGGAGACTATGGGGGGGCACAGAAAAATTTGGGGTGGCTGCAGCCCCTCCCCCCCCCCCCCCCCACAGCACCACCGCTGCTCACTCTGAATGCAGCCCCCACACACTGGGAGTGCGGCGACAAGCATGGCCCTGCAGCCCTGAGCACAGCCTCCACGCACCAGGAATAGCTCAGCACAGCCCCAGCCCCAGCCCATGGCTGCAGCCTGCCCCACCCCACACAGATCTGGGGCATATTCCCCACCCCCTGGGGATGTGCGCAGCAGTGGGAGCTGCCCCCCTCTGCCCCATGCCCCCCGGATGAGCTGCGGCTCCATGCCCCAGCTGAGCAACACTAGCCCCTGCCCTACTTCCTCTGTCACTGTGGGGGGGGTGTTGATCTGCCCCTTCCCACGACCCTCCCCTCCCCTCCCCTCCCCTCCCCTCCCCATGTACTACAACAGACTTACCAGCTGCACACAGCTCTCTAAGCTGTCCAGTTGTGCTCCTCGCTGCCTACACGCTGCACTGTGGCTGCGTGTATGCATGGGCATTTGTCAGCCAAATTATTGGCCACATCAGGCCGATATCTGATACAATCTATTTTCTTTATATCGGTGCTGATCCGATATCGGTGCACCTCTAGTTGTGCACACAATCTAATGCACAGGACCCTGCAAGCTAGCCTTTGAGGCTCCCCAAGGGTCTGGAAATTTGGCAGGAGGGGAGCAGCCAAAGACTACCTAGTGGCAAAATTTTGTACCCGTGGGGAGCCTTGTGGGCCATATGGCATAGCTCTGTGGGCTGGGAGTTGAGTACCCTCAGTTTAAACTGTCTAGCAAGCAATTTTACTTATTCAGAGTAGGTGATTCATACTTGCCAATTCTTTCATACAACTATTTATTTATTTGTATTGTATTTATACAATTTATTTAAAATCAATGTTAAACCATTTCACAATTGCTTCATGTAGAAAGAGTAAAACCTTCACAACTAGTTCCTGAAAGCAAAAAAAAAGGATATTTCCTTGTATAAAAACAGATTAAAATGTAACCAAGGATCAGATTCCTCCTTTGTCTGTTAGATGTCCGAACTAGTCTTTCGGAAAGGTCACTGAAACTGTCAAGATGTGTCAACAATGACGGCAGGGTAAAATACAGACAGCAAGAAGAGGGCTGAAAGTAGTCATCAAATTGCACTGTTTTACTTAGCAACCTGAGCCAGTGCAACACTCCTCCATCTACTACTTTATTTTTAATAACATTCAGGTTTCACAAGAAAAGGTTTTCAAATGGAGAAGTAAGAAGCTGAAAAAAAAATTCAGAGTTGTTGAAATCTGAAATTCTGAAAGAAAGAGAAAAACACCTCTTTCAAGGAAACAGAACTATGGATTGAGAGGTTTCCTATCCTGCAAACAGAAATGTGATTCACTGAATGCAAGTCAGCAATCTGCCTAGAAACAAAAGGAAGTGACAGTTCCTATAGAAAAAGACTGCTTTTGTTAGTTATTGGAATGGAAAGATACTAGGAGTTACATTCTTGGAGGCTACAATTCTAATCCCAATGCCATCAGCCAGCCTCCATAGACCATAGGATGCAATCTATTAATACATTCTGGCTACAAATTCAAGTAGTAACCTGGAATCTAAAATACTGTTCACATTAGTGAACAAATCTGTAGAGTTTAAAGTTTATGAAAATTAAATTATCAAATTAGTTCCTCTTTTTCTCCAGAAAGCAGGTTAGAGGTGCCTTGCAACATAAAGAATCACAATATAAGCTAAGTTAGCGCTGCACAATCCCTAGCCAACATTTGACAATACGGTACTCAAAATATATGCAATGGCAACTGTACTTGAACTGCATGAGCATTTGGCATATCATACATAGGAAGTATACTTGAAATATTACACACACAGAGGGATATGGTGGAGCATATTTGCATAATCACATGAATATGTAACAAGACTACATATTCATTTATATACACCCACATTTGCTTGAATGTGTACCAAATCCACATTTTTTATTCTTTTTTGAAAAGATGCCCAGCAAGCCTCAGAAAGAGGTGTGCTGTAGGGCAAGATACATTCTAACTCCCTATTCACATGACAATTAAACTGGTGAAAGCTAAAACATGTTCTAGACTACTCATTGGAACAGTTCATTTTTATTTTAATTTTATTTTTTTACAATCATCACAGGTGTGATTCATATTAAGGAAATTACTTTTAAAACCGCAGCTTCACATCTGGAGTTCCTCCCCTCCTATTTTCAACACTTTAGAAGATAGCAAAAATAAACTGCACATGCCAAAACTACCATTTACAGCTGAGAATGTCATCACCTTTGACATGCACAAAATTCAATCCGCAGAAACAGTGGAAGTAAAGATGTACAGTGTGTGCCACCAGAACATATGGCATACTTATTTAGCAGATAAGTAAAGAAAAGATATCATTATGCTTTCAAGGAAGTATGCTTTCAAGCAAAACATATGTAGGCAGCTTGCTCATTCACTTCTTTTTAGTATTTGCCTTTTTCAACCATTTTTAAAAACTGCAAGTCAGTGACCAGATGGATGAAGAAATGCGTCAGAAACGAGGCTTTGATAAGTCCAAGCCTAGAATGGCAAATTAAGTCTCTGCAGAGAATTATTTCATTTAATTTTTGAGCTCTCTCTCCCTTTTCCTCACCCCACCCCCATTTCATGTTTTGAAAATGTATCATATTTTTTAACTATAGGTTTCTAATTTGGATATTGGCAAGAAACCTTGTTTTATTTTGTTCTTTTTTAAGTTTTCCAAGAGCAGGCTAGTTTCTTCCTAACCATATTAAAAAGCTGTGGCTTAATATTTTATACAACTTTTACTTTTTCCCCCCTTCAAGTACAGTTCACAAAGTGGAATCAACTATCTAGAAATAATGTCTGGGATTCAAATCATGTAAAATAAGGGGCAGGCATTGGTGTAGATTGCCCATGGATTGTGTAGCACCATAAGGCTGTTAAACAGTGAGCAATGATGGCTGATAAAAGTCCTTTCTGTTTAATATAAACCATGTTGCATGAATGTGATTGACTCTGTGAGAACAGAGAGGAGCAAAGAAATAGGACAACATACAGCATCAGCAGTCCTCTGCCATGCTGATTTAGTAGTTCATCTGATAGCTATTATAAGACCTGCTTCCACAAAAGGAAATTGATGAACAAAACCGTCATTCATTCTACTTCTCTTTTGTGCCTTTTATGCCTAGCAACAGATTATTTCAAGTAAATTTGTTTGCTGAATTTAGTAGTTTACTTTTCTTGGTGCAATAAAATTATATATTACACAAAAATACATTTAAAAAACTCAACATTTAGATTTTAGTCACATCACACAGTTAAGACTGCCTGTATAACTTATTTGTTTCCACTCTGCATATGTATTGTGATATAACCTTTAATTAGATGATCACATATTATTTTAAAGGACATTTCCTCACATCTGAATGCCTGACTTGCAACCTTAAAAATGTTCTTTTAACACAGTGTCTTGTGTCATAGCCCAGGCTTTCTTAAAAAAAGAACTAAAAAAGTCCACACAGGTTCTATTAGAGGCATTATACTAACACTCAAGCCCTTCATCAGCCAGACCACAGCAACTTAAGCTAAAAAAAGTTACCAACAGCAAGAGTAGGCTGTAATCCTCTATGAGGACCAGCATTAGAAGGAGGTAAGAGATTTTGAGTGAGCTTCATAAATAAATGGTGAAACTCGTTAACCCTGGATTTCATCTCAGATTCAAGGATAGTGTGCTCTTGTGGGCAAAGACTCTACTGCCAACCCCCCTACAAACTCAACCCCTTCTGTCTTATTGCACCATACCTGTCCCTGTTTCTTCTCAAACCCTTGTTCATTCTCCTAGTTCTATTCTTCATCTCTGCCTAATCCCAGTTGCCACCCCCCTCATGCTTCTCATCCAATCCCAGTCTCCTTGCCCACCAGCAATTTCCAATTCTCCCTCTCACCCCTAACTCCTTGTTCCCAGGATCCATACCAAGCCAGTTCTAGCTCTTTCCCTGCCAGCTCCTCATCCAATCTCTTTTCCCCCTCAGTTGACTGGTGCCCAATCCTAGTTGGACACACAATACATTTCCACCAGTGTAACTTGCACCAGTTTTGTACACTGATGTAAATTACACAGGGACCTGAGCAGACAGATGAGCAGCTATCCAGGAATAGGTACCAGATTCACTGGGGACCATGTCAGAGCCTATATGCCTACAGCAAACAGTTACCTCAGGAAGCAGATGACAACTACATCTACATTGGTTTACATTACATCAGTGTGTTTTTACTAAAGATTTTTCCCAGGGTAACTTTACCTTCAGATTCAAAGCATTTACACTAGCATAGGAGTTTATATAAATCTAGCTGCCCCTTGCTCATGCAGGTATAAAGACTGATTGCACTGATGTAAATGTATAATGTACACAGGCCCTTAATATTCCTCTCTTGGCTCCTTAATCAATCTATTCCCCCTTACCCCTGCAACCCGAGATCCTCCTTTCCCCACACTGGTTCCCAGTTACAGGCACCTTTTCCAGGTGGTCCTAGTTCCCAGGCTTCTTGTTTCCTTCCCAACCCCCGTGTTCCACACCAGTCTTCAGTTTCAGCCTCCCCAGCTTCACCTTCTCCTCTCCTCTTCCTTTTCAGACAGTTTCCTCCACACTGTACCACCAACCTCAGATTTTTTCTTCTAGTCTTCTCCCCCACCTATGGTACAGTTTTTACCCTCCCACCCTATACCCCAAATTCAAATTAAATGGCTTCTTCCATGCATCACTGAGCACGAAGGACAGACAGCTTTCTCTGGAAAGTTACAATGTCTGACCCCACCCCTGTAAAGGAGATATTACTGTAGAAGTCTGGCTTCATCCCTACAGCCCTGGCCTGGTTCACTTCTGGCATAATGGTCACTCCCTGAATGTTATGAGTCCCTGTTCCAGAGCACAGGGCCAAAAAACCCAACAAAACAACTATTTATTTTTATATATAAACCTATTTTATATTATACACACACCCACCCATTTAGGCCTAAACAAAACAACGTCTTTTTCCTTAGCATCATTCTCAAGAGCAGTTGAACTGTTTGTGCTGTACTTTTCCAAAACACTGCTTGGAAGCAGACAGCCAGCATGAAAAACAGTTAAAGTCTGGCAAAGTTGCACATAATTGGACACATGCTATTTATATAAATAACACATCATATTATCTTGATAAGCTGTCCATCTAGTTCTGCCCAAACTGAGAACATATGATATACAGTCTACATTGGTTATACTTAGTAATGTGAACATTTCATGAACTGCCACCTCATCTCCTACTTTTCTAATGTTAGAGAGATGTATAACCTATGCACTGTTATACAGTGCAAAATAGATAGCTTATGAAAACTGATACTGTAGTTTAAAACAAAAAAAGAAAAGAAAAACATATAAGAACCTTAGCTAGTCAATACTTAGTGTAACTCTATGCTCCCTAAAATGCACAAACAGTGGTAGCTCTGGCAGATCCATCACATTCAGTGAGAGTACCACAGTTGAAGAGCTAGCAAGATTCAGAGAAACTATCCTGAAACCACTTGTCACTCAAAAAGCAAGTGTTCTGCCAGGCATAACAGACTTCATCAAATTGCAGAGCATCAATCTCCTCCCCAAGAAGGTGATACTTGTAGCCATGCATGTCACCAGCCTGTACAGTACATCCCATACCACGAAGGCACAGATGCCTCCCTGAAATACATACAAGAACACAGACACTTAGATTTGCAACACGCTGCACAAATCATCCACTTCATCCTGACCCGCAGTTTCACTTTCACAACCAACATTTCCTTCAAACCATGGGCACAGCTGTGGGCACAAAGTCCCTTGACAGCGCAGCACATGAAAGAAAACTGTGACATCAAATCTGCCCTCTATTAGTGGTTACATAGAAGACTTTTCATCATCTGGACTCGCTGACTTCCTCCATGGGTTTTATTAACTATCAACCCTTGATCAAATTTTCTTTGAAATATTGCTACACTAACATCAACTTTCTAGATACCACAATCCACATCTATGATTGCACCTTACAAACCACCTTGTTCAAAAAAACCCTCATGGATCACCATACTGACATCCACAAAATCAGCAATCATTCAAAGCAAGCCACAAAAACTAATCTACAGTCAGCCCTCAGCTATCACTGCATCTGCTCTGAGGAGAATATTTGCAATGCCCACTTTGCCAACCAGCAATCTGCCTTTATGCAAGGACATTCCAGTAGAGAAATAGACTATATCTTTGAAAGAGCCACTCAAATATCCCATAGTAACCTGCTACAATACAAAAAGAAACCTCCCAGTGACTGCACATCTTTGGTGGTCACCTACCACCCACCCCACACTTGAACTGATTGAGTCATCAAGCAGTTACAGCCTCTATTTAACAAAGACCAGACCTTGAAAGAAATATTCCCAGCCTCTCCACTCCCCGCTTTCAAATAAACCCCTAACCTTGCCCAGCTTATCACCGGAAGCAAACTCCCTACTCTTCAACAGACATCAACTGAGATGCAGCTTTGTTAACATGATTACTTTCCTACAAGTAACCCCATCAGAATTCACGGATCCTATGCATGCCTTTCCCAAAACATGATATATCTGACCCAGTGCACCAAATACCCTCATGGTAACTACGCAGGTGAAATGAGACAAACTATGCACCACAATTAATTCTCATGGAAAAAAAATACATAATGGAGAGGCACAAATACCACTAGGAGCACATTTCTCACAGAACAACCAGACCCCTTCTGACATCACTATGCTTGTGTTTAAGGGAAATTTTTGAAATACCTTCCAAAGATGAGCCTAGGAACAAAAATTTATAAGCCAGCTAGGCACTAAGAACCAAGGATTGAACACAGATATCAACTTTATGGCATACCATAATCTACCCGATTCCTGAAAATCTTTTTTCACACAACAGGTGATAATGACCCTTTTCCTTTCTAAAAGGTCCAACAATCATGCTATCTTTTTTTTTCAATTAATTGTTTTTCTGCTACCCCTAGGAATTGCTGTCTCCTTCAATTACACATCCCTTCAAACTGATTGATTAAAAAACACTGTTGTGCCTGCTACTGCCTTCAGACCTGATGATAAATGTTTTTGCATTGTAAAGTTTCTCTAAGTCCATCCCAACCATGCAGTTGGTTCAATAAAAAATATCTACCACAAAATCATTGCCTCTAGTGTAACTATTATGATTTTATTTTTTTAACCTTTTCCTAATTTTATATCAATTAAGGAATTATGTTTGGTACATTCTGAAAGACTCAATGCAATGCTTTTTTCCCCTTAAAAGAAAAAAAAAAAAAGGATTGTGCCATTAACCCAGTGTAAAAGGACTGCTGATCCCAGTTCCTAAAACTAATCTCAAAACATGGATGACAATACATGTACAGTGTATATAACAGAGACTTACACAAGATACGGATCTCTCAGGTCCCAGTGGTATTGCACTGCTGGCAAGCCACTGGAGTAAGTCCTCAAGAGAAATGAGTGAATTACCCACAAAAGCAAAATAACTAACTAGTGGCTTCATCTCCTTTTGACTGCCACAGCTCACCTCTGCTGATGCGTTGTTTCTCTCCTGAAAGAATGCCAGGACTGTCGATGATACTGATGCTCTTCAGAACCTCATTAGGTAACTGAGAGCACATAAACCTGCAGGGGAGGAAAAAGAGACACTTAGAACAGCTGTAGATTGTTTCTAGAGATCCCCCACACTTAAGGGCATGAGGCCTAAACAAAGGCCCCTTTAGATTGAGATGAACACTGGGGTTGCTAGTACTGTTGATGGCAAACATTAAAAAAAAAAAAACCATGCAAGGTTTTATTAAATGATAATTGTGGGGTTCTTTTAACTTTAACTTTTTGTTCTTATTTCTGGGCCCTTAAAATGTACAGTTACCACATTCTCAGACTCTTCGCTGCAATCATATAGACTGGAAATTTCTATTTTTAAAACAAAAGTAGAGGTTTTTTTTCAGTTCCTAAAAAATGCAAAATATCACAAGGCTAAACACTCCATCTGAATTAGAAATGACAAAAATAAGGTAACCACCTTAACCTGACAATAACTTAAGATAATTAAAAGTTAATCTCATATTTCCCAAAGAAAGAATATTCAGGAGTGTTAGGTATAGCAAATGCTCCAAATACTGAAGTAACATTTTCTATTTAAAGTTACATGCTGCTTCTGAAAATGAGACACTTAAAAGAAAAAAATCTTTGGCTCCAAGAGACACTGGGAGGAATAGGACATACTGACCCTGAAGCAACAAACCAGCCAGTTTTTGATGAATTACACTATGTAGGTAACAATAAAAACAAATGCAACCCTATGGCCTCAGATATAACCTAGTCAAAGCCATGTCTCGACTGAGAGCTTGCCATGCCTGGAAGCAACACTTACAACATACTACCTCCCCACTTCCTACGTGCTAATTAGCATGAGTCTTCAGTCTAAACACAAGACCAAGAAGCACAAAGGCTAACACACACCAGGTAAACAGCTTCCTTATTAGCAGTCCCACAGATACTGATATTTTTCTTAGTTATGTATTCTCACAACATCTCATCTCTTCGTAGAAAGTCTAGGATCTGTTTGAGACCAACCAGCACTTTCAGGAAACATCTTATGAGACGACAAGGATCTTTATTTCAGCAGAACAATGCTGCAATGTTCAAACTTCTCCTCAAGCCAAATGACATAACACCAGCAACAGGTTATGCAGGAAAAACAAGAGCAAGAGTTAGCTATGGGGATAGCACTGCTGATTACACAAGACATTAGTAAAGTACAGAAGAGAAACTGGGGAGGTGGGTGGAGCCAAGAATAAGATGAGTATAGACTGAAGTTAGAAAGGGCTGGCTATAGTTTCTAAAATAGGCAACAGCCTAAAAACAAAGGGGAGCCCTGTTACAAAAAAAAAAAAATATTAAAAAAAAATAGTTCAGCCTCTTATTTCATACCACAATTTCAAGCTGTAAGCCCAACTACACCAAAATATTTATTTTAGACCCTATTTTTATGACAAGTTTAAAGCATATTTTGAATCTAAAATGCAAGTTCAGAATTAAGTTTAAAAGAATACTGTCCTCTACGTACCTTTATGTCAAGGTGCACACATAATCTGCTTCAAAGAACAGAGTTACACAGTGGGTGCCTGAAAACAGAGCATTACTGTGCAGCAGATATCTATGTGAAAGCTTCTTCTCTATTAGTGCATACAGGATGGTTCATTATATACTGGCTGGGGTCATCTGACCCCAGCACTCTTTCCTGCCTAGGCAGGGGGTCAGACTCAATGATCTGTTGAGGTCCTTTCTGATCCTAGCATCTATGAATCTATATCATGTTTTCTGTATTTTAAATTAACTGTAAAACTCAAACCAAACATAAGCATACACAGTGATACTATGAGTACTATAAAAGTAATCCTCTTTGTGGGAATGAAATCAACAAGAAATCTTGCAAATATTTGCCGGGAAAAAGGTTTTATAGCATTCAAAAATCAAAGGCAAATTAAGGCTGCACATGCCTCTTGGCTTTTATTCACTTGTGTCTGCAGTATAAGACAGCGTGTGATCAAGGAAATAAAGGCTCTAACTTAAATGAAATATACATTTATTTCCCATGACCTTTTGCCATTTTGCAATATTTTTCTTTCTTGTGTGCTTTAATCAGCAGCCAAGAGCATGCTAGCCTTTTTCACAGAGCAAATAAAAGGAGCAGCCCCTGAACCAATATGCTTAGAAATTCAGTTACAGACATGCCAACTATGAAGAGCAAGAAAAAGGAGGATAGAGTGAAAGGGAAAAAGCTTATAAGAAGATCTTATGTTTAATTACATTCGCTATGCATGAACAGCAATGGCAGCAGCATGCTTGTTTGCTAAATTCTCCTTTTGCCCAATTATGTTCAGGTGCAAAAATCATTTGATCAATGACAGTAGCCTGGTGGAAAGCAGGTTCTGAATTTAAAGAAAAAACAGACCCTGGAGCACTGGAGTTCAGTCTAATGGGAAAACAAAGGGGAAGGTTCTGTGACAGAAACATTAAAAGTAATACAAGGGGATGCCAAGACTGTACTGCTGACAGTGACAAGCGAGAGAGGAAGGAAAGAAAAAAAGTAAAGAACTCAAATGAAGGCAAGGGGGAAGTTACTCAAGGCCTTGAAAGTGAAGCTAAGTTGAATCCGCTATAGTAGGAAAGGGGGAAAACCAGTGGAGCAATTCAGACATCTGCATGACATGGGAGGAGCACACCAGCAAGGAGTGTTTGCTATAGAAATGTAATTAAAGTATGACTGCAGGTCCCCAGAGAGCTGCTATCATCAATTTACATGAGCACATCTCATAGCAGACTAACAGTCAACCTAGGTTTGAGCAGCCACAGCCTTTTTTCCATGAGAAGCATGCTGTATAGAGCATGAGATAATGCTGTATGCTCTGCCCTGCTAGCACACAAGCCAGACTTTAGCAGCAGAACAGGAAACATTAGTGTTAAAAGGAAATCAATTTAACTTAACTTGTCTTGGAGGCACAGGCTTCCTCTTCAAGTAACCACTAAATGGAGCAAGGAAAAAAAAGCATGCTACATCCCACAGTGCCTACTTAGTCAGTTCTACTGAAATTAAGTGATATTTTTAACTCAAGGGCTGAGGGATTTTATACAATGTGTATACCTTATGTATGCAATCCTCTGCTCCAAGTCACAAGTCTCATAATCAGTTAACATCTGTGCACTTATGCAAAGACACAACCAACACCCTACAAAAAGAAACCCCAGTGGGTTGTTTTTACCTGTTCTACTAGTCAACGGTCATATGGCTTTTTTTCCATTAAGGTCCCTTTAGCAGGCCTTTTAATTTTCCCATCAGTCACTACTTTAAAGAGCTGTTGGGCCTCTGGTCAATCAGAACCACAGACAAGTTGCTCTCATATAGCTCAGATATGGACACACCACACAGCAGGCACTTGATGGGTACTAAGCAACTAGTACCATTCTCTTTACTAATGAGACACCTTTAACTGACAAGTTTCTCAGCACCTTTTGGCAAGTTTCTCAAATACACAATTCCTGAAACTGAATATATACCTTATTTTTGTTTGATCATCCTCACTACATTTATTGAATGATATGTCCCCTCTCAGTCAACAGCTGTAATGTTAAACTTCATTAAAAAAATGCACTGCACTACATGGAACTGTGTTATTTAGTTATTAAAATACTAGCCAATTGCCCATCAAGAATGACGGGCGGGGGGTGGGAAGGGGGCTGGGATGGAGTGACGCCACCCAATGCCCCATGCTGCTGCTGTTCTGCCTCTTGCAGGGAGCGGGGTGGGGGAGCCAAGGCCAGCGCTGCTGCCACCCTCTGCCCAGTCCTCCGTGAGGCTTTGGAATCATGGTGGTGCTCCCTCACGCTTGGAGCACTCTTCCATCAGCCAATCAGAGGGCAAATAAAGCATTACAGACAGACCGACCGACAGACTTAGGCTTTTATAATATTATAATTCAGCAACTCTCAGTTACTGGATTTGGACATGCACCCTTTGCACTGTTAGCAACAGCAGAAAAATAGCAGGCTTGAAAGTGCTGAGAAAACTGGATTAACTAAAAAACAAGAACCAAGCAAACAGCCTGCCCCTACCTGTTCAGAAAAGCATTTCCAAAGCGGCTGAGTTTGCGGAATGGCTTCTTCGGGTCCACCACCAGAGCATTTCCAGGAGTACTCCCTTCTGCATCTCCATACATCACAGCAACGAAAGAATCTGTGGTAGGCTCAGGACCAATCCTCATGCCTGGAAAGTCCTGCTCTAAAAGGTACCTAAGGAAGGGCGTTACAAAAAAGAAAAGAAAAAAGTGAACAAGTATTAAACCAAAACTGCTGCAATTCTTACAATTATTAAAAGAAATGAAATTCAAAATGGCACACAACCCTCCCCCCTCAGCCCAACCAAAATGTAGATTCCTGCCCCCACGCCTCCTACATTTTGCTATTTTTTTTAGCTGGAAAACATTATCTAAATCTAAATCTATAATTGTAACTTTTTGCAAAAGATAGAGTCAGATGCAATCCCACTGGGACCAGATGAAGACAGCAAAAGTCAATCCTCCGCAGTAAAACCGTAACTGTAAACACTCCCTCTGCTGTAAAACCTGCCTGAGCAGTGAGGAGTTCTAACTTCTTCACACTTGGCTACAAAGTTGTCTGTTAATTTAAAGTCCTCTGCTGGGCACGACTGCAGCCAGCCAATATCGCAATGCTAACACTAGGACAGTGGCTCTCAAATGTTTTGGACTGGTTTGCCTTTCAAGTCTGTTATACTGATGTGTATCCCTATGTTGACAAGTTATGGATAATGGAAAGGAACACTTTGGGTCATAACTCATAGAGAAGTAGAGCTAGATGGGACCTCAAGAGGTCATCTTGTCCAAGCCACTGCCTGAGGTAGGACCAGATTGTGTTCCACCTGTTAGATATAAAGGTGGACTTTGATGCCTAAATGAAATCCTATTCTACCTTGCTCAAGTCCTGGAAAAACTAAGTAGGTCTTCCCCTCCTCCTCATTGCTTTTTTGTGATCAAGTCAGAAGAGTAAGATGACAGTGTGCTATAGAAATAGACCCATTAATGGATTTTCAAGGAGTTGAGCAGGGTGGAACAGAATTGCTCTTAGGCATATAAATCCATGCATATGCCAAATTGGTAGAATAAGATCTGGCACTTTATGTCACTATAGTCGCTTCAACAACATAAACGACATTACAGAATTACTATTAATTTGTCTTTTTCTTCTTTTTGTCTCATTTATATTTCTGTTTTACTGTCTAATGGTTTCCCTTTCCTTCATCTCATTCATCCTTTACAAGTTTGCCAACTACCCCTGGGAGAGGCATACTCCAGTTCAAGAAATACTGCTACAGAAGATCTCGTTTAGCAGGTGTGCTTTTATAGAGGGAAAGCTTTTTAAATTAGTGAGCAAGCATAGTAAGAAAAGCAACCATGTGAAAACAGTCACCTTGCTGAATAAATCAGGCCTTTTAGGTGAATTCAGTCATATTTTCTGATTTACTAAAATCTACTCCTGTTGGCATTTGCAAAACCAACATAGATAGCTATATGGAGAGGAGGGAAACAAATCTTATTCTGATCTGCATATCAAACATAATGAATGTAAATTTCATAGTTAATGAACTCCTGACCTAAGGTACAGCCCAGATGAAGACAATTTTCTTCCTAATCCAGCACTGCACAACTACATAGCATCATTTGATGGGTTTTCCACAACCCTCTGAATCACCAGGGTTAGAGTTCTGCCAGAGGCAGAAGATCTTAGTTGAAATAACCTTCCACACTGGCAAGTTAACCTTTACATGCCTCTGCTTCCAAGAAGACAAAGGCCCCAGACACACGTAAGCAAGTTCAATAGGTCTTAATCCTATGTTCAAAGTATGTGTTTATAGACTTTCCTGAATAGGTTCGTATTTAGGGATCCCTGTGGCTATTGAGCTTACCAAATAAGATGTGCTCCTGCAACACCTCATCATGACATTACCCCTTCTCTAGATAAAGGACATAACTACAGTTAGTTCTGTCTCACTTGAAGGTGACTATGATCTAGCTCCATACTCATAACAGTACTGCCTTAGAAATTACCACATTGCCGAGCTGAGAACTGAGAAGTCTTATCAATTTCATTGCATTGTGATATAGTGACTACACTTAGAAAAAGTGAAGAGATTCTAATAGTTCCAAGATTCTCCCTCAAAGAGATCCACTTTGGTCCACAGAATTGATCATCTTGGAACTTTTTTGATCATCTTGATTTTCATCATCTTGGAATTTTTAAAAAGATACTCATAGCTATGAATCAGCATTTGTAGACTCCTGTCAACACAATGTGGTTCCTGTTTTCAAAAAAAGGAGGAAGGAGGACCCAGGAAACTATAGGCCAGTCTTACCTCGATCCTGTGTAAGCTTTTTGAGATAATTATCCTGGCGCATATCCACGAGGGGCCAGCAAGGGAGGTTATGCTTAGGGGCAACCAACATGGGTTCATTAGAGGCAGGTCCTGTCAGAACAACCTGGTGGCCTTCTGTGACCAGGTCACAAAATCCTTAGACGCAGGGGTAGAAGTGGACGTAGTCTTTCTGGACTTCAGGAAGGCCTTCGACACGGTCTCTTACCCCATTCTCATTAAAAAACTAGGGGACTCTGGTGTTGACACCTACATAGTCAAATGGGTCGCTAACTGGCTGGAGGGCCGCACCCAGAGGGTGGTGGTGGATGCGTCATTTTCTGCCTAGAGCAATGCGGGCAGTGGGGTCCCCCAGGGCTCAGTCCTTGGACCCGCACTGTTCAACATCTTCATCAGCGACTTGGACGAGGGGGTAAAAAGCACCCTGTTCAAATTTGCTGATGACACTAAGATGTGGGGGGATGTGGGCACGTTAGAAGGGAGGAAGAGGCTGCAATCGGACCTAGACAGGTTACAGGGGTGGGCGGATGAGAAGAGGATGGGTTTCAACACTGACCAGTGCAAGTACTGCACCTGGGGAGGAAGAACTAGCAGCATACCTACAGGCTGTGGAACTCCCTTCTCGTCAGTGCAGAGGCAGAAAAGGATCTTGGAGTCATTATTGATGCCAAAATGAACATGGGCTGGCAGTATGGGGACGCGGTCAGGAAGGCCAACCACACCTTGTCATGCATCCACAGATGCATCTCGAGCAGGTCCAAGGAGGTGATCCTCCCCCTCTATGCGGCACTGGTCAGGCCACAGTTGGAGTACTGTGTCCAGTTCTGGGCGCTGCACTTCAGGAGGGATGTGGACAACATGGAGAAGGTCCAGAGGAGGGCCACTCACATGATCAGGGGCCAGCAGGGCAGGCCCTACGAGGAGGGGCTACGAGGCTACGGGCTACCTGAACCTGTTCAGCCTCCACAAGAGGTTCTAGTGGCTGTTTACAAACTAGTCAAAGGGTACCAGCAGGTATTGGGGGAGTCCCTGTTCCCCCGAGCACTACCAGGAGTGACTAGAAATAATGGTCAAAAGCTGGCAGAGGGTAGATTCAGACTAGACATCAGGAGGAGCTACTTCACTGTCAGGGTGGCTAGGGTCTGAACCAACTTCTAAGAGAAGTGGTGCTGGCTCCTACCCTGGAGGTCTTTAAGAGGAGGTTAGACGAGCACCTTGCTGGGGTTGTTTGACCCCAGTACTTTTTCCTGCCATGGCAGGGGGTCAGACTTGATGATCTGCTCAGGTCCCTTCCGACCCTACCAACTATGAAACTATGAAACACAAGACCATAACACAGAAAGCCTTGATACACACATGAAGTTCACATAGTGGCACCAACAAACTAAACTTTCAGCACTAGAAATCATATATTTCACTGTGGTAGAAGTCTACCAACATGGATCCAATTGTTGGATCATAGAAGTGTACCAATACATTGGTCTGATATTGGAATGGAACCGATATAAAGAAAATTTTGTCTATTGGAAATCGGCCCAATGCAGCTGATAATTTGTCTGATAAATGCTCATGCATGCACGCAGCTGCAGCACGTAGGCAGTGAGAAGCACAGCTGGGAGTGTGGAGAGCTGCATGCAGCTGGTTAGTCTGGTGTGGTGGAAGGGGAGAGGGAGGACCATGGCGGGGGGGCAGATCAAGGCCCCTGTGGAGAGGGAGAGTGTAGGGTTGGAGTTGGGGCTGGGGCAGGAGCTGCCCAGCCGGAGCTTGTCAGAGGTAGGGGGGTGTGGCTTGTCTGATGCTCATCTGGTGGCTCCTGCTGCTGTTCCCACTGCTCATCCAGGAAGGTGCGGGGAGGGAAGAGAAGGCATGTACCCCCGGATCTGTGCGGGGCAGGCTGGGGCAGGCTCTCCCCAGCTGGGCAGATTTGGGGGCACATGTCCCTCCCTCCCCTAATCTCTCCCACACAAGTGGCGGGATCAGTGGCGGGAGCTGCCAGGTAAGCACTGGATGAGCTGCACACAGCGGCGGGAGCTGCCCCCCCACCCCCAACAAGCTATGTCTCCGTTCCATGCCTGCCCTGGCCCTGGCCCCAACCCCAGCCTGCAGCTGCAGCTTCCCTGCACTGCGCAGATCCGGGAGGTACATGCCCACATGCACTACCCCCCCACAAGCCGCTTGCGGCTCTGTCCCATGGCTCTCCCTGCCCCGGCTGGTCAGCACCTGCCCCAGCCCCAGCCCCATTCCCTCCCTCAGCGCAGGAGCTTTTATCTGCTCCCCCACACCCCTTCCACCACACCAGACTTACTGGTTGGATGCAGCTCTTCAAGCTGAAGAGCTACATATCAGAAATTGGATCAGTATTGGCCAATATGCCTCCTTAAAAAAAATCGGCTATCGGTATCGGCCCCACAGATCTCTATTAGTGCACCCCTACTAGATCATGTTTCTATTACAAATTACAAGGTCAGAAACCTGCTAGGTACCTAGACAAAGGAGGCCTTGATCCCAGCAATTCTCCTTTTCCAAGCTTTCCTTTGGAAATTTAGTCTTCAGCAAATTGCTGGACATTAATAACACCCCTAGGGAATTGAGTAGGAGTTGAAAGGTACCAAGTACCCTTCAGAATCAGGGCCTGAAGTGTGGACTGTTATCACAGCAATGTATTTGCGCAAATTCAAGGCTCAGTGAAATGAGAAAAGAACTGAACTTGAGAATCAGGTACCTATATCTGTTTTTGCTGGAAAACCTAAGGATCTATGGGGGTCTCAGGTCCCTAAATTGGTTAGGAGAGTTTCTATTAATTACCCTCTTGGACTTAGGTGCCTAAATTCCATTCAACTGCTACTTTGGTCCTTGGATTCCTTTGTGAATCTCACCCAGTTTTGTTCACACTCACAGAACAAGTATGTGACCCAGCTCACCACAGAACCCAGGTCGTCATTCACAATTCTATGCTTTACCACACTCCCTAGGTACAAAAGAAAGGCTGAGATCAGTCCCACTGCAAGTTAGAAAAACCTATATAAATACATGAAAATACAGAGATTTTAAGGCCAACACCCTCATGGCTTTGACAGGAATGATCAAGAGAGAGGAAGTTCAAAAGAATTTGCAGGAAGAGTATTTAAAAATAGCATACATCTCACCGGCACCCATTCACACAATTCATATCCTGTTGATGGAAAGGCCTTCTCATCATCCTTTGCCTCAACCTAAGTTGACTGGTCAGCTTCCTGTATTTCCAACATGGTAAGGTATTGCTGAGCCCCCTTTACAGAGCTGGAAGCCAAACTGTGGGGCCCTTCTTTTCAAAGTTACCAGTTGCTAAAGGTTAGCCTGAGTTCCTGACATGGGTTAGCCATTTAAAGTATATTGCTTCAGTTCTACCAAACTATAATATTGGCACAAATTGACTAGCTCTTCACAGTTGTTCTGATATGATGAGACAAACGGAAGTCTTGTTTCTTCTCTACTGGCAACTCCACCCAAACTTAACAAGTACCTCACTTCTATTTTTGTTTTAATACCTAGGCTCTTTAATTCTGAGAGAGGATGTTTTTTTCCAAGTGTGGGAATTCAGCTCTTAATGAAAACTCATGACATTTGAGGTAAGTGACAGGGAAGTTTTATTTTACAAAGTCACGGAGGTTAAAAGGTACAAGAAATCTTGTCAGAAGCAAGGCGAATGTGGGGCCATTCCCAATTCTGTCTTACTATGAGGATAAATATACTCATGTACCCTTTGTAAATCCTCTATTTTATGTATGTAATGTTGAGCTCACAGAAAACTTGACAGTGGCTAAGGCAAAAAAGGCAGAGTTAAGTATATCATTGCACCCTTTGGGAAATACTAGATGGAATACCAAAGCACAATATAGCAAGCTTAAGAGAAAAAAAAATCAAATTTAAATTCTGGATTTTTTTTTCCTTTAATTTTTTTTTTGTTTAAAGTCACTTGTGTAATATATTTGAGAGAGAGAGAGAGAAATATATAGGAAACCCTCACCATTTGTGGGGGATCTGTTCTGGAGATCCCCGCAAATGGCAAAATCTGCAAATACTGACAGGGCTCCCCATCAGACCCCACAGCTGCCCCCTGGGAGAGGCTGGAAATGCTCCCCCACAGCACCTGGGGACCGACCGCAGCTGCCTCCAGGGGAGAAGATGCCACCACCACCTCCCTCCCTGGAGCTCGCTCTCTGCCCGCCCGGCTCTGCCTTCCCCTCCCTCGCAGCACTCCATGCCTGGCTTAACTGTAGAGGCAGGAGCTCGGTGCAGTGCCAGAGGGAGCCGCGGCAGCGCTCGCCCCAACCTGCCCAGTTGGCATGGTGCACCACGAACATTCGAATCCGCAAACAGCAGATTCGTAAATAGCAAGGGTTTCCTATACATAGATATTTTATTTATATCTATCTATAACTAAAGATATATTTAAGAATTTTAGATATATTTTAAGAATACTTAAATCTCACACTGACATCAAAATTCATCTCATATGACAAGAATTCAGAATAGGCTAGGGTGTAAATGACAGAAGTAATGAAGATGACTACAAAGGCATATGGGCTAATTCCTGTCCTAATCTTTGCTTCATAGATTCCAATTTTCACCAACCCCTCCTCTTCCTTCCTTCCTTGTAGCAACCACAAAAAAAAAATAGTAGGATTAAAACAATGTTGGCAAAGCAACATAAATCCAAAATTAGAATTATTACAAAAATGGGGATAAGAGGGGTGGATGAATAGATATGATTGATATGTCTTTTAAAATTAACAAAAAAAACGTTTTGTTCATTTTCATGTTCATCAGCATTCTCAGATACTGAAATAAAACAGTACTTGGTGAAAGTGGCCAGTTTAGTTTCTTTGCCTCAGCTGCAAAAAAAGTTAACAGTATCAATAGTATTGTAGTCATAGTACATAGGTTGGAAGGGATCTAAACAGATCATCAGGTCTGACCCCCTACCCCAGGCAGGAACAGGTGCTGGAATCATATCACCCCAGCCAAATATCTGTCCAGCCTCCTCTTGAAGATCCCCAAGGTAGAAGAGAGCACCAACTCATGTGGGAGCCCATTCCAGAGCCTGGCAGCTGTAACTGTAAAGTAATGTCTCCTGATGTCCAGCCTGAACCTTCTCTCTAACAATTTGTGGCCATTATTCCCAGTAACCCTGGGTGGTGCCCGGGGAAACGGAGCCTCCCACAATTCCCACTGGTCCCCCCAGTGAGTTTGTAAATGGCCACCAGATCCCCTCTCAGCCTTCTCTTGTGGAGGCTGAATAGGTTCAGGCCCTTTAGCCTCCCTTCGTAAGGCCTGCCCTACTGCCCCTTGACCATGCGAGTGGCCCTCCTCTGGACTCTCTCAATGCTAGCCATATCCCTCTTGAAGTGAGGCACCCAGAACTGGACACAGTACTCCAACTGTGGCCTTACCAACACCACATAGAGGGGAAGGATCACCTCCCTGGACCTGCTTGTGATGCATCTGTAGATGCACGACAAGGTGCGGTTAGACTTACTGTCCGGTACCTCGCATTGGTGGCTCATGTTCATCCTGGAGTCAACAATGACTCCAAGATCCCTTTCTGCCACCATGTTGACAAGAAGGGTGTTCCCCAGCCTATAGGCATGTTGCTGGTTCCTTCTCCCTGGATGCAGTACCTTGCACTTGTCTGCATTGAATTCCATCCTATTCTCATCTGCCCACCTCTGTAACCTATCTAGATCTAGCTGGATTCTGTCCCTCCCCTCCAGCATGCCCACCTCACCCCACAACTTGGTGTCGTCAGCGAATTTGGACAGCATGCTTTTCACACCCACATCCAGATCGCTGGGGGACTCCACTGCCCACATCCCTCCAGGTCAAAAACGAACCGTCCACCACCACTCTCTGGGTGCAACCATCTAGCCAATTTGCCACCCATCTGACGGTGTAGGCATCAATGCCACAGTCACCAAGGTTTTTTAAGAAAATGTGGTGGGAAACCGTGTCAAAGGCCTTCTGAAAGTCCAGGAAGATGACATCTACCCTGACACCCTTGTCCAGGGTGTTTGTGACCTGATCATAAAAAGAAACCAGGTTAGTCAGGCAGGACCTGCCCTCAATGAACCCATTTTGGTTGTCCCTGAGCTTCTTTACCTCCCCTGCTGGGCCCTTGGAGATGGGCTCCTTGATAATTTCCTCAAAGGTCTTCTCAAGGACTGAGGTAAGATTGACTGGCCTATAATTGCCAGGGTCCTCTTTTCTCCCCTTCTTGTAAATGGGGACCACATTGGCCCTTTTCCAATCCTCTGGTACCTGACTAGTGCCTCACGAGCACTCATAGAGCCGTGCCAGGGGCTCCACTATGACCTCCGCCAATTCCCTCAGCACCCTTGGGTGAACAGCATCTGGACCTACTGCTTTAAACACGTCCAGCCCCTCCAGTAAGTTCCTGGAGTTAGTTAAGTTCCCTAACTAGGTCATCCCTGACCCTATGCATAGCGGTGCCTCCCCTGGGTCTGTCCACAGTTCTAGTGGGGCAGATGTCCTGGTCCCTATTCAGGAATATGGAGTGAAAGAATTCATTAAAGAGATCAGCTTTTTCATTTGCCACAATCACCAGATTGCCAAGCCTATCCTGTAGGGGCCCCACATTATCTGGTACCTTCCTCTTACTTCCTATGTATTTGAAAAAGGACTTTTTATTATCCTTAATTCTGGTCGCTAGCCCTAGCTCAATCTCTGCATTGACCTTCCTAACAGCCTCCCTGCAGTCCCGAGCAACAGAGGTATAATCCTCCTTGGCGACAGCCCCTTGCTTCCACTGTTTGTACGCTTCCTTTTTTGCCCTCAAGCATCCCTGGATGCCTTTGCCAAGCCATGGGGGCTTCTTAGTGCTTCTGGCCCACTTGGTGCGCATTGGGACTGACTCCCTTTGAGCTCAGAAGATCATCTCCTTGAGGAACAACCACCCGTCTTGGACTCCCATCTCATTGAAGCTCCGAGACCCCAATGCCTCTCCTACTAACCTTCTTAGTTTACAGAAGTCGGCCCTCCTGAAGTTGAGGACCTCTGCCTTGCTGCTTGCTTTCACCACCCTGCGCTGGATAGTAAATTTCAGCAGGTGATGATCGCCATCGCCCAGGTGGTCAAGTACCCGCAGACCCCTCACCAGGTTGTTGCCTGTGGCAAGGACCAAGTCCAGCAAGGCATTTCCCATGTTGGGACTATGCACCTCCTGGGTTAGGTGGAGGTCCTGTATCCTGGCTAAGCACCTATGCAAGCAGTCGGACCTGGCTGACTGCTCCTCCCAGCAGATGTTTGGGTCGTTTAGGTCACCCATGACAACCACATCCCTTGACTTTACTGTCTCCATGAGCTGACCTGAGAATTCCAGGTCCAGCTCGTCCCCTTGGTGAGGCAGTCTGTAGTAGATGCCCACTACAAAGTCCCTTTCCCCACACCCCCCTTGCATTCTTACCCAGAGCACCTCAGTTTGCCCCTCCTCTGACCCCATCCTGATCATTGAGGACAGGTGATCAGCAAGGGTGATTTTGAAGTATTATTAGGAACATGTAAATATTTGTTAAATTATTTTAAAGCCAAACAAAATCACATTAAATTGTCTCAGTCATTTCTGAATCTATTCTTCCTGCATGGGTCTGTTATGGAAGGGGTGGTATGTGTTTACCAATGAGAAGTAAACTTCTGAAATTATGAGAAATTTCCTTTTTGTGCTAATTGAAACCACATGTACTTGCATACGTATTATGTTAAAACTGACTTCCTTAGCCTGACGAAGGGTTTTTGAACCCAAAAGTTTGCTTAATAACTATTCTCCAACCATTTGGGTTGGTCTAATAAAAGATATCAAATTCACCCAAGGAACCTTGTCTGCAAATTTCAATTAATGCTTTTACATATGAAGCTAAAAATCCAACAGGCAGTCCAAGTAGTAGGCTATTGTTGACCCTTCTGGATCATGGCGTACGCATGAGAGGTCACCAGGACCTTCGACGTGTATGCCTAGGCAGGAGCATGGAGGAGTTGAGGCTGCCCAGACCTTCCTCCCCGCCTTTAGACCACAGAGGCAGAATCTAAAGGCCAGACCAAGTCCAAAAGTTTGGTGCCTTGATGGCTGTAGTGCCATTTGGTGCCTCAACTGCTTTGAAACATTTTGCATTGTGTGTGGCAAAGCTAAATGCCTCATCTTTAGCGATGACAATCAGATTTGAAATGGAAAGATCTAGAACAATTCAAAGTTTCTTGAAAGACTGAAGAAAGTTTCGGTGGCATGAAACAACAGTTTGCTTTGATCCAGCAGATTTTTTTTAAGCCAGGCAGCACTAACAGATTTCTTAATAATTTGCTCGGCCACTGATTCAGCAAAATACATAAGCACGTGCTTAACTTTAATCACATGCCTTTGACTTTTCATGTGCTTAAAATTAAGTGTTCTGGTGTATCAGAAATCAAAAAGAATAGAAAGAGTGCTTCATCGATATTTGGAAAGGATGGCAGTTATCCATTTTTTAAAATCTCAGTCCTTGAGAAACAAGATCATTAAATGAAAAGGAAGAACAGTGTGGATTTGTTACTCTGATTTAAAACCAAACTTATTTGTGGAAGGGTTGCTTGCCCAAGGGGGTTGGACCTGATTATCTCAAGAGGTCCCTTCCAGCTCCTAACATCTATAAATCTATGAAATGGAAAAAAAAAAACCCCATAAACTTATTGGTAAATATTTGTAATAATAAACAATTTCCCTTCCTGTCAGCACAAACTCTACACATACTTCATAACTAAATAATATTTTAGGGAATGAAGTCCAGATAACAGCAGGCTACACACAGGGTGGTGGCATCAAAACTAAATTTTTAAGACAAGAAGTACGCTGGTTTGGAAATATATTATGAGCTGGCTCCCAGGCCCAAGAAGCAACTTTCAACTTGATTATTTATACACTGGCATTCAACTTGTTAATGCAACCAATGGAGCAATAAGAAAATAAGTCTTTTTTCACTTCTCTTATTTGCAACTACCGTTTGGGAGCTTTTAAGAAAATGGCTCACTTAAATTTGGCTTTAATCATTGCCCCAAATCCCATAAACATTTATGCACACACGTATTCATCTGAACAGGTTTAAACTGTACGTAAGCATTTTCAGGATTGGAACAAGTAAGGAAACCAAATTCAAGATTTCAATGCATACTTGCACGTAAGGGAAGGGGAAAAGACCTAGACAAATAAACATGGGAAGACAACTGGATTGACTATATAAGTAAAGATAAGGGTGAGTCTAAGTGTTTGCAGGATCTGGACCTTAAGTGTTTTAACAGGAAAGCCACAATAGTAAGAATCCTTTTAATTGTTTTATATTGCTATTAAAAGAATAAGCATAAGCAACAGAAGCACTGCACAATTTGAAGAAGGACTTAAATGAACTTTACAGACATAAGATTAGGTCAAAATTTGAACCTGGTAGCCTCTCTACTACTCCTTGAAAACTACAGAATCACTGTGCTGGGGAAAAGTCTTTAGTACAATTTATGAGGAAAATGAAAAAAGGGTTTTTCAGCTTTGTATAATTAGAATGTGAAATAACTGTATGGATTTTTTTTTTATACCCTAGACAAGGGGTGGGCAATTATTTAGGCTGGAGAGTTTTGGTGAGCTGTTATGGGCTGGATCAGCACCCTGGCCCTTCCCTGCAGCCCCACCCACCCAGTTACCCTGGGCCAGGCTGGACCAGCACCCCTCCGGTACCCTCCCAGGGCTGGACCAGCACCCCCACATCCAGCTGCAACACCTCAACAAAACTTCCGGAGTGGCTCTGCCGTGGGGCCCAGCCCTGTGCTGTCACCCCCAGGCCATCTGGACCGCAGTCCCAGAGTCTCCAAGGAGACAAGCCCTGTACCTGCATGGGCAAGGCATGACTAGCTGAATGGATGGGATGGGGTAGTGGGTTGGTGGGAAGCAGCACCCCCAGACGTGGGTCTGGGGTGCAAAGGCAGCAGGACCAGGACCAGCAGCAGCAACACTAGGGGCAGCGGCCAGAAGGAGCCACCACTGGGGCTGCTGGGAAGCGGATTCCGATCACGCTGCTACCTCAGCCCCACTGCACACCCAGGGCAGTGGGACTGGCTACACATGCCACAGCTCAGGCTGTCCCCCATGCCTGGGCCAGGTGGGCAACCATAAAATCCCTTGGTGGGCTGGATCTAGCTCATGGGCTGTATTTTACTCACCTCTGCCCTACACATAACTGCAAGGTCATAGAAAAAAACCCTCTAGTTCCAAGTAAATATTTCAAGAATTATTGAACATCCCCCAAATCTGCTTTTAATGCTATTTTTCAGAAAGACTATCTTTAATTGCTGCAATTTCTATTAAAATCTATCAAAAAACTTTAATAAAATCTATCCTAGGTAGTAGATTAGAACTTTTTTGCCCTGTCTCCCTTAACACAAGCACAGTACTTCATTTCATAAAAAAACTATCGCTTTCAAAAGATCAAAAAACCTATCTACTGAGATGAAATCTAATACATGTCCAAAGTTGTGCATGAAAACATGCAAGTGTTTAGTTAGTGGCCTCTGGCCACACAAATATTAGGATTAAGGCCACTTGTATTCTGGATGTTGTAGGTAACAACACCACCAAAATCAACACCAGGGACTAAACTGCTTTTAGCATTTTTTAGTGGCCTATGGAATACTGGAAGTTTGTATACCCCTGGAGCTTTAAAGTTTCATAGTTTCATAGTTGGTAGGGCCGGAAGGGACCTGAAGAGATCATCTAGTCTGACCCCCTGCCATGGCAGGAAAGAGTACAGGGTCAAACGACCCCGGCCAGATGTTCGTCCAGCCTTTTTTTAAAGACCCCCAGGTAGGAGCCAGCACCACTTCTTTTGGAAGTTGGTTCCAGGTCCTAGCCGCCCTGACAGTGAAATAACACCTCCTAATGTCTAGCCTGAAACTACTCTCCGCTAGCTTGTGTCTGTTGTTTCTTGCAACTCCTGGGAGTGCTCGGGGAAACAGGGACTCTCCCAATGCCTGCTGGTCCCCCTTGACTAGTTTGCAGACTGTCACTAGATCCCCTCTCAGCCTTCTCTTTTGGAGGCTGAACAGGTTCAGGTCCCTCAGCCTCTCCTCATAGGGCCTGCCCTGCTGACCCCTGCTCATGCAGGCGGCCCTCCTCTGGACCCTTTCCATATTGGCCACATCCCTCCTGAAGTGCGGCGCCCAGAACTGGACGCAGTACTCCAGCTGCGGCCTGACCAGTGTCGCACAGAGGGGGAGGATCACCTCCTGGGACCTGCTTGAGATGCAACTGTGGATGCACGACAAGGTATGGTTGGCCTTCCTGGCCGCGTCCCCACACTGTCAGCCCATGTTCATTGTGGCATCAATGACAACTCCAAGATCCTTTTCTGTCTCAACACTGGCAAGAAGGGAGTTCCCCACCCTGTAGGTGTGCCGCTGGTTCTTTCTCCCCAGGTGCATTACCCTGCACTTGTCAGTGTTGTACCCCATCCTGTTCTCATCGGCCCACCCCTGTAACTTGTCTAGATCCGCTTGCAGCCTGTTCCTTCCTATTAGCGTACCCACTTCACCCCACATCTTAGTGTCATCTGCGAACTTGAACAGGGTGCTTTCTACCCTCTCGCCCAAGTCACTGATGAAGATGTTGAATAGTGTGGGCCCGAGGACCGAGCCCTGGGGAACCCCACTGCCCACATCCCTCCAGGTCGAATAAGACCCGTCCACCACCACCCTCTGGGTGTGGCCCTCCAGCCAGTTAGTGACCCATCTGACCATGTAGGCACCAACACCACTGTCTCCTAGTTTCTTACTGAGAATGGGGTGAGAGACCATGTCGAAGGCCTTCCTGAAGTCCAGAAAGACTTGGTGACCTCACCAAGGACTTGGTGACCTCGTCATAGAAGGCCACCAGGTTGGTTTGACAAGACCTGCCCCTAATGAACCCATGCTGGTTGCCCCTGAGCATAACCTCCCCTGCTGGCCCTTCCTGGACAGGTGCCAGGATAATTCTTTCAAAAAGCTTCCCCAGGACCGAGGTAAGACTCACGGGCCTATAGTTTCCTGGGTCCTCCTCCCTCCCTTTTTTGAAGATGGGCACCACATTGGCCCTTTTCCAGTCCTCTGGCACATCGCCCGAGTGCCATGAGTGCTTGTAAAGCTGTGCCAGAGGTCCCGCAATGACCCCTCCTAGTTCCTTCAGCACTCTAGGGTGGAGCTCATCAGGACCTGCGGATTTAAATACATCTAGTCCCCTCCGAAGTTCCCTGACAAGGTCCTTTTTAACCTTAGGCCTGGGTGTGCCGCCCACAAGGCCCTTAGGGGTGCCCGTGAGGGAGATATCCGGGTTCCTCCTCAGAAATACGGAGACAAAGAAATTGTTGAATATGTCAGCTTTACCGTCAGGCGAGATGACCAGATTTCCTAGCGTGTCCTGCAGAGGCCCCACGTTACCTAGCACCTTCTTTTGCCCCCACTATGTATTTGAAAAAGGACTTCTTGTTGTCCTTGATCTGGGTCGCTAGTCCCACCTCCATTTCCGCCTTGGCCTTCCTGACCGCCCCCCCTACAGTCCCGAGCTACCGAGGTATAGCCCTCTCTTGCGATGGCCCCTTCCCTCCAACGGGTGTACGCCTCCTTTTTTGTTTGGAGATGTTCCTGGATGCTTTTGGTGAGCCGTGGGGGCCTTTGTACCCTCTTGCCCCCTTTGACTCATGTAGGGATTACTTCCCTTTGAGCTTGGAAGATTGTCTCCTTAAGGAATGACCACTCCTCCTGGACAATCAACTCGCTCCTGCTCTGGGATCTCAGTGCTTCCCCCACTAGTTTTCTCACCTCGTTAAAGTTTGCCCTCCTGAAGTCGAGGGCTGCTGCTTTGCTGGAGGCTTTTGCCACCTTGCACTGGATGGTGAATTCCAGCAGACGATGATCGCTATCACCTAGGTGGTCGAGCACCCACAGACCCCATACCAGGTTGTCGCCCGTGACCAGGACCAAATCCAAAAAGGCATCTTCCTTGGTGGGGCCGTGTACCTCCTGGGTTAGATGGAGGTCCTGTATGTCAGTTAAGAACCTGCGTGAGCAGTCAGACCTGGCTGTCTGCTCCTCCCAGCAGATGTCTGGAAAGTTTAGGTCACCCATGACGACCACATCCTTGGACCCAACTATCTCTGTAAGCTGACTTAAGAATTCCTGGTCTCTTCTCCTTGGTTGGGTGGTCTGTAGTACACCCCCACCATTAAGTCCCTTTCTCCCCAACCCCCATGTATTCTAGAGTGTACAGGGGTGAAGGAGATTGAGCAAGATAGGAGATAGAAGTCTGTAACTGAGGTGGTTACAGGCCCTTGAAGCCTGTGAGAGCAGAGGGATGAAAGCTGATGCACTATATTAACTCATAACCATGTTTCACTGAAACTTATTAGACAGAAAAATTAAAAATTAGTAAAAATAAGACATACTCCATGAAAGTGTGAGATAGCATTCCAAAAACAGGAAGGTGAAAAGAAAACCACAGTGTATTTTTAAAAACTTACTTCTATACATCAATTCTAAATACAATATTATGCAACATTCAGGAAATCTTCATTCCCGGATACAGGGATAAGGAAGAGGAAATAACCTGACTGCAGAAAATTAATATGCCAATGATTAAAGGCAAGTTTTCTGACTCTCTGATAAACCAGCAGAGGTGCACCAATACATTGGTCTGATATCAGATTGGCACCAATATAAAGAAAATTGACTATACTGAAAATCGGCCTGAAGTGGCCAATAATTTGGCTGATAAATGCCCGTACACGTGCGCAGCCACAGTGCAGCACGCAGGCAGCAAGGAGCACAGCCCAGCAGTGTGGAGTGCTGCATGCAGCTGGTAAGTCTGTTGTGGTAGAAGGGGAGGAGGGAGGGAACGGGCATGGGGGGCAGATCAACAGCCCCTGCAGTGAGAGAGGGAGTGGGGCTGGGGTAGGTGTTGCCCAGCTGGGGTGGAGCAGGCATGGGATGAAGCTGCAGCTTATCCAGGGAGTGGCTTCCGCCGCTGTATGCCACTCTTCCGGCAGCTCCCACTGCTTGTCTGGGAGGGCACGGGTGAGGGGAGGGGGGTGCCCCCAGATCTGCGTGGGCTGGTGCCAGGCTGCAGCAACAGCAGCGGAACTGGGAGGGGACTACGGGGAGGCTACAGCGAAATTTGGGGTGGCTTCAGCGCCCCCCACAAGCTCTTCTCTCAGCGTTGTTGCTGCCCACCCTGAGCACAGCCAAGCCCACAGCTGCAACCCACCCAGCCTGCCCCATGCAGATCTGGGGGCATTCCCTGCCCCACCGTGACCTCCCAGACGAGCAGTGGGAGCTGCCAGATGAGCAGACAAGTGGCAGGAGCTGCCCCCCACCCTTCCCTGCGCCCCCTAGAAGAGCTGTGGCTTGTGCTTGCCCTGGCTGAGCAGTGCCTAACCCAACCCCAGCCCCACTCCTTCCCTTACCGCAGGGGACATTGATGTGCCCCCGCACATCCCTTCCCTCCCCCCCCTTTCACCACAACAGACTTACCAGCTGGACACAGCTGTATCGGAAATCGGACTGGTATCAGCTGACATTTAAGGAGGCATATCGGCCATCAGTATCAGCCCCCAAAATCTCTACTGGTACACCCCTATAAACCAGTGATACTTGCTTTATAGCTCTAGGACACTAGACAAATAGTCAAAAAGCCAGAGGCTGAATTGAGTCAATCTTTGCAGCTTAGTCTAAATTGCATAGATTGAACCAATAAGCAAGTGAACAGGCATTCATTTTGAAACCAGAAAGGCAACCAGACCCCTGCAGTGGCCCATACCAGTAACTGGGGGGCGAAAGAGCACACCTCCCAACCTGCCAGCCAGTGCAGAAAGAAAGGGAGGGAAGTTGGGAGGGAAACCCTCAGAGGTCCCCTTCCCCCCCAGTCAAGCAAGGGCCTGAGTACGTGTGTGGAGGGGTTTAAACCCCCACCCTGGCAACCCCATCTGGGATCTGTGTGGTGGGGGTGGGAGGGTAAGCCCTCAGAGGCTTGCCCCACCTCTCCCACATCTTTGTTCAGCTGGGGAGGGGGCAGGGGGGAGGACACACACAAACCTCTGAGGGCTTCCCTTCTTCCCTCCCCCCTACCAGGCAGACTCCAGCTGGGGTCTGGTGCTAGGGTTTTTCCCCCCACCCCATTTTCTGCCAGGCAGAGCACTGATATTACTCCGATGATGGAGCAGAAGGGCAGGACAGACACTGTTCTAATGCAGCAGACAGTACAGTACTACAAAACATCCTGGGATGCTGGAGGGCTGAGAGTTAACTTGAATTGGGAGGGGATCTGGGACAGAAGAACCATAAACTGGTCTGATCTAAATCAGTTAAGTTTGATACTACATCCAATCAGGTTTTTC
The DNA here is from genome assembly GCF_030867095.1 of Alligator mississippiensis. Lineage (NCBI taxonomy): Eukaryota > Metazoa > Chordata > Crocodylia > Alligatoridae > Alligator > Alligator mississippiensis. The sequence continues at coordinate 238,455,427 of NC_081825.1, read as the reverse complement.
TTAAATTACTTTCAAAATAGCCAAAACCAGTTTGTCACTGAACTTCTGTTCTGTTACAGCTCTAAACCAATTTCTGATCGCTTAATCCAGTTCGTGTGTAACGTCTGTCCTTAGCCTAGCTATCCATTCTATACTATACATACCAGGTTTATTTTTATTTTTAAGGGTAAATATCAAACTGTGCATAATTTCAAACCAGGTAGAAATGTTTTATTTTGTCAAGGTTCATGTCACCAACTAGTGAGAGAGAGTTCGCCATGTTAATATGAAATGAGGCAGAAGGCATGTAAGATATGCACCCTGTAGGCTAACTAAATAAGATATTTATCAAGCACAAACTATCGTGAATTCAAGGTCACAAAAGCTTGTGCTATACATGTTAGTTAGTCCAGGGGTTGTCAACTGGGGGTACATGTACCCCTGGGGGTATTTGGAATGGTTCTAAGGGGCATGCGCAGGTGGGTGGAGATGGAGCACTGCTGCCTCCCAGGGCCAGGGCCAGGGCCAGGGCCAGGGCCAGGGCCAGGGCCGCGTGCAAGCTTCCCTGCCCCGCAGAGGGGTGCCGCTGCTCCTGTCCTGCCTGGGCCCTGCTCCTGGGAGGTGGTGGTGGCGCTCCATCCCTGCCTGCCCTGCGCACTATCCCTGCCTCCCCACTCTGCGTTTGGCCACGTGCCACCCCCCCCGCATCCAGGTGCTGGGGGTACTCAGACTAAAGAAGGCTGAAAACCTCTGAGTTAGTCTCTAATATGCTTATCTTCCCTGCAGGCTTCAACTAGTGACAGGCCTCTTGGCTATCCCTGGTTAAATTTACTTGAAGTGAGTTACTGCTCAAGGTTAACGGGTGTGTTACTGTAGCAAAACTGAAGTATATTTGTCTTGGGGTGTGACATTTGCTACTTAATTTTTCATTAGAGAGGACCAGGAGTGGCTGGAAGATCAGTTAGCAGGTGAGTCGCAGAAAGAAGATCTCTACCATGGAGGGGGAGATAATGGGGGCAGGGACATCTACAATGAAATGGAGCCAAGAGAAAGCGCTTCCTCTTTGAAGGGGAGAGAGGCTGTCAGCTTTTGTTCCTATGAAGTCAGGGCAGGGTGGCACCTTCCAGACTAAGGAGTTAAGAGAGGTTTTCTCTTTGGTAGACTACTTCAATTGCTGCCCCTGAGGTGGGGAGTCACCAGCATGTAATCCAGCTACTGGGGCCTTTATCAGGTAACGGTGGGGCAGATGGGGACACAACAAGGACCTTATCCATACGTCTGTGTCTATGTAGGGGGTGTGCACGCCTGCCTGTGTCTGCATGGACGCGTGTGCGCCTGCTCACACCTGCCTGTCTCTACGGGCCTGCGTGTGCACAAGTACCCAGCTCCCTGGGCCTGCGTGTGGGCGGGGAATATCCCGTAAGTGCGATATTCACCCAGTCAAGAGATGCTCCCGCGCGGAAGGGGCGGGTGCCCGTGCCCGTGCCCGCGGGGGGTGTCTCACCGGATGAAGGTGGTCTTGCCCGTGCTGTACTGCCCCACGAGCAGCACCATGGGCTTGTTCTCGAAGTCGGCCTCCTCCAGCGCGGGCGAGTGGAAGTCGTGGAAGCGGTAGTGCTCCTCCAGCGGCAACAGCTTGCGCATGTACAGCTGCTTCAGGCCGCCCGTCACCGTCTGCACCGCGTCCCCGCCGCCGCCGGTCCCGGCCCGGCCGCCGCCCGCCTGCTTCCCCAGCCAGCTGAACATTGCTGCGCCGCCGATCCGAGCCGCGCCGAGCCGCGCCGCGCCGCGCCGATCTCCCCAGCCCCCGCTGCCGGCACCACCCTGGGGGCGGGGACTGGACAGGTACGGCCCCGCCCCGAGCCGGCTCCGCGCCCCGAGCCTGCTGACGTGTAGCCGCCCCGCCCCGCCCCGCCCCGCCCCGCCCTCTCCCGCGCTTCACCTCGCAGCCCGAATGGGCCTCGCCGGAAGCGCTTGGGACTCGGATACACTCCAACCCGGCAGCCCTGCTGGACAAACGCCTCCCTTCTTCTCAGGGTTTTACCCACCCCTTTCTGCCCTCGCCCGGCCCTTGAGAGGATCTCCTGGGCCCCGCCTGAGAATCCCTGCTTTCAGCACAGGAGACATCGCGAGGGCCCCTAGCCAACGCCTGCAGCGACTTGGGCGCGACAGCGCTGCAAAACCTCTCCGCATCCTCAGCCAACCCGTCGTGTTATCCTGAACTACTCAGTTAAGCCAGTGAGTCTCAGCCGGGGATGCCAGCCAGGGCACCCTGGGGTCCTGTGCAACCTTTTGAAAGGTGTGATGAGGTGCTCGGACAGGGGGTCTCAACACTGGCGACACGTAGGGGGTGCACGTGCACCCTCTGAGATTGGCACCCTCCACGAAAAGCACTGTCAATGCTGCTGGTGGGCAGTTGCCACTCGCCACCCCCCCCCACACCAACACCACCGGCAGTGTCTGCGGGCAGCCCCCGATTGCCACTGGCCGCTGCCAACGCTGCTGGTGGCGTCTGCAGGTGGTCACTGACCACCAGTCAGGGCTCACCACCCCGCTGCCACCACCTCTGGGAACTCCCCACTCGGTCCTCCCTGGCCCCTGACACCGCCGCAGCTGCCTGGGGGCTCGCATCGTTCATGGCTCTCAACCAGGGTGTCACTGGGGTTCCTTGAGAGCTGTTCACAATGGTAGCGCTGTTAGGTTTATAAACACGACTAATGAGATAAACTCGGGGATTTCAAATAGCAATCCATAGTTGTGCTCTTCCTCAGTTCTTTACCCCCCCAAAAAAGCTCTCTCGTTTTTCTGTAGGGCAAGAAGAGCACTGGCATTTTGCAAGAGGTGCCTCAAGCATAGCCAGGGGTATCTAGAGTCTAAAAAGGGTATCTAGAGTCTAAAAAAAGCTGAGTTAAGAGATAATTAGGTGTGAGGAGGTAGAGAGCTTGGCCACTGCCTTGCCTTCACAGCCTAGCTCCTCAGCGAGGAGGGAAGCACTGTAATGAATACATTTAGTTTTTTAAATGGGATACCGCTCAGTTCAGAAAAGTTTTTGGGGGGTGCTTCAAGTCAAATGCGAGGTGTCTGTCATCTAAAAAGGTGGGGAAGCACTGAGTTAAAAACCGAAGGGCAGTACTCACTCCGAATCCTGAAGAAATCCAGATTACAGTTTACCTCTGCACAGGGCAAAGATGTATAACCAATACTTGGCAGTTACTGGATCCCATCATTCTTTGGCCCCAGACTTCCAAAATACACCAACAGAATTGGCTGTACATGTTATTTCTGGTACTTGATTAGAAAAATCCAGTCTCCAATGCTCCAGTACATCTCAATGCAAGAATGACACATGTCTGTTCCTGGGTCTTTTGTAGGATCCAATCATCTTTTTAAAAAATCACAAACCTGCTTAAACAGAAACTAAGTACATCTATTTCTACTCCAGTATAAATATCTAGTTCTTGAGGTCATGGCCTGTTTTACCAAGAAATAAAATATAGGATTACAACCAGCAAAATCTTACCCATTTTTCTTTAGGATCCCAACAGGCTTCTTTCTAGAAAGTCAGTAAGTGTAGCCATCCTTAAACATCCGAGAAGCGTGTATGTAATGTAGTGTTTCACTGAAGCCACAGTAAACCAGATCAGTCACTTTATTCCTTTCTAGCTACAGCCAAGTTTCATACAATACCACTGACATTTTGAAGTGCAGCTAACTGAACAATAAAATCCTATATGTCATTTTAAGAGATCACCTCTTGACTGAGATTTTTAAATTTGACAGCATTTTAGACATATATTCCATTACTTTTAATATATATTTTAATGGAAGTGTATCCCCCATACTGTTTAAATCTTTCAGTAATCTGGACAGAGATCTATCTAATGTAAAAGAAAAACTATGCTGTAGGTATTTAAAAATAAACCTTTGGGAGGATCTATCTAAAACAAACAGCAGATACCTTGCTAACATCATGTCCATATTTTTATTTAAAAGGTATATTCTCCATACAAATGAACAGAAGTTCATTTGGCTTCTCAGCTATAGCCTTAGCTTCTTTAATTGCTTGTTGGTAGTCCAGCATACCTACCAACTCATGGGTTTATCTATTTAAAATCTTTTTAGATTTCCCAATTTATATCTTGCATATTTCCTACCACATTTTATGCTCTTTTCTATTGGCCTCACTGGGGTTTGATTTATTTCTTCCCTCTCCCTGATACAGATTCAGATATCCTCTTGTATGTAGGCAGTTAGCCATCCTGGGGGGTGGGGGGGGGGGGGGTTGTAAGGCCTTCATAGTCTAGGATTAAAGTTTTCCAAATCCTAGGTTCTAAATATCTTTATTTTTTGCCCACAAGGGTCTTTTTTACTGTCTTCCTCATTTTTTGGAAATTCTCATTTCTAATATTTAGTTTTACATTTCTCATTTTCATGACCTCTTTCCTGACAATGTTCAGGTTAAATATTTTGTCCTTATTATTACTTCTTCAACTAAGATCTGTGTGCTACTTAAAAAATCCCTTAGCTGACAGCTATAAAAATAAGCTTATGGTCCTCTTCCTATCCTGCAACAAATCTACAGAAGACAACAAACTTACACACACAGAAAAGCTGGTTCTCTAGTGTGTTTAGGCACCTTTATGCTGCATTCTCAGTAGATCCAACTTCAGGTAGCAGCCTTAAGGAGATGCCTACTGCAGAAGGTTTGCTTCTGCACACAAAGTCAGTAGCATTACATGTAGAAACAGATGGTGATATCTTTTAAACAGCTACCAGTGAGCCAATGTCAGACTTGCAAAGCATCTTAAGCGGGGTTCCCTAGGAGTCTGTTTTGGTTCCAGTGTTATTTAATGTTCTTATTGGCTTGGAGGTAGATATAGCAAGCATACCGATGGAATATGAAGACTGTTTGAAATGATGAGGGGTAGCAAATACTTTGAAGAATAGGATTAAAATTCAAAGGGATCTTGATAAATTGGAGAACTGGGGCATAGACAACAATATTCAGTTTAACATAGACAAATGTAATGTGCTACACATACAAATAAAAAACATCTACAAATACAGAAAGAAGGGGGAGGAGGGAGGAGAACAAACTTTGCTTAGCATTGCCAGGAAAGAATCTGAGAGTTATGATGAATCATAAATTTTATACAGGTCAGTGATTTGCTCACAGGACTGGAAGGGACCTCAGATCCACCCTCCTGCAAGAATGCAAAGGACAGGCTTGCCCAGGAGCTGAGATGCTGATGGAGATAACTGTAATAGAAACAGGTCTTGATCCAGGAACCTCAGCATTGGCAGGCCAGGAGCAGTAGCCAAGTAGTATCACCTACAGGCATGTTCTTACAAAAACAAATACAATTTTGAGTTACAATAACAAAGCATTGTATATGAGACACCAGAAGTAACAGTGTTACTCTGTCCAGTTGTGGGCACTGCATTTTAGGAAGGCTGCAAAAAATCTGGAGGACAACAGGCAACAAAGATGATAAAGAGGTTGGAATGCAAGCTGTATGAGGAAGGTTTAAGGGACTTGGTACGTTTATTTTGGAGAAAAGGAGATTAAAGGAGGTTATGGTGGCAACTTTCAAATATATGAAAGGCTGCAACAGAGGGGAAAAATAATTTTCCTTTGTCACAGGGGACAGGTTGTGAGACAATAAGTTGAAACTGCAGCAAAACAGATTTTGATCAAATCTCTGGAAAAACTTCCAAACTGTAAGAACAGTTCACCTAGGGAAGCTGTGGAATCTTTCTGAGTGGAGCTTTTCAAGGAAAGACTGGATAATCCTCTGAGTGGATGGTTCAGTAATATCAAATCCAGCATTTATGAAGGGGAGTGGGCTATTTGGGCTCCTTTGGATGACCCTGTAGGGCACTGATTCCACGACATGCTCTCTCAGGCAATAAATTTCACTCATGAAGCTAGAAAAATATTCACTAATTTTGAGAAAGTTGGTAATCACTCCCTGTGACTCCCTTTGAGTCTTCTGAAAGCAGCAGGATGGTTAGGCAAGCAGTTCTCCTTTTCTTCTGACTTCCTATCCAGCTGCATCTGACTTTCAGACCATCTTCAAACCTCTATGTGTGTCTAAGGAGAGAAGCCCTGATTTTGAAAACGTAGGAGTTCACAGGAAAAGCACTTCAATTTTTTGCAAGCCATAGGAGACCAGCATTATCAAGACGGTTGGTCTGTGGGAAGCAGGAGAGTTTTAGCAAATGCACCAAAGAATCTGTCCTGTTTATCACTAAACCTCCTAAAGACTGCTGTATATGACTTCCTGTATTGTAGAAGTGTAGAATTGCAAGAGCAGGTGTTTTTTGCAGGAGAGGAGAGGAAATGTGTATGTTGTTACACAGGAAAATTTTGCTGCATTGAAATGAAGTTTGTAGACAATGATCTGTAGTAGCATAACTTGTGGAGGGCAAGATGGTCAACAGTCCCGGGTGCCAGTTCAGAGGGGGCACCAAAATGGCAGCCCCCAGGGAGGCAGGACCACCACTGCTGCTGCTGCATCCCCCTGTTTGGGGAGGTTACAGTGTGGTGGCAGGAACCTGCATTCACTCCTCACACCTCCACTCCCCCCTAGTGCTGCCCAGGGTGCTAAAATTTCAAGTTACACCCTGGTGATCTGAGTCTTGATAACACAAGACTTAAAGATTAAACAAATGTTACAAACTTAAACATAGTACTAAGATGGACTTCTGAAATATGGTACTGAAACTCCCATAAATTTTTATCCCAGGCAAATGCCCTGAGGAAAAAACCTTACATACCTTATCAATTTATAACAGCTGCTTAGTTTCTTTATCAGTTTCACACATACATTAAAACTAATCTAAACATAATGCTGATGTTGTTTTAACAGTTTCTTTACTTTCATACAAGTTCACACAGGGTGCATGTACATATGCAGTTAATGCACAGAAAGCTTACTGTGCAGTAAAATCCTGTGCAGTAACCTTTCTGTGACAGCATGTCTACATGTGTAGCCATCAGGAGAAGTTCAGGGCAGGGATACTCCTGCTCTGCTCTCCTGCCAGATGGCAGCCAGGGAGAGTTCTGGACTGCTCCAGGTGCCAGCCCAAGGCTGGCAGGGGACTTTAGGGTCAGGCCTGGGCTCCAAGGCATGGGGGACAGCTGTTTTTTGGCCCCCTGCCCTGACCGGTTGATTGGGGCAGGTGTCCGGAAACAGCTGCTGAAGAGGGGACACTTTCCCAGCCCCTTGCCCTGATTGGCCACTGGGACAGCTGGCAGTGAGCCCCTGAGTGGGGATTCCCCACTCAGCCAGGGGCTGGGCGGGAGCTGTCCCACCCCTGGGGTAGCTGGGAATCCCTACCCAGCTGGGGACTTGCTGCTAGCCCCCCACTCCATCCCCTGGTCCACCCACAGCGGGACAGCTCCCACCCAGCCCCTGGCTGAGTGGGGAAGCAAGAGCTTCCTGGTCCCAGAGCTGCTCAGCTCCCCACTCCTGAGAAGCTGGGAGCCCTGAAGCACCGGGACAGTGGGAAGCAGAGAGGGACTCTGTCCCCATGCTGCTCAGTTCCCTGCTTCCGTGGCAAGCTGTCCTGGGACCCGCTCCTGGTCCCCGTGCTGATTGTCTCCTGGGGGGAGCTGCTGGGCCTCCTGCTGGTGTGTCTGATTGAGAACAAATTTAACCTGTTCTCAATCAGGGAACTCACAGGCCCTACTCACTGCCTTCTGTTTCAATCTCCTGGAGCATTTGCTCTGGACACCAACTCTGTTATGCCTCTGCCTGGAAGGACACACCTGGCAGAATCAGGATCCACTAGGGAGAAGAGAATTTCAAGTTACATCCTGGTGATCTGAGTCTTGATAACACAAGACTTAAAGATTAAACAAATGTTACAAATGTAAACATGGGTCTTCAAGAACTGTATTGTGCAGTACCTACTGTACAGTTAGTTTAGTGCTTGTATTTACAGGTACTAGTGAACTACACAGTAGCTGTGCAAGGTTATATAGTGACTCTTTACTGCACAGTAGGTTAGTCTACTGCGCATAAAGTGTCTTGTGTAGGCACACTCACAGAAGATTTCATAGATTCCTACTTAGACAAATAAAATACAGAAAAGCAATCATTCTCTACTCCCTAGTGGATCCTGATTCTGCCAGGTGTGTCCTTCCAAGCAGGGGCATAACAGAGTTGGTATCCAGGGCAAATGCTCCAGGAGATTGAAACAGAGGGCAGTGAGTAGGGCCTGTGAGTTCCAAGAGCTAGGGGTGGACACAGGTTAAACTCTGAGGTTCTTGGGTCAGCCAGTTATTCAAGTAGATTAAACACAGAGCTAGTATATCTCATATCTAAATCTTATCCAGATCATGTTATTAGAGCATTCACATGAAAGTACTCAAAACTTTTTGGTGACAAAAGTGTCCAAGATGAGTGTGTATGAAATACATTTTAAAAACAATATTCCACTGTGTGCATTTTGCATATCTACATGAAAGACGGGTAAAAGGAAGACAAGGGGAGAACCAAAGTAATTTGGGTCTTTACAAGTACCTTTAGCTCTACTTTATCCAGGTTTCTAATTTTTGGTTTTAAAACTAATATTCTTGAAAGGTTATCTGGCTTCTGATCTCTGATATGTCAGCAGAATTACCTTCCACTTAGTGAATTTTTTGAGGGGGATTATCTTACTAGATATTGGCCTAAGCTGAAACCCCAAATTCAAACGCCCTAAAATACTGTGACACTGATTTATATTCAGGTCTGGTTTTGAACTCTGATGCTTGTATCATCTCCTTTTACAAATATTTTGTTAGCTGCTGTGAATATAGAGGTAACCACTGTCATTAGTTGCTCAGCTAATAGAGAAGGAAGTTGTTTTAAAAACATGATTTTTTTGGTGTGTAGAATCCAACACATAACTGCACAAAACTTCATGTTTATTTACATTAACATGAAAATATCTTAGTACATTATGTTGTTATTATATGAAAAATGGATTTTGTTCTCCTTTACAGTTTGGAATTTACAGTCCTGGTAAGCAGATGTCCTTTCTTTATACTAGATGTAGAGCAAAACATTGTTAAATTCAAGCTTCCTTGCATTTCTTTGCCAAGATACCTCAACCCTGACTTGAAAGACCACATGTAGAAGTTGTAGCATAGTTCGTTCTCAGGTCCATTCCGAATTTAGCCCCTCTGGTGAGGCTGGCAACCATGGAAGCATATTCATTCATTAATGAGATTTATTCTTTATATTTATACCCTTTTCTGGCAGCCAGACATTACATTTTTACGATGACGGGCTAAGTTGTATTTTTAGCTGCTGCTCTTCTTTCACCCCGTGTCACTTTCTGTTCCAGTTCCTTTTCTTCAGTAACAGCAACACAAGAATATTTCCTTTGTATTCCACAGTGCTGGACAATCAGTAGAGCACCTTTCTCTGTGGTGCAACATACAGAAAAATAATCTCAGAAGAGTGATGTCTGAGATGGTGAATACTTCTTACACTTTTTTTTCTTTTCCACTGCTATATGCAAAGCATGAAGAAGTGCATCTTTGTTATTCTCAATGTTGTAGTAACTCAGGTTTGCTAGCTTGTCAAAAGTTTTCGCTGAATATTGCATATAATGTATATTATATGGACCATTGGTACTGGCAACATCAATGTCACCATCTGCCATCTCTGAGGGGCTGCGCTTCACACCTAAAGGAAAAGTAGCAATTGGGTTAATTATTGAAACCGTATTATGGTCTTGGGCCTTTGTCACTTAAGAAATTCCAGCTAATTCAGAACACTGCAGTACATCTCAACAATGCAGGCTACTTCAGGCTCATCAAACTTATCCTCTACTCTCTCTGCATAGGCTTTCTGTATAACATCAAATCAAATTCAACTACTGCTCAATGTACCAGGTTTAAGACATCTTAAAAATTCCTAAAGTTCATGATAAATCTCAGGGATCAACAAATTTAGTTTTATGGTACAATGCAACTTTCTTATAATGGTTATAATGGTAAATCTTATCTGTGAAGAAGGCAAAACTTTCAGAGGCTCATGCAAGAGAGTGGAATGAATTTCCTTACGAATTAAGGACCATCATATGCCATGCATCTGTCAGCTCCAAGTGCAAGACATATTTTTTGACCTTGTCCAGCATAAACAGATAGCAACATCTATATTAAACACAAGAAAACAAAAAAATGCGCCCCCTCCCGGGGTGTGGGAACCCTACTCCACCATTAAACATTGTTCCATTAGGTAGAGAATAAGAAACCAAAATAATGGGTCACAGACATTAGTCATCTTGGGTAATGCACTACTGAAAAGTGTTCAGCCACTTCAATGATAAATACAGTATAAATTCTTTAAATTCTTTATAAAGACCTATAGAACAGATCTCTGTTGGCTGGTGGAAATCAGATGCCTGCTGTGGTGAGGGAGTGGAGAAGAGTGTTGGTGTCAGTGTTTGAACCTTCTACAAGTCAGGACACGGGGAAACATTAACAGTGTTTTTAGATGAGGTGGGATATCAATAATCTAATGTGAAAAAGAAGATGCCTTGATGGCAGTTGGCAGAAAAAAAGAGGCATTAATAGAAGAGTACTCTATAGTGCCACAGTCAAATATTTGTATTGTAAAAGAGAAAAGGGAATGTTTCAGACAGAGATATTGATCATGAGACCTCAGGTGTTTTGTGGCAAACTGCATTTATTTCTGCATTTACTTGGACTCTAGGGCACCTTGGAGAATCTATGGATGCTTCCTTTAATTAAAAAACGATTGATGTTTTCATGACAAAGAGAGAAAAATGTTTAATAATATCATTATGGCAGCCCCATATCTATTTTTCTATTGAATCCAATGTATTTTATGCTGTTCCTACATTTTTGGGTTTTGGTATATTGCATTTTCATAGAAATAATAACTGTGTTTTGGAAGTTTTCACAGGGGAATCCAGAGATTTTGACACCTGGGCAAGGGGCAACTGATGCTTTCAACTCCTAAAGATGTAAACTGAAGTTGCAGGGTTTAGGTAGGTACCTTTGCTAAAAATGATCATCACTGCTGTAATTAGCTATACTGACCTTTAAGCGCCCTCTGTAGATTTTAGAATCAAGAACCCACTGAAGTGAAGAGAAGCGAGTCACAGCTCAGAGTAATTTTTTCAGCTGGTATCGTTACATCAGTTTACACGTGGATTACATTTTCAAGGTTATCTTTATAACTATAAGCCTGGAAGCATTTTTAAAGTGTACACCATAAATTCTACAGCCCTTCCTTCCATAAGAAGGTATCAGAGGTACAGCAAAAAATAGGTATACTAATTTCTGACACTGCAAACTCAAAGTATACCTAGGACCTTGTTCATTTATGATGGGTGATCCATGAAATAAAAAAGACTCAAGGAAATCCCAAATGAAGGGCACAAATGTTCAGTGTGTAACCTGGCTACATTTCTATAATGGATCTGATGTACTGGTGTCTATTAAAAAAATTGAGATTGTGGGGTCTGGAATATGTTCCAGAGTCGAGAAGACCTGATCCAATAGTGAGTAAAATCTTTTACAGATACTTGACCAATAAAGGTTTATTGGATTGAAATAAAAAGTAGGAATTAAAAAGATGGACAGGTTATTCCTGCTGACTTCAGTTAAGTGATTGGCAGCTGTTAACTTACCAGGTGCTTTGTAGTTTCTAAAGGTGTCATTCACTAGTGGGTAGAGCAGTACTATAGGAGTTTCTGGGCCCTCTTTATCTCCAACCATATAGAATTCCTTCAGATTTTTTGTTTCATCTTCACTTGGCACAACTTTGGGGAAAGGAATTCCTTGCTTCGAGAAGTATTTAGAGGCTTCCCTCAAAGGCTGTTACCACAGAAAGGGAAAAAAAAAGAAAAGGACCAGCTGTTTTTACTTAAAAGTCCAACTCCCACCGTCAATGTACAGAGAGATATTTACAAGCCTGATGAAGCATTCAGGATTTTTTTTGCCTTTATCTGTGTGTCTGACTAGGAGGTCAAACACTCAAACAGGACTCTTGCACTGTATGTGTAGTTTTCCTGACATAGGAGTTGGTGTGAATTAATGCGTATATAAGGAAGTCCACCTCCAAATAGGAGATGCAATTTTCAAATGCTTATAAAGTCATTAATTATAAACCTAGATTCTTCAAAAGTAGCTAAAACACCCCCCCCCACAGATTTTCAGTGTCAAGTTGAAAATAGGATCTAAACATTCTAAAATTTCTTTCACATTTAGATAATCCAAATATACCCAGATTAATTTTTGCTAAATTGCACACTCACTGAAGAAGTGAGAGAAATTGCAGGCAATCTCTATCACTACTACTTATTAGAGATGTTTATACTGGCACTGATTCATACTACTGAAAATGTATTAGTTCAAGCTGATTCCTAAGTAGATATTTCCCTCTCACTGTTTGGTAGTAGGGAGTTAATAATTCTGGCAGCTAAATCCTAAAGCGCTGGTGAAAGAACATTATAGAAGAAAGTGTATAATTCCCACTTTTATCTGTGATCCTGAACTGTAGTTGAAATGCAAAATGAGGTCCACTTTTCTTTCTGTCCTCATAAGTGGTGGGTAACTGGACTCGAAGACAAATGCAGTATCTATCAGGAAGAGTTGGTCTTCTGATCCTGTCAGCTGGTTGGGGACAGAATCAAGTGCACAATCTACAAGAAAAACAGTTCTTGTCAACAGCATATGCCAGTGCAAAAACAGGTATGCTATTCCTGTGAGGAAAGTGAAGAGTTAGAGTCTGGAAAGGGAATTTGGTTCTCCTTTAGATCCTTGACATAGGGCACATCTACACAAGCTTTACTGCCTTAGCAGTGTTGGGGATACACTAGACCTTCATGGGTGGATCCAGGATTTTGTAATAGGGGGTGAAGGAGCAGCAACTGGCACCGAAGCAATGGCTGTATCCCTGCTCCTGGCTTCCCCTCCCCCACTGGGACAGGCAGGCCATTCTACAGGAGCATCAGCCCAGTGACTTTTTTAAAGACCCTGAATCAGATAAGCATCTCTCACATCCTGCTTTTGGCACCCCACCCCTCTGTGCTCAGTGGTACCTCCCTTCCTCTCCCCTTCCATTCTAACCCTACTGCTCTCCACTGCAGCTGTGCCCAGCTGCCCCAGGGATGGGGGAAGCTCCAGAGCTGTTCCTGGCAGGCTGGGTGGGGAGCTGGTCTCAGCTGAGGACAACAGTAGCAACAGCAGTGGCAAGCAGATTCCCTCTCCCAGAGCCTGCTCCCAAGCTGGCAGGGAACATCCAGGGAGACTGGGCAGGGAGAGGAAACCTGTTTGCTGCTGCTGCTGTTCCTGGCTGAACCTGACTTCCTCACAGCCCTGCCGGAGCAGTATACAAGCAGCTCTGGAGCTCTCTCCACCCCTGGATCAGCCAAGGAAAGTGGGGACAGCAGCAGTGATAGGTGTGGGGGACATAGGAAGGGCAGGGAGGAGACGTACCACTGAGCATAGAGGGGAAGAAGGGGGGAATTCTCACCCAGTTTGGGTATTTAAAATAAGTCCCCAGCTGCTGCTCCCATGGTGTGTTCTGAAAGAGGGGTGTGAACATGGTACTGTACCTGCTCTGGATCCACATGATACCCTTAAATTCTCTTTGCCTCTGTTTTTTATAAAAAAATGAGAACAAAACTTCCTTATTTTGTAGGGGTAAAGATCAAAGATAATGTGATGATACTGATCTGATACTATGAATGAGGTCATTTACATACTTAGTTACAAATCATAACATATTTTCTTACATACAGCCTGCATCTTTTTTCCCCAAAAACAGCTGCTGGATATTTGAGTGCACATCATATGTAAGAAATATGGTAAGAACAGAGTCTGCTGCTTACTGGGCAAAACCAAAAATAGTCTGCACCAATACAAAGGGAACAGAACAATGAGTAGGCTCAACTCTCTAGCTGCTGCCATTCAGTTACTCACTACAAGGAAAGATCTTTTTGTCCTTTATTCTGCCTTTGAAAAACAAGGTGCATATCTTACTCTGGGGCTTATTGCATGTAAGGAAATATGGTATTTATGTGTATAACTGCTGCAGCTAAACATTCTATTTATGCTTTCATTGGTAGGTAACATATTGTTGGCTGGGTAATATGCTAGAGCCAGTAATCTGTCTCTTACCAGTTAAAAAAAAAAAGGTAAAAGACTGCTTTTTAACTGCAACTGATGCATAAACACACACACACAACATGTATAGAAGAGATACTCATGTGATAAATTGCAAACCAGTGTGATAAAGGAATGTATTCTGTACCCTTCAGCTGCCATGCTTGCCCTCTGGCCACTAATCCATCCCCATAGGACTTATGCTAAAATTTCAAGACCATGAGAAGCTTTAAAATGCATAGTAGTAATACCAATAATAATAATTCCAGTATGAGAAATGTTTTTTCTTGCTTTTCTAAACCCAGGGGTTGACACAGTAAAAATATAGAAGTTGACTGGACGTAGTTTAAATGGCTCTTCCCTCTATATCGGCAAGTTATGGGTACCAGGAAAAAGGAAGACTTTCATAAGATTGCTAAAAAATTCTAAAAAAAGATGGTTTTGAATGTGTTTAACAAGTTTTTAGTTCACTGAAGTGGAAAGGGCCATCTAAAAATGTAGATTACAGAAATTTGATAAGAACTGCATTCCAGAACAGAACCAGTTGTAGGATAGGTTTTTTAAACAAGGGACAAAAAGAAGGTGCAACTATGGAAGACTCAGGGACTGAAACTAAACTGAAAATCAAATTTTGTTACTTTGGGGGACAGAATCTCTGATAAGAGACCAGACTATGACTGGGGTCTGGGATAAAAAGAAAGACTATTGGAAGATCCAGAGTTGATGTTTAAGCACAGAATTCCAGAATCACAGTAAAAAGGTTTTACAGGCACTTGTTTGGGGAGCTGAGACTTCAGTCTCTTAAATGTTGTGGCAGCACTTAGCAAATCTTGACACTGCTGGAATACAGTAATGATTAACACAACTAATGCATTGTTTTCCCACTGCTGGATAACAGTTCCATCCATACTCACAAAGTTAAAACCATCATACCACATCTTGCTACCTGCAGAACTACCCTCTGAGATTCTTCACAAAGAAACTAGTATAGGCATTTAAGTAACTCCATTTACTTTCAGTGGTGTCTACAGATCTCCTCCAAAAATGTTGAACTCCAAGCCAATATGTAAAAATACTTCTTAAAACACGATGTTATTGCCATACCTTTCCAGATAGAAAACTTATTCAGTAGGTAGTCATCATGCATATGGAAGCCCTTTAGAAAATTGTGGATTTCTGAAATGGCAGGCCGCAACAGAACCAGATCTCGTAAAATGTTTGAAAAGCTATCTCGGGGAACAACCACACAAGTATCCAGCTCATTTGGCCTTGGAGGCAGAACAGACTCTTCCTCTGCAGAAGGAATGATATGAAAGAATTGTTATGTTGGGATTCATTGCTGGGGAATCTTGCGCCATAAGTTAGTGTAGCATACTGCAATATACCAGACCAGACCAGATGTTGGGGTTTGTTTTAATGTATTTATTTCCTTATATACAGTCTCTCTAATCTGTTTGCTTATTCTTCTAACCTTCCTCAAATCTGCCCCTTCTTCTCAAAGTACTCACTGAAAGCTCTTATTCAACTGCTGGTAATTTACTCCTCTTTATCTCTGACTTTACCCCATTTAGTACCCTGTACCAAAACCAGTTTTTCCCCCTGCACCTTTGCCATGCATCTCGCTCCTGTCCTCCCTCCCTTCTTTTTGCCCTCCTGCACATGCATACACTCAGTCCATGTGCGAGGCTCATATCTTTTTCAAGCATTGCCAATTTCTTTATTCATATTCTGACAACAACTGGAAACAACAAGTTACTGCTTGCAAATATAAGCAGGTAACCCGTAAGGTTATTTGTTGCAATTCTCTTCTATCTCCATACCCTCATCTGTAGTATAGATTCAGGGGTGGATCCAGGTGGGGTGCTGTGGTGCAGCTGCACCTCTCTCTTGATTCTTTTTTCACCCCAAGTTTAAAAACAGCTGCCTGGTAGTGGCATCAACATTTCTATTCAGGCAGCAGTGACAGAGTCAATTGACTTCATGGCTCATTATACTCTACCTAATTCCTTCTAAACTTTTAATTCCACGGGTATTGAAGACCCTCTCTCCATTTTAATGGTCTTAATGTTCCACTGATCAAGCTATCCTTTCTTCTGCTATCTGTTAGCTGCTTCTGGTAATGTATTTCCTATTTCACAGCTCATAGATTGTTTTTATCTCTAGGTAAAAACATGAACTCAGGCAGGGACACATTAACTCAAGCGAACATTAGCTCAGGTGTAGAAATAATTGTAAGTGGGGCATTGGATGCATTGCCAAGATGTTCAAGAATGTTAGATTTTGTTCTGTGAATCTGAAAAAGAGATGTACATTTAAGTCTGAAGACTACAGGACTAATGAAAAACATCTTTTGATTATTTTTGCCTAGTTGTGTTTTTTTATATACATTATGTGATATAGCAAATTAATGCACATTCCAGTAAAGATATCCTTGCTTTTGCTTCAATCTTAAACTGAATAATATACCCCTAGGTCCCTAGCATATTAGCAAAGCTTCCAGTTTCTTTTCAACTGGAGAAAAATATGTGTTGTGCTATATGCGAGGATGCATTGTATAGTCTGTACCCCCCTTTTCAAAATCCTAGATCTACCCATATGGATTTATTGTTCTCCAGTGTATTTCCAGTCCTACAAACCTATACTTATTTAGGTCATGTTTTCTACTAAGGAATTCTATTACCTTGGCTGGAATGACTTGCAATAGCAAGCATAATGCATAGTAGTAAATATTGCAGAATTGGACTCTTGCATCAAATCTCTATGGGTCAGGACCAATGTCTTTTATTTCTTTAAAGCACACCTTTGGTGCCATATTATTGTGGTTGTTATAATTTATCTCACCTTAATGAAAGATAAGTAAAATAATAAACATTTCCAAAGAATTTCCCAAATGGGACCAAAATAAAAATGACTAATATTCAATAAATAATGTTGACTCACCAGCCACAGGCAAAATAAAACTAAAGGATAAAGCAGAAGCATGGTAAACTTCTTAAGGATGGCCTCTAGTTGGTGTTTGGCCAAGAAGAAAGTACAGAAGAGTGGTTGGATCGTGAGGTATGAGCAAAACCTACCATCACTTCAGGCACTTACCTACTTCTTCTCTCTCAAAGCCTTTATCAGGACCGTCTCTCCTACCTTGCTTAGAATTACAGTGCTGGACAGGTTCTTTTAAGGCATCTAGTCAAACCCTACGCACAGATGCAGGTATGCTATACCTAAATCATCCTAGACAGATATCTATTTAGCTTCTCCTTCTAAACCTCCAATGAAGGAGATCATACAACTGCTCTTGGCAGCTTATTCACTTGTTCTCCTTTATTTAAATCCTTTTTATTTACTTTAGTTGAAGTGGGAAGGAGAAAGATTAAAACTAAGGGTTTTATTTTTCTGGAAACCCCTTTGGTTGTGCTCCTTAAGCAACAGAAATTATTGCTGAACTGCACACAGGACATAGCTTTCTTTTAGGGCTATGCAAAGCTTTGGGCGGTGATTTGATTCGGGGGAGATTTGGCCTGATTCAGTGGCCGAATCTCCAAATTGAATCAAGGGACCAATAAAAAGGTTCGAATCCAGAGGTGACATGTAGGGGGTAGTGGGGGGTGCACATGCACCCCCTGAGAGCACCGGTGCACCCCCTGTCAGGCCACGCTCCCTGTGTAGCCGGCGGGCAGGGAGCAGGCAGGAGCACCAGTGTGCCCCCTGCAAATGCTGGCCGGGGAGCAGGGCTGCCAGCAAAAGTGGCCGCACTGCTTCCAGAAGGGGCTGCAGAGCTCTGGAAGTGGCATGGCCACTTTTATGGTGAGTGAGATCGGTGCCCCCGTGGCTAGCAGGACTGGCCGCCGGCAGGATTGGCCACTGGGGGACCCCCACTGGCCAGCGGCATTGGCTGTCGGGGTACCCCCACCGGCCAGCGGGATTGGCCGCCGGGGGACTCCCCCCTGGCCAGTGGGATCGGCCACTGGGGGACTTCCCCCTCCCACCCCCCCGGTGGCTGACTGGTGTCAGGGGGGAAACGTGCTCTTGCGTAACTCGAGGCATCAGACACCCATGTCCAAATCGATTTGAAGTAGAAAGGCCTGCTTTCTTCTGCACTATAAGCTTGGAGGAATTCACCTCCTCAATAGGTCTTTAAAGTAATTCCAAAATTTTTTTTTTAATTTTTTAAGTGTGTAGCAGCAAACAGGAAAAGAAAATCAACAGGTGAAAGAAAAAGTAAAATAGTAATACAATGTAAAAATAACTGACCTATGTCAATAATTCTGTCTCTGGTCCATCTGTGCCAAAACTCTTCTGAATGGACAGATATATACCAAGCATCCAGAATATTCAAGGAAAAAACACTACTCCAGATCCCTGTGACACAAAAGAAATTTGATAGAAAGCAATATGGTAAACTGTTGAAAGAATTATAAATGAATTTCCTTTGTTAGTATTTTTTTCATGTTTTTGCTAAATTTCCATATAAAAAGTACTTGTTCACACACACATATCTGAGTGCTAGGTTCTAGCCAGGCTCTCCACTATGGGCTTAGTCCTTGAAGTACTGAGCTCTGTCCCTGATTCTCTTTATTGCTTAAAAAAGTGCTTAAATGCAAGCATATGAATAGTCCTGTTAACTGAATGCTTCTAAAGTGTGTTTATATAGTTTACATACATATACATATGCGCACACACACACACACACACACACACACACACACACACACACACGCATATTTGGCTAGTTAATATGAAGAGCACTATCTACCTATAGCACTATGTGCAAGAACAGCTTGTGTGGTATTTTTCATAAGTTTATAAATTTAGTATCACTGTCATGATACAAACAGCTTCTCTATTAAGCAGATCATAAGATTTTACCATTTATTTTCAAGACTTGAGTATGAAGTATGAATTCCAATTTTTTTACTTAGTTGGACTGTGTTTCTGCTAGGGATAAGCTTTGCCAATACTTTTAAAGGCATAAAAATTATGAGATTGAAAAATATAAAGTGATTATTTGCGCTCTGATTTTTGAGTTTCTAGGATGAACTTGGGTCACATTTGCAAAATTTTCTCTGCAAGCATGGGCACTGGAAATTTATTGTTTTAAGTGACAGCCTCCCACCTATTCACATACCTCCAAGGAGCTGGGACTTTAAGACGCATACAAAAAATTATGCAATAAACCAGCACCTGTTGGCAAGCTTGTAAATACTATTTCTGAATACTATTAGTATGATTACTGAACATTTTAAATTACAGAAAATATTTTGGCCTGACTGCCAGTAAGCAATATCTGTCTGAACAGCTGCGAGAACACATGCCACATTATCAACTTGGAGTAACAAAGTGGGCCCACAAAAGCATTCCAGACAGTTGCTGAATGCAGCTACAGGTCAAATGACTTAAATCAGTCAGCACCCACTCTGTTCTGGGTGTTCACAGCATAAAAGCAGTTTGCTTCTCTCACTGAAAGCCTTTTCTTGTGGCTGCTGTGAAAGCTCCACACAGACAAATAGTCTTAACTGCATTACATTTCATAACAATAACCTGAAACTCCCTTTATATCAGTAGTTCTCAACCTTTTTGCAGTAATGTCATTCCTCCACTACTTTATTTAATGTGGTGGTATCCCTAGTTGAAAGCCATTGCCACGCTCAACTTATCTCGGTGTTTCCCAACTGGGTGCTGCTGCTGCGAGGTAAAATGGTCCCACACACAGGGTGTACAGCCAGCATGGAAAGGGCTTCAACACATGCATGCCCTCCTGCCTCATTACAGTTCTCTGATAACATTAAAGTAGGCAGGAAAGCAAGCTTATAGTGCCACCGTTCCCAATTTGACTGTGCACTGCATCCCCCAAAAATAGAGGTGCACAGGACAAGTAGAAGTATCCCATGGGTCTCAGTTTCCAGGAGGAGCATGAGGAAGAGAGGACTGGACCTGGTCAGTCTACAGCACAAGCCAGCTATTCTGTTAAAATGTAGGGTGACTGTGGGTGGATAGATGGCATGGTGTTACTGCCCTGTAAAAACCAGGGCTACATAACAGATGTGACAGAGCTACAGGAGACTGGATTAGCTTCATCCTGAAATATCTGTTTTTCTCTGACTCCCCCTGTGCGTTTCTTTAGCGTTCATTATTTTGCTGGCTGCTGTCAAAAAGGAGGGACCCCATCCTTTGAGGGGTTCACAGTATAATCCTCTTATAATTCATTTTTCTAGAGCTATTTTTCCATATCTAGGATGATCCAAATCTAGTATCTCAAAAACCTTTCAGAATGTTACCCTCAAATACCATACCCCCAAATTAGTGTTAGCATAGGAAACTGTACCTTTAAGAGGTAGAGCATAAGCCAGAAGGGACTGCTGGTTGGAGTCTCATGTTGTGCATGCACTACTGATCAGTTCGAACTCAGATACCATGTCAGACTCCTTGGCTCTGAGTGATTTTTGAACATCACACATTGCCAGGAGCAGCAGCCTAGCAACATGGTCTGGCATCCAGGGCACAGGGGCAACTGCAGAATCGGGGCAACTTCCACTGGCACAACTGTAATTATGATTGGGTGGCTGCCAGCTGCAGCTGTTTTTTCTCCCTCTCTCCAAGCTGGCATCTGGGGAGGTTGCCCTGGTCACCCTGCCCAAGTTATACCACTGACGAGGAGGAAAGTGAACTAACAAAATGCCGTGAGTGGGAAAATGGAGCAGTTAACCCCACCAGAGTGGAAATTTTACGGGAATTCAGAGGCTGCCTGAAGAAGGTTTATATTACATCTGTGCTTTATGCTGTATCTGCCAGGAAAAAAGATGACAGTTGGAAGGCAGCTTTATTCCTGATAGTCACTGGTTCCTAAGCACTTGATGTTCTTAATAAATTTCAGTCCACTCAAGCAAAGGACAGCTATTGAACCATGTTACAGACATTTACAGAGTTCTACGCTAAATAAAAATGAAACAAATGAAAAATGATTTCCCCATCTTTATTGTGCTACCAAAACATAAAAGGCCTAAAAGGACTATCCTAGGAAGTACTGCCATGAAGCAGGATACCATGCTTCATAGCTCAGACAAATGCTATGGGGCCACCCATAAGACAATAGTGGGTGTGTGCCAGAACCTTTTTGCCTTGGGCATGGTTATTGCTACAGGTAGAATGACATTTGAAGGTATCTACGTTGCCTTCATTTCAGGGTGGAGTAGGTGTACTGTATATCACTCCAGTGCTATCTAGTATGATCTTTTGACTGTACAAACATGCTCAAAACATTTTTCAAGTTAAACATAGTGGGCGCATCTACATGTGAAATTAAGGCAAAGCTCTGAACTCTGGATCTGTCTGAGGCAGAGTAAACTGCTCTGGGGTGCAACGTCTTATGTGTGTTTGGGACAGCAGCAATTTGAGCCAGGGCAGAGCAGCCTCCCAACTGGCTGAGCTGAGTAAGCACAATTTACACCTGCGGTTACTGTCTACATGTGTGTTGCAGTGCAGTAAATTGCCCTGCTGTAAGATAGTACTGTCCCCAACAGTATTATCTTATGATGGAGTTAATTAGTTTACAGTGCCCTAATACTGGTGCACGTGTAGATGGCAATGCTTTACTATGGAGCTAATTAGTCTACTCCGCACATGTAGGTGCAGCTACACATGCAATCTGCACATAGCAATAAACTCCGGTGCAGTTTGTGCCAGAGTTTATTGCTCCCTGGTGCAGAATTTACATATGCACCCAGGATCGCAGTACATTGAGCAGGGGTGGAGCAGCCCCAGCTGACGGGGGACGCCCTGAAGGGTTAGCCTGCCAGTCCGGAGCTGTTCCACCCTGGCTCAGTGTGCTGTAGAGGGCCTGGCTGGGGCACAAGGGTCATGCAGTGTGGGGCTAGGCAGCAGGCAGCCCTTGCACTGTAGCACCCTCCCTCAAGCCCCAGCCAGCTCCAGTCATTTTTATACATGTGTTTTGGTACACTAAATGACTTCACCTTGTCCCAGACAGTACTATCCTGCAGTGGAGTTAATTAATTTATTGTGCCCTAATAGGGGTGCACATGCAGATGGTGATGCTTTATTGTAGAGCTAATTCGTTGACTCTGCAGTAAAGCATATGTGTCGATACACCCACTAAGTGCTAATCCTCCACATGTTGGCAGCCTCTTCCGCTTCATCTACTCTACAGCTCATTTCGAACATCATCTGGAAATATACACACAGTCTGATTCCTCTCTCCTGTCTGTTTCTGTAAAAAAAATTCTCGTTATGATTTCAGTATTTATTTTCTTTAAATTTTCTTTAAATTTGTAAAGATTATGGGATACCTTATGTACCAAAGCTGTTCCTCAGAACAGTTTCATATTAAATTTAGAATATTACTGCATTATGCATTAATATGCATGCACAATGTTATATTGCTGGATTATGCAGAGCTGTAAGTCACCAGTAGGTCTATTCTATATAAGAACCTAAACTTAGCGATTTGAACTATAGAAGGAACTCATGCTTAAGTAAACTGCAATGTTATACAACATTTGTTGTTGAAATAAAGGTGTATAGTATTGCATACCTCTTGCAGTGAAATTAGATAAATCGGATGAAATAATGACAGGGAGATTTTTAAAAGCCTACAGATAGTGAGTGACCTATTACTCATTCTAATATGTGACCATAAGCACTTTCTGAAAAATGAGATTCCATCAATTGCTGCCAACATAACAAAGTGGCTTGCTGGTCAGTGGTTTATATTACACATTGGGCACATCTTCACATGCCTGGGACTGCACATTTGGTACTAAGCAGTCATTTAGTACGTGGTTTAGCAAATACTAAATGACTGCGTAGTATTATGAAGTTCTGGTGGCACAGCAGTTATTTTTAGATGCTACGGCAATGTAGCATCAGCATTACAGTTTGTAGGAAACAAATCACCTTCTAAGAAGCAGATACGGGATTCTGGGAGCTTCTTCATCATTTTGCCCATGAAGAATTCACTTCCAAAATGCTCTGCAGGAATGAAGGCTCCATATTTTTGGAATCCAACCTCATACGGGGTAAACTCCACCCATTCTAAAGAGAGAAGACAAGAGAGACTGCAGTAATCTGATCATGAGTACACAGAAAAACTGTTTTGAGACTCAGAGTTAACAATAGAATAAGACTTTTGGTTTCAGCCTCTTCATGACAAACTAGTTTACCATATTCTGTAACTGCACTTTTAGTCACTGTACATGTTACAGTGATGAGTGTGGAGAACAAATTCTCCTTTATACTAAGAGATGCACAGAAAGCTCATGAGATTTCTGGCACTTCCTGTATCTGTGAGGGATGGATAAACTTGTGATAAAAGCCTCCACTGTAGTACACATTTTCCAGACAACCTGGAAATATACAGACATACATATTTTACTCATAAAACAGTGTAAGTTCTGCTTTCAGCAACTTAATTTGAGGAATCTTGAATGAAATGAACAAATTTGCCTAATCCTAAACTGAATCATGTTTGATTTAAAGCCAAACCAGAGGCACAATAACGTGGCCAGGAACCCAGGGCACCTGCCTCTCACAAGAGCAGCAGCGGCTTCTGGTTGCTGCCACACCACTGGTATGATGGTGCAGCTGCAGCAGCAGCCAATTTTTCTCGCCCCACCAAATTGGTACCAGACAGTTACCCTAGTCGCCCCATCCTACTTATGGCACTGAGCCACATATAATTCTAGAACATAATTATTACCTCGAAAATCCTGATTGCTCATTTTCTCCTTCACATTGAGGCAGAGGTATATGGGCAAAGGATTCTGACCCTGATTTAATGCTTGTTGCTGATCTGTGAGTTTATGATGGTTTTCCTGTTTTAAAAAAAGACGGTAACTCAGGAAAATGTAAACAACACATGAAGCTTTGACTAAATCTGAGATAGAAACATTAAAGCAGAATGAGAGCTAGGTTCTAGCCAGGCTCTTCTCTATGGGCTTAGTCCTCAAAGTGCTGATCTCTGTCCCTCATTCTCTTTATTGTCTAAGCAAGTGCTTAAATGCAAGCATTTGAATAGTCCTGTTAATTGAATGCTTCTAAAGTGTTCAGAAATAAAACTCAGCTTTGTTTTTTCCCCTGAATGAATCTAAGATTACACTTGTGAAAAATACCATTTTTCACATTGCTTATTTTAGAAAACATCCAAAAAAGAAACTTAAAACACTTTGTGCAAAAGAAACGTATGAAAATGTAGGCTGTGAGCAAGTATGAGAGATTTAAATCCAGGTAGGGTAACTCTATGGCTGTAAACAGACATCTCATTTGATGTGGTCCTGATTGACTGGAGTCAAAACAAGGAGCTGCACAGCCCTTTACCCATGTAGTCCTTCCATTCTTTATTGCTGCTCGGAGGGCAGAGAGAGTGCACAGTCCAACAGGCTTGTCCTTGGAATGACTAGCAAGTAACTTGAATGAGCTGCTATTTACTTGTGTCTGTTTTGTAAGGGGGATTCTTAGCACATTTGATCTGGCATACTCTACAAGTGTTAGAAGTTGCACTGAATTCAGCCTGAAGAAAGGCAGGCAGTGTTAGCAGCACTAGAATCTGTAGGATTCTGGCACAAAAGGCTTTCTCTTGGTAAATATGTGATCTATTGACACCCTACATGGTTCAATGTAGAGTGGACAGAATCTAACTCTGTTGCATTGCCTTCTAAATTCACAATTGGTTAAAGGAGTAAGTGAACAGTGCTAAGTGCCAAAGTGACAGGATAGCATGCTTATTTTGAGTCTCCTAAGAACTGCATCTGTTCCTTTCACTCCAGAGTCTAGAGGAACACTAGTGCTGCCAACACTGCCTGCCCTTCTTCAGGCTGAATTGAGTTCTGGGAACCAGAGATCTTGCTAATACACTAAGGTGCTAGTCACATCTGTGTGCCCAAGCCTTCATGAAATACTTTTCTTGTGTTGCCATAGAACTCGATTGGAATTCTGAATACTTCAACCTTTCTTTTTTAAATGGATTTTGCAAAATGTGGAAATAAAGATATATTTGAAAAAATATGAGTTTTTCTGTGGACTTGAAAAACATAGAATTTTTTAATTAAATGGTTAAGAAAAATAAAAGATTCTGTTAGTCATACAATGAAATTTCTGTTTTGTTTTCTTAGTTTGTTTTTTTATGTTGCCAGTTTTTATTGGTCATGTTGCTCACACAGTGTAAATCTTACGAGGCACAATTTATTTTTGAAAATGTAAAAATCAATCCCTTCAAAAAATTACCAGTACTGAAAACAAGTTAGGTTCTAGAAATATTCCTTGGAAAATAAAAAAATTGAACTATTAGGAACAGCAACAAAACACACAGTACCCCATCATGCAATAGACCTTCAATGATAAGTCCCCACAGATCTGTAAAAGATATCTCGTATCCCTCTTGACTCCGCCGATACAGTTCTTTTAAATAGTATTTTAGACGACTAATAGAAAAGCAGGAGGTAAGCTTGTTTTTGAGCACGTGCTTTCGAGCATCCTTGAGTGTTGCTTCCATGTCCTTCTGTGACCAGTCAGGATCTTCATATAAATTTGACATGGTCCTAGAGACAGGAAATATAAGGAAAAACTGGGTTCAAAATTAGAGTTCTATGATTTACAGAGATCTGTGAATGATGCCTTGATTTGAAATTATATAGGTGGACTTGAAGTTTTCTTTGGTGGTTGAAGGAAACTCAGTGAACATTTCTGGAAATTTAATTGAAACCACTGAATGTCCTATAATGGCTATTAAATGGGCCTAGAATTGCTTCATACACAGTCCCAGGCTTATCAAAGGGTTCATGAGTTTCATGAATTTCATTAGAAGAGTAGCTTCTAATGTATCTGGTCTCACATTTTTGCCTGAAAGGTTGAGTTGGGTTGCTTTATAGCTATTTGTATTATAACTTTTTTTGTAGGTGGACTTTTACTTAAGCTTATTTAACACTTTTTTTAATGTTCTGTTTTCAGTGGCTTAGAATAAAGGATATAATATGTTGCCAAAGGTTATCTCCAGCAGAACAGAGGGTAGAATCACGGTCTCTAATACAGCAGACCAAAGTACACTGCTTCTAAAATGAACGTGTCAGATCCATGTATTTGGATATGATAAATGCTGAGAGGATACATGTATATATTATTATGTATCATTATGTATGCATCATGATGTAGATGTAAATCATACATTAGTATGTATCATTATGTAAATATAGAGCACCTTTAACAAAAATATAGAATTCAGGAGGCAGAATTCTTCACCCCCTACTTTGACTTTTACAGTAAATTACAGTCCTACAACTAGAAAGAGAACCTAGGGCCACATCTACATGAGACACTGACTGTGCAGTTGTTACTGTGCAGTCATTTAATACTTGTATAGACAAGTACTAAATTACTTTTCAGTAACTGGAATTACTCATCTAGTACGGTCACTGCATGGCTTTTAGGTGATGCTGACTGCGCAGTAGCTCCTTACTACTGTGCAGTAACATCACATCATGCTTTGTGCCATGCAACGCTACTGTGCAGTAATAATGAGCTACTGAGCAGTCAGCAATTTGTGTAGATGCGGCCTAGGAATCCATTTCTGGAATTCTGTAGATGTCCAGAAAAATAAGTTGTATAATCTCTGGCAAACTGGGTGGCATTTCTGCTTATGTGCACATAGAAGATGAAAACCTACAGGAGTTTCCCCAGTGATTATGTCTGGGAGGGGAAGGATGGGAGGAATTTCCATTATTTTCCATTAATTGTATGGTAGCTAGAGATATAGCAAACCCAAATAGGAAAAAATAATAGAAAGACCTTGTCAAAGAGGTCTTTTTTGGGAAGATCACTGGGGGGTGGATATCAACCCACATAGTATACTTTAGAACACTGGTGCCCAACTCATCCAGCCTTGCATGAGTGGATAAGTGGCATGGGGTCAATGAGTAGCATGGGGATGGTCTGGGCTGGATCCAGAGCATGGAGTCTCATCACCTGGCCCACAGGACTGGAAATTGGAGGTAGCAGCATCAATTGCTAAGACTCAAGGAGATGCAGCAATTAACACTGTCACCCCTTACCACCACCAAATTTCCAGACCTGTGGGGAGTCCTGTGGGTTGGTTGAAACAGCTCCATGGGCTAGATCTGACCCACAGGCCTTATTTTCCTCACCAAAACTTTAAAACAGTGACTCTCAAACTTCTTCATGCAGTAAGCCAATTTAGATATAAACTCCTTGTGGACGCTACCTACCCCAATTCTGATTTTACACTTCCCACATAGCAACAACATTGCTTGGTTACACTAAAAATAACAATGAAATAGTATTAACACCACTATATGGAAACACTTTTGCTTTCATACATGTGGTTGCTTGATTACAACATTCCATATAATATTCAAGTTGGAGGCATAGAGCACTCCAGTTATTAGCACCAAGCCTCCCTTTGTTGACTGTTGCCTTTGCTGTTGTCATCTCTCTAGTAAATTTTGTTACCCTCCCAGTGTTACATCAGTCATGGATAAATCTGTACCAAATACTGGTAATTATCTAAAAAAGGAAACATGGAAAAGCCACCTCAGATGGCCCAAACTTCTTGTTGACTGTACTTTTGTTGGTCACAAAGGCTTCTGGAACACACAAACAGTAGCGGTTTCTGATTTTCCATATGCAGATAATATTCATTAGATATTTTAACTAGGCTACAAACACATGCATAACTACTTAAATGAACACAAATGAACAGTTCACTATAGTAAAGATTTTATGTTTTTTTAAATTCATTTCATAGTAACAAAAAATTACTACAAAAAATTTCAGATGAAAGCTTTGTTCACTTCAGTCTTACCATGTTGTGCCAGACAAACCAGTGATGTATGAAATGCAGTCCAAGACACCCAATTTCTGCAGACATAACAGGTGAGCATACATCGCTGTTAGTGCTCTTGTCCCACCACCTGTTGTCATGACTGCTACCACTGGCACCTGCAAGAGGCAAAAAGACCCATTAATGAAAACCTCTGTAACAGGGATTAGAAAATGATAAATCTATGTTCGGTAAGTGGTTAAAACCAGGAAGCATGGATATTATATGAAGTTCAGTTATTGATGAAAAGTTAAAATTATGTAACACCACTTTGGAAGCAGAGACATTGGGCTAGATCTTATTTCAATTCATGTACCTAAACACCACTTGCATACCGCAAAACAGCATTTTTTGGCACTTATGAACAGTTTAGGTTTTAGCATAGCTATGCTCACTGTGCCAACCAAGTCCCAAAAGTTTAGTTGTAGAAAAAACACAAGTGAAAGAAGGGAGCAGAAGAAGCAGACCTCATTTCTTTAATCACAGTGGTTAGGAGACTTCCCCAGGGAACAGGAGACTTAGGTTCTCAGTCCTTCTCACCCAAAAAGAGTTCAAATCTTTCATATTCCACTTCACAGCAAAGTGCTTTAACCATCAGGCTATGGCCTAAGCACTGTCCGGAACTGTTTCTAGCCCTCCCCTTAAAGCTGACTTCCTGCACTGTACCTTTAATAGTCATTGGATAAAACGGATAAGCAAATTTAGGATAGTTTCTGCCTCATTGGGAGCAGAGGCCCCAGCAAGAACCTGATGTCCATCATGTCCAGTTATTCTAACTGAATAACTCTCCATCTGATGTGCTCTACCCAGTGGGCCAGCTTCAAGAGAAGTGCTGGGAAGCACTTTAGATAAATGGTTCTCAAGTTTTTTATATGTGAGGCACCCTTTGTTTCAGTCAAAGCGCTTCTCCATAACTTCTGTAAATTGAGCAGCGTCCCTATTTAATTAAAAAACAAACTATTTTTTTAATTACACTGCTTAACTCTTTGTAGACGGGTTCAGGAGTGGAGGCAGGGCAGCAGCCAGGTAGGGACTAGCCTGAGCCTACACTTAACTCCTCACACCTGTTTATCTCCCCATATCTTGCAGCACCCTTCAAAAGATCTCATAGCACCCTGGCTGAGAATCCCTGCTTTAGATAATGTCTGGCCCATTGCTTGGTGCTTAAAGCATTTTGCTGAGAATCAGCAGATGTAGGTTCTAATGCACTCCAGTTGAGGAAGCATTTAGAGTTTGAGTCTTCTGATCCCTGGGCAACTGCCCCAAGAATTAGACAAAAACATTGGTAGATCTCCTTTCCTCCTCTTCTGGAAGGTACATGTGCAGGATGATCCTGTGCTGCCAAATGTACAAATATGATCTGCACTCTGCATGAATGCCACAAATTGTAATTATACAGCCAGGAAACTGCCACTTAGGTATGAGAAAGTGATTAGGATGTAGTCTATACTTTGGATTAATCAGAAATAGAGGAATAACTGGAATTACTCTGTGTTTTCTCTGCCTAAATATTGGCAAATGGAAGGGCAAAGCCTCCCTTGTCAGACATAATTTTTAAAGTATTAAATCTATTTGGAGACTAATCTCACTCACTCCCTCTAAATACTTCCAGCCCCTCCCTGCTTAAGGTCTGATAACCAGGGATACAAGAATTGGTACCTTCCTCTGATTATATTAGATTTGTATTACATGCAATAAATCAGAAAACAGATTCCCAGTTTTTATATCTGTAGAAACGATCTATTCACCGCTGAAGTGCTTCACCGCTGAAGAATAGAAACGATCTCTTCACTACTGTCACTGATGTGATATGACCTTGTAATTAACTACTTGTCATCTTGGGCTGCTCAAACTTTGTGGCATTTGAGGCTGTGTGAGCATTCAAAATATCTCTGGTGCACACACTTTGCATTTGAATTTGGAAAACATTTCCCCAAGTTACTTAAACCTATGGCTCATCTGACAGATGTATTGGCTCAGCTAGAAGTAAAGATTAATAGCATATACTGAGCCAATTTACTGCTGCTCCAAATATTAGATATTTTTTGTGCAGAACTGTGGATCCCAAGAAAAAAGAACTTATTTTAATAACTGTGTTTGAAAATAAAGCTCTTTTTCACATGCAAGATGAAAAACCTCATTATGTAAAAAGAGGTGATAAACCCAGCTTGGGGGAAAGGAAGTAAGTCCACCATTCTGGCTTCTGAGTTTATGTGCTGCCTAATTCTGCTGAGGTTGTTTGCAAAACGAGGTCTGATTTTCTACTACCTATATACCTTGTGCAGTTATTGGCACCTGCATCAGCATAACTATAATACATGACAAAATTAGAATGACAGCATTTACCCATTTGGCACAAGTTAAATGTCCACACAAGTCAAGCTATGGAAAGTTAGGCTTCAAGTCATTTTGAACCATCCCATGGAATGCAACCTTGAATATGGTGGAGAGGTATGTGCTTTCAGTAACCTTGAGAGTGATGCCCTCTGGAGTTTTGTACTTGTGGTAGGGTCAATCATGGTGGCAAGGTCAAAAGCAAGGTTTCTAGACTAATAACAATCTAAAAATAAAAATAAGAGTCCTCAACGGCAGAGCAAGTGGATGAAGAGAGAATTCTAATATTATAAAATCCTTTGTCTGTCCGTCTTTCTGTCCTTAATGCTTTATTCACACTCTGGTTATCTGAAACAACCAATCAGAGTGCTTCAAGAGTGTTCCAGACAGGAGGCGGCAGCAGCACAATGGAGTGCTGCCATGACGGTGGGGACAGAGCAGCTGGAGTGGGGGAGCAAGGCCAGCGGTGCTGGCCTTCCTCCCCTACAGCCGGCTCTGATCCCTGGAGGTGGTGGCAGCATGAGGTGCTGGCTGAGAGGGCTGGAGGAGATGGCGGGGAAAACTTTCCCCTTCTCCCCCCAACTCCTGCTCCTGGGAGGCTGCGGTAGCTTGGGGTGGTGGGTGGCGGCACTCTGTACCCGCCTGCCTTACAACCCCCACCCCCCCGTCATTCCTGATGGGCAGTTGGCTAGTACTTCATAACAGCTGCAACAGCGATGAAGGCTGCAGCAGAATAGAAATGTCTGGTCATCTAGGTTTTCCTTGCTATTGGATTAAGGTTTCCTTCCTGTGGTGCTGATGTGCAACAACATGTCCACATTAAAAGAAGACGTGCACAGATATCTTCCTTCAATAGCAAATCCTATGGCAGTGGGTGAGTGGCAACAGGGGCAGGCACCAGTGCTTACTGGAAGCCTCTAGCCACAGACCTACATGGAAGCAATGATTGTATGATGATCATACTGTGCTTGGAACTGAGACAGGTGTGATATTTGGCATCCGCAATCATGACTGAGAAGGCATATTTAGGATCCATTCTTCTCACCCTGAATGGGGAGGCAGCTAGAAAAGGTGCCCTAAACATAATCCATCTTATTTCATCTGACTGAAAAAAAATGTGTCCAGTGGGATCACTTTATCCGTGGTCCATATCAAGTAATGTAGTTTGCAACCTAAAACACGCCCATTCTGATGGATAACCCTAACAGTGATTGACCAGAATGAAAGACAGCACTCACTGCCAGAGAACCTGAACAGTTTGATATTGACAAGTTCTGCATTTAGTAAGATCAGACATGCAAAAGAATAGCAGTTCACAGAGCATGGTGGTTGCTACACCTTTTTTGGAAAGAAAAAGAAGAAAAAAAGAAAGACAGACACATCCATTGCATTGGTTTTGCTATCAAGACCAAGATTGTCACTAACATGCTGGAATGTCCATTTGGCATCAGTAATCATCTCATGATCCTTTGTGTTCAATTGACCAATAGATCACATGCAACATTTAGCAGTGTGTATTCCCCGACCCTTTATGTAGATGATAAAATAAAACAAGAATTCTATTCTACACTCGACCATGTCCTGTCATCTATCCCCAAAGAAGATATGATAATTATTCTTGGTGGTTTCAGTGCTAGAGTGGGTAGGGACTCTGAGCTATGGAAAGGAACACTTGGAAAGGAAGGGATTGGGAAAGTCAATTCAAATGGAATTCTCCTCAACAAGTGTTTGGAACATGATCTCATCATCACAAACTCCTTATTCTGCCATATCAACAAATGAAAGACATCATGGATGAACCCCTGCTCAAACACAGGCACCTGATTGATTACATCATAGTGTGTGTCCAGGACCTTTGTGATGTCCATATCACCAGATCTGTAACCAATGAAGGCAACTGTTGGATGGATCATCATTTGATACAATCCATTTCTATTCCCCCAAAATTATGTAAATAAAAGAAGCAACCAAGGAAGAGGGGTTCAATATTGAGTGTTTGAGACTGCTAAAAGCAACCATCTCCTAGTGCCTCAATGAAAAACTCTGATCTCCCTGATGATCTCAACACCATTGATTACTAGAAAAGTCTCAAGAAAGGCATCCAGGAGGTGTACAAAGAAATCTCTAGACTTTTCTGCAAAGAAACATCATGACTGGTTTGATGAGAATTATAGGGAAATACAATCTCCCATTGACAGAAAAAGAGCCCTCAAAGTTTGGCAGAAAAACATCAACTTTAAACAGAAGCAACACACTTATCACCACATTAAAACTCAGACCTAGAGGAATAATTGAGACCAAAAGAACAAATGGTGGAAGGACAAAGCAAACAAGATTCAAAAGTTTGCTGACAGGTACAACACACACAGTTTCTTCAGTGCAACCAAAGTTATCTATGGGCTAACCACACTGTCACAACCAAATTAAGTAATGCCCATGTCACAAACAAGTAAAACCATTCAAAACAGGTTTTTTTCTGCACTAGGTTAACTAAGGGTTAACAATAATGATAGTAACCGCTTTTTTGCTGCGCATGTCAAAAAGAAATTTATAACTGCGACACCAACATGAAATAGAACTTAGCCTTCTGTGCTGTACATAAATCATTATAATTGGTCAAAGAAAACAAGGAATAACCCTGTGATAACACCCTAGCGAAGACTGCTAGATAATTGGCGATTCTAATTAAATTTATGACGTGGCGAAAAGCAATTGGCTATTATACAAATAAAACCCGTGGGAGACCTCCGTGCACACACCTGAGAAACCTCTGAACGTATGCGTGAGAGTAACTGACAAACTGATCACTTGTCAGTTTCCCCTGTCTCGACCTAATTCTCAGACGTAAATCGACGACCTGCCGGCCCGACCATTTCTCTGCGCGACCACCAAACTCTTATGCAGACCGACCTACGACCTACGAACCTTAAGCTGTAACTAACCAAATATCTCTGACCTCCGTCTTTCACCACCTTGACGGTGTGAGTAAATAATCTTGCTTTGCAACCGATAAGCGTCCGCCTAATTAATTCCACTCCAAGCGTCACAAGAACCCGCCTGACGGCCTTCTAAGGCCCCGGACCCTTATCTGCCCGGGTGGGAGTCAGGGAGAGCTGCTGGCCGGCTGCCCTGGGTCCCGACACACACAAGAAGCCATTCCTCTGATGTCCAAGGATGGAACAACACTCCTTAAGACACCTCCATCATCAATGCATGTTGGAAGAAGCACTTTCAAGAGCTCCTGAACCAAGACTCCAACATGAAAACCATTCCACAACACCCCATTAAGGAATACCTTGCAGATACAACAACTTATCAAGTGGCCTTGTGAGCCATTAAGCCGATGAAAAACAACAAAGTATATGGTTCTGATGGAATACCAGCTGAAAAGCAAGGTGCAAAAAACTCTCATCAACTACATTTTGTTATTATGAAATTCTGGAAATGTGAGCAGATTCCCAATGACTTGAAAAATGCCAGAATTGTAACCATGTTCAAGAAAGAAGATAGCAGTCATTATTGTGGTATTGCACTTCTGTCTATAGTTAGGAAAATCCTTGCCTGCATTCTCCTCAATAGACTCACTTTCCTTGCTGAGGAGATTCTACTTGAGTCACAGTGTGGTTCCAGACCACTGAGAGGTACGATAGATATGACCGTTACCAGACAGTTGCAGGAGAAGTTTTGTGAGCACCTATGAGATCTTTCTATGGCCTTCACTGACCTGACTAAAGCTTTTGACTCAGTCAACAGAAAGGCCTTAAAGAAGATCTTGATGCGATCTGGATGCCCGCCAAAATTTGTTACCATTAACAGACTCCTTCATGATGACATGACAGCAACTATTGTAAGCAATGGCTTGGAAAAAGACCCCTTCACCATTAGAACTAGAGTCAAGCAAGGAGATGTGATTACATGAACACTCTTTTCCATCTTTATCACAGCTATTCCACACTTCATTGTTGACAGACTTCCATCTGGAGTCAGCATCCAATACTGTATGTGCAGAAATCTCTTTAATATCTATAGGTTACATTCCAAATCCAAGATAACTGACACCGCCATTACTGATCTGCAATACACTGAAGTTTGTCTTGTGTGTCTTTAACACTCAGTTAAAGAGCTCCAAGTCACTCTCGGCTGCTTTTGTGAAGTGTACGAAATGCTTGGACTCATGGTCATCTTCACAAAAACTAAGATACTTTAACAACTCACCCTGAAAACAACCATTTGCTCACACAGTACAATTAGAGCCAATTCTTGGAAACTGTTGAGCATTTCCTCTATCTAGGTATCATAGAGAAGTAGGGAAGCAAGGGACCCCTACAGGTTATCTAGTCCAGCTCTCTGCCTGAGGCAGGATCAGCCCTATCCAAACCATCCCTTACAAACCATAATCTAAACTCTACATAAGACTGCTGTCAACCTTGACACAACACAGACCTAACCCCTGACCTGCCATTGGTAAAGCAGGGGAACCACAGTAGCCAACATCCTGCTTCTATGAAATGTTGTCAATATATGCTCAAGAGATCCTGGGTAGAGGGCCATGCCCCCACTACAGAGGAAAGCAAAAACCGCCACAGTCCATACCAATCTGACTGCAGAGTAAAATCTTTTCCTGATTCCAAATATGGCAATCGATCTGGCCTTGACCTAGGGCAAGAACCTCTAGCCAGGAACCTCCCAGCAGGAGCACTGGCACACCCCAGTTGAAGTCCGCAGCCTTGGCTGTAGCCAACACCCAATGCATCTGAGGAAGGCTTAAAAAAAACTCTGACATGTAGCAGGAAAAGCAAAAGAGGGCAACCAGCAAAGCTCAGAAGCATGGGAAATACCCATAGTAGAACATAGGCAAAACTATGGCCAGATCATCCTTGACTAGTGGCTGCCAAACCTCTTGTTGAATACCTCCAGTGATGGAGAGTCCACAACTTCCTTAGGCAGTCTATTCTACTATCTCACTGTTGTAATAGTGAAGAATTTTTTTCTGGATATCCAATCTAAACTTACTTTTCTGCAACTACAAGCCATTGGTCCACAAGACAGAACAGGTGCTTTCCCTCTTCTTTATATGGTAGCCCTTCAATTATTTGAAGACTGATACCATGTCTCCTCTGAAGCACCTTTTCCACAAACTGAACGTGCCTAGCTCCTTTACCCTCTCCTCATATGGCTTGCCTTCCAAACCCTTTATCATTTTCATCATATTGCCCATCTCTGGACCCTCTCTACTTGCTCACACGCTCTTTTAAATGTGGAGCCCAGAACTGCACACAGCACTGCAGATGAACCTAACCAGTGCTGTGCGTAGGGAGACACTATCACCTCCTGTGTCCTGTGCCTAACTGCACCTAATTGATGCGTCCCAAAGATGTATTTGCCTTTTGTGCAGCTGCATCACACTGCAGACTCGTATTGAGTCTGTGATCTTCGAAGACTCCCAAGTCCTTTTCCATAGACCTGCCATCCAGCCAGGTGTCATTCATTTTATATCCGTGTTTTTGATTATTCCTCCTGAGGTGTAGCACCTTGCATGTGTCCACATTGAATTTCATCCTATTAGCTCTAGCTCAACTTTCCAGTGTATTGATATTCTTCTGAATGCACTCACATCCTCCAGTGTGTTTACAATCCTTCCCAGTTTCGTGATGTCTGCAAACTTGCTCAGGAAGCTTTCTATGCTAGCATCCAAATTCTTAAAAAAAAAAAAATGCATTTAACATCACCAAACCCAGGACAGACCTCTGTGGAACTCCACTTGAAATCTCCTGCCATTTTGACATAGACCTATTAATCATTGTCCTTTGCCTCTGGCTATTGAGCCAGTTATCTATGCACCTTGTAGTAGTTTTACCTAGTCCACATTTCTCCAATTTGTTTATAAGAAGCTCATGCGGGATCTTGTCAAAATTCTTGCTGATGTTGAGAAAACTATAACTACAGCAT
Source organism: Alligator mississippiensis (assembly GCF_030867095.1). Taxonomy (NCBI): domain Eukaryota; kingdom Metazoa; phylum Chordata; order Crocodylia; family Alligatoridae; genus Alligator; species Alligator mississippiensis. The sequence goes on along the minus strand of NC_081825.1, from coordinate 238,419,191 downwards.
TCCCTTCATCCACCCAAGTAGTTATTTTGTCAAAGAATCAGATAAAGTTTGTTTGACACAATTTGTTTTTTATATATCCATTCTGACTGTTTGTGATCACCCTTTTCTCCTCCAGATGCTTGCAAGTGGCCTTCCAGTAACATCCCAGGTATTCATGTGAGGTTAACTGGCCTGTAGTTCCCCAGGTCCTCCTTTTTGCCTTTTATGAAGAGAGGCAATATGCTGGCCCTTTTCCAGTCCTCTGGTATCTGGCCTGTCTCCCACGACTTCATGAAGATCATTGCCACGGGCTTTAAGATCTCCTCTACCAGTTTCTTCAGGACCCTGGGATGAAGTTCATCCAGCCCTTTTGACTTGAATTCAGACCCAACAAAAGCTCTCTAACCATCTCTTTTGTTATTTCCTCCCTCACATTGCCCACTTCCTTATCCAGGTAATTCTTATTAGGTGTCTAGCTTCAGCTTATTTATTTTGTGAAGAGTACTGCAAACTAGCTGTTGAGTAGATCTGCCGCCTTTGCATCTTCAGTTAAGAGTGCCCCCCTGGCTTGTTAACAGATGATTCACAGCTTCCTTTGTCCTTTTTTTCTTACTAACTTACTTATAGAACCTCTTGTTTTTGCCCTTAACCTCCTTTGCCAGGTGCAGCTCATTATTTATCTTTGCCTTCCCGATTTTGTCCCTGCAGACTGTTGCTATTTCCTGGTATACTTTCTTGGTGACCTGCCCATTTTTACATTGACTGTGTGATTTCCTTTTGCCTTTGAGGCATTTTAGAAGCTCCTTGTGCAGCCACATTGATCTCTTGCCATTCTTCTTGTGCTTCCATCATGTCAGGACAGTTTCTTGTTAGGCTTCCGACACTGTGCCCTTTAGATGCTTCCAGCCCTCCATGGTGCCTTTATCCTTTAGCCTATCCTTCCATGACACCAGGACTATTAACTCGAGTTGAATGAAATCCAGATTTGTTTTTTTCCTCCTGAACCAGGGAACAAGTGTCTATGTTTTTAACATACAAGGCAACACTACCCCCGACCCCCTTTTCTCCCAACCCCGTTCTTCCAAAACAGTGTGTAACCCTTAATGCTGACATTCCAGTCATAAGACCTGTCCCACCAGGTCTCTGTGGTGTCAGTCAGATCATAGATCTTTCTTAGGCTGCAGCTTCTACCTCATCTTATTTATTCCCCATACTTCTCACATTTGTATACAAACATCAGACATATTTTGCATTTTGCTTCCCTTTTGCACCACATGTTGCAGTTCTGTTGCTCTCTGGTCCTTTCCCAGAGTTAAGTTGCTTCTTTGAGTCTTTTCCTTTCTGGATGGTGTGTTCTGTCACTGGTGAGTTTTGATCACTATCCCCCATGGAACCTAGTTTAAAGCCCTCCTTACTAGGTTTGCCAAACGATACCCAAAGATTCTCTTCTCTTTTCTCATCAGATGGATCCCATCTCTTGATAACAGTCCTCCTCCCAAGGACATCCACCCATTGTCAAAGATGCCAAAGCCTTCATGGTAACATCACAATCTCAACCATACATGCACTTCCAGGATAAAATGGTGTCTTCCTGGACCCTTACCTTTCATGGGAAGAATTGATGAGAACACCACTTGTGCTCCAGGCTCCTTAATCTTGTTGCCAAGAGCCTCATAGTCACCTCTGATCTGCTCAGTGACATTTCTGGCCATATCATTGGTGCCTACATGGACAATCAGGAAGGGGTAGTAGTCTTATGAACGGATGAGCTTTGGCAGTCTCTCTGTAATGTCCTGAATTTGGGCAGGCAACCAGGCAGAAAACAGACCACCCAGGCCCCCAAATCTGGATAACAAATAGGTGCCTCTCTTCCCTGCAAAAGGGAGTCACCAACCACTACGACTCTTTTTTTCCTTCTTGGTGCAGTGGTCCTGGAGCCCACTGCAGCACAAAAAAGTATGTTTATAAATGCCCTCAGTCACTCCAGCAGAAGGAGGAAAGAAAAAGCTAGAGAGAGAGAGAAAGAGAGAGAGGCAAACACACACCACAGGGGGAAAAGGAAATAAAAACAAAAAACCCAAACAAACCCACACACCAGGCAATAGGCAAACACTCTAGCAGCAATCAGCCATCCTAAGTCACTAGCACAGAGAAAAGCCTCTTCAAGGCAGTTCCACACCTGAGCTGCTTACTCCAGAGCAACTGCTCTCTGCTTACTGGTTAGCTTAGGGTAGCCAACTTTCAGAAAAAGTAAACATAGGCAATAATATTCAACGTCAGATAAAATCTACCAATGCTGCCATTGGTAGATCTCCAAAATCATGTCTTCAGTGATCATGACATAAGGACCTATGCCAAACTTCTTGTCTAGCAGGCTGATCTCAACCCTACCCTGTTGTATAGGGCAAAGTACAGACAGTTAAAAAGCATGAGGCTGAATTGATTAAATCTTTGCAGGTTAGCCTAAGCTGAGTAGTTTCAACCAATAAGCAAGTGAACAAACTTTTGATTCCGGAAATGCAGCCACATGCCTGCAGTGGCCCAGGCTGGAGCAGACAGCTTGGGTCAAGACAAGGCCACCCATCCTACAAGGCAGCGTTTGCTGGGGAGGTGCAAGGCATCCCAGGATGCTGGAGGACTGTGAATTAATTTAAATCAGTAGGGGATCTGGGACAGAAGTTCAATAAACTGATTTAATCTAAATAAATTAATACTACCATCCATCTAGGTTTATCTTAAACCAGTTTCAGCCATTTTGAAAGTAGTTGATGTGCACTGAACTTCTGTTGTGTTACAGATCTGAATCAGTTTCCAATCATGTATACTGGTTTATGTATAATTTCTGTCCCTAGTCCAGGTGTGAAACTTGGATGACATATTAGAAACATCTGAAACCTTTGGAACATTACGATCAGTGATGCCTTCAGAAAATCCTTCATATCACTTGGAAAGACCAAAGAGTGAATGCCAATGTTCTGACTTAAGCAAACACCACCAGTACTGAAGGCATACTTATATGGGACCAACTCCATTGGACATGCCATGCCATAAGGAAGCCTGATAACTGGCTCCCAAAACAGGTTGTATACTCCCAACTAACCAGTGGTCACTGCTGTAGAGGTGGGCAAAAGAAGAGACTCAAGGACTAGGGCTGTGTGAAGCTTTGGGTGGTGATTCGATTTGGAGGAGATTTGGCCCAATCCAGTGGCCGAACCTCCGAATCCAAATCAAATCAAGGGACAAATTTTAAGGTCCAAATTGATTCAAAGCTCTCCGAATCTTTTTTGAAGATTCGGAGAGCTTTGATGATTCGGGCAGTCCCCAGTGGCTGCAGCAGGGAGCTGCAGCCGGTCTCTGAGCTGGTAAGTACTAGGGGCGGGGGAGATGGGGCTGGGGGTGGGCGAGGACCTACCCCTTCCTGCTGGAACTATTTGCCATGTCTTCAATTAAACATGAAGATCTTGAATTCACCTCCTTAGTCATCTATGGACTCAAAAATTACTTCCCTATTTATTGGAGAATTTTCATCCTCATATCGAGGGACTACCACTGCCACTGTTGATTTTTTAATATGGCTGGCTAAGAAGATAATTTGGCTGCTTGCAAATGTTAAAAAAATCCCTCAAAAACTGTGCTTTACTGGAAGAAGCAGCGCATTACTTTGACCCGGCTTTGTAGCATCTGAATAGATCGGGTGCTTCAGCAGGGTTTTTGGTGCTTTTATCTAAAGCTGATTCAATAAAGTATAGAGACTAACATCTGCAACATCTGGAAGTTTGGGTAGGAACTAAGGAGATGGAGGAGGTTCCTGGGAACCCAGTGTAGGGTCCAGAGACCTGAGAAAGGGGCTGAGTGCCTGGGCCTAGTCAGAGGCCAGGCCAGCCTGGAACAAGAGAGGCTGTGTGGACAGGAGCCTAGAGAAAGGCCAGGCTAGCCCAGACAGTAAAGGTCTGAGAGTCTTTGGGTCTATTGAGGGGCTGAGTGTTTGAAAGACCTAGTGAAGGGTTTTGTGGAACCCAATGAGTGGGGCAGAGTGTGGGGATCTATGGAGGGGCCTGGATGAGCCCAGAGAAAGAGAGGCTGTGTAGGAAGACTTATGGGGGGGCTCCAGGTGAGCCTAGAAATAGAAGAATGATCTATACAGGGGCCCAAGAGGGTGGACCCACAATGAAGAGAGGGCTGGTTGTTTGAGAACTGACCCTATAAACATTGACTAATCTAAGCTGGGGCCAGGGTCTAGGATGGGATGAAGAGTGTGATATGCAGCCATGAGAGACTGACATAACCAGGAGCTTGGAGTCTTGACTGGCCTGGAGGTGAGGCCAGAGCCTGTAGGGGGCCAAAGGTCCCTGTGGGGGGCCACAGCCAAGAGGGAGGGATGAAGCGGTGTGCAGCCCAGGATGACGATGGCTGGTGCTAGGCTGTCTGAGGAGAAGAGATCAAGGACAGGGGTCTGAGAGTGAGCTGGGGCCATTATAGTAGGATTAGGGCAGCCTCCTGCAATATATATATCCATTAACATCAAGTCATGGTGGGCAAGAGTGGGACAGTGTGCCCTTAGAACAGTGTATTACAGAATTCTTTTGGGGTGCCCTGTTACACAGATTCTCAAGGAATCCATATCTAAGCACTTGGAGGAGAAGAAGGTGATTAGGAACAGTCAGCATTGATTCACTAGGGGCAAGTCATGCCAGACTAACCTGATTGCCTTCTATGATGAAGTGACTGCCTCTGTGGATGCGAGGAGACCAGTGGATGCGGTATACCTTGATTTTAGCAAGGCTTTTGATATGGCCTTCCACAATGTGTTTGCAGGCAAACTAAGGAAGCACAATCTGGATGAATGGACTGTAAGGCAGATAGAAAACTGACTGAAGCATTGGGCTCAGAGGGTAGTAATCAATAGCTCATGTCTAGTTGGTGGCTGGTATCAATTGGAGTGCCCCAGAGGCCAGTCCTGGGACTGGTTCTGTTCAATGTCTTCATCAATGACCTGGGGGGGCGGGGCCGGGTGGGTCCTGCTGTTGTGGGTCCTACTGCCCTTGGTTCCTGTCATTTTTGACAGGAACCAAGGGCAGATAAATATTCATTTTCTAAATTTTTTAGGGGCCCCGTGGGCCAGATAGAATGGCCTCGCGGGCCGGATCTGGCCTATGGGCCATATTTTGCCCATCCCTGGAGTACTGCATCCAGTTCTGGGTGCCACGCTTCAAGAGGAATGTGGCTAGCATTGAGAGGGTCCAGAGGAGGGCCACTCGCATGGTCAAGGGGCAGCAGGGCAGGCTCTACAAAGAGAGGCTAAAGGGCCTGAATCTATTCATCCTCCACAAGAGAAGGCTGAGAGGGGATCTGGTGGCTGTTTAGAGACTCACCAAGGGGGACCAGCGGAAATTAGGTGAGGCTCTGTTCCCTCAGGCACCACCGGGGGGTTACTAGGAATAACGGCCACAAATTGTTAGAGATAAGGTTCAGGCTGGACATCAGGAGGCATTACTTTACAGTTAGGGCTGCCAGGCTCTGGAATGGACTCCTAAGGGAGGTGGTGCTCTCTCCTACCTTTGGGGTCTTCAAGAGGAGCCTGGATAGATTTTCCTGGGGTGTTATAACCCTGCACTCATTCCTGCCCAGGGCAGGGGGCCAGACCTGATGATCTGTTTAGGTCCCTTTTGACCCTAAGCACTATGAAACTATGAGTGTTGCCAGCAGATCAAGCAAAGTGATTCTTCCCCTCTATTCAGCACTGGTGAGCCCACATCTGGAGTACTGTGTTCAGTTTTGGGCCCTCCACTACAGAAAGGATGTGGACAAATTAGAGAGAGTCCAGCAGAAGGAAATGAAAATTGTGAAGGGGCTGGGACACATGACTTATGAGGAGAGACTGAGGGAACTGGGCTTATTTAGTTTAGAAAAGAGAAGACTGAGAGGGGATTTAATACCTGAAGTTGGTTTGAATGTGGATGGCTCTAGACTGTTCTCAGTGGTAGTAGATGACAGAAAAAGAAGCAATGGTTTCAAGTTACAACAAGGGAAGTTGAGGTTAGATATTAGGAAGAACTGTCTCACTAGGAGGACAGTAAACACTGGAACAGGTTATCCAGAAAGGTCATGGAAGTTTCATCCTTGGAGGTATTTAAGATCTGGTTAGACTTCTCCTGATTGCCATGAGTTTTCAAACACGATGTCCAGTAGCTCTGCAACCACATCAACCTTGGCTGGAATGATCTAGTTGGGGATGGTCCTGCTTTGAGCAGAGATTTGGACTAGATGACCTCCTGAAGTCCCTTCCAACCCTAATTTTCTATGATTCTACATGAGACGCTAACTGTGCAGTAGCCTAATTCTACTGCGCATTAGCATGCATGGCAAAAACCACACTAATATGCTAATGTGTAGTAGTATTAGGCTACTATTCAGTTAGCATCACTAAAAAAACATGAGCGGGTGCTACTGCATAGTAGCGCCAGTTACTGTACATTGATTTAGTACTTGGATATATAAGTACTAAATTTTAATGCGCAGTAAGTACGGTGCATTAATGAATGTGTAGATATGCCCAGAGTACAAAACACCACATTTCTGTGTCCAAATGATTAACTAGAAGAAGTCCTTTCAAAGAAGTATTGGGAAGGATTCTGTTACACCTACCTCATCATCTTGTAGGTCCTCCTCTAGCTGGAGAACCTTTTTCAGAGCAGCTGCCACCACCTTTTTCCTTTTGCATAAGAAATCCTTCTCCTGTGTACACAGGTCAAACCCTAAGCGCACATCTAGGTTTTCCTGGCTGGAAAAAGAGGATTTGTACATTATGACTTGCAGTCAGTGTTATGTCTACAGTGTTAAGATACCCCACAGAGTTAAATCAATAAACTCTATAGACTTCATAACTAGGCAAGCCAATATTATCATGCCTATGTAGATAAACTGACATGAGATAAGAAACAGATAGAGTGCAATTAGGGGACACGCCCTTTAATATTTTATTTTGTTACCAAAACTACTACCACCAATATCTGCTTGGAATGACCTTAAGACTTTTTATTATCTAAAGTTAAATATAGCTGAAGTAACTGAATTGCCAGCTTAAACTTCCAAGTGTGAAATTTAGATACAGAAGTCCACATTTTCCAAGGCTCCTTCTTAATTGCATCTTCAGAATTTTTTCAAGCTTCATTTTCTGCATTTTAATATATAGTTTAATGCATTGTATTCTTGGTTTACAAAGAAGAAAAGAGTGATCTAACATAATCAGGTAAGTACAGATTTACATAAGGCCAGCTAACTAAAAATTGAAATATCTGCAGGTATCTTCATTTCAAGTTGTAGGTATTGTATAGGGATTTGATGTTCTGCTTTGTTCTTCTATGCTTTTTCTTTATGCTAGGGTAGAACTACATTTCTGGATAATGCAGTACTATATTATCTACCTTGCAAAAGTTAAGTATAGACAGGGATTTTCAAAGTTACCTAGGAGATGCAACTACCCATTTCCCATAAATTTTAATCAGAATTAAGAACTGGCTATGCATGTAGAACAACACTGTGCCATATTATAATCTCCAAGAGACAAACATGTTCCCTTCATGTCATAAATCTTGGTTTAATAGAAAAACATATGGTGGTAAAATTTAGGATTTATTTCCAACATAAACCTTGTTTATGATTTTGACACTGGAAAGAGTCTACGGGTCAAATTCTGTGCTAACTGCATCTACATGTCCTAATACACAAGTGCTGTATATAACTTCTTCATTTAATTGAAAGTGTGATTGAATGTTTTTCTCCTCAAACTTTTCAATAAAACTGACGAATATACTGAGAATAAGCATAGGGAATTATAAGCACTGAAGTAGGATTTTAAAATTAAACTTCTTGTCAAGCATAATGCTAACCCTAAAACTTTGATAATTTAGTACTAAAGCATCACTACCAATGACAGAATTTCAATATTACAAGCTTTCACAGCAGGTGGGAGGCAGAGAAGCACTGTATATTCATACCCTGAGAACATACCTCAGGAGAACATTTTCCAAATGTCACCTAAACTGGATACCTGCATATCACAATTATTAGCAGTATTTTATTATACAGTCGTATTCAGATACCAATAAACAGCATCAATTTATGACATAAGCACCTTTTTCCGCTTGAACTAAGATCAAAAGATGGCTGCTGAATAGCAGAATAAAAGGAACACAGAAAGAAACATTTAAAGAAATATAAGATATCTTACCAGTTTTTTGCTATTAAGTGTACATCAAATTTTCCATGCTGAAAATAAGAAACAGAAAGATCATAAATGCTGAAGCCTTCCTTCCTCCCCACCCTCGAATGACATTTCCCTGATTGCAGTCCTTATCACAGGGACCTACCAAAATTGCAATTTTGCATTTTTCATGTAAAATGCAAAATCAGGCAATTTCTGCAAAAAAACAGTGGGCTCTGCAATTTTGGCAGACTTGCTGGACAAAAAAAACCCAAACTTACTGGCAAGTGGAGAAAAGGGCAGGAATCCCTGCAGTCTTGGAGCATGGGAAGAGGAAAAAAGGGTTGGTGAGAGGGAGCAAATGAGAGGCTGCCCCTTTCCTGCCATGCACCCCGAGGTGCACTTGCACCTGCTGCTGGCAATGAGCTGGGCGGGGGCTCTGTGGACCCCAATGCAGCTGCTTGTTCCCTCCTCACCACCTGCCACAGCCAGTCTGGGCTCTGGGTAGGCCTCTACCACCAGCCACAGAGCATGGGCTGCTTGCAGTGGGCAGAAGGGAAGCTGCAAGCAGCTGCACCAGGGTCCGTGGAGCTCCAGCCCAGTTCATTGTTGGCGGAGGGTTCACATGCCCCTTGGGGCAGGTGGTAAGGAAGGGGCTGGGGCTGCGGTGCCACTAGCCCCTTCCCTCCTGTCCACCCTGACTCATTGTCAGTGGTAGGTGCACGTGCGCTTTGGGGCAGACTGTGAGCAAGGGGTTGGGGCTGCATTGCCCTCGACCCCTTCTCTGCTGTCTTCCGTTAGGGGCATACGCACCTGCCAGTGGCAATGAGCCAAGCCAGGGCTCCACAGACCCTGGTGCAGCTGTTTGGAGCCTCCCCACCACCTGCTGTGAGCATCCTTGGCACTGTGGCCAGTGGCAGGGGCCTTCCCAGAGCCTGGTCTGGCTGTGGTGTGCCAAGTACATATGTGGCTTCATGTGCCACATTCTGACCTGTGTGCTGAGGTTTGCCAACCCCTGGTTAAGAATTTAACTGAATGCTTAGATTGGTTCATAATGCATGAATTAATGGCTTCACCAGGCTTAATCAAAGTAATTAAACCATGGTTTCAGGCCATCTGCCAATCTGCAGAGAGAGGTGGGATTGTGGGGGCCCCTCACCGATCAGAAGTGTGGGGTAGTCCCACTGTGATAGCTCTGTGAAAATGCTGGCTGGCCCCATGATCTGCCCACAAAATTGGCTGCCTGCCTCCTCGTTTTGAGTAGACGCCTACTTATTACATCCACAATATGCCAACTATCTGTATGATACAGATGGTTTCATGAACCTCTGGAGAATATTCACCTGTATTTCAGTGGTTCCTAATTTTTCAGGCAGGTGCACCAATCCACTGTGTTAAGCTGATGGCTTTACATAACAACTGCCTCCTCTTACTGCTTCAAGAGTTGGGTCTAGAGAAGCTCAGGCACCATTACAACTTATGGAATACACAAATAGACATTGTATGGGCAGCTGTAGTGAAGCATGTCCCAGTGAAAAGACTCAAATATAAGCTATAGACTGGAGCCTAGAATACCAGAAATAACAGCTTTGAGTATCAGACTCAACGCAGAAACATGATGTAAACTGAAACTTTAGCCTGTTATTTTGACATGGTAACAAAACAGCCCATATCTTTACTAAACTTTAGGTTTTCCAAGAACCTTGAACTATGAAATTCTTCTTCTGTTCCAGGAACTCTCTCTTGTGTATAGCTGAATAATATTCCTAGTGTGTGAATAGCATCTTAGACTCTCTCTTTTCAGCCTTTTTATGCCCAATACCCAGCTGTTTCCTAATCCTTTCTAAAACTAGGAAAAAAATGTGTTCTTTTTCTTCGTTCCTTAGCAGAAAGGATAATTTGTGGTGCTGACTTTGTTCCTGTCGATGGAACAGCAATAATTGAAATGCAGTTCAATATTATTCTGAACAGCTGACAACACTTACCTCACCTACTATTTTCTGGTCAAAGGGAAGTAAATTTAGAGGCAGGTTCATAACTCCAGTGCCTTTCATTCTTACTCCTCTTGACATGCAACAACACTGAAAAACACCCAAAAGAATTACTTCCTTATCACCTTACCCTACAAAATGAAGATTTACATTTCTGTTTGTGTTAGAATTATAGAAAATTAGGGTTGGAAAGGAGCTCAGGAGGTCATCTAATCCAACCCCCCCGCTCAAAGCAGGACTATCCCCAATTAGTTCATTCCAGCCAGAGCTTTGTTGAGCCAGGCCTTAAAGAGATGGAGATTCCATCACCTCTCTAGGTAACCCATTCCAGTGCTTCACCACTCTCCTAGTGAGAGAGTTTTTCCTAATATCCAACCTAAACTTCCCTTACTGCAACATGAGACCATTGCTCTTTGTTCTGCTGTCACTGAGAACAGAGAAATTGTCCCAAGGTAACGTACAAGATCGGCAGATTTCTTCTTCTTTGAGAATGTAATGTCCAGTTGTGGTTGTTTATGCTTGGCATAGTGGAATTTAACAGCATCTGTGAGGTGACAGCAGTAATCAGAGCTCAGAGGAAGGGTCTGAGTTTCTTCAAAAGATCCCTGAACTGTAAGTTTGAAGCTGTGCCCTAAAGGGAGGGAATAAAATGTACAAAATAAAATTTTACCACTACTTGTAAAAAGTTAGAGAAAGAGCTGATTCCACTGAGAATTTCTGATAGAAACCCTAGGTATACAAATGTTTACACAATTTCTCTCAGACCAAAGATGACAGTTCCTGGAGAAGATCAACCCAACTCGAATCAGAAACAACTTCTGCCAGGAGAATGAAAACTGTACACTTACTTACCTTTCAGACAGAAGCTGCAGAGCCATCCTCCAGTATCCCAGAGTGCATTGCTCTCTCTCCTCCTGACCCCAGCTCCAGGGAGGTAGTCTGTGACTCAAGCTGGACTCTGCTACACCAGCTGATCATGGAGCAAACCCCTCCCCCTGACTACCTTGGGACCAGGAAAGTTTTTCACCAGCCCTGCGCTGCACTCCAGGACTACAGGGAGACACAGAGTATTGGGACAGCTGCCCCCCCTGCACATGAACCAGACCCCCAGACTCTTACACCCTCGTACCCCTGAGATCCAGACCCCCACACCATTGCTCTTCCATCATAGACTGCTGGAATAGAAATCAACATGCCTGCAACTGACAAGACAACAAACTCACTCTGGTCTCTTCTCTCAAAGCCTCACAGCAGGGAGATCAGCCAGGGGAACCCTGCAGAGCACTCTGGAATGCATGTACAGGGGCCCTGGATGTGGGCTGCTGGAAGAGCAGGCTGTGTGTGCAGCATCCATCCAGCCCCTCTGTCATTTGTACAGTGCTATCCTGGTAGGTTTTCTTACCAGGGGAACAAACTGCAAGAATTCTTGAGGTCTATTGGAACACTTGTATGAACCCACAGGCTAAAGGTAATTTAATATAATAATAAAATGAACACTATTCATTACAATAATTCTATGGGCAGTAAGTCTGACTGTGTTCATTTTCTCAGGTAAAAGTGCTGGATACCAATGCCAGCATTCAAGAGTATTTCTCTAAGCCTGTCAGTTAGTACAGTCGCAGACATAATGTTACTTTAAAGTATTATGGTTTTTATAACCAAATATAGAAACAGTTAATAAAGCTACAGGTTTCCCTCGATTTATGTGCATGTGTTCCCGGAGAACAGCGCATAAATCAAATTCGCATAAAGTGGACCCATTTTACAATGTAACAAATAAGGATAGATTCCCATGGCGGTAAGGGAGGGAGTGAGGCTGGGACCAGAGAAGGGGTGGGGGGAGGGGTGCCTCTCCTGGGGCTGCACAAGACAGCAAAGCAGAGGGAACAGAATGGCACTTACCCCAACCCCAGCTGCAGCGGCCCCGGGAGAGGCCGGTGCCAGCAGCCTGCAGCCGCTGGGCTGCACCGTGGTCTGCCTGCCCCCTGCCTGTCTCCATTCACCTCTGCTCCTGGGCTGCACCATGCCTTGGTGCAGGAAGCTGGTGTTGGCTGCTCCCAGGACTGCTCCATCATGTGCTGGGGTGAGTACGGACAAGCAGAGCCCTGGGTGGTGCGAGGCACTCCCCCCCTTCCCCCCCCGTGCTAGAGCAGCCCCGGGAGCAGCCAACACCTGCTGCCTGTACCAGGGCACGTTGCAGCGCAGAAGCAGAGGTGAGTGGGGACAGGCAAAGCATGGTGCGCCCAGCAGCTGCAGGCAGCTGGTGCTGGCCACTCCCAGGGCCACTGCATCCAGGACTGGGGGGTCTGTGCCATGCCCTGCATTGCCCAGGGCTCCACTTGTCCACATTCACCCCAGCCCATACTGGAGCAGCCCCAGGAGCAGCTGACACCAGTTGCCTACTGCAGGACATGGCACAGCCCAGGAGCAGAGGTGAGTGGAGACAGGTTGAGTCCAGGCATGGGGGGACAGGTGGAGCACAGTGCAGCCCAGCCGCTGCAGGCAGCTGGTGCCGGCCACTCCTGGGGTCACTCTAGCCAGGGCTGGGGTGAGTGGGGCCATGGCCCTTTCCCCTCTCCCCACAGATTTACCTGCTTGGGCGTCTATGCTGATTGCACAAGAGCGAATTTACCTTGCATATAATGAATTATAGGTCTAAATATGCTCATTGCATAAGAGGGAATTCACATATAAAGAACCCACATAAATCATGGGAAACCTGTATTAACATAGAAGATGTCTTTTCTAATCACTGTTACAAAAGCTGCAAGTACTAATAACCAGTTACTAAACTTACTTGTGCAATATTTCTTCTTTTTCCTCCTATCCATCTGAACTTCTAAGCAGGCAAGTTCACGGGACTGTAAGACAGGACCAATACAGAGATTGCTACAGAACTGGATATAACTTTTATCCTACTATCTTGCCATTAGGGCTGGCAAATATTGTAAATGCTGTTGCAAGCAGCAGGCATGATCCCTAGGGCTAAGCATCTTATATTCTTCTGAAATTACTTCTCTTGCAGACTAAGTGATATGAGTGTACACTTAAGTGTCATACCTAAACCTCATATGAAAGGAGGGTAGCTTGTAACATAACAACTTAAGTATTGATGTGATAAGAAGGAGACAATGATAGCGTTCTTCAAGCTCTTACATATAGCCTTCTCAAAAGGGGAAAAGATATTGTAAGTACAGGTGTCATTGGAAAAGATTTATTATGTATCCACAGTGATAACAAAAATCAACTTCAGAGCCAACTTCAGAGCCACTGTCCAACCATTTTAACTGAAATCCCCCTCCCCTCCCCGACCTTCAGTTTTCAGCCTGAGTCTGGAAGTCCTGCTACTCTTTAGGGGCCTTAGGCTGCATTTTACCCTAGCCTTCCTTTCCTTCACTGTGTTTGAAACTCACCCCGGTAATACAGGCTGCAAATACAGGAAGGCCACCACCAGCAATCCCTGACTAATGGCTCTTCTGTACCCTACTTCCTTTCTCTACTGCCAGTAATTAATGTTAAGCACAGAAGGAGAGACAGGTAATGGGTAGAATAATTCTAAGAGAGGAAACAGGAGGGACAATCTGTAGCAGCCACAAGGTAGAGATAGAGAGGAGATCTCTTATGATTTTGGCTGGCTGGGAGTAACCATCAGGACTAACCATAAATAGCAGTATAAACATATCCAAAAGAGTCCACAAACTACTCCAGCATCACCCTCTGCTTCAGGATGAGACAGAATATGCAAAGTCAGCTCACTGATTTTCTAGTCCCAGCACTATTATACACATTACTGTGTAGCATAGGAAAAAATAAAAAAAAAAACAAAACTCACCACTATTACTCCATTAGTGATGATGTTTTCAGGAGGACCTAGACTAGATAAACATGAAACATGCATTCAGAACTGGTATAATCTAAATGCTAACTTGAAGCAGACAGCAGAGCCATGCTGACACTGCCTCCATAGTGACCTCAGGAGTGCAAACAAGAAGCTTCCCTCCCACAAACAGCTCATTCCCACTCAGAAATTAGACAGTGTATCTGGGTCTGTTAAGACTTATGCATGTGCCCTAAACCTTTCACAAGCTCTCTGTCCTGGGTGTGCTTCTTGGCATGAGTTCTGAGTCATATTAGTACTATGTACACATGTTCCAATGATTTGGAGAATTCTCCCAGATTTCTTTTTCTGGTAGAAAAACTTACCTGGAGACCCTTGAACAGACATTCAAATGATGAGATGCTGTACAGCTGGGGGCTCCCTGTGTACATATGCTCTGCAAGCTCTGCAGTCTTTCTGGTGACAGATGACATCAGTGCACAGGGATGCCCTGACTGGCTAACCTAGATTTCCTTGCAGGTTGTGTCTCCCTGCAGCACAGAGGGGGGGGTTGTGAAGGGGATCCCTGCTCAGCTGAAGCAGAAGAGTCCAGGCCAAGTGATACACTGTGAGTGCATCTACACGTGATACCACATCACCATAGCAATGAACTACAGTGACTTAGCATCCGTGGGGATCTACACATGACCAGCAGCTACTTCACTGTAGTGATGCACTCCCCTGTTATAGCGCACTGTTACCACGAATTAGCTGTTAAAAATAACCGTGTGCAATGTGCACAGTGCAGTACAGGCTGTTACTAAATCATGGTGCAGTAACATCACCATAGGAACATGTGTAGATGTACCCTGTCTCCCTGGATGTGTGTGTGAGTACAATCGTGGGAGCAAAGAATGATGGGATGCTGGAGGACTGCTGTGGCTTCTCTCAGAAAATAAATGTAGAGAAGTTCATTCTTCCAGAAGAGACTCTCCTGGGAGCCATTTAACCCTGACTGTTCCTGGGTTATTTTTCTCCTGGATCAGCCATTTTTGCCCTGGGAGAAAAATGAATGCCTGTACACTCGTGGTTTCTACTAGGAAAGTAGTGACTCTCCCAGGAGAAAATAAATGTCTGTATGTGGCTTAAACCAGCTCCATTTTCTAACTTCTGGGCTGTCATGCTCTAAGCAGTGCTTCCAAGTTTGCCACAGAGACTGCACAGACATAGCCTAGGAGTGTTAGGGTTTTTCCCCCTCTTAAATGTTTTCTTAGTCATATTAATTTGGGTTGATCATCAAAATGTGGCCCATTCTAACAGAGAACACACTATCTACGCATCAGTAGAGATGCTTCAATAGCAGTAAGATGGATGGGTGGGGCTTATACCAGCCCTAATAGCATTTTAAGTGACACCACTTCAAAGCCATGAATTAGCCTGAAGTACTTACTCCAGAAAAGAAACAGACTTATAGAAATGAGTTTTACCAGCCTCAAAATGACAGCTGTGGGCTACTATGGGAGACCATAAAGAACAAATCATCTTTAGGAAAAAATATAGTGACACAAATATTAACAAGAAACAATGCTGATATTTGCTGTACTCTCACTCATTCTTTATCATTCTCTTTTCCTTTAAATATTTGCTTCTATTTTTTTTTAAGAAAAGGAAAGAATCTTGTGACAGGGATGTGGCTAGTAAAGAGTTAGCAGATGTACAAAACATTTCCCTCTACTGATTGACTAATCTCTGAACT
The DNA here is from genome assembly GCF_030867095.1 of Alligator mississippiensis. Classification (NCBI taxonomy): domain Eukaryota; kingdom Metazoa; phylum Chordata; order Crocodylia; family Alligatoridae; genus Alligator; species Alligator mississippiensis. Next base: position 238,403,445 of record NC_081825.1, on the reverse strand, counting down.
GATATTTCTATAACACCTAAATTTTACTCACATGTCCTCCAACATGAATTCAACGTCCAACTCCTCCTTCCTCTGAAAACAAGGGGAGAAAATACATGAAATCATGAAGCCAAAAAGGATAGCCTTACTAGTTGGCAGACTGGGGCACAAGTAGCTTCTGCAAAGTATCTTAAATTTTTGCGAGACAAGTAGTGTTCTCCATGTTTTGATGCTTAACAGTATTCTGCTTTCCAGGTGTTATTTTAATTACATTTTCAGGTATAGGCTATAAAAATCTCTGGATTAGGATGTTCACGTGTATAAAATAAGTTTATCTGCCCCTTTGTTAAACAAGGGATCTTGTGTCCATTAATAAATATTGACCTCATACTTCACTATTACCAGATATGGGTTTTTTTCTTACCAGTACAGTGCAATTCCTGTTCCAAAAATCATAGACCCTACTCTGACCCTATTATCAGGGCAATATCAACAATTTATATTCTACTACCTTTAGACTTTATAGCATCTATCATGAGAAATTTTGGAAGCACTTTACTCAAATTATTTTGTTCATAACATTTCTTTTTCTATTGAATAAAAGTTTTCCCTATCCCAATTTGCAGCAGGAAATGAAGTCACCAAGAGATTGACTTGCACAAGACTGCATGTAGAAATAAATTAGGCTACAATATTGGCTAGGTCCCCTTCTACCAGTCCTACTTTTCAACTTCAAAAAACAATTTTTTAATGACCTAATTGAGAATGTCAACTCTTACAATTTTATCATTGATGATAAATCAGCAAACATATCAAACCCTTCCCAAACTCCTCTGAAAAAGTAGATTGAGATTGTGATCAAACAAGAAGAGGGCACCAGGCAATGTAGGGCCCCTGTGAGATGCAAGTGGTAATCTTGTGGCTATGCCAGACAAGAAAGCTGATATTTTTAACAGTTTCTTTGCCTGTTTTCCTGAACAGGGACTGGGATATCCCACCTACCAGAGGTAGGGACAATCTTCGGGATAGCTCTGTCAGGCCTTCAGTCAGTGCAGATGTAGTTAGGGATCTTCTGGGACGGCTAGACATTTTTAAATCTGCAGGTCCAGATGCCCTCCACTCAAGGGTGTTGAGGGAGCTGGCAGGGGTCATTGCGGAGCCCTTGGCCCCGCTGTATGAGCATTCGTGGTCATCTGGCCAGGTGCCGGGGGATTGGAAACTGGCTAATGTGGTCCCAATTTTCAAGAAAGGGAGGAAGGAGGACCCAAGTAACTATAGGCCTGTAAGCCTCACCTCGGTGCTCGGGAAGATCTTGGAGAGAATCATCAAAGAGCACATCTGTGGGGGGCCTGCAGGGGAGATCATGCGCAGGGGCAATCAGCATGGGTTCATCAAAGGCAGGTCCCTGCCTGACCAACCTGATTGCCTTTTATGACCAGGTAACTAAATCCTTGGATGATGGTGTCGCCATGGATGTAGTCTTTCTAGACTTTAAGAAGGCCTTTGACACTGTCTCTCACCCCATCCTCATCAATAAATTGAGCGACTGTGGCATTGATGCCTACACAGTTGGATGGGTAAAAAATTGGCTGATGGGGCGCACCCAGAGAGTAGTGGTGGACAGGTTGTACTCAACCTGGCGAGATGTGAGCAGTGGGGTACCCCAGGGCTTGGTCCTTGGGCCCGCATTGTTTAACATCTTCATCAGCGACTTGGACGAGGGGGTGGAAAGTACACTGTCCAAGTTTGCTGATGACACTAAGATATGGGGTGAGGTGGACACACTTGAAGGAAGAGATAGGCTGCAACTAGATTTAGACAGACTACAAAAGTGGGCAGATGAGAATAGGATGGGGTTCTACGTAGAGAAATGCAGGGTGCTGCACCTGGGGAGAAGGAATCCACAGCATACATTCAGGCTGGGGAGTTCCCTTCTTGAAAGCACAGAGGCAGACAGGATCTTGGAGTCATTATGGACTCCAAGATGAACATGAGCCGCCAATGCCAGACTGCAGCCAGCAAGGCCAGCCATACCTTGTCATGCATCCAAAGATTCATCTCAAGCTGGTCCAGAGAGGTGATACTCCCCCTCTATGCAATTTTGGTCAGGCTGCAGTTGGAGTACTGCGTCCAGTACTGGGCGCCGCACTTCAAAAGGGATCTGGCCAGCCTGGAGAGGGTTCAGAGGAGGGCCACCCACTTGGTGAGAGGGCAGCAGGACAGGCCCTACGAAGAGAGACTGAGGGCCCTGAACCTGTTCAGCCTCAGCAAGAGGAGGCTGAGGGGGCACCTGGTGGCTGCCTACAAACTCATCAGGGGAGATCAACAGCAAAAAGGTAGAGCCCTTTTCTCCCCAGCACCACCTGGGGTGACAAGGATCAATGGTAATAAGCTGATGGAGAATAGGTTTAAGGTTAGAGATCAGAAGGCAATATTTTAGTTAGGGTGGCCAAAATCTGGAACCAACTTCCCAGGGAAGTGGTCCTCGCCCTTACCTTGGGCAATTTCAAGAGGAGGCTGGATGATCACCTGTCTGGGGTCTTGTGAAGCCAGCATTCATTCCTGCCTGTGGCAGGGGATCAGGCTAGATGATCTGTTCAGGTCCCTCCTGACTCTAGCTACTATGAAACTATGAATTCAGTTCAGTGTCAAGTGCAATTTTGGAGATGCTTTCTTCTGTCATAGGCTGACAGAAATCAATATGGATAGACCAGACCACTCATACTTTACGTTAAAAAAAACAACAACAGAAAAAAGTTTAGGAGGAAAAACAAACAAATTCTTTCTACTCAGTTCTTGTCATATTAGTCCTCACCTGTGGATTTAATTGAAATGAAATAAAAACTGTTTCTCCAAGGGGAAGTTTAGCTATATCAAAGAGGACAATCAGGTGATCATCGTCTTGGTAAATATCTTCATCAAATATGGTCAGTTCCAAGACATTCTAGGAAGAGAAATGAGAAAAATATTGTTAATTTGTATGCACCCAGGAAAGAGGATGTTTGAGAAATAATTCACGCTTGGTATGTGTTTATAAGAAAGTGAAATAAAAAAGAAAGTGATTAGAGAAAAACTGACACAGCAGAAGATGGAGAGAATAGGTGTTTAATCTGACTTTAAGAAGATATATGTTTCCTTTTATAAATTAAGGCTGTAGTGGAAATTCATTTGTGTTGTCATGTTCACTTGCCAATATTTTGTGACAGATTTTCCATCTAGATAATGTGTTAATTTAATTTTAGATGTAGCGAATCTCATATTAAGCACTCTACAAGGTCACATTTCTAGGTTTTCTGTGAGTTTTACTGATCCATACACTTTCAAGGTTAACAGAACTAATTGTACTGAATATGCATTTAGATATAATGTTCTTATTAGTACCAGTATTCAGTCTGGATAAACTGATTAATTTTGTTCAAACTTGGTAGTTCTTATTCCTAGTCCTTTGCTTTCTCTATTATCCCATGCTTCCTTTCAGTAAGATTTTGTTCCAAATATTTGTTGATTTTGACTTTGTCCCAGGGGAGCTGGGGTTGCAGGAGGGCCCCAGGCCAAAGGAGAGCCCCACTTACCTCTCGCAGAGCCCGAAGAGCCAGAGGAGATGCACGCAGTGAAACCGCCATTGTGGGTGATTAGCCACGCGCATATCCAGCTGCGGCTGAGCAGTGTGGGCGGGAGACGCCACCTGGCAGAAATAAAAAGCGGCTCCGACGATGCGGCGGGGCGGCTGACAAGCAAAGGCTTGAGGGGAGAGCCATCACATGGAGGGGATCAGCTGGCTGCGTGGAAAGTTGGGGGCGGAGCCAGGAGAGGCTCCGACGGAGTTGGCAGCGACACCAACAACAGAGCTGGCAGGGAAGCCGGCAGTAACGCTGACAACAGAGCCGGCTGGAAAGCCGGCAACGACGTCAGCAGAGAGGCCGGTGGCAAGTCTGACAGCAGAGCCGACGGAAGCGGTAGGGACGTCATCCGCAGAAGCAGCAGTAAAGCTGGGAGCAATGCTGGCAGGGGGTATAGCAGCTGCACCTACAGCAGAACCGGCAGCAGCACCCGCGAAGGAACCAGAGACAGGCACAGAGAGAGTAGCGTTGGGGCAAGCCGGCGCTGAGACCGAGGAGTGAGCCTGCATGAAAGCCTTGGAGAGGAGGTAACAGGGGGAATGGCCAACGAGGCCTCGTCAGGCTGCACCGGAGGGCGGCCAAAGACCCAAAGTGGGGCCGGACAGTTGACCTTCGTGGCCCACAGCGGCCTTAGGAAGAGGCAGGGACTCAATACCCTAGTGGGGTGAGCCGCCGGGGCTGTGGAACCCGGGCCCAGTAGCTTAGGGGCATTAGTGGTCACGGTGGTGGGATTGATATGTCACATCACAGGGTGATTAGTATAGGACAGTAGAGAATCTACCTTGAGGGACCAGGTCCGAGGACTTTGTGGACCATACACCAAGGCCCGAAGACTCAGGCACGCAGCTGGCAAGCCGTGGACAGAGATTGGGGAAGAGCTGAGAACACCAAAGGGGCCCGAAGATCAGCAACCCAAGGTGGCGAGTGGCCGGGGTGTATGGGAGGTCGGAGCCCTGTGAGTGCCCACTGGGAGGTGTGATGACCCTGGAGGCTGCCCCAAAGGGGAACCCCTCCACTGAAGCAACATTCCAAGTCGTGGCAGGCGAGTTAAGGGGACCCCCTGATGTCAGCAGGGGTAGCCTGTGGGGTCCACCTGCAAGCCCAGGACGGGCGTGGTCCATAGTCTGGGCTAAAGCCACACCGGAGCGCTTAATCGAACGGAGGCAGGCACAGACTTGTATTTCATCAGTTGCATGTGTTGCCATCCTATACATCTCTCTTTTTTACCAGAGCATCTAAAATAAGTATACAAAAAAGAAGCAGCCTTCAGGCATACTAAATGATCTCAGGAGTAGGTTAGAAAAGTTAAAATGATCCCAAGAGGAGTTTTTAGTGCAGTTTAAATGAAAAGATATTAGATGCAAACAGGGTGAAGTTACATGTTATACTTAGACCACACTAAATCTGAGGAATGTTAAGAGGTGTTGAAGTTAAAATATGCTCTGAGTGGTTACATGTTGAGGGTTAATACCATTTCTTGCCTGCATAACTCTAACTTGCCACTAGAGGGCATGGCTAGGAGCCAGGACACCTGGGATCTACCACCGCTCTGGGCAGGAGGTAGCTGGAAGCAGTGAATTCTGGGATGCTGGAGAACTGCAAATTGCTTGTTTTATCTCTGTTGAGCAGATTGAAGTTGCCTTAACATGAGCTAGGTAATATGGCCCTGAAGTGCCATAACTCTGAGACACTCAGAGGGCACTTAGTACAAGTTAATGAGCTTTAACATGAGGATTTTTGCATTGTAAGTGTATTTAGTATGTTCTAAGAGTAACAAGTAACTTCACTGTTAGAAAATCTGAAAGTCTTAGCCCTGCCTAGCTTGGCAGGATCTGCCTATAGATGAGACTCAAGAGAAAGTTCTAGGTGTTTTTGTCTACCTTGATCTGACTCTGGATCCTGAAATAGAAGGTTTCATTCCAAACAGGATCTTTGCAGTTTGAGACAGCTTTAGTTCGTAACTTTTCAGATGAAGAAGATGGCAACCAGAGGCTCACGTAGCAATCAGTTTTATTTACTGTAGAAGAAAAATAAGAATAAATTTGTAAGTCAGCAGTGTATCCCATGCAAAATTGATTAACTCAATACACTAGTAAATTTCATGCTAATATTCTAATATAATAAAGGGCTTAGTCCATCCGTCTATCTGTCCATAATGCTCTTGGAACACTCTGATTTGGTTACTGAAACAACCAATCAGAGTGCTCCAAGAGCATTATGGGCAGGAGGTGGCGATGGTGGAGTGGCAAAGTGCCACCATGACTGCAGGGATGGAGGGGAAGGAGTGGGGGGGTTAACAAGCTTTCCCCCCTCCATCTCTGCCCCCTCCCCCCCACATCATTCTTGAACGGCAATTTGCTAGTTTTCAACATAAACTGGCAAAAGAGAGAACAGGTAGGTGGTACAGTAGGAGAGACCACATTACAAAAGTTCTCTTTCCCTCCTTTGTTCAGCAGTTGTGTAGCAAACTCATTGACTCTCCGAGGCAGCCTGGTGAGAGTATGCCAACCACAGTAGATGGGGGAGTACAGCAGCATGGATAAGGGGCATGCAGGTATAGCTCAAGAAAAAGGATGCTGATATCAAGAGCTGGGAGGAACTGGCTGCTAATTATCTCCGGTGATGCTGCAACCTCAACCAAGCAGCAGCCCATTTCAAGGTAAAATGTCTTAACATAGAAGCAGAGAGAGAGAGCAGAGGAAGGAAAAGAAGTGGAATCCCAGGCTACAGCCTACTCTCTCCTGTGGAAAGTCCCGTAACTTCCGTAGACAGATCTGCGGCTCAAGGACTGGACTCTTGAGTCACCACAAGATCCATTAATGAGCCATGGCAGAGATCATCCTTGAATCAGGGGATTGCTGATGACTAGCCACATCATTAAATCTCTTTGCCATGTTTTTCTTTGAGGCATATTAAAAATCTTTTCAGAGCTTATATGTATAGAACCTGGTGTTCCTTTGACATCAACAATAGTTTGCTTACTGCTGTGGATTCCCAAATGTTGGTAGCTCAATCACAGGTTCAAGGTTCTTTTTTAAGACATATTTATGTCTCTGCCTTTGGCAATCTGTCATCATCCTCAGGGGCATCATTTCAGTAGTTCCTGGAGTCCCCAGCCGGGATTAGAGCAGTAGTTCTCAACTTCATAAAACTCAAGTTACCCCTCTGGAAAAAGTCAGCTCTTAGGTTTTACTCATTTTTTTTTTTTTACTAGGAAAAGTAATAGAGCAATTCTGCTGTGGCAGCGAACTAAGAAAACCATAACACATCCCAGTGTTTTAGATTCTATGGATTCCAATTTGTAATCTCTGGGTTTATTTTGTGAATCATGTAGGTCAGGGGTGGGCAAAATACAACCCACAGGCTGGATCCAGCCCACCAAGGGATTTTATCCAGCCCATGGTGGGTCCCTTGGCCCTGCCCGACCCAGACACAGGGGGCAGTTTGGGCCATGGCACATGTAGCCAGTCCCACTGCCCTGAGGTGCATGGTGGGATGGGTGCAGTGCAGTGACCAGACTCAATTTCCTAGAAGCCCCAGCAGCGGTGGCCCCTTCTAGCTGCTGCTGCCATTGTCACTGCTGCCATGAGACCCAGACCCACTGCCCAGACACCTTGCCTATCTGCCCTGCACCCAAAACCAGGTGCAATAGGTGGAGTAGGTGAGTGGGGTCTCCACAGAGACTGGCCTGGGACCCCTGTGGGTAGGGCACACTTGGCTGGGTGGATTGGATGCAGCCATGGGTGGGTGGGGAGTGGTATCCAGTAGCAGGAATGGCTGGTGGGGCAGAGTCTGGGGTGGTGACAGCATGGGGCCACGTGGAGAGTAGATTGTGGCTCTGCCCTGTGCCCCAGCCCAGCACTATCACCGCCTCATGATCCCAGACCCAGCCCTGCCCACCTATCCTGGTTGCCACTCTCCACCTGCCTATGGTACCATCCCATCTGCAGGCTGAACGTGCCCTGCCTCTGGAGGTCTTGGACTGGTCTCCATGGATCTAGGGTGTTGACCAGTGCTAATATTGCATGGCACCCCATGGTACTTTAAAAGGTTCTCATGGCACCACAGGGTACTGTAGCAGAGCTGATTGATTGTGCTAGACCCATTACAAAACATAGTAAAAGATGGTCTCTGTCCCACACATCTTATAATGCGAGATCTAATTGACATGACAAACAAATTTTTTGAGAGAGAGAGAATATTATTTTCCACATTTACAGGGGGAACTGAGAAACAGAGCTCAAATGAGTTGCCCAACATCAAAAGAGAAGTTTGTGACACAGCTAGAAATCTAGCTAGATCTCCAGAGTCCCAATCCAGTGTCTTAACCAAAAGCACAACGTGACATCATTCCTCTCTTGTGTTTGCCCATTAGAAATATGTTATGCAATGATTTCTTTGGAATCTTAATGTCTTCAACACAGAGGATAAATGTTCTACAGTAAAGCTGTGCTTAATCATAGCATCTTTGTGCAATCCCTTAGTGTTATTTGGTTACTCGTTTTTATCTTGCTATTTGCTCTACCTAATAGAGCAAAGATCACAGACATAAAAATTCATGCTTAAAGGAAATACAGGACTTAGCATGTGCCTACTGCTCCACAGCTACAGAGTAACAGGGAAAAGCTGCATTAATAAGATGACTATTAAAAAACATAATTCAATCTTTTGTGCAATAATGTACTGTTTTCCACATTGTAAAACTGTTGTACACTGAATATTTCTGTTAATCTGATCAGCAAGCTCATATTGAATAAAGTTGCTGTTCTGAAAACTGCAAAGGGAGTAAAATAACTAGATCCAGCCAGAAATTTGCTATTGCAGAATGATTGAATACATTTTCTACTGAAAGACCAAACTAACATGTCCTCTGAAAAGGCGTGGTTCCTTGGCAGGCTTTCAAGGAAACAATGTAGTTTCTAGAGCTGTGCGAGGCTTTGGACCATGCTTCGGATACAGAGAAGCTTTGGATGCTTCTGAAGCAGCATGTCCGGATCGAAGCACTGGCTTCTTTAGGCTTTCAGAAGCAGTTTGGAGCTTCCAAAGTGCTTTGGAGCCGCTTCAGAGATCCAGCCATAGGGTATAATGGGGAATCAATGAAATATCTATAACTTTGTTGTTTTTTGTCTGATTTGGATGAAATTTGCCACCACTCCTGCAGTTTTCAGCCCGTTGTGCCTTAATGCACACAGGGTCATCTATGTCACGAGTTTTGTCTGTCAGCAGCTTGAGGTGCAGTTCCTCCCAAATGCCTGCACAATCTTCTTGAACCTTAGCAGGGTTTGTGGCCTCACCAGAGGCTACCAACCCTGTGGTTTTCACCCCACTGTGGTGTAACAAATAGACGTGATATGAGTTTTTCTTTCAAGAATTTGGGGTGCAGTTCCCCACAAACCCCTGCACTGATACTCTTGAAACTTGGCAGGCTTTATGCTCTCAGCAGAGGCTAGCACCTGCAAGTTTAATCCAAATCAGATAAAAAACAAAAAAGGTATAGATATTTCATTGATTCCCCATTATACCCTATGGCCGGATCTTTGAGGTGGCTCTGAAGCTTCGGAGCCACTTCAGCCAGATCAAAGCGGAAACCCAGTCCAGAGCTCTGGATCGGATCCCTGGCATCTGAAGCAGCTGGATCCGAAGCCGGATCAAATAGCTGCCGACTCACACAGGCCTAGTAGTTTCCATGTTACCTCACCAGTCTCTCAAACAACCATGGGAGGATCTAGGATTTCATAAAGGGGTAGTACAGATGGTGTGGTGCCTCATCACATTTAACATAATACAGTTAAAAAAGAAGCTTTACTAAAAGCTAGGGGCCCATATTTTTCAGTTTAACTTTCTTGAGCATCTTAACAGTGCTTCCAGTGCTTCACTGAAAGTTATTTCCACATCTGAGTTACTGTGTGTAGGGTGAGTCACCCTAGTTAACTTTGCCACACCTGAGTAAATGTTTTTAGCTAGTGTTAAATACAGTCTGTAGGGCTGTGAAATAGGAACTGCATTACCAGAGTCAGCTAAGAGACAGGAGAATTGCAGGAAAAAGGATAATTTGATTAGTGCAACATAAAAAACATTAAAAAGGAGAGTTGGTCGTTAGCACTTATGGAATGAAGAAATGGGGTAGATTATAATGAACCATGAAGAAAATTAATTCCCTCACTTCTGCCTAAATAGGAATGCTGTTGCCATTGCCAGGCAGTTGATTTTAAACTATGGTTAGACCAGGTATCAAAGGGAGGTGCAACTTCACTGCATCCCCCTGGATTAGCCTCTCCAAGTACCCTGGCGCAGGAATGGGAGGTGGGGCATACTTAAAAAATCTTAAAAGCCTTAAAAAGACAACGGCCCCTGTTCTGTGGGAAGGAGGCTGGTAAACACCAGCTTGGGGAAGAGCTTCCAATTCTTTTAGAACTGTCTATGCAGCTGGTAAAATTGAAAACAAGTTGGAGGGGGAGCCTAAGGTTTTATTTTTCCCAAAGGGATTTTCAAATGTCTGATTTGATGCATAAGGACTTTGTAAGTTTCCCATGCACTAAATTCTGGATTTTACCCTCCCCCCACCAAAGTTCACCATTACTGACTATGATGTATGCTTTCTGAGGAACTGGAGTGTGTATAACCTTCATATGCTTAAAAATTCTGGGTCCGAGTCTACTTTCACACCAGTTCAGATCAACAGTGAATGACAAAGGATGAGGCCTTCAGTATATAGAACTGTCTGGGACACAAGTCTCAAGAGAATTCATGTTCTATTTGAGATAAATGACCAAACAGGCCCATCTATTGGTACAACTCCCTGCCCTCTGAATACCTCAAACATGTCAATTCCCCATCAAAAAGGCCTGTTCAGGAAAAGGGCAGTAGGTTTTATATCTCCCACCCACCAGTCATGCTTCAAAACGGAAGCTATTTTCCCACTTGTAGCATAAACCTGTAGAGTGGTTTTTTGAAGGTGCCAGGAACTCCCTTGAAATTCAGACGTGTGAGTTCAACTGAAACTTGCCCTTCATTTGGGTTCTGAGCTGAATTCATGACCATAAGAGGTCTATTTTCCAGTTCCATTTCATAGCCCAACAATCTGGTCTGAAACCTTACAAAAATAACAGATCTCACATGATTGTCACTATTTGTTTCTTCTGTCCAAGTAATAGTGCTTGTAAGTTCAAGTCATAGCCAGGGCTTGTCCTTGAACTTAGACTCAAAGCCCTATTGTACAACTAATTTGTACCTAATTACCACCTATTCAATGCATAGCTTATTATAGATGGCTGTTTCTTTACTAAGATATTACAATGCCCTGTTTTAATATCGCTACACACTCTGTCAACACACCAAACACAAATACAGCTATTTAACTTTAGTTCAACCTTGACAAATGTTTAAATGAGCTTCCTGGCCCCCACAAACTTCAGGTGTTTGGACTAAATCACTCTAATCTAAACCATTTTGACTTGTTTATGCAAAACTTCTCCCATTCTTCCATTCTGAAGGAACAACTGAGTTACTTTGTTACTTGTGAGTGAAAGCAACATTTAGCCTCCTTTACAAAATATCTTTAAACTTTATTTACTAAAGACAGACAGACAGACAGACAGACAGACAGACAGATGGGTGAACTAAAGGAAAAAAGCGAAGTTAGAAGATGTGGCAAAAACTTACTACATGTTAGTAATAATATACCATAATTAGTGAGAAATAGCAACAGAAAGCTAATCTTTCATGGGGTGCCAAGCTACACATAAATGTTTAGTTTGACAATGAGTATGAATTAATTCTCTAAATAATCAAGGTAAATACTAGAGCAGTGGTTTTCAATCTTCTTTCATTTGTAGGTCCCTAAAAAATTTCAGATGGAGGTGTGGACCCCTTTGGAAATTTTGTATGGAAGTGTGGACACCTTTGCATTGTAAGTCTGGGTATTCACATACTTTTGATTGATCATAGTGATCTTTTACAGACCCCTTAGACATAGTTTGTGGACCCCACAGGCATCCACAGTCCACAGGTTGAAAACCACTATACTAGAAGCTATGCCTCACTATAGGCTATTATCTGCATAGAAGGCTAAAAGCAGTAAGATCTTGTGATTCTGTATAGCCTCTCAGGACACTAAGTTCACTTGCATTGAGGTACAAAGGCAAGTATAATTTATACACACTTTGACCTGCCAAAAAGGTGTAAAAGGGCAAGAATTTAGGCTCTTCAAAGTATTTCAGTTTACTTATTTTGAAGGGTAAGATAGTGACATCTGAGAGGATGACAGATATACTGTGGTAGAAGATCCTCTAGCAACAATTCCCAGTGTTTGGATTAGATTGCAAACTCTTTGGGTAAGGTTTTTTTCTTTGTTCTGTGTTTATACAATGCCTGGTACTGTGGTCCTGGCTCATGACTGCCACAACTAGGCACTATCACAATATAAATAACAATAACAATATTGACAATAATAGTAATTTGATTATCTGATTATAGTTTGACAATACTCTGAACATGTATCGAAGTCCAGATATTCTTCACTATGCCATACCAAAAAGGACAAAGGAATGTCTGAACCTATTGCCCATTGACCTTGTGAGCTTAAAGCATACCAATTTATGCACGCAATATTAAACAAAGGAGTGTTGTGGTTAATACAATGCCTGGATTCTTTTTACCACCCCACTTGAATTTACTGTCTGTTAGCTGGGAGTAGCTTTTGATGTGCGTTCACAGTGAAGCTTAAACTTACACTTTTGGAGCTATAGTGAGATGCCTTGAATATTCTGCTGCTGTGCTCTTTCCCTGTGCCATGTATCTTTCTTATATTTCTACCATATTTGGACAACTGTAAAATTATTTGTACATATGGGACTTGGACCATAAATATATCTTCTGAAAATAAACCAGATGCATTGGATAGCCTCATAAACAGAATAACTCATTTTACAGCACACACACAGTCAAGTTCTTTGCTAAAATCAAGTCAGTGGAATGACAGTTATGAAGTTAAATTCATTCCTGAAATTTTTTACCTCTAACACAAATTGTCCTTGTTGTTCAGTCATGCTCACTAATTTTAAAGCTATGAGGAGCCACTAACACTGCAAGTACTCACAGATATCTTTCTGAGGAACATTCCTCATTCTCATGATCCTCACAGAAAGCAAGTAGCAAGGGGATGCTTCCTTCTGTCAAAAAATGACAAACAAAACCACGTGAATATTAACAACATTAAATAAAGTCATTTAATTTATAACAAAACATGAAAAGGTTCATAACTCCTGCTCAGGGAGACTTTTTAAAATAACCATACAACAAAAATATGACTATCAGTGAAGGCTCCAGAACTCCATTCCATAGGTGGCTCTTTCCTCATTCCTTCATTAAAGAAAAAATCACTCCCGTCTCCCAGTGAACTTTTCAATCGCCTGGGGAAGAAAATACAGAGCAAAAGAGAATAAGTGAAGAAAAAAAATGAAAAACTGGTGAACCACTTAAGTCAGCCTACACCATTTTCACACAGTGATCTCAGACAAATTTTGGATTGAAGCGATTCCTTACAGCTAAAATGACATACTATGATACAGTTATTCACTAAAACGTTATGTTTTGGCTTTGTACAATTGCTAAACAAAACTGTGGTTGGTGTTCTGCAACCAGATTCAAGGTCTATTTAGAATGGTCTCTTTTTTCATGCAGTTTTTTGATGAACAGAGGAAAAAATTGAAAAAGAGATTTCTCCTGTCTTTTTTTTTTTAAAGGTAGAATTTATGATTGAGGTGGATTTGGGGACAAGTCAGCAGTGTCAGAGGCAGGGTGGCAAGTGGTGGCTGCCCACAGGTACTGCTGACAGTGTCAGTGGTGCCTTTTTGTAGGGGGTACACTGCAACACTCAGGGGATGCATGTGCACCCGCGTACACCCCCCCCCATGCACGTCACCCCTGCTAGAAGGAAAACTCTAATTTCAAACAAAGAACGTCAGATCTGACCAGCCAGTTTGCAAAATCTGTGCCAATCACACATAGTAAGAGACAGAGTCTTGAGAGAGAATATCAATGCAAAACTAGGGCATTACTCAGAAGTGATATGTAGCTGCTAGGAGAACTGTCCCAGCCTGATCTCCATGTGGCTGGGAGGCAGCTGCCTAGGAGCAGGGACAGCTCTCCCTGCCCCATGGAGATCAGGTCCCAATCTCCATGTGACTGGGAGGCAGCTGTCCTAGCAGCCAGGACAGCTGTTCCTGCTCTATGGAGATCAGGATGGGTGTGTCCTCTACTCCCTCCCCCATGGGTCAGCATGATCTCCCCCTGGCTGGGATGGAACTGCCTACCAGCTGGGACAGATCCACTCACCCTCTGGAGCTCAGAGCTAAGCTCTCATGCTCCCTGTTAGCTGGGTCTGGCACTGGGGGGAGCCTGGGGTTCTTCCTGGCTGTTGAAGGGGGGCAGAGCAGGGCAGGAGCAGCCCTTGACTGGGCTGCTCCTGTTGAGCTCAATTTGCTCCTGATGGAGGTGCATGTGTAGACATGCACTGGCATGGGCAACAGATGCCACAATAGTCAGGGGGGGCACATGCCCCCTGGGGCCAATCTCGCTGGCCAGGCGGAGCAGTCCCCCATAGCCAATTGTGAGGTGGCTGGTTGTTACCAGCACACCTGCCTGCCCCACCCTGCCCATTGTCTAAGTGTATCCCCTATGCATTGCCCCTGTGCACTGTGGAATACATTAATTGTACATGTAAATGTGCTCAGTGTGAGTGACTTTTTAACCACTTTGTTTCTGGATCCAGCTTAGATGTAAGAAATTATGAACATCCATAATCTGCAATGTCTGCAACTTTAGAATCATGTACTGGTATCACTAGCAGTACTGAAACTAAATATATGTCAGACAAGGCACATCTACACGAGACACTTATGCCATGGTCGGCTAATAACACTGCACAGTAGCAAACTGGTCAAAAACCATGCTAAAAAGCCTACTGTGGAGTGTTATTAGCGCAGTAAGCAGTGTTACTGCGCAGTAAGCATCACAAAATACCCTTTCACCAGTGCTACTGAAGTAGCTAGCAGTTAGTACTTCATTAAGCAAGTACTAAACTACTTACACAGTAACTACTGCTCTTTAATGAACATGTAGATGTGCCCAGAGTGAATACCTTGTATCCAAAAAGAGACATTTTTTATTATCCAGTAAAATTATAAATAAGTTCATAAACAGGAACAGAAAAATCCAGCAAGCCAACGTAGATTAAAGAATTGCTCAGTTCATTTATACAACACATTTTTCTCTTGTCTTGTTCAGAACAAATATTTCACTGATATAGATCAAGCATTATGTCCAGGAGAACAGATATTGCTGGAAGGCTTCTGGATACAGTGTATGAGAAGGAAATTGAACAGCATGCAAAAAACATTACTTGTTTAATAAATATGAAGCATTGGTCTGGTGTTTAATTAAATTCAAGGTGACATCTTAATGCAGCTTAATACAAATATAAGCAAAAAATTAATCATCTAGTAAATAAGAAATAATGTATTTACTTGAATACAAGATGAGGTTGCTTCTCCCAATCAACATGGTGAAAAAAAGCCCTTCATCTTATATATGCATACAGGGAAATCTCACCAAATATATTGTCTATCATTAAGCTGCTGCCAAAAGCAGCATGTACTCAGTAATGGAAACTAACTAAGAAGTTGATTAAATGCAGCCAACATCGAGTATGACTATAAAACACAAAACCCATATTGGGCACCCACCACAAAAACAGGCTAGTGCAGCCCATCTGAATAAGACAGGATAGTACCCATTGTGCAAAGCCCCCTTCAGCACTGGCTCTTCATCAAGTCAAGGTGTGCCGTGATATTGATTCAATTTCAACTTTGTTTTCACTCCCATAGCTGAGCTGTGCCTTTCTTTCCCATTTCCAATGATTCTTCTCTCTTCACCAGCCTTAAATGTCTGGCAAACATCACCAAATAGGGCTCCAAACAGTTCATCCAGAATCCCTCTGCCACCCCCTCTCAGCCTGTCACAAATGATTAGTGTGGCCTCACACTCCATGAAGCAGAGCCAGACCAGGTTGTCCTGCACCTCATCTGCATATCAATTTTGGAGGATCTCAGGGTTCATGACAAGAACACCCAGTTCCAGTCATGCGTGGAGGGCTAATTAGCATATGGATCCTTTGTGGGGGGGCATCTGGAATACACATACATACTGAGCAGTGCTAAACTATGGGATCACCATGGCTTGAAATGCTGCTGACTGCTGGGGCCCAGCCCAGTGAACAATATAGTAAACTATACACCTTTGGACTTTAGGCTAAAGATCATGCATAGTTTGTACTTGTAGGGGCTGTGTCGATTTCAAGAAGAGATGACAATGTGGTCCCTCCTTTTGGTCTGACAGTGATGACCAGGCAGCAGGGGTTACAGTGCTTTTGGAGGCAGACAGAGTGTGGCCCCTACAGCACAGAGAAATTATTGCAGGTAGGTTGCTACAAGTCATCCTGGAAATAGAAGAAGGGACTTTTGAGCTTCTGAATGCACATGCACCAGCAAATAGGACATCAAAACATGCTTTCCTCAATAACATGGTGGTAGTGGTGCCCAGTGGCTGGCCAGCGATGATCATGAATGACATGAACTGCTTCCTTGAGGTGGGTGACAAAATAAGCAGAGGCCAAATGAAAGGACTGGACCCATCCTCCAAGCTGCTGCAGCAGCTCATCTGTGAACACAGCCTGGTGGATACAGACAAAGAGGCCACAGGTCCAGGGGGCAATTTCACCCAAGTAGACCCTCTGGGGCAGTCCAAATCACACATAGATTTCATCTTCCTCCCAAAAGGGTGGAAGGTAGCCAAGGCCAAATCCACACTGGTCTGCTTCTTGGACCACTGCCTCCTAACAGTTAAAGTAGAAATGGGGGAGCAGCCGAAGAGAGGCAAGGGCATGTGGAAAGTGAATGTGACTTTGCTGGAAGATGAAAATATACAGTGGGAGTTCAGGCAGCACCATGCAGGATGGAAAACCCTGATTCAGATACTGGAACCACACAGAATGGTGGGCTAGCATCAAAGAGAGAATGAGGGACTTCTGGAAAGCTGGAAGGAGACGAACCTGGTTCTAGAGAAGGCAGCAAGAATACCTCAATCACAAACTACAGAGCCTGCACAAACAGACAGCTTGGGGTTGGGACATGAGGGAGGCTATGAGGGAGGTGAAATCCAAGATGGGGGCCTGGTACAGGGAACAGAGTAGGAAGTTCTTCTTGGCCTGGGCCCCCCGGGTGGAGGATGGGGAGGAATGGTCTATTTATTTTAGCAAGATAAAGGAAACCATAAAAAAAAAATAATGACCAGCCTGGTAGATGGAGAATGAGTGGAGCATTGGTCAAATGAGGGGATGCTGGAGATGGCGGCAGCATTCTACTGAGAGCTCTATACAGCATGACTGGAGGACCCTGGGGCAATGCAGGACTTCCTGCGGAGGGTCATGAGGGTCCTTGGGGAGGACGAGGGACAGAGGCTAGTAGAGGAGTGGATGCTGGAGGAGATCAACATGACGCTCTGCAGCTTCCAAAATAGTAAGACTGTTGATGGTGAAAACAGTAACAGCTTGGCTAGGCCTAGACATAAAATCTTTATGACCAAATTAAAATAACAGTGCATCTTGCACAAAAATGAAAGTGGCAGCTGGAACCATACAAAATAGAGCAACCCCAATTGGATTTATTCTCTGTGCTAGATCATGTCAAATCAAGAAAATGGTCAACAGAGAACTGACATGCTCATCACATGCGTCTCAGAAGCCAGTAAAGGCAAGGAAGCTACATATGCATTTCAATTGACCTAGCAGCTAAAGAAAACAAAAGGCTAAATATGCATCTCAAGAGAAATTTGTAAAAGATACAGAACAGATGCCCTGTACCTGACAAACACTTCTCCCAACAAACATCCGAATGTATAGGGTGTTAAAATGTCTGAACCATTCAGTGTATGTCTGGAGTTTGAAAAACAAATCATCACCTGTACAAGCTACTGCAAATGTGCCCCATTGATATACAAACACCCCAAAACAGGTTTGGTGACACCTCAGAGTATCCTGTCTGACTACTCAAGGCCATCACCTGTAAATTAACCTACAATTGCAGGGTCTGCAGAGATGCACAAATTTTTACACCTAGAAAATAGTTGCAAAATTTCACTAGCTGTTTCATTTTGACACTATTTCAACTTGTTTCAAGCTTGAAACAGTGAAATAGAAATGAAATGAAGGGCTTCAGAACAGCCTCGAAATGAAATGAGGGCAGTCAAAATAGTCTAAATGTTTTGAAACGTTTTGAGTTTCAAAGCTGAAGCTGGGCTCGCCTGCAGGGAAACACAAAGTAAGGAGAGGGAGGGGGAAGAGGGCAGAAGGACACAGTGAGGGCACACCTTAGCACACATGCTGGAGAAGAAGCTTCTGCAGGAGAGGAAAGAAAGGCTTTGTCACGGTTTGCCTGCCTAAGATGCTGCTAGCGCTACTGTGCTGCTCCTCACTAAGTTATTATTTTATCTGTTGTTATTTAAAGTGGTGGACCGGACTGAGGCTGTAGGGGAGAAGACCTCATTGGGGCACACTACTATGGCCCCAGTGTCATTGAGCATGCACCTTAACACACACGTGTGCGCATGCACACACACACACACACACATACACGCACGTCATGAGTTTTGCTCGTCAGCAGCTTGAGGTGCAGTTTCTCAAAAACCCCTACATCTATCTATCTCCTTGAAAGCTGGCAAGCTTCATGGTCTCTTCAGGGGCTACCACACCTGCAGTTTTCACCCTGCTGTGCCTTAACACACACACACGTGACATGAGTTTTGCTTGTCAGCAGCTTGAGGTGCAGTTTCCCAGAAAACCCTGCACCTCTCTCCTTGAAACTTGGCAGGAATCATGTCTCAGAAGGGGCTACCAGCTCTGCAAGTTTAAACTGAATCGGGCAAAAAATGACAAAGTTATAGGCAGTTCCGTGCTTCCCCACTGTAGCCTATGGGTAAAACGTCAAAACAGCTTCAATGAAACAAAATGGAACAATGGTTTAAAAATGAAATGAAACTCAAAATGAAACACTGTCCCATCGAAACAGTGAAACAGAAGTCGAAATGAAATGGTGCTGTTTCGCACAATCCTACTAGATATTGCAAGAACAGGAGCCAAGCAATTAACAGTTATGATATGATGATCAAAACATTTCCTCCCAGTTTGTTTGGACTCTGATTGGCCAGTTATCAAGGGAAAATGCTTTGAAGTTATACAATTAAACACTATACAAATTAACAGAATTTGCCAGCAAAGTGTGCACTCCAGGAGAAGCAGAGAAAGATCACTGCTACATCGTACCCAGCTTAACCAGCAACAGATCCTGCTTTGTGAAAGCTGCAAGATTGGACCGGCTTCCTCCACTGGCATTGGTGAGAGAACACTATTGCTGATAAATGTGTACTAGGACTTTGTGGAATAGCTCATTTTTATTTTGGGAAGGAGTCTTTTCCTGTTATTTGATTTTATAACTTGCTTGTGGCATTGTTATTAAAGCCTTTCTGCTATTGATCAACTGGGTGTTGTGTCAATTCTTGGGCACTAGTTTTTAAAACCCAGATAGCTTGCCCAAAGAATTCTATGTTGCTTTTTGATACCAAGTAGGCCTGAACCTGCTGGAGGTCTATAAGGAGCACTTGTGGGAGGGCCACCTGAGAGCAGGGACAGAGGAAGGCCGTATAACCTTTCTGTACAAGAAGGGGGAGAGGCAGGACTTGAGAAACTGGTGCCCAATTACACTCCTGAACTTTGATTACAAACTAATGGCCAAAGTCTTGGCCGAACATTTTAAATCTGTTATAGCTGCAGTGATCCATGAGGACCAGGCGTGTGCAGTGCCAGGGTGACAGATCCATGATGCCCTGATGCAGCTGTGTGATGCGCTTCAGTACCAGTGGGAGAGGGGACAGAACTTTGCCATGCTGAACCTTAACTTGGAGAAGGCCTACCACTGGGTATCCCATCGCTTCCTACTTGAGACTCTGGAAAAGATGGGAGTCCCCACAACCTTTGTCACCTGGATAAAGGCACAGTACACCAACATAAGCAGTAGCGTCCTGGTGAACAGGTTCCTGACAGTCCTGACTGCAGTAGAATCGAGCATCAGGCAGGGCTGCCCACTCTCCCCGGTCCTGTTTATTTGTGTAATGGAACCACTAGCACAATGACTCAGACAGGACCCTTGGATCAGGGGAATGGAAATCCCTGGGAGGAACAGGGAGGAGACAAAAGTCCTGGCATACATGGATGACCTGAACATCATATGCAGGGACAAAGGGTCAGTGGAAAGAGCACTACAGCACTACCCTAGTGACCCTGGTATACCACCGCAAGATACAGGAGGTGGTAAGGGCAAGAGACACCATATTGCCCATAGGCTTACTACCTGGTGACAACTGCCAGGTTGTGTGGGCACAAGGGCTCTTCCACGAGGATCTGCAAAAGGAGCACAGAGACCTGAAATAGCAGGCAGCCCACCAGGCATTCTTTGTGTGGACATGGAGAAACAATGAAGGGCAGAGAGGTCCATCAAATTGCCTGAGACGGACCTGCCACTGGCAGGCAGAAATGATTGACCACCTCTTTTGGGACTGCCAGAGAGGTGCAGAAGAAAGTCTGTGCACTGCTCCTGGTGACAGGTTTTAGAAATCTGACCAGGGAAGCAGTTCCTATGGGCACCTGACCAGACAGCAAGAGACCCCAGTAGCTCGCTTTGACCAGTTCATATCCTGCTTCAGATATGCACTGTGGAAAGCTAGGAACCAGCTCATAAACAGACTCTCAGACCCCACAGTCGAGGACTGTATTAAAATGGGAGTAAGTGAAATGTACTAGTACTACAGGAAGACAGAAGGGGACAACGGGAAAGAAATGGCAGACCTCATCTGACGGAGAGGGGTCTGGCATAGACTTTTTCAGGAGTAGACTTTCTGAGGAGGGCAGTGGGTGTGGGTATAGGTATAGAGATGGGTGAGCAGGCATGTGGTGTGAACTGTGTAATTCTGCATATAGTCCAGTACTGGTACCAAAAAATTAGGTGTTAGAGTCAGTCCAGCAAAGACCACAAACAAAATAGCATCTCCTGAAACCGGACACCTTAAACCTTAACACAGTTAATATAATTAGGTTCTTTGTGCTCCCATGTATCTTTCCCACTGGAGGTAAATATTTTCTTTAAATCAAGCCTTAGACAAACAACCCAAAGCAAAAAAAAGACAAAAAAAAGGAAGGGATTTTTTTTTTTTTTTTTTTTTTTGCAATAACTGTGATTTAGCTTCAAGCCAGAAAGAAACTGCCACCTACAACACCCTTCCAGTAATTGTGTTTCTGGCACTTCCTAATGTTATTAGCATATGTACAAACATGTAAAAATATCTACATAAGACTCCTGGACTAAGTACAGATAATCAAAAGTCTGAGGAAGAATCAATTCAATCTAGGCAGCTTCCTCTAAACTGTGTAGATTGAACCGGTAAATTCAATCCAGTTTTCAATTGGGAAAGGCAGGGGAGGCCTGCAATGACCCAGGCCAGTAGGCAGGGAGTGCTACAACATGCCTCCCAGCCTGTTGGCCTTTGCCAGCCCAGCCAAATGTCTGCAGTTGGCTCTGCAGTACATGCTCCCAAAACCCTGCTGTCCCCTCACAGAGGGTTAAGGAGCCCCCTGCGCTGGCCCAACTTGTGGGAGTCTCCCCTTCAGGTGGTTTCCCCAGCTTGGGAAACCCCCCATTCTGAACCCCAGAGTTGCTTACCTTAGCTGCTGTGAATCTCAGGGATAGTCTGGGGCAGACTTAGGGAGTGGAGGGAAATTCTTCCTGTCCCTTAAACTAGTTTTGCCTCAGACTCACAGCAGCTGAGGCAAACCTGCCTGCAGAGGAGAAGGAGAATTTCCCTCTGCTCCCTGAGGCTGCCTAAAACTCGCAGGGGCTAAGGTAAGCAGCTCTGGGTTTTGGGAGGGGAAGAATTCCCCTCAGCTCCCTGGGGCTGCCCTGGGCTGGGGCACCCTGGGCTGGGGTGGGGGGAAGCCCTCAAGGTGGGGGCTCCCCGGTATCCCCATGCTGGGTTGCATGGGCAGGCACCTGGCTGGGAGTACTCCTTCTCACTCTCTCCCTCTTGTGGCAGTGATGGAAGCATTCAGCAGTTTGGAAGCGGAAGGGCTACTGAGGGTTAAACCCCCCCACCACCACAGGGGCTCTCCCTCCCCCACCATGTTGTGTAGACCCTGGCTAGAGGGATCTGGGGGTCTGCTCCCCCGTCCCTATGAGCTGGGGGATGCAAGTAGGAAGTAGGCTAAGGAACAGTGGGGTGAGGCAGTCCCTGTTCCATTGGAGTAGACAGCATAGCCCAGGGCTGCAAAACATCTTGGGATGCTGGAGGACTGTGAGTTAACTTGAACGAGGGGGGGATCTGGAACAGAAGTTCTATGAACAGGTTTGACCTAAATCAGTTAAGTCTGATACTACCTCCAGCCAGGTTTATCTTAAACTGGTTTTGGTCATTTTGAAAGAGGTTTATGTGCACTGAACTTTTGTTCTGTTACAGTTTATGATCACTTAAACCAATTTATGTATAACTTCTATCCCTAGCCCTAGGCTAAGTATAGACAGTCAAAAAGCCCGAGGCTGAATCAATTCAATCTTCACAGTTTAGTCTAAGTTATGTAGATTGAACCAATAAGCAAATGAACAGATTTGATTCTAGAAATGCAGCCATATATATTGCAGTAGCCCAGTCCAGAAGCTGGGGGGTGCTAGAGTACACCTCTCTGTTTGGCTGAAGCAGACAGTTTGGGACAAGGCTAGCCTACCCACTTTGCAGGGGAGGTACAAAGTAGGCCTGTGCAAATAGGCAGCTATTCAATCCGGCTTTGGATCCAGCCACTTTGGATACCAGTGATCTGATCCGGAGCTCTGGACCGGGTTTCTGCTTCAATCTGGCTGAAGCGGCTCCGCAGTTTTGGAGCTGCCTCAGAGATCCGGCCCTAGGGTATAATGGGAAATCAATGAAACATCTATAACTTTTTTGTTTTTTGTCTGATTTGGATTAAACTTGCAGGGATGGTAGCCTCTGCTGAGAGCATGAAGCCTGCCAAGTTTCGAGATCAGTGCAGGGATTTGGGGGGAGCTGCACCTCAAACTGCAAACAAGCAAAACTCATGACATGGGTGACACTGTCTGTGCTAAGGCGCAGCAGGGTGAAAGCTACAGGGATGGTAGCCCCTGCTGCGGCCATAAAGCCTGCTAGCTGTCGAGGAGATAGGTGCAGGAGGGCTCTGGGGCCCTGCACCTCTAGCTGCTAACAGGTAAAACTTGTGATGTGGGTGCTTGTGCAACTGACTGTGTCTGTCTCTGTCTTGGGGTGGAGGGAACACTACTGCAGGCCTGGCTGCTAAGCTGTGTTACTAGTTACCAATCAATCATGATTCACTCAGGAACCAGCTCAATACACAGTTGTTAGCTAATGTAACCAGTTAATTAGCAACAATTAACACCTAAAAACCATAGACTAAGGAAGGAAATAATCAATACAGACAATCAACTACCCCAAGACAGAGAAAGTTAGTTGCACAAGCACCCATGTCATGAGTTTTGCTTGTCTGCAGCTTAAGGTACAGTTTCCCCCAAACCCCTGTACCTATCTCCTTGAAACTTAGCAGGCTTTGTGGCCTCACCAGGGGCTACCATCCCTGCAGTTTTCACCCTCCCTATGGTGTAAGACATAGATGTGACATGAGTTTCTCTTTAAAGAATTTGGGGTGCAGTTCCCCCCAAACTCCTTTACCAATCTTCTTGAAACTCAGTAGATTTTATGCTCTCCACAGAGGCTATCAACTCTGCAAGTTTTATCCAAATCAGACAACAAACAACAAAGTTATAGATATTTCATTGATTCCCCATTATGCTCTATGGCCATATTGCTGAATCGGCTCCGAATCTTTTCCAAAGAGATTCGGAAGCTCTGAATCGATTCAGAAAACCAAAAACTTCCAGAGATTCAATTCAGATTCACAGATTCAGCCTCTGAATCATCCAAATCATCTCCAAATCATGATCCAAAGCTTTGCACAGCCCTTGTGCAAAGCATCTTAGGATGCTTGGGGACTGTGAGGCAACTTGAATCGGGATGGAATCTGGACAGAAGTTAAATGAATTGAATTAATTTAAAGCAGTTAACTCTGATATTACATCCATCCATCCAGGTTTATCTTAAACTGGTTTATGTGCACTAAACTTCTGTTGTGTTATAGATTTGAATCATTTTCTGATCATGTGTACTGGTTTAAGTATAATTTTGGTCCCTAGTCCTAAAGGAAGGCAGAAAGGATGTCACTGGTTGCCTGTGTCCATTTAATAGTACAAATGGATTGTCATATTACTTTATAATACTTTCTGTGCCAGGAAGAAAATTAATCTTTGTCTTTAAGACGGGTGAGACAACTGCTCTAAGTGGTAACAAATATTATATATTTAATGCAACATCCTCTATGCAGATTTTTCCTAAAAACTAATCCAGGCAATAAAGGGCAACCCTACAAAGCAAAAAAACTGAGAAAAGGCTTGGGAAGTAGATTAACCATTTGCTCTTCTATACTGTGTGTGCACTTAGGTGA
This sequence comes from Alligator mississippiensis, assembly GCF_030867095.1. NCBI lineage: Eukaryota > Metazoa > Chordata > Crocodylia > Alligatoridae > Alligator > Alligator mississippiensis. The sequence continues at coordinate 238,379,163 of NC_081825.1, read as the reverse complement.
GTTTTGCTTTTTTTCCCTTTTTTTCATCTTAATATGGGCCTTGCCTTAGGGCTTGTGAGTTGACATTAATACACTGAAGTTTCACAAAACTACTCAGATAAGGATTATCCCGATTTTTCAGATGGGCGGTTAAGGCACAAATGGTTTACTCAAGTTCACACAGGAAAGCTGAGGCAAAGAAAGCATTAGGAGCCAGATCTCCTGGCTCACATACCTGTGTCTTAATCAAATTGCTAATCTTCCTGCAGTGTTTGCTATGGAAAGGTAAACTTGTTTTGCTTGATTTTGGTACTCATGTGAACATTGAGACACCACTATTTCAATTAAAAGATTAAATGTTGCTAACTTATGCAATTTCATGTGGAGGCTCCTAGTCTTTCATGTTTTAGTCCCATATGATGGAAGGGTTATAGGATTATGCAACAATCTCAGCTTTTATTGAAAAAAAAAAAAAGTGAACTACTAGTTTTAACTAGTTCGAGAAAAGTGTGAACATGAACACGAATGCAAATGGTTCAAAGCCAAAAGGAAATTCCCAAACATATTACTTTTAATGATGCTGTCACTGTTAAATGTTTGCAGTTTAGTAATTCTGGGCATTACCAAGGTTGTTGCACTAAGAAGTTAGAACAGAAGGATATAGTTAAAAGCAGTGAGAAGTCTTCTTTGCTTTATGGCTTAAGTACACACAGTTTAAATGCATCTATTACAAATTTTAAGCTATGCAGTAGAAGCATAATTGCAATGTATAACCATGTCCAGATAGAACTACATGTTTATATCATTTTGGACAACCTATGACATTTTACACCAGTGAATTTGTCAGGAACGTGGACGAGACCAGATTTTGAACTTTCCGACAAATCATACTCCCCAGAGTAATATCCTACTCCAGATGCCATTAACCAACCTGAGCTAGCATTTCATTTAAAGCCACCCAATTTTGTTCTGAGGCACCTGTACATAAAGCACTGCAAGCAGCAAGCTGTCTGATAATAGCAGAAATATTACCATTGATATGGCTGATATACAAACATTATCTATCTATCTATCTATTTATGTAGGAGTGGATCTAGGGGGCGTACAGTGGTGTAGACACACCCCCTTTCAGTCAGATCACACCAGAGGCAAACAAGCCAGGTACTTTCTTATGTCCCTGATCAAATAAGAATGTACTGCTCTCTTTCCCTCTGTGCTCAATGGCATGCTCCCCCCCCCCCCAATTTAACAGTAAATAGTGCACAATAGGGAGCCCACTTGAATGAATCTCTCTTAAAAGAATGAATTGCATGCAATATTGCATATAACAAGCAAATATAATCAAAAAATGGTTTTCAAATGATTAACTTACGGAAATTTCACCTATGAGCCTTGAATCGCTAGTATTGCTAAACAGGCAAATCTCTGACAGATAGCAAATTCATTCTAAAATTCCTGATACCCTTTCCCTCAAAAACCACAAATTACTTCATTTTCAATATGTTGTCCGTTATAACATACCCTACAGTCAGCACCATATTCTGCCACATATGGGCTTATCCATTTAATTTCTCCATTTCCAAACGGCTTTGCTTTTCCATTTAATTCCTAAGGAAAAAGAAAAGAAAAAAGAAGTGATAATATTTTTTCTTGGCTTCTTAACTGCAATGCCATCATGTTTTGATTACAAAATGTGGAATTTTTGCTTATTAACACTCTGCTACCACAGGAACGCACGATGCTACAGCATCTTGTTCTCTATCTATGCTTGTATTGACACGTCTGTGGAAAAAATGCCGTGAAGTTTGCAACCATTTGTAAGAGACATAGTAGGGTGCTGACCTAATCCTCACATCTGGAAATGGCAGAGGAACAGCCAAACTGTTTGCTTATAGACACAGTCCCAAGAGATAAGAAAGGCAGAATGCAAAAAAGCACACACCGCTCTTGAGAAGATGTGAACCATAATCTCAAAGTAGGTAAATCTTGTTTGGGTTTTTTTTCTCTTTTCCTTACCCGATGGAAGCCATTAAGTGATTCCATTGAAGTCTTTGCTGCATTCAGATCAGGTCCTGAAAATGACACTTGCATAGAACAGTGAACTGGTGGCAATGCCTCCTGAAACACTTTTGTAGATCTCAATGCAGAAGAAGCTGCTGAGCAGATGTTTTATGACATTGACTCAGAGCTCCACCCCACAGAGATTTTTGAAACAGAAAGAATCACCACCCACTTGCCATGTACTCAGAATAAGTCTGTTGCAAGGTAGGAATATTTGTTTGCTGCAGTGACCAAACAGGACACACAGAGGCAGCATACCTTTCTCAGTTATAGATTTCCAACAAGCATAATAGCTTGTTGCTGCTTTTCCTACTGCTTCCATGAAAAATGGCTCAGATATGGGGAAAAAGGAACCACACAGAACCTAACTTTGAGAAGGAGAGTTGAAGGGCTATTGAAGAGAAGGGGAACTAGAGAGGAAGTCATGCTGCTGGGATCCAGCTTCAAGAGGAACTTTGTGAAAAGGCAGCTGAGAAGGGGAAGAACCTCATCACCAGGAAACAAGGCCTCTGGTCATAGACATATGTCCCAATTACTATGCAGTAATTTGCCTAAGATTTTATCATGTAATGTATTTATTCCATAATAAACAGTAGCCACATGACCAGCTCTCAAACTATGGACATAGGTACTATTAGAAAGCCTCACCCCTAGGTGGCAGAGAAGTCAGTTTGTACTGAATTAATCTCTTGTAGGTTCACACCCTCAGAGAAGACATATCCTCAGGGGAAGTCTTGGGGGACCTTGGAGAGGACTAGAGTTGCCAACTGTCCATAAATGTACAGATACTCCTTAAATAGCCATACTAAAAATGCAAGTTCCTAAATTCTGTAAGAAAACTGTACTGACCAGAAATCACAAAGCAAAACTGGCACTAAAAAAGCTGCTGAAACTCCGTTGTTGGAAAACACGCCAAAGCACAGCAGCTCCACCTGGTGTCTGAGCAGGTGTGCAGCACTTCAAAGGCAGCTCTACTTGGGGTTTTGTGGGTGCCATGTATGGCTTCTGGTGTGGGTACTACTTCCTGTCTGTCTGTAACACTGTTGGGTAATAGGCAAGCAGACAGTGGTCTTTTTCTGGTGGGGAGCATCCATACTGGGACAGAGTGGAGTGGGGCTGATGGGACTAGTATGGTGTGGGGTACAGTTGGGGGCACCACAGTGCGAGGGTGAATAGGGAGCTCCTGGGATGGGTGCAGCATAGAGTAAAAACTATTGCTGCAGACAGGTAGAGTTAATGACTGAATATTTTTTTTGTACTGATAATCTTCCACCACTTTTACAATAGTTTGAACCCAGCCCTTGTCCAAGGCCTGGCAGAAGGGTTCCATGTACATTATGTAAAACATATGTCAGTAAAAAAAGTTTGGTTGTCAGTAAAAACTTTGCAGATGTCAGTAAAAATAATTTCCTTGGGTTGGCAACTCTGGAGAGGATGCAAACTGAGGGAAGAGATTTGGTGGAGAGGAAAATGAAGGAGAGCACAGAATTGGAATGATATTTGGAGTAGTGGGGATCTACAAAGGCATTTAAATCTGAAGTTGGTTCAAATTTTCCAGAAGGAACGTTTTCCCCATTGAAAAATGAGATTGTATCAAAGTCAAATCACACTGTAGAAATGAATTTATACCAGCATCATTTAATTAAAAATGGAATGAAAATTTATTCATTTATGTATAAATTGCTTCCCTTGGAACATATTTTGACGTTCCATGTTGAAATAGCTTTTTGTTTGTAAATTGTTTTTAAATGATTAAAAAAATCAAAATCAGAATTAAACATTTTGATGTTATAAAAAAAGTTTCAGTTAACCAAAAACATTTTTTTTCAGAATTTAATTTCAGGAAAATGTGATTTTTGGGGGTTTTTTTTCCTGATTTGGAATGAAATTTTTTAAAACTGTCTGAATATTCAATGACAGGCAAGGCTTTCCTCTTTTGGCATGTTCTTTTGGACCAACTGTATAGTTGAGAAAGATGTTAGACAGTCTTTCAGACACAAAATAGTGCCCATCTTCAGCCAGAGCCAGAGTTGAGTAATGGTACTTGGCACCTGAAAGCTTATCTAACAGCTGTTCCAAATATACATTTGGTCCAATAAAAGATATCACCAAAAAACTTTGCCTCTCAAATCACCAAAGGGAGGGGCTATCACCAAAGAGGAGTATACCTCCACCGCTCGGGTCTGTAGGGAAACTGTTAGGAAAGCTAAGGCAGATATGGAACTAGGACTAGCATCAAGGATCAAGGATAACACAAAGTCCTTTTTTAAATACATAGGGAGCATGAAGAAGGCACCAGGTAATGTGGGTCCTCTGCAGGATATGCTTGGCAATCTGGTGGTTGCACCAGAGGAGAAAGCAGACCTCTTTAACAATTTCTTTGCCTCCATTTTCTTGTGCAGGGACTGGGACTCCCCTACTGAGATTCAGGATGGACTCAGGAGAAACTCTGCCAGGCCTAGGGTCAGGGAGGACTGAGTTAGGGAACTTCTGGAGGGGCTGGACGTGCTCAAATCAGCAGGCCCAGAGTCTCTCCACCCCAGGGTGTTGAGGGAATTGGCAGGGGTTATTGTGGGGCCCCTGGCACGGCTTTATGAGCACTCATGGTGCTCTGGGCAGGTGCCAGATGACTGGAAGAAGGTCAATGTGGTCCCCATCTTTAAAAAAGGGAAGAGGGAGGACCTGGGCAACTATAGGCCCGTTAGTCTTACTTCAATCTTGGGGAAGCTCTTTGAGAAGATTATCAAGGAGCACATCTGTGATGGGCCAGCAGCAGGGATGATGCTTAAGGGCAACCAGCATGGTTTCATTGGGGCAGGTCCCGTCAGACCAACCTGATTGACTTCTATGATCAGGTCACAAAATCATTCGACGCAGGTGTCGCAGTGGATGTAGTCTTTCTGGACTTCAGGAAGGCCTTTGATACGGTCTCCCACCCCATTCTCATTAAAAAGCTAGGCAACTGTGGCATTGATGTCTACACAGTCAGATGGATTGCAAATTGGCTGAGGAGTTGTACTCAGAGAGTGGTGGTGGATGGGTCATATTCGACCTGGAGGGAAGTGGGCAATGGAATCCCCCAGGGCTCGGTCCTTGGGCCCGCACTGTTCAATTTCTTTATTAGCAACTTGGATGACGGGGTGAAAAGCAACCGGTTTAAATTCACAGACAACACCAAGATATGGGGTGAAGTGGGCACGCAAGAAGGGAAGGACAGATTACAGCGGGATCTGGACAGGTTACAGGGTGGGCAAATGAAAATAGGATGGGATTCAATACTGACAAGTACAGGGGGCTGCACTTGGGCAGTAGGAACCAGCAGCATACCTATAGGCTGCAGAACTCCCTTCTTGAAAGCATGGTGGCAGAAAGAGATCTTGGAGTCATTATTGACTCCAAGATGAACATGGACCAACAATGCAAGGACACGGTCAGTAGGGCTAACTGTACCTTGTTGTGCATCCACAGATGCATCACAAGCAGGGCCAAGGAGGTGATCCTCCCCCTCTATGTGACACTGGTCAGGCCGCAGTTGGAGAACTGCGTCCAGTTCTGGGTGCTGCACTTCAGAAGGGATGTGGACAGCATTGAGAGGGTCTAAAGGAGGGCCACTCACATGATCTGGGGACAGCAGGGCAGACCCTATGAGGAGAGGCTATGGGACCTTAACCTGTTCAGCTTTCTCAAGAGAAGGCTGAGGGGGGACCTGGTGGCCATCTATAAACTTACTGGGGGGACCAGCGGGGATTGGGAGAAACCTTGCTCCCCTGAGCACCTCCAGGAGTAACAAGGAATAACAGCCATAACTTGTTAGAGAGTAGGTTTAGACTAGACATTAGAAGGCACTACTTCACAGTCAGGGCAGCTAGGATCTGGAACCAACTTCCAAGCGAAGTGGTGCTGGCTCCTACCTTGGGGGTCTTTAAGAGGAGGCTTGACATTTACCTAGCTGGGGTCATTTGAGCCCAGTTTTCTCTCCTGCCCAGGGCAGGGGGTCAGACTAGAAGATCTACAAGGTCCCTTCCGACCCTACATCTAAGAATCTATGCATCTATATATCTCTTGGACAATTGTAGCTACGAGAATACTCCAGCCCTACTAGAGGATTCCATGGAATGGAAATTTGAAGTTCTGGGCTGTGCCACATGAATCACATGCTGAATGAGTTTACTAAGAGTGGTGACCATGTTATGGATTTTCTTCGTAGTGACTCAAGGAACTGGCACAGCTCAGCACCTGATAGGTGAAGTCAGAATAATTGCTTGCTCCATTTAAGTGTCATTAGTCACCCTTCTCATACCTTTATGTTGAAAATCCTGTCAAACCATGAAATCCTAGTTCTTATGAAAGGACTTGAGATTAGGATGATGACAAGGTAGGGCACTTCCTACTGGAGCTCCATGTAAGCATGAAATCATAGGCATTTAGAAACTCTGGTGAGGAGGTGATGTAACAATCGAGACAGAAACCAGATGCAAAACCAGTCAACTCCAGTGGTCTGCTGATGCACATTTATAGGCATCATTTCTGATACATGCAAAGAAGTGAGGTGAAAGGTTGCCACTGATGGGTGGTGCAGGGGGTGGGGCAAAGAGAGTTAACACAATTCGGTTCTATTACCTGTGAGATTCTAATTTTTATAAGGCTTGATTTCTTATATTTAGCTCTAAATCTAAATTTTCTGTCTCCAATTTTTTAAAACCAACTACCAAATTTTGGTAAGTTACGTAAACTTAAGTTATCATTATGAACAATGTGGGTGGAAGCAACATGCATTGTGTAGACTGACTGGATGTGTGTACCCAGAAACTATTCACAAATTCCTTTTTGGAGCCAGTTCTTTCAGTCTTCATGAGTAATCTATAGGCTACCATGCGCACTATAGATCTTCCTCCATTATAGGAAAACAGGATATAACATTCCTAATAAAAGCATTTGCAGGAAAACTATAAAAATAGTGTCAATTCACATCATATATATACACATGTAACGTGTGTTTGTGTGTAATACACACATACACATGTATGCACACTTCCTTGTTAATATTACTACTAATATTATATTATATTAATTCTGGTCTATATATGGAAAAGAATATGGATATGCCTTTGTAGTTCTGTATCTATAGTTATCTGTTTTGTCTTGATTCCACTTCACTTGGTTTACCCCCATCCAGTCGCCAGCTGTAGCCAGGCCCGGCATAAGGGCAGAGACTGCAGTGCCTGAGCCAGGTGAGAGAGAGAGAGAAAGCTGAGGGTCAGTAGTAGACTGATGACACCTTGCTTCACATCTCCACAGGATTTCATCCAATAGCTTTAGAGACGTACTGAATAGGAAGCACAACAAAATGGAAACCTGAGGAACCTCACAAGAAAGATTCCAAGGGAGAAGCATTTGCCCATCACCATCCTCTGGGACCTCCCTGCTAAGACAGTGGAACCAGTTAAGAGTGGCCCTGCAAACACCCACCAGATCATATAAATGCCTTATCAACACCTCATGATCTACTGTATGGTCACTGAAAGATTGAATAAGATTTACAGGGGGCAGTTTCCCCTATTGATCTCCAGGTGTAGATTGTCCACTGAGGCCACCTCAAAAAAGCCAGACTGACAGGAGTCCAGAAATCCAAACAACTGTTCAAAGACCACCTTTAAAAAAAAAAACCCAAATCCCCCCAAAACAAATATGGGCAGGCTGGAAACAGAGCAATAGCTGGCTTGGGCATCAGTATCACAAGATAATTTTTGAGTAGGGGCTGAACAGTTGCAGATTAAGAATGTCCACTGTCCAGCACTCAGAGAGAGAATATATAGAAAAGAATATGGGCCAGATTCGATTCCACCTCTTAAGAATGTAAGTGGACTTAAGCAGCTAAGCACAATTGTATTCCATCCTGCTTGAGACTTTGAAAATAGCTGATATAAAGATGAGTAGGCGTTCATTTATTTTTTGTGACTCAATATTAAGGGTAAAAGTAGCTATATTACAAAAGTAGACATGTTTATGGATTTTCAGGGACTTAAAGCAGAATGGAATAGAATTGTACTTAGGTATGAAAGTCCATTTACACGCCTAATAGGTGAAATAAAATCTGACTTTATATATGCAGGTTCTATTTTCCATGCTGTAATTAATAAGCATGTATTGATCATTAATATGTATATATCAATTACAACAGAGAAAATAAGCAATAGTATCATGTGACAGGGGGGCCTCCTGGGGCCGAACTCTGTGGCCCGCCCGCCTGTCACTGTGACAGGAGGCCTACTCAGGGCTGAGCTCTTCATGGCCCGCCCACCTGTCTCTGGGCAACCGCCTGCTTATCTCACCCGCCATGCCTTTGATGATAATTGATTCATATATCAATGTTAATTAAGCGGGAGGCTGCCCATTGTAGTGCCCCGATGCCAGGGGCGCTCTGTGGCTCCGACCTCCCCTAATACCGCAGCCCAAGCCTCGCAGATGGCATCACGGTGTTACTATAATCACCGGCCCCATACTGGGCCCCAGAATTGTCCTAACAGGACCCTCTCTGATCCTTCCTATCAGGCGGCCACTCTGCCGTCATCCGTGCTACCTTGCCCCCCCGAAGCTACTTTCCCCTCTCGGGTGTGGTTCCCTCGGAACCTTCGGCTACCTGGCCCTGGCCCACCTCAAGGCCAGTCGGGACCCCAGGCCCCCGGCTCTTGGGCGTCCCTCGCGGTGGGCCCCCGGCCCTTTTGACTACCGTAGTCCTGGCCCCAGCTTGGGCCAGTCGAGGGTACTCTCCCCTTTGGGCTGAGTCTCTCTAGCCGCTCACTCTGTCACTGGGCCTCACCATGCCACTACTCCCTGACCTCTCGGGGGCAACCGCAGCACCATGCCCACATCACTCCCACTCTCGGGGTCTGCCTTCTCTGGGCCCCTCACAACACTGGCCCTCTAGGCCCTCCAACAAACACATGGGTAACCCACCCGGTGGTGGTGGGAGCTAGGGGTTAAGGCACCCCGACCCACCTTTCACCAGGGTGATAACTGGCCTGGTATTTCCTGGGGGCTCCCATGCCACTGAGAGCCCCACCAGACCACCCACTCTCAACAGGGTGCAGTTTCAGGTCAGGACCAGGACCAGGACCAGGACCAGGACCAGGACCAGGACCAGGACCAGGACCAGGACCAGGACCAGGACCAGGAGCCTCCTGCCAACCCCTTGCAGCTCCCCCTTACCTCCGGGTCGTTCACAGCAGCCCTACAGCCAGGCGATGTTGCTGCCTGACCTCCAGCAGCCAAACTGCCTTGTTTATATAGGCAGCCTAGGCCTCAAAATGGCTGCCCTAATCAGGCACCTGGAGGCTGCCAGCTCCAGGCCCTTAAAGTGGCAGAGACACCCTGTGCTCTGCCATACATCATTATACTTTAAAAATGTACCATGCTATAGAACATTAGCTACAGATCAAGGTCTTGTTCCTAGAATATATTGAAAGTAATTGTTCCCAGGCTGAGAATCAAGGTTTACCTGCATGGCACACATTGTTCTGTTAGCAATTAAGATAAAAGGAAATGAGGGGGAAAAGCCCAGTATCCCAGTTTGAAACATAACCAAGAACGGCTAATTGTTTAGAAGCTAATACTATTCTGTGACCAAAGTCTTCCTAATAGGAAATACCTGTTCCTAAAGTCTAAACCAGATACAGCCACAAGGATCTTCGATTCAAAGTTGCCATGGGTAAAGAGCAGGGATCCATGTTTTCTCTGTCTAAAAATCGCAGATTCTCTGATAAAAATTGCAACTTCTCTGATTAAAAAACTCAAAATCCACGTTTTCCATGATTAAACTGAAATGCCACTATATATATATATATATATATATATATATATATATATATATATATAAAAGTATCATTCGAACACAATGTTTTATTGATATATTTACAGTTTTAAAGCAATTTGGAAGCCTACCAGTGGTTCAATCACTATAATAAAATACATTCTAAATACCTATACATTTTGGCATTTGATTTTGGGTTTTTTATCATGGAAAATCAGAGCTCTCCCTGCCCCCTTCACTCACCAAGATGTGGGTCCAGCTGCGGCTGTCCCCATCCCACTGCTTTGTGGCACTGAGCAGTCCTGATATACTGGAGCCCTCCCCATGCCACTGCCCATCACGCCCAAGCCACAGCCCCCCATCCTGCTCGTGCCCCTCACTCTCAACCCACAGCCACCTGGGCCCTGCTAGTGCCCCTGACTCCTGACCTACAGCCCCTTGGCCCTGCTAATGCTCCTCAGTCCTAACCCCCAGCCCCCCAGCTCTGCTGGTTCTCTTCACTCCCACCCACAGACTTTTGGTCCTGCCAGTGCCCTTCCTCACCCCCAGCCCTGCTGGAGGGGGCCCCAGCTGTGAGGGCTATAGGGCCAGGGATCCAGGTCCACAGCCCCTTGCTCCCCACCTCCCCCCTGGCAGCACCCAAGCCCCAGCTACTGCCTGTGGGTGGCAGCAGCTGCTGAGGCCTGAGTGGAGCACAGAGCCTGGCTCCCCCTCACCCGTGAGTGGCACGGCTAGAGCAGAGGGTGTGGGAGGAGGGGGAGTGGATTTGGGCTGGTGGCTGGGGACTTCCTGCCCTGCCTCTGGTGTCTCCATGGCCCAGTGGGCAGAAACTGGTGCGACAGGGCAGAGCCGAGCAGGGAAGCTTGGTGCCACTTCTGGGAGCCCCATGCTGCCATAGCGAGGCACTCCTTGCCAACCTGACAGCAGCAGGGGGTACAACTCTGTGCTGCCAGCCTTGCTGCTTCCAGGTGGCCAGGGGGTGCCTCACCATGGTGGCGTGGGGCTCTCAGTGGTGGCACTGAGCTTCCCTGCCCCACTCTACCCTGCTGTGCTGAGTCCTGCCTGCTGGGCCTTGGAGGCCCTGGGGGGAGCATAACAGGGCAGGGAACCCTGAGCCTGCAGCAGGCAGCCTGCACCCGCCTCTGCCTCAAGCATGTATCTGGGGGGCACATGCCCCCTATTTTCCCCTCGGGAGTGTGTGCAGTGGTGGGGATTCAGCCCCTCTGCTGAACCCTGGATGAGCTTCCTGCGGCTCTGTCCTGCTTCCCAGCCAGGCCCTGCTGCCATGCGTTCCCACCTGGCCCTGGGTCCCAAGCACCAGGCCCCATGCACTGCCCTGGCTGGGTAGCACCCCCAGCCCCAGCCCAACTCCCTCCCTCCCTATGGGAGCCTCAATCCCCTCCCCCTCCCGCCGCCAGCTTACCTAAGGTGGTGTCAGGCTGCCGTGCGCATGTGTGTGCGCACACATGCACATAGTGCCCCATGCCTGATCGTCCTCCTCCCATTTCCCCCACCCCCTTGCAGGCTAGAACTCTGTCAGCCTTCAAGGGGAAACCTACCATTTCCCATGTTTTTCTCCTTAAAGGGAGAAAATCTGTGTTTTTCTCCTTAAAAAGAAAAATTCTACTTTGTCTCCTTAAAAATGAGAAGTTCACATTTTACTGTGTTTTTCCATGGTGAGTGGAAAGCCGGGATCCTGGTAATGAATTCCATCTCAAAACACTCCATTATATTTACAAACTTAAAATTTCCTTTTCTTGTTATAAAATACATATTTCAATTAATGCTTTCTGTTCAATTATTTGTTTCAAAAGTCAATACTAGTATTTATGGAACTGGGCAAAGAGAAACTTGGGCATGTTATGAGCAAATGTTTCTTAAGTATTGCTACATGAACTGCATAACTCCCCCTTCCCCCGAGGCAGAGCTTTATTAACACATACACTTGAAGCTCATATTACCATTTCTGTGGGCAATGAGTAACACAGTTCCTGGCATAAAATTAAATAGAGATTACAGAATATAATACCATAAATTCTGATACCTCAAGCTTTCTCATGATAGTGACCTTAGAAATATTTAATGTACAATTTAAGCTGCCATATTTCATTTTTTAGGGGTGGCACTGAGGATTCTTCTACTGTGTATTAGTGCATCACAGCAAAAACTGTGCTAATGCACTAATGTGCATAGAATTAGTCTACCACGCATTCAGCATCACAAAAAATGTTCGCCTTTGCTACTGCACATTAGTGCAGCTACTGTCTTTATCTAGTACCTCATATTAGAGGTACTAAACTTAATGCATCTTAGTAAAGGCTTATCAATGAGCATGTAGATGCACCCAGGTAGTCTAAGGGCCAGCTTATGTATTTAATGCAATAGGAAGGAAGGGAAACAATAGTAGGAAGGAAGGGGAACAGCGGGGGAAATTTATGCCTACTCACTCATCCAGCCAGTATCAGTCTAATACTTGGCATAAAATAGAGAAGCCTTAAGGCAGCTGTTGGATGACTCTTTTTCTCTCACTCCTGGAGGTATGAACAATTCTCAGCCATTGATAAGTGCTAGACAAGCTGCTACAAAAATAGGAAGCAAACCGGCTTCTGGTAATAAACTTAAATAGTAAGCCTTTTATGTATTTATTTTCTCTCTTTCTCCTTTAACCTCAGTGTTGGGTACTGTGTAGTACAGATACCTACAGCTTTTAAATAACGTTCAGTTTCTCATGGACTCTTTCATAAGCTTGATGATTCTGCCTCTGAAACTCCCCAGAACTTATCTGGCCCTAGTTATTTAAATGCTCACCTAACAGCAATTGCAGGTAGTGTTATAATTCTAATATGCTAAGGCAAATTCCCAGTTATCTCCTTTGTGGGGTGGAATTAGGGAAGCATTGGGCAAGTCATTTTTGGGAGCGTGGAGAGAAGACTGTTGCTACCTTTTTCCTACAAGCTCGTTTTTTTTGGTTGGAGTCGCAGTGGCTGCAAGATTATCACTAATAAGTGAGCTGAGTCAATTTTGATATTATGACCTGACATATTGGAGAACAATGTGATCTGATAGTCTGCAGGCTTTTGGAAGTGACAGCTAATGAAAAGTAAGAGATCCAAACATGTTTATTTTGTTCTTCTATGTACTATACTCACCTGCACTTTTTCATTCTGTATCCTTTCTTTGACAATTCCCTTGCATCGTGCATAGTCCCCTCCTTTATAACAAATTCCCTCATGCCCTCTCAGACTTTTCTTGCAACCCACATTACCCTAGAAACTCCATAGCCTCTATTGTTGTTCCAGCATGTATTGTTTCCTCTTGATTTCTTGTCCACCTCCCTAACCATAAAACAATGGAGACAGATATGTTAGTGTATGACCAATTAAAAAAATTAGACATATACAAGTCAGTGGGACCAGATGATCTTCATCTGAGAGTGCTGAAGGAGCTGGCTGAAGTCATTGTGGAACCTCTGGCGAAACTCTTCCACAACTCGTGGTGCTTTGGAGAAGTCCCTGAGGACTGGAAGAGGGCCAGTGTTGTGCCCATCCACAATAAAGGCAGGAGGGAGGACCTGGGTAATTAATCAACCTAACTTCCATCCTAGGAAAAATCCTAGAAAGTTCATCAAGGACTTTATCTGAGATAAGCTTGCAGAAGGTAAGATTGTGAATGATAGCCAGAAAGCAGGTTGATATTGTATCCCTGGACTTCCAAAAGGCCTTTGATGTAGTATCCCACAATGTCCTCATGAGAAAATTAGAGGATTGTGGGCTTAACTCTGAGATAGTCAGGTGGGTGAGAAACTGGCTGCAGGATAGGACCCAGAGAGTCATAGTGAACAGATCTGTGTTATCCTGGCGAGATGTGGGCAGCAGTGTCCTGCAGGGGTTGGTGCTTGGTCCAGTACTTTTCAACATCTTTATTAACGATTTGGATGTGGGGGTGAAGAGCTCACTAGCCAAGCTTGCAGATGATATGAAGTTATGCAGAAGTGTGGTCATGCTTGAGGATAGGCTACAGATACAGGTGGACCTAGACAGGCTAGCAGGTTGGGTGGATCGAAATCTGATGAAGTTCAACATTGAGAAAAGTAAAGTGCTCCACCTTGGGATGAGCAGCCCCCAACACATCTACAGGCTTGGCAGCACCAAACCATCTAGCACCACAAATGAAAGGAACTTGGGGGGTAATAATAGACCACTGTATGAATATGAGCTGGCTGTGTGATGCTGTAGCTAGTAGGGCAAATAATACCCTGATATGCATTAATTGATGCATCTCAAGCAAAACCAAGGAGGTGATTCTTCTGCACTACTCAGCACTGGTGAGATCGCAGCTGAAGTACTGGATCCAGTTCTGGGCATCACACTTTAACAAGAACCTGGACAAGCTTGAGAGTCCATAAAAGAGCCACCTGTATGATCAGAGTATTACATGGCAAGCCATATGAGGAAAGGCTGAGGGATCTGGGACTATTCAGCCTGAAGAAAAGAAGGCTGAGAGGGGACCTTGTAGCAGCTTACCGCTATACTAGGGGAGTAGATCAAGGGCTTGGTGAGCAATTGTTCACCAGGGCACCCTTGGGGAAAACTAGGAGTAATGGCCACAAACTCCTGGAAGACTGATTCAAGCTCAACATTAGGAAAAACTTCTTCATAGTCAGGGTGTCCAGACTGTGGAATAAGCTCCCTCCAGAGGTGGTGCAATCACCTACGCTGGAAATCTTCTAGAGGAGACTAGACAGTCACCTTGCTGGGGTCACCTGACCCCCAGTTGTCTTCCTTGTTTGGTGCAGGGGGCTGGACCCAATGATCTTGCAAGGTCCCTTCCGGCCTTACAGTCTATGAATCTATGAATCTTTCTAAAGAGTTGGCAAGCTCAGTTCATAACGGAATTATTGGAAGATGTTCATTTTTACTAAGACCAGTCTCTCTTCTATCTACAAGGAAATGGGAAAACGGTGGTTATCTTGTGTGTTGACAATACACAGTTTCATTCATATTAAAGGTAATAATATATAGCTATTATGAATACGGTTAAAAATTCTCAAATTTTATTCTAGAAATGAAGAGATCGTCAGAATCTCCGAAACATCCCAAATATTAGTCAAAAGACTCATGATAAAGTCATGAAAGTTGGTTTGCCTGAGTCAGGTGAAGTGACGAAGCTGAGGCCAGGAAATCAAATTAATTCTTATGCTCATTTCTGGTGACACACACACTTATTACAGAACATTAATTAATTTAGCCTTACCTACTGCATGGGAGATCACTATTTTATACCTGTTTTAAATATGAAGAATTTTGAGAGACAAATAAATTAAATGATTCACCAATGGTGAGACAAGCTATCTATGGTAGAACCACCAATTTAAATAAAACTTCCAAAAAATGCCAATTGCTTTTAATAATAAATATGAAAAAGTAGATTTCTGATGAAAATCCCAAACTGAAAACCATTGGTTTTTAATTTTCTGTTTGGGGATTTTTTCTTTTCCTCTCTCCCTTTGTTTCTTTCCCCTTTCCCCCCTCCCATTCCCCAAGTCTTTTCAAAATGCAAATATTTCTTTAGGATGGATCTACAGGTTTCCCTCAATTTATGTGGTACATACGTTCCTGCAGAACGGTGCATAAATCAAATTTGCATATAAAGTACCTGCTTAAATAGAGGGAAACCTGTAATAAGGTAAAGCATATGAGCCCTGGAAGTGGAGATCTGAACACTTAGATCTGTTTTCTAAATCATCTGTTCTAAGCTGGCAGTTTTTTAACATTTGGTTTGATCCAGCCCTCAAGTAGTGTAAATCCATCTAATTCAATCCTTTGAAATGACTCTCAGACTAAGTAAGGACTGCAAGACTGGGAACTTAGAAAGAGAAGAGATCAGGAGACCATATAGTACATCTTTTTGTGTATTCCAGATTGTTTCCTAAAATATTTCTTACAGTCTTCTCTATCTGGATACCTTTCTATATCCTTTTGCTGCTTCCCTCTTTGAGCACTTCAGAATCATTAATGTATTTTAGCCTTACAACATATTTGTGATGACAAGGGAAGTCTATGACTAAGATTGGAATTTTTAAAATCCATGTCTTTTGTGCCCCACTAATTGGTAGGGCTGTGCAAAGCTTTGGATCATGATTTGGATTCAGAGATGATTCGGATGCTGAATCTATGAATCTGAATCAAATCGCTGGAAGCTTTAGGCTTCCCAAATTGATTCGGAGCTTCCAAATCGTTTCAGAAAAGATTTGGAGCTGATTCAGCGATTCAGCCATAGAGTATACTGGGGAATCGATTAAATATCTTAACTCTGTTGTTTTTTTGTCTGATTTGAATAAAACTTGCAGAGATGGTAGCCTCTGCTGAGAGCATGAAACCTACCAAGTTTCAAGAAGATTGGTGCAGGGGTTTGGGAGGAACTGCACCCAATTCCTGAAAGCAAAACTCATGTCACGTGTATGTGTTACACCACAGGGGGGTGAAAACTGTAGGGGTAGTAGCCCCTGGTGAGGCCACAAAGCCTGCCAAGTTTCAAGGAGATAGGTGCAGTGGTTTGGGGGGAACTGCACCTCAAGCTGCAGACAAGCAAAACTCGTGACTTGGGTACCACTGTGTGTGTTAAGGCGCAGCGGGGTGAAAGCTGCAGGGGTGGTGGCCTCTGTTGCACCCCCAAAGCCTGCCAGCTGTCAAGGAGATAGGTGCAGGGGTTCTGGGGCCCTGCACCTCTAGCTGCTGACAGACAAAACTTGTGACAGCTTGTGCAACTGACTGTCTCTGTCTTGGGGCAGTTGATTGTCTGTATTGATTATTTCCTCCCCTTAGTCTATCGTTTTGTAGGTGTTAATTGTTGCTAATTTACTGGCTACATTAGCTAGCTACTGTGTATTGAGTTGGTCCCTGAGTGAATCATGATTGATTGGTAACTAGTAACACAGTAGCTTAGCAGCCAGGCCTGCAGTAGTTCTCCCCGCCCCCCATGCTCCAAGACGGACACAGTTGCACAAGCACCCGTGTCACAAGTTTTGCCTGTCAGCAGCTAGAGGTGCAGGGCCCCAGAACCCAGAACCCCTGCACCGATCTCCTTGACAGCTGGAAGGCTTCGTGGCTGCAGTAAGGGCTAACAGACCTGCGGCTTTCACCCTGCTGCGCTTTAACACACATAGTGTCATCCATGTCATGAGTTTTGCTTGTCCGCAGCTTGAGGTGCAATTCCCCCCAGACCCCTGTGCTCAGCCTGATGAAACTACCACCCCTGCAAGTTTCATCCAAATCAGACTAAAAACAACAAAGTTATAGATATTTCATTGATTCCCTATTATACCCTATGGCCGGATCTCTGAGGCGGCTCCAAAGCTTTGGAGCCGCTTTGGCTGGATTGAAGCGGAAACCCGGTCCGGAGCTCCGGATTGGATCGCTGGCATCTGAAGAGGCCAGATCCGAAGCCGGATAAAATAGCTGCCTACTCGCACAGGCCTACTAATTGGCTATGATGCCATCCTGAGAGCAGCTCCCTCTTCTTGAGATTTCTTAACATCAGTATCTTTGCTCTCTCTCAGGAAAAGGAAGGAACTTGAGGATCATGATGACTTTGTGCCACTCTGGAGCTGGCATAGGGGAGAAGATGGTTATTTCCAGACACCAGGACTATCCCTATGAGAGTTTCAGACATCCTTTCCATTACCAGTTGAATAGTAGGGATATTTCTGTTAAATGATTTCTTACAATGCAGGCTTTTTTAAAACCTAACCTCACAAGCCATTTCACAGATAGTCCATAATGAGTAGCATTTTGAACAAATCTTTCCAGTAAATCTAATGTGCAAAATTTCAGTGTCTAGAAAGTTTATGCATGGAGAAACAACAGTGGTAAGTCTCATACACCTACACTGAATAAATACAATGGGAATGTTTGCTATTACTATGCTAATTCCTAAAGTTCTTAAACAGACCTTTGAAATATCCCAAATGGGATATTTCCTTTATGTTCTTTTATAGTCTCTAATTTAGACTTCAGGTAATCTTAGGCAATTTACAAACCTCTGAAACACCTGCCTCAATTAGAGGCCATGGTAAAAAGATAGACTAAGCCACTGGTTTTCAAATTTTCTGAAGTCACAGAAGCCTTTCATACCACTTTTTCTATCACAGAACCACTACCCCTTACCTCAAGACTGACATGGAGCCAGATGACCTGGCCCAGCAATGACACTGTACCACCTCCTGGTCCTCTGCCATTACCCCCAATCTCTTTGCAGGACCCCTGATGAGGTATTGTGGAACCTCAAGGTTCCTGGGACCCAGTTTGAAAACCACTGCACTAAGCTGCACCTCCATTTGGATAGGCCTGGCTCCTCTTCAGCAAAAGCCCTGGACTATAATAGAATTTGCAGTCCAGCAGAATGAAGCTATTATTCTAGGCTGTAGAATTAACTATGATCCTCAAGGCAGGCAGGTCCCAGCCTTTTTGGGCCTTTGTAAAAGTCTAGGCAGAAAGCACTGCACTGAGTAGAAAATCACCATAACATTTTGGGTGCTGGTGGGATTTGTTCTTGATTCTCTTCCTTGTCTAGCTTACAGGTGAGTGCTGGCTGTACCACTTTTAACTTCTATAGCTCAGGTGATATGGCTCATTATAAAGATCTTGCCTTTACATGACAAAGTTATGGGTCACCTTTCTAAAGTCTTCATCAGGCAAAAAAGAGTGCACTTTCTATGCTGGGTATATGGAGAAAAAGGCATTTTTCACTGGGGCAAAAACAGTATAATCAGACCCCTAAAGACTGTGTCCACAGTCAAGTTCCTATCAATAAAAGATTGGTCAGAGGCTCTTCCAGTTCTTCAACACGTTGTCCATAGCCAACAAAAATCACTTCTGCTTCCTCTGGTTGGGAGCTAAATGGCAGTTTTCAGCTTTGCTTTTCTTTCGCCCAGGGAAATCCAAATTTTGACCTGTGAATCATTGCTTCAGTCATTAGAAGCCTGGAAGCGTCAATGAGGAAGTATTGCAGGGTGGCTTATTGACCTTCAGTTCCCAGACTAAGTGATGCAGGACAGCCAGAGGAATGGGCTGATCATCTGAGCCACTTGGAGACAACCTGGTGGTATTTCACTAATAAGCACTGCCTACTTCTCTTCCTGCCCATGGTTCATGACCTCTGCTGTATAGTTGGTAGATGCCATCATTGTAACATCTAGCCATGGAGAGAGATTACAGGCTATGGGAAGAGCAGCATATGTGAAGGGGCAGGGGTAATGTTGTAACCAAGAAGAGAAAGAGAACAGGCGTGTCACATATTTTGAGCATTTTTCTATATTGTGTCACATACAGGATAGGAGGATGTTGAGGCACAAGGATGTGTTACATATTCATCATGTGTCTATTTCATGGTGCTAAAATTCCCAGTCATTGGTGCTGTATGTTTCCTGCATGGCAATAGTACTTGCACAATAGAACAAGCAGATCTCACAAATGACATCTTGTATTAGCCCTTCCCAGTGCTATGGTAATTTAACACATAGTCAGCATACACACAAGAGCAGCAAGATGTATTGGCATATGAAGTATGTTATCATTAATACCAAGGAAAGGCAAGTGTTCAGAGATAATGTTGTGGTCATGCAGTGATTGTCAAGCATAAGCTCTGGTGAGTGTCCTATGGTCACAGTGAGAGTCTGTATTACCATGCTATCATGTCACGAACACTGTCAGTTGTTCCCATGCTCTACTGCAACAGAAACAAAATGGATGACTCATAGATAAAGATAAGAGAATATATAAACACATAATATTTCAGCTGGATTTAATGGCCTTTGTAACATGAAATTGTGATAAAAGTCATGGTAATAAAAGTCAATCATGAATCCTCAGTGAGAAAAAAAATGTATGTTTAGGCAAGACAGATTTGAAAGTGTCAACGTTTCTGTCTACATCACAACAGCTACACATGAATCAGAGCTACATGCCTAAAATGGTTAGAAGTAGGGCTGTGTGAAGCTTCAGGTGCTGATTTGATTCGGAGGAGATTTGGCACGATTCGGTGACCAAATCTCCAAATCCAAATTGAATCAGGGGACCTATAAAGAGGTCCCAATTGATTTGAAGCTCTCCAAATCTTCAGAAAAGATTCAGAGAGCTTCGATGATTTGGACAGTCCCTGCCCAATGCAGCAGGGAGCTGCAGCCGGACTTAGAGCTGGTAAGTAGGGGGCGGGGGAGGGGGGCTAGAGAAAGGGAAGGGAACCATGGGGGGACCCCTGCACTGGCCCATGCTGCATGGGTAGCTCTGCCATGAGCCCCCTGACCCCCCTCTCTCCCCCAGCCCCACCATGGCTGCCCCACCTGGCCCAGCTCTGGCCCGTTAAGAAAAAAAACAAAAACAAGAAAAACTCCCAGGACTCACTGCTCCTGCAGCAGCCTCGAAGCTTGAGGGGGCTCATGCAGAGCCCCTCACATGGCACAGGAGAGTGGGGATCGCCCCAAACTGAGCAGGAACAGACAGTCTGGGGTTTTGGGGTTTTTTTCTTAAAGAGCTGGAACTGGAGTGGGTGAGGCAGCCATGAGTGGGGACTAGAGGAGAAGGAGGAGGGTTGGGGGGCTCTTGCAGAGCCCCTCCACTCAGCATGGGGCAGTGGGGGGCAGCAGGGATCGCCTTCCGGCCCGGCAGCACCCGGTGAGTTGGGGTTTTTTTTTCAAAGAGCTGGGGTGGGTGGGGCAGCCATTGCCAGGCTGGGAGACCGATGGGGGATGGGCCTGGCCTAAGTGGTTCAGAGATTTGGCAGCAGCCAAATCTCTGAATCAGATTAGGCCAAATCAATTCAGGACAGTGTTTCGAATCATTGAATCGAATCACTGTTCCCCAAATCAGCTGAATCCAAATCTGAAGCAAATACTAGCCACATCGTACAGGCCTAGTTATAAGTGTCAATGCCAAGTTGACTATACAGTGGCAATGATCACTCAGTTTCCAGGCTTGTTGCTGCAACTTTAATAAAAACTGGGTAAACATCTTATTGAAATAGCTTAATTTATTTTAAAAGTGAGATGTAGATTATACACTTGATTTGTCAAAAAGCAGTGTTTGTTTATTAAAACAGGCAAATTCATTAAAAAAGTAAAACCCTGATTTTAAATTAGTTTTGTTGACTAGTGAAAAATTGATTAAAACCCATAGTAAATGAAAGGGAAAAAAAGACATGCCTGTAAGGTCTGGAACTGAATTTGTAACCAGCCCCCCATGAGGGTTTCATCATTTGTGCTAAATGCAATACATAAAAATGATCCCTAGGACTATGTGTGTTCTTTAAGTGAGAAATAGAAGAAGAAAAGGAAAAATGGGAATAGATAAGGTAAGAAAGGGTAAAACTTTCTGGATAGTTCCTAAAAACAGAGTGAAAGAGTTAAAGAGAAATTGAAAAAAGAAAGGGAGCAAAGTAAGCTGTTAAAACACAAGGAAGAGGATCTCAGTAACTTCAGTGTTTACCTGGCTCTTAACCTAGAGGGCTAGGGATTGAAGTTGGACATAAACCAGTTTAAGTGATCAGAAACTGGTTTAAACCTGTAACAGAACAAAAGTTCAGTGCACATAAACCAGTTTCAAAATGGCTGAAACTGGTTTAAGATAAACCTTGTTGAATGCAGTATCAGACTTAACTGATTTGGGTCAAACCAGTTTATAGAACTTCTGTCCCAGACCCATTCCTAATTTAAGTTAAATCAGAATCCCCCAGCATCCCAGCATGCTTTGCAGCCCAGGGCTGTGCTGTGCTATCTGCTTCAGAGAGCAGGGCTGGCCCTGCCCCTCTGCTCCCTAGCTAGAGCAGAGGTAGGGGCATGGCCAGATACTAGCCTGGCATGGCCCCTGAGGCAAAGGGGCAGGCAGGGAGGCTGTGCACCATGTGAGATTGCAGGCAGAGCACCCACTCCCCCTCCCACAGAGTTCCCCCTACCCACATTACCCCCCACCCCTACGTTCCCCCCCACACAAATCCCCCAGCATCACCCACAAACCCCACACCCCCACCCACAAACTCCACCCCCAAAAACCCCCACCTCCACCCACATATCCACCACATAGCCCACACCCACAAACCTGCCACAATCCACCCACAAACCCCATATCCCCCTGAGCCCCACCCTCCCACAAACCTCACCCTCACAAGCCCTATACCCACCCCTACACTTACCCACAAACTGCACACTTACCCTGTACTGCTTCCCTGCAAACCCCAACCCCCCCCCCGACAAATCTCACACCCTGTGTGCCCAACCACCAGATGGGACAGGAGCTGCTGGTGGGACTCATGGCTGGAGGGGCAACTGCCATGCTGTAGCCCTGCCCCATGCCCACACCAGTGCTGGGACATGTGTCCCTGGCCTGGGGGTGTTCCTGGTCCCAGGAACCACTTGGGGTGGGGTGATGGGCTGGGAGAGGGGTGGAGGTGGCATCGGGGGGGGGGGAAGAGAGAGAGAGATGGGGGTTGGGGATGGGGGAGCCATCTGGATAAGAGGCCACCAGAGCTGAGTTTAGAGCCCCCTGCCCCACTAAAGCAACCTGTGCAGGGGGAGGCTGGCCTGGAAAGGTTTGTTCAACCCAGTTCCTGACCCCTAGCTGAGGGCTTCCCAGGAATAGCATGGGGATTGCTGGGGCCTGGACACAGGTGCAGGGAGCAGAATAGCAAGGACTGGCACTGCTCAGAGCCACAAAACAGTGGGTGGAATGGCAGCAGCTGGACTTGTTACACAAATTACCAATTGCTCAAATCATGAGTGAGACTTTATAAGGGGGGATAGGGCAAGGTGCCACATTTATTGATCACATGAGTTAGATATAGAGGGCACACCATTCATACAAACACACACAAATCATCATACACATCATTACACACAGGCCAACCCGGGCTTATTGAGTAGATGATAATGATTTGAAGATAGCAGATTTGAAGATAACAGGGGTGAACACATGCATCTGTGCTCTGATGAAACAGCAGGAGAGAAAGAGACTTACCCAACTTGGCATTTTTAAAGTGTTCTTTTATAGGGGTTGGCATCCTTTGTTTCAGTGCTTTGGGATTTTTCCATACCCAGCTTCTGTTTTTGCGGTTGTTCTTCTTTTGTCTTCAGCTTATCTTAACCTTGGAGTGTTCTTGCTGCCCGTCTGGCAGGATGGTTGTATTCCTTCTCCTCGTTATCTTCTTTGTGCCCTAGGCCTAAAAGGGATTCTTCAGCCATTTATTAATTAGTTTATTGACTGGTAACTTACATTTGGCGCCTTGTTGCATACGTAAATAGTTAGATCTTTTTCTCCTGTCTCTATGCCATTCTCTTACCATTCACCCTTTTACACACACACATACATAAAGACTATGCAGAGTTCATTCACTTATGTCAAGCAGAAGGATACAAAATGGAGTTTTCAAGTTGCTTACAGGACAAGACTAACATGGTTATATTTCACTGTTATTACACTCTATATTAACATCAGCTACATTAGTTCAGTTTATGCTACAGATTCATGTCTTGGTGCTGGGACAGAGCTGCTGCCAGGAGGGAGCTAGTGGGGGGCAGGCAGGGGCTGCAGGACAGGAGTGAAGGGCACTCATGGAGCTGTGGTTTGGGAGTGAGGGGTGAGGGCATAGGCAGGGGCAGGGCACTGGCATCCCAGTGCTGCAGTGCTCAGCACCCTACATCACGGTGAGCAAAGAAGGCAGGAGCAGCTCTGATAAAAAAACCCAAACAAATGCCAAAGTGTATAGATATTTATAATTCATTTTATTATGATGATAGAAGCACTAGTAGGCTTCCAAATTGCTTTAAAATTGTAAGTATATCAATGAAACATTGCCCAACTGATCTTTCTCTCTATAGTGGCACTTCATTTTAATTGTGGAAGAACACCAATTTTGGGTATTTAAATGAGAGAATTTGGGTTTGTTATCAGAGAATTTGCAATTTTTAAACAGGGAACACCAGGATCCTTGCAGGTCAGGCAAGTGGTGGGACCTAGGCAGAGGAGCCTGACCAGGGCCAGCATCAGGGACCCAGCTGGAGGGCAGATGAGGTGGCTGACCTCCTGGCCATTTGGGGCTAGATAGACATGCTTCAACAGTTCAAAGTGGACCACTGCAATGAGCACATCTGGGCAATAGCTGCCCAGATGGCAAGCAGGGGCACCAGAAGACATGACAGCAGTACAGCATGAAGGCCAGCTGTGCAGCCATGGCCCACTGGCAGCTGGGCCAGAGGTGTAGATGGCTCTGTTGCAGTGCCCATAACACAGACCAGGCAGCCATGCAGTCCCCATCTGGGTCTGACAGGCACACAGCCATGGGGCCACAGGTCCAAGGGAGCCAATGCTGTCACAGGTGGCAGCAGGTCACAGCCAGGCAGCAGCCCCGACTGGCAGATTGCTGCAGTAGGTAGAGGGTGTAGGGGCCACTCTAGGTTAGGGCTTCTTCAACAGTCCAGCTGGCAGAAGGGGCTAGTGCCCTCAGATACCAATTGGCTGAGTAGAAGATCCTGAGGGCATGTAGCCCAAGCTGCTTGCAAGGGCAGCTTTCCTGTAGCTCTCCCTGGCCGAAGATCTGGGAGGAGCTGGGCAGGGTCAGTTTGCCCTAAGTAGTACAATTCGCCTCACACAAAAGTGCATGTTCAGGTGCATGTGGTGAGGCACAAATCTCTGGCACAAATTGTGCCACTGATATTTGAGCTGCTGCAAGAGCACATGTCTGCATGTGTGGATGTGGCTTCAGGGGTCTGCCCACATACTCTGCTTTTGTGAGGCTCTGGAACCCAGAGCCACCACCAGTTTTTCTCCTCCTTTGCCCTGCTGCTGAATTCAGCAGGAAGGGGAACAGAAAGGGAGGGCAAACAGTAGCAGCATTCATCCCCAGTCTCCAGTTCTGCATGAAACCAGGGGCTCTGGCCAGACTCAGCCCTAATCAGATGGTGGGCTTAGAGTTCACTGCTTACTTGGAACTGTGGCAGGAGGCTACCATGACCAGGTAGTGCACTTAGAGCTCACTGCACATGTGGCTCAGCAAAAGTATGGGGGCTGCACCCCTGTTTGCCCTGTTCAGATCTGCTACTGTTTAGGGGAGGCTTCCTGTCTATTTAGTGACCACTTGGGAAACAAGAGATCAAAATACAGAGGGAATATTGAAATCAGTTGCAAGTCTCAGGGCCCCAAAGGGGAATTCAAATGGCACTTGTTCCTCAAAGTCTGATATTAACATTCTTACATTAATCACCCTATGCATATGGCATATGAAGAAATATTTTATCACTTTGCACACCTTTGCAGAATTAAATCTAATGGCAAGATGCATAGTTTGGTCAGGACAATTTAATCAATGTCTTACAATTAACAATAGACAAGGAAGCCTGGAATGCCTAATCTGATGTTTATTACAAAACAGGGCGTAAATCCTTTGATGAAAGACTCAACAGCAGGAAATTCTAAATCCTAGATGAACTGGCATAACCTTAGGAATCAGTATTAAACAACGGCTGGGAGAACATCTTGGGAATTATTGTGAGTGAAATGAACAAATTAAGTGTGTGTAAACTGATGGGTTCATCCACCAAACTGGGATGGTAAACAAAAAAGTGTACTATTCCTTTCTTATAAAAGGCAACCCCTAACAAGCAATGAGAGCAGCAAACAGAGGTCTGCAAACAGAGGGAGTTTGCCTAATGAATTCACCATAGGAGGAAACCAAGGAGCAGGCTCCCTTCTGTGGAGGACAGAAGCACCAATTTGTTGTCTGGATTTGGGATCCAAAGATGTATGCTGTATATCCTGATTTTGGGCCCCAGGCACAACAGAGAGACTGCTACAGCTCATCTATCCCTCAGACTATTACCCTTTCTTGCTTGTCCATGTAGACACCAACAATAATGCCAGGAATGATACTGAGCAGATCAGGGGGGTCTACAAGGCTCTTGGCAGCAGGGTTAAAGAGCTTGGATCAAGTGGTGTTCTCATCAATCCTCCCTGTGGGAGGCAAGGGCTGTGGCAGGGACCCCCTTACTATGGAAGTAAATGTGTGGCTGAGAGTGTGGTGTCGGCATGAAAGCCTTAGATTTTTCAGCAATGGATGGATGTCTGGGAATGGGGACTGCTCACAAGAGATAGGATTCAATTGACCAGAACTGGATAAAGAATCTTTGGGTATCATCTGGCCAAACTGCTAAGGAGGGCTTTAAACTATGTTCCATAGGGCATGGTGAACAAAACCCTCCAGCAACAGAGCAAACAGTCCAGAAGAGAAAGGACTGAAAGCAGCAGCTCAACTCTGGGATAGAGCCAGAGAGCCACAGGACAGCAAAAAGTGACATAAAAGTGAAACGAATAGGTTGGAATGAAACATATGCCTGTGGAATCAGAAAAAATATATGCCTTAAACTTTGATTATTTTAGTTATAAGATGACATAACCGCTTTGTGGAGAATTGCTGGCTCTGTACAGTAGAACAGATAAGGGCAAGTGTTTGTTCTTTGTAACTCCTCTGCAACTGCTTTGCTCACTGCGGCCTTGAAGGTAGCAAAAAATATGTACAAAGTAGATTTCCAGGTGCAAGAAGGAGGTTTGTGAACTAACCTCGCCTCCCCCATTAGTTCCCATCCTGATTACAGCAAAGAAATAATAAAGTAATATTATAGCCGCTTTTCATGCTAATTTCACTATATGATCACGTGAGTTGTAAGCGACTGTTAAAAAGTATATAAGCCTCCTGATTTTGCTCTTGGGGGGGGGACCCCTTCCAAGTGCTTGGAAAATCCATGTCACTTTGGAACTCCCCCTACAGCTATAGTTTCTTTTGAATAAAAGCTTCTGCTGACCTGACCCAAAAGTATGCTGCGTGTGTTTCCACGACAATTCCTGGTGCCGTGACTCGGATCCAGAACACAGGCTGAGGAAGGAGGACCGCAGGCTGCCCCCCCACCCCGAACCCCGAGGCGCCAAACTTGAGAGGTAAGAGACCTAATTCAAAATCTCTATTGGGGTTTCGGAGGAGGACTGCCTGTAGGCTCCCAACTTGGCCGTGGTAACTGGATCTGAACCTTGTTAAAACAGGTCAGTCTGAACCTTACTGCCGGCTAAAATTTTCTGTCTGGTAAAGGATCCCATTTTGTGTCTGGTAACGTACGTTTTATTTAGGGAGAAACTGTTTGAGGCATCTTCATCCAACAGCACATCGGGCTTGTAGTTAATTAACTAAGGCGGTGTGGGGTAGGAGGTCTGGCTGACTGAATAAATGTGCATGTGTGTGTATTTAGAAATATGAGCCACTGACCAGGACTGAGACTATGGTTGGGTTCAGCCGCCCCAATTCTGCCTGACAGGGCAGTTTTGAAAGCAAGGGGGCCCAGCTGGAACCTCATGACCCAGTGGACAGGGTGTCTGAGTGATTTTGTCTTTTCCAAACCCCTTGTCCCAGTAGCTTCTGCCGAGAGCAGGAGTGAAAGGATCCCTCTAGTGTTTCCCTCCCCATTTCCATTTTATGGGCCAGTGTTGGGTCAGAAGCCTTTTGTCTGGGCAGTGAAAAACTGCAGGGCAAGGCACTGAGCGGCCCGGACATCCTAAATAAGCCTCTCCTACGTCTCCCTGTGTGACTGAAAATGGGAACAAGTCAGTCTAAACAAGTTCCTGTCCCCTCTAAGGGGACTCCAGCGTACTTTATGTACACACACTATTCTCCTGAGACTTGCAAGTACCTGGATAAGTGGAACTGGTATACTAGGGATGATCCTGTGAAGCATTTTCCACAGGAAGAAACATTTGATCAGGATAAAATAGTGCACTTGAGAGGGACTTTAGAGTCCCGTGGATCCAAAACACCACAAAACCAGTGGGACGCGTTCTTTTATTGGTATGATGAAATGTCCAAAAGGTGGACAGAATCTCAAACTAGGAGCCTAAAAGACTCTCAAGAAAAATTAAAACAGCAGTTAAAAGCTGTTCGGGAGAAATTGGCTGCTCCCCCAAATTACATGCCAGCCACCGCTCTGATGTATCCAGCATTGCCCGGGGCACCCCCACCACCAGAGCCAGCAGAGGATATCCTTGACCTTTGTTCGAACCCTGCTCTCCTGGGACTCCCACATCAGCAACAACCGGTTCAACATCAGGCTGCAGCCCAGGCTAGTGACCCATTAGCTGAAGCTCCTTCAGTAAATCCATCCACGGAGCTTAATAGTCCGGACTCATCCACCATATCTGCCACTCAATCATCACCAGTGTGGCAATTTACTCCTGGGTCACAACCCACCACAGGTGTATTTAGAAGAATGAGAATAGGCATGGAAAGATCTCCCATCAATCTGAGATCCCGAACTGCACAAGTTTACCCCTTAAGACAAATGCCAGGCATTGGCACCAATGGACAAAATATAGTAACTGTGCATGCACCCTGGACTCCAGGTGATCTCTACAATTTAACTCAAAAGTTCCCAAAAATCAGGGAAGACCCAGAAAAATTTCGGGAAGAATTGCAGACTGTTATAAATTGTTATAATCCAACATGGGCTGACATTAATCAGCTTATGCAATCAATTTTGCCCAAGGAAACTATGCTACGTCTGTACGCTGCCTGTACTTGGCCAGATCAAAACCCAGGGATTGGCCAAGACTTTATTAACAAGAGAAATGCTTTGGTTCAGGCAGTTCTCACAATTTGCCCAAAAAAGGCAGACCGGACCAAAATAAATACCTGTAAACAAAACAAAAATGAACACCCCAGTGACTATTTAGAACGCCTCAAACAGGCATTTGAACGATACTCAGGAATGGGTAACCCAGTCGGAAATGCTAAACAAGCAACAGTGGCAGCATTCGTCCAGGGACTTAACCCTAAAATTGCTGAAAAAATTCAAACAGTAATTATTGGCTGGGAAACTAAAGATTTGACCGAAGTCCTTGCTGCTGCTAACCATTTTCATAACAAATTGGAACGGTCTAAAGACAATGCCGAGTTTAAGTTAATGGCCTTACAGATTTCTCAGTTGCAGGGTCCAGGTAGAGGAAGGGGACGAGGACGGGGAAGGGGAGGCCCGGGTAGATTCAGGGGAAGAGATAGATCCTTGAGCCCACAAAACCCAGGCTATGGGAACCAATGTCATTATTGCAAGCAAGAAGGACATTGGAAATCAGAATGCCCCAACCTCCCCGGCCAAGGACCCAGACCCCAGCCTCCACCTCCACTTCCTGTCAATTTTCCCAGTGTTGAATAGGACAGCCTGAGGGACAGTGACATCATTGCTCCTTTGCTTGCTACTGACCAATCTGGTCCGTTTGTTGAATGCCTTATTTCTGGTAAACCTGTCTCCTGTCTTGTCAACACTGGAGCGTCCCGCTCCACGCTAAAGGCTGCTGAGTTTCCTTTTCTACCTTATTCTCCTGAAACTGTAAATGTTGTCGGTATAGGTGGACAACCTATCCCACATCCCATCTCTGAACCTGTCCCCATCTCTATTGGCCCTCTGTCTGAAAATCATGCCTTTCTTCTTAGCACCTGTGCACCTGTCAACCTTCTTGGTAAGGATTTGCTGTATAAACTGGGATGCATGATTTATTGTAGCCCAGATGGTGTTTACCTTGAGGTACCGGAACATAGGGAAACCGAGCTTGTGGCTTTGCTAACCCAGGAGTACTCTGATCCTGACACTTCCTACTTGCAAGAGGAACTGTTGGCACGAGTACCTCCACAGCTGTGGTCCACCCATGCGAATGAAGTGGGGCACATTCTGAGTGCTGAACCAGTGCGTATCATCCTGAACCCTGCCAAGCCACTTCCTCTTGTCCCACAGTACCCCATCTCAAAGGAAGCTGAGGAAGGGATCAAGCCTGTCGTTTCCTCACTCCTTGAGCAAGGGATTATTGTCCCAATACGCTCCCCTTGCAACACACCTATCCTACCTGTCAAAAAACCTGGTAAAGATACGTATCGCTTTGTGCAAGATCTTCGAGCTGTAAATGCCACTGTTTTACCCGCTTTCCCCGTGGTCCCTAACCCTGCCACTATTCTTTCCTGTATCCCTTCAGATGCTACATATTTCACAGTAGTGGATCTTTGTTCTGCTTTTTTCTCTATCCCCGTCCATAAGGATAGCCAGTATCTGTTTGCATTTACTTATCAGGGATTTCAATATACCTGGACAAGACTCTCTCAGGGATATACAGAGTCCCCAACCCTGTTTTCCCAGATCCTAAAAAAAGATTTGGATCCTATCATATTCAAAGGGGGATCCACCCTTGTTCAGTACGTTAATGATCTATTGTTAGCCTCACCCACTTTGGAGGCCTGTAAGCAAGATACTTTGACACTCCTCACAGCTTTAGCTCAGAAAGGCCACAAGGCCTCAAAATCTAAATTGCAGCTCTGCAAGTCTAAGATACATTATTTAGGGCATGATATCTCAGCAGGAGAACGACACCTTTCCCCTAGTAGAGTTGAAGCTATCCTCAACATTCCCAAACCTATGACTAGAAAACAGATGAGGCGATTCTTAGGTGCAACGGGTTATTGTAGACAGTGGATCCTGGGTTATGCTGCTTTTGCAAAACCCTTGCAAGCATTCACTCATGATACCACCCTGGAACCCCTCCCTTGGACTCCTGAAGCCGAACAAGCATTTGTGGCCCTTAAGCAAGCCCTCACTCTTGCTCCCGCTCTTGGACTTCCTAATTATAAAAAACCCTTTACCTTGTTTTGTCATGAACGGGAAGGAATCGCTTTAGGAGTACTCACTCAGCTGCATGGTAAAAAGCATCGCCCAATTGCATATTACAGCTCTGCCCTTGATCCCGTAGCTGCGGGACTTCCTCCTTGTCTCCGTTCAGTTGCAGCTGCTGCCTTGTTGGTTGAAAAGGCAGATTCTCTAGTTTTGGGACACACTTTAACCGTTGCAGTTCCACATGCTGTGATGGCCCTTCTGCTCAAGGGCAAAACTCAGCACATTTCCAATTCCCGTCTTACTAAATATGAGAAACTTCTACTGTCAGCTGCAAATATAACCTTAAATCGCTGTTCAATTCTGAATCCTGCGTCACTTCTGCCTATTGCCTCTGATGGTGAGCCTCATGATTGCCTGTCTATCACAACTCAATTGTTAACCCCTCAAACTGACCGCAAGGACATTCCTATCCCGAACTCTGACCTTGTTTTGTTTGTTGATGGTTCCTGTCTTAGAAATGATGCAGGCAAATTAGTTGCGGGATATGCAGTATGCACTCAGTATGCTGTTTTGGAAGCCTATTCTTTACCCCAAGCTCGTTCTGCTCAAGTTGCTAAACTCATTGCTTTAACACGTGCTTGCATTCTTGCAAAAAATCAAACCACAACCATTCATACTGACTCTAAGTATGCTTTTGGTGTTGTTCATGATTTTAGACAAATCTGAAAACAAAGAGGGTTCCTCACTTCATCAGGGACCCAAATCAGTCATGGCTGTTATATAAAAGCGCTCTTAGAAGCTGTTCAATTGCCTCTTGCTATTGCTATTGTTAAATGTAAAGCTCATGAGAAACCCTTTGATGATGTCACACGAGGAAATGATCTGGCAGACCGTTCTGCCAGAAATGCAGCCCTTTCTGGCCCACAGGCTCCTAACTTTGTTTTTGTTTGTTTTTCAGCAGACCAGTCTCCTTTGGCTAGCCTTTCAAGTCTGGCCCTTCTTCAAAATCAGGCCCCCCCCCCCCCCAAAAATAAATGACTGGCTGCGTGCAGGATGTTCACTGCACCCCGACTCTCTCTGGCGCTCCCCGGATGGCTGCCTGGTGGCGCCTAGAGAGCTTTTGCCACATCTTGCTCGTTTAACCCACTCTGTGGCCCATACGAGCAAAGGGGGGATGATTGCTACAGTACAAAGAAACTGGTTTGCCCCAAATTTTCCTTCCATGGCACAACAAGGTGAGATCACTAAAGATGAATATACCTCCTCTGCTCGTGCTTGTAGGGAGGCAGTTAGATGGGCCAAAGCTACCATGGAGCTGAGGATGGCAACCCAAGTAAAAGACAACAAGAAATTCTTTGTAGATATATTGGGAGTAAAAGGAAGGCCCAGGGAGGAATAGGACCCCTGCTAAATGGGCAGAAACAATTGGTGACAGACAGGGGGGACAAGGCTGAACTCTTCAACGAGTTCTTTGCCTCAGTGTTCCTAAGTGAGGGGCACGACAAGTCTCTCACTGGGGCTGTAGAGAGGCAGCAGCAAGGCGCCAGACTTCCATACGTAGATCCTGAGGTGGTGCAGAGTCACTTGGAAGAACTGGATGCCTTTAAGTCGGCAGGCCCGGATGAGCTCCATCCGAGGGTGCTGAAGGCACTGGCCGACATCATTGCAGAGCCACTGGCGGGAATATTCGAACGCTCGTGGTGCACGGGCCAAGTCCCGGAGGACTGGAAAAGGGCTAACGTGGTCCCCATTTTCAAAAAGGGGAGGAAGGAGGACCCGGGCAACTATAGGCTAGTCAATCTCACCTCCATCCTTGGTAAAGTCTTTGAAAAAATTATCAAGGCTCACATTTGTGAGAGCCCGGCAAGACAAATTATGCTGAGGGGAAACCAGCACGGGTTTG
Organism: Alligator mississippiensis; assembly: GCF_030867095.1. NCBI lineage: Eukaryota > Metazoa > Chordata > Crocodylia > Alligatoridae > Alligator > Alligator mississippiensis. The sequence continues at coordinate 238,346,736 of NC_081825.1, read as the reverse complement.
TGGCGGGCAGATTGTGCCTGACCAATCTAATCTCTTTGTATGACCAGGTTACGAAACGCCTGGACACAGGAGGAGGGGTGGATGTCGTATACTTAGACTTCAGGAAGGCCTTCGATACGGTATCCCACCCCATACTGGTGAACAAGTTAAGAGGCTGTGATGTGGATGACTACACAGTCTGGTGGGTGGCCAATTGGCTAGAGGGTCGCACCCAAAGAGTCGTGGTGGATGGGTCGGTCTCGACCTGGAAGGGTGTGGGCAGTGGGGTCCCGCAGGGCTCGGTCCTTGGACCGATACTCTTTAATGTCTTCATCAGTGACTTGGACGAGGGAGTGAAATGTACTCTGTCCAAGTTTGCAGATGACACAAAGCTATGGGGAGAAGTGGACACGCTGGAGGGCAGGGAACAGCTGCAGGCAGACCTGGATAGGTTGGACAAGTGGGCAGAAAACAACAGGATGCAGTTCAACAAGGAGAAATGTAAAGTGCTGCACCTAGGGAGGAAAAATGTCCAGCACACCTACAGCCTAGGGAATGACCTGCTGGGTGGCACAGAGGTGGAAAGGGATCTTGGAGTCCTAGTGGACTCCAAGATGAACATGAGCCGGCAGTGTGACGAAGCCATCAGAAAAGCCAATGGCACTTTATCGTGCATCAGCAGATGCATGACGAATAGGTCCAAGGAGGTGATACTTCCCCTCTATCGGGCGCTGGTCAGACCGCAGTTGGAGTACTGCGTGCAATTCTGGGCGCAACACTTCAAGAAGGATGCAGATAACCTGGAGAGGGTCCAGAGAAGGGCAACTCGTATGGTCAAGGGCCTGCAGACCAAGCCCTACGAGGAGAGACTAGAGAAACTGGACCTTTTCAGCCTCCGCAAGAGAAGGTTGAGAGGCGACCTTGTGGCTGCCTTTAAGTTCATCATGGGGGCACAGAAGGGAATTGTTGAGTATTTATTCACCAAGGCGCCCCCAGGGGTTACAAGAAACAATGGCCACAAGCTAGCAGAGAGCAGATTTAGATTGGACATTAGGAAGAACTTCTTCACAGTTCGAGTGGCCAAGGTCTGGAACGGGCTCCCAAGGGAGGTGGTGCTCTCCCCTACCCTGGGGGTCTTCAAGAGGAGGTTAGATGAGTATCTAGCTGGGGTCATCTAGACCCAGCACTGTTTCCTGCTTATGCAGGGGGTCGGACTCGATGATCTATTGAGGTCCCTTCCGACCCTAACATCTATGAATCTATGAATCTATGAAACAGTACTGTAGCTCCTGTCCCATCTGCTTAGCTCACAACATTGGGCAACGGGTAAAAACGACACCTGCAGCCCATCCCCCTCCATGGGGACCGTTTATAAATCTGCAAATTGATTTTGTGCAGCTACCTAAGTGCTGTTCTTATGAATATATTCTTGTTATTATTGATGTGTTCTCTGGATGGGTGGAAGCCTACCCATGCGTACATGCTGATTCCATCACTGTAGCAAAGAAATTGCTCAAAGAATTCATCCCTAGATTTGGATTGCCCCTCACAATAGATAGTGACCGTGGCACCCATTTCACAGGACAGATAGTAAAAAACATCTGCCAAGCACTCAACATACAGCAACACCTACACTGTAGTTATCATCCACAGTCAAGTGGTGCTGTAAAACGTAAAAACTCTGATTTTAAAACACGCATTTCGAAGATTTGTGCTAAAACAGGCCTCAAATGGCCTGATGCACTGCCCATTGCTCTTATGCACATTAGGAACACTTTTAACAGAAAACATAGCCTAACCCCTTATGAAATACTCATGACACGACCCATGAGGATGCCAGCTACACCACCTGTTGCCCCTCACCAAACAGACCTACAATTAACTGATGAAACTGTACTAAATTATTGCAAGGCATTAATGAAGTATGCCAAGTCTGTTCATTCACAGGTCCAAGAAGCCTTACCTCAACCACCGGATGTTCCCTGTCACAACCTGGAACCAGGGGATTGGATCTACGTAAAGGTCTATCAATGGAAAAACGCACTTCAACCCAGATGGAAAGGATCTTTCCAGGTACTTCTGACCACTAATTCTGCTGTTCGTTGCCAAGGTCACCAAACGTGGACTCACGCCTCGCACTGCAAAAAGGTATCACCTCCATTGGACCCCGAAGCAGCTGTATTCCAACCAAGGTTGGGATCTTTCCCTGAGGCCAAGGACAAAGACCCTCAGGACCTCACTCAGGCAAGTGAGGAGCATCAGGGTACAAGTGCTAGTAACCTCTCCCCTGAACCCAACACCTCAGCCCAGCCGGATTCATCAGTTGAAGAACAAAGCTATCATCTTCAGCCTCAAAGAAAGTGAATGCTCCCATTCGGAAGATCACCACCTCGATCAAGACCAAGAACTGACATTATCAGTCCTTTAGGTAACTTGAGCCCAGAGGACGAAGAAAGACTTTGGCTGCCATCCTGGGTTTGGCTGGTAGTGTTCTTTTTCTTACTGGTGCTGGTTATGTTTGTTGTTAAGATTCTTTGTCCCTCCTGTATCTAAAAATGGCATTGATATCCTTATATATCACACTTGGGTATCTCAGTATCACCCAAGGGGGGTGGGAGAAAAATTTATATTTGCAGATCTCCCGTACAGTGGCTCAAGCTGGAAATAAAAGTGACTGCTGGATATGCTCTCACAGCCCAGCACACCTACACCAAGGAATCCCAATGATCGGAGTACCAATATCCCTCCAGCAATGGGAAACAATAAACGGTGGCTTCGTTAGACACTACTCATTAGCTGCCCATCGGTCCGCTCCTAAAGAATGGAGGGCCGCCCCTGCTAACTGGATAATCTCCCCAAGAGTAGAGGCGCTTTTCTGTTACAGACCCAACAACACCGGAGCTTATAATAAAGCCACACCTGTAGGACACTACCCTCATTGCCTAACTACTCTAGATTATAGCCCTAGTAGCACCAGTGGAATCCTGTTGGGTAACGTGCCCTCTCTCAATTGTACAGGATTCATGGTCTACAACTTTTCTAAGGAACCTCATGTTGCTCTCATTGCAAACAGATCAGAATTTTACATTGACTCCAATTTTACTTCTTATAATATATCTCGGTCCAGCAGGATAGCAGCTGAACGTGGTCCGTCCTATATGATGCATATCAATCGAAAGTGCCGGATATGGCACAACACCTGTCGAGATTTGAGTACCCTTTCTGCCCCAGGCCTTTACTGGCTCTGCGGAAACAGGGCTCATAAAATCTTGCCCTGGAATTGGGTGGGGGCATGCAGTCTTGGACGTGTTATCCCTGGTTTCGAAATGCATAGTGCAATATATCTGGAACAAGTAAAAAATTTCAACCATCACATGAAAAGGGCGGTTAACCCCTTAGCTACCAGAAACACAGGGTTCCATCGATTTGTGAAAACCTTCATACTGTGGTTTGGAGTAAGAGAATTGGAACTAGCCATAATTAACGTTTCAGCCACAATGAAAGCTATGGGAAATGCCACTGCGGATACAATTCAGGCTCTGCAAAAAGAGATCTCCCAGATCTCACAAGTAACTATACAACACCACATAGCCCTAGATTACCTATTGGTATCCCAGGGAGGAGTATGTGCCTTAATAAACTCCACTTGTTGTGTCTATGTCAATCAGGACATGCGAATCGAAACTGACATTCGCAAAATCCGAAATCAGTTAAGGGTCTTACATCAAGTGGCCTCAGAAAATACTGACTGGGGTCTAAAAGAAATGTGGTCTTGGCTAACCTCCTGGCTCCCAGATTTTGGGGCCCTTGGCAAGAAAATCCTGTATAAAATATTGTTTGTCTTGATAGTTCTAATAATGTTTTATGTCTTAGTGCGACTGATCCTCTGCTGTGTAAAAGCCAGCAGGAAAAGCTTTAGCAAGGCAAGAAAACCCACAGCAGAGTCTAGAATAATGGTGTTACAAAAGTGTGAGCAGATTGAAAAAAAACATAAAAGGCTGCATGATGAAATAGAGGGGCTCATGAGAATGAAAGTTTAAGGCTAAAGTGAGACTAAATAGTCTCAAAGGGGGGGGCTGTGGAATCAGAAAAAATATATGCCTTAAACTTTGATTATTTTAGTTATAAGATGACATAACCGCTTTGTGGAGAATTGCTGGCTCTGTACAGTAGAACAGATAAGGGCAAGTGTTTGTTCTTTGTAACTCCTCTGCAACTGCTTTGCTCACCGCGGCCTTGAAGGTAGCAAAAAATATGTACAAAGTAGATTTCCAGGTGCAAGAAGGAGGTTTGTGAACTAACCTCGCCTCCCCCATTAGTTCCCATCCTGATTACAGCAAAGAAATAATAAAGTAATATTATAGCCGCTTTTCATGCTAATTTCACTATATGATCACGTGAGTTGTAAGTGACTGTTAAAAAGTATATAAGCCTCCTGATTTTGCTCTTGGGGGGGGACCCCTTCCAAGTGCTTGGAAAATCCATGTCACTTTGGAACTCCCCCTACAGCTATAGTTTCTTTTGAATAAAAGCTTCTGCTGACCTGACCCAAAAGTATGCTGCGTGTGTTTCCACGACATGCCCAACATATATATACAAATGCAATAAGTATGGGCAATAAACAAGAGAAGTTGGAAGTCTCATAGATCTTGTGAGACAGCTGTTATGAGTGGAACATCAACGCTGAGGGCTATACACTGTTTTGGAAGGACAAGGTTGGGAAAAAAGGTGGTGGAGCTTCCTTATGTCCAAAACACTTCCCTGGTTTAGGAGGAAGTAGATGGCAGGTCAGAATGCATTTGGGTGAAGAAAAAAGGTAAAATATACAGTACAGATATAATGGTGGGGATTTTTTATAGGACATTTAATCAAGAAGAAGAGGTGTATGAGGCTCTCTTAAAGAAGGTGACAGATTAGCCACAAGTTATGAAATAGTACTTATGGGAAAATTCAATTTTCCAGCCTTCTGCTGGAAGAACCACACAGCCAAACATAAAATGTTGAGCCAGGTCCTAACTTATGTGGAGGACAGCTGTTACGCCTCAGCTCTGTATTCTTGGGCAACCCTGGCACAGGATGCAGTCTGTCTGACTCACAAAGGACTCTCCCCCCCCCCCCTCCCTCCCTCCCCTCCTCTACCTAAACGAAACTGATTAAGATGCAGTGAGAGACGCACCTAAAACTCTCCAGATAAGGGTGATAAGAGTGAACAACTGCCCTCGGTCTCATCTGCATCTGAGATGGAACCAGATGACCATTCCTTTACATGAGAGATGGAAAACAGAAAGCCTGAAGCAGAGACTGCAGTGAATTCTGGGACCAGAGAAGCAGGAGAGCGCTGCATGATGGGGAATCTGTGCTTCCAATGTTAATCAACAAATGTTCACACACACCCAGCTCAGCATTTATCAGACCAGTTCTAATCTGGATTTGCTAAGGACTTTTCTCCCCCCAGACACACACACACAGCTCTAAGTTTAATAGGCATCTCGGGCCGTACATTCCCCGGTCCCACTATGGGAGGCCTATTTAAACTTGATTGACTAAAACTCAGTTGCCGGGTTAGGGAATGCTGAGGCAAGAGACCGAGTCCGAGGGGGTATGGGCAACATTTGAACAATGGTTAAGGGTTCATCACAGCATCCAGCCTGCTGGAGCCCTAATCCCAGGTGTTGTCGTATCTTTCCCGAGACGACTGGTGGGAGTCCTCTCCACAAAAGGTTATGAGCACCCCAATAATTGCTTTAAGTCTGTTAAAAGACTATAGTAAAATCTGGAAAAGTCATGCTAAGCTGAGGCTTGTGCACAACAAGTAAAAATCCAAAATCCTGATACTGCAAGCTATCTATTGTTCCTGAAGAAACCATGAGATATCCCATCAGGATATCTGCCATCCATAGGAATCTCAAGCTGGCTCCCAAGTATTTGGGTTACTCCCTAATCTTAAGTGTTTCCTGATTATCAATCAGTTTCCTGAGATGGTCCAAACCAGATAACCCCTTGTCAATAGAAAAGACAATGATTTACACTACTGAGGGTGCTTCAAAGCAGCTGAACTGAGGGTATAAAAATCTGTAAGTGTGTGTGCTTAAAAAAAGGAGAAAAAAGAAGGAAGAAGAAGAAGCAGGAGGAAGGAGAAGGAAAGAGGAAGAAGAGGGCTCCTGTGCTGACGCCATCCCCTGTTGTTCTTGGGACGCTGGAGGAGCAGATCGTCTCTCTCTTCGAGGATTGTGCTGCGGACTGTGCCTGTCAGCTTTGCAGCCTGGGTACCATGGACTCGGTGAGATTCCCAGCGTTCTCTCTTCTTTCTAGGCATAAACTTCTGAACCTGACCTGTATCAGTTAAGCTTGAGCTAAGTTTCCCCAAATACTTAGTGAAACCAGGGTAGTATTGTCATTGTTTGTGTTTGTTTTTCTTTTGCATGTCTATTACTACTAGTACTATTATATATTTCATATGCTTAGCAATAAATAACTTTTATAGGCAAACTGGTAGTAATTGGGTATATTTTTCCTTCTCTGCTTCTTTTTCCTTCTGTGCTCTGCAGCAACGCTTCTTTTACCTATGCTAAAGATCCCTGTGAAGCCTAAATTATTGTGGGGTCTGCTCATCAAGAGGCCAAAGATTGGGACGTGCTGAGTTTGAAACACATAAGGGGATCAGCTTGTACAGGCTGATTGACCCAGTTTGACTCAGACGTGCCCTTATGAACTGAATGCTGGCCCATGAGGGTGTCAGCTGGACACCCAGCCGGATTCAGAGGGATTCTGTTCACCTGTGTGCTTGTGTCTGACTGCATTTTATTGTTGCTCTTATGAATTGATTCTTGGCATATGAGGGTGTCAGCCTGTCCAAGCTGATCAGCCCGGCCAGGTCAGGCGTGTCACGTTAATTTGTGTGTGTTTGTGTGTATGACTGATTTGGTGACTGGAGGAACTCAGTCCCATTGAGATTGAGTCCTGCAAGATAGCTCCACTGGGGGTGAGGGCTTGCAGAAGGGAGAAATACAGCTCCGTATAGTAACACAAGCAGCACATTGACAGAATCACCAAGACCCTAGAAACTATCCCTAATAAATGAGCACACCCCAAAGTAATGGGCAAATTTGGTAACACAGCCTTCTATTCCAGAAGGCTGAGGCTATACCTAGAGGATCATCTATGTTGGATCTTGTCCTGACCAGTAGAGAAGAACTGGGGGGAGGATGTAAAAATGATGTGCAGCTTGGCAGGAAGCTATTATGACATGATAGAATTTCAGCTCCTGAGATGGGGAAAGCATGAGGTCATCAGAATTGAGATGCTAGCTTTCAAATAGGTGGATTTCACCCAACTCAAGGAGTTAATAGGCATGGTACCATAGGAAGCTACTAAAGAGCACAGTATTGGAAGGCCAATAAGAAACTGTTACACAGTAAAAGAAAATAAAACTGTTAATATTTTCTGGGAAGAACCACCTATGATAAGTTGAGGAGTAGGCCTGTGCGAAGCAACTAGTATTTGCTTCGGATTCAGATTCGGCCAGTTTGGGGGACAGTGATTTGATTTGGTGATTCGAATCACTGTCCTGAAAGGATTCAGCCGCATCTAATTCAGAGATTCGGCTGCTGCTGAATCAGCCAAATCTTTGAATCACACATGCCCCATCCCCTGCCCACTCTCAATGGCTGCCCCTCCCAGCCCCAACTCCTGGCTCTTGGAAAAAAAAAAGCCTGCGGTCACAGGCTGCTGCCAGCCTGGGGTGGGGAGGAATCCCCGCTACCCCCCACTGCCCCACGCCATGTGAGAGGCTCTGCCACGAGACCCCTAACCCCCACCTGCTTTCTCATCCCCCCCCATGGCTGCCCCTGCCCTGCTCGCCCCCAGCTCCTGGCCCTTTAAAAAAACCCCAACCCGCCTCCCCCCCCCCGACTCACCAGCTCTGCCCGGCAGGAAGGGGATCCCCACTTTCCCCCACTGCCCCATGCTCCACGGGGGGCTCTTCCATGAACCCCCTGAAGCCCTGAGGCCACTGCAGGAGCTGGTGAGTTTGGAGTTTTTGTGTTCTTATTTTTAAAGAACCGGGAGCTGGGGCTGGCGGGGCAGCCATGGAGAGGGGGGGGGCTGGGAGAGTGGGCAAGGGTTGCAGGGGTGCTTGGAGGGGCTGGGGCAGCAGGCAGGAGATGGAGCCTGGCAGGGGTCCCCTCATGGTCCCCTCCCAGCTCCTCCAGCCCCTCCTCCCCGGCACCCTACTTAGCAGCATGGAGTCTGGATCCAGCTCCCTGCTGCTGCCATCAGGGAATGCCCAAATCACTGAAGCTCTCCAAATCTTTTCTGAATCAATTCAGAGAGCTTCAAATCGATTTGGACCTTTTAATTGGTCCCCTAATTCGATTTGGATTCGGCGATTTGGTGCCCGAATCGGGCCAAATCTCCTTTGAATTGAATCAGCACCCGAAGCTTTGCACAGCCCTATTAAGTAGCTACTTGTGGCTCATGAAGCACAATCAACAGATTATTGGGTCTCTGGTCGAAATGACCAAATTATTCTACTTAGGCATGTGCCTCCATTGTGGATACGGCAGACCTATACCACCCCAGAGCAGCTCCAGATAGAACTATAGCTTTAGGCACACAGTTCCTCCCATAGCCCCGTGATGTGGTGTGAGACAATGCCTGATACACCACATCTCCAGTGCACCTTCTGAGTTCTGAAGGACAGGCCCATGACCTTGCCTCCTCTTCATTACATTTGAGGTGAGTTATGCCTTTGAGGGCCAGGAGGAAGCAGTCCCTGTATTTCCCCAATAACTAGGGCTATAACTGTCCCTGGACCTCAATGAGTGGGTAGAGAGGTTGAGAGAAAGGCACTTCCTATTCCTCCTTACATACAATGTATTTAGAGCAACAAGTCACAATCTAGGCCACATATTGTAGGTCTCAAACAATCCTCATGAACTAAACAAAACAGAATTAGTATTAGTTAAAGATTTATTGAATTTAGTATATAATATGTTGTTCAGACTTGAGCATTTTTTAATTCCTTTTCTTGCAAACGTTACAAGCAACCCAAGCACCATAGCACTTCCTTTGTACAAACCTCTCTATGTACTATATTTTCTACACGGAATGCATTGGACTTCATTATTTTGGATTAATTCAGTTGCAATGAAATTCTTTAGGGAAGAAGATTTCTATAAGATCTCTATTGTGGGGTACCCTAATTTAACTGGGCCATCCGCTGCATGGGGTTGAAATGGGATCCATTAAGGTACTGGCCAATCATTAAGAGCTTCATTTCCTCCATGTACAAAACCATTATCTCTGATCTGACACATGGCATGGTGATCATTTCTTATGTTGCCTTTTTCTTTCCACTGCCATACTCAGGGTCTTCATAATCAGGTTTTCATTATTCAAGATGTTGTATTCACACAGTTTAACCAGTTGATCATAATCTTTCTCTGTGTACCTGACGGAATATGTAGAATAAGGGGAAGAGGAACTGGTAAGATCAACTTTGCCTTCCTCCATCTCTGAGTCAGAGCGCTTCACTCCTAAGAAAAAAATGAATAGGACACTGGTGAGGTTTTGAGCTTAGCTGTATCACATACAAACAAACAGCTGCTAACATCCAAGAGAAAGGAGATATCTCTTCAGTAAGAAAATTCAGTGGCTTAATTGCTCTAAGGTTTCTTGATTGGTTGGGGGGTTTTTTGTTCCTCCCCCAAAGTGTTTCTTTTGCAATCCAGTAACTCAGTCCCTGGTGAATGTGAGATTAATATGAATTGCTGGATGTGGTGACAGAAGAGGAATAGGGAAGTGTATGTACATTACAATCCAGAGGTCTGATTGCAACTCATATAGATGTACCCCATGTCACTTTAAACTAGCTAGCTTGGGCATCAGTAACAGCGTAGCCACAGAAATATGGATCTAAGCATAGGCTGCAAAACCTGCCCAGATTTGGGTAAATGCTCTGGAAGGTTAGCTTTTTCTGAACTCTGTAATCCCCTAGTTACATGGGTATCAGTTTCTTTATTAGCTAATTTATAGTTAGATCAAACTTCTTTATGTGAGCTGAAAGCAGGCTTTTGGATTGCAGTGTAACTACATGCTAAGTATAACCCTTATCAGAAGTGGAGGAGAAGTACAAGGGTGAGGAACAGAAATGAAAGTGGTATTCCCTAAAGGTATCATTGAAGGTGAGACAGTTCCCAACCAACAGAAAAAGTATTCCTGTAGAAAAGAGGAATAGTGGTACTGGCAATAAGGAGATGATTTATAATGAAAGCAAAGATGTACTTTGTACTCTCAAGAGTGACTCTGGACTTTTAATATTTTGTAACAAAGGCTCAAGTTTAGATACCCTGAAAAAAGGCTAAAGGCAAAGAAGCTTGTGATGTCGCTGAGCTCTCTCTTAAATTGATAGTTTCTTAGAATTTAAAGTTCTTGCATTTTTATAATGACTATTTTTATTAATTAACAGCAAAATGAAAATGATTAAAATGCATACACTCTCTTCTATTGAAAAATGTATAAATGTGTTAAGCTACAGTGGTTTGGCAGGGGAGAAGTCTGTTGTATTGAAATAAAACACATAAGGCCTTGTTAGACATTCATTTTAGGCAGCTCTTGGAGCTCTTAAACCCCTGGATTGTCCACATACTAACATGTAAAACTTGTTTGAAGCACCTTTTAGGCAACTTAAAGTTATGCCACTCCAGGGCAGGTTTATCCAGCTCAAGTTCCATTAATGTGTGGACAGTCCCTAGAAATGAGTCACCTATGCCTCAGTCCTCCAACATCCCAGGTTGCAGTGTCCCCTTTCTCACCCTCCTGTTCTATGTGGATAAATTTTCCACCCCCTGAACTTTACTGCCCATGAGGTGGTTCTGGCACCAAGCCAACTTCCCTTTCTGCCTCTGGGGGTATCACCTTCCCAACCCCAGGAGTGCAACCCTGCGCAGGCAGCCTGCAGAGCACATGCCAGCTAGCAGGCAGAGACTTTTCCTCTGCCTCCAACTCAACCATCTTCTCCAGCATGAGCCAAAGTATGATCCCTCCTGGGCCCCATAAGGTGGGCATCTAATTGGAGCTGCAATAAGGTGCTGGACTTCATCACAATCTTAGGAGAGGAGACAACCATTGCTATGACTGCAAAGGGGACACAGTGCAACAGGAAAAATCAGGTAGTCTGAGAGGATCGTGGTACAGATGATGGCTTGGGGACATCAGCAAGACTGGCTGCACATCCAGACCAAAATTAAGTCCCTTTAGTCACAAGTTACAGCTGTACAGTTTGGGGACACTCAGAGACGGTTTTTAGCCTTAATATGTGGCTGCTCTAAACTTGAGCTAGCACTAACACCGATCAACATCTGAGCAGCTCAAAGTGCAACATGTAACAAGGCCCATCGCTAGCCACATTAGTCTGAATTCAAGCACAAGGCAGAGTAGATTTGCACCTTCTAGACTAACCAAAGTAGATATATATATCTGTAGCACAAGCTTTTGTGAGCTTTAGCTCACCTCATCAGATGTTGTGCTGAAATGAGCCAATAGGGAGGTTTATAAGTTAAACAACAGAATACAGGTAGTGGATAGGATGGCCTTGATGACCTTAGTTGAATGCTGTTGGTTACTTACCAGGTGCTTTGTAATTTTGGAAGGTGTCATTAACCAGTGGAAAAAATAGCAATATAGGAGCTCCTGGTGTCTCTGCACCATCAAAAAGGTAGCACTCCTTCAGATTTTTTCTGTCTTCTTCACTGACTTCAATTTTGGGGAATGGAATTCCTAGTTCCGAGTAGTACTTACAGGACTGGTCCAGAGGCTGGATCAAGGAACAGAACAGCATTAAAATCTAAATAACAGGCTGTGTTCAGAATTTCCTGAAGCCAAACAAATGATGAGTAATTGTCTTAGGTTACCAGTACGATAGTTTCAAACTCATGGATTTAATAACATCTATTGCATTTCTGCTTACTACAACAAGAGACTGTACTAAATGATCTAGGTGCTCCCTTCCAATCCCAATCTAAATGGGAAAAGCTTACAAATGATATAACTCTTACTTCAGAAAATAGCAAATAAATTGATTTTCCTCACCAGTATCTGTGATCCTGCACTATAATTTAGATGGAGGATGACATCCACTTTTCTCTGGGGCCTCAGAAGTGGTGGGGTGCTGGTATTGATGAAAAAGCCAGTATCTACTAGGGACAGGTATGATTCTGTCTCAGTGAGCTGGTTGGGTGAATCACCTAACACAGTATCTAAAAAAAGAAAATATTTTTGTCATGATTGAAATAGCCAGAGAGCAGTTGCTGTTGAAAAGTGTGTCCAAGAAGAGAGGCTATTTAACCCCATCCTACACATCTGATTTCACTTATGTGTGTTACACTCATTATACCACTGAGATATATTATCATATATCACAACTTTCTCTGCCATAGGACCCTCTTGTCAACATTATACCGAACCCATTCAAACTGCACCAAAACCTATTTTTGATTGGCAGTGGTAACACTATCCTGATGAAGAGGGGTATTTTTCTAGTCTCCCTTTTAGTGTCTCTTCTCTTTCAATAGAAAACTGTGGGTGCTGTCATTACACTGAGCATTCCTAAATAGGTCTAGTCAACTGGCTGCATCTTAAGCATAAATTATCTAAAGGCCAAATAAATCAATGTTACTAGAGATTTTCAGCCAAGTATGGTTCAACCTTTTGACCAAAACATGCTGTTTAAAAGTAGGCTCATGCTCTGACACATGAGAAAGCAAGTTTTATTTTCTTTATTTTTTTAAAGAAATTTTTCTCTCAAGTTGCATAATTTCCTCTCTATATTCTAGGCCCAACCCCCAACAAAAATGCTGATGAAAAGAAACTGCTTTTACCTTTCCATCTACAAAAGTTGTCATTGTTCAGGTAGTCATTATGCATCTGGAGGCCCTTTAAGAAATTATGGTAGCGGGCAACTGTCAGGCGTTCTGTCATGACACCTCGAATAGCTTGGGAGAGGGGGCCTGCAGGTTTGAATAAACGAGTCTTTAACTCATGGGGTCTTGTAGGCAGTATAGGCTCCTCTTCTGTAAAAAGAAAGAATCAAAAGATTTGTTGTCAAGATTATTTTTTTCAGAAGTCTAAAATAGCACAATTCATAACATGCAGCCATACATGAAAGTATAGTGTCTGTGTTGAAAGTTCTCATGAGCCTTTTAAAAGGTAGACAATGGCTTTTTAAAATCTAATAAGACATGTCTTCATATATCTCAGATTTAGATTAAAAACAGAACTCTGAAATCCTATTAGCAACCAAATAACATACAATCCCCATGCCACTAGTACTGAAAAGTAGAAAAGATTGACCTGCATTTGACAATTTTAAAATTCAGCAAATGATAATAACTATTGTTTTTTGTATTACTGTAGCCCCTTGGAGTCCTAATCCAATACCTCTGTCGTATTTTTTGCTTCACTAATCATTTGCAAATCAGTCCTGTTATTCCTGAACACATTTACTTAGTTGTTTTTTGTTAAAGGTCCAGGAGCTCAGGCAGGTGGGGCAGCTGGGAGAGCGGGCAGGGGTCAGGGGGTTCATGACAGAGCCCCCACACAGCATGGGGCAGTGGGGATCGCATTCCCGCCTGGCAGCACCCAGTGAGTAGGGGCTTTCTTTTAAACAACTGGGAGCTGGGGTTGGGTGGGGCAGCCATGGGGGAGGGTGGGACTGGGAGAGTGGGTGGGGGATGGAGGGTGCTTGGTGGGGCTGGGGGAGCAGGCAGAGGTCACCCCATGGTCCCCTCCCCTCTCCTCCAGCTCCCCCTCCCCTGCCCCCTACTTACCAGCATGGAGTCTGGGTCCAGCTCCTTGCTGCAGCCAGTGGAGACTGCCTGAATTGCCAAAGCTCTCTGAATCATTCTCGAATTGATTCAGAGAGCTTCAAAATCAATTTGGACCTTTTAATTGGCCCCCTGATTCAATTCGGATTCAGAGATTCAGCCACCGAATCTCCTCTGAATCGAATCAGCACCTGAAGCTTCACACAGCCCTAGTAGGCAGGTGGTATGGGTCAGTCATAAATTATTTACCTTATTTGCCTGAATCCAAAATGACTTTGAATTTAAGATGACTCTGAAATAATTAGAATTTATACATGCAAAATTGAAAAATTGTAAATTCATTATAATTTTCCATGAGTAGAATCTAGTTATTGGAGGGTCACCTTAAATTTGCTACAGTGAGGAAAGCTGCAGCAAGCAGGCAGGCAGTGGGGATGCTCAATGAGTATTGGTCTGATTGATCCTCCATCCTAAGACAAGGCTTTGTTTCCCCTATTTTAAATGGGGAAAAAGAAACTCATTTTGGAAACTGGCAAATATGGCAATAGCAGCTTTATGACAAGTTTAAATATTTGACTTTTCAAACTGCTCCTTTCCAAGTATGGTACTGAGGTATTTTCAGGTGGGCTTTGAAAATAAAATTCCAGGATTTGTGTCCATGGTGTCCTTATTAGATGGGTTTGAAGCTGAATGATAATACATGGTTGGTAGAAGAATAAAGTAACTCACCAATACAGTCTACTCTGTCTTGGGTCCACCTGTGCCAGAAATCTTCTGAAGAATGGGACAGAGTCCAGTTATATATCAGATTCAGGGAAAATATACTGCTCCACATGCCTGTGACAGGAAAGAGGGTGAGTACTATTGAATCAAAGAGCATTAAAAATCATGAATTAGGCTCCTAAGACATAAGATTGGCTTAATAACCTTGATATATTCTTATACTAAATTAAATTCCTTCCCAAGTCACCATTCTTTTATTTATTAAATATTCTCCTGAATCTATTCACCGCAGTGGCTGGGGAGGAGCAGCGGGCCTGGCCTAATGCTGCAGCAGCAGGGGAAGGGGAGTAGTGAGCCTCCTTCTCCCCTAGGGCTTGAGCTCACTCCTCCCCCACCCCACCTCCCCTGCATCGGCCTGGAATCCACTCCTCCCATCCTCCCGCTGCCACTGGATCAGCCCAGGCCCCCTGCTCCCTCCTCTCATTGCCATGGCGGGATGGCTTCTTCCCACTGCCATGGTCTGGTCCTCCCCTATACTTCCTGCATCGGGCCTGGGCCTGCTCTTCCCTTCCCCCTGCTGCTGCAGCGGAGAAGGTGGGGAGTGGGCCTGGACCCCAAGCAGTGGGGAAGGGGGGAGCGGGCCTGGATGAGGGGGGCATGGGGATCCTCCCCCTCTGCCCCTCCAGCCTCATCATTCTTGATGGGCAATTGGCTAGTGCTTCAAGAAGAATGTGGGTAGATTGGAAAGAGTGCAGTGCAGAGTGACAAAAATGATTAGGCGCCTGGAAAGCAAGACTTATGAGGAATGGCTGAAAAATTTAGGGGTATTTCGTCTGGAGAAGAAAAGTCTGAGGAGGAATTTGGTAACAGTTTCCACATACCTGAAGGGTGATTATAGAGAGGAAGAAGATGAGCTTATCTCTGTGACTGTAGGGGACAGAACTAGGAGATTGTCCTCAGGGGAAAGTTAGGTTGGAGATTAATTGGAACTTTCTGACTGTGATGGTGATCAAGCATTGCAATAGGCTACCTGGAGAAGTTGTGGAATCTCCATTTTTGGAATTTTTCAAGAGCAGGTTGGACAGACACTTGGCTGGGATAGTTTAGCCAAGTACAATCTTGTCTTGAGCAGATGGCTAGACTAGATAACTTTGGGAGGTCACTTTCAGCCCTGCCTTCCTATGATCCTTTTCTTTACAGACCTAATTCCAGATTCTTTAGATGAATCCTAGCCCATTTCACAGCAAGGGCAAAACCCCCATGGCTTAACTGGAGTTGGGATTTGATTGCTAACAAACTACATTGTCATATAAAATAAAGTAGAACATATTTAATATATAGTTGTTGCTACTTGCATGCTATTTCCAGTTGCATGCTTTAACAATACAATTATATCACTGTATTAAATAATAATTTAAATGCGGTACAGACAAATACTTTTATATGTGATAGTGTATCATCTTTGTCAGTCCTGTACCAGTGAGACACTCATGCCTGGCTTATGTAGTTATTTAAGTTATCGTTTCTCTGACATTTTTCCTGAACAATAAATCACCTTCTAGGTAGCAGATCCGGGACTCTGGCAGCTTCTTTATCAGCCGACCCATGAAGAACTCACTACCAAAATCCTCTGAGCGAATGAAAGCTCCATATTTGAGAAATCCCACCTCGTAAGGGGTGAACTCCATCCATTCTATAATCAGAGTCACAAAAAAGACACAAAAAAGAACAGTTTTTTTTCTCAGTTCACTGGTTCTGGATAAACAGTTATATTGTTATCAAAAGGATTAAAGGAGTTAGACAAGGACATTCATTTTCTGGGGTTCAGTCTAACATTTCAGATCCTAGGCCAACACTAGAGATGTACAAACACCACAAAATAAAAATAGTGACCAAAACAAGGTAATTGATCTTTGACCTGCTGAGGTAGAAGATGAGATCCTCAGTTGGGCTAAGTTGGATAAATTCAGGAGCCTTCTCCCAATTTACATGAGCTCAAATTCTAGCTCTTAAATTAGGTTTTATGTTATCCCATACCCAAAGTGAGCCCTCCTAAATTTAAAATCAAGTACCTGTCTGAAATATTATCTTACCTTTGAAATCCCAAGTGCTATAGTTTTCCTTGACATTGAGTGCTGTGTAGATAGGTAATGGGTTCTGACCCTGGTTCACTGCCTCTCGCTGATCTGAGAGTTTATGGTTGTCTTTCTGTTGCCCAAGAAAAATGATTAAAATGAGAAAAAACCACATGGAACTAGCATGGGAACCTACACAATTATTCTGGGCTTGGAATATATTTAAATGCCCACATTTCAAGTATGTTATTTCTTTTATTACAGCATTGTGTGTGGGAGTTATTTGTCTAATATGTGGCTGCCAGTTCTTGATATAGTAGATAATTTGATGTTGCCTTTAAATAAATATGAAAGGGGGTGTTTTAAAAAGGGAAAACAATATTTAAAGTGCAAAGAACTTCAGGAGTAAATCTAAGCTAAAATTGAGTATCACAAGGTGAAACTCCTGTTTAAAGTTCATTGCTCCAGATATACATTAGATTATTCAGGCATGAATGACAAACATGAATAAAAAATGGTTAATTTGTTTTCAGAATATGCCAACAGCACTTGTAATGTTTTTGCAAACTTTCCCCTCAGGGATGCATATCTCAAATATGTCAAAACACGTTTAGAAGTTTTGTGAATGCACATGCATCTGTACACACACACACCCACACACCCTGAAACTCAGCACTCATGATGAACACAAACAGGATAGTTTTCCATAAGGTATAAACATCTGGAAATAATCTTCCATTGGAAGTGTTTTCTCACTTTATTTATAGGGATATTAGTGCAATATTAAATGTTCAGGCTTTATGGTATACTGTACCCCATCGTGTAACAAATATTCAATGATGAGCCCCCATAAATCTATGAAAGATGTCCTGTGTCCTTCTGTTTTCCGTTGACTTAGCTGCTGCTTGTAATACTTCAAACGCTCCAGTGAAAAGGAACCCAGTTTGCATTTCGTTGCCTGTTTCTGAGCCTCATTGATTTTCTCATCCAGATCCTTCTGTGACCAATCGGCATCTTGGTATAAGTTTGCCATGGTCCTGAGAGGAAAAGGTGAGGCTTGAATTAGAAGTTTGCTAAGCTCAGCTTTTCAAATTGAAGGACTTCATGTAAAATTCAAGGTTTTCTGCCCTGATCTAAGCTGCTTTTGAGTTCTAATGTCCCTAAAAATATATTATATGAACTTTAAAGGGTCACAAAAAATCCTTCCTGTAAATTTAACAGGACCTGAGCGATTTCCTTAAAACAGCATTCTTCTGTGATGACACTAATTATCAACAAAGGAAGTCAGAAATAGGGCTGGGGTCACAATCTTAGTTATGTAGAACCTGCAGTGGTCAGCCCCAGGATATTTCTTTAGCATGGGTTATTGTGTGAACAGTATATAGAAAGAAAACTTAAAGAAAAATGCTTATGTGCTCCTTACCATGTTGTTCCAGATAAACCAGTTACGTATGTAGCACAGTCCAAGAGATTTAGCTTTTTGAGACCTGACAGACTGCCATACGTCGTTGTCAATGACCTCATCCCCCCTCCTGTTGTCATGATTGCTATCACTGGAGTCTGGACAACACACAAAAGAGAAAAAGCATGAAAAAAAATTGACATATTAACACTTAGCACCAGAGGAGCTTAGGTGGATCACTAGATCCAATCCATATTCAAACTTCAGAGCTGTCGCCTGTCTTCACACAAGAGCAGAACTTGAACAACAGGCACACACATGAATGCACTTTGGGGAAGTTTATAATCTGATTTGGACCCTAACTGTCACTCAGGACACCATCTACATTGGACAGAGAAAGGTAGGAATGATAAGTTCAGTTGCTTTTGTTCATGTGTTAGTGTTATTTGTCTTTAGTGTGCCTAATGTATATATAAGGAACAAATATGAAAGGAAATGAAGTCCTTGCCCCCAAAACCTTATGACACACACACAAAAAATGCAGAAAGGGGTATCAAAGGTAAAGCACGAAGAGAATGCAGAAAGGACAGTATCATGAAAATCCAAGAAGGAGCGAGATAAAGGAGTAATATGGTTTTAAAAGTAGCAAAGAAACAAGGAAGGTGTAATGGAGTGGACTGAGAATTTGATATTAAGATATTGAGTAACAGCAATTTCAGCAGAGGGAAAAAAGCAAAAGCCAACATGAATATGATCACAATGAAGACGAATGAAACTGAATTTAGGTCAGCAATCATATAAATGCTACATTCTATCATTTCCCAGGTGGAAGAAAGATGGGGCAATAGTTTGGGAAGCAGGTCAAATGAGGTATAAGTTTTTAGGATGGGGAAAGACCACAGCTTATTTGTATTGCAAGGAACAGGAGTCTGAGATCAGTGAGAGGTTTAGGGAAAGGGTGAGGTAGACATGATTGTAGGCATAAGGGAAGTTTGGAGGTGGGTGGAGATAGAGTTGCTGAGATATTTGGAAGGATTATAGGTGGAGAGCAGAAAGGCATTTTAGAGTGTGTTAGGGCAGAGGAGGAACATCACAGAGAACTGTGCCAATTTCTCTTGGAAGAAACAACAGGATCCTTTGTAGAAGAAAAGGAGGTGCAGGATGGGGGAGAGGCTGAGAGGGAGTTAAAGGTTGCAAAACAATGACTGGGATTCTAGGCCTGGGTACCAATGACAGACAAGCCATTTTACTCCACCAGGAAGTTGACAGAGAAGAAGAGAACCATTGTGTACTAGAGTAATTCTCCATGCTCGTGGTAGGTTGTGCAGAGACATTTCTCTGACATGGGGAACAAAAAAGGATCAGAAGGGCCTTGAGGTTTTAGGGATCTGGAATGAAAAGGCAAAAGCATTTTCAGATCAAAAAAGACTAGAGGCTTTGGAGGTGGGGAGGGGGTGGTGTGGTAGGGAAGAGGAATCAACCCTTTTAAAGAAAGTAGAGTTTGAAGGATTATACAACTGAGTCTATTAATGTGAAGAACGAGAATGCTAGTGAAAGGGGACCATAGCTTGAACTTAGAGCTTCTTTGCCATTCAGATGCAATGATAATAGTAAAAATTAAGGAGCGTGTTGGGTGTCCAAGTTGTTGAGTGCACATCTAAGCAAAAACAGGACACTTAAATCCTGCCCCACACACCTCATAGTCCTGCAGATCTTGCTCCAAGTGGAGAACTTTCTTCAGAGCAGAAGCAACATGCTTCTTTCTTTTTTTCAAGAAGTCTTGCTCTTCCCAGCACAAGTCAAACCCCAAGCGCATGTCTAGGTCTCCTGGGCTGGAACAAAGGCGAGAACCAAAACAGGCATACCCATTGTTATGGATAGGTGGTTTCAGTAACATGTAAGTGTTTCAGGGCACACAAATCAACCAATTACAAAAAGTGTCAGATTTACAGAGTAAAATCTCTTATACAAACAGACTGATGTAAAATGAAGGAGAGGGGATGGGGCTGCCAAGTTGCTACCACTTCTAGTACATAAGTACATTATATTAATGAGAACAATGGATATTGTATATATGGTATTTATGTTTTGTGGAAAGTTCCCATTTTCAGTGCAACTTAATTAAAAATCATTTGCTTTTAGAATGTTTGCACAAGCTACTAGCAAGCTGTCAGTATATTCTTTCCATCAAAAGGCAAGCTGAGGGTAGAATTTAGCTGACAAAAGTCATTACCAGCCAAAAGGGAATGGATTTCTTACCAGTTTTCTGCTTTCACATGCAAATCAAATCTTTTATCCTGGAAATCAAAAATGCAACTACCATTAGTGCTATCATATTATAAAGGTTTTCTTTCCCTCAGCATTGGACTACATTTTAGTTGATCCTTCCTTAGCAATGCAGACACAATGTAAAGACCCCAAATAAACCAAGAATGAATACAGTTTCAGGATTGCTACTTCATTTTCTCAGAGAAAATTTCCTAAAATTTTTCAGTGACTGCACCAGTGCTAACCAGTGTTTGCCTTCTCCTATCCAGTCATATTTGATTTGTAATCCACATCAGCAACACTTAACTCTGATAAAAAATACTTTAACAGTAGATCTGAAAGCCCTTTTCAAAGGGTGATCTGTATCAGTAGCACAGTGAAGCTATCTCAGGTTCATCACTAGTAAGAATACGCTCAGCTGAACAGAAGGAAGAGAATACCAGTGCTTCAGGACACAGAATAAATATTCATCATTAAGAGTCAGGCACAAAGTGACAAAATTATTGGAAAGCAGCTGAATGAATCTATTTCAAGATAACTCAGGGTGCGTGCAAAATGTTTACTGCAGAGCTGACTAGGTAGCATGAAACTAATAAACTCTGGAGATTTTTCATGTGCAGCAGCACCCATGTAGTTGCCACTCAGCTGGCTGAGGCATGGGGATGCTTCAGTGCAGAGGCTGCCTGCTGGCTAGACCCACACTGAAACACCCTCATAGCCCAGTGAGCCTCTTCACAGCACACTGAGCCCGGCCAGAACAGCTCTGGGCTGCTGCCAATCGGGGCTGCTCTGACTGGGCTCAATGTGTTGTGCACAAATAAACGCTGGAACAATATACTCTAGAGTTTTTGCTCCTGGGTGCATGTTCAAATGGTGCTCCCAGGAACAAAAATCTCTGGGGCAATATGACCTGGATTTTATTTCTTTGCATTAATTGCCCGTGTAGATGTGCCCGGCTTGTACTTAAAAGCCTTTTATTGCTACCAGTCATTGTAAACCATGGGTTTATGTGGGCAGTGGTAGATTTTCCTTTAAAAACATCAATTGTCAACCTTCCTTACTATAGTTGACTGGGTTTAAATTATTGAGAGGCATGTTACTGATAGCCAGAACATTTCAGAGTTCTTGAAAAAGACAGGTATTCACAACTTTTTCAGGCAACTGTAGTGATTTATCGATGTGCTGCATTTTTTATGTAGTCATGCTCAGTAAAATGAGTTTAGAATCTTGAAATGCCCCATCTCAGGCACATTAACACAAGACAGGATATACCTGTACCTAGACTAACTAGATCAGAAATTCATAAGCTTTTGTACAAAAGCATATGCATCTCTGATCTAGTACGTCTATAATGTGCAAATATACCCTGTTTCTGCCTGACTTCAGAGTAATTTAGCTAATCTCTCTGCACATAAATACAACAGTTGTTTTGGAGTAAGCCCAGGCAGTGTGGTCACAGCTGGAGCAGCACTGTTAGAAGCAGTGGGTCATGTGAAGCTTGCAGGAGATAACTAGATCTGGCTCCCAAGATATATATAGCTGGGCAAAGATAGAGCCTTCAGGCTGACATCATCATTTTCAACTAAGAGCTGGCACTCACCTCTGCTACTGTTATTTTTTCTCCTACAGGAAGTGAATTGAGATTCACATGTGGGGGGCCTCCCTTTGTGTTACAGGCATAGGTATGCTGAAAAAAAATACACACAAATTCAATTTACAAAGAGTGTTACACCCTCCCCCATGAAGACAGATTCATGTTGCCATTTAATGTATATATTTCTATGCGTTTTACAAGTCCAGTAATAACTTACGAAGGAGGAAGGCAGGTGCTTCTTTGATAGCTTAATATCAAGTACTGGCTGCTTATATTTGACATAGTGGAATGTAGTGGGACATGAAGAGCTAAAAACGGTATCATAGCCAAACATAATGTCCTGGGTCTCCTCATGGGATCCTTTCACCGAAAGGGATAGGTCTTTTCCTAAAGAAATAAGATAAAACTCGTAAATCCTTTGAACTTTATCTGCCTGAAAACCTGTACTTATGGGAGTTGTTACTTATTAAACTGATTAGACATTCTTGGTTTTGATCTTAAAATGGCTTAAAATGACCCAACATTACTTTAAGATACAGTATAAACCCACATATCTAACATATTTTGGAGATAGTGAGAATATTTCAGTTTGCATGGGGTTGGATGATTAAGGAAATCTAGAGAAAAATGATTCACCTCAGACCATTTACAGAATTTAAGACAGAATGATGTTTTGGTAGAAGGGGCTCAAACACCTGGGATTTTATTGGATATAGAAGCTATTTATTTGCTTCCATTATATTTCAATACAACAGTTCTATACTAATGTATTGTATGCCACAATTCCTATTGCAGTTAAAAGTCTGGTTCAATCAAACAGAGCAATCAATCTAAGTCTCTCTAGGGTAGGTTTATTTTATTTTATAAACAACAGGTGCGTACTATAATTGTTTGCTTAGAACTAGCAGCCAGCATGGATTTGTTAAGAACAAATCATGCAAAACTAACTTGATTTTTTTCTCTGACAAGTTAAATTGTTTGATAAAGGGAATGCAGTGGATATAATCTACTTGGACTTCAGTAAAGTTTGAAATAGTCCCACATGACAGTCTGAAATTGGAGAAATGTGGGCCAAGTAGAATGACTGTTTAATGGATATGCATGTCTAACATCTTCAAAAAGGTTAAATAACTGCAAGCAAAGAGTAACTGTAAATGGATGAATATCAGAATGGCAGGGTGGGGTTCAAGCAGGGTCTACAGAGATCTGTTCAGGATCTGGTATTGTTTAATATTTTTATTAATCAATGAAGGAATATAGAGGATCTTGGACAAGTTTGGAGATGACACAACATTGGATTGCAAATATTTTAGAGAATAGGACTAGAATCCAAAACAATCTTGATAAACTGGAGAACTAGGTACTATACAACAACACAACAAAGACAACATTCAACAAAGACAAATGCCAAGTATAAGGTTCTACATGCACTTATGAAGAAAAAACAAATAAATACAGAATGAGACATAATTGGTAAGCAGTAGACAGTAACATTGCTGAGAAGTATCTGGGGACTTTGGTAGATCACAGACTCACCCTAAATCAGCAATGTGGTGCAGTTGCTAAAAAGCAAATGCTGTGTTTATGAAAGCATAGTTTAGAGAGGCAGTTAGACATGTCATCTTGATGTGAGGCAAAAGGCAGGGCAGGGGGGCACCTTATACTAACAAGTTTTTTTCTGAGTTAGTCTATAATGTGTCCCCTGCCCTGCCTTCTGCCAATGAGAGAACTAGTATGTTTAGTCTGAAGAAAAGGGGATTCATAGGGGACATAACAGCAGTTTTCAAATATTTGAAAGGCTGCCATAAAGAAGGGCAAGAACAGCAATTCTCCCTGTTTCAGAAGGAAAGACAGACAGCAATGGGTTTAAACTGTAGCAAAGAGGAGGTTAGACGAGTATCTAGCTGGGGTCATCTAGATCCAGCACTCTTTCCTGCTTATGCAGGGGGTCGGACTTGATGATCTATTGAGGTCCCTTCCGACCCTAACATCTATGAATCTATGAATCAAAGCAGATTTAGATTAAAACTCTGGAAAAACCCTGCCAACTATAAGAACAGTGGGGCAATGGAATAAACTGTGCAGGGAAAAAAGATCTATTTCACTGGAGGGTTTTAAGAAGACGCAGCAAGGTAGGGATCTGTCAGAATATTTTAAGAATAGTGCACCCTGCATTTATTTAGCAGATTGAACTAGCTGACCCTTGGCTAGGGACAGACATTACATATAAACCAGTTTAAGTGATCAGAAACTGGTTTAAACCTGTAACAGAACAGGTGTTCAGTGCACATAAACCAGTTTGAAAATGGCTGAAATTGGTTTCAGATAAACCTGGTTGAATGTAGTATCAGACTTAACTGATTTGGGTCAAACCAGTGTATGCAATGTCTGTCCCAGACCCCTTCCTGGTTTAACTTAATCTAGAGTCCCCCAGCATCCCAGATGCTTTGCAGGGCTGTCTGCTGGAGTAGAGCAGGTTTGGTCCCACCCTTCTCTTTCCTAGCCAGAGCACTATCACTGCTCCAGCTGGCTGAGGGACTGCAGCGGCTGCGAAGTTTTCCAGTAGCCCAACTGGCTACTCAAGCAGGGATCCCCCCGCCCCTCTCCCATGGCAGTGACCCCAGTGCAGGGACCTGGCACCTGGGCATGCCCCTCCCCCCCATGCTAGCTAATGTGGAGAGGTGTCTGTGTGGGTCTCCAATTTCACTGGAACAAAGGGCAGACAGCTAGTGGTTTGCAAATGCAAATGCACTCTGCAGATAAGAAGAGCTTGAAACTAGTGAGAGAGATGTTTTATTTTTAGGGCTTGATGGGCCAATAAACTTTGTTCTGACAAGCAACCTGCTGGTTGCAATCTGTCAGTCTTCCAGAGGGGACAGAGAAAGGTGTTAGAAATGACCTGGTTTGCAGACAGCCTGAAGAAGCAGGGAGATGGAGATTGAAAAGCTCAGTATCAACAGATGCAGGGTCTAGCAACACTTCTGCCCCTTGAGCAGCCAGTGGGGAAAAGCCTGGGACAGTGCAGGCAGGCATCAAAGCATCCTACTGAGGCCTAACAAAGCCCTTCCCCCCCACTCCCCCAACCCTTTAGCTCAGCACTATGGAAGAGAAGGGAGGGCTGGTTTAGCGCTCTCAGCTTCTAGCCTTAGCCACTTGCATTTCTGGAATGAAAGGGGAATGTCTATCCACCTCCAAATCGGTTTAAGGTTTGTGGGTTAGACTAACATACAAAGATTGAATCAATTCAGACTCAGGCTTTTTGAATGTCTGTCCCTAGCCTCGAGGTTTCTTTCAATCCTATGATTCTGTTTGTACACCCTTCTCTGCCAAGCAAGTAGGTGATCTAAATTGTCTTTGGGAGGCACCTAAATCTCCCCATTCACAGTAGAGAAAACATAGTTACCTAATCCTGTCAAATTGAGGTCAACCCATGGAGCAAGGTGCCTTCCTTTTTTGTGTTACAGCACCCAGCTGGAGGCATTTTACAGGTTGTTTAGAATCTGAGCTAATCAAAAGCTATTGATTCATATACCAGCTTCTTAAAAAATATGTTAAAATGAACTATCATGCTCATGTACCACAGTTTGGGAAGCCCTGGATAATTCTGATTTGATAATCGGACTTAGGCTTCTAAATCAATTAAACATTTTTTTAAATGTCACCCTCTGCTCAACTTCCTTTCTCAAACATTTTGCTTGTTCTTTCTGTTCATACTGTCAGCTCTTCAGAGTGGGGACTTCTCCCCTGTCTAATCTGGGGAAGGGGTTTTTGATAAAAATGACCATTAGCTAAAATAATATCATTTGAAATGATTGGGAGAGATACTAGACAAGCTTTTATGCTTAAAATGCCCCTCACCAGGAACATCTCTCCAAACCCATCTCTCTTTAGTTGGTTCTCTCCCAATTTCTCTTCAGCTGATTCAATAAAGCAAGCAAGTGTTGCTTCTTGCATATTCCTTGGACTACCACAGCAATAACACCTCTAGAAATGACCACATTTTTAAAGTACCATTTATTATTCAGTTTTGACAGTGTCTATCACCTTCAAAATGGTGTTGATTGGTGATGGTCTTTTACAGTACTGAAATTCACCATGTCCCTATTACATTTCTTCATTCATGACATACCAAGTTTGAATTTTTTTTAGGACAGGCTTTTTTTTTGTTACACAGGTACAAAGATGCATCTAAGGGCACTTGTACATATGATACCATTACCATATGAACATGATGAAAATGTCACTTTGTTTGGTTTAATGGTATCACACTGTCCACGTGTAAGAGTTTTGGGGGTTTTAAATTAATTTGCATCATTGCAAACTACGTTACATCCCCATGTAGTTTAGTTCACAATGATGCATTGCATCTATTAGTCAACTCGCCCATTGGCCGTGGGAGAGACAGGCAGAAAAAAGGATCCCGTGGAAGGCAGAAGCAGTGAGGGGCCTGATTTTTTTTTCCCAAAGGAACCTGCCTGCCTCTTTCATGGCTGGGGGGTGCTGCCCCAGCTCAGGGTCAGGAAAAAGTTGAATATGGTCAGATCTGCCCACTAGCAGGCTACCCGGGTGGTTCCAGGGGGTGTTGCCACCATGGAGGGAAGGACTGGGGTCCCCTGCAGCTCAGGGACCACTCAGCCCACCAGCAGCTCAGCCCTCAGCCGCAGGTAGGCTCCACTGGGGAAAAAAAAAAGGATTGAGCCCCTTTTTGTAATAGTGACAGAAAAATAAAATCCCACAGTTTCAATTAAAAATCCACCATTTCAATTTAGGGGGCAAGGAATGCAATCCTAAGGACTAACCCACTGTCATGTGTACAAGCACTCTAATAACTTTCAAGAAGATGAAAAAAGGCTTTCAATGTATCTCAGGAACGAAGTATGTGTTTATACAGAATAATTCACTACCATGAAGAGGTACACAAATTATCACGGTGTTCCATCCTGCATTAGCACAGGGTGAATTAAGCTGGGTGGAACATTGTATTAATATGTCTATACCACTTCTGGTACACAAGGCAGCTCAGGTATCTCCGTATGGCACTGCACCATGTAAACATTCCTTAACTGCTAAATAGAGTTTAAAATTGTGTTAATTACAACATGTTAAAAAACAGGATTTAGAACAAGAACAACAACAACAAAGATCTTATTTTGCCTTCTAGACAAGGTTGGGCCTGTGGGTTTGTACATGCCTAGGGGTCATGAAACCCCAAGATACCATTACACTCTACAAATAATATTAGTAGCGGTCTAAATAGCCAAAAGAACTAGAAAGGATTGCATTGACTTTGTGATATGTTTCTAAAGACACACACAATAGAATATGGAAAAACAACATTAATGCAACATTATATTTGAGATTTTAATCAGACTGAAGACAGACAATTCTAGTTATGATTCTAAAATCAATTATTCTACACTCTTGTACAGACTTTTTTATCATTAAATGAATATAGACCCAGACAACATGGTTCACTGTTTGGCAAATTGTACAATACAATGCAAAGAAATTGCATTCTTTTCTCAAAGTGCAGATGCATATATATCATATTCTGAATTATTTCACAGAAGCTCTATAGTCATGTAATGAAATCCCTGCTGTGTTACACACAAGTTCATATAAATGACCAGAGTTCAGGTTTCTGTGAGATCTGTATCTCTGATTGTTTCACTTCTTTATGTGATTTAAATCTCAACTTGAATGCTGCTTTAAAAGAGTTTATTTGTATATAAGTATATTGATGCACTCGATGTAATCTATGCCATTTTCTAGTTGCTAATATAAAGTTTGTATGTTTCAGTACTATATCAGATCACTCACTTAGGTTAAGTGATAGACAGAATGACCAATTGTCTTAATTGAATTATTAAGTGGTCATATATAACCAGTTTGTGAAGCAGTAATCTTACTTGAGGAAGGCTTCCTTCTCTTTTTCTTCTCATCCACCTGAACTTCCAAGCAGCACATTTCACGAGACTATAAATAGAGAGGAACACCATAACTCAGGATGGGGAATAGCATGTATTTAGGTCCCATTTCCCACCCTGGTCTATCACAGTGGATATGTAGATTGACTGCTATGCAGGTGACATGCCCAACCCCTAGGAAAAATGAATTCCTGAGATGGCTGAGCAAGGCAAAGCAATTATGGATTAAGGACTCCATGGGGAGTTTTAGCAGTCATCAACTGTAACAAGGCAGGTTGTGACAAAGTACAGAGTTTCTAGCTTAGAAACTATAAGGTTAGGCAAACTTACAGTTTTTTCTTATTATTATACTAGCAGGGATGGAAAGGATAAAATGAATGGGAGAAAAAGCAAGAACAGATGTCATTGCTGGAAGACTTTTTGTGTGAAGTGTTAGAAATGTGTAAGTGCTGGTAATGTTAGGGAATAGCCTAGGAGTAATTCCTGTGGGAAAGCCCATAATTTGCCCAGTCCCATCCTCTGATACTGTATAAAATTATGCAGTATTGTTGCCCAGGAAGAAGCTAATACCTACATAATATCACTCTGTCTTCCTTGAGGAAATGGGGTAAGAGAACCAGCTGTAAGGAGAGTCATAACCAAATCGCTTCCAAGTTTTGCTTCTGCAATATTGGAAGAATGCTAGTTTTGGGCACCTCACAGCTATTCAAGTCATAGTCCTCATCATGCATGATACAAAGGAGGAAATAATGTGAAGCAGATGACTAAAAGTAGAATCACATGAGTTCAGTCTCAGATCCTCTTAGCACTAAAGTATGTTGCTCTGCTGACTTTGGGCCAGCTCAGCCTCTCTTGCTCCACCTATGTTGGAGGTATTGCTACAGAAAATGGAAGATCACAGAACACAGAAGTTACCACTAGTACTCCATTGGTGACAATGGTTTCAAGTGGGCCAAGCCTAGAAAACACAAGAAAAAAAAATTAATTACTCATACAGCATAATTTTATGGGTCACACTTTTCATTTTTATCTTGCTTATCTTAGTATCTTGGTTAACCTTAGAAGTGTTGGGTCTGAAAGGAATAATTCTAAAAGACCTGTTTCCCAATACGGCTTTGTCAAGGCACAACCACTAAAGCACCTGCTATTTATGTCCTGGAGTACAGCTAACAGAAAATTCTCACAGAATCAAACCAAGTAGTTTCCTAATATTTGCCATGGTGTGATTCTACATAGGTTCATTGGGTCAAAATTAGAAATTTGAAGCCAGGGTTCCAGATGAAAAATGGATACATTAATCGAAAATATCATTATACCACGAAGAAGAAAGAATTCTTCTAAAGAGAAATTAGGAAACTAAATTATGATTCAACTATCCCACTAATTATGTTGTGCTGACTCTCCAACTAATCATGCCATAGTGAGTTCTCAGCACTGGAAAGAAAACCCTCTAACTTTTGACTGTTCTTCTCTATGAAATTCTCTCGTCTGTTAATGAGACAGACTACAACATTCTGGAAGAGTAAGTTTGCCATAAATCTCATTAGAAATCAGGTTTTTTTATCAGTAGTGCCAAAGAATGGTGCATTCCAGACTACTTAGATACATTCTTTTATTACTCTCTGAACTGTTGCTTCTGTTGCAGATTCTGCACTATTTAACATTTACTCACATCTGGTCCAATGTAAATTCCACCTCTAGTTCTTCCTTCCCCTGAAAAAAGGAAAAGAAAGACATTTAAAAAGAAAGGAAATATAGGTGGTTACTACTATACCACTGATTCTCAGATGGTGGCTTATACTTTATAGATGATCCACAGATTTCAGGGGTGTAGGTTGTAGCCGTGTTGGTCTAAGGACATAGGCAGACATAGTTCTTTTACCCAAATAGCCTTGTCTGTGGTGATCCACAGAATATTTAGTTGTAGTCCATGGAGAACTGGTACCAGTTTCTATTTGTTTCCAGCTGCTTTTATGCAAGTATCAAGGCTCTTTAGGGATCTGAAGATCCTGGATGACAGTAAGCTACTAACAAAGAAAAGGAACTGGTGTGTCAGCCTCTACTGGGAACAACTGTTGCATAGTAGAAGGAAACAAAACAAAATGCTCTCACAGATCAGTGCTACTGGTAGAACTTTGGGCCAGCTCACCCCCTCCCCCCCCCCAGTGGAAGAGAAAAGAGGGGCTGTCAGTGGCACTGAAGCTTTCCAACAAGAGGCTATTCTGGGCAGGCAGGGAAGAGGATAACTAGACAACTAAACAATTTGAGCAAGAGAGCAGTGGAAAACGAAAACCAGTTGCTCAGCAGCATCCTCTGGGCACTAGAGTAGAAGGAAAATCTGGCATAAGGGCAGCACATACAGGACTGTAAAAGAGTGGTATTGGGGGTGCATTCACATGTGCCTTAACGTGACATTATTACTGCGCATTAAGTTTAGTACCTGTAATAATAGGTACTAACTCAATGTACAGTAGCGCCAGTGCATGGTTTTTTAGTGATGCTAATGTGCAGTAGACTAATTGTACTGTACATTAGCAGCTTTTGCTGCTAATGTGCAGTAGAATTAGTCTACTACACATTTAGAGTTTTGGGTAGACATGCCCAGGTAGTAGAAAATCATGTGCAGAGGAATGGGAAGGAAAGCTGGGATGTGAGAAGATGAATTGGAGAGAAGGATACTACATGGTTAATATATACTTTTGAAGGAGACAAAATACTGTTATCACATTAAAAATAGCTAGAATTACCTAAAGGACGTGTCTACATGTGCATTTAAGTGTGCCTAAATTTAATGCGCATTAGCTTAATGTGAATTAAGCGGGTTTAGGCAGGCATCTACACCTGCAGGCATTAAAGCGCATTAACGCTGTGTCTGGACTGACTTGGGACTAAAGTTAGTCCCAAGTCAGCCGACACACAGCGGTAATACGCTTTAACTCATGTACACATTCGTTAATGTGCTTTAACTATTCACCCCTAAATTTGCCGGTATCAAATTTAGGTGCAAATAGCCTGAAATTGCCATTTTTAATGTGCATTAGGAGCATGCATGTGTAGACATGTATGCCCTTAATATGCATTAACTTAGGCTAATGCAATTTAAAACATCATGTGTAGAGGCGCCCAGATTCTATTACCATACTTTTGGATGTGAGCAAGTGTTGTAGTCATCACAGGCATTCTGTGTGGCTAATAGGATCACCATTAGGATATTAGAAGGCAAAGCCATCTCTCTGTTCAGATTTGCAAAAATTGAGAGCCCCTGAATTATGGGATGATTCTTCTCTTTTGAAATGACTTCCCCTGATGACTATAAACCTGACCTAAGTAGACAGGGAGCTTCTGCCCATTTATCTTCAATTTCTGATACGGACACAATTTATTGCTTCTCTTCAATGTTTTAAAAATGTACTTGCAACACAGTTTCTGCTTTCACTATGAGTCTTGAAGACCTACGTTCTTGTTATTTTGACCACCCTAGAGGATGTTAAAAGCACAACAGAGATTCTTCACATGTATGCACAGAAGTTATTCCCATCCTTCCTAGCCCATACTGTTTATCTTAGAACATATACCCCCAATGCTCACAAACACTGGGTAGATATCTTGTTCCTAAACTTCACTGTTGATTGTCCCTCCTCTCCAGCCACATATTGCAATGCAATTTATCATTTAGAAGGTGATTGTAAAATACAGGTCCCAGTTTTCAAAATACCACTTTCCATGTTTGTATTTGCATTCTAAATGGAAATTTATGTGCCCGGTTATCAATGTAACTGACTAATCGTGTGATTTAGAAATGTTGTTTAGGGAATCATGCTTGAAAACTGGTGCGACAACATATATCATTAGTCAGCTATTTTTATGCTAGGTTATCACACTGTCTGTTCCAGATTGCAGAGCTATTATTCCATAATTGCTGGATTAGTGACAACAAGTTCTAACAATGAACCACATGTGAAATCCACTTGCGTGGGTAATCTATGCTAAGCTTTACCTGTAGCAAACAGACTCACGTAGGAAACTCATGTAGTAAACAGACAGCTCTGTCAAGAGCATCCAGCATTTACTGCCCTCTATTGCCAAAATGCTCTCCAAATGCTCTGAGACCAAATCCCATTGGTAAAAGATTTACAAGGCTTGAGAAAGAGACAATATTCCCCATTGTATGGTTGGACAATTAAATATACAGGAAGGAAGGCAGAAATGGCTTCCTATCAACATTTTAGGCAGTGAACCAGGCAAACATGCAGTGTGAAAGAATAGGTCAGGTGGAAGAAAGCCAAATTCATGGGAGTGGGAAAAAATATGGGGCAAAAGGAAGGTCAGCTGAACCTGCTCAGTCTGTTCACCCAAATCTTCTGTTATTTCAGACTCACCTGTGTGTCAAACTTAAAGTACATGAGGACTGGTTCTCCAAATGGAAGTTTGGCCACATCGAAGTGCACAGTGAAGAGATGGTCATCTTGAGTAACAACATCATCATCATAGATAGCCAGCTCCAACACATTCTACAAAGATATGTGGAAGATCTTTGAATTTCTGTATTTTAGGTTGAAGAGTCCAGAAAACAGGGAATCCTGAGGATAGCCTGTACTTGGTTTGTGGAAAGAGAAGGGGAGCAACGACAAAGGAGAAGAGAGGGAAATAACGTGCGTGTTTGTAGAAGAAAGAATGGGAAAACGTTGCATCTCACCTTGAAACAAAACATCCTAAACAATATGTTCTTAATTCACAGAATGCTGTGTTTCCTCAGTCTACAGATATATATCTGGCTGAATTATACACTTGGCTTTTGTAGCATGGACCAAGATGCCATACTTCTGTGTTGATCTGAGTAGGACATCTGTCATTTCACAACCTTCTGCATATTTTCCTGCCAACCAGGAATAATACCTACAGCCTTTGTATGTGAGAAGAAGCTGGCAAAAGATTTCTAGATTACAGATAGCAGAAAGTTCTGTTTCTTAGGTCCCTGTTACATGTTGCACTTTGAGGTGCTCAAATGTTGGTTGGTGTTAGTGCTAGCTGGAGTTTGCAGCAACCACACCTTAAGGCTAAAAACTTTATCTGACTGTTCCCAACCTACACAGCTGTGACTTGCCACTACAGGGCTGGTGAGCAGAAACCTGACTAGAAGCTACAGCTGTGAGTTGCCACTACAGGGCTGGTGAACCAGGACAGGTTTCTATCTCTGCTTTGGCCTGGGGGCGGAGGGGAGGGGGAGGGGCAGTGTGGGAGATGGGAGGAGGGGAGGAACATGAAGCTAAGAGGCTGAGAGTTAATGGGATGGAGGTGGGTAATGAAATGGGAGGTGGAAAGGAAATGACCAGGGGGGAAGGGTGGTGAACTGAAGGAAGTCAGCCACTGAAGGATAAAATAAAAAGTAAAAAGAAAAAAAATGTAAAAGTAAATAAAGAGGAAGTAAATTAAGTAAGGTCTCATGTTTTAATAAACTGCAATTTCAGATTGGGGTTTGGGTGGTGCTGGTCATGCTTCACAGGGTGTCTGGGAGGTGGGAGTGGTGAGGGAAGGTGCTTTTGGGGGAGCTACTGCCCCTGCCCCAGGAAGGAAGCCCCAGCACATGGGGATTCAACCTGGCTCCTACTTTATTCACCACCCTAGACCCCACTGTTGGACCTGTCCATGCCCTGCAACCTGGCTAGCTTGCATATGATCTGCAGAATGTTTGCACTGGGTTGCACTCCTGGAAGTGGGGAGGTCAGACCCCTGGAGGTGAGAAGGGGAGTTGGCTTATGCCAGAACTGCTCCTGGGCAGTAGAGTTCAGGGAGTAGAACATTTGTCAATGTAGAACAGGAGGATTGGGGAGGGAACACTGCATCCTGGGATGCTGGAGGACTGCAACTTGGGCAGCTCATCTGTGGGGAGCAGTCACAAAGTAATGGAATACAAGCTGGGTAAAATGGATCACAGATAAACCTGCCCTGGAGTGCCATGACTATAAGTCACCTAAAATGTGATCAAATTAGTTTCAGGTGTCAATGTGTGGACAATCCAGGGGTTAAGAGTTCCAGGACCTGCCTAAAATTAATGTGTAACAAGACCCTTACCTTGACCTGACTCTGAATCCTGTAATAGAAAGTTTCATTCCAGACGGGGTCTTTGCAGTTCTTGATTGTTTTAGTACGAGCCTTTTCTAATGAAGCGGTTGGCAGCCAAAGGCTTACATAGCAGTCAGTTTCACTTACTGTAGATAAAAATAAAAAATACATACAAAGTGTAAATGTCTTTAGAAGAATTAACTCATTAAACAGTGCTATAGACATACAAAAAACTAGACCTCTTGGTTCCAAACTGATACCTTTTATTAGACCAACTGGAAAATGGCAAGAAAATTGTCCTTTTTTGCAAGCTTTCAGGAATCAAAGGCCCTTCGTCAGGCTCTGGGAAAAGTGTAGATGGTACAAGATGGTAAATAGTCCCCATAGGTCAGAAATAAGCTTTCGGGAATCAAAGTTCCTAATTCTACCTGATCAACACAGCAAAGACCTACTCAACACAGTTCACAAAGACACTCTCATGGACCCAGAGGGACAGACTTCTGTCTTCAGCTCCCTCTGTGCAAAAATGAATTTTATTTCCGACCTATGGGGACTTTTTACCATCTTGTACCATCTACACTTTTCCCAGAGCCTGACAAAGGGACTTTGATTCCTGAAAGCTTGCAGAAAAGGACAATTTTCTTGCCATTTTCCAGTTGGTCTAATAAAAGGTATCATTTTGGAACCAAGAGTTCTAGTTTTGTTGTATGTCTTTTTGTCTCAGACTAACACGGCTACCAAGTACACCCCTTAAACAGTGCTAATTTTTGTTTTTAGAAAGACAAAGAAACTATGGTTTATGTTTTCATTTCATTTTTTTTCATATCTTTCCAACACAAACTGCCAAACCCAGATTATATGTATGGGGAAGAAAGAAGAAGACTTAATTCTTCCTCATATAAATGCAATAATAGATAAAATGAACATAATTAATTCATGGAAGGGGACATTTCCTCTTTAATATAACTAACAGGTAATTTTTTATGAAGTTCTTTTTAAGTTTTATTTGTAAAAATTAAAAAAATATTTAAAATGGCCTATCGGGGGGGTGGGGGGTGGGGGTGGAAAACTTAGCTATATGGCTCCCTACTCTATGAGATGGAGTATCAGCTTGCATATTGTATATTCTTTAGACTAAGGGCCACCTTCACCCTGATTAAGCAGGGCAGCTTCAGTGAAGTAGAATATCTTGCTAGGATTCTTAAGACACCATGGAGCAAATGGAATTATTTAGAGGTTAGCTACACTAGGAAGTTGGTTCACAATCTTTGGAGGGGGGAAGGCGTGGAGGGTGGAATGAGAGAGAGGAGACATGGTAGGCAAAGGTGTGAATTTACAGTGCACTAGTTATTTTGCATCAATTCTTAACCCTGCACTAAGTGTGAAGGAGTTCACGCCATTTTCAAAGTGAAGGCAAGGTGCACTAGGAGGGTTTTCACCAGAAACTTAGCAAAAAGGCTAGCGTACTATAAATTCACACATTTACCTACTGTGCTGTATTGTTCCCATGTAGCAGGGTTGCCAACTGTCAGTAAATTTACTGATTGCCAGTAAAAAATATGGCTAAAAATGGAGTCCATAAAAAAAAAAATGATAGCCATCAGTAAAAACACTAATCAGCCTCAGCTTGATTGAAGCTCCAACAGGCAGAACATAACAGCATCACCTGGTGTTGAAGTGCGAGTGAAGCACCCTGCAAGGATCATTTTCTCAGGCATGTACTGTTCCTGTTGCATCCTGGGCTGCCTGTAATGCTGCTGGGTTGCAGTTAGGCATCTTTGGGCTGGTGCTCAGCCCCGTGTGTCCTCTCTCACCTTCCACCCTTCTCTGTCCCACGCCCTTCCACCTGAGACATGCTGCTGCCTGTGACTACTCCAAGTACAGAGCTATGACAAATCTCTAGAACAGCAGAGATACTCACAGACATCTGTCCGATGGATATTCCTTGCTCTTATGATTCTAACAGTGAGCAAATAACAAGGAGACAAGCTTGTCTGCAGAATAGCAACATGCAAAAGACAAGGGTAAACAATAACATTAGAAGTAGTCAGGAAACAGAAAAAAATCTAACATATAAGCCAACTATTCAGTCAAGTTACTGCATAATGATAAAATGTTCAGTGAGTATATTTCTTTACTAATCATCTGTACCGCATTGTAGACTGAAATTCTTCCTTCTAGTTCAGTGGTTCCCAAGCTTTTCAGATTCGAGGCACCCCTCATTAGACAGCCTTTCATAACTTTTGTAAATTAAGTGGCACTCTACTTCAAAAGCTAATTTTTTGTATTATAGTGCTTACCTCCTTTCAGAGTAGTGGATCCACCAAGCAGGGAAAGCCTGAGCCTTTATCTGCTTATCTCCTCACATTTCCTGTGGCACCCTTCAAAGGATCTTGCAGCACCCTAGAATGCCCTACCACCCTGGTTGAAAATCACTGTTTTAGTTAAAACTATATGATATGAGATATAGATGTGGGGTTTTCTGTTTCAGGAAGATGGGCATGTCTACACCTTGCCAGGTAGAGATACCAAGTTAGCTTGGGTGCAGGGAATCAGTATAGCCACATTAGCACAGCCAGTTAGTAGGGCTGTGTGAGGCTTCAGATCGTGCTTTGGATCCGGGGCTACTTCAGACACTTCGGCCTCCCACTGCCAGAGGAAGAGCTGGAGCTGGAACCAGGGATGCTGAGTGCGCTGGCTCAAGCAATTCTGGGGACTGAGGGGGAATATGAGTTTGTGCTCCACACCCCTCAAGTTTCCCCTAGATCCAGGTCTCCTCTGGAAAGCAGCACCTCGGAGGAGGCTGGGGTTGTGGAGGCAAGTGGCTCAGCTAAGGCAGCTCTGCCTGCTGTTGAGCCTCAGACTGCTGAGGAGTGGGAAAAGGCAGGATCCTCACCCTCAACCCTGAAGCAGAGGGAGTAGTGTAGTGTGGGAGCATTTTGAGGTGGCAGATGATCCCAGGTTTGCCATCTGCCAGCACTGCTGAAGGCACATGAGCTGTGGCAAGGACGTGAAACACTTCTCCACCACAGGAATGCTGCTGCATCTGAGGAGGCACCATCCCCTTGCCCTTCTTCCTGCTCAGCCTGGCACCACTGCGAGTGTGCTGAAAGGGAAGTTCCCCGCTTGCTCCAAAGCCCCCTTTCCCCACAAAGCAGAGGCAGGCCACCCTGGACCAGTGGGGGAAAGGTGGACAGAAAGGGGGACGCATTCCCAAGTTGAGCAAGATCACCCACAGCATTGGGGAGATGCTTGCTCTGGATAGCCAGCCCTTCTCCCTAGTTGAGCGGCCAGGGTTCAGGCGGTTCATAGCACTTCTGGCCCCATTTTACAAAGTGTCTGCATGCACCACCTTTAGCAGGGTGGTGGTGCCCTCCCTGTATGAGGCATGCAGGGAGTACTTGAGGGAGGAGCTGTGAAAGGCAGGGCCACAGGTAGCCTTACACTTTACCTCTGACATCTAGAGCAGCCAGGGTGGTGATCATGCCTACCTCTCCCTCACAGGGCACTGGTGCAATCAGTCAGGCTGTCAGTGGGCTCTACTGCAAGCTGAGGTGCTGGGTGAGTCCCATACAACAAGGGAGATCACGGGGGCCATGAGCTGCATGGTGCAGGGGTGGCTCATTGGGCAGGCCAAGCTCACCTGCAGGTTCATGGTCACCGACAATGGGGCCAATATGGTGAAGGCTGTCCATGATGCCAACTTTGTTGACATCCGCTGTGTGGCACACAGGCTCCGCCTAACAGTGAGGGATGTCTTGGAGGGGGACAGGGCTGCCGGTGACAGCACCACCACCACTACTGCTACAAGCCAGCTGATTTCAAAATGCAGGTGGTGGGCTACTTCCACCAGAGCATCAAGGGGGGCAAGATGCTGCAGGAGAAACAGGCAGAGCTGAGCATCGTGCAGCACAAAATCATGCGAGATGTGGAGACTCAGTGGAACTCCATATACCTGATGCTCAAAAGGCTGGTGGAACTACAGAAGGCCATCCATGAGATGGCCTTGCTTGGGGAGATTGGGATCAGTAGCCCCCTGAACAGAGCTGAGTGGGGTACCATCTCCCAGATCTTGGTGGTCCTCAAGCCCTTCCTCGAGGCCACGGAGACCCTTAACACTGGTGATGCCCTCCTCATCCAGGTGATCCCCCTAATGTGGGAACTGGAGAACCAAATGGAGAAGTTCCAGGGGATCAATGTTCCTGGGTGGGGCAGGCTGCTGTCATCAGACATGCAGGCACTGGTGAGGCAGCTGAAGGAGGGCATCAGGAGACGGCTCCCTTGCGGTCCAATATGGTCCACATGATGGCAGACAGGTGCGCCCCGAGGGTAAAGGGGAGCATGTTCACTGGCAGCCCCAAAACCCTTGATCACAGGATGCAGGTGCTGGTGAACAAAGTCAGGGAGGCTGAAGTGCAGAAGCGAGGGGATGTAGAAGAGGAGGATCCACTTCCCTGTGCCAGCACTCCCAGTACCAGCACCAGCACCAGCCAGTCTCCTCCATTCCAGCCACTGCCAATGTGGTCCATGGGCATGGCTTCAATGCTGGGGTCCAAATGCACCAGACCCCAGCCTTGGGCAGGTAGTGTCGAGGCTTCGGTGGCTACCTAGCTTGCTGAGGAGCCACTGGACTGTGACCCCTTGGCCTCCTGGGCAAACTGCAGCCAGATGTGGCTGGATCTGGCCACAGTTGCCCGGCAACACCTGTCCTGTCCATGGACCAATGTTCCAAGTGAAAGGGTGTTCAGCATTGCTGGGGATGTTGTGACACCCCACCTCACCTGCTTGGATCCTACATTGGTGGAGCAGCTGGTGTTCCTAAAGGTGAACCTCCTACTGCTAGGGTTCCTCAAGCTCCACCTGCAGACAGACTGAGTGCCACCCTCCTCATTCCATCTGCACCAACTTCCTTTTCTGAGATTTTTAAAAGCCAGTAATTCCCAGCTCTCAGCTGGAGGGGACACTAACTACCTCACCAGCCAGCAGGTGAAGAACATGTCCCTGCTGAGCTCATTCCCCTGGCAGGATGTATTTGGAGGTATGGGATTGGGGCTATGGGGAAGGAGGAGGCCCCAGGTCCTGGGCATGACTAAAACTGCACCCTGCCAGGGTAGGGATGCCTGGTGGGACTGCTGTTGGCATGGCAGCCCCGTAAATGCTAGGACCAATGATCCCCTGGTGAAAGGCAGGTAGGAGGTGCCATAACCTCCAGCTAATGCACACACACACAAAGTCCTGGCTGGGGAATGCCCAGACCTGTCACGTCTTTGACAGGCCTGATGCTTGCTGGTTGCAGTGTAGTTGTGAGGCTCCCAGTGAGCTCAGTTTAGCTGCCCGGGATGCCAGCTGGGTTGAAAACCCCTTTGTCTGGCTGAGGAAGTACCTGCAGTTGGTTTTGGATAGAAGGAGCAATCAAGACGCAAGTAAGAAAGCCAGTCAGTGAAAATGGAAATGGAGGCATCAGGGGGTGAAGGACAGGCTGGGGTGGGGCGTAGTGGGGGAAGGGGGATGTAGCAATGCAGGTAAAAGTGCAGAGGTGCCTGGGGTGTCAGATGTCCGGCAGGTCGCAGTGTGCCAGAATTCCACTGTGTATATTGAGTCCATGAGTTTCTGTACTTATTACATAGGAGGCTGATGAAGTGCAGTTCATAGGCCCAGCTCTGAAAAGTGGTTTGCATTGTAATTTGTTCCCTCTCAGGATCAGGCCTGAGAGACCGGAGACAGTGTAGTCATCTGTGTCACAAGTTTTGCCTGTCAGCAACTTGAGGTGCAGTTTCCCCCAAATCCCTGCACCTATCTTCTTGAAACTTGGCATGTTTCATGGCCTCACCAGGGGCTACCACCCCTGCAGTTTTCACCCCCCACCCCATGGTGTAACACATAGACGTGTGTCCCGGGGGCGATCAGATGAAAGAGCCCTGAATCACACCTTAGGGGCTCCGAGGGTGGGGACCATGCATGAGAGAAAAAAAAACACAAGAAAACTACTTATCTGTAACAGGGCCTGTGGCGCTGCAAGAGCAAAGAGGGGAACCCGCACAAGTTATAAGCCATGCATTTATACAGCTTAGGCCAGCCGGTGACGTCACTGGCAATCACCGGCTGGCAGGAATAAAAGGAATCACCGGTGGAGGCTGGGGCATGCAGGGAGGAGAGCCAGTGGCAGCTCTCTGCTCTGGCAGCAACTGGCCTAACTTAGGAGAGAGGAGAGCCAGCATAGGCTCTCTGCACCAACGATG
The DNA here is from genome assembly GCF_030867095.1 of Alligator mississippiensis. Lineage (NCBI taxonomy): Eukaryota > Metazoa > Chordata > Crocodylia > Alligatoridae > Alligator > Alligator mississippiensis. Next base: position 238,306,643 of record NC_081825.1, on the reverse strand, counting down.
GCTGGTGTGCCCTGGACGAAAGAGAGCTGGTGTAAGCTTTCTGCACCAACAATGCCTGGTATGCCTGGGAGGAAGGAGAGCCGGCAGAGGGTCTCTGCACTGGCAGAGGCTGGAGTCTACAGCGAGAAGGAGAGCCCAGAAGAGGGGCAGCGACAGACGTGGTAGCAGCTCGCAGCCCAGGCAGCGGCAGACCAGAGCCTGAAGGACCACGAGGCACTGGAAGCAGAATGCCACAGACAACATAGAGGGAGAGCAGTTTCTCAAGCCCCCACTTTTGGAGGGGTTGTGGTGGCGAGACAAATAACGCAAGTGAACTAAGTACCCTAGTGGGGAAAAAGTCTCGGTTAAGGGGAATAGAGCGCAGCATAGAGGCACCGGCAGGGCAACTTCCTTCCATTACTTTTTTTTCTGTTGTTGGCTTCTTCCAGCTTGAGGTAGCTCTGGGCAGGAAGAGGCCCAGCTTAGGCTAGCTAGTAGGTCAGTTGGACTGCTGTAGGAGAAAAATGCTCAGGACACAAGATCCAAGAGAGTGCTGGGGTCAAGGGCACAGCTGCGTTGGAGGAACAGCCGACTCAAGATCTAGGGACCCACCGAAGGTTGGTGTGAGGCTAGGGTGTAGGGGAGGTGGAGCCTATGGATGGCCGTCTAGCTGACTACCTACCACTGAGGAACCCCTGGCGGTTTACCCCTCCACTGAAATTACATCCAAAGTTGTGGCAGGAAACCACCTAGGCCACCTAGGTGATAGATATCTACCTCAGGGTCTACAAGAAACACTGGTACGGCTGTTACTGACTGCCCGCGCCAAGGCAGCACGTGAACAGCTGTTCGATATTAGGTGGGCACAGAATGACAGGAGTTTTGCTTTCAAGAATTTGGAGTGCAGTTTCCCCTAAACCCCTGAACATAACTTCTTGAAACTTGGCAGGCTTCATGCTCTCAGCAGAGGCTGCCACCCCTACAAGTTTCACTCATATTGGAGATAAAACAACAAAGTTATAGATATTTCATTGATCCCCCATTATAACCTATGGCCAGATCTCCAAGATGGCTCCAAAGCTTTGGAGCTACTTCAGCCAGATCAAAGAGGCTCCAGATCAGATTGCTGACATCTGAAGCAGCCAGATCCAAAGCCGGATTGAATACCTGCCTACTCGCACAGGCCTACCAATTAGCTTTGCTGAGCCCTGGGCTGTGTAGACATATACTCAAATATAAATGTGTGTAGTATAAGATTTGGGGCCAATTCATAAATTTAGATGTTTTAATGCATTTCGTAGGTGAGAAAAAGAAGAGTTATAGCAGGGGCAGGCAATGATTTCAGCTGGAGGGCTGCTTACTGAGTTTTGGCAAGGTGTCAAGGGCCACACTGGTAGCCCCATCCCTTCACAGGTGCCCTGTCCCTGGTCACCATCTTTGACCAGATGTCCCACCCCCTAACCCCTAACTTTTACTACCAGAAGTCCCTCCCCTTGCCCCCAGAAATACTCCTTTCAGCAAGGGGTTTTACCATCTCAAAACCAGAAAAATACCAAATTATATTCTAAAAATTAAATCTCTACAACATTCATTAATTTGATTTCAAAAAATATTTTTGTCCTGAATTAAATGCATTTGTGTAGTGTACATAAAGGTGATTGCACAACAGCTTAAAATGAAGTCTTACTCTTGTATATTTGTGGGGGGCATGGAGATAGGTTTGTGGTGAGGCTGTTAGGTGTGGGAATGTGGGGTGAGGGAGCATGTGGATATGTGGGGTGTGGGTGGGTATGGGGCTTGTGGAGGATGTGTGTGGGGGTAGGGTGGCGGGGGTATGTGAGGGGGGTGTGGGAGCATGTGTATGGTGGAGTGTGCATGTGGGACTTGCCCTATGAACACACACACTTTCCTTCTCTCCCTTCCTCACTGCACATGCACACACACACACAGCCTCTCCCTCCCTCATTGCTCTCTGTCTCTCTCTCTCTCCCCATCCCTCATTGCATGGACACACACCCACCCACCCACCATCCTGCTCCTGGCCCCAGAGCACTGGTATGGGCCCCATACTCCTGCAGTCTGGAGATGCAGACACATGGTGCTGGAGCAGCAGGTAGAGACTTCTGGTTGCAGGATGGCGGGGGGGAGGGGGTTGTGACCGGGGGGGGGTGGTGGGCAGGGCCAGGCTGGCTTTGTTGCTGAGTTCTGCCAGCTCCCTCTGGGTCCTACTGACCCTGTCTACTGTCATCTTTGACAGGCAGTCAGGATCACATAATGATATATTTTCTAAATTTTTTAGGGGCCCCACGGGCCAGACAGAATGGCCTGGTGGACCGTATTTTGCCCACCCCTGGCTTAGAGGATGCTCTGGGTACTTAATGATTAATAGGCAAATCTAATAGATTTCACTAAATTAATCACTAAAAAAAAAGCTGAAGTATCTGGTTCACTGTTTATAAAACAGTTTATGATCATTGGATGAGAAACACTGCAGAACTGCAATTTTTAACATTTATAAGATCCAAATATACCAAATATACCAAACATTTAAGGAACTGTCCCCTTTTGTTGATTACTTTGCTAGAGTACATTAAATAATAAGACATAGCATAGCATAGCATATTAATATATTCCATAAAAGTAATCAACAAAAGGGAGCAGTTCCCTAAACGGTTGGTGTATTTGGAATTTACTATGACCTTACCAAAATGTATGATGTTTCCTAGACAGTATAATAAAGAGACAGAGACAGCAACAGATGCTAAAGAAACGGAGACTCTTAATTCTGCTAATTTGTCCATGGAGATTGAAGGGAAAACAATCAATTGATCATATTCTGGAAAATGTTGACCAACATTATTACCAATATGCACAAGAACAGCCTTTTATATAGCTGCAAATCTATTCAGCTGTGTCAAATTCAGCTGTGTATTCTTCAGTGGGCTGAATAGGAAGCACCCTGACAAATATTATTACCTCATACACAAAGGGCTCAATCATGCACCCATTGAAATCAATGGCAGAGCTCCCGTTGATATCAGTGGTGCAGGATCAGGTCTTCTCAAATATTGGGTGGAAATTCAATTAATTCAATGTCTTTATCAAATTAATTGACCAGACTTGACCTTCAGCCATCAGCTTCTAGTTGAGTACATGAGAGCTTATTTTGAAGATGTGATCTCTTTTTGCATAAATTTAAGTTTCAATTTGCACACTAGGTAAAAGAGACAATCAACATGGAAAGAATAACATGATGTATTCATCAGAAAGGATTGCCAGCTGGTTAGACCAGTGTGACTTCTCTGCTGTGCCTATGCCCAAAGCCAGGCCCACAGGGACCAAATAAAGTAGAAGGGCTTAGGGTGACACTAAGACTCCCGTCTCAAGACACTTCATCAAAAATAACCATAGACAGGGCCATGGCTGGAAAGGTTGTCAGCATAAAGAGCTTTCTTTTTGAGGCAAACATGTACTTTGACTTATCACAGGGAAAATTTCATATAATATGCATTAATTTGCCTGGAAGCCCTTGGCTTTGGTTATTTTGCCTCTGACAGAGTCCAAAATTAATATTTACCCTGAACATTGTAGCTTGAAACCTCAGGGAGATGAGGACCCAGATTTGTTTTGGATATAAATGACACAACTCCACTGATGTCGCTTCCACTTATATCAGCAGTAAACATATCCTAGCTTCAAAAATGTATATTTTACAACAGAAGGGCCCTTTAAACCAATCCCTTTTAAAGTAACATAGATACTAAAATAATGTTTGTTTCCAATATGACAAACATAAAATGCAGAAATGGAACTTTAACAGGATTAAAAGATGGAGAAATCAAACGATTACAATGATAAGCATTAGCGCGTTTCATCTAGAAACCTGGATTCGTTGGTCACTAATTAGAGGATGAATGTCTGTCTTTTCCTTCCCTCCACCCAGCAAAGAAATCCCTAGTGCAGTTTGATTTTGAAATTCTCTTTTATAATACCTTAGTATCAGAAATCCACTGCTCTGTGCACATCTTCATCTGAGTAACTTCTCCCTTTTCCAATATTTTTGTCTTAGTGCCTATCACGTCCTGAAGCAGAAAAGGTAAATGGTAACACTGACCAAAAGAATTCCCTCCCCCAGTATTACCCTTCATTATCAATAACAAAGGCTCAAAGTGCATAAGAAGAATTCTGCACAAAGACTCAGCAGGTGACAGTGCTCATCTGGTACCCCAAGTACCATTGTTTTACATCTTTGTTTGTTGAAGTGGTCTGCATGTAAGCACAAAAACCACGTAAGGGCCACCTTTATGGCACAGCAGAAGAAGAAGGGACTTCTTGGCTGTGACTATTCCAGCAACAGCAAACCTCTTTCTATAAACTGAATGTAGAGACATGAAGAAGGCACATATGCCCAAAAACTTGTCTAACATCTCTCTCAACTACATAGGCAGGTCAGTAAACAATATTACCAAAACAACCTGGCATCTTGCATATTTCTGAGACTTTTACAGCTACAACCCCACTCCAAATCTGAAATTAAAATTTACTCTGTGACTTGAATCTTACTCTCTGATGCTTATTCCATCTTGGAGGGCTAATTACATTACATTTTTAAAACGTTTTGAGTCAATAAAAACCATGAACCATGCCAAAACCCCATATGATCTGAAATCTTTGTAAATAAACCTACCTCTTCAAAGGGGTTTGCTTCTTTCCCTTGCTTTCTTTTGTTTCTATTGTTCCTCCCTCCCCATACCATATTATCATTTTTCATTTAGGCTTTAAGTGCCTTAAGCTAAGTCCCCTTTTCCCCAGCCTGAAAAGAGCCATGAGTAGCAATTAATATAATAAAAATTAATCCTAAAGCAGGACTATTAGTACCTCCTTGGCACTATACATACTTTGAATAAGTTGGCAACTCCAAGAACCTTAAGTTGTCTTAGGGCTTTCTTACCTGAGGTGAACTGGCACATGACTCCATTATGGCTTCTGTTAAATGTAAATGAAACACTGCCAGTGGAATTTGAATGCTACATCTCAGAGCTCACAGTGACTCCCAAAATATATTTATAGTGTTTAAACCAGCAGAAGTGGATGAACAGCTGTTTTATAAACTGACTCAGAGCCCCACCTCTCTCTGGTTTCTTAAACAAAAAATCTCCTCCCAGTTTCTCACACTGGGGAAATGAATTTTGTGGGTGACTAAATTGGGAGACAGTTCATTGCAGATGCAGTGACTGGAGGACAGGAGATGCTGAAATACATCCTTCGCAGCAATGGGCTTATGACAAATAATAATAAATTGTAACAATGTGTAGTCTGCTACATTATTGATAATGTGGAGACAGCATGACAGTTGGCATGGGTCAAAAGACCTGTGAAGGGTAGTCTTTGGCTCGACTCTCAATCTGATTACACTGGTTAAGAACAGAAAGCTACTAGTCTACCAAGGATTGCTAAATTTAATTGTTTAATATCAGCACCAGGCTCCTTATAGTATCACCTCTCCCTATGCCAAAGAACTTTGGCAATCAGCATGGCCAGGACAAAACTATACAGACAAAACATAGTCAGGCAATATCATTTCACAACACCCAGGGCATTGCGCCTACATGAAAGGTATGTTCCTATTATATGCATGGCATGGTAACATGGCTTTGTGAAAAGCAAGACATTTTTTCATAGATTCATAGATTGTAGAGTTGGAAGGGACCACAATGGATCATCGTGTCTGACCCCCCCTGCCCCTGGCAGGAAGAGGACCGAGGTCAGATGACCCCAGCCAGGTGACTATCTAGCTTCCTCTTGAAGACCTCCAAGCTAGGTGATAGCACCACCTCTCTTGGAAGCCCATTCCAGATCCTGGCCACCCTTACTGTGAAAAATTTCTTCCTAATATCTAACCTAAATGCACTCTCAACTAGTTTACACCCGTTATTCCTAGTCACTCCCTGGGGTGCCCTAGTAAACAGCATGTCACCTATTCCCCATTGACCTCCCCTAATAAATTTATAGGTGGCCACAAGATCTCCCCTCAGCCGTCTCTTGTGAAGGCTGAAGAGATTCAGCTCTCTCAACCTCCCCCCGTAGGGTCTTTCCCAAAGGCCACTAATCATGCGAGTGGCCCTCCTCTGGACCCTCTCCAGATTCTTCGCGTCCCTCTTGAAGTGTGGCACCCAGAACTGGACACAGTACTCCAACTGCGGCCTGACCAATGCCGCATAGAGGGGGAGCATCACCTCCTTTGATCTATTAGTCATGCACCTGCTAATGCACGACAAGGTGCGATTGGCCTTGTTGATAGCCTCGTTACACTGCCAGTTCATGTTCACCTTGGAGTCAATTATGACTCCAAGATCCCTCTCTGCCTCTGAGCTGCTGAGAAGGACACTCCCCAACCTATAGGTGTGCTGGGGATTCCTCCTTCCCAGGTGGAGTACCTTACATTTATCTTTATTAATATTAAATTGCATCCTAGTTCTCTCTGCCCATTGATCCAACCTGCCCAGGTCGGCCTGAATCTGCTCCCTGCCCTCCAGTGTACTAACTTTGCCCCATAACTTGGTATCATCAGAGAACTTGGAGAGGATGCTCTCCACATCCTTATCCAAATCGCTGATGAAGATATTAAATAATACCAGTCCAAGGATCAAACCCTGCGGGACCCCACTGCCCACCTCCCTCCAGGCCGAGAAGGAACCATCCACCACCACTCTCTGGGTGTGGTCCCTAAGCCAGTTGGCCACCCACCTGACCGTGTAGGCGTCCACTCCACAGTCTGCTAGCTTCCCAATGAGGATAGGGTGCGAGACTGTGTTGAAGGCCTTCCTAATTTCCAGGAAGATGACATCAGCCTCGGCTCCTGCATCCAGGCAGTGTGTGACCTGGTCATAGAAGGCTACAAGGTTTGTCAGGCAGGACCTACCTGTGACAAACCCATGCTGGTTTCCCCTCAGCATCGTTTCCCCTGCTGGGCCTTCACAAGGACACCAGTAGTATAACTTGGTTGAAGTGAGTGGGATGCTGACCTTTTTTATTAGGTTGCAGTGATTCTTTTATGAATACCTCTGCAATATCAGTCTTTGATTTCTTTTACTAGCCTGTGTCCTAAGGGAGTAAACTATAAACCAAGAGCACTCACAAAATAAGAGCTCTGAGAATGACTTGCTTACAATACAGGAAGACTTGGGGTATCAGCACTTTTCCTGCTGCTGAAGGTAGCTAGGCTATAAGGTCTCACTGCTAAAAAAGGGATGCTAGATATAACATCTCTTTCCAGAAATTGTGCCAGATGCAATGATTGGAACCTACCTTGATCAAAGGGAGACCATGAGTGTATTGGGCCAGTGTGTGGATCCAAGTGCAATAGCCAAATGTGTGTCACAGTGGGAACTTCAGTGGATCTGGGACACTAAATCCTCAACACAATACTGAAGAAAATCATACTTGAGATTTGGCTTGCTAAGGAGACCATTTTAAACTTTGCCAAATTGAGTAATTAAGGATTAAATGCCCTGGACCAATTTGCCTAGCAGGCACTTCACAAAAAATAGGTAAGTGGAGATAACTGCACAGAGATCGTTAATGTGATTTGACTGTAAACCTATTCACTAGCTTTGGAGTGGGGGTTGCCTTTTTGAAAAAACCAAGATACATTTTAAAACATTTTTTTTTTTGTTTAGATAATATTGAAACAAAATACTCGACTTTGCTCAGCTTTCATTAGGACACAAAGTTTATCAGTAAAATGGAGATTTATTATCAGCATATCTTGTTTGTGGAATGCAATGACCACTACACACTATATTTGTTGTTTTACAGTGAATACTGGCATTCTATTATAGTGGATGGACATCACTCCCGGTAAAAAAAAAGTCTTAAAATGTTTCAAAAAGCAATCGTATGCCAAGTCACTTCAATCTTTATAGGATACAGATTTCACATATACACATTCTTGTGGCTCTTTTTGGTTGTACTACATAGAGGTGTAATTAGCAGGTTTTGCATCCTGGGTGCCAGAAGGGAGAGAGCCTTACCTTTCCAGGGACTCAGTGAAGTCCTCTGCTGATACAGCTATGGCTTGGTTTACCTGTCCTGGTTATTGCTGCTGTTGCTAGTGTGCAGACCCTGCAGGAATGGGGGCACCTTTCAGCATCCCCACTAGGCCGGTGCCTAAGGCCAGCATCCCACTCACTTCAACCAAGTTACACTACTGGTAGTACATGCTGCAGGCTACCAGCCACCTGCTTAAATGCAGTGTTTAACTCTAGTACAAAGCTCTAGAAGCAATGACTGTTTTTGGTTGTCTGAATGTTCCTTTTTTTTAAAGTCTGCTTGACATCCAGCAACACATTTTGCGCAGATTAAAATGAAACATCTCATTTTGAGTTTGAGATGGGCTTTCCTCTCTTTATAAATACATTTTAAAAGATAATTTGAAAAAAAAAAGTCATTCAAATTGAAAAAACAAAATGTTCCAGTCCAAATATGTAAAAAGGAAATGTTTGGGCTTTCAGATTCTTCCTCCACCTCACTTGCACAAACACACAACAAAAAAATGCAGCAAAATTAATATACAATTTGGGCATTAATATGAATATTTCATCCAAAAGATTTCTCCTTACTCTTATATGTCTAATTCAAGCCAAGAGGCCATTTATTGTTCTTTTATTCCTGATGGTTGATTGAATGGGATATTTATCCTAATTGTGTTTCCAACCACTTTGATACAGCCCTTCAAGATCTGAGAGCAGTTTCAACATCTCATGGGTATGCTCTCTGTCTTGCTTCTATGCCTAAGTACAGGACTCCTAATTAAACACTTTCTTGTGTCCTTTTTTAATTTTTGGTGCCTCCCATTTGAGGACAAGGCTGGTAGGAAAGAAGCGATAGCTTTATGTGCCCTTTCCACATCCATTCCCACAGACAGGAGGAAGCACTGCTGCAGTTGATTCTTCTCTCTGTCCTGAAGATTGTGCCAACAGACAGATCAGCAGGACCAGGCCAACTTCAGGAGTCACAAGAAGGAAGAGGAAGTCACTAGGGAGAACAGCAGCAGTGGAAGAAAATTTTGAAGGAAGAAAAAGCACCTTGCTGGATTTGGGTGTACACTGTACTAGGATCAGTGGCGTAACTAGGGGCAAATGCCATGGGCATTGATTTGGAGGGGGGGGGGGGACAGAGTGGAGGACAAAAGAAGTAGTTGCGCATTACGATTCACAAACTAGAAGTAGCTGCTTCTGCTTTGTCCTAAGCATCCAGCCCTGTCTTCACATTGTTGACTTGGGGAAATAAAGTTGGAGGAGCAAAAACACCTCACTTCTTCCCAATCCTTTCCATTCTTCCTACTAGGCACATCTACATGAGACACTTTACTGCTTAGTAGGCTAATATGCTGCGCAGAAAAGCATCACTGTCTACACGTGTGCAGCAATTAAAGTGCAGTAGACTAATTTACTACACTGCTGGATAGTCCTGTGAGACACAAGTGGTATCCAGCAGTGCAGTAAATTACTGCACTTAAATACATGTGTACATGGTGATGTGAGAATGAGGTTACTCTAGCTCAAATTGAGTCGGAGTATATTCAGTTACATTAAATTTCGCATGTAGACACGCCCAATGATGAAGAATCATGTTGTATTATGGTATTTATACCTTCTTAAAGATTTAAAACAATATCATTTATAAATTATACTTTACTGGGTTAAAATGACTTACAATTTAATTTAAACAGTATTCTACAAGGTTTCTGCAATTAATTTGATTAGGAAACAAAGTATAAGGTCTTCATAGATAGTAAACTTTGAATACATAGGTCAGCCATTTTATGGGGATAAAAGAAAATCCATTCAGGCACCCAAGTTAAGTTTCTTCTGTGGCAAACCGTTAAGTTTCTTCTGATGGCTAATCATCAAAAAGCCATGGTCCATCTATAAGCTATAAAAATCTCATCCCAGAAGATACAGGCTTTTGAAATGGCAATTATTTCCAACATTGCCTTTTCCTTTGTACTACAGTATGTAAGGCCTGGATAATCAGGTGTGCATTATTCAGCACATTGTATTCACTAAGATTCAGCAGCCGACGGTAATTCTCCTCAGTGTATTTAACTGCATACATAGAATAGGGTGAAAACAGACTGGTAAGGTCAACCTTGCCCTCCTCCATCTCTGAGCAGCAGCGCTTCACACCTAGGAGAAAAAAAAATTAAAGAAGGCACTGCATTGATCCCTCCAGTGAGAGAGAATATTAATCTAATTGTTCTGGGAAAATTTTAACAAATGCTTCTGATGTACTCCAGTAATTTGATCTGTAGATCATTATTTCCTAGTCAGGTGACTATTAGGTGGCTGATATGATGTAGATTGAGGAAGAGACCTGTCAGTTTCATAATTTCCTGCAGCCTAGTAACAGCAGCCTCAGACAAGACTGAGCCATAATTTCAGGTGCCCAATTCTGATGCAATTTAAGTGATTTTGTAACATGTGACTGCCCTCTCAAAGCAGAAAATTGCCTAGGGCCAGGTAAGGATCTGGTTGGGCTCCAGGGAAGTTCATGTAGTACTTTAAAGGAAGGTTTAAGATCTTTTTGCACTGCTGAAGCAGCACAATTCAGTGGCATAATTATGGTAGGGCCAAAAAAAAAAAAAAAAAAAGACTGCTGCCCATAGTGGCAACTGGAAAATCACCACTGCCCCTGTGCCCTGGGTTCCCAGACACAGGGTTGCCACAAGCAGGAAAGGGGCAATGCCTCCCTAGCAACATGTGGAGAAGAACAGGTGTTTGAGGATCTGGGAGATGGAAATTAAAAAAAAAAAAGAAAAGAGACAGCTCCAGAACACACTACAATGTGCAAAGCAATGTCAAAGCCAATGAAAAGATGAACACCATCAGAAGGGTAAATAGCAAGACAGCCACTGTAGATATTTATACTAAAAGCTGTCTTCTTGCCCTTCTGAAAGCCCAAATACATGATTAAATGCCCAGATGAAACACACAACAGAAATATTTGAGAGCACCACATGGGTCAGCAAGTGTGGGTTACCACTTGCAACGTGGCTGGTACCAAGGGCCCCATTCTCCAGTGGCAGAGAGCAGAGTAGCAACTAGGAGGAGTGGCGGAGGTGATCAGCACACCATTAGTAAAACACTGACTGAATGAAATGTCTGAGGAATTAGTGCACCTCTAGTTAAACACAGACCAAATCAGACTTTCTCCAGGCCAGATCTGGCCTGGAGCCATAGGTTGCTAACCCCCACATGAGAAGATATTTATCAAATGAGCTGAATGCTGTGCTGTTTTTCATAACTTACCAGGTGCTTTGTAATGTTGGAAGGTGTCATTCACTAGTGGAAAAAATAGCACAATAGGACATCCAGGGGTATCTAAATCTTGAAACACATAGCACTCCTTCAGATTTTTCTTATCCTCTTCACTCAGGCAAACATTGGGGAATGGGATTTTCTGATTCATATAGTACTTACAGGCCTTCTCTAGAGGCTAGATAGGGCAAAGCAGCAAACAGTGTTAGAAACCAAATAGCTTAAGTTTTAAATCTCCTGAAGCTCATCAACTAATATTACATCACAGCGTAATACTTGTATGACCATCCTGACATATGCCAGAGACTGCATACATTTTGAGATCTATAAATTATAAAGAATAATATGTACAATACATTTGGGGTTTGGTCCCACCCAAAGTATTTGACACAAAATAACCACGTGGTTACAGAGAGGGTGTGTCCTCACGTGCATTTACACCAGCTTAAATTTACTGCGCAGTAAAAGTTACTGTGCAGTAAGTGGGAATAGGCCAGCATCTACATGTGCAGGCATTAAAGTACATTAACACCGTGTGTGGACTGACTTAGAAATAAAGTTAGTCCCAAGTCAGTCCACATACACAGTGTTACTGCACAGTGAGGCATCTACATGTGCGTCATTGTGCAGTAATTAATTGGGTGTAAATTTGATACCTGCATGGTGCAGGTATCCATTTTACACTCAAGTCGGCATTAGTCACCATATTTACTGTGCAGCATAGGCATGCATGTGGGACGCATGCCATACTGTGCAGTAATTTTGATTACTGTGCAGTAAATGCACACATGTAGACATGCCCAGACAAACAGAGGAACATTTATAAACCACAAACTTTTAAAGCTAGATAAGACTCTGTAATATTAATTGTGACAAGATCAATATTTTCTCTACTCAGGTTGTAGAAGGTATCCTACAAAGCATTCTTAGTTACAGAGGGGAAGTGCACTTCTGTCTACACTCTTAGTGTAATATGAGTTCAGTAACGTATATCAGAGATAATCCTGCTCTGGAATGGCATAACTTTAAGTAATCTACGAGTGCTTAAAACCTGTTTCAGATGTTAATGTGCAGACAATCCAGGGGTTAAGAGCTTCAGGAGCTGCCCAAAATGATTGTGTAACAAGGCCCTTTATGTAACTTTCCTATACAGGGTCTTGAAATCTACTACAATATTAGTCACTTTATGCTAATTGAAGATGAAGACATTTCAGTGGGAACCACAAAAGATCCCTTTTACACCCCAAGTTGAGAAAAGATGGATCTTGATTATATTTACATTGATAATATTTATAATAAATTTATTATTTTTCAATAAATTTATAAATCAGCAAGAGACAGCCTAAAAATCACAGGAAGAAACTGAAAGTAGATTCACTGCTGCATTGAAAGACCTACTCCTAGCAGCACACCTCTCTGTATCCCCTGCCACAAATAGTATTACAGAGCCTTATCTCCCCCTTCTACAGTTTCTAAAGCCCAGAGATCAGTGATGGCCAGATGAAAACAAGATGTATTAATTAAATGCAATGCATGTATCAATGCTTCTGAAACAAGGATTCATGCCATTCAAATCAGTAGCCAAATTTTCTCTCCTAGAATGATTTTCTTCTTGCATTTGGAAATGGAAAAGCAATAATTCCAAGTAATTTAATTAAAGCTAAAATAATTAAAATATCATAAGTAATATTTCAAAGGGCTAGATGTTTACAAACAAAACAAGAAATGGGGAAAAAAGTTCAAATAGTCTGATTTTCCTCACCAAAACATGAGACCCTGTAGTGTAACTTAAATATATGATGATATCCACATTCCTCTCTGGTCTTAGAAGCGGTGAACTACTGTTATTGATGAAAAATCCAGCATCTATCAGGCCCAGGTGATTTTCTTGTTCAAAGAGCTGATTGGGAGATGAGTCTAACACAGTATCTAAAAGGCAAATAGTTCTCATCAGAAAGGGAAAATATAAAAGCAAATCTACTAGAGAAACAACCCTGTTCTTTCACTAGCACCCTAACCCTTTCCTCCCATCTGCAGGGCAGGAGCCAGTACAGCAAAGCATATTAATACATAAGCAGATTTAAACACAAGTGATGCTTCACTGGGGCCTCAGTCTCTTCCTTCTCTACAGCTGCCAAGCATCCCTTCCCCTCCATGTTCAGTGGCACTTCCACTAAACATTCCTGCCCCACAGCTACTGCTGCTGCTGTCTCCAATTGCCTTGGAAGCCATTCTTGAGATGTTCCAGCTGGGCTCAGCCCAGGGATAGGAGCAGTCCGTGAGTTTCTCCTTCCTGCTTAGCCCCTGAGTCACAGGTGACTGGTGCCAGCTTAGTCGGGGGGGGGGGGGGGGGGGGGGGGGGAGGGTCCCCCTGCAGCTGATTGCACTGGCCAGGAAGCAGCTGCAGTGCTTCCACTCCCCGGCCAGTGCTCACAGGGGGGCCACCGGTGCTCCCGCCTGCCTTCCCTGCCCATCGCCTAAGCAGGGAGTACAGCATGTCATGGGGTGCACCAGCTCTCTCATGGGATGCACATGCACCCTCTAGGTGTTGCCACTGTGCCAGGTGTTCTTTGCCATTCTGGGAGTAGGCTCTGGGAGGGAAAATCCACCTGCCAACTCTGCATCTCTGGCTGAGCCCAGCTCTCTCTGCAGCAGGGCAGGATCAGCTCCTCTGCCTCCAGGTCAGCCAGAGAATGTGAGCATAGTGGCACTAGCAGGTGGGAGAAGGAGAATGGGAGGGGAAGGGAAGGGGCATGCTAATGAGCATGGAGGAAAAGAGAGGAGGTATTGAAGGACTGAGGCCTGACAGGATTTGCCATTCACCCTAGTCTGCCACCTCTCCACCTGGCCACTCAGAAGGGATGTAAGCGACTAGAAACCTCCATTCAGGCCTAGCCATCCACCCACTCCCTGCCACTGGAGTGGCCAGCCAGGGTCAACTGACCTTTCACTCCCTTGCGTATAAACCCCTGATGCAGAAGAGGAAGTGTCTGGATAACAGGGCTCAACCTCAACCCAACTGCCTTGCTGGTCCTTTTGGCTTGTGCCTCTACCTGCTCTCTGCTTGATCTCTTGACTACCCAACCTGGCTCAGCCTCCGACTGTGCACTCTGCCTGGCCCTCTGGCTTCCTGACTCAGCTTCTTGGACTAATGTTCTGACTTCTGCCTTCCTGATACCTAGATTCTGCTCACTCCTCCTGACCCTGGTCAGCCCCTAGAGACCCCCAGACCTGGCCACCCACAACCCAGCATGATAGGAGGGAGGAAAAGTTCTAACGTGATTAGGCAACTTAAAGTCCCTGCCTGCTGCTCCCACAGCACATTCTGCCCACCTTGGTGCAGAGGGGACGGGACTGGGAGCGACAGTGCAGCCATCCCTGCAGTATCAGTCACTGCTCCCACACTCCCCTTAACAAAATCCTGGATCCACCCCAGTAACTGCTACCCAAGGAGATACAAGCCAAGTCCCACCAAAATCATGTCACTAAATATTATCAGCTATGTACAATTCAAGTGGTTGGTCAAATATTTGACTTCAAAATCAAATGCAAACTTTATTACTTTTTTCTTTCTTTTTTTTTTTGGCAGTGTGGCAGGATATATCTGTAGCATTTATTCTTTTCTAATCCCAGTCCGGCCCCTCATTAAATTCCCCACACCCCTCAAATCACATGGGAAGGATACAGCAACAGTATACCAGTGATATTACCTTTCCATCTACAAAAATTGTCATTCATTAAGTAGTCATTATGCAGATGGAAGCCCTTTAGGAAATTGTGATGCTGCGCAACTGAGAAGCGATCTGTTAAGACACCTCGAATAGCACTGGAAAGGCAGCCTGCAGGGGTGAACATGCGAGTCCTCAGCTCATATGGTTTTGTAGGCAGGATTGGCTCTTCCTCTGTAGAAAAGAGAAAAGGTGATGAAACCTATGGATTTGTGTTCATACTTTATGATCCTGAGGGGAAGATCTGGGGGGAGGGGAATGCCATGGTGTGGTCATACCCAAACCCTGACAGAAGCCCGTGTTGGCCAGCTGGGAGCTCAGAGCACACACTGTGCATGTGCTGCACAGCCAAAGGGGGTATGGTTGCACCTCCTTGCTCCTCTCTGGATCCACACCTGGTCACTCTTGTTGTATTTCAGTGACAACTCAGGCACATTTTAGGATGATGTATTTAACCAACAACAAAAAATAGCTTTCAAAGAACATACAATACTTCCATCACTCTAATCCACCATTGTTTTCTGTGTCAATTTCCACAATTACATCTTCTGCCTCTGTGCAGGAGTCTACAAGATGCAGTAGCAAATATAGCATAATTTTCTGCAAGATGTATGGCAGTTTTAGCCTATCTGCCGAAGCTTAGCTCATTTTGTCTATAGTTATAACAAGAGAAGTAATATTTCCCCTAATTTGTATCCTTCTCCCTCTAAGTCTATACATCATGGAAGCTCCCATCTCAGAAGGAGATCTCCACCAATGATGCTCTTAGACTAGCCTAAGTATTGTTGCATAATGGTACAAAGACATGCCACAAGTTATAAATGTTCTTTCTGCAGAAAGTGTTTAAAAATATATGGCAGGTGTAAGTACCAATTTGACAACAAATGAAAAGCAGAGTTGAAGTTTATAAATAGCTCACCAATATCCTCTACTCTGTCTCGGGTCCATCTGTGCCAGAAGTCTTCTGAAGTGTTGGTGAAACCCAAGATATACATCAGATTCACAGAAAATATACTACTCCACAAGCCTGCAAAGGGAAAGAGATTCAATGGAAGCTATTTTAATCAACACTTGGAAGCATTTTAACAGAAAACTGCATGCAGAGACCACCACAATTTTGGCATTTCTTAACTTTTGATGGTTGATTTTTCAACCTTACAGTTATTTTTATAGGGTTTTTTGGGGAAACTATCTATTTGTGTATATATAATACATAAACATGTATGCCCGTATGCACTTCCATATACATGCGTCTCCTAGAAAACTGCGCTACACTAGTAATTATTATAACAAACCAGTAAATATTGACTATCTGGTTTAAGGTTTTGTTTTATACACTAGCTTGATATTTTCTTACAGCACATCACCTTGAAGGTAGCAGATACGGGATTCTGGGATCTTCCTAATCATCCGTCCCATGAAGAACTCACTTCCAAAATCCTCTGTGCGCACAAATGCTCCATATTTTAGAACTCCCACCTCATAGGGGGTATACTCAACCCATTCTGCAAACCATACCATGAAAAAAAAAAAGACATTTAGATCTCAGACCTCCACATTGCATTTGGAGAGGGATGCAACTATCACATACATCAAAGAACTGTAAATAGAGTAAGCCTTCTAGTTTGTCTTGTTTAAACCCCACCCCCTACCATTTACAAAGCACCACCTCTGGGCCAAATATTTAAAGTTGGGAACATGTAGTTGATCCCATATATTCACATATACTTGCTTTACACTCAAGCAGACATGAGCAGTTAGGCAACTAACTTGGTACATGAATTTGGAATTCTTTACACACATAGTAAACTGTCTCTGCTTCACCTACACTGATTTTATACTAGGGTGAACCACTGACTTCAGTGGCATTATCAACATCAGGCCCCTTGCATTTTTTGATACATATATTAGGCATATACAAATGTAAAGCATACAGCTCTGTGCTCAAAGCCCTAAAAAACTGGCTTAGTATATTTCATAGATTTCATATACATTCAGGCTGGAAGGGACCTCGTAAGATCACTGGGTCCAGCCCCCTGCCCATGGGCAGGAAATCAGCTAGTTCAGTTAGATTGGTTTAGGCATATCCAATCTAACTTCACCTCCAAAGTACAGTTAAATTAGATTGAGTTGGTCATTTTTTGAGTGAACCTTCCTGGAACTGCTATACAGTTCGCACTTAGACTGACCTAACAAAAGCTCCAAACGTAAGGTCTACATGTGGGCAAACTAATTTAGATCAGGTGGCCAATTTTAATGCAATCTAACCTCCCCTAACCTCCTTTAATATTTGTATGGACCCTGAGTGCTATCACAGAGCAAACAAAATAAGTGAACAGGTAGGCCCATGACAAAATAGGTTTAAAGAAAAATACCACTCTCAAATGTCATTACCTTTGAAATCTTCAGTGCTGTATTTGTCCCTGATATTAACTGCCACATAAATGGGTAGTGGGTTCTGACCATTGCTCAGGGCTGCTTGTTGGTCTGAGAGTTTATGGCAGTCTTTCTGTTTTTAAAGAAAAAAACAGTTAACTGTATGAAGATTGGCACAAAACCATAATGCTTCAGGACCAATATTGAGAGTGACTGTACCCCAAAGCAATACACACAAGGTGACTCACTATACATGGAAAAGACCTAGACCACACTTTCTGGGCCTCCAATTATGCTTTGTGGGTTGATACAGAAGGGAGGAATGGAAAGCTACACTTCTGTCTTTTTCTTGGCATTTCAGAAAATTAGCTTCTCAGTTGAAGAAGTAAGCAAGCAAGTCTTGTTTTACTCATGCTGAAATGTGAGTGGCTATGCTAAAGGGCAGTGGCAAAGCTTCTTCCATGATGCAAAGACCATTACCATCTGACCCTGGATCCAAGCGTTGAATATTGTAGTGAAACGCTTTAATCCCAAGCATGCTCTTTTCTGTAAGACTAGTATCAGCCTACTTGTCAAAGATATCCCAATATACCGTAAACTTTGGACTACTTTGATAGCTTCAAGCTCTTAAAGAATGTGTGTAACCGATTACATTAATTCAGTGGGGAAGGTATATGGCTGGCATATAAGAAAGATCTTGTATGGTCTGGGAAAAGACAGACCTATCCCAATTGCAATTCAATACTGACAAGTGCAAGGTACTGCACCTGGGAAGGAGGAACCAGCAGCATACCTACAGGCTGGGGAACTCCCTTCTCATCAGCACAGAGGCAGAAAAGGATCTTGGAGTCATTATTGATTCCAAGATGAACATGGGCCGCCAATGTGAGGATGCAGTCAGGAAGGCTACCCGCATCTTGCATGCATCTACAGATGCATCACGAGCAGGTCCAAGAAGGTGATCCTCCCCCTCTATGCGACATTGGTCAGGCCACAGTTGGAGTACTGCATCCAGTTTTGGGTGCTGCACTTCAGGAGGGATGTGGCCAGTATGAAGAGGGTCCAGAGGAGGGCCACTCTCATGATCAGGGGGCAGCAGGGTAGGCCCTACAAGGAGAGGCTACAGGACCTGAACCTGTTCAGCCTTCACAAGAGAAGACTGAGAGGGGATCTGGTGGCCATTTATAAACTTGCCAAGGGGAACCAGGAGGCAATGGGAGAGTCCCTGTTCCCCCCGAGCACTACCGGGAGTAACAAGGAATAACGGCCATAAGTTGACCGAGAATAGAAGGCACTAACTTCACAGTCAGGGCAGCTAGGATCTGGAACCAACTTCCAAGGGAAGTGGTGCTTGCTCCTGCCCTGGGGATCTTCAAAAGGAGGCTAGATAGACACCTTGCTGGGGTCGTTTGACCCTAGCATTCTTTCCTGCCACGGCAGGGGGTCGGACTTGATGATCTGCTCAGGTCCCTTCCAACCCTACCAACTATGAAACCATGAAACTATGCTTTCATTCTGCACACACAAAAACATGCAAGTATTATACTATGGCTGGAGTAATGGATTTCAGTGATTAAATCAAAAACAATAAAAACTTTCCTGCTTACTATTCTCAACTAAAAAAAATCTAATAATTTATAAAAGAAAAATATCAACAGAGTATAGCAGTATCTACCATAGGGCTTTTTTTCCCCAGAAGTGTTCTCTGAGTTATCTTGGCCAAGGCAGGTTTTATCTTTAGCTGGTAAAAATGTCCTATTTTATATTTGACTGTTTCAAGAATGGGTAAAAACACCATGTGACATTTTAATTTCAAGTCAACTTCTGCACTTATAGAAAATGTAAATAATTTTATCCCAAGACTCTTAAATTTACAAGCATCTAAAATCAGGGCCGTTTGATATTTGTTTCCTCGGCTGGGTCATTGCCAAATTCTAATTCAAAAGAAAACATGCTTTATTTGTTAAGAATCTTGTAGTAACTTTGCCATCACTTGGCATCTTTAAAGAGGAGGCAGGACACAAGGAGGGTGGGTCATTTCCCTACGGTAGTATAGAGCACAAACTAATACAGGACTGTCCAACTTAAGTCACTGGGGGCTACAGACCACATCAGCACAAGTTGTGGGCATCCATCTGCTGCATCATGCATGCAGTCCAGGCAGCTTGGCTCCCAACTCAGCTCCCCAGTTGCAGGCTCCTGGTGTTGCACCGTGCCATGTGAGTGCCCCATGTTGCAGGCTCCACTAACACTGTGGGCTGTGTTGTGCCACACAACACTGCTCCCTGGGGCAGGGCAGGAAATGGAAGCCAAAGGAGGGAAGGGAACCCTGGAGACCCTGGAAGCTGCTGGAGCAAAGGGGAAGCCTGGGGGACACAAATTAACCCCTTCTGGGCCTCATGCGGCCCTCAGGCCACCATTTAGATAGTGCTGAATACATTCCCTGTCAGTGCAAGGGCCATGGCATGACTGTCTCTCCTGTCTCTTCTCATTTAAATATATTGAAGACTAAAATATTTTATGTCACTAATATTTTTGGATTTGCTATAGAAAAACTGGCTGTTGCTTAGCAGAAGGAAATATATAGGGAGGTTAGTTTAGATGGTGTAGTGGTCCTGTCCTGCCTTATATTCTATGGAAGCTATGAAATGCAACACAAAGGAAAGCATAAATTAGGTTGAATAAGCCACATCCACTTCCCTAATTTTGGGGAGAAGGTATGTGGTGACATTTTTGATTGCTTCATAGGCAATTAAAAATCATAAATCAGCTCTTTGAGGCCTTTTCAAAGAAACTGCATTCATGACCTACCAGTTACTCAAAAGCCCTAACTGGTAGCTATGATAGGCAAAATAAGGCCAAAGGGTGATCACAAGCTCTGTGGGAAAATTCTTTGGTTCCTGTGATTTAGGGACAGCTTTTCAAAATAGTTGCCACTCTTGAATATACAATTTAAATTTACAAAATGTAGACTCACATTTTTGTATCTGTAATAAATTTTGTGGATGAAGAAGGTATTTGCCTCTGTACAATCTGATTGTGGACATACTGCAAGAGGTACAGTTACACATCTAATGTGAATATTTAGATGTTTCATAAAGGTGAAAATACTGACTTTCATCTTTAGCTTTGAACATGCAAACAAAATGAATAACTTAATAAATACATTAAATATACATAAATTTCACTGATCTCTAGTCAATTAAAATGTATTCCATAGATTTTCCTGATATGAATAACTACATAGTATCACTGGACACACTATCTATACTTTCAGCTTTGCTCCACATGCTTATAAATGAATATTTACTATATACTATAGTATATTTACTATACCCCATCATTTAGCAAATATTCAATGATGAGCCCCCAGAGATCTATAAATGAAGTCCTGTATCCTTCTTGTTTTCGCTGGCACAGCTGCTTGTTATAATACTTTATACGATCCATAGAGAAACAACCCATCTTGCTTTTAGTCGCATGTTTCTGGGCCTCACAAATTTGTTCATCCAGATCTCTTTGTGACCAATAAGCATCTCTGTACAAGTTTGCCATGGTCCTGGGGAAAGACAAGAAAGAAAGGAAAGAAATTAAATGGAGGAAAAAAAATCTACAGAATCTTTCTCCCCCATCACTTTTAAAAATATATGTATTGTAACATGTACCACTCAATTATTCTATAGAAGTTTCTGGGGGCAAATATCATTTAAGATTTTCTATTACATTTTAAAAGTGATTCACATTTCCTTTTCCAAGGAACTACATCACTATGGAGGATCAAATTGTTAAGTGCAAGCCTTTGGTTTGTGTAGGTTGGATAAGCTAGCATAGAAAGTTGAAGTTTATTTTCTGTGTTTAATTTTTCACAGTAAGAATGAATTGGTTTTGAATTATGACAGTATCTCAACAGCATACTAGTTATGCTTTTGGCAGTCTTCTAATATATCTCTCTATTATCAATCAATTTGCATAATCATGTTAATATGGATTAAAATCTCCGCAAACTTTTGGTTCTTCACAAAATTGTGAGAGGAATACGCAGCATAATTACATTTCTTTAACAATATTTTCTTACTAGAATTGTTCATTTTTCCCTGTATTTAATTAATACTATTTTCCCTGACAATACTTCCAAAACAAAATCTAAGTCTGCATATGGATTTGACAGCCATGTGAAATACTGGCTTTTAAAATCAGAAACTTTTGTTTTCAGGGCAAAGTTTCCAGAATGGGTCCCTGCAGGAATGTACATAAGACGCTTTCTGAGAAAGCTGCTAAAAAAGGAATCTGAATTCACAGGGCATGTTCAATGGTCACAGCATGTCACCTTGGACCACCTGTGTTCCTGGCTGCTTGAGCTTTCTGCTGTACACATGCAATTGACTTCCTCTGGTTCGTCAGACTGGCTTCAGCCAAACTGCAGACAGTTATTACCCTGAACTGCTTTTTGATATTACTGCTTCAAGGAGTTAGTGGGATTGGTCTCTCCTACCTGCACTGACTGACTCCAGAACTTTTGGTATTAGCATCTCACAGAATGATCAGTTAAAAGCCTTGATCAAGTCCTTACCACGTTGTGCCAGACAAACCACTTATGTATGTTAAACAGTCTAAGAGATGTAATTTCTTGAGAGCTAGTAGACTGCCATATAGCCCTGTCATCGATTTCAGTCCACCACCTGTTGTCATGATTGCTACTACTGGGACCTGTTCGACAAACAAGGAAAAAACATTACTACAAACCAAATTCACATTAACATTCAGAGTTAGAAATGGACCTAAAATAGACCATGGGATCCAATTCAGTTCCAAATGTCATAGCTAAAGCCCCTCTCTTCATTAGACCAGAAAAGAAACAGCAAATCCTAATGCATCATTCCCCAAAGTTTGAAATGAGACATGGATCTAACTAGAGGCTCATCCCCATCTATTAAGAACACATGAGCATTAATGATTTTAAGTCGAGGTGCTTTGGTTGCTGAAAAAAAAAAAAAAAGTTAGATTTCCCTGACCAACACCATCTTCTCATTTGCTTTCTGCCTTATTCACCATTGCATTATAGTTTTAAAATCTTCATATCAAGCTATGAGAAAATTCAAACAGTTCCTAGACTGTTGCTACACTCCCCTCAGAAACTTTTTTCTCAGGATCAAAATTTGCTTTAAAAAGGAAAGACAAAGATTTGTGTGAGTGATATCTTTTACTGGAACAATGGTACCCCCTTCCCTAGTACAGCAGTAAGTGAAAGCTCATGCATGTCTCTCCCAACTATACAGTTGGGCCAATAAAAGGTATCATACACAAAAATCCTTGCCCCTCACATTGTAGTTGTGATGGTCCAGGAAAAATATCACCCCAACACCACCTTTAAAAAGGAGAATACTTGTTCTGGGAATTCAGAAGACTACAACAAGGAGCATATATTTTTAAATATATTTGTTGAAGAGCTTAACCCTAACCCTAACCTCCCCTAGATGGATTTAATAAACATTTTACAAATGTTTTAAATCCAAAAATTAATTACATGCTTACTTAATTTAATTTAATTAATGTGCATTGACACCTATAATTTAAACTGATTATGAAATGAAGCAGTTGGAGCCAAGTCTTAACTGGAAACAGTATGCACATTTCAAAATCGTCAGATGCATAAAGGCAGGTCTACACTAGCTCAGTGGTGCTCTCCAAGTTATTACCAAAACAAAAACATCTCCCACTCACTCCTACTCCAAACCCACAACTGAGGTTTGGAGGGCTGTCCAGAGACAACACTTTTCTCTGCTTTCAAGCACACCAGACACAACAACTTCAAAAACAGAGTCCATGGGTGATTTCATAGTGTCCTCACCCTCTCAGATCTGGGTTTGGAGTATGCAGAGTAGGAGCACATGGGATGGTCTTATTTTTCATCAGCAGTTTCAAGACGGGCATAGAGGCAATCTAGACATTGCCTTTAGAAAGACAAAGGGTGTATCCGTCCCACTTCCGTAGCACTCTCAGGAGTGCCACACTCAAGTAAACCTCTTCACCTGCTCCCACACCACACCCACCAAAGCAAACAATGAAGTGATGAAGCCATCTTGAGGGTACCCCCTGCTGCCAGTCTCAAGTCTGCAAGGGACAGAAATATCTACAGCAGCAGCAGGGGGGCCCCCAGAGACACTTCAACACTTCATCTCTGCATTGCCCACGTGTGGGAATGGAAGCAAGTGAGCAGAAATGTTACAGCTGTACATTAACAGCATTCCCCCCACAAGGCACTGCTTGTCAGCCCTTCCTTGGGAACCCATGAGAAAGCAGGCCAGATATTAGAATTAAAATTTAATCTTTGCAACTGAAGCAAAACGTTGTCCTATAGACAAAGTAATCTTTTAATTAGATATGGGGTTGTCAACCAGGGGTACTTGCAAAGGCCCTAGGGTGTACGTGTGGGTGGGCAGGGACGGAGCACCACCACGCACCATCCCACGCTGCCGTGCAGGTGCCACGCACCCAACTGGATGTGGGGGGGCTGCCGCTGCTCCACATTCAGCCACGCACCACCCTTCCTGCCCTCCACCCCCAGCTCTGCATCCAGCCACTGGGGGTACACTGATCCAAAAAGGTTGCAAACCCCTGAATTAGATCATTTAAGTACACCTGCATACTGTAGCCATCCCTAACCATATAGGAGTCAAAGCAACCTTCACTAACCCCTAAAAGGTAAAGTGTCAGACCCAAATCTCTAGCTTTCTTCCTGGTTTATGGAGGTCTGAGCCATTTTTGATTAAACATTCTACACTAATAGGATGAGAGTATATGTAGAAAATTTCAGCCTAAAAGCAACAAAAAAGGCCTTTTGGAACAGCAACACTTGGAAAAAAATGTAGTTCCAAGTTCTCAGTATTATTTGTATAATAGATATCCAGACTTTGCATCCAGTTTGCCAAGCACTCAGGTAATGGGAGGGGCCTGGCAACACTCAGGATTCCAGTTCACATACTTCATGATGCTGAAGATCCTCTTGTAGTTGGAGAACATTCCTCACAGCAGGAGCAACATACATCTTCCTTTTACACAGGAAATCCTTCTCCTCTGCACATAGGTCATATCCAAAACGTATGTTGAGATCTTGTGGGCAGGAACAATGACTAGGAGAAAATATGTGCATATATTTTACATACTAATATTCTTCATTTCAAGAATTGCAACAGAGATGACCACTATATACACACACACACACATAATATGGACGGGAAAGAAGGGGAGAATAGCACTACTGTATAATATTTTCATTTTTCTAAAAATAGCTAAAGTTATACATAGTTGCAGTTTATAGAAATGAAAACTTCTCTTTTATCTTTGAGGTTAAACCTAAGGAACCTAATTGTCAAAGAAGCCTCCTGAATTAAAATTGTAAAATGAATGGGATGTCAAATTTCTACTTACAATGTGCGTAAGAGAAACAGAACTACTCTGACATTTTTAAATCAAATTCATTATGGATATGTGTGTGTGTGTGTGTGTGTGTGTGTGCATGCACATACCAACTTCCATCTACATTCAAAGGTTCTGAAAAACATTTCAATGTTGCTAAAAATGTCTATAAAAGTATTAAAAAATAAAAATTGTTCATTTGGCAATATTTTTATCTCGGGAAATATCAGATCTTAAAAATGAAAAACTAAAATAAACTGTTATCTTATTTCAAGATGTACCATGAGTAGTTTCAAAGTGGCAAACTTTCATTAAAACACAAACAGGAAACATGAATATGAGATTACAAGACAAGGTATTTCAGTCAGTACTAAGTAACAGCTCTCTTTACGGCTATTTTTTAAAAAAATTGGATAAAATAACATATTTAACTAGTATTCTTTTTCATATTATAAGCAGTTAATAGGATTAAGACTATTAATAGTGATTTGCCATGAAGGAAAAGTCAAATAAGAAATAAAAATAAAAACAAACATTACAAATAAAAACATTAAAATTAGCAAACAAAAACACACAATAAAAGAAATATTTAAGTCTAAAATTATTTTTATATTTTCTAAACACAAACTTTCTGGAACTTTAAAAAACATTTTATTTACTTGGACGTTCCAAAAAAATTAAATCCTGAATAAAAAATGAAAAATGTTAAAATACTGGAATGTTTTGTGAAATGGGAATTTCTGTTTTGATCTATTCAAGTGTAAATACATTACCCTCTAGTGGCCACATATTACTATACCATTTCACATCCACCTGTGTATACAGAAACATTGTCTCTGAAATATATGCAATCATATTGCCCTCTACTGGGTGTTATTTATAGAGACTTTTCCTAACCCAGTTATTCAACTAGAAATTTGTCACCAACTTCAGTTGTTCCAGGATTCCACCTTAGACTCTCTAGCCCTTCTATACAAGTATGGCTGTTTCATGGGTGAATGCTGTGTATTTCTTTCGTGTCTACTTTTAGCCAAGAAATACAAAGCAGAATATTCCTCACGGAAGAAGATAACATGCATGTCAAATCTGCTTTAAAAGTGTTTTGAGTACAAAAAAAAAAAAAATGCATGGAAAAGGATTTCTTCCCACTCTGATGCAATTCACAAACAGGTAAGTGCATTTTTTTCAAAATTTTGGAGATTAGATCAAAAGACATTTCATCCCAAGATACCAGTTACAAATAGAATTGTGTGTTGTCTGCAGTCTGGACCTACCAGTGAGTGTGTCCATCTGATTTTGGTGACAAGCCACTGCCAAATTCTGCACTCAGTTGCAATTTCTGCTCCCTTACAAGGTGAGATTTGAATTTCATTAAGCAGTTTTGGAAAGTTCATTTTACTAATTGTGAATATTGATTTTGAGGCTTTCGTTTTTTCGTTATGCCCAAAAAATTAGGGCAGGGACGGTCCATGAACACAAATCCATTAGCTATTATCTCTGGCATAGCAGACAACAGCAGGAGCTGTAACAGTCATTGAGCAACTATAATACAAGCTTATCTATGACTAGGGATGTATAAGTTTCTTCCAAATAGCTGAACATCCTCCACCATGTCCAGTAAATTGGGGTTGCTATAATTAATAAGGGTTTCTCTTTTGATGCAATACTATAGCAGACACTATTATTTGGTAATGCTACTGTGGCTGGAAGATGAAAACACACTGATTGTTGGCCTTAAGAAAATGTGTATAAAAGGTGTTTTGTAGATGCAGCACAAGCAAGGTACATTATATATGTATAATGCTTAACTGTACTGAAATTAGTTGCTAGTTTAAAAAAAAAAAAAGAGAGAGAGAGAGAGAGAACCATAACCAAGCTACTGCTTAATATCCTAAACGGATTTTCAACACCTGGAACAGCTGAAATTTAAGGCTGGTCAAGGGTCATTAATACATATGGTCATATGATGGGTATGCATTTTGTATTTGTTAAAAGCATATTCTAGTTTTCAATCCAAAAAATGTTTAATTTTTTTTTAACAGGTCCAGAAAGTGAGATGGGCAACATTTGGCGAACACTACCAGTAGGATACAACAAAAATAAAGGGAAAAGTTCTTACCAATCTTCTGCCTTCACATTCAAATCAAATCTTTTTTCCTGAAAGAGAAGAATTTAGCTCTCAATGTGAAATGGTAGGGGGTTTTTTTTAATGTTATTTCAACCTTGGAGGGCAAGCTTCATTTGCTTGTCAACATAAGTGAGAAAGCCATAAAACTGAGCCCCTGTGCAATCCAAGAGATGGACTCAGTTTCAAAGCCACCAATTTATTTTTAACAGAATAGTGCTACCCACTGGACACATCTACATAAGACATTTACTGTGGAACTGCCTAGCTCCACAGTAAAGTCTCTGCCTCTATATGCGTGGTCCTATTAGGGCACAGGAAACTAATTAATTCTGGCATAGGTTAATACTTGTAAATACAAGTACTATTCTATGGCGGTGTTTAGTGAGAAGCAATGCACATGTACATGCTGACAGGGCTGGCTGGGGCACAAGCATGCTTCAGTGCAAGGCTGCCTCCTGGTTAGCCCCACACTAGAGCAACCTCATGCCTCAGCCAGCCCCACCGCAGCACATTGAGCCAGGGAGGAGCAGCCCTGGCCTGACAGGCTGACCTCCCAGCCAGCTGAAGCTGCTTGGACCCAGTTCAACATGCTGCAGTCCCAGGCGCCTGTGTAATTGTGTCACATTAATTTCACGTGTAGATGCACCCAGCAATTCCCAATTACTTCGGCCAACTATGTCAGTTTACCTGAGCATGCCTTCATGCGCACCAGCCAGTTCTTTCCACCACCCAGTTACCCAAACCATCAAATGCAATTCAGGGTTAAATCTTTGAGTTCCCAAATGCAGTCTCCTAATTGTAAGGCTGTGGTTAAGAACAGTCAAAGATCAATTGTATATTATTAGGCAGTGCACAAATGATGCATACAAAGTAGCATACCAGGTCTCAGCATAAAGCTGCTGGAGAGGCTTGAGGGCAGTAATGTAGCTAAGGAAGGAGGGTAACTGGGGCACCAGCCCAGGGCATTGATTTAGGGAGAGAGGATGCAAAAATAGCAGTGGCTGTGCTCATTGACTTTCTCTGGTTTGTCAGATTAGCTTCAGCAAAACTGCAGACACAAATTTTACCCTGAACTGCCACCACTAACAGCACAGCTGCAGCTGTTACTCCATGCACTGCCACCACCTAGGGCAGAGAACTCTTTGATTCTGGAAGGGAATACCTGCAAATTAGTCTGAACAGCCTGATGTACCAATACTGAAGATTATTCCTGTGGTTCAGGAGTATGAAACCAGGCTAAATGGTATTTACATGTACATTACCTATAGATTACAGGGATACACTAATGCACAAATTTGTGAATGCAAGTATGTCCCTCAGCATTAAGTTTAGGTAGATCTTTGTCTCTCCTGTTTAAACATTTGGCTGCAGCAGTAATAATCACGACACTTCAATCTGCATGCAGCTATTTTATTTACTTCAAAGCCCCATGCAAATGTTTGATTTATATGCATTATTCCAAGAGAGGCAGCTGTACAAGGATAGCACAGAAATGATAAACCATACAAAGAAACTCTTCTTTGCCACAGGTTAGGATCTGAACCACAAGGACAATGCTTGCATCTCAATCTCTGCAGTCAGACTGGGCAGCTGGCTGAACAGCTGAAGAGCTGTTTTAAGCAGCTGGGTTGGAGAAGGGAAGAGAATGAAGCTGGGAAATTAAAGGCGCATAGGGGCTGGGAAACATGCCTCCTTCCTCTCCCAAATATAGTTCTCTCTCTTCTTTTTAAAGGGCAGATAAAGAAACATCAGTACAGCGCCAGACATTTAATAACAGTGGTCCACAATGAAGAGCTGAGTACAAAGGAACTTGCCAAAGTCCTTAACCCCATCAAGTTGTCCAGCAGCTGGGTACGCAAAAGGCTTAGGGAATTTGGTGGGGTGGTGGAGAG
Source organism: Alligator mississippiensis (assembly GCF_030867095.1). Taxonomy (NCBI): domain Eukaryota; kingdom Metazoa; phylum Chordata; order Crocodylia; family Alligatoridae; genus Alligator; species Alligator mississippiensis. The sequence goes on along the minus strand of NC_081825.1, from coordinate 238,277,803 downwards.
AGGAAATGAAGGAGATGGAACAAGGGAAGTGTCACATTTCTGTCGCACCTCACCCAGTTCTATATCCTCTATTAGCAGCTGCAGGGAGACCCAGACAATTGTCAACATGGCCTTAGCAAGACTTATGCTACTGTAAAGAGAGGAGCCAGAGAAGCAGCGGTCATTTTTGCAGTCTCAGGGAGATTTTCATTTGGGTGGGAAAGATCTAGCTCATTATTCCTACAGTGGCAATAGTTCTTAATAGGGCTGCCAATTAAATTGCAGTTAAAGGGTGTGATTAACACATTAATTCATTTTTGCATTAATTTTTTTGAATGCATTCATCACCCACATGGCTTTGGAGCCTGCGCCTGGGCTCTGCTCTGCCACCATCACTGCCACCTTTGAGCCACCTGGCAAGGCAGTAGGGGCAGTGCAGAGGAGCCACAGGGCAGCCAGGGCATGGGCTCTGGGCAGCTGCAGTGGCAGTGGGGGAGGGCGCACGCACAGACACACATACGAGCAGCTGCAGCATGCACATGGCCAGGAATGCAGCCTAGCAGCATATAAAGCAGCGCCTTGCAGGTAAGTCTGTGGGAGGGGGAAGGAGTGTGGGGGAGGAAGCAGATTGAGGCTCCCATGGCAAGGGAGAGAGTGGGGCAGGGGCAGGGGATGGAGCCATTGTGGCATGGCTCCCTGCCACTGTGTGCACCCCCAGGGGAGGCATGGGGGTCATGTACCCCCTGGATCTGTGCATGAGGCAGAGGTGGGCTGCTTGCTGCAGGCTGGGGCTCTGCACCCTGCTGCCTTTGCCCTGGAAGCTTTGTGACCCCATGTTGTGCCTCCCACGCCACCAACATGTAGCTCCTGGGGCAAAGGCAGCAGGGCGCAGAACCCCAGCCCGCAGCAAGCAACCCACCTCTGCCTCATGCACAGATCTGGGGGACATGTGCCCCTCATGCCTCCCCTGCGGGTGCATGCAGCAGTGGGGAGCCATGTCCCCCTGGGGACCCTGGTGAGCCTCCCGCAGCTCCATTCCACAACCTGCCCTGGCCCTGGGGTCCCATTCACCCCAGCCCCTTCCCCTGCCCCACTCCTTCCCTCATTGTGGGGGCCTCGATCTGCACTCCCCCCCGTCCCTTCTCTCCCCCTTGCCCCTTCCCTGCCACACATGTACCTACTGGGCATGGTGTCTGTGTCCGTCTCTCTCTCCCAAACCACAGCCCCCCAGCCTTTGCTGCCCCTCACTCCTGACCCACAGTAGCCTGCATCCTGCCAGGGTGTGCAGGGACGCTCCCCTCCCTGGGCTCCAAACCCCACACACACCCCCACAGCCCCCTACACCTTCACAAATTCCACCCTCCCATACACACACCCCCCACCCAAACAAAATACCTGCATTATTTTGAGTTTTTCTGCACATCATTGTGAGTTTTTAGCTATGTGATTAAAATCACCATTAATTGCAACTAATTTTTTTAATCGCACAAGTAATCACAATCAAGTTTTTTAATAGTTTGGCAGCCCTAGTTTTTAAATGATTCAGAGTTAATCCTAAGGCTCCCAAATCGCACTTACCTCTGCTATTGTTACTTTCTCCCCAAAGAGAAGAGAATTAAGCATCACCATTGGATGGCCTGTGTCTACAGAGTAGCTACAGGTTTTCTGGAAAAAAAAATAAAATTTAAAAACAGTTTTTAACACTGAAATAAAAAGATTATTCTGTTCCTTCATAGAGTCAGGTTGGGGGTATCACTATTATGTTTATTAAGCTGAGTTTTAACGTACAGCATTGTAATGCTTCTTCTTTGGTATCATAACATCCAGCGTTGGCTCTGTATACTTTGTATAGTGGAACACAATAGGACATGAAGGACAAACTATGGCCTCGGGACCGAAAATAACATCCTGAGTTCCTTCGTAGGAACCTTTTACTGTAAGGAAGAGGTCTTTTCCTATAAGGAATGAGACAAAACACACAGGCAATGTTAGATTTATCTGACTGGAAATGTAAGATACTATAAACGAGTTTGAATTTTTTTTTTTTTTTTTTTTTTTTAGGAGTTCTCCATATTGAGCTCTAAGAAGCTACTGAAGTAGATAAGAAAAATGATATCCCCTGTACAAAAAGCCTGCTACTCAACACAAGGACATGAAAGCTTATTTATGTAGGTATGACAGTGCTAATGTTCACTGGATACAACCACCATAAGTTTTCACAGTAAAAATTGATTTGGGTTCACGTCTCTAGTTCACTTATCAGCATGTGAACCATAAGTCTGGTCTATATAAAACTATTCAACTTCTGCATGCAGTAATAAGTGCTTTTATCATTTCCTCACTTTTCCACACCACAACAGATATTACTGGCATTGCCTCAATTTTATAATGAACAAAATATTGTCTTAGCTCTGTTGAAACATACTACGTTTTAAAAAGTTGTGTTATTGGATTCTTGATTTAATATACTTTAACAGAAAATACTGTTAACAAAAATACTATTATTTTAATGATCTGTATAACACCCTTGTCACCATATCAGTTTAAGCAGCTGGTAATTAACCATCATTTAATGAAGCAATAAACTCACTTGATTTATACTGCTTCTTTTCATGCACCTGAACTTCCAAACAGCAAGTTTCACGGGACTGTAATGGAGAAGGAAAATAAAAGAACTCATAATCAGGGAATGTCATAGTTCAAAGTTACCCCCACCCCCAATCCTTATGCATTACTAGCCGAGTGCCTGGGCAGTCTGTGGGCAGTATAGATCAATGTTTCTCAACCCAAGGGGTGCAACCCATAAGTGGGTTGCAAGAATATTTCAAAGGGTCATGAGCTGCGGCAGGACAGATGGGCAGTGGGAAGACGACTGGATCCTTGCAGTCAGGGTAGGGGGCAAGGTAGAGTTGTATGGCCGGGCTGGCAGCCCTGGGGCAGATGTCCATGCTTGCAGGGGTGGTGCAGCTGGGGGGGGCCATGACCAGGCTACCTGGTGTGACATGACAGCCCCAGCCAAGGGAGGGGGGTTGCCTCAGGGCTCTCCTCCTCCTCCCTCCAGCCCATGCCAGGCCTGGATTTGCTCCACTGCCACCTGCATGAGCAGTAGCTGCCACAGCCACTGTGCTCCAGCCTGAGCATGATGGGGGCAAATGGGAGCCCCTCCAGCAGGTCTAGGCATGCAGGGGGTGTGGGTCAGGAGTGAGGGACACCAGCATGGCTGGGGTGGCAGGGAACTGGGGAGATCGGGCACCAGCAGGTGTGGGTCAGGACAGGCCATGGATCTTTGCAAATGGGTCCTGGTCAGAAAAAGGTTGAGAGTTACTGGTATAACTAAAACCCTCATCCCCTGAAGAACAAATTGCTTGACACAGCTAAGCACTAATGCAGAAACAGTTTTGTATCAAGAGTAGTTCTTCCTTTTTAGCGATAATAACTCATATCACTGATTGAAATGATGGTGAAACAGCATCTAGCAGATAGATGACAGCTAGATTTATTTTGTACCCCATTATAGGGACTAAGTGTGCCTATAGACATATGGGGAGGCTGCTCCAACATTCTGTAATTACTCAATTAATCAAGTCTGCTGGAGAATTAACGTGCCTCTAACAGTCTCCACATCTTGTGTATCAGTGTCCCCACACTTCAAAATATTTGATGAGCTTTAGTTAAACTACCTCTGTAGCGATTTTGAAGTGCAGGTATGCTGGTACATGAGACACCATGGCTGTTTTAATTAGAGAGGCTCTTGGAGCCTCTCTAATTAAAATGCCCCCCCCCCCCCCCATGTGTAAGAGTGCCCTAGATTGAGCTCACTATAGGGGGTTTACAGATGCACCATTTCCTGTTTGTAAATGGGGGAAATCACTGCACAGTGTCTGGAAAGTGCTGACACAGGATGCTCATAGCTGTTCCATTCAGTGTTTTCAAAGATGCTCTAGGTAATAGTGCAAAACTGAGAGAAATCTCAACTACTCTCATCCCAATCTATCTCCCCAGATAAGAAAGAATACATTGGCCTGCAAACCTTCTCGCAGCTTCACTAGTCCCACCTACATTAAGAATATTGTTACAGAACATGAAAGACCACTAAACAAAAAGTTACCACAAGTACTCCATTGGTAAAGATTGTTTCAGGAGGACCCAAACTAGGAAACAAAATGAAAAATACATATTTCACAACCACAATAAATCAAATTTTCCCTTTGATGTTTATCTCACTTTCCAATTCTGAAAGTGACAGAGAAACACTGTCAGTGAGTGGTTCAAGCTTTTTTTGCAATGTTTGCTTTGTCTGTGCACAGCTACTAATGCTCCTGCTATTCTTGTTTTGGAGATCTTCTAAGCGGGAACTTAAATCTGTGCCAAAATTGCCAGACCTGAATCAGGACATTTTCTTGCAGTGCAGTGGCAGTCTCAACCTCACACAGACAGAAATATTAGTTTAACCAAATTCCTCCTCCATGTATAGCTTATGTTATAAAATACATTACTTCCACCAACATCAATCTGGTCTGCCAGGGTATATTGGTTGGGGAATGTGATTCTACACATCTACTGTGAATGCAGATAAAATAAATAGGGGGGAAATGACCATGGTAATAGGGTAATTTTTTAAATGACATCTTTAGATAATTCAGGTGAAACTAAAGGCATAGTGCATAAAGTACTGGATCAAGACTCAAGACACTTGAGTTCTATTCTTGGCTCTGTCACTGACCCACTGAGTGACTCTGGCCACGTAACCCACCTCTGTGCCTTAAAGTGCTATATAAGATATTATTAGATTTAGCACATCAGAGACAGAACTTATGGTCTTAAACAAGGCTGTAGGAGGCAATTCCAATACTCAAGCATTTGGAACATGAGTAATTTTGAAACATTAACAAAATTGCAACTTAAAAATAAGACACAGGAGATTTTTCTACTGCACAGGACCTCCGGCAGGCATCAAAAGGCTGATACAAATAAAACAAATTACTAGGCCATGGACTGAGGTTGTAGAAATTCTAGCCAATGCCAAGAAAAAATCTTTACATTAAAAGTGTTTAAATAATAGAAGAAGCTGATACAGAGAAGCTGTATATATTATTTTGATAGAGAATATACTAGAGGTTGGAATCTGAGTTGTCTGGCAATTTTCCACACAGCAGTCATAGGAATAGATCTGCCATTGAAGGTTTTAGCCCTATCTATTTCTGCATCTTCTATTTAAATTGTATTTCACTTACATGGTCTGCAAAAGGAATTCCACCTCTAGCTCCTCCTGTGTCTGAGGACAAAACAGAAAAACAAATGAAGTGAGTACATCACATTCTCTGCTTTCAGGTATAGTCACTGTATCACTCTGATCTTCCACTTTGTGGTATAGGGGCAATTAGGCAAGATACAACGGCCTTTGGGATACAGAAGGGCAGCCCAGAGGATCTCATAGATCCACCTGGCCTTAAAGTTTACAGAAAACTTAAAGAAACTTGCACTTTTGTAATTTGCCATTCATACAGTCAATCTGCAGCTTGCTTCATCTACTAACATCTTACATTCTTGATACTATTCTGCTACCCAGTAGCTGCTCTTGCTATTAGCATAGGGGTTACATTTACTTTTAGCCTATAATTTCAACCTCCCCAGGAATATTAAATAAAGGCTGGTAACAATGATGTATTAAGTTCTTATCTCTCCATTCTTTGCGTGTGTTTCAATAGCAACAAGATACCAGCAAACCTGTTTAGAGATAACACAACAGATAGATGACTTGATGCTAAGCCTTCCTCCTGTATGCCACCCCATTTCAACTATATATTACACTGTAATATAATTATTTAGAAAAACGTGTGAATAAGGCGGCCTGATCTAAATATAGTTACAAAAGTTACATTTTAAATGGAAATCTATATATTTAGAGGGCACTGTAAATACCCATATTGGATTTAGAAATCTCATTTCGGTACCATTGTTCGAAAGTTGGGTCAACTGTGTGCAAATCTCAGTTTTTATTATATTGGTATCTCCACCAAGATGTTAGAGTCACATAGTTGTTAGGGTAATGGCAAATTAAGACAGGAGACCTCTGAACAAAGCTCCTGGAGGTAACAGTCTCCAGTAAGTTCATTCTTGTTAACAGAATATGGACAAGGAGTCTTTGGCGAGAGAATCAACTTTTACCAATCCAACCTCCAGTGGCAAGCATGCTGAGGCCAAACTGATCAGTATAGTGGAGGAACCCATAATGAAGAGACCTGAGATTAATTAGAGTAAAATTCAAGGCAGAGGGAAGAAAGCAGATATACATTACATGCTGTAGTTTAGACAGAAAGCCCAGACCTTCTTTTCCAGGCCTGCCTGTTTCTTCACAACTCACCTTTGGATCAGACTTAAAGCACATGAGAGTTCGTTCTCCGAGTGGAAGTTTAGCTATATCAAAACGCACAGTGAAGAGTTGATCATCCTGAGTAACACGGTCTTGATCATAGACGCCCAGCTCCAGCACATTCTAGAAGAGAGGTGAAAGATTTGATGCTAAGATCAGTTTCATGCCAAGGTATTAATATAGGCTTGTATATGAATCATAACATTTCCAATCAGGAAATGCTTGGGGTTTTAACCTTATCTTTAGATTTGTCAAGTTTTCAAAATTTTTTTTGAATAACTGCAATGACCTGAAAGTTAGCAATCAATATAGTAATAAATCAATATTTTTGTAAGCATTCAAAACCACCAATATATGAAAGCTCTCTGGAGATTTTTTTTTCTGACAGAATATTTTCTGGATAAAAGAACAATTCACTTACAGTTGGCAGAAAAGTGGTTAAAGGAAAAGTGTAAAATTATGTGGTATTAGTGGTTGTTCTGCAACATCTTTTTTTGGTTCCAGTACAACCAGCTCTCCCCACATATTCAGCTTGATATTTGATCAACTGTAATCAGCACAATAAACCAATTCAGACTTCAGTTTTTTGGCTGAATAGGGCTTCCTATTGTGAATCACTCAAATGAAAGGGCAAGCTATGAGGAATAGGGGTGTGCAAAACAGGCCATATTCAATTTGGATGTGGCCTGAATCGGGGACAGTGATTCGATTTGTTGATTTGGGTCACTGTCCCTGATTTGATTTGGTTGAATCTGAAGATTTGATGCTGATTTGGAGAATCAGTGATTCAGCCACAGACAAAGCTTTAAATCTTTTCTATGTACCTCGAGGTACCAGGTGCAGCTCATGAATACTGCGATGGTGGGGTGGATGGTGCATCCCACAGGAGCACAGCAGGGGGTGGGGGGTGCATGCTTGGCGTCAAACCTGGAATTGGACTGGAAGTACCCCAGAAGTGGACAGGAGATGCTTTGGCCCACTTCTGGGTCTGCTGCTGAGCATGCTGGGGAGCCCCCACTGGGATTCTCCATCCACCTCAGCATTGCAGCATTCACAAGCCACTTGGTACCTTGAGGTATGTAGAAAAAACATTTAAAGTTGTGTCTATGTCCGAATCGCTGAATCAATTTGGAGGGTTTGGATTCGATTCAAACAGATTAAAGGTTCTCCTGATTAGATTCAGACTTGGCTACCAAATCAGGCCCTAATGAGGAATCTCAATATTTTAAATGCTTTCAAAAATATGCCAGGTACTCAGCAAGGGCAGATCCAGGGGAGTGGAGCAGTGTAGTTGCATCCTTCTTTGGCTGTGCTGCACATGGGCAGTGAGCTCAAAGGTCACCATCTGGTCAGCATGGGCTCCTGGCACACCTCCACAGGTACAGTGAGCTCTATGAGCTCACCAGCTGATTGGATCAAGCTCTGGCTAGAGCACTGCTTTTTCACAGCTCAACAGCCCAGGGGGTCAGTGCTTCTGCTGTTCACCCTTTCCTTCCCTTCCCCACAGCTAAATTCAGCATCAGAAGAAAGAGGAGAAGCGTGGTGGCAGTGCTCACTGCCTGGGCTCTGGAGCTGCAAAAAAGCGGTGGCTTTAGCCAAAGCTCACACCAATTAGCTAGTGAGCTCAAAGTTCATGCATGGCACAACGAAAAGGGGGTGCAGCCATACCCCCTCCCCGCACCCCACTCATGGATTCACTGCTGGTAACCAGTAGATTAAAAAAAAAAAAAAAATCATAAAAATGTTATTTTGCCAGAAAATGAAGTTTCTGCAAAATGGAAACCGTTGGCAGGAAAACAATTGATTTTGGCCTATTTTTCCCTTAAGAGAATTTAAATATGGTACTAGATTATATTTACCTTTCATATACCTAGATGGCCTATATACAGTTAGGTAACAGCAATGTTCGGCATTTATGCACAGTTTGGGACTGTTTTTTATCCTATTGGGATACTTGCCAGAAATGTGATAGACAACCTCCTGCCTTTTAGCTCAGGTGCCATGAGTCATGTTGTTGCTGGATTAACATTTCAGGGTTTACCTGGCCTTACACGTGTACCTGGGCAATTTTATTTCCCTTGGGCAAGTATGCAGCTGGAGTACAACCCTATCAAGCCTGCTCAGTAGGTTAATGCAAGTGATGCTAAATTGCTGTCTTTAAGCACAAAAAACTGTAGTTACATGACTATGTACATGCCCTTAAGTGCATAAATGGTGCAGGGCCCATTAGTTGGGCCCCAACCTAAATTGTTTTGTTTCACTTTGTCTGGACCTGAATGATAATGTTTCCTTTCAGGTAATCTCAGTCATCTGTGCTTGCCTCCATGGCCGCGGAGCCTCATGTAACTTGTAGCTGAGCACTTCAGACCTTTGTTTATTTCCATGGCCCTGGCTCTTGGGCTAGATAGCGACTTCCATGATGTCTTGTGGTCACCCAGGTTGGGTTAGTACAGATTATCATGGGACCATTATCCAATTGGGGATAATGGTCTATAGATGGGAATGGAAACATAAGGTACCTGAGCTAGAACAAATTAGAATAAAATATTTCAATTTGGGAACCAACATTTTTTAGAATTCTCCATCTGTAAAAAAAAAAAAAAAAAAAAAAATATTCAAAAATGTTGACCTAGTGTCATGATTTGGGATGAAAACAAACTTCAAGACACTGAACTGACTTGACAGGCTGCTGTAAGAAGTCAAAACAAAAACAAAAAAACCCAACCAAAAAACACCAAACCACTTTACCAGAAGAAGCAGCATGTTGGCTCAACCCAGATCTACTGCATCTGTATAGATTAGGTGCTTCAGCAGCGCTTTTTGGCACTTTTATCTAAAGCTTATTCAATCAGTTATTTAATAAAAGCACCAAAAAAGCCCCACTAAAGTGCCCAATCTATATAGATGTTGGACGAGCCGGGTCCAACTGATGCAATGCCTTTTCAGGGCATGTGCTGGGTTTGGCACAGGAGTGCTCTGAGTTTAAAGCAAAGCACCATTTTTGAATGTCTGTAAGCAGCTGCAGATTCCAATAAATTCAGAAAAATAACAGCTTCTTTATTTGAAAAAATAATGGTTCTAATGTTCCAAACAAGCAGTACTCTAAAGAAGAGAAAGTGAGGGCCCAAAGAAGTGTTATTCGTGGTATTTTAATCATCTGGGGTATTAAATAATTAGCTGCAGAAGACTTAAAATACCTACTTCCCATATAGCTAAAGATTTCCAGACTGCTGGAAGTAGGCAGCTCTTAGTTTCATACCTTGATCTGACTCTGGATCCTGTAATAGAAAGTTTCATTCCAAACTGGGTTTTTGCAGTTATTGATGGTCTTGGTCCTGGCTTTTTCACCTGAAGCAGTTGGCAACCATAGGGTCACATAACAATCAGGCTGGCTTACTGTATGAGAAGAGATACCATGCAGCAGTTAAAGTAGGAATGTACCTTGTGCTAAATGGCAAAGGGAAAATGAATGCACCATGCTACAATGAACCTTTTTTGGGGAGGGTTCCAACCTACGGTGAGTTATAACTGCCCAATGTATCAGGCCAAGAGGGAGAGGGGTAGATACTAATATAGGTAACAAATTAGGTGGTCTTGATTCTTCCTTGTATAAATTCCAGAAGAGAGACAAACATGTTGTTTTTCACAATTAAATAAACAGAAGAAATATTTTCACCTCTTTGAATAGTTTCTTAATCTCCCAAGCCGATCCATCCAACACACACATTTGCTGTTCTTCAGCAGTACTAGGACAAGTTGGAACTTTACCTACTCCTATTCATTGAATTTGAGGAACAGTTTTGGGGTGGCTCCTTTTTTCTAACTTGTCCTATATGATACAGGGTAGATGGGGGTGGGTGGGTATAAGGCACATCTGCAACTATCCCTGCTGCTGAAGATTTCCTTCTCTTACCTGCACAAAAACTCTTTGACCAAGAGATTCAGAATTCTTAAAAACGAGACCTTAGAAATGGTGTGGGGGTAGACCCATGACCTCAAAAAAGACTATGAGAAGGGAGTGGGAAAAGGACAGCCTATCCCATTTCTTAATGCATAGCTTTTAGACTACAAAAGTCTCTATAATTCACCCCCAGAGAAGGTCTGTCCTGTGCAAAGAATGAGGAAGAAGTCCTATTAACAATCTTTTGTGATCACATAATTCAAGATGTTATCACACATATATAGGCCAAAGAGGTCCAAATTTAAAGTTATGCAAGTAACCACCTGAATTTTAGCACAGCCTAACTTCTGCATGTTTGATTTTGTAATCTTAAGGTTCTGTTAGGGTAATTATCTCTGTCTCTTCTCTTAAGTATTGATTATTTATTAGACCCTATACTTATTTCAATGAAATAAATACTTTGTTTTGTTTGATAGGATTTACCTTGGGTCAAATACACATCTGAGTCAGTTTGTATTTCAACTGTACCTTATAACACTATCATTAAGCTACCCTTACAATATATGGAGTAGGTGTCAGCTGACTAGCAAGCTTTGCATTTATATAATTTGGCCCTGCCTGCGCAACCTTTCTACAACTTCAGTATTTGTGATTTTATCTTGCCATTTGGCTTGCACAACAGCTTAAAAGAGTTCTTAATGAAACCCTTCTGGCACACCAGCATATATGGTCGGGAACCATAAACACAGAGAAGAGCATATAAGATGTTCCTAATAAATTTTCTACCCAGTGTTGTGACCTAGGTGGATATGATTTGTATACCTTCTCTCACACAGGTATAAATATAAAAAGTGTATATTGATATGCTTCCCACAGAAACTTAATCATAACTATAAGGTAAGGTAGTAGCTGCTACTAAATGGTGAACACTTGAGCTTGTTTTTTCGTTTTGTTTTTCTGTGATATCAGGCTGGTTCCAGACGCGCGCGTGCGTGCGTGCATACACACATCTGGAACCAGCATGATGCATATACATTTATATGATATTGGTAATAATTAATTTCTTGGTCAATGAGACCAGTGTTTGATAAGGCTTCTCTTTCATAAGGGTAATGCATCACTCACAGGGGGTTTGACAATATGAATACTGTGTTAGGATTTACTTAACATTGTAGAGACCATAAAGATGCAGTTCTAACATTGTAGAAATACAGCTTGGAATTACATTTACTATTAACCTTGTGAAAGTTGTCAGTTACATTTGGGAGCATGCTGTAAAGCACACAATCTGCATGGCTTGGGTAGTAATCAGTCTCCTGTTAACTACACGGATCACATTGTGGCAGTGAAGTCTGATTTTTTTCTGTGTTTGTAATTTCTGTTCAGTAATCCATGGCAAATCCTCTCATACTGCAGTTTAGGATGAAATGACTACTAAATGAGATCCAAGCTCTACACAGTTTTGGTTCTAAACCTGTAACCAACACACTGGAAAATGGCCACACCATTATCAGATAGCTAGATAAAAGGACTAGTCATTTAGCAACCTTTATACAAATGGATGTTAGGGGATGATGTGAGTATTAGCCTAGGATAACAGATGAAAAAAAATAGTTTTGCTATTAATTTAATGTGCAACAGAAACAAGATGAAAGGGCTAAAAACTAAGGTAAAAATAGAATGACTTTCTGATAACTTCACATATAACAACTCAATGTAAATAGAGATACAAAGAACAGGCAAAGCCTGAAGTCACATACAAACTTAAATGATGTAAAATCAGATGTCCTTGAACTAGATTTTCAAAAGTCTCTGTTGTTTTTAGGTGCCTTCATTCTTCAGCATCCATCTGGAGAGATCCAGATTTTCAAAAGCACTGTGCAACTTCATTGTGGCAGCTGTAGGTGCTTTGCACCTCCAAAAAAAACACATCACAAGATGTCTCAAGTTGGGCACCAAAAACTAGGCCTACTTTTGAAAACATGGTGTCCTTGCTATACTTAAGATACATCGATGACATCTTCATCATTTGGACTGAGAACCTGCAATCTCTGATTGAGTTCCATCAGTAATTCAACAATCACCATCCCTCCATCCGACTTTCTCCATATATAATACTCCAGCACCAACATCTCCTTTTTAGACACAATGATCAGTATCCAGAATGATAAAATACAGACCACCTTATACAAGAAACCCACAGACCAACATACGTATCTACACAGAACCAGCAATCACCCTAAACACACCAAAAAAGCTGTGATATACAGCCAAGCCCTCAGATACCACCGCATTTGCACTGAAGAGAACACCTGAAATCGCCACCTCACCAATCTTAAAAAGGCTTTCACCCAGCAAGGACACTCGTCCAGAGAGGTAGATCGCATGTTTGAAAGAGCCACCTGGATACCACGTGAAGAACTGCTGCAGTACAGAAGAAAACCCCCCATAAATCGCACACCGCTGGTTATGACCTATCACCCATCCCTTGAACCTGTACGGAAAATCCTCAAAAAATTGCAACCCATACTAGACAGAGACCCTATTCTTAAAAAGATCTTCCCAGAGCCACCCATCCTAGCCTTCAAACAAGCACCGAACCTCGCCAACCTCATCACCAGAAGCAAACTTCCTCAGCCCAGAACACACCAAAAGGATCCAGACCGTGCCAGGACAAGAAATGCAAAACCTGCCCCCACATCTCCACCACCCCCACAATTACTACACCCCACAACAGAGCCATCAGCATCCCAGGATCTTACAGCTGCACCTCCAGAAATGTAATATACCTCATCCAATGCACCAAATGCCCTGATGGAAGATATGTAGGAGAGACCAAACAACAACTGCGCACCAGAATGAATGCACACCGGAAATCCATCAAAGACAGAAATACCCAATTACCGGTGGGGGCACATTTCTCACAGGAGGGCCACTCTCTCTCCAATCTCTCAGTCCTGATCCTCAAAGGAAACTTACACAACACTTCCCAGAACAAGCCTATGAGCTCCATTTCATCAACCTCCTGGATACTAGAGATCATAGACTAAACAGAGACATTGGATTTTTGATACATTATAATCTGCTGGCAACTGACTCCCCAGCCCAGCCCCTGGCTTCTTTACTTTTCAATCCATCCAGGAAGAGTACACGCCAACTGCTGAAGCTTCCTTAGCCTGACGAAGGGTTTTTGAACCCGAAAGCTTGCTTAATAAATATTCTCCAACTATTTGAGTTGGTCTAATAAAAGATATCAAATTCACCCAAGGAACCTTGTCTGCCTATGTCCTTAGACCAACACGGCTACAACCTAAACCGCCTGGTGTCCTTATAGGTACTTAAACAGTTTACCACTGCAAAAAGGAGTCTAAAGGGATTTAAAGTGATGCATTGATAGACCAAGGAGTTGGAAACTTAGGAGCCAGTTAAATTGTGGCAGTCTTTTTTCAATCTCACTCTCCTGTTTGCTGCAGTCTTTTTTCTAGTCCCAGTTGTGTGCAAGTTATACCAATTTATGCTCAATGTGGCCAAATTAAAAAGTAATGTATCAGAAGAAGAATGTATATTCATTATTGGTAAGTGCAGCTCTAAATTTAAGGAAGAGCTATTTAGCCCAAGGAAGAACCCACACTGTTGTAAAATGTGTATAGAAAAACCTGAAAACAGTACAAGTTACACTTCTTTAAATATCCTGAATTCCATCAGAGAGACCTTTGATTTTCACTCTCTGCATGCAGTGTCAAAGAGTCTGAAGCTGGATAGTGCAAAATTTAATCTTAAAAGTCCAAAAGCTAGACATACTCCAGAAAGGTAGAGTCTGGGAGGTGTTCAGATTCCAAGACCAGATGACACCCAGGCAAGAAGCCAAGACAGAAATCACACCCAGGCCAGAAGCCAAGAGAGAAAACATGCTCAAAAACCACGGAAGACTTTTGGAAGAAAGAAGTGCAAGAGACTCAATCCCTGACACCTGGTCTGATCAGCATAGCGTGGCCAGAAATTTCTTTCCTGAGGACAACCAGAACTCATGGCATAAGAGTAAAATAGGCAGCTTTATGCTACCTGTTTTGTCTCGTCATTTTTAGAAAAGGCATGTCAATGACCACAGAATCAGGTCAAGGGGTGGATCCCAGGGGAAGGTGAGTCAGACCACTCTTCTGCTGTGCTCCACATATGCAATGAGCTCTCTCAGCTCCCAGCCTGGTCAGCATGGGCTCCTGCTGGAGCTCTGTCTATGCAAGGAGCAGAGCTGGTTCTTCAGCTGGTTGGTAAGGCTGTTTCTGGAGCCACTGCCTTCATATGGCTCTGAATCCCAGAAGGTGAGCACCGCCACTGTTTACCCTTCCTTTCCCCCTCCTCCAAATTTGGCACAAGGAAGGTTGCTGTGCCTGGTGATCTGGTCAAGCAAAATGGTTGCAGTGCCTGAGCCCTGAAGCGTCACTAAAGTAGTGGCAAGAGCCTATGCTGCCCAGATGACATGCTCAAAGGGCTCCCTGCAAAGACAAAGGCCAGCAAGAGCCCTCACTGACTAGCCAAGAGCTCATTGCATGTTCCTCACAGCCAAAGGAAGTGTGGCCACAACCCCCTTACTCCTCTCCTGAACCTGCCCATAGTCAGGTCAAGATGGGAGAGGCAAAGCTAGAATGTTCAGTTCTCTTGGCTAGTACAGCAGTCCATACAGAACACCACTGTAACTAACTGAACGTAGATAGCCCCTCAGAAACCCTTCAGGCTCCCAGATCAGAGGAAGCAGAAATGTGGCTTAGAACCACCTTCCCTCTATTCAGAGAAACAGGATTTGTCCTACCATGATGCATGGAGGAAGAGCAGTGACAAGTTACTGATACCATATGCTTAGATGCTCAGTTGTAATAATCTGTCAGAAGCAAACTTTCAACCTGATCAAATGCCCAGATGTAGCAAATGGAAAAACACCCTGTAGCAAAGTTTGGGCAACAGGGATAGCAGTGACATACCCTGGTGATCATGTAACCCTTGCTGCACTCCAGCTCTCCCTCTCCTTTCCTCCCCTTCTCACTCACCTGCCACACCTCGATGTATTCTTTGAGAAGCTGCCTAATGGGTCTTAGAGCAAGCTGTCATTTTCATGACAGTTAGCAGGTCCCTGCCAGACTCCACCAGTTTTAACTCTGCCTTCACACCAAGTAGGCCCCATTGGCTCATCAATGCCCACCTGGGCATCTGTATCCTTAAGAGCTATTCACAGCCTCCAACCTCCCCTACAACCATGCCCATACCTCAGAGGTGTTACTGTACCATCACTCCCTTGTCAGGACCTCAGCCTTCATGGTCTCCACCTCTTTTCTCTAGCTGGGCCCACTGTGCTGAACCTGGCTTCTGGGCTCCAGCTCTTGTCTCACGACTTTGGTCCTGGGTCCCCTGGTCCTTTCTCCAACCTGTCTTGGGCAATGAACCTGCTTTGGCTCTGTCTGGGCCCTGCATTGAGCAATGAGCCTACTTTCGCTCTGTTTGGGCCCTTGGCTCCTACTTGCTTTCAGCTCATGTGAAGCTATCAACTCTCTCTAGGCTGTAGCCTGCCTTTGGGCTCAAGCCCATTGGCAGCAGAAGTGGGGGCTAACGGGGTTTATCCCCCCCCTCATGCAGGGCAGTGGTAGGGCAGCAAGGCAGCCCAGCCACGGGATTTTGGTGGCTGCAGCAGGGGTGGGGAGGGGTGTGTGCACAGTGGTGAGGGAGGGAGTGGGGCTGGGGAGGGGCAGGTGCTGATAGCCGTGGTGGAGCAGGGTGTGGGAATGAGCCACGAGTGGCTCATTTGGGAGGGCATGGGTCCTGCTGCTATGCACACCCCAGGAGACCTGGTGGGGGTGTGCCCCCGGATCTGCATAAGGCAAGGCAGAATGTTGCTGCAGGCTGGGGCTGGGATTGTGTTGGGCTCTTCCCAGCAGGCGGGGGGGAGGGGTGGGCAGGGGCGTCACTGTGAGGGAGGTTATTAGTGGGGGCTGCTGCCACCCCAAAATTCACCGTAGCCCCCTGACCCCCTTCCCAGTGCTGCCACTGTCCACCCCGAGCACAGCCTGGCCCAGCCCCTGCCAGGAGTACCATAGTGTTGCCCTGGCCCCAGCCCACAGCAGCAGCCCACCCTGCCCCACATGCCTGCCCCATCCTGGGATCAAGCGCCACGTGCCCCCCCATGTAATCCCAGGGTGTGTGCAGTGGTGAGAGCCACCACCCCCTCCCCACGCTCCCCAGACAAGCTGCTCATGGCTCCATCCCATGCCCCATCCCTGTTGTGCAAGGTTTGCCCTAGTCCCAGCCCCACTCCCTCCCCACTGCATGGCTCTTTCCCCTCCCCCTGCCCCTTCCCCCACAGACGTATTTGCTGGGAGGGGGTGCGTGCGCGCACACACACACACACACACACGTGCTCAGCCCCACCAAATAATTTTTTCTCCCTCTATCTATGCTTAAGCCTACTCTGTGTACCAGGCCCCCCAGCCCTTGGTAGGTTCAAGACACTCTCTTGCCATCAGGCACTATTGTGACTTCCATAACACTCCTAATATTCCTAAACTCAAACTGCCAGTATGAACTGCAACAAAGGAATAAGTACATTGGCTATAACAGAAAATAAACCCACACAGAGTCCCAGATATCAACAGCAGCTTACTGTCAGAGTAGCCATACCTCCCCCTTGCCCTGGGTTATATCCCCCTGATAACAAGTAGGGCTGTGCATAGCTTTGGTAGCTGATTCAATTCGGAGATTCAGCCTGATCTGGGGATCGAATCTCCAAATCTGAATAGAATCAGGAGACCAAGTAAAAGCTCTGAATCAATTCAAGGCATCTGAATCAATTCAGAAAAGATTCGACTGATTTGGAGATTCGGCTATAGACTAAACATGCAGCTCACAGCTGCCTTCAGCTGGTAAATCTGTTGGGGTTGGGGGAGGGAGAAGGGAAGGAGCATGGGGGTGGGAGGGATTGGGCAGCTTGTCCCAGCCCCATCCCCAGCTGGGGTGGGGTGGGGGGGTGGGCATGTTACTTGGGGAGGGGGGCACAGGAGCACGGGATGTGGGTGCGGCAGCCCTGGGAGCAGGGGCTATGCCCTGCTGCCACCTGGAGTGAGCCACGCCTGCATTGCGCCCCCTCCCACGCTGGCTGGGCAAGCAGCAGTAGGGCATAGCCCCCGAAGCTCCCCCCTGCTGGGGGAGAGACTGGCACAGGCCAGGGAGCCATGGGAAAAGCCCCCATGGCTGCCCTGCATGGCCCCATCCCCCACCCGGCCTAGCTTCCTACCACTGTAAAAAAAGAAAAAAAAAGAAAAAAGCTCCACATTCACTGGCTCTTGCATCAGCAATCAGGGGCCTCTGAGGGCTCGTGGCAGAGTCCCCTTGTGCAGCGCAGAGGAGTGGGGAGCAGCGGAGATTGCCCCCCCCCCAGCACCCGTGCAGCAGCTGGCCCATGGCGTGGGTGTGGTGTGGCTCAGCAGGACACTGCACACTGTCTGGGAGCTGGGGCAGCTCCAGCAGTCACCCAGGGCCTGGCAGCACTCAGCCCCAGTGGTCCCAGCTCCCAGACAGCATGCAGTGCCCTGCTGAGCTGTGCTGCACTTGCACAATGGGGAAGCTGCCACGTGGGTGCCAAGTGGGGGGGTGGAATCGGCAATCCCTGCTGCCTCCCATTGCCCTGGGCTGTGCGGGATGGCTCTGCAATGAGCCTTCAGAGGGCCCAATTGCTGCTCTTGCAGCTGGTGAGTATGGGGCTTTTTTTTTTTAAAGTGCTGGGACTACCCTGGGGCTGGGTGGGGGATGGGGCCGGGTGGGGCAGCCATCAGGTCTTCTTCCATGGCTTCCCCTGCCCAGGGAGAGGCAGGCAGAGCTGGAGGAGCCACCTGGCTGTGCCTGCTTTTCCCAGGCTGATCCGAAGCACTGAATTTCTCCAAATCAGCGCCAAATCTTCTGAAGCTGATTTGGCTGAATCGATTCAGGACAGTGATCTGAATCTCCAAATTGAATCACTGTCCTCTGAATTATCCAAACCCAAATTGAATACCTCCCTATTCATACAGGTCTAATAACAAGCCTTCAGTGCCTTACTTGCATACTTAGGGGAATCCAGGAGTCAGCAGAGCCTCTTCTTGCAGTCTGCAGCCAGGAGCTCTGCACTCTGCAGCTTGCTAGGCCAGACTGCCTGACTTGAGCTCAGGACCTAGGCTTATATGCAGCCTATGCCCTGCCTCTTTTGGTCAGGTGGTGCTCTGGCTGAACAGGGGTGTCTCATTAGGGCCCAAATGCCAGTTATTATGACCACTGCTCTAGCAGCATCCCTTCTGCACAAGCTAGGCTCTGCCCTTACTAGGTTATTTCCTTAGCTGCCTGTTCTTTTGCAGCCAACTCCCCCCAATAGGGTTGCCAACTCTGACTGAAGCTATTCCAGGAGATTTTTTCCCCCAACATGACATAATGTCATTAATAGGGGTGCACTGATAGAGATTTTTTGGGCTGATACTGATGGCTGGTTTTTAACAAGCCATATCAACCAATACTGATCCAATTGCTGATATGCAGCTGGGTAGCTTGGAAAGCAGCTGGTAAGTCTGTTGTGGAAGAAGGGACAATGGGTGAGGGAAGGGGTGTGGGGGGGCAGATTGAGACCCCTGTGGTGGAGGAGGGAGTGGGGCTGGGCAGGAGCAGGTGCTGCACAGCCAGGGCAGATTGCAGGATGGAGCCATGAGCAGCTCATCCAAGGGGGTGTGGCTCCTGCCACTATGAGCACCCTGGGAGGGTATGGGGGGCATGTGCCTCCTGATTTGTGCACGGGGCGAAGGTGGGCTGCCACTATGGGCTGTGGCAGTGCTGAGCTATTCCCAGTGGGGGACTGGGTCAGATTGTGCTCAGAGCAGGTGGTGGTGGCACTGGGAGCAGGACTACAGGGAGGGCTGCAGCCACCCCAAAATTAGCTGTAGTCCCCTTCCCAATGCCATTGCTGCCTGCCCCGTGTGCAGCCCTGATCCCATACTCCACTGGGAAGAGTCTGGCAGCACCCTTGGCCACAGCCCTCATCGGCAGCCCACCCTTGCTCTGCATGCAGATCCAGGGGCACATGCCCCCCATGCCCTCCTGGGGTGCACCAGCAGTGGGAGCTGCCACCCCCTCCCTATGTCCCCCTGGATAGCTTCATTCTGCACCCTGCCCTGGCAGTCCAGCACCTGCCCCAGCCCCAGCTCCACTCCTTCCCTCACCACTGGGGCCTCAATCTACTCCCCACCCCCATGCCTCTTCCCTGACAACAGACTTACCAGCTGGACCCGGCTGCTATCCATGCTGCTGGGCTGCGCTCCTGACTGCCTGCTTGCTGCACTGCAGCTACGCACATACACAGGGCATTTATCAGTGAAATGATCAGTGACATTAGCCAAAAAAAGCCAATTGCCAGTACTGTCAATTTTCCTTGTATTGGTGCCAATCCAATATGGGATTGATGTATTGGTGCACCTCTAGTCATTCATTGTACTTTTCAACCTGTTCACAATATCAATCTCTTGGATTGCTTTCAGATGTTGATTCTAGTAACTCCTGGCCAATCTGGGAGGCTTGGCAACCCTACCCCGCAGGCAGAATTCTCCTGACTGGCTGCAGATATGCCCTTTCATTCTAATGGGCAGCTCCCTGCCTAGGCAGCAGTATTTTTTTGCTGTCTTCCTTCTTACGGCTGTCCTTTGCTTATCTGTCTCAGTTCTATCTGCTGCCATTTCTCTCCTTTAAGTAACAAGAGCCCCAGGCTCCCAGTTACACACCCATTGACTTCAGCAGACGGTAGATGCACCAGGCCATTTGTGCCTTACATGAATGACATGGAAAAGATACTAGAGGGAATGCAAAGAAAACTGGGACTTTTTAAATCCAGGAAACATAATACCTTGTGATGCTTCTAAATTTGTTTTGAATATGCTGTCCTCATTAAACTCCTAAGTTCAGTTGATCAGTTATATTTGCACAATAATGTAGATCTTGGTTCTTATGTAATATTATGATAATGAGCCATATCATATTGTGATGTTTTAAGTATCTGTATACACAATAATAATAACAATTAATTTCTTTTATTAGACTCTGGTGCTTGTGGTATTCTGTTAAATTCTAATAATTTTTAGAACTATGAGCAATTTCTAGGAACATTAGAGATACTCACTGGGATCTGCCCGACGGAGGTTTCTTATTCGTATGACTCTTACAGTGAGCAAGCAGCAAGGAGATGAGAACATCTGTAGAAGAATAACATGCAATGAGGAGAGCGAACCTTAAAGACAACACAAATACTTACCGTAAAACAGGCAACCTAATCGACTATTTCATACTAATAAAATATTCAATAAAATGGCGATCACCTAATCATTTTCTAGATTTAAACCCGAAACAATGCAATGTTATAAGGAAAGTCAGAAAATTGGAATATGATTATAAAGGTATTAATTTCTTCACTGTTAACAGAAGTCCAACTGTTTTTCTTTGGGGAAAATTGTCTACTTATCAGTCAAGGTTTTTTTCTTGCAGTTTGTCAGGGAAAGAAAGAAAAATTGCATATGTGGGGTTTTTTGCTCGGTTGTTTTTACAAGTGATAAGGTTAATTCTAGGAAAACCAGATGTTATCAGTCTGGTACACAGTCCTGGTCATCTTAGCTTAGAGGAGTAATATGAATGACAGCTGTCCTCTGCAGACCTCTTTCTAAAGTGGTGGACCCTCCTAGAGGGCAAAACTGAAACCCTGGTCATTAGGCTGCCTCCAACCTCAAGTAGGATTATCTGTGGTTTGACATACCCCTCATATTACTAATTATGATGCATATATTCCTTTTGAAGTGATTTATTCTAACTGCACTGTACAGCTTAACATGGTGATTTCCACATTCAACGATTTATGAAAACTCTTTCCTTCAGTTTTGATTCACATAGGTTTACAGTCCTTGAGCTTCTCTGATTTTTAGATTCAAACAAATCCAAGAAGCTGGCTAAAGTATCACACATTGAGCTCTGTGCAGCCTCACCCGGACTGCTTCAGATACCTAAACTGGCTGAAGATTGCAACATACACATACTTCAAAAATATTTCAAATACATGCATCCATTCCCCTTCATTAGTAAAGTATAACATGATTTCCTTCTAAAGAATGGAATTTCCTTTTGATTGATTCTAAAATGTTGCATCCAGCCCAGTCACATTGGCAAAATGGTACCCTGACAAAGCCAGTAAGTCAGCATTTCCTGTGATCAAGACATAGGGTCATAAGCCTTCCTGAGGAAGCTCCCTTTCCACATATCTATGCAAACATTTCCTCCCATGATGACCAATTACACCAGAATCCTACACCATCATTATTTTTACAGAGCTGTTAAGTTTATGAGCTGATTTCATCTCAATTAAGAGTGTCCATTCACTTCAAAAACACTCCAGAAATATCAATGGAATGACTGCAAACATGCAGGCAAAGGCATTTGCAGACAGAGAGGCTGGAGGAATCTCAATCAACATGTGTGTCAATAAATGATCCTGGCTGGATTTTCTGTGACTTCCTGTTACTGCATGAAACTGATGCTTTAGCAATATCCCACAAATGTGATTATTTCTCCTTCAAATTAGCATTAATGACTAAACTATTAAAAGCATCTACAGATTATTTATACACAAATATAAAATGTGCACAAGGCACTGTTTCTGAGCAATTAATTTATATAAATACAAGCAGTACAGCAACTATAGGCAGGCAAGGTTCTTTGGGTAGATGTAATAACTTTTATTAGACCAACTGACCAGTTTAAGAAAAGTTCTTTGCAAGCTTTCAGGCACAAACACCTGTCTTCAGGCATAGGGATTCTCTGCTGTTCTGAGTTCTCCGAGGAATGAAAGAAGTTAAAAGTGTGACAGGAGGTCAGTGAGAATGTAAATAGGTGGAAATTAGAAAAACAACGGGTAGAGAAGGGATGGGAGGGGGAAATAATGTCAAAGATAAGCAAGAGAGACTGCTGTAGTTGAGTTCTTCATGGTAGAAGAGAGGCAGTCTGAGAAAAAGTAAACAGCTGGAAATTAGGAAGACAAAGGGTAGAGGAGGGCTGGGGAGGAGGGTGGGGAGGGAAGTGTAAATGGTAAGGTCAGGCAGGTTATAATGTGTCATAAAGCAAACATCTATATTAAGCCCATGATTTTTTGTATCCAATATATTTATGACGTGAAGTTCATAGGTTTTCCTATGAAAAGATATCACATCTACCCAAAGGCCTTGCCTGTTTATGTCCATAGACCAACATCGCTACAACCAAAAACTGTACAGCAACTAAGGTAGCCAACAATAACAGGTAGTAATCCTATTACTTAAATAAATCTCCCTATTTAGATCCACCAAGATAAATAATTGGGCAAATAAATGAGCCTTACAATATACTGGGGAGACTGACTATTTAAATGGTTGCATGTACATGAAAACTCCATAGGTCAAATAATAATAGTCTTTTTACAGCATCTGATGTGTCAGAGCGTTACCACCCACCACCCCATGCCACTGCCACCTCCCAGGAATGGGGTGGGAGGAAGCTTGTACATGGCAGCCGCTGCTACCACTCACCACCCCACACTGCCACCACTCTGCATCCAGCCACGTGCCACTCCCCCCTGTCCCACATCTGGCCCTGCACCACACTCCCCACCCCCATGCTCCATGTCTGCCTGGCCTGCTCTACTAAAGCCATGCCACACTTGTCATTCTTGATGGGCATTCTCAACACAGCACTGGCTAGAGCCATGCCCTTCCAGGAGCCATGCCCCACAAGAGCATTATGGGCAGACACACAGACAGACAGATAGACACACAGACAGATGGACTAAGCCATATATATATAATTAGGTAAATAGATGACCCTTACAGTATGCTGGGGAGGCTAACTATTTAAATCGGTTGCATGTACATGAAAACTGATGAAGTAAAGTAAATATAAGAAACACACACACACACACACAATCCACACACTTTGATTAGTCTATAAGGTGTAAATTTACCCTGCCTTCTACTTGACTTCAGTCTAAATTGCCAATTTTGCACCATGGCTTCTCACCCAGAGAACAGCACCACATTGACTTGCTAACAGATCTCAGCACCTTCGGGCAGTGCCACTGTATCCAATTTGGTGTAGTCTTCCAACAGTTCTCCTGATACTCAGAGGATCCGTTGACATCTAGAACCCGTGTCTAGGGACATTTTTGCTTCTTCCCAGATGGTTGCAAATACTGATTAGAAAATGGAAGAATCCAGAGATCCATTCTTCTTTGTACCTTCAGTGAAATTGTTGCTCCAATTTAATTTAGAGGACACAGAAGGCTTCCAAGTTTTCATTAAGAGTGTTGAATACATACTATGTAAATTTTCCTCCCAAAACTAGTAAATTTGCTAGATACCTTATGCATGGTATGTTTACTTCTGTCTCCTCTATGCCCCCACTACGTCATACACATATGAAGGCACAGGAGATCTTGTCAGCTTTTGCCACCAGAACTATTGATACATTGAGAATCTTGGATTTGCATAGCCTGCACAATCTCACAGAAAGTCACTGATCATTAACAGTGGCTATTATTATATGTAGACAATAAAATAAAACTTTGTATTCTAATCACGCCGGTACTCACTGATTAGAAAAAACTGAAATAATGGTATAGTTTACTCTCTTCAATTCCTGTTACTTACAAGATGGCCAAGATTTGTCATCATCTTGGTTTTCTGGAACTTTCAGCAAACCCTGTATAAGAGCCATGATTCAAATTCATTCTTTGGATCACTGCAGAGGGGATCCAATTGTAGCCTGTTTCATCAGCCATCTGTTACTGTCTCTTCTTAGCCTTCATTTGTTTCACCGCCACATTTTCTTAGAGTATGTTATTATATGCAGATGCAGCAAATATTGATTTCCACATAGGGTTTCTAAAGTAGAACCTTCAAGTCAATTTACATGATCTTCCAGGGTTTAGTTGGTTGCTTTTTCCATTGAAGAGTGTTCTGTCTCTCCTTATGTATGCTGTCCTTTTTTGATAGAGTGGTAGTTAGCCTTCTTAGTCTAAAGGTAGGTAGGTGGTAAGGCAGTCTGGCACCTTAAACTAACTCATTCAGATAGTCATGAGTTTTTGTAGGCTACAGCTTATTTTTTCAGGTATTTAACACTGCCTTGCCTTATGCCTTTCTTGAGATGTAAGGCAGGAAACTAACCAGTCCTTGACATTTGCGTAGTTATGTCCAGCCAGAAACATCTATCAGATACTTGGCTTAGTGCTTTTTCATACCAGGGCTGCCTGCTACTTTCATTTCATGAGGATGTTCCTGTACAGTTCATCACAACATTTTCTGGCAAGATAATTCTGTTATCTCACATTAAAGGCTGGTAGCAGGATCAACAGTTAATCATTGCTGAATTACATTTATCCTTCCCAGTCCAAATTTCCTTCAGTAGAGCTGTTTATACATCAGAGCGAAGCTGGTGTCCACAGACCGCTCTTGCCTGATGTCATCACAAGCCTAAGTCACAGTTTATTGTGCCACTGGGCTCACCTGGCTCAGAGTACCTACAAGCATAGTTTGCTTTACAGAGTTATAAAGAACTAGGAATGCATATGTGAGTATTTTATAAACCCAACTCCTCAGATATTTGTCTGTGTTGTGCTTTGTAAGACGATACTGCACAACACTGATTTGTATGTATCTAAATTCTGTACCTTATAAATATATATGAGAGGTCTTGAGGGCCTCCACATTAGTGAGATGCACCAGTTCTGTAGCCAAGCACTCATTTAATTTATGGTTTGCTCCTACTGATTTCATTAGTTTGTTTAAGCGCAACACTCAACACACACCTCTGAAGGCATAGAACAATACCACAAAAGATCAGGACTTTGAGCACAGAATGATTCAGATGTCCTTTCTTCAATTATTCAGATACATTTTGCTATTCCTGGGTCTAAAGAATGATGCTTTTAGCTGATATAGTGGCACTGACTATTATGTAAAAATGTCTATAAATCTCTTGTAGAAAATGCAGGGACCTATCAATATCTATACTCCTTTCAGGTTTGTAGGGGCGTCCTAGCCCTTTAACATTCAGTTTGTTACTTAAACTCCGATGCATCTTCATTGAGTCTATGTCCCAGGATACAGCTCCCAAAGTGATATTTGTTTCCTGCAAGTTTAAGCTCTGACTCCTTGAAAATCTTTAAAATCCTTTCCATTTCTATCATGTTTTATGGAAACAAGTGAAGTCATTTAGGCATACAAGAATGTGTTTGGTTCTCAAAACTTGGATTAGATCATTTAATACACAGGTGTGCTGTCTAACATATTCATAAGTCACAAAGACATTCTGCTAGATATCACAAAGGTAGTCTTCAGATGCTTAATCAAAAGTACTAAAAGATTTTATTCAGGGTGTTTGCTAATGTGGGGAATTGGGTAGCTATATTGAATTATTGGTGCATTAAGTCTCCTCTGCTTAGGACATAGCAGCAAAAGGGAAGCTCAATAACATACTAAAAGATAGTCTGATAGAGCATGCTACATGTCCTTGGGCATCCTCAGCTGTAGTCATAAAAGCCTAATCAAGACTTGAGGCTATCTGGTGTACCAGGAGAAACTAACTTGGGGACTGCTTAACAGACATGTTCCTAACTTAAGTAGAAGCCAAAGTCACAGTTGATCATATCTTCCAAACTTCTCATTATTCTTGCAGAATATGTTAGCATACTGTAAAAGCAACTGCTTTAATTAATTACGTTTGTGGGTTTTTATTTGCTTATGTTGAGTCAGCTTCTAGCTCTTTTGCTGACTGATCTGCTTTATGATTCTTGACCTCTGAACTTGTGAGAGACTCTGAAATACATTGGACAGTGTCCCCCTGATCTGAGTTTTCATTATCCATATCTCCTGGTCCGTCAGATTAATTGCTCTTACTTGGAACTTACCAGGTCATCCACTTTGAAACAGAGTCTTGCTAAACATGGACCATGACTGACTATTTGCAGTTTTGTCCCCCTGCAGCTTCACCTGCATCCTCCAGCACATCATTATATAATAACCTGGTTTTATCACATACTTCCTCCAAGTTGCCATAGGAAATGTATCTGCTCTGCTATGTGGCAGGCAGGACAGAGACACCTATAAGACCATAAGAGTTCATAGAATCATAGAAAAGTAGGGCTGGAAGGGGCCTCCATCGGTCATCTACAGTCCATCCCTCTGCCTGAGGCAGGATCATCTCTATCTGAACCATTCTATACTGGAGCTGTTCCTCTCCAGTCCATACTTCTTCCTGCTTCAATATCTGAATATTACCCAGGAACAAGTTTTTTCTGTTAACACCCTGTGAGTTCTTGTGATACTCCTGAATAAAGTCCATTCTAAAAACCACAGGGCTAGAAACACTGGCCATCTCAACGGAAGTCCATCACATTCAGTGAAAGCTAAAGTTCTGTTATCTGCAGCAGATGAACATTAGTCATTACCAATTTAATTCCTTCAGTACAATTTTTCTTCCCCTTCAGCGCCATGGAATTTCTATCAGATATATTTCAGAGCCTGAGCCCAACAACATTGTGGCTTTCCAGCTGTTAATTTTTCCAGGCATAAAGTAACAGGTATCTAGCCAGTTCTTCATATGGGCCATTCTAATAGTTCCTAATTATGATTCTACTGCATCAGCATACTCTAGTTTCTCAAATGGCTTGCCTTTGTTTGGGCAATATAGTTTCCAATAGCCTTTGCCTGCCCACCACTTGCAAGTATCTTCTGGCCTGGGACACACCTGGCAAACAGCTTCTCTCTTCAGAACTATGAAGTGCTTGCAAATAGCTTGCATTCAGGCTATCACCATCTTTTTTTAGCCATTTGACTAGCCATCATTTCTCAAAATGCTGTTTCTGATACAAAGAAGTGATACAAAGGAATCACTGTGAGACTGGGAATCAACTGTGGATGCTTTTAAGAAAACTCCCCTATTTTATCCATTATTTTATCTTCTTCTACCAGCATGTTATGACATTCTCTCATTCCTGCATCAAACCATTTATGAATAGATTTTTCACTTAGGTTCCCTCATTTCTTGAGACTGGGCATGAAATCCCTCTCTACACTGTCTGTTCCAGATCTAGAAGAGCATGTTCTGCTTCACTTGAACCACCTTCTGGCCAGTGGCACAGGAAATTGCTGCTGAACAGTCTTCTCAAATGAACAAAGGGCTATACTGAGGTTCCTTTCAGATACCTCTTCTTTCTAGTACTTCAGAAGGGTCAGTCCCCTTCTGTACCATATGGATAAGAGTTCTTAACTGCCCATTAGGCCCAGAATCTGCATTGGAAAGCTGCTGGTTAAAAGCTTTGGCAGAACCATCCAAAAACACTGCCAAATGTTGTGCTGCTTTTTTCATCAGTCCAGTCACATACAGATAGCAGCTACTCAAAGTCTGTCAGCCTCTCTCTGATTCTTCTCTCATCAGTGCAGCCAGTGCATTTCTTCTTGGACAAAAGTGCTTTTTATCATCTTGAAGTGACTGCCACCAGTTATAATACTTGCTTACATTAGTCAGCTGATTCATTGGGATGCTGAAGGTGACAAATTCAGCAATGTACAAACAGATGTAAGCTTTCTTCTAGCCTCATCACACCCCCAATCAGAGACAACAACATAATATAAAACAACAATGTAGGAGTAAGATGAAGACAGCACCATCTCCTGCTGGAGGTGCTGTTTGCACTGATCATTATAGTGCACAGAATGTATGCATGCAAGGGCCATATGATTCAAATAGATACAAGACTATTTAAAATGTTAACAAGTAAATGTACTATTTATAAAATCTAATAAAAGCTACTTTTAAATATGTTATTTTTAACAAAAAGAACCAGACAGTCCTCCAAAGGAAAACAACCACTCTTCACCCATGTCACTTTGCCTGAGCAGAACAAGGGAAATACAATGCACTGAGAGTCAACAGACCAAGTTTCACCATACAAACGGGGAAGAAAACTCCATAGTAAAGAACCAGCCACTGTGGGACCCCTGCCACAAGACTTTTAAAGTGAAATAGGGTTTAGTTTGGTGTGCTTAAATGGTGCACACATAGCAACATCACTGCAGTTTTGGGCACTTGACTCGCAAGTTGTGATTCAGCATAGTCCATGCAGTCCCACTGAGCATGTTCAATAGGAATGCCCTCTAGCTAGGCCACTGTCATGGGAAATAGAAGTGTAAGGCCAGGCAAATCCTCAAATTTTAAACCACAACTAGAAAATGCTCACCCAAGGAGGAAAAATTCCCACCATTTAGCCCAACAGCTAAATGGTTAGGGCACTTGTACAGTGAACAGGAGATTTGGATTCAACTCCCACATGCCTTACCCAGAGCGTGCATCTCCTTATTCCTAGCACAGTGCTTAAGCCATGGGTCAGGAGTCATTGGCCAGACTCCTCTCCAGTCTTCCTCTTGAAGCTGGCCCAATGGATGGCCAAAACAGAAAGATGTATGTGGTAATGAGGAAGAATACAAGCCAGAGGTGTATAGTTATGAGATGGATACTGCCCCGGAAAGGAGTGGACCCTGGGTTTTAGCTTGGCTAGCTGCTGTCTATGCAATGAATATTCAAGGCAAGGTGCATTGGGCCACCTTTGAGAGAAGGGCTGGGGAGAGGACTGGGTAGTGCCTAACGCATAGCCTGGTGCTTAGGTAACTTTGCTGGGAAGTTAGAGGTGCAGGTTCAAACCCTCTTTGGGAGAGAGGGGCCTGAGTCTCTTACTCCCTGGCAAGCACCCTAGCCATTAAGCCATTGGCCCAAAGGGTAGGAGAATCTCCTACTCCGCACTTCTGCCACAGTGATTCTATTTCACCACGTGGGGGAACAGAATCCCAACCTGTGCATACATGCTAAAACTTGCAATTGCAAGGCTACATGCATGCCATGCTGGCAAGTAAAATGAAATAGGATTTCAGTATTTACAACTAGGAATTGTTAACTTAAGAGCCACAACTGACTATTTGTTGTTCGTAGTGCATTTGGAGAAGAGGAAACAAGACTCAAATTGTATAGTTCTTTAATAAAGAGCAAATCCAGCACCTTGCAGTATGGCCAGGAGCGAACAACATGCCTATACTATTGCTGGAATAGGGTGTACTATGTTTCTTGCTGCTTATTCCATTTAATAGGCATACAGCTGTGTTAAGTCCTCATGTACCTTAGTGTTTAGCACTAAATATACATTCACAATTGAGACAGAGTCACAATTATGGGGGGAGAAGGGAAGGGGTTGAAGGGAGGAGGGTGGGAGGGAGAGGAAAAAAGACAAGACAGAAATTTCAATAAGTAAAGCATGTAAGTATTTTTCAAGTGTAAAGTAGTCTCATGCAAAGTACACTGCAGTAGCCCAATGTAAAAGGTAAAACTACAGAAATTACCATAACAAGATCTGGCTTTGAAAGAAGAAGCCCCAAACAAATGCTCAGGTACAAGTGGGTAACACTTCTGTCAGCTACCTAGGATTTCATAAGCATGCCCTGTTTCTGAATTTTTTTGCACAAAATATAGGAAAAAAATCCTTCGTCAAGAAGAGTCCATTAGCATCCCATCTGTCTTCTCTAGACAGTACTACCACCAGTTCTTCCTAACCCAAGTCCTTATCATGATCAGCTATTAGGAAACAAACACACCATATAGACTGAGCTCAAAAAGGAGACATGTATTTACCTAACATTGGCAAAGCCATGACCCAATAGCCCAAATCACTTGTTTTTTCACTTGAGCGTCTTTAATATGTGGCTTTCGTATAGGTAGGAGTTATTAATAACAAAAACTAATGGACCCAGTGTTTTCTCACCTGCTCTTCCTGACCACAGAGTCACAGGTCCAGATCATAATCATCTCTAAAACCTTAATAAAAAAGTGAAAGATTGCCTCCAACTTCCAGATACTCAAGTACTATCAGCCACCTGCATTACTGAATATATATTGGTACTATTATCGGTTAGTTCTTTTACTCTAAAGATTGACAGAGAATGCCCGATTCTAAGATTTTTGTGGAAATACTCTGCCTGTGACTTCCTGATTACTCAGAACATGAGTTTAAATGCATAAAGGGTATCAAGCCAAAAGTATTTAAAGGTAAAATTAAGGTTGGGAGTAAATGTCTGTTACATTAAAAATAAAAATCTTTTAACTTTTTTTTTTTTACATAAGAACTACCATTTACTGGATCAGACCATAGGTTGATCTTGATTAGTATTCTGTGTCACAGTGGCAGAATGAATGCTGAAAGGGAGAGTGAACTGGGTATGAGCAGCATTTTTTCCCCACTGTTGTTCTCACACTTGCAACCTCCAGCATATAAGGTTTAGGAAGCTCTGATTCAGAAGCTGTATGCCTAACTCTTACGCTCAATAGTTATTGATGCCCCTTTCTTCCAAGGATATGTCCAATCCCTTTTTGAATCTGTCTGAATTACCGGCTTCCACAACATCTTGTGCCAATGAGACTTTAATTACATGCTGTGTGAGAAAGGATTTCCTTTTGTTAGTTTTAAACTTACTACCTACTATTTTCACTTTGTGACCACTAGTTCTTGTATTGTGAGAGATAGCAAATAATAAATCCATATTTACTTTCTCATCACCATTTAGTATTTTGTAAACCCTTATCATGTCCACCCTCAAGCATTTCTTTTCTAAACTGAATAGGACTAGCCTCTTTAGTTGTTCCTCATATGGAAGCCCCTCTGTATCACTAACCACCCTTGTTGCTTTTCTCTGTACCTTCTCCAGTTCTTCTATATTCTTTTGTGAGGTGTGAGGACCAGAACTGGGAACAATATTCAAAGTGTGGATGCACCATGGATTCATAAAGGGGCATAATGATACTTGCAGTTTTGTTTCCAACTGTCTACAACGACTCCCAGATCTCTTTCCTGTGTGCTAATAGCTAATATAGAACCCATCATAGTGTGTAGGTATAATTTGGGTTATTTTTGCCCATGTGCATCACTTTACACTTATTTACTTGAATTTCATCTGTCATTTACTTGCCCATACACTCAATAGTGCCAAATACTTCCATAGTTCATCACAGTCCACCTTGGTCTTTCCCACTTTTCAATTTATTTGGGAAAAAAATTGAAATCCAAAAAATTCGGAAGTTATAAGAAATCCAAAAATGTGCATAAAGAAGCACAAACATTTATATTAAAGGTATTCAAAATATCCTAAATCAGTCCTTGTAGGGATTGCTTCTATTTCCCTTAGAGCGTTAAAATATAATCTCTTCCAATAATTGTTTTATAATTAGTTTGTGAATCTCTCTCCAATATACAGGTAGTCTTGCATACAGAATTACAGTGCAACAGTTTGAGTCATTCTTTTAAACCAATTAAATTAAGCCATTACAAAAGCCTATATGGACATTATTTCACTTTGTAGTACTTAATCTTAGCTTAAGTTACATGAAGTATAAAAACAAATTCCCATTGATTTCTAAGATCCTGCCTCATATAGTGGTTTGGATACAATTGCTGAACTTAATTTAAATCCCTCTAATTCTGTTTTAGCATAACTACTCTACTTACTGGACAGATAGAAAAATGTAAGAAAATTAGAACTCTCACAAATATCGCTGATGTCTAATGAGAATATAAAAAGGACCTCTGTAACTTACATTATGCAAATTTTGAAACTAATAGTGATATATTCAATATTTCCTCCTTCCTGTGAAACCCTTTGTTATGACTGATTTTCAACAGAGCACAGAGTGAGGAGATATTCTGGAACCCACAAATTAATCACCCTTAACATCCCTGCCATGAATAGAAAGGTTCAATTCCATTGAAGCTGATAAAGTTGCAGCACTGTACCATGCTGGTGAATTTGGCCTAGTCAAATATTTTACTGTAGAAATTACCCTAATAGAATTCCTTTCGTAAGTAATGGAGTTCAAAGAGTACGCATTCCCCATGCATCAAATCAAACACAGGGAGAAGTACAAAGAACAATTTTGAAACTCACAAATGATAATGAAATAAAATTATTGAAATGATAAACACAAGGGTGTTTCACTTGTAGAACTGGAACTGTTGCTATCACTAATGATCAGGTAAAATGGTTGGTGACTAGGAAACCTGTCTCACCCTTTCATCCCTCCAGCAAAATAAAACCTTACAGTAGGTTTGTTAGGACATGCTCTGATTTTTAGTACCTGGAATTGCTTATTCTGCTGGACATAACCCTGGCATTGCTTCTCAACTTCATAGTTTCCTAAATGGTGTGCTCTGAAGTATGGGTCCTGAAAAAAAGAAAGGCAGAGGCAAAAACAACCTGTCAGGTTTTCCTACAAGTTCTAAATGTCAATAATACTTGCTGAAACCCCAAATTATAGCTGTTGTTCATTACACCCCACTGTGTCTCAGTTCTCCCACTAGCAAACCAATTGCCAGGTCATTTTGCACCCACACACATGCTTTACTGGAATGACTGGTGTGCCAGGTGGCTACAAAACCCATATAGGTGGTACTCATTTCAATGAAATGAAAGGAAGTCTCATCTTAGCTATGCAACATCATAAAAACAAAACTCCTTTCCTATGCCCTCTGCAGCTGAAGTTTGATTTTCCACTAAGGATCTGATATTTCTAATGCCTGCTCCCTCTTTTAAGACTCATCACTACTGAAAATCTGTTCCATGAAAACTTTTTTATGATTTCAACATTTTATTTTGTTTCAAATTTAAATGAAAAGAGAACATCAAAAAAATTTCCAAGATGGAAATTTAACAAAAAGTTGTTAAAAAAATTAAAAATATTCTGTTGTAATGTGTTTTGTGCTGAAATGATCAAAATAAAATATTTTGTGTCAAAAATGTTGTAAGCTTCAGTTTCATTATTTTAAACATTTTGTAAAATAAGTTGTACTCATCCAATTAAAAGGGACACAAAACAACACTTGACAGACTTCTGAACCACCCAGAATATCAAATCTATTAAACACAATTCAGAACAGAATAGAAAATACAAAATGAAATGGAAGGCTAAGGGGGAAAACATGTCAAATGTCTGACTTTATTTTGAGTCATCCCAAAAGGGGTTTTTTTGTTCAAAATTTCTGTTAAAACTGACATGAGTTTCCAATTTTTTCAGCTGAAATGAAATCACATTTTCAGCAAAAAAATATTAACCAACATTTTTAAAAACCAGCTTACGCATATCAAAAAGAGACAAACTGGAAAATACAAAACAAAAACAAGACACATGATATGAATTTCTTGTAAAGAAATCTCTCACACAGAGAGGTTTTCCCTTCTCCACTCATTTTCTCTTGTTTTCCCTTCCTTTTCTCTCCCCAGAGCCTACTGCCAGCTCCCATTTAGGTAAAAAGGTGATAACTTAGCTCCACTGAATTCAATTGGAATTTTGCCATTGATTTCAATGAAGCTAAGACTTTACCTTAACTTCCTTCAGGATAAGGTATTATCTTGTTTTTTCTTCTTCTCCAGTCATCCCCAGCAACTAATGCACAAATACTAACAGGAGTTTGTTATATGCTGAACCAAAATCTTAGGTGGAGTTGATTTTATGGTTTTCTTACCTGAGGCAAAGCAGCATGTGGTGCCTTTGCAGCTTCCATTGTGGTCAAATCATATGCTCTTACTGGGTCTTGAAATGGATACTGGTCCTGAAACATGTTTGCTGTCTTTCCACTGGTAGGAGTCAATAATGAGAAGTTACTTTATAAAAGGATCTAGAACTCCACCCACTTCATTTCTTTAAATGAAGGAATGTTCTCCTGGCTTCCTCCCATTATTGGAAGGCAAGGAGCGCATTGGCTGAATGTGATCTAAAGAGATTTATTTTGCATCTTTCATGGGAAGGGTGAACAGCAAAGCAAAAGGGTCCAAACTTTTTTCATCTAATGAAGTACTGAAGACCATCTCTTTAACTTTAACTTTGTAGGATGTTGTTCAACACTGGCTTGCTTCTTCTTAGTTTGGGTCTTCTCTGACAAGGCTGTTTTTGTTTTTACAAATTATCTAAGCATTTTAACAAGAGTATATTATAGCAAAATAACATCTAACACATTTGGTTACTTCAGTCACCACTACTATTAAGATCAAGCTATGATATAGTGTATATAGATTATTTAATGTATAGTCTTCTCTTAACTCCTTTCAGGCCTTGTTCTTTGTTTAATTGTTTGATGGCTTCCTTTACTTACTGACCAAATTAGTTGTCACATCTGCAAAGGTTCGCACTACAGTCACTCAGAAACAAGCTTTGGGGCCTTCTGCTTAGCAACACTTCTGCAGCCCCTTGAAAATGGCCAAGGCAGGCAACAGCTTGTTGGTCCAATGGCATTTCAGCATGTGTGACAACATTTGCATGGAAGCCCTCCCCAGGCAAGCCAACCTTGGCCCTTTTTCTTCAACAAGACTAATGAAGACATCCCGAGCACAGGTCTCAAGTTCTGATCAACTGACTTCCCCAGTTAAACATACTTCAATGATGTGGGAGGTTTCACATGTCCTCCAATCTGCATTTAGAACTGTTTGTGCCTGACCAGTTTCATGAGGAACATTATACAAGGATTGTCTTGGAGGATATTAGAAGTAAAGTGGATGCTAAATTAGATTTAAAGCAACAATATCAGGATTAAAATCCAGAGTGGCAAAATGTAAAGGATTCCTTTTGTAGAATAAAAATCAGGCTTTTTAAAGTAGAATTAACTTTATATTCCATATTTCAGTGGCCCACAAATTTTGAGACAGAATTTCCAGAATACTTGATAAAAAAAAGGATTGTGTTGAGATCATATCTGGTAAACAAGAAACATGTAAAACGAGATATCAACAGACCTTTTAAAAATAGATCAATAGGCCACAATAACCTATTTGATTTAAAGTAATGACTCTAGTTGTCCTGCTAGTAAACTGCAGATTATTTTGCCCCTTTTGTGTTTGCTATATCTATTAGTTTATTGTTCGGAATTCCTGATTACCCTTTCTATGACAGCTTTTATTAATGATCTTTAAGAGGAATCAGTTATTTAGCAAAAAACATTTGAGTTACTACTTCTGATGATTTTATGTTGAAGTGTAGTACTCACTATGGAACTTACAGTGTTTTGGCATGTTTGATTTAGACTGATGATTTGTCTTAGCAACATCTTTAGGTTCTGGAATATGCTGTCTCCATTCCTTGTCTCCTAAATGTCTTGGTCTTGACATGGGAGAATATAGAAGTATTGCACTGGTTTCTGAGTGGAATCAAATGAACAGTGAGAAAACCTCTCATGAATATTTTGGCAAACTAAAAACAGAATTGTAATCTGTTATCCTCACTCTTTCTGTAGTCAGTGCTCATGAACATTTATGCAAAGTTTTGTTTATATGAACGTTCACGTAAAAGGAATGTTTTGCTCATAACCAAGATTAATTTTGTGACTGAATTAAATTCACTTCCGGCAGAAGTGGAAATACCAGTTATCTGAATTTTAAGCCTAAGGCTAGTGAAAGAATTAAGCAGTATAGAGCATGAGGGAACAGTAAAAGACATAGGTGGAAGCTCCACAGAGACAGAACAGGAGACTTTAAAACCCTGAGTAGTTCTGACAAACTCTGTCAATGCTTCTTACTACAGGAAAAGTAACGCACTGGGAGCTGACACAAGACATTTTGTTGTGCAAACAGCCCCTGGAAAAAGTGCTCTACAGCCATACCATTACAGAAATGCATAAAAAGGCTGCAGAGCACTTTAAAAGGATCTGCTCCCATGACAAGCTGAACCCTTATTACATGGAGATTCAGATGAAGGAACCGCAAAGCAGAGAGCTTTCGTTTACTTGTATCAGCACATGCTGGGAGCAGAGCTGGGCTGATGCTGTCCAGCTCTGCTTCCAGCGCTGTCTTCAGAATGGGAAGGGGTGGGGAGTCCTGTCTGGGGTTTGCCCAACTGGCGCAGGAGGGCCAGGCAGGTGGATTGGAGGCCCTCACCTTGGGAAGGCCTCCAATCCACCTGCCCCACCCTCCATCGCTGGTTGGAGAAACCCAAACTGAGCTCCCGTGATTCCCTTCCCCCACCTCCAATTCTGAAGACAGCACTGGGGCTGGGAGGGCCAGGGCTAAGGGAGAGCAGCTACAGATTTGCAGTTGTTCCAAGCTGCAGTTCAGTCCCTGAGACCCGACAGCAAATGTCTGTTGGGCTCCAGGGATCACTCTAACTCATAGTGCTTCCTGTAAAGTTCTATGTTAAGGTAGGAAGCTGCTCTTCTGTCTGTTCCCTTTCTCTGAGCCAGTATTTGATAATCTGCTGCATTAAGTACTTTGATTCTTATTTGTGTCTACTTAACTTACACAAAACCAGTATATTCACTATGCATTTATTTCTATTTTTAAATGTAACAAAGCACTGATTGCGATTGAGTTTTGTATGCATTTAGTACATTGCTATTGGTTGCACAGTTGTTATAGTCACAAGTGTTATTCATTAAGTATATAAATAAAAGGTTGTGACCATTAATTATTGGATATATAGTTTTATCTCAAGGATATTTTTATTTGTCTTTGTTTCTGTGATGCTACAATTGCTTATCAGCTAAAGCCCAGCATCTTCCAGGAAGATTTCAGGAAGGTACTGTCAAATACAAGCTTTGATGTATTCCATCTTGTATTTTTCATCTTTTATTTTCCTGTATTGTCAGTGTAGGGTCTTCTCTTGTAAGCCAGGAGATGATAAGGTCTTTGTAATATTGTTTGTATTTGGGGAGTTGGGTAAATTGGTTGTATTTAGCTGGGAGGGTGTGTGGATGAGATTAACTTTGCTACTTTTTTTTGTAAATCTGGAGAACCACCTTCAGGTTTACAACAATTGAAGATTTGCTGTACCTATTCATAGATTCATAGATGTTAGGGTCAGAAGGGACCTCAATAGATCATCGAATCCGACCCCCTGCATAGGCAGGAAAGAGTGCTGGGTCTAGATGACCCCAGACAGATGCATATCCAAACTCCTCTTGAAGACCGCCAGGGTAGGGGAAAGCACCACCTCCCTTGGGAGCATGTTCCAGACCTTGGCCACTCGAACTGTGAAGAAGTTCTTCCTAATGTCCAATCTAAATCTGCTCTCTGCTAGCTTGTGGCCATTATTTCTTGTAACCCCTGGGGGCACCTTGGTGAATAAAACCTCACCTATTCCTTTCTGTGCCCCTGTGATGAACTTATAGGCAGCCACGAGGTCGCCTCTCAACCTTCTCTTGCGGAGGCTGAAAAGGTCCAGGTTCTCTAGTCTCTCCTCGTAGGGCTTGGTCTGCAAGCCCTTAACCATATGAGTGGCCCTTCTCTGGAACCTCTCCAGGTTATCCGCATCCCTCTTGAAGTGCGGCGCCCAGAATTGCACGCAGTACTCCAACTGCGGTCTGGACCAGTGCCCGATAGAGGGGAAGTATCACCTCTTTGGTTCTGTTTGTCATGCATCTGCTGA
Organism: Alligator mississippiensis; assembly: GCF_030867095.1. Lineage (NCBI taxonomy): Eukaryota > Metazoa > Chordata > Crocodylia > Alligatoridae > Alligator > Alligator mississippiensis. The sequence goes on along the minus strand of NC_081825.1, from coordinate 238,240,046 downwards.
TGCACGATAAAGTGCCATTGGCTTTTCTGATGGTTTTGTCACACTGCCGACTCATGTTCATCTTGGAGTCCACTAGGACTCCAAGATCTCTTTCGACTTCCGTGCCACCCAGCAGGTCATTCCCTAGGCTGTAGGTGTGCTGGACATTTTTCCTCCCTAGGTGCAGCACTTTACATTTCTCCTTGTTGAACTGCATCCTGTTGTTTTCTGCCCACTTGTCCAACCTATCCAGGTCTGCTTGCAGCTGTTCCCTGCCCTCCGGTGTGTCCACTTCTCCCCATAGCTTTGTGTCATCCGCAAACTTGAACAGAGTACATTTCACTCCCTCGTCCAAGTTGCTGATGAAGACATTAAAGAGTATCGGTCCAAGGACCGAGCCCTGCGGGACCCCACTGCCCACACCCTTCCAGGTTGAAACCGACCCATCCACTACGATTCTCTGGGTGTGACCCTCTAGCCAATTCACCACCCACCAGACTGTGTAGTCATCCAAGTCACAGCCTCTTAACTTGTTCACCAGTATGGGGTGGGATACCATATCGAAGGCCTTCTTGAAGTCGAAGTATACAACATCCACCCCTCCTCCTGTGTCCAGGCGTTTTGTAACCTGGTCATAAAAAGAGACTAGATTAGTCAGGCACAATCTGCCTGCTACGAACCCGTGCTGGTTTCCCCTCAGCATAACTTGTCCTGCCGGGCTCTCGCAAATGTGAGCCTTGATAATTTTCTCAAAGATTTTGCGAAGGATGGAGGTGAGACTGACTGGCCTATAGTTGCCCGGGTCCTCTTTCCTCCCCTTCTTGAAAATGGGGACCACATTGGCCCTTTTCCAGTCCTCCAGGACTTGGCCCGTGCGCCACAAGCATTCAAATATTCCTGCCAGTGGCTGTGCAATGTCAGCATATTGATATGCATGTAATCAATATGCATGGATCTGTGAGAAAATATTTTGTGACCTACTTGCCCACACCCTCTCTAACAGGTTGCTACCTAACTTGCATTTAAACAGACTGTGACACACATTTACAAAGTAGATAAACACATTTCAAGGCTAGGGAAGATCTTGAGATTTGGATTATGCAATGCCAGCACTGATGGGAGAAGTGCTGGACTTCAGCCAATTGAGATATGGTAGCTGTAAGGAAGCAAGCAACAATTAATTGCCTTGGTTTAAGAGTACATGGTGATAAATGTAGAGAGACATCAGTTTCTTGTTTGCATCCTCTAAGGTTGTTCCATTTCTTCAGGATAAGAAAGGAAGCATTTGGGGAAGAAAATATGTTTGGCACTAAGAATATTTATTATCTCAGAGAGAGAGCAGCAACACACAGCATCCAGGTGCAAAATGTTCACTGTAAACGTGCAGTTATTTGTCTCTACCAAATGCATAGTACCAATTACCAGAAAGGTAGGCTGAGAAAGAGTAAAAAATGAGCTGACACTCACAGTATATAAAATGAGTCTTCATGTGGCAGAGGACAGGCAGCATCAGAGAGATTAAAACTATCAATTGTATTCCCCAATAATGTATGATGGTTTACTGGGGTTTTCTTTAAATTGGGACAGCCTATTAAGATTATTTTAAAGGAAGCAGGCGAGGGAGACTTTACATCTATTTTCATAGTTTGCATACATTTGTTTTCTTTTTCCCTTCTTTTTTCTTCTTTCCCATTTCTTTCCAGTAATAGTTCTCCTTTTTAATTTCCTCTTCTCTCTGTTTTATTTTCCATTTTTTCACTGTTTACCAGATCTCCTATGTCTTCACTTTCTACCATCTCTCTGTTTCTGCTGTGGCTCTACAGTCTCTCATGCATCCATTTCTCAACCCAGCTCATACTCAGGCCCTGCATTACATTTTTTCCTCCATCTCATTTTCCTCCATTCTCAAGCCCTCCTCCATAACATTCTTTCCCACTTTTCTTAGATATCCTACATCATTTTTCCTATTTCAAGTCTCTCTCCCTAAATCAGGGGTGTCAAATCACTGGAGGCCATGGGCCAGATACAAACAATGGGAGTCCTTGCAGGCCAGATCCTGCCCAGGGCATGTGGCCACCACAGCAGCGGCACATCTGATGGCAGCCAGGGTTCTGGTGGTGGTGGCAGCAACGGGCTTGTGGGGAGTGGGAGGCAGGAGCAGCAAGCCAAGCTCTCAGCCAGCAGCCATGGCCAGTGGGGCCAAGAGCCATGAATTCTGCAGCAGGCCCTGCCACCCCTTAGCTTCTTGTGCCTTGCTGTTAGCCTGGCAGGCTGAATAAAAAGGCTCTGCAGGCCAGATCCAGCCAGCCCATTATAACTGAAGCTCTAGGAGTTGTTGAGCTCAGCCAGAGATAAGATGCAGGTGAAGGAAAGTAAAAATCCAAGGACAGAATCCTGTGGGACACCAAAAAGCAAGTGGGCGAAAGCAGGCATAGTCAATAAGAGCAACAATGTAGACAAGGGGAAGGAAACCAGATTACAAGAGTTAATGAACAAAACATGTGAGGTGACAAGGGATGTCAAACAATGTTGATACAAAGAGAAGATAGGAGGTAGATAGAGAAGGTTTCTGATGACTAAAAGAAGATGACAAGTTTGAGGGAAAGAAAAGAACCACATGAGAAAGAAAAATAAAGGATGAGTGTGTCAGGGGACAAGATGGTGGATTCTGCAAATTTCCTGGCATTCACAAGATGCCACAGTAATGCTCATGTATAGGTGCTCATAAGCTCATGGCAGCACTTATATGCACTGTTGAGTAGCTTTTGTCTCATCAGTCTTTGGGCTGTAGAAAATCAGAACAGTATAGACCAGAATGAATCAAAAATTCCATGGCACCTATCCTTTCTCAATTTCATCACTTTCATCCTATAGAGACCAGAAAAAACATCTGAACTCCCCAAACCTTTCAGGGTGTCCAGAATCTCATTGATAGTTTTACTAGCTTTTTCTTGCATAATCATTTTGAGTTACCAAGGTCTTAGTGCAGCCTTGAAATATTAGGAAGTGCTGGGATGATGATGAAAACATATTCTAATCCCTTCACTTACCTAGAGATAATTAATGCTGAAGAAGTTAGGGCATGACACAAAACATACTAATTATTAATAGTTATTACCAATGAATGTTTACAGTTCCTGTCACAGTAACAAGGTGTTTTACATTTTTAAAATATATACAAGAAATAATACACAGAACCCCTCACACAATTCTTGCAATAAATCTGTGACTGCAATACAGTCCTGCCACTTTAAAATTCTTCTTGTCCTCTAGCCAGTTTTAAATTGAATAACACTGACTTCCTGTAAAAAGACACTCCCTACCTGCAAGGAAAAAATGCCTTCAGAGTGCCAAGACAGTTGTTATCACCAACATGCTTTAGATGCCTTTGTGCATCTCAAGTGTTAAGCATAGAAAACAAAGCCAACAGCCAACCAAGCCAAACCTAGCAACATGCATACATGCTTGTTTGCAGAGGGAATGGAAAACCTAGAGCATTCTCAAGTATAGAATTAATTAGCAAACTTACCCCCCACACACACCCTCCCTCCCAGCTAAATACAACCAATTTACCCAACTCCCCAAATCAGAAATGAAGGCTTGTGCTGATCACTGGACAGGCATGGTCACATGATGGCAACTGCAGGAATTAGCCATGAAAAACTGATAGTTACCCAGAGCAATTATCTGGGATCTCCTAGAGAGGCAGAGATAAACCCTAGTGATGGCTGCCCTGATTCCAACAGGTTCCTAAGTAAGAGCCTCCGCAAGAGAAGGTTGAGAGGCGACCTTGTGGCTGCCTTTAAGTTCATCACGCGGGCACAGAAGGGAATTGGTGAGGATTTATTCACCAAGGCGCCCCCGGGGGTTACAAGAAACAATGGCCACAAGCTAGCAGAGAGCAGATTTAGATTGGACATTAGGAAGAACTTCTTCACAGTTTGAGTGGCCAAGGTCTGGAACAGGCTCCCAAGGGAGGTAGTGCTCTCCCCTATCCTGGGGGTCTTCAAGAGGAGGTTAGATAGGCATCTAGCTGGGGTCATCTAGACCCAGCACTCTTGCCCGCTTATGCAGGGGGTCGGACTCGATGATCTATTGAGGTCCCTTCCGACCCTAACATCTATGAATCTATGAGAGCTTGGCATAGACAGAAAGGCAAGGGAAGAGAGCCTGTGGGCATAGTAAGAGGGAGTAGGAATCAAAGGGTTGATGAAGGTGAACTCACAGGAGCCCCCTATATTCTTCTCATATCACTCCTAGTTTCTCCAGTTGTTTTTTGCAGTCTGCCCCAGCACTTCCATTCTCTTTCTCCTTTCAGTCCTTCTACTGTGTCCCTCATCTCTCCGTCTGCCTATCACTTCCCTCCCTGTAGGTGACATTTTTTAATGCTGATTCCTCTTCAGCCCCAGTGTCCAGAAGCCCCAGACAGAGAGAGGGGAAGCAAGCAGACTCCTGAAATTTGGTTTAACTCTCAGCATATGACAGAAAAAAATGATATTTCTAGCTCTGCCAAGTGCCTGTTGGGACACAGGTAGGTGTGAGGAGAAAACACACACACATACAAACACAAACATTGCCTTGCTCCTTCACAACCACAGACAAGACCATGTGAAATGACTCAATTAAAAAAACAATGAGGCAATGTAGGCAAGAGCATTGCTACTACTGGACAGAGACATGTCAGTGAATTCATTGCACTCAGAAATTCCCTTCCCCTCCCTGGCTAATTGATGACCACTATTATAAAATTAAAGCTGTTCCACACTCTAGGGGCACGGGAAGGACAAACAGAGGCATTTTAGATGGGATAACAACAGATCCTGTGGTTGGAGGTAGAGAGGAGTGTTTGGGCTATCAATTGTTTGCTTGATTTCTCTGATGGAAATGAGGCAGAGTTGTGAGCTGCTAATTAGGTTCGGTGAACTGGCTCCATCTGTTGAAATAACTGGATCCCAGCAATCTTATATCAATTGTGAGTTTAATGGTGGGAAAATATAGAAACTGTCCCAGCCACCTAAAACAGTAAATGCCGATAGAAAAGGTAAAAAAAGGGAAATAGAGAGAATTTATCCAATCAAAATGGCCTATGGTAAAAAGAGAGTGTTGAGATCACATCTGGTAAACAAGAAAAGTGTTAAACCAGAGATCAGTCAACCAAAATGAATGCACTAAAAGTTAGGCCTGACTGACAAAATGAAATTATATGAAACTGGGAAGGATTGTGAACATGTGGGAGGACAGGAGTGCAGTTCAGAAAGATCTTGACAGACTTCCAGATAAAGGCACAATTGGATCTAAAGCATCATCCACACAATCTGGCCTTCTGTCATGCCACATGTGCACAGCAGGAAGCACGATTGTAGGATTGCACATTAGATTCAGTCGTGCCTTATTGCCCTGCAATGGCAAGCAGCAGGCTCCCACAGATAGAAGCCCCCTTTGCTGAATGGGCTTCCAGCTGTGGGGGCCACATGCAGCCAGGTCTGAGAGCCCCTCAACTGAAGGAGCAACTATACACTTGCGTGGATTACATCAACACATTGGTCCCGTGTCCATTCCCTTAATCAATTTCATCCTCAGGTAGCCTTTTTCTCAAAGCAAATTGGCTCCCCTGACACCTAGTGGCAAAGTACTTACAGAACCTGTAAGTGTCTATTTATGGCAACCAGCTTTGGAGAACTGGTTGTATTTCCTCCTTACGGGCTATGTTTACACAAGTTTAACTGCAGAGTCAACTAATTAGTTGCAGAGTAAAGCATTACCATCTACATGTGAGATAATATTAGGCCACAATAAACTAATTAATGCTGCAGTAAGATAGTTGGAGACAGTACTATCTTATACCAGGTTAATTTACCGCAGTTAAATGCACATGTAGATGCTGACCACAGGCATAAATTGCACGTAGTCAGCCCAGCCAGTAGACTCCTGCCTACCACCTAGTCACATGGCTCTGCACCTTCAGCACCCACATACCCCAGTCAGTCCTGCTGCCAGTCGGAGCCCAGGGCTGACACCTGTATCCTTTGTCAGCCTGGGCCTGCTCAGCCCCAGCTCAAATTGCTGCTGTGCCAGGTGCATGTGTGAACACTGCAACTGGGAGTAGTTCAAACTGCTCCAGAATGTATTGCTTCACATTAATTGCACATGCAGATGCACCCACTGGACATGGTCTACATGATACATTTACTACCTGATATAGACTTATAATAACAGGTCATACTAATAATAGGAGGCAACTATTAGTTCCAATAGTAAAATATTAATAAGAGTTTATAGTAATAGTAATATTAATGCTGATTTATTAATGGTCACTAATGATTGTAACAATTCAATTCCTTATCACAGCATTTCAAAGCAGGTAAATCTGCCTTATCACCCAGCACACATCACACACATCCTGGGCCTCCACCATATATATAGTCAATGTATGATATAGACTTATGTTATATAGTTTTATAATTACAGTTTGATTCTTATAATTACAGTTTGATTCCTTACGATGAGAAAGCAGATACTGAGTGTAAGGCAGGTGATTATGTGCCCTCCCTGTCTCTTTCACCTGGTGGGAAGGGTAAAGGAAATGCTCACTTCCTGATTCAAGCTCTTCCCTAGGTCCCTCTATTCCCATTGAGAACAGATATATACCCTTCTGCTTTACATACTACCCTTACTGAACTTGTATTACTTCCTCCTCCTGGTGGCTGGCCACAGGTACTGCTAAGGCTTCTCTTCCGTGTACTACTCGAATTGTGGAGGCTTTCTTCGCAGGCTTTAGCCTGAACATCAGCTTGAGTATGGTAAGAGTTGCACAAGTTCTGCAGATCCATTTCATATTATTCTAGTCCTCCTGGTTGCTGGTTGCTGGCCCTGTTTGCTAATCAGCGTATTATGGAATTATAATTAGAGGATTGCTGCTGGCCACAAATCCGGACGCTTTCTTCTGGTTGCTGGCCAAGATCTCCAGCAAATTCCCTCCCAGGGTTCAGGGTAGTAGGCCCAGGCCAGTAGTCTCCTCACCCCACTTGCCCACCTCTGCACCTCTCTGTCACACCCTTGTAACTTTTGAATCATTGCTGGCCACAAAGTAAGCTGTGCTCCTGAGCTATGACCCTAAATGACACTTCATACAGTATTCTCACCCTCCTCCTGGTTACTGGCCATGTCCCAGAAAATTTGGACTAGGGTACAGTATATGTCTTTTGACTGGAGGAAAGCTTCTTGCTGGGGAAAACCCTCTCTATCTTTAATATATAGTCTTCTCACCCTCCTCCTGGCTAGCTAGCCACTGCAGTGGCAGAAGCTAAGACTTCTTCACTGGCTTTGACCTGAGCATCAGCTCGATTTGCGCAACTTCTGCTGGTCTACTTCACATGCTCTTTTCGCCCTCTACCTGGTTACTGGTCATGTCCTATATCAGTAGGAGCTGGACACGTTATGCAAGCGCATTTCATTAATTGTTGTAGAGGGCTTGGGTCGCAGGTGGTGCCTTCTACTAAGGAAACTTCAGTTTCTCTTCTGAATTCCGGGGGTCTTCTTCTTGGTTGCTAGCCAAGACCTCTGTGGTCCAGGTAGTAGACTCTTCACCCCACTTGCTCTTTGCCTTACACCTCTCCATTGCACCCTTGGAACTTTAGAATCATTTCTGGCCACAAAGCAAGCTGGCCTCTGCAGCGGCAGAAGCTGAGGCTTGAGTTTCTTTTTTGAATTGCAGAGGCCTTCTGCTTGGTTGCTGGTCAAGACCTCTGTGGTCTGGGTAGTAGGCTCTTCACCCCACTTGCTCTCTGCTTTACATGTCTTCCCCTCCTCCCGGTTAGCTTTGACCACTGCAATGGCAGAAGCTGAGGCTTCTTCACTGGCTTTGGCCTGAGTATCAGCTCGATTTGCATAAGTTCTGCAGGCCCACTTCATATAGTCTTCTCGCCCTCCTCCTGGTTACTGGCCATGTCCCAGGAAATTTGGACTGGGGTACATGTCTTTTAACTCAGGGAAAGCTTCTTGGTGTGGGAAACCCTCCCTGCCTTTAATATATAGTCTTCTTGCCCTCCTTCTGGTTAGCTTTGACCAGCTGAAGCTTCTTCACTGGCTGTGCCCTGAGTATCAGCTCAATTTGCACAAGTTCTGCAGGCCTACTTCATATAGTCTTCTTATCCTCCACCTGGTTACTGACCATGTCCCAGCAAATTTGGACTGGGGTACATGTCTTCTGCCACCCACCCACCACTCTTGTCTCCTTGAGGTTTCTGTCTCCTTGAGTTTCTTCTCTGACTTGTGGAAGGAAGGAATCTTTTAAATAAATAAATAGATAGTAGAAAGTCCCCCCCACCTGCGGAGGGTACATGGGGGGGAGGGAGGAGGACATATATTATTGGTGGCAGGGGGGCCCGAAGAATTAAGAGGGGGTAGAAAATTAACAAATTATTTCTCTCCCTCACCCATGCCTCCCTCCATCTCACTCCCCCACACACCTGGGGCCCCTCCCTCCCTAAACTTTGTCCCTAAGGAAAGATTCCAAAGTTACAGTTTTACAGAGAGTAGCATGGCCTGACTCAGCCAGCCAGCTGAGTCAGGCCATTCATCTGCACCTGAGGAGGCCCTAATTGTGTCTGGGAGCCCCCACCTGAGAGGGCCCCTCCCTCCCAAACTAAGCTTTGCGGGTGGGTTTGCTTTCTTTCTTGCAAGAAAATGCTGGTCGTGGTTCTGAAATGGAATGTGATAAAGTTCAGAAGGTTTGCAATATTGAAGTCATGTCACTCACTCCAAAGTTTCAAACTACTTGGAAAAAATTTATCATTAAGGTGATGCTGTCACCGGGAGCTATGGCCACAGGAGTGGCAGCACATGACGGGGCTGCAGGGGTTGCAGCTGGAGGGTACATGGGGGGGCAGACGACAGGAGGGTATATGGGCAGGGCATACACTATAGATGGTGGGGGGACCTGAAGAATAAAGAGGGGGTAGAAAATTAATGGATTATTTCTCTCCCCCATTTAAAAATACTACTACTACTAGGTCTGAGCAGACCCATCCCGACCTGCCTGAACTGCATGCTGTGAGGGAAGAGGGAGGAGTGAGGATTAAAAGAGGGTAAAAAAGAGCACACTGGGGCATCTACTATCTAGAGGCCAAAATACAGCACCCCCTTGTGGTGAAGGGGATTAATTAGAAGTCTTTGGAGTCTCTGGCTGTTTGCATGAACAAAATCCACAGCTGGAACGGTGTAACTGGAAAGTGCTGCAAATTAAAACATCTCTGAGCATTGTTAATTTAAGGTGCTAAATGGACTTTAAAGCAGTGGGAAAGCCCAGATCATGCAACCATAAATGCAGTTGTGTCAACGTAAATGGGAAATTTTGTTTTGTCTACACACACCCTAGCACTGCAATAGGCTGCCTACTGCTCATGTAGGCATCATCCTGTTGTGCTACTCATAGCACTCATAGTTCCTATTTCTGTAGGCCAGTTCTCTTACAGTCTTCTCCCTTGCAGTGTCTCCCCACCTGGGGCTTTCCCTGGGCACTTTCTCCCCTAAAATAGTAGAGTCCCAGGTTCTCTGTTACAGTGACAACATCTCATTTTTAAACATGCATATATTAGAGAAAAATTAATCCTTTTCTAAGCTGTTATTGCACAGTTTCTTATAATTACAATCAACTTAGAATAAATTAAATATGCAAAACACATTTATCTGCACTTTGTATCTGTAATGTATGAACATAATGGATTTCAAAATATTTTGATCTGCTGTGCGTATTTATGCATTTTAAAAAATGTTAGTGTGCACTATATTTTTTTAACATCCTCACTGCTATTCGTTAATTTGAATTTAAATCTATTTCTAGGTTGATTTTAATATCAAAGAAATTATAAAGGTTCATATTGCTTTTGTAAAAATTAATCAAAGTCCAAGATTTTGGGTCATAATTTTGCTAATTTATATGGGATAGCTGCTTGATTGCAATAAACCACAGTATACAGCAAACATTCAGCAGCTTCCCACATTTGTATTGTTCATTTATCAGAATGATTCGCTCCCTCCTTGGTAAAAGTGATACAAATACCTCTTAAAAGGTAGGGAGATGCAGAACGGCCTCTATTTTTTCAAATGTTTTTTTTCCGTTCTATTGCTGCCCACAAAGCCTGAAGAATCAAGTGTTCATTATTCTGAATGTTGTAACTGGTCAGTTTTATCAGCTTGTCAAAATCCTCCTCTGGGGAGGATTGTCCCCTCCAGGGACAAATGCAATGTGTGCAATAACTATAATAACCTACTGAAATCAAGGAGGTATGGGGCCAGTTTCGTGGGCAGATCACAGAGCCAGTTGCCATTTTCATGGGCTTGTTGCCACGGGCTCCCCCATGCCTCTGATTGGCTGAGGGGCCTCAGTGGCCCACCCCTCGCTGTTGATTGGTTAAGAGGGCTGTCCATCATGTGGCCCCACCCCCTCTCTCTGCTGATTGGCAGAGGAGGCGGGGTTGCATAACAGGCAGTGCTCTCAGTCAAACAGTGGTGTTGGAGGGGGCACAATCTTGGCTGCTCTTCTTCATGTTGGCAGCCGCTTCCCCTGCCCTCCCATGAGCAAGCTGCTTGGCTGGGTGACAGCAGCTTTAAGGACTACTGGCTTCCATGGGGGAGCCAGCATTTTATTTATTTTTTATTTATTTTATTTTTTTTTGCAGATTTCACAGACATTGCCCGATTTGGTGGACAATGCCCAATTTTGCAATTTCCATGAATTGAATAGGTCCCTAAGTATAATGACTGGAACTGGAAGTGATATAAAAGCCACTTCTGGCTTTCAAAGCCAGAAGTAAGTGATATACTTACTTCTGGCTTTGAAACTCTGTGGAGCATCTGGGATTGTGTCTCAAATCTGATCCCTGAAAATTAGTCATTTTAACAAGAACTCATATTCCTGGAAAAAGTACCAAGCTGTCACCTCAGTAGCATTTGGCAACAGGGTCTCTGCCCAAACTGTGCCACACTATTGCCAGGTGGTAGGTAGCTGGTAATGGTCCCTAGTCCCGCAGCATTTCCTCTACTATTCCCCTGAGCCTGTCGAAAATCACTTTTTGGAAGTCTAAAACCTCAAACCTGCTAGCTGATTTGCCTGCCTTGCAATGGATAATGAATGTGATGGTTTCATGGTCGCTGTCACTCAGGCTACCCTCTAGATTCAAGTTGTTTGCCAAATCATCTCCTTTGGCCAAGACCAAGTCTAGAAGAGCATTAAATCTGGTTGCCCCAAAATAGCTCTCAAGTCTACAAGGTCTGCTCTTTCTGACTGAAGGACAAGGGGCCTATCCTCAGCCTTGAACATAACCTTTTGGTTAGTAACTCAGCATACAGAACTCCAAGCCACAGAACACACATTAAACTTGGTGTATTCCTGTACTGAGCCCAGCACATGCCCAGAAGAGGCAGCACCTTAGTTGGATCTGGCTCTGCAGCATCGCTATAGATCAGACACTTAAGGGGGGCTTTTTTGGTGCTTTTATCTAATAGCTGATTGAATCGGCTTTACCTAAAAGCACCAAAAAATCCTGCTGAAGCACCTCATCTATACAGACGCTGTGGAGTCAGGTTGAAGTAACTTGCTACTTCTTCTGGTAAACCACATTTTGTTTTGTTTTTTAATGTCTGCAAGCAGCTTCTGTGAAGTGACATGATCTGTGATAGCCAAAAACACTATTTTATATTGTTCTCATTCCAAATGTCTTTGCTTACTGCTCTAATGAGCAGTGTGAAAGTAAAGTTTAACATTCTCTCCATTCCAATTATGAAATCCTGCAGCTGAAGAACATCCCACTGCTCACAGCTCAGAGGAACAAGTGAAAGAAAAAATCAGAACTCTAATCCAGGGTGGCCTGGCCTGAGCAAAGAAGAAAAAGAATTTCCCTTTCTTCTTGGCCTTCCTTTCTAAGCACAGCCATTTTACCGTTCACTTGTCTGATCATATAACAACCTTCCCAACCCATAGACCCAGCCCTCCAATGCTAACAATGTATGCCTAGTGTCATATTTTGTAAGACATCATCTACTTCTGGCCCTCTAACATTTTCATGGGATGCTGGCTTGCTTCACTGCCTCCCTTGGAGATGTTTGTCTGGAAAGCTCATGTAATACTTACATTAATATGTGCCATACAAAACTAAACTGGCATTATCAAAAAAAAAAAAAAAATGAAGAACAATCAGAATGCATAGCCGTTTGTATATTGAGCTAGAAAACTTAGTCTGAGGTGTATACTCACCTTATGGCAAGGTGAGGTACTAATGCTTTAGTCTTTAGTTACGTAGTGCTTTGAGAAAGACTGGTTATCCAGACTTGGAGCCCTGTGGTTGTCTACCTAGAATTTAGATTGCAAGAACTAAATATCCTAAAGCAGAGAAATGAGAGGCAAAAGCTGTATGATAAGAACTATGCTCTGTTAGCACACTGATATAGTTGGCTACAAACTTCTAAAGAAAGTGTCTGTGCTAGGATGCTATTGTAACACTGGATTGTAGATGGGCTAATAGAAGGGTTTTTTAATTTTTTTTGCCTGGAAATTATATATCATAGGCTGTGCATAGAGCAAATGAGAGACATATGTGCACAACACTTTAAAGTGGGCTAAATGCTTTTGCACCACTTTAAAGGTGTTAGTGTTTGCATGCCTCGGCGATGTATTGAACATTAATTCCAGCTGCTGTAGGAAATTCGGCGGTGTAATGCACCTTAAATGACTTGGGGCGCAGCAAGCAAACTAAAACTCCTTTGAGGAGTTTTAATTTGCTGCCCCTACAACCATGGAGCAAAGCACCAGTCTCCATGCAGCTCCATGGCTCTGCAGAAAGCCCTGCAGGCAGCCTGGCAGCAGCCCAGGAAAGCAGATTCTGCTCAAAAAAAGCAGTGAGCCTGATCTTCTCCCCCCTCCCTCCCTCCCCAACCCCCGCCCTAGTCTGCCTGCCTGCCTTACCTGCACGGGGGCCCGGTGCTTCATTCTGTGGTTGTGGTTTCCCCCGGGACTGCCCGAGACAGGTGCCGGCGGGTGGGTACCTCCGGGAGGTTGGTACCACTGCCACAGAAGGAAGCACCAGCCCCCCTGCAGCTTAGGGACCACTCTGCCTGCTGGCAGCTCGCCCTCCCTTCCCTGCTGGAGAGGCAGGTAAGTCAGTGGTGTGTGTGCACGACACGGGGGTTTAATCAGCCCTAAATGAAGCAGAGTTTTTTAAAACCCACTGTTTCAATTTAGGGCCCCCATGTTGTCTACACACTCCCTAAGACACTATATTTTGCCATATTTGTAGCCTAACCAGCTGAGTACTCAACTAGGAGATGAGGAACAGCCAATACTATAACAAATCAAAGATCTGCATGAGTAAACACAGTAAATGCACATACGTTTCTGTGGTCAATGTTACCAATTACCTCTGGATTCATTGTGGGTGGCCTTCACTACAACTAATGTACCCTGCACTATAAGTAACAGAGTAGAAAAAAGAAAGGAGGAAAGAAAGATTTATAAATACAAGCACATAGTTTATCTCACTTGTATTTTGTAAGGTTGTGTTACTTGTGAGAATTCAGAGAGTCACCAGGAAGTGATGAAAATATGACTCAGTTTCATAGTTTTGGCTTGATTCATTACAATCAAGAATTGGAAAGCTGTTCTGGCATTAGTGAGGAAACAGTTCTAATGGTGGAAGCAAATGATTAAATGCCCCAAGGGCTAAAAGGGCCATGGTCACCACTCCCCCAAGAAGGTAAAGAAGGTTATGGTAGATGATAACTCCCTTCTAGGAGGGACAGGGGAATCCATCTGCCAACCTGACTAGACATCCAAAAGATCTGCTCTCTATGAGCAACCCCAATCTGAGATTCATAGTCAAGTGATAGAGGGTTATACTCTCCAACTACTACGTCATTAAGTTAAACCAGTGATTCTCAACCAGGGTACTGGGGCACCTTGGGGTGCCACCAGAGCCTTTGAAGGGTGTCCTAAGTTATGAGGAGATATGTGTGATGTGAAGATATGAGCAGATAAACTAAGTAGATGAACTCAGGCTTGCCCCTGCCTGAACAATCCTCCAACCCCACTGCCCAGCCCCTGTGCAAGGAGGTAAATATTGTAATATATAAATTCGTTTTTGAAATGGGGCAGCACTCAATTCACAAAAGTTATAGAGGGATGCCTCAAGTACAAAAAGGTTGAGAACCATTGGGTTAAATACTAGGAAAACTTTCTAACTGTAAGTACAGTTAACCCCTAGTATGCATTACCTAAGGAGGATGTGGAATCTCCATAATTAGACGTTTTCAAGAGCAGGTTAGAAAATATCCAGGAATAATCTAAACATAGTTTACCCTGCCTTAGGAGAGAAGGTTGGACTAGAGGGCCTCTGGGCACCTTATTTTCAATTATTTATTTTCAAACAACACCAGTACCACCAGAAGGTAGCCAGCTATACAACTAAACCAAAGTCAGAAGCAATCACATCAGTTTAACAACAGTATGGGGATATATTTGTAGCTCATTACATTTATATTGTGTAGTTGTCTATTTTAACTAAAACACTATCCCAGATACCTCATGGTCCTGTAGATCCTCCTCTAAACTGAGAGCCTTTTTCAGAGCAGCAGCAACAAACCGATTCCGTTTCTATAGGAAATTTCTCTCTTCTGCACAGAGATCAAACCCCAAGTGCATATCTAGGCCTTTTGACCTTCAACATTGACAAAACCAAACAACATGACAATAATTGTTAATTTCAAGACTGGTACGTAGATAACCAACCAACTCCATTAATAGACAAGCCATTCCCACACAGACACATTGATGGAAGATTTAATTTAGATGAGATGCTGTAAGAGAAAAAAAAATAAATGTATCATCCAAATACTAATCTTTTCATTAGTTTGTGTTGATTTTTTCAAAGTGTCCGAAGTAAGGCCCCTGGCAGATGCTATTATGGCACAACTTGGAACAGAGGACTTTTATGCCCCACTCCAAACACTTCCCCTCCTATTATGACCGATGGATGTGGTATACCTTGATTTTAGCAAGACTTTTGATATGGTCTCCCACAACATACTCCCAGGCAAGCTAAGGAAGTATGGGCTGGATGAGTGGACTGTAAGGTGGATAGAAACCTGGCTGAAGCATCAGGCCCAGAGTAGTAATCAATGGCCCAATATCTAGTTGGCAGCCAGTATCAAGTGGAGTGCCACAAGGGTCGATCCTGGGGCTGGCTTTGTTTAATGTCTTCATCAATGACCTGGAAGATCATGCACCTTACCTTTAGCAAGTCTGCAGATAACACCAAGCTGTATGCATAAGGGAAGCACAGTGACAACTGTTAAATTAAACAGTAGATATGCTGGAGGGTAGGGCTAGGATTCAGTGTGACCGAGACAAACTGGAGAATGGCCAAAAGGAATCTCATGAGGTTCAACAAAGACAAGTGCAAAGTCCTGCACTAAGGATGTAACAATCCCATGGACCAGTACAGGTTGGGGGCTGACTGGCTTGACTGCAGCTTTGCAGAAAAGGACCTGGTGGTTACAGTGGACAATAAGCTGAATATGAGCCAGCAGTGGCCTAAGAAGGCTAACAGCCTGCTGGGCTACATCGGTAGGTGTGTTGACAGTAGGTCAAGGGAAGTGATTATTCCACTCTATTCAGCACTGGTGAGGCCACATCTGGAGTACTGTGTCCAGTTTTGGGGCCTCCACTACAGAAAGGCTGTGGGCAAATTGGAGAGAGTCCATCAGAGGGCAACAGAAATAGTGAGGGGGCTGGGGGGACATTGTAGCAAAGCCCCCAGTTTTTCTTTTTTAATATATATATATAGATATATATATATATGATAGATATGCATGCCCTTCCCTTCCCCAATTATTTCTGGCTTTTCTTTCTCTCACTTTCTATTCCCTATAGACAAGCATAAGTGAGCTCTGACTTAGGATAAGCTTTAACATTTTTATTTTGGTAGCAAGTTTTTGGTTTTGGATATCCACTGTTTTATATTGTATAATTATTAGGTTTGTATTGATTTTTACTGCTGTATATTGTATTATTATCATTTTAATATTGATTTTTATTGTTTCATATGGATAGTGTATGGTTTAGGCCTGTGTTTGTAAGTGAACCAAAGTCATGTCAAGTTTCCATTTTATATGTTAAGCCTCCATCTTGTGTCCTCTGCCTGGACATCCCCTGTGTTGCAACTGTATGACTCACGTATCCCTCCCATGTAAATTGGTTCCCGGCTGAAAGAGAGTGATTGGGAATGATTGAAATACAATGGTAGCAGGCCTCTACTGAATGGCCTGTAAGGACCAGGCCATCACCTCACATTGATTCACCCAGGAACCATGGACCTCACCCAGGAACAGAGACAAGAACCCAGCATTTGAAAGACAAAAGACCCTGCAGAACCAGCAACTCTACCATTGTACCCCACCATTAGAGACACCCGAAATTGCACATCCCTGCATGGAACACACATGCTCAGTACGCCAGGGGCTGACCCTTGCCTGGGCATGCCTCCTGCCAATAGGGTCACACAAGGTCTGCCCCTATAAAAAGGAGCAGTGAAGACAGACCCAGTGGGACGCCCTCTCCATCTGGACCAGCACTATGCCACAACACCTATCCACCCAGAGGCCCTGCCAGTTGCCCTCTGGACAACACATACTGGACAAGGACCCCTTTCCAGCCTGGATAGGTAGCTATCACCCCCCACCCCAAGTCCTTCAACCAAGGACTTGGACTCTGCTTCTCTTCCCTACATGGACTCCAACCCTTCCACTGAGTCTCTTTCTCCTGCTGCCAGAGTGAGTGAGTGAGTGAGTGAGTGAGTGAGTGAGTGAGTGAGTGAGTACCAATAACTTCACGGGGCTGTGTAGTGTGCTGTCTATGTAATAAAACTGTTATTTGGACCCCTACGTTGGGTTTTGCTTTACTCTGGTTTGGCCCTGCTTCAATCTCTGCTCCTCGCCCCTCTAACTTCCGCCTCATTTCTCCCTCTCCTGCTTCTGGCTCACTGCCACCTCCAACACCTGTCCTGATCTCCTCTCTGCCTCCAAACCCCCTGTTTCTTTGCCACTGTCTTATTCCTTTTCCCCTGAGCAACCATGTTTCTGCCTCAGTTTCTTTCCTGGCTGTCTCCTCCTTGCCACCACTTATCTGCCCCCCCACCAATATCTCAGCTGTCTGCCTCAGTTTCCAGCCCCAGTCTACCTTAAGTAAACCCAAACCTCAGTTCCTCAGCCAGATTCTCTGTAGTCCACTGGATCTAATCCTGGTTCTGTCAACTTTCACTCCCTACACTTTAACTCTCTCTCTCACCTGAACCTTCCCCCAGGTACCCCAAGCACACACATACACACTGTACCATCCAAGTTAGGAACTTACCTGTGTGTGTGTGTGTATATATATATATATATATATATATATATATATATATGACATTGTGTGCATGATATACGAATTAGTGATCTGTATCTAACTTTTGGGGTGTATAGTGTATGTGCTTGAATTAGTGATAAGTATGCATGTGCCTAGGCTTGTTTGGATGTGTATGTGCCTGAGCTGATAATGTGTTTGTGTGTGTGTGTGTGTGTGTGTGTGTGTGTGTCTGCACCTAATTGATTTGTGTGTTTGTATATGTGCAATTGTGTCACACCCTTCTGTCTAACAGCGCAATATTGAGATCCTGAGAGTTGTCCTGACCCCACAGGCTACAACATGACTTGTGACGAAAGACTGAGGGAACTGGGCTTATTTAGTCTAGAGAAGAGGAAACTGAGAGGGGATTTAATAGAAGCCTTCAGCTACACGAAGCAGGGTTCAAAAGAGGATGGAGTTAGACTGTTCTCAGGGATGCAGATGACAGAACAAGGAGCAATGGTCTCAAATTGCAGCACGGGACGTTTAGGTTAGATATTAGGAAGAAGTTGCTCACTAGGATAGTAGTAAAACACTGGAACAGGTTATCCAGAAAGGTGGTGGAAGCTCCATCCTTGGGGGTTTTCAAAACCCAGCTAGACAAAGCTTTGGCTGGGATGATCTAGCTGGGGATGGTCCTGCTTTGAGCATGGGGTTGGACTAGATGACCTCCTGAGCTCCATTCCAAGCCTAATTTTCTATGATTCCATCTCTGATTCTCTTTCTTGCACACCTGTCTGATCATTGGCCCGTTAAATGTTCACCACTCAGCTTTTTGTATCAGGAGACTAGCGTTAGTGCCATAAGGGGGGTGGCAAACAGGGTAGCTGCCCCAGGCACCAAAGTGAAGGGGCACCAGCAGACACTGCACAGCTGGGGCAGGACACAGGACAGAGCTGCAAGCAGCTCATTTAGGGGGGCACAGAGACAGGGGAAGGGCAGCTCCTGCCACTGCGTGCACACCTGGACACAGGCAGCAGAAGGCCGGGGATAATGGGGCTTAGCCCCCAGAAACATGGGGCAGCGGTGGCAGCACAAAGGACCACAGGGCAGCCCAGATGTGGGCTCTGGGTGGCTTTAGCAGTGGGGGAGCAGTGCACACAGACACAGATGAGTAGCCAGAGCCTGCAGGTGGCCGGGAACTCAGCCCAGCCCTGCTGCATGTGGAGCAGTGCCGAGCAGGTAAGTGTGTAGGAGGGAAGTGGGGGGGGGGGGGGGGAACAGCGCATGGAAAGCAGATTGAGGCCCCTGCAGTGAGGGAGGGAGTGGGGCAGGGGCTGGGGTGAGCAGGGCTCTGGGGTGAGTTATGGGAGGGTTGGAGCCCATCACTGGGTGGGCAGGGGCCTTGGCACAGTCAATGCACAGGAGGCACATGGCATCATGCAGCTACCGTGGCAGAGGCAGCAGGGCACAGAGCCCCAGCCTGCAGCAGCAGTCCGCCTCCACTCATGCACAGATTTGCGAGGCAAGTTCCCCCCATGCCTACCCCAGGGGTGTGTACAGTGGCAGGAGACCCCTGCACACCTGAACAAGCTGCCTGGGGTCTGCCCCTGCCATAACCCACCCTGGGGCCCCATTCACCCCAGCCCTTGCTCCTGCCCCACTCCCTCCCTCACCACAGGAGCCTCAATCTGTGCCCCCATGACTCTTCCCTCCCCCCCCCCTACACATTTACCTGCTGGATAGTGTCTGTGTGCATGTCTGTCTGTGTGTCGGCTTGTGTGTAGAAATATCTTTTAAGTTTAAATAGATAAAATATCTTTTAAGTTTTGCTCAGCCCCTCCCCTACCCTCCCAAATAAGATTTTCTCTCTCTGCCTATGCTGCTGGACAAGCATGGGGAATCTTGTGCCCCCATGATCTGTGCACAGGGCAAGGGTGGGTTGCCACCGTGGGCTCTGCCCCAGGCACCAAACTTCGTTGCTATGGCACTGACTGGTGTTTTCCACATGCTGAATGTGTCCCATCAGTTTGTTTTTCTAATCAGCTTTGCATTAATGCCGATTACATAAACTCATTACTTGCCAGTTGGCTTATATTCGGTAACAGTGTAACTGAAAGATGCTGATGATAACATTTTGTTGGCTCTTTGAGTTATGGCTGGAAAATATGAGTAAAAGAGAATCAACCCATCTGCTGCCTCCAAGGAGGCACTCTCTAGCCTCCAGACAATATACTGTGCCCCTCTTCTGGTTCTTTCAGTATCAGAGAATATCTGGAGATCCCTGAAGCTGGGCCTGGCTGCAATTAAGGACCTGAATGCTGTCCTTCTGTATTCTTATGATTAATTATGAAACAACTAGAATTTCCTAGATTTTAATACCAGAAATCATCATTTTCTCATCCAGTCTGTTCTTGTTTGTAATACAGATTTTAGCTGCAAATGTTGCTTTCAGGTTTAAACCCTCCCCCGGTTCAGATGAGCTCAGGTACAGGTTTCTGGTCTGTGCCCCTCTCTAACTGGAATAAAGAATCCAGATTTTACTTTGTGTTACAGCTTCTTTGGCATCCTTATCAGTGCAAAAGCAGCCCAGTGGCTAACAAAAGTCAATTACAGAAAAATCACGTTCAGTTATTGTGTGCTGATATTTTAGTTCTTACTTCCTTGTACTTCCTTGTCTCTAGTACAGGGAGCCTCACCAAAGAAAAAGCTAACCATTACATTGCACATCTGAGATTACTGACCATGAACGTAATTTAGACAAAACCTTAGGCTCTTTTTATTTTATGTCAGCTCAGTTGCTTTAGGCCTCAGATTAGAAGAGTATAATGGTGCCAAAGCCAACCATTCATTTCCTTCTTGAGATATGTTATGTCAGTATACTCCATACTAGGATCAGCAGCAGAAAAGAAAATTCTGAACAATAATGTTTTTCTAAATACATGCATTTACTAAATGAAGTTTAGTAACAACACACACACACATGTTCACGCATGTGTGGACACATTCTTTAGTACAGCTTGGAAAAGGGTCTTATTCCCTGCACATCTTCACTGTGTCATTCAGCTGCTCACCAGAATCTTTGCTTTAGTTGCCCACTCTCATTATCCCTATACACCTAGCTCCTTTTCTTCTGCCCAAAGTAATCATCAAAAAGGGCTCCTTTTAGTACTGTTTCCATTCATTACCTCAATCCCTCAGATAGAATCCCTTATTAATTTTATCTTGAAAATTCAATTCATTGTTCAAAATACATCCTATTTGACTGAGAATACATAAATACATATATTTGACTGAAAAAATGCCTTGTGCTTCATAGTGTTTTTCATCCTTTAGTGCAAAGGTCATCAGTTGCTAGTAAAAAGAGACCTGTGACAGCATATAGAAGAAAGATGGCAACAAAGTATGTACCCATTAGGGCTGTGCAAAGCTTCAATCACTGATTTGATCTGGAGGAGATTTGGCTCAATTCAGCAGCCGAATCTCCAAATCTGAATGAAATCAGGAGACCCATTAATCTCTCTGAATCAAATTGCAACCCTCCAAATCAATTCACAGAAATTCGGAAAGATTTGGTGATTTGGCCATAGGCACAGCTTTATATGATTTTTCTATGTGCATCGAGGTACCAGGTGTGGCTCATGAACACTGAGATGGTGGGGCAGAAGGAGCATCCCATCAGAGCATGGGGGGGGTCCCCCACATGCTTGGTGGCAGACCCACCCGGGAGTGGACTAGAAAAAACATATAAAGCTGCATCTATGGTTGAATTGTCAAATCTCTCCAAATTGCTATTTCCAGTCCACTTCTGGGTCCGTTGACAAGTGCATGGGGGACCCTCCCCCACCATGCTCCTGTGGGATGCTCCATCTGCCCCACCATTTCAGTGTTCACAAGCTGCACCTGGTACCTTGAGCTACATAGAAAAAACACTTAAAGCTGTGTCTATGGCCGAATTGCTGGTTCTCTGAATCAGAATCAGATCTTCAGATTCAGTTAAATCAAATCGGGACAGTGATCTGAAACAGCGAATTGAATCACTATCCCCCAAATTGGGCCAAATCCCAATCTTAATTGAATACTGCCCGTTTCATACACCCCTAGTACCTACGGTATTTTGTAACTGCTGACATTCGTGCAATGTCAGCAAAGCCTGATTACACGTCATTATTCATCCAATCAGAGTTGGACACTAGCAACTGAGTAGATTAAGAACAAAATGAGGGTGATATTTCACTAGTAGAGGGCCAGTTAGGGGAGATATAGAGGGGATGCTATGGCATGGTTTTTGAATTCCCCTTTTGAATTGCAGGGGACCACAGGAGCCTTCAGGGACGTTTTAAAGTCCCTAAAGCAGGTGAAAATCCTACCTTCCTTCCCCTTCCTGCCCAAAGGCACATCGCTTCTCTGCCCCTTCCTCACCCCCCCACCCCCGCCTCACTTTTCTCCCTGTCCCAGTGGTAGGGAAGCACTAAAGCTGATCCTGTTTGCTGCACAGGGGCTGGGTTCAGCTAGGGATGGGACAGTGGCAGCAGGGATGAATGTGGGTTCCCCTTCCCTCAGCCTGCTCTGGGCAGTGTAAGGGGAATTACTCTCTGGCCAAGCTGTTGCTGCTGTGCCCTCCCCAGCTGAGCCCAGCCCCTGCTTAGCTCGGGCTAGGTCTGGAGCTTCCCAGCCGCTGAGCAGCAGAGAAACCAGCAAAGGCAGGAAAGGGGGTGGGGGGAGGGAGGGGGAGGGGGAAGTGGGGGAAGGGTCTCAGCAGGGAAGGGAAGAGGGATTTTCACTTAATTTACAGACTTGAAAAAGTCTACTGGCACTGATGGGGTGGAGGAGCCTGGGAGCAGGGTGTGCAGCCACCCCTGCAGTGCAGGTAGCTCCTCCCACACCACCACCCCTGGGGAAATCCTGGATTCATCTCTGGGGCCAGTACTTTGCTGTGTACCAGGTACTGGTGTGATTTATATTTCTCATACATGGATAATAATATAGGTATTTGTGCTCAAGGGGGTCTAAGCATGCTCCCTATTCAAAAGATGCACGTTTTAGCAATCAAAGTAATTTTTATATATACAGGTACTAAGTTATGTTTGTTTACTTTCATGATCACGAGGAATCTCTAAGAAGAGCTGAGATACTCACACAGATCTGCCTTGTGTAGATTTCTAATTTGTATGATTTTCACAGAGAGCAAACTGCAAGGAAATTCTTCTGCCTGCAATACAATGACAAATAGCATAACTCAATAAATATTGACTTGTATATATTTATAATATATACATTTATTTATTCATGTAATGATGCTGCATAAACATACACACTGCGATTTTCAAAGCAGAATAATTAAATTAATGGAAGCTGTGTGACAGAAATCTTGACCTGTTTTGCAATTCTTATTCTGTAAGTCTAAGTGTAATCACAACAGAGGCAGACAGAAGGGAAAATGACTGTATACCGGAAAGAAAAAAGCTCCAAAGCTAAGATTGCCAAGATGTTTTGAATCAAAATCCTGCTTGTGGCCACTGCATTTGATCTTTCATTAAATAAATCCTTACTAGTATCTTCTAGTGAAAAAAGTAATATGTAATGTTTGTGCATGTACTAAACGCCCACATTGAAAAGTTTTTCAGACAAAGACAAAAACAATTCCATGTCAAAGCAGAAGCAGCAGTTCTTGCTACTTTTAGATTTCGGTTGATTAATTCAATCCCTCTCCTACTCCTTGCCCAGCCAAAAGATAATCTATTATTTTACTATAGTTTGTTCTCCTTGAAAACCTGCCATTTGTATAATTCCTTCTGCCTGATGTGTCTGGACTGGATGTTCATAATTCTTCAATCAGTCCTTATTTAGGATGCTTTTCTTGTCATACTGAAACACTTTTAACCTTTACTAGTGGATCTGTTTAAAGTATTTAAAGATAAAATAAAACCAAACAAACAAATGACAAGAGCAGCTCACAACCCTTTTCCAAACTTACACTTTCCATTTAAGTCTATAGTAATCAGCATAATTACAGTACACCATGTTGAATCCAGTACTTACGACACATACAGGCTTTGTTCACTAGCCCATTTCTTCCATTGAAAGGACTGTGCTTTGTAACCCCGTTGTTTGTTTAAACTGGTGGTTTTCAACCTTTTTAGGCTCCAAGTATCCTCATTAGTCTTAAGACATGCCTCAGAAAATACCAGTTCTTACCTTTACTCATTTTTTGACTACAGAAAAATTATAAAGCAATTCTTCTGTTCCAAAGAGCTCAGAAACCCCACAAGAAGGCAGAAGGTTTTTGATACTATGAATTCCTATGGGAAACCCCTGGATTTATCTTGTGAATCATGTGTAGGTATTTGCATACTGAGCAGAGCTAATATCGTGTGATACCCCATGACATCTTTAAAAGGCTCTCTTGGCATCCTGGTTGAGAATCACTGGATGAAGCAATCAAATGAGATGTGAGCACTGACATGGCCTCTACCTTTGCGGTATCTGAGCACCCACAGGCATCAAAGAAGTCACTTTCAAAGCACTCCTGCTTTTACTCTCACTTTATAAAATAGGAACTGAAATATAGAATGATTTAGTAATTTGTTCAAGATCAAACAGGAAGTCTATTTCAGAGCTGGGAACTGAATCTCCATCTCCTAAGTCCCATGAAATCCAGGGTTTTTGCCACATACACTGTCTAGGGGCCCAAACCATTTGGAATTCTGTAGACTGTTGACTTCTCACAAGCATGGATATTAAAAAAAAAAGTAAAAATATCTTATGCAGACTCAAATTACAGTTAACACATAGGTAACAACACTTGAATCCAGCTATGTACACCTAAATTACAATCTTAGCCATACCCAGTTTTTTAATTAATTATCCTTTGGGTTTTCCTTCCCTTACCTGGTGTATACTCCAATGCGATTCCATTGTGCTCCAAGTTGCATACAGGTCAGATGTAAGCAGCACTTCAATATTAGGTTCTCTGGCTGGAAGTGTCTAATTGAAGTGCAGCTAATAACATGAAGCAAGCTTCTGATGATGAGCAATGTTTAATAAACTCAGAGCCCTACCCTCCCTCCCTTCTTAAAGGAAAAATGCAAAGAAGGGAGGGAATTCAAATGAGTGAATGAATCTACGTTGTAGTCACAAATAGGAAATGTGAGAGAGGGGCTGAACATCCTAAAGGCATTACAGGTTATTAGCAAATCAAAACAACAATAATGATCCATAGTATTCTGCATGTATATCACCGGGTATCTCAAAGGGTTCATAATCTCTGAGGAGTAGAAAGGCAGCTGATCAATATCAAAGGCAATGCACAATAGGTGAAGAGGAGGATACATTCTTGACAAAGATATCCTGTGGTGTCCTACAGGAAAATACTTTATTTTTATTTTAATACTGGGAGCTGATTGCCAGATTTTCCCAGTCTATTTGGATGCATCTTGGATGTTCTGCTTGACTGTATCCCTTTCAAACAATCTAAAGCATAGTGCACTGCTGCAATTTTGAAGCAATAAGCAAAGGTGCAAAGAGCTATTCCTTATCCAAATCAGGGTAATACATTCTTCATCCTTAGCAAATCCAAGTTTCCTCCCTCTCTTTTATGTGGTTGACTCTGTTCACATATAGAAGAGTTATCCATAACTACTCAATATCCATTTACCCTTTATTAAGTGATTAGTTCCAATGCAAGGATATATGGACCTCTCCAAAACTAACTTTGCTTCTTTTCTGAACTTTAATCCTTTTCTTAGGCACAGTTTGCCTTATTTCTAAATACCATGTTATTCCTAACACTAATGCTAACCCATAAGAAAAGACAAAGATCCCATCTACCAGTAATCCTACATATGAAGTTATGAAATAGCCAATGAAGAGCTCCTGATCCCCTTTCACATGTATGCATTATAAATGGGCAGTGCTGGTCCTGCACATTTTCATAGGGAATACAAGGTTCTCCTGGGGTTGAGGGAAAATTGACCTGCATTTTCTTGCCTAAGTCCTCTCAAGCCTTTTTATTCTGCTCACTGCATGAACCATTCAGACCCAACATCTTCCATTCCCCACTCCGCAGTAGGACAATACAAGTATCTAGGATTACTGTGAGGGTAGAATGGGTTAATTCTATGGCATATGTTACTAGCCATAGAATGGCATACGGTTAATGTGGATGACCCAACAATCCCTCCTGGCCTTTAATTCTATAAATGTATGAATTGTAGTGAAATCTAGCACCACTACCATCTTAACCCTGGTAGAAGCCTGAAGGATTGAAGCTTCATGGCTCAGCCATCCAAGCACCCTACATACAAGGATGGTGCAAACATCCAGAAAACTTATGTGGTTCAGGAAACCATATGCTGTGAGTAGAAAGAAAAAGTCAGGCATTTGTACAGAGGCATATCAAAAACAACAACGTCCAACTCAGTCTCTCATATAGAATTGTTTATTAAAGTCTGCAAAAGTTAATGATAGACAGACTAATTAGTCTAAATTAGGACTGCCGATTCCATCAAAGGGCTATGTTGATATCATGTCTGGTAAACAAGGGGAATGGGGAACTGGAAATCAGGGGATCTAACTATGTATGCTGACAGTTAGGCCTAACAAAATGATAAGTGGATGGGTTATCTTACCCAATAGTCCTGTGGGGGGATCCTTAGTTTGACAGTGATGACAAGAGAATGGGTGAATAAGCTTTACCATCTGCGATCTTACCTCAACCATTCCAGGGATCTTAGAACCCCTGGTGACACAGCTTGGCTGTAGAGCATTTTCCAGGGCCCAGTCATGCAACAAATACCACTTCTATCAGTGCCTGCTTGTATTTCTCACCCCATTTCCTTCTCAGCTTTGTTTCCTCTCTTTCCTATCTCTTCCCAACTTCTGTTTAAAAAGAGCCTACCTTAGCTGTTTCTTTTGCAACACTGCTGTGAGTCTGTGACCAGTAAGCCAGCTAAAGATAATGTTTTAAATAGCCTGATGCTGGTACAAGCTTGTCAGATCTTGGAGTGGCTGTGAAAACCCCCTGAGCTGTTGGCTTCTCCCCTTTGGGGTGTTGCTTGTCTTGTCCTCAGGAAAACAAGACTGATCACGATGACAAGTGTTACCCTGGCACACAGCACTGCCCATGGCTGTCACTGAATAGTGGGATCCTGGGGTGCCCAGTAGACAGCAACCTTGCCCAGCCTAGTGGCTGCAGCAGGTTCCTTGAGAAGAGGGTCTCCTCTTACAGAGGATGAGCCTTGTAAACATCTGGTTAACTATATACAAGATTTAATTATATACAATATAAATTGCAAATAACCAAGCAGGTTTAACTTGTAAATGCTATAAAAGAGAACATACAATAAACCCCGGTAATGACAGTCACAACATATCATCTTTTCTTTGAATACCCTTAACCCAAAAGAAGAATAATCACAAATAGATAATAAGGTATCAATATTAAGCCAATTGAGTTACAGACTTATAAGCTTCCCCATACTTATTTCCACATCTAATCAATAACTTTTATTCACAAGGATGAATATGATGGCTCCCTGCACACTTAGCAACCTGAGGCAATGCCTTGAGAGGAACAGCCACTTCTTTGCCCCTTTCACTGGGGCCATGGGCAGGTCCTCCCTGGCTTGGGTCCCTCTGTGCTTGCTTCAGGCATCACGTGCTGCCGGTTGTCGCTCCCTCACTGGCATCTCTGCAATATACCTCTCTCTGCCCTGATCCGTGTCCCCTGACACACGCAGGTGGACTGGGCCTATCCCCCTCCGGTCCCACCTCCCCAATGCACAGTCACCCCACTCAGGGCTTGTTGGTTCCTTCCCGGCTAGACCACAGCGCAGCTTTCCTCTTCATCCCAGGGAGGACTCCTGGGCTCGGATGCCTCCCAATCCTACAGCAACTCCCTCGGTGGCTCTGCAGTTTCTGGGGAAGAATTGCCACAGCCAGGCTCCCTCCTGCCTTCAGCCTGCAGTGCATGGCTTTTCTCTCCCCCCACCAGGGGTGGGGGGAAACCCTGTTATCAAGGAGCTTCCTTGGCCAATCCCCCACAGGGATTTTTTCTACAGGCTTCCCAATGGCCACTGTGTTCCCTTTTCCTCTTTCCCAAAATGGGTCTCTCTAGGCAGGCTTCATCCACCCACACTATAATGCTTTAACAGGGACAAACATCCCCCTTTCTCACCACATTGTCTCTAGAGGGGCAGCCTTCCCATGCTGCTGCCCAACTGCACTCCTCCTTTCAAGCAATCGTACTGCTTGTTACACAAGAAACACCAACAACAGGCACAGCTGAATCAGTTGTGTCCTCCTTTCCTCCAAAATGGCAGTTAAATAGTAATGCATTATTAAATATCACCAAAAAAAGCTGCCAAAGATTGGAAAGAATGGGTGTTGTATGATGTTGCTTATAATGAAAACCTTACTCGCCATGTCAAACGTTTTCACTATTTTTCCTTCTTCTTTTTCTATTTGTATCTTTAATAAGAGATGATTTGCTAAGGGACTAAGCAAGCCAAGATCTCCATACTTAAACCTTCAGGTGTTGTTTACCTTTTAATGCAGTACAGTGACAGCATCATGTTAAAACTTTTGGCCCTCTGAGTCCATTTAGTCAATCACAACACAACAGGTGTCAGGGATCGTGCCTGAAGAATGGAAGGCCAGAGTTAAGACTGGTGAGGAAGGCTGTCACCCAGGGCAGGAAGGTGGCAGGGCAGGGGCAATTAGAAAGGCAAAGACAAGCAGCACCAGGAATAGAAACCTCAGGAAAAGCTCTAAGAAGTCAGTTAGGGTCAAAGTAGCCAAGGTCCTGTGTTCATGTATATGTGGACTAGGAAGACTTAATGAGAGAAGCAGAAACATGTAGGGTATCCCATTGATATTTGAAAACATTTGTGGTAGAGGTAAGCTAACTGAATATTACATTAACTTTCTATGGATTTAGTAAGCACTGGGAGATGTGAGCAGTGGAAATGCCATGGTGAGAAGCTGAGTAGTCATACTTCAGTGACCAAAAGTGCAGTGGTTCAGGACATATGAGTCAAGGTATAGTAAGATCCAGGCCAGACGACAAAGGCTTAAGGGACTGCTTTCCCCTTCCACTCACAGTACATTAGCCCTGAGATTTAGGATGGTAAAAAATCAGCACCTAGAGCCAGATTCTGGCTAGCTGATGAGTAAATGTGCAGACAAATATTCTAGGGTATTCTGGGAAGGTATAAGGAGCTCTCCATCCTGTTGCCCAGAATCTCAATGAAAGGCATCATCTGTGCCTCCTTGCCTCATTGTAGGAAGTGGATGAATAGTAGAGCAGGGACGGGAGGATCTGAGGCTACCAAATGGGCACTGCACATCAGCCACAAAGAGGCAGTCTCTCATGAGTAATTGTTTATAAATCTGTTGCCACTCAACAGCAAAATGTTGGCCACCATTTTTCAGTGAGCAGTTTATGCACTGCTGGTTGGATTGTTGCCATTTTGCCAGAGCCTGGAATTGGTTCCTCATGATATGCAGCCTGCACACACATTTAATGCTTGTACACACATTTTCATGTGAACCTGGCCCCTGTGTTGCGAGGAGTTAGGCAGTGAGGGGTGGGGACACTCCAAGACCAGGAAAACCAGACCCAGGGAGCTGGGTTGAACTACAGCCCTACTTTGAGGACTAGCAGGGGTGGAAGTAGGAAAGAGGGTGCCATTTTGCCTTGAGCCAGTGAGGTTGCAGCAGGAAGTATGTTTTGCTTCCTGATATGCTCGAAGCACTGCTGGAAAAGGCCCCAGGGAGATTGTGGAGGAGCCTAGTCTGGCTGCAACTAGGAGAAATGTTGACTTCACCGCAAAGGAGACCCCAGCAAGGAGGGCAACTGACTGTGGCTACAGAGCAGGACCTGAGGAAGTTGCACTTAAAAGGCTGCAGAAAGCAGTGCAGTCAGTGTGACCACAGAGTGGTGAAAGTCCTTGTACCACCTAGGACAGCTTGGGCTGTGCATAAGGTGAAGATTCCCACACCAAAGGGTCCTTGTGAGACTGTTAGGAGCTAGACTTTTAAGTTGCACTGTTCACAGGAGTAATTTTGTCATTAGGTTTCCATGCAGGGTTTTCTAGGTTATATTACAGACTTGCTGCATCTACATAATGCAGCAAACTGCACAGTTGTTACTGCACAGTCATTTAGTACTTGCAGCCCACACTCATAAAAACAGGACAAAGTGACTGGGTGTGGCTAATTAATTTCCTCCAACATAACAAGCCTCACTGGATTGATAAACACAGTGCCATTAAACACTTAAGTGCCAGTATTAGCCAATACTTTTGTAAAAACAACAGATGAAGGACAACGCTGCCACAACAATGAAGCTGTGAGGAAAGTAAATTTTCTTATTGAAATCATTATGCTACATTCTGCATAAGAGTCAATGAAAGAAAACATAGAGCATATTTTAAAGAGTGGGGGGTTCTTTAATTCACATGATAGGAAGAAGACTACCAATTAAAAGACCTGAATTGTGGGTATTGGCATCCTCAATCAAGAGGAGGATTTCACAATTTTTTTAACATGGATGCCAATAAAACAACAGGAGATTCTGCTGGTGAAACAATACTAACCGACATGAAGAGAACAAATGCAGAAAGTCAGATACAATAATGGAGTAGTTCAGCAGTTCCCAATTTGTGGTATGGAGACCACCAGTGGTATGCAAACAACCTGTCAGTGGTACACGTAACAGCTTTATTATAATTACTTTATATGACACAAATTTTCTGGTAATACTTAAGTTAAACTGAAAAAAATGCTGATGGTACTTAAGGTTGTATTGTTTTAAATGAATGGTATGGAATTTGTGAGATTGGGAACCAATGGAGTAGTTAGTCTAACTGCCTTATGCACACACCTGAAACTTTATAATTTGCCTACAGTAGAGAAATCTTGCCAGCTACATAATTAATCTATGACTGGCAAAACTAGTTGCTCCAGAAACTACACAATTACAGAGCAGCCACTCTCATTAAAATCTACATAGGTTTACTGGGTTTTAAATGATAGTTTAAACACTGCACTGTCATTTAGTACTTGATTAACCACATACTAGATGACTATGCAGTAACTGATCATACTGCACAGTCCTGTCCCCACATGGTTTTTTTTAGATGCTACTGCACAGTAGCAACAAACTACTGCACAGTAGCACATTACTACTGCACAGTAGGATCGCCGTCATGGTTCATGGCCCGCAGCACTACTGCCCCATAGCAATGAGCTACAGTGCAGTAGCTCGTTGCTACTGTGCCATAGCATCTCGTGTAGATGAGCCTACTGTGTTCTAATGCCTATGGGTGTAAGTAAATCAGACCTGTTTGTACCCTCATGTTAAACCAAGGTACAGTTGGGGACACTGAGTCACCACAGCCATGCACCCACACCCTATGCCCAGAGGGGTTACACTTGAATACAATTATCTCTTTAGTTTGTCAGGTATTCATGTTCTTGTATGTGGTGTTTGGTGATTGTGTCTCTGTTTTTGTGAAGCACTTTTGTCACTTCTGGATAACGCACAATTATTAACAGAGGCAGAAAAATCTTCTCATGTACACCACCTATTTATTTGCATCCCTTATATCTGCCTTGATTTTTAAGCATGGTAAGTTTTCAGTCGTACAATTACACATGTGCAACCCAGTACTACACGGATAGCTGTCTCAGGAACTGTATTCTCTCACCTGTTCCTCGTTAATTGGAACATAGTTTGAATTGCTGTTTATAACACATTGTTGTGGCAGTCTTATGCAAACTTATTGGCATTGCTTGCATTTTACAGAAGTTCCCTCAGCCACTCCATGGTACATACTTTGTGTCAGTGCACTCGAACAGCAGTTGTTTAGTGGCACACAGGATAATTGCTGCACTATAATTTCTATACCAACATACCTAGCAATTGTGTTTACTAGTGGATGATTGAATAGCAAGTAATCCCTAATACAATGCTCAATATATTAGTATTTTACTCCTTTCCCCTCTTATTAAATACCTTACAATACAATCTTGGCACACACAGGATGACATGCTATTTATTTCCATAAGATTCCTTCCTCATTTGTTGAACTAAAAAAGTCCTAGGAGGGATTGGTCTACTATTATACTTGAAGGGAAGGTAAAAAGTGCAGCCCACACTCATTAAAATAGGACAAAGTGACTGGGTGTGGCTAATTAGTTTCCTCCAATATAATAAGCCTCATTGAATTGATAAACACAGTGTCATTAAACACTTAAGTACCAGTATCAGCCAATACTTTTGTAAAGACAACAGATGAAGGACAATGCTGCCACAAAAATGAAACTGTGAGGAAAGTAAATTTTCTTATTGAAATCAATATGCTGTATTATGCAATAAAAGTTGATGAAAGAAAACATATAGCATATTTTAAGAAGTGGGGGTTCTTTAATTTACATGATACGAAGAAGAATACCAAATTAAAAGACCTGAATTGTGGGTATTGTCATTCTCAATCAAGAAGAAAGAAGATTTCACAATTTTTTTTTAACATGGATGCCAATAAAACAACAGGAGATTCTACTGGTGAAACGATACTAACCACCACAAAGAGAACAAATGCCGAAAGTCAGAGACCTTAATGGAGTACCACCAATGGTATGCAGACAGACTGTCAGTGGTACGTATTATCAGCTTTATTATAATTACTTTATATGACACAAATTTTCTGGTAGTACTTATGTTAAACTGAAAAAATTGCTTGTGGTACTTAAGGTTGTATTGTTTTAAATTGGTGGTGCACAATCTGTCAGAGTTTGGGAACCACTGAAGTAGTTAGTCTAATTGCCCTATACATACACCTGAAACTTTTATATTGCTTACAGTAGAGAAATATTGCCAGCTACATAATTAATCTATGACTGGTAAAACTATTTGCTCCAGAAACTACACAATTACAGAGCAGCCATTCTCCTTAAAATCTATATAGGTTTACTGGGTTTTAAATGACAGTTTAAACACTGCATTGTCATTTTCACTGGTGGCTTCCAAATGTATGTGTATTTGTATAGTATTTCTTAAAAACTATGAATTGCACTTAAGTTTAAAGCAAATGGCTTAGACAATGAATAACTGCACTTCATCTACTGAGATGGCTGTTTAATCGGAGTTAGCTGGTAAAAAGCTTCTCATGTACCACGTATAACACTGGCTAATTCATACAACTGAAGTCATATCACATCTTGAAGAATGACACAAACTACAGAAAAAGTTTTTAGGATGATAATTGTTCTGCAGATGGTAACTGGCTCTGAGTTTGTCTCTTGCGTGCCACTGCTGCACGCAAGGCCTGAAGAATCAAGTTTTCATTATTCAGGATGTTGTAATTAGTCAGTTTCAGAAGCTTGTTGAAATCCTCTGCTTTCAGTGTGACCTCCCTTGTAGAGTATGGGGAAAGGAAACCAGAGACATCAACTTTGCCCATTTCCATTTCTGATGCACTGCGTGGTACACCTGAGGAATGAAAACAAACAATGGGTTTCACTAATGAGCCACTGGGTACACTTAAGGGGCATATATCAAACTAATTCACTCTGTCAAGAACTTCCATGAAGGAGTTCACAACTTTAACTAACCAGAGGATGTTCTTTGGCAGGGCTATCCCACGGGTGGCCTGCAGGACACATGTGGCCTGTAAGGGTTTAAGTTACAGCCCCTTCAACTGCCACTCATCCTATTGCTCTAGCTGCAACAGCAGCCAAGGTTACTGATTTATCTTTTCTTGCAACTGCTGCTTCCTTCCCCCACCCTAGGGGGAAGAGCAATGCCATGAAGCATGAGGAGCAGAGGGTGAGTCCAGGGCCAGACAGGTGCATGGCCCATTGGCAGCCAGGGGCCCATGTAAACATGGTGTAGAAGTTGTGGGGGGATGTTGTCTTTGCAATGCATGGCCTGGGGATTTGTGGCCCACCTGGTATGGTCCATGTGGCATGGGGCCCTTACTGTTGCAGCCTGGTGGGCATGTGGCCCCCAGACACCTGAAAGTTGGACAGCCATGTTCTATAAGTATCACTAATACAATCCTGTACTTTTTTCTTTTAAACATGAGTTTTAGTCAAAGCCCTATTGTATTAAGCAGGAAGATGAAGGTGATTGAATTACAATTAGCACCCCCTAGTGGCCAATCTATAGAATTCAGAGAGTATCTTACAGAAGACTGTGCACTATCCAAAATGTCTCAATACAAGTGAGCAAATATTAAAAGGCATGCTGAAGGCAGGAAGAAACAGAAAACCAGTAGCCCTAAAAAAATTATCCTACTAGAAGACCATCAGAACTTATCCAGAAAAAAGTAATGGCAACTAAATTAAGGAAGCAGTTTGTTTATTTATTTACCTTTTGTTTTACTTTTTCAGGATAAAAAATAAGATTCATAAATATAATATAATATAATATAAAGGACAAACAGCCCCTTCCCAAAATACCTCAAAAGCCTAAAACAAACTCCTTTCCTGCCTACAGCAATTTTCAATAATCAAATTTATACTTCAAAATATGCTTAGTATTTCCTTGGAGTCATTGTGTGTGTCTATGTGAGATGCTGACTTCACAGTAGCCAAACAATAGTGTGCAGTAGTGTATCACAGGATAGACAGTGCTAATATGCTACTGCACAGTAGTGTCACTTAAAAGACATTCGCCAGTGCTACTGCACAGTAACTTCGGTTACTGTACATTTATTTAGTACTTGTTAATACAAGTACTAAATAAATGCACAGTAATGACTGTGCAGTGGTGTCTCATGTAGATGCACCCATTGTAGAGAGTTCTCTGCAAACACCACCATAACATGCAACGAAGAGCAAAAGAACCAATAAAACATTAAGCAACGTTAAGAAGAGAATTGAAAACAAAACAGAAAATACCATTATGCCACTGTATAAATCCATGTTGCACCCACATGAATGCTACATGCAATTCTGGTCTCTAAAGCTTAAAAAGGATGTAATGAAATTAGAAAAGGTACTGAGAAGCGCAATCAAGATGATAAGGTATATGGACCAGTTTCCATACCAAGAGAGTTTGAAAAGGCTTAGGACTCTTCAATATCACAAGAAAAGGCTGAAGAAGCAGGAGAAAGGGGTCTATAAAATAATGGGGGGTATGGATAAAATAAATAGGAAACTATTACTGACCAATTTCTGGGAATACAAGAATTAGGTGGCACCCACTGGAATTTTCAGAATGCCGGTTTAAAAAACAAACAAGAGGAAGTACTTGTTTACACAGGGTGTAGTTAATTTGTGGAAACTTCGTCACATGAGGTTGTACAGGCAGATAGTATAACCAGGTTAAAAATGGATTGGACAAATTTATGGATAAGAGGTCCATTGGGAGTTGTTAAATGGAACAGTCAGGGATGTATCCTCTGAAATCCCTAAATAAATGACGACAAGAGACGGATCACTCTAGATATGCCCCATCCATTCGCTCTCCTTCTAAAGCATCTACTATTTACCATTTCAAAAAGAAGATACTGAGGTAAATAGACCATTGGCCTGACACAATATGGCACTCATGTTTAGACTCTCATGTTTTTATTCACCTTAAAAGTTGGTGAACATGGACACCTGAAAATCATGAATAAGGATGGCTGTCCTGGCTCCACTTTGAAAGACCTTTCCTCCATTCTTCAATAGATCACAAGAACAACTGCAAGATTCTAAGCTCTTTAAGGTTTTTTTTTTAAATTAAATACTTTATCTTTAATTGCTCCCAGAAGTGCATGTGAAGTTAGTGTAATTCACATTTCACAGATGGGCTCATCCAAAATTCATCCCACCAAGCAGATGAACCACTAACACGTGTTAGGCTAAAATTTCTGAAATACATTTAAGGTTAATGTATCCATTTTCATCATGATATGTCTATGACTACTAGCTCATGAACTACATTTTATGAAAGTATTCTAAAAAACTTGCCATTTGTGGCAAGGATTTTGAAATACACATAGGGCACAGACAAATGACATTTGTTGTGCAATCCACCCCTTGAAAACACTCTAAAGCCATGCCTAAACAGAAGAGCATGGCTGCAGAGCACTCCATCACAAAACAAATTTTTTATCTGCTCTGGTGCTGGGCTTTTGCAGCACAGCCCAGCCCCTGGTGCTGTCTCTGATTGGGAGGAGGAGAAGGCAGATGTGGGAGCTCAATTCTGAGATTTTCCAAGCTGTGCTGGAGTGAGGGGAATGAGTGGATTGGGCCCTGTCACCTTGGGGGAGGGAAGACTCCACTCCACCCATTCCCCCCTCTCCAGCATGGCTGGAAAAAACCCAAAACGGACCTCCCTCTCCCGCCTTCTCCCCCTCCCATCCAGAGACAGCAGAGGAGCTGGGGGGAGATGGGGTGGGGGACAGGGGAAGAGGCTTCAGAGACCCAGCCTCTCTCCCTGGAGCAGCTCGAACTTGGAGCTCAATCCCACACCCTCCTAACCCAACATCTAACATCTGTTGGGTCAGGAGGACTGGTCTAACTCATGGCACTTTCTCTGAAGCGCCATGAGTTAAACCAGAGAGATGCACTTCCATCTGTACCCATAAGCAGAGGAAGCAGTTAAGATGAGTAAGGAAAAATAGTTTTATTTCAAGGAAAAGATTGTGAAGGGTTACAGTTGTTTGTATGATATATTAATGCCAGTTATGCAGCTAGGTGAGCACAAGAAATTAATTTTCAAATTCTTAATCTAATCTAAAATTGCCAAATTTAGCCCATTTTCTAAATTAGTTCTCTGAAATTCTACTGAGCTTTTTAAAATCTGTTGCAAGCCCTTCTAACAATTACACCTGAATCTTAGGAAAACTGTAGTAGAGAGCACCCTTAGTTATTTGAATCCCCTTGGAAAAGAAACAAAAAAAACCCTTAAAAACTTAAAAAGAAAAAAAAAGTAAGATTTCATTAAGGTGAAACCAAAACAGCATTTTTGGTGTTAATTATTTAGGCCAATCATTTTAGGCCAACCCAAAACACTTAATCCAAACCAAAACAGAATAGATTGATTTGTTTTCATATTATTTAACTCATTAAGAACTTTTAAAAAAATAGGTCAATTTTTAAATGAAAAATGCTATCTCAAGGTGGAAAAGTTTCACACAAAATGTTGCATCATTTCCAAAATGTTTTGAAAATGCTGAAATCCAGTGTTTTGATGTTTTCAGTTTTTTCCTCTTCATTTTGGCTGAAATAATTTGTTGAAGTCAACTCAGTATTGTGCATGAGTCTGATTCAGCAGATTTATGATTTGCCAAAACAGTTTCACCCACTTCTCATAGAAGTTAGTCAAGTGCATATTGGCCCCAGATGAAAGAAATGTTTGTTGGCACAAAATACATCAACAGTCTCAGGAATGGATAGGCTGGGCATCCTTACTTTAATAACATGACTGGATATGCTTAACTTACCAGGGGCTACGAATCTTTGAAAGCTGTCATTCACAAGAGGGAAATAAAGCACAATAGGAGCTCCTGGGGTCGCTGCATCTTCAAAAATGTAACACTCCTTTAGATTAGTCTTTTCTTCCTCATTCAGCACAGTTTTAGGAAATGGGATTCCCTGCTCTGAGAAATACCTAGAGGCATGTTCCAAAGGCTGGATCATGGAAGAGTGAAAAAAAAATTAGAAGCAGAAAAGAAGAGCATGATTTTCCTGAAGCCCTTACTTCTAATTTACACCTCTGTCATGCGACTGAGCAGGGATGCCATTTTGAAGAATAACAACATTTACCCAGTGAATGTTGAGTTTTTAATGGTGCCCACCACAGATTTGTGTATCTGTACATATATACATGGAAGTCTAGGTGTGCCTTCTTTCATGGTACTGTATTCTCAGTACACTGTTTCAATAAATTCATGCATCTAGTATACATGAACCATGTTTCTCTAAGCATGGCAAATGCATGAATCTTCACATAAGCAAGGCTGACATTAAAAATAGGAACATATAACCCTATGGGAAGGGTTTCTGAACTCATTAAATTACTCTTTATTTTACACTTGGATGATTCCAAAATTAAATAAAAAGGCCAGGTAAAACCTTATATATTTAAATCACACCTGGCCTGAAAGCAAGCATTTCCATGCAAAACTTAGTTATTTACACAATGCTGGAATTACACTGGCCTTTAATGGAAGTGACACCTTTCAGTGCTTTAATTAAACCCAGCGTGCAAGTTATTTCTGCCAAAGCAAGAAGAATACACATCACTGTCTGCCTGGCAACATCCAAAATGTTTTCTTCTGTAATCAGTTTCCTCTTTTCATGTTTAAAAGTAGGAAGTTAGGAACACTGTCTGACAATGGCTTACAGAAAAATGGCTAACAGTAAAGATAACAAAAGTAAATTTGACCCTTCTCACCAATGCCTGTGATCCTCCACTGTAGTTTAAATGCAAGATAACATCCACTTTCCTCTCTGGCTTCATAAGTGGTGGGCAACTGGTATCATAGAAAAATGCAGTATCTGCCATCTCCAGGTGCTCTGTAGTTTCTCTCAGTTGATTAGGAGAACTATCTAGCTGAGTATCTAAAAGGTAAGCATGTGTTGTTATAAATGAACCATTGTAGAAGCTGATCCTCTGTATCTTAAATTTCCCAGGTTAGAGAAAATAGAAGTAGGGCTTCCCTCCCATCAAACTCACATAAACATTTTCTTTGGCTTGACGATACACTTTTATAACACAGTCACCACTCTTATGTTGGGTGAAGGGTATTATTTCTTTCTGCTTACCCATTATTTTTAATTTGTTCATTAAAATCTATAAATCATACAAAGCCAAAGCTGAAGATGTAGACATATGTAACTAAATCATTTTAAAAGGGGAGGGAAAAACTTACTACTCAGGAGCAGGTATTAGCTGTTCCGATTCAATTGTTATGTCTGTCCACTCTTGTATAGGTATAATAGAACCAAACCACTGTAAATTTAAACCTGAATGAAATATATCTTACATTACAACAATTTAGTCCCACTGATACTAGTACAGGAGCAGGCAGATTAATCTGTTTTATCAGAACTGCTAACATCACTCAAATTTAATACCAACCTTACTATTCTGCCTGCCCATACCCTAAGGCAACTCATCTCTGTGACTTGCAACAAATTAAGTGGAAGCCCACCAAAATGATTGCACTGCCCTTCAGTTCCAAGCAACTGGACAATATAGTCAAAGTTTTGTTCAAAATTAGCAATTTGGGGTGGAGAGTTTAGGCAAAAAGTTATTTAATTCTCCTTGGCCTTCATTGAAAAACACAAATGAGAGTTAAATGTTCAATTCTCTTCAATGACATCCCTTTAGTTCTCTCCAAGGCACAAAAGTCTTCCTCACTTAATTCCAAACCTCAGAAGAAAACCTCTGAAAAATTAGAGGCAGTTTATACCTTTCCATCTAGAAAAGTGTTCATTCTGTGTATATTCATTGTGCATCTGAAAACCCCTTAGGAAATTGTGATACTTTGATACTGCTGGGCGGTCTGTCAAAACATCTCGAAGAGCGTTGGAAAGACCACTTGCAGGAGTGAACATGCGAGTAGCTATCTCATGTGGCCTCTCAGGTAGATTAGGTTCCTCCTCTGATGAAAGGCAGAAGAAATGATACAAGATTAGACAAGTCACATCTTCACTGAAACAATTATTTATTTATTTAAAGCTTTAAATATGCATCTGTCTAAGAGCTGAATGCAAAAGCGAATGAAGCAAGGATTTCTTAGGATGATTTCTTTTATTGGACCAACTATATAGTTGGGATTAAGTTAGACAAGCTTTCGAATACAAGACACTCTTCCTGAGACTTGAGGAAAAATTGTCTAACTTTATCCCAGCTACTCAGTTGGTTCAAAAAAAGATATTACTCTAAGACATCCATTCTTCTTGCATAATTTCTGGACCATCATAGCTACAACATCGCTCTTACACTACCATAACAAAGCTGATGAAGTCAGTAGAAGTCTTCCAGTAGACGACAAATAAGGATAAGATTCACTATTCACAACATTGTCATAGTGTTTGTTCATTTTGGGAAACAGCTGGAAGGTCTTGCAAATTATAAATATGTTCTATAGATAGGCTGGTCAGCAAAGAAAGACTAAGGAAGTTGAGGGCCCACTACTAAACAGGGAGGATGATGCAAAGATGGAACAGGCTGCGTCTACATGAGACACTGTACAGTAGTAGCTTGTTACTACTGTGCAGTAGCTCATTACTACTGAGCAGTAATGTCATTGGGCATGAACTACCACACAGTAGTAATGAGCTACTGTGCAGTAAGTGTCACTAGGCAACTGTGCTGGGATCCTACTGTGCAGTAACACTGGTTACTGCACAGCCATAGGTTCATAGTTGGTAGGGTCGGAAGGGACCTGAGCAGATCATCTAGTCCAACCCTCTGCCATGGGCAGGAAAGGATGCTGGGGTCAAATGACCCCAGCTAGGTGGCCGTCTAGCCTCCTTTTGAAGACCCCCAGGGTAGGAGCGAGCACCACTTCCCTTGGAAGTTGGTTCCAGCTCCTAGCCGCCCTGACTGGAAAGTAGTGCTTCCTGATGTCTAACCTGAATCTACTCTCAGTCAACTTATGGCCTTTATTCCTTGTTACCCCCGGTAGTGCTTGGGGGAACAGGGACTCTCCCATTGCCTGCTGGTCCCCCTTGTCAAGTTCATAGGTGGCCACCAGATCCCCTCTCAGCCTTCTTCTGTGGAGGCTAAACAGGTTCAGCTCCCGTATCCTCTCCTTGTAGGACCTGCCCTGTTGCCCTCTAATCATGCAAGTGGCCGTCCTCTGGACCCTCTCAATGCTGTCCACGTCCCTCCTGAAGTGCGGCACCCAGAACTGGACGCAGTACTCCAACTGCAGCCTGACTAATGTCGCATAGAAGGGGAGGATCACCTCCTTGGACCTGCTCATGATGCATCTATGGATGCATGACAAGGTGCAGTTAGCCTTTCTGACCACATCCCCACATTGGTGGCCCATGTTCATCTTGGAATCAATAGTGATTCCAAGATCCTTCTCTTCGGTTATACAAGTACTAAATGACTGCACAGTAACAACTGCGCAGTCAGCATCTCATGTAGATGTGGCCACAAAGGAATAATTAGTAATTTTGGTGCTCTGAGAAGCAATTCTCAGGGAGAGGAATGCTGAGTGCCAGAGGAGCAGGGGTGCTCCTGTTGCCACCTCTAAATTAACACCCAGAGCTGATGCATTGCTCACCCACCCTAATTATGCTACTGGGTCAGTAGCTGTTTTGCCTCAGTCTTCACCAAAAATAAAAGCTGCAACCAGACAGCTAATAAAAATTATATAGACAAAGAAGGGGAAAGGCATTGGGTCATTACAACAAAAGAAAGTGTCAGAGTGCTTTTGGTCAGACTGACTGAATTCAAGCCTGCAGGACTTAATGAAGTTAATCTGAGGTACAGAAGTAACTGGCAAAAGGGATATTGGAGCCCTTGGCGATAATATTTACAAACTCTTGAGAGATATGTAAGGGTTCCAGAGGACTCGAAAAGGGCCAATATAATCCCCTTTGAAAAAGGCAAAAATAAGCTTGCAGAAATAACAGCTTGGTCAGTTTTCAATATTCAGGAAAACTATTTCAACAAATGACCATATTTACTCAAATCTAAGATGAGCCCCAGTCACTTCTGCATGGGAAGAAACCCTTTGTTTTAGATTCAGATATGGGCCAGACAAGCAGCTGCTGCAGCTCCGAACAGGGCCAGATTCATGCGGCAGGTAGGGGGATACGTGGTCCTGGGGGCAGCGGGGAGAGCATGAGTGACAGGATGTACAGAGTAAAGGAAGTGCTAGGGAGGGGAAGGAAGTGCAGGGAAATGGGGAGTATATGGTGCTGGAGGGAGCATGGGGAAAGGATATGCAGTGCCAGGGGGAGCACAGGGGAAAGGGCAGCAGGGGGAGCATGGGGCTAGGGGTGTGCAGAGTGGAGGGAACACAGAGGAGGGGTGCTGGGAGAGGGATGCGTAGAGTGAGGGAAGTATGAGGAAAGCACATGGGAAGGGGAGCGCAGAGCAAGGGGAGCAGAGGGAAGGGATACTCAGTGCAGCAAGAGCACGGGAAAGAAATGCACAGA
Source organism: Alligator mississippiensis (assembly GCF_030867095.1). Classification (NCBI taxonomy): domain Eukaryota; kingdom Metazoa; phylum Chordata; order Crocodylia; family Alligatoridae; genus Alligator; species Alligator mississippiensis. The sequence continues at coordinate 238,198,567 of NC_081825.1, read as the reverse complement.
GCAGAGGAAAGGGCATACCCGGGGGGGGGGGGGGGTGGAGCTGCTGCAACTCTGGTTCTGGCACTGGCACTGACCCTGACCTAGGTTGAAGGCTGGAGCTGGAGCCAGAGCTGGAGCTGTGGCTACTGCCTGTCCTGGCCTGGGTGCTCCATGCCCCTGGTAGAAACAGAGACTGAGCAGCTGAAAAGATAGCTGGAGAGACAAGGGTAGGCATGGGCCAAGGCAGGTGTGGGGGAAGGAAATGAGGGGGAGACAAACAGCAGGGGGGCAAGTGGCAAAGGTCAGACAAGGGGCATGAGGCAGGCTGCCTGCCCTCCAGCTGCTGCTGCCCCTGCCACTACTTTCCCTGTGGCAGTGGTGCAGGGAGGGTGCATTTAAGAGGACCCTCCAATAACTAGATTCTAGACATGGAAAATTAAAATAATTTTATAATTTTCCATGTCTGGAATCTAATAATTGGGGGGCATCTTAAATTTGCAGTTGTCTTGGGTTCAGGAGAATACAGGATAACATCAATGTATAACCAACTGGAGGAGGAAAGGCTTATCATAGGCCACCAGCAAAGAGTTGGAAAGGATCAGTCACGCCAAATCAATGTGATCTCATTCTTTGACAAAGTACCTAGTTGGGTACTTAAAGGGAATGCAACGGACATAGTATATATTAACTTAACCAAGCCCCCATGACCTTCTCATAAGCAAATTAGATAAATGCAAAGGATAATTATATATAGATCAATGTCAGGCTGGCAGGAGGTATTGAGCGGGGTTCCACAGGGGTCTTTCTTGGGTCTAGTGCTATTTAATACGTTTATTATTTGGCTGCTGGAATACAGAGTTTCCAGAGAAAATCTTCAGATGATACAAAACTGGGAAGGATTTTAAATACGTTGGAGGATACCAATAGAATTCAGGAGGAACTTGACAGATTGGAAAGCCGGGTATAACTAAACCACAGAATTAAGTTCAAGATAAAAAAATACAAGGTGTTACACTGAGAGAAGCATATTCAAAATAAAAAATACAGAATGAGAGAGAACTTGCTGGATGGCAGCATTGTCAAGGTGGATCTTAGGGTTTTGGTGGATCAGATATGTCAGCAATGTGATGTAGTTGTAAAAAAGTAAATGCCATTTTTGGCTGCATCGACAGAAATATTAGGTGCAAGACACAGGAAGTGATTCTTGCATTCGTGCAGGGAGTTGGAAGAGGTGATGCTTGAGGTCCCTTCTGACCCTTCCATGAAATCTATGAAACTAAGCTCCATTGTACTAGGCACAGCACAATGGATAATAAATGACAGTCTCTGACCCAAAGAGTTTACACAGTATAAAAGACAATATAAAGCAATTGATGGTATGAAGAAAAAAAATTAAATTCTTAAATCTCTTAGATTAAAGGTTGCACCTACTCTAGTAAATAGAGAACGGGATTCTAGAGTCAAAAGGCTTCAGCAGAAAATGCTCTTCTTCCTAATTCGAACATTTACTATGAATGTTACTACAGTTCCTTGTACCTAATTCCTAAAATGAGAAAAGATCATCTGATTGTTTCATATTTCACTACCTCCTTTTGGTCAGGCCCTAAGCTCTGGCAAGTCTTTTTCACCTGAGGCGGAGCCTATTGATGGGGTTCCAACATCAACCTAAGAGATTGCTACTTATCAACACTACCAATTGTTTACCTCTCTCACTCCTGCCTCTTTCCTGAAGATGAACAGGCTGTCACAGGTTTAGGAAAGCTAACCATTCTAGAGGAGCATACAGGACAAATAAAAATCAAATGCTATAAAACTAAGGATAAAGCAGGATTTACCAATTTCAGTCACTGTAGCTTGGGTCCATCTGTGCCAAAAGTCCTCTGAATTGTCAGCTGCATGCCAGGCATCCAGCAGATTCTTAGAAAATATACTACTCCACATTCCTATGAAATGGGAGAGATTTAATAAAATAATGAGGTAAAAACATGAAAACATTTAAATTGAAAACTGTTCTTTATTAACTCAAATTTGTTTATAAGTTTGCATGTAGTCCAGACAAACCGCTAATGAATAGATCCAATATATCCCTGGAGTAAGCAAAGAAGGATCTAAAGAAAGTCCATCCTGAAACTACAAAGCTTGTACGTCTTGTCAAAATTTAACTTACAAAGTTGCTCAGCAACCATATTTAAGGCACCAAAAGCCACTGGAATAAGAAAGTTGCAAAACCAGAATATCTTCTGAACACACAATAGAATACAATACATTGACACATTCCTGAATTCAGCCTTCATTATCTTACTAGGGTTTTATGTTTTCCTAGGTCATTAAGTCACCTTGCATGAAGCAGATCCGAGATTCTGGGATCTTCTTCATCAGGCGGCCCATGTAAAACTCACTTCCAAAATCCTCGGCACGAATGAAGGCTCCATATTTCAGGAATCCCACCTCATAAGGAGTGAACTCCACCCATTCTGCAAACAAAGTCCCATAAAATACAATGAATACACAGAAATGCGCTTAGCCAGTGGGGAAAAAGGGTTAGAGGCAGAATAAACCTGAGCTTCAACTTTTGCAAGGTGGCATATGACTAAGGAACCACCACTGTAATACCTACCTTTTTTTTTTGTACTATGAATGCTACTTGAAGGCACAGAGAGTGATTTAGGACATAAAAGAAGCCAGGGACCACGCAGTGGCCTTGATTCATTTCCAGGTTATGCAAGCTTTATCATTTGGCATATGGTTCACCCTGTGCAGGTGGAATTCATAATCTGCTTGCATTTAGTCAGGGAGCCAGCCCAGCAGCCCCAAAAGGACAGAAGAAAAGTCTGGCCATTATTGACAGGGAGTGGAGCTGATTCAGCTTGTATCCAAAGCAGAAACATAATTTAAATGCTGCTGCCCTGGGCAGCAAGGAGGAAGAGGGAGAGGGAAGTGACCGAGTGCTTACATCCTCACACAGGGGCTGCTGTAGTTGTAACACGGCATGAGTTGATGCTGTCTGAGCACAAGCTCCCCAGACATGGACTGGTGCTGCTGCTGCTGGAAGCAGTCATATGGATTCCCTGGGGCTGCCATTCTGGGAACACCTCTGAATCAGTGCCCAAGGCTGGCACTCTGCTTGCCCTCCCACAAATTACTTTACTGACTGAAGGCAAACTGAACTGGGCCCTTCCTCTAATAACACTGAAAATTCAGTCTCTTTCCACTTATAGGACCTTTAAAGGAAGCACCAATACAAACTCTGTCTACACTCCCAGTGCAAAGCATCTGCATGGGTGGGTAGACAGAGCAGGCTTTACAAAGGGAATCAATAGAAATGTTCAGGGGAATAAGATTGCAGCACAGAGCATATGAACATGTTATTCCAAAATGGTTAAATTTATATTTACTAATACTCTGACAGTGGTCAAGTCAGTTACTAATAGGAATGAATAAGCTGGAAGCAGTATAACGTGCAGAGGGTGGAACTCAACCTCAGGAGCCAGAACAACATCTATACATCATGTAAGTCTTTAAATGAAGTCTGAAAAGAGTGTAACATTGCTTCATTTTTCACATCAGGACCTTTGGGGATTAACAGAATGACATAAGCAAGGCCGGCCCACAGTTTTTTGAAGCCCCCTGCAAAATATAGTTTTGGGGCCCTGATGCCAAGAAGCCAGCGTGGGCGTTGGTGGGGGAGCGAGCGGGCAAAGAAGCTGGCAGCAGCGGCAGGAGGGGGGAGATGGCAAGTGGCCAGACGTGAAGCTGGCAGCATCAGTGGCAGGGGTAGAGGGGTGGCGAGTGGCCAGACACAGGGGGGCTATGGAGCTGCAGGTTTTGCAGGATAGGATGGGCCGGCCCTGGACATAAGGACTGAAAGAGCATACAGAGCAACTTCTTTTTCATCCAGAATAAGGTAGGTTCCTTCAGGGAAAAAGAGACACGGATATGGGCTGGAAACATACATCACCCATGTGCTGCCATAAACACATTTAGGGCAGCACAAAGGCCAAGCAAACAGACATCCATGCCCCTTGGTGTGCCACAAGTACCCAACATTTATGGATTCTGCATAGGTGGTACGAATTCGTGCTGCTATTTTACAGTAAACACCTGGTTGCTTTAAGGCAGAAAAGCATGGGCAGCCTGGAGCTGCCCACATTCTTCAGCCACCCCTGGCAGATGCTCCCAGGGCTTCAGGGACCTGGTTTCTGTGTGCCCTGGGAATAGGAATGATGTATGTTCAGTGAATCCAGCTTGAGGCATGTCTCTTCGAGCTTCCCTGTTTGTAGAAATGTGCACCTCAAGAATCCGATTTGGGAAGTATCTCTGCAAATAGGTACTTCTCTGTTAGCAAGGAAATGCAGAGTTCGCCCATTTGTAGAGACATGTCCCAAGTGTTATCCCAGAAGTGGCAGGGCCCGGATCTGAGGAACAATGGACAGCCTTTGTTTCACCTAGTGAAGTGGTTCAGTTATGCCAGGACACATTCTATCACAGGTGATCTGCTTCATTTGGTGACATATGTATATATCCTACTTTCCTTTATATTTCTTTTGACTACTCATGCAGAATCAGCCCTAAATTGTGAATGAGAATACTATAAGGTTGAGAGACTCATTTTATTTCAGAATCCATAAGCTTTGATGCTTATCTGAGTATACACACCTCTTGTATCTTCATGGTATGTCTGGAGAGCTGATCAGAACAGGCTCTTACATTATTTCCAACAATACCTACTGCCACTAAGGCAAAATAAAACTGTAAGGACAGCTTCTGTTTGCAGTACTTTTGCAAGCTTAACTTCTGCTGCAGTGACAAAATGCACAGCAAGTAAAAGCAAATTTATGATACGGATATTTTTAAAGTAATCAGATCTTCCCAAACCTCCTAATAGGGTTGTTTCTGGTCTGGAGTGAGAGATTAGAAAATTTCATGTTTTCTGAATGATGTGTCCAGCCTTAGGAGTCTTCTTAGACTTAAGCAAAGCTATAATAGTGGAATATAATAATTACCTCTAAATTCTTTAGTGGTGATTTTGTCCTTCACATTGAGTGCCAGGTAGATGGGTAGTGGGTTCTGACCAAGATTCACTGCCTTTCTCTGATCTGAGAGTCTATGGTGGTCTTTCTGTGTATGAAAGAAATGGTTAACTGACAGACTTCAGCAATGAATACAGACCTACCACAGGTCTTGGAATTTCACTGAACTGTATTAACTACCACCCGTGTACACCAGATACCTGATTCACAGGGGGAGAGAGAGATGCATTATGAGAAGAGGGTGTCTGGATCAGACTTGATTAAGGGTGAAGTTATATGTTATGCTTAGACCATACTAAATCCTAAGTCTGTGGAGTGTTACATGTTGTTAAAGTTAGAATGTGCTGTAAACCATCCAGAAGAAATGCAAAAAATTCTAGAACTCTTGGTTCAGAGTTGATATCTTTTATGGCTGTATGTAGACAAAATGAAGGGCGTGTGTACACGACACTTTAAAGCGGGATAAATGCTTTTGCACCACTTTAATGGTGTCAGTGTTTGCATGCCTCAGTGGCATATTGCACATTAATTCCAGCTGCTGTAGGAAATTCGGTGGCTTAATGCATCTTAAATGACTGACTTGGAGGAGTTTTAGTTTGCTGTGCCTACACCCATGGAGAGAAGCACCGGACTCTGTGCAGCTCCGTGGCTCTGCAGGAAGCCCTGCAGGCAGCCTGGCAGCAGCCTAGGAAGGCAGGCTCTGGCCAAGAAAAGCGGTGAGCCTGATTTTTTTTTCCCCACCTGGAGCCTGCCTGCCTGCTTGAGCTGTGCAGGGGCCTGATACTTCCCTCCATGGCTGTGGTGCCCCCCAGGACCATCCAAGTTGGGTGCCTGTGGGTGGGGGCTGCTGTGGAGGGAAGCACCAGCCCCCCCATGCAGCCCAGGGACCACTCCACCTGCCGGCAGCTCACCCTCCCCTCCTCACCGCCAGAGAGGCAAGTAAGTGTGGGTGTGTGCCTATTTCATCTACATACGCCCTATTAGATCAACTAAGAAATCACAAAAAAATTATCTTTTCCTGCAAGCTTTCAGGCTCACAAGCCCTTCATCAAGCTCAGGCAAAATTAAAGATGGTAAAAAGTCCCCATAGGTAGGAAATAAACTTCATTTTTGCACAGAGGAAGCTGAAGATTGAAGTCTCCCTCAGGGTCCATGAGAGTGTCTTTGTGCGTTGCTCTTTGTTGTGCAGTTCAGGCAGGATTTCTTCCCTGGGGGTGAGATGCCACACAGGGAGGTATAGAAAATTATTCTGGGTGCTGGGGAGAAGGATGGGAGCAGTGTAGCCTGAGATGCTGGAGAACTGCACGTTGCCTGTTTTATCTCCATGGAGCAGACTAAAGTTACCTTAACACAAGCTAGGTAGCATGGTGCAGAGTTAACCCTTGCCTGAGGTGGTATAACCCTGAGATGCTCAGAGTGTACTTAGCATGAGTTAATGAACTTTAATATGTGTAAGCTTATGTTTTAAGTGCCCTTAGCATGGTCTATGTATAACATGTAACTTCACCCTAAGATGAAATCTACTGGCCAGCTTATACTGCCCAGCTTATACTCTATTTCAGTGGATAATTTTTAGGGGTTTGCAAAACAGGCCATATTCGATTTGGCCTAAATCGGGGACAGTGATTCGATTCATTGGTTCGGATCACAGTCCCCGATTTGATTTGGCTGAGTCTGAATCTGAAGACTCGATGCTGATTCAAAGAATCAGCGATTTGGCCATTAACATAACTTTAAATGTTTTTTCTACATACCTCAAGGTACCAGGTATGGCTCGTGAAAGCTGTGATGCTGAAACAAATGAAGTATGCCACAGGAGTGTGGGGGAATGGAAGGGGGGCCCACATGCTCAGCGGTGAACCCAGAAGTAGACTGGAATTACTTCCAGTCCACTTCCGAATCCGCCAGGGAGCGCACAGGGGAGCCCCCCCCCGCGCCCCTCCAGCTCAGTGATTGGCTGCGGGGAGACCCCAGGTGCCCCCCCAAACCCAGGAGGCACCAGTCGCTGAGCCGGGGGGGGCGGGGGGGGGCCAGCACGCTCCCCAGAGGACCTGGAAGTGGAGCAGAAGTGCTGCCAAACACACTGGAGAGCCCCCACACTCCCTTCCCCCACCCCCCCCATGCTCCATCCACCCCCCATTGAAGCATTCACAAGCCACCTGGTACCTTGAGGTATGTAGAAAAAACATGTAAAGCTGTGTCTATGTCTGAAGCCCCAAATCTTTCCAAATCTCTCCGAATCAATTAAGAGGGTTTCAATTTGATTCAGAGAGATTAAAGGGTCTCCTGATTCAATTTAGATTTAGAGATTCAGCCACTGAATAAGGCAGAATATCCTCTGAATCATATTAGGGACTGAAGCTTCACATAGCCCTAATAATTTTAGTATTTAACAGGTTACTTATGATATGTCTTGTACTGTATGTCCACATAGTATAGAAAAAATGAATAGACCAGGAAAGTTCTACTTTGATCTTTTAAAAAACAATTCTTCGTGCCATCATATTAATGACATCTATAATTTCCATAAAAGTCATAATTGAATCATCTAGAATAAACATAACTGAATGAATATATTCATGGGTTAGATTTGATTTACATATAATAGATCTGATTACATATATAATGCATCTGATTTTTTTGATGACTCAGCCTAAAGTATACATGGTGGGTGGGTTTTTCAGCCAAGCAATACCAAGGTAAAGGATATGTAAAATAATTTTGTCTAGAAAAGGTTTTTGGTGAGTGGATTTTTTCCTCTCAACCTTGTATGTACAGAGTCTTAAATTGAAAGTGCTTCTCTAGCTATCTGTGCAGAAGTAATGCACTGACACAATGGCTTGGAAGCTTTACTATTAAAAACAATCTTGTCATAAAACAAATCTTAGGAACATCTGCTTGAGGTCAAATCCAAATGGCCTCCACAAGCTGATGTAATGCTATTTTGGAGTTCCTGAAGACTGTAATCCCACCAGGACTATACTTTGTAAAGACTGCAGTGTTCATGCAGTATATTTTAATTAAGTGGAACATCACTAACACACCCCTTGCTAAGTCTCACAAAAACTGAGTCTTGTTTCAGATTCCACAAAGATGTAATAACAAGTACTCTTAGGAGAGGGAAATCATAGCTTTACAAATTGATTATTTTCATTAAATATGCTTCAGAATATTAGGCAGTATTCTTCAGATAATAATCCTAAATCTGTAGCTATCAGCTTTCTGCATACCCAGGATGCTTCTTACATACCAGAATTCTGTACACAAGCCTGAGCTTTCTTTCCATGCAGTGAGCATATAGCTGGAATATCCCTTTCTTTTTAGCAATATGGGGGCATGTCTCACCAACAGGCAAAGACATGACTATACCTTTGACTGTAGCCCATCAACATACATTAATTGGTTTTAAACCGCCTATCTCAGGTAATGCTAGTGGTACAGCAGTGGCAAAATTAAATTTAATGTTGGTTTCAAAACCTGCTCAGGAACCAGTATAAATATTTGAGCAACTAGCCCCCTCTGAGCGTTGTGTTGCTATTCTCGAAGTACTCAAGTTAGCTAATTTAAAGCTAGTTAGAATAAGTTTAAATGAGCTCTAGTCATGCCTTTATCTCCTATGTTGCCTCCCTTAACTGTTACTAAATTAGTAATAGAATGTCATAGTAGAATGTCATCGTGTGAATAACTGAATATGATACTGAAAGGATATATTTTCCCAAGGTTTAGTTTTCTCTTAATTTTCCCATTTTTTCTAGAAAAAAATCATTATCCCCCCTGTGAACAGAAGGTATGCATATAGTACCCCATCCTGTAACATGGCTTCAATCATGAGTCCCCACAGATCGATAAAAGATGTTTTATGTCCTGCTGCTGTCCGTTCACTCAGCTCCCTGTAATAATTCTTCAGATTTTGCAAGGAAAAAGCATTCTTTTTGCATTTGGTTGCTTGCTTCCGGGCTTCATTGATAATCTCCCCTAGATCCTTCTGTGACCAGTCAGCTTCCTCATATAATTTTGTCATGGTCCTGAGGTCAGAAAACAGAACATTAAAGAAAAAAATGGTTAGACTGTGAGATTCATGAAACTCAGTGGATCAATTTTGCACAGCTTCATGCAATCCCTTTTTGGTCTCACTTCATTTGGACTCTCACAATTAATTTTCGTTTGAGCTTCAGATATAAACAACCTTCAGAGGCAAAAGGGAAACATGATTGACTGAAGACACCTGTTTTTTCTTAGCTTTGAAACAAAGATATACAAATCCACCATGTGTTGCATGGTTTCCATCCAACACTAAGACCTGGTCAAAATTTCAAGGTGCATTAACACTTAAGCCACGGATCACCTGAAACCTGGCTAAGGATTAAGAAAATATCCAAAAACCTCAAGTACTCCTTGTATCATAAAAAAAAACATTTACTTCACACCATTCAGTGGATATGGCAGTTGGCAGCAGGAGGGCAAGCAAGGATTGATGCAGCTATGGTTGCCCTCCAGTTACTTAGCCCATCACCAGTGCCACAACCGTATTACCCCGTGCTGGAGTTCCCGCATGCCCCATGCAGGAACTAAAACTGCTGCCAAATCACAGGGCATATGGTGGCAGCAGCAGCTCTGATTCCAACATGGGGAATGCAGGCAGAGGCCATAGCTTACTATGTTGCATACTGCATGGCTCATGCCAGAGATGCTACAACTACCACCACATGCCCTGGATTGGAGCCAAAGCTGCACACACTTGCACATGCCCTGGGCTGGAATCATTTTCTGTCCCAGATTGGATCTGGCACAGGAAGCAAGGTAAGTATTAACACCCCTAGTCTAGTGCATGAGATATTTTCAAGATAACATATTCCCTACGCATTTTTCTCTGTAACAGAGACTTCCAGTATAAGTAAATCAAATCCTTAAAAATGACTCTCACCATGTTGTGCCAGATGAGCCAGTGATGTAAGAAATACAGTCCAGAAGATTCAGCTTCTGAAGACCCCAGATGCTGCCATACATGCCCGTCAAAGCTCTTATGCCAACCCCAGTGGTTGTCACAGCCACCACTGGTATCTGCTCAGCACAACAAAGGCAGAAAGTATGTGTAAAGCACCATCAATGAACATTAATGACTAAAAAGGGGAAGGGTGAGCAAAAAATTCAGGTTCTGGTAACAAGAACAAAATCAGATCTATGAATGATATCACTTTCTGTGTAAACTGTGGCACACTTACATGACGCAGAGAGGTCTCTGTGTCCGACTTGAAACTACTTTATAGTCTCCTGCTGAATTTTGTAAAATTTCAGATTTTGCCGTATCAGAGTGTATTGTTTTGTTTTGAATATTATGGGATTAAATCCACTGCTATGTATATATTTCTAAACAGTGCATTTTATGGAGGCCAAAACAGGAATATAGTATTTGCCAATTCAGAACAGAACAGAAGGGCTGAACAAAGCAGCTAATAGTAGAAGACACCTGTTCTCATTCTCATGGCCCTGAAGGAAAAAGAGAGAAGTATCTCCTGCCATCTCCTCTCTACCCAGCTTGCACCTTCCCCTCTTAATAGTCCTCCCCCTCCCACAATTCATCATGCCTCAAAATGGAGGTCAGCAATAGTTCTCATGGAAAGACCTTTCAGAAGTGTACCAGGGCAGCTCTGAACCAGGGATAGCCATGATGCATAGGGCATCACCAGGCTACCACAGTGCTGATCATGGCAACACAGCCAGCTGCTGCTGAGTTGATGACTATTTTTGGGCCCTCTCCAACTCCGCTACCAGGGCTGCTGCCCCAGAGGCCCCTCGCTGCACATCTTTAGTTATGCCACTGCATCAAAGATACTCATTGGCTCAGCTTCTTTTAAGTGCCTAGCTAGCTGAGAATTTATGTTCCCTCAGGTACCTCATGATCCTGCAGATCCTCATCTAGATGAAGAACCTTCTTTATACCAGCAGCAACCACCTGCTTCCGATTTTTCAGGAAATTCTGCTCCTCTGGGCACAGGTCAAACCCCAGACGCACATCTAAATTTTTTGGTCTCCTACACAGACCCTCAGTCCTGAGGTTAGTGCAAACATATTATATGTTATTACTTGTATATTTGTGTTTCTAAATGTATACAAATATACACAGTGACATTTATAAAAAGGCATATGAACATATCAATTAATAAATGAATTAGTTGGTTTACAGACCATCCATTCTAAACTATATAGCTAGGCAAAAGTAGGAAATGAGAAAGAGAAAAAAGAGAGAGTGAGAGAGAGCACATGCACACATTGAAGGCATCTCTGATATTTAATGCAATTACTAAGAACATGCAAATGAGATTACATAAGAAAACAAAATACACTCCAATACAGTCCCCCAGCATCCTATGCTGCTTTGCAGGGTGGGCAGGCTAGCCTTGGCCCAAGCTATCTGCTCCAGCTGAGCAGAGAGGTGTGCCCTAATACCCCCCAGCTTCTGGCCTGGGCCACTGCAGGCACGTGGCTGCATTTCTGGAATCAAAACTGAATGTCTGTTCAATTGCTTATCAGTTCAATCTATGCAGTTTAGACTAACCTGTGAAGATGTCTCACTTCAGTCTCAGGCTTTTTGATCGTCTGTACTTAGCCATTATTCTCAGATAAGGAAAGGGAAGAGCTTGACTGACAGTCACCCATACCCAAAGTACAAATGGCTTGTTCTTTCAATAGACAAACATTTATGCCTACATAGAGCCCTCTATAGCTGCAGCAGCCACTAGCAACCTGCAGGGATCTACTGCAGGATCAGATCTCAAGGGAAGGTCTCTTACCATTCATTTGCCTTCACATGCAGGTCAAATGTTCTGTTCTGAAAATCAATAAGGCCGATATTATAAGCTCTATCATATTTTAAGCTTGTGTTCATTAGAATGAGTTTTACCTCCTTCACAATCAGTACAAAGCCTAACTATCCATCATTTGAGAAAGATGAGAATATACACACTCATTACCCGGTTAATTATCAGTCACATTATTTATCTCATGTTTCTCATTAGAGCTGAGTGAATAATGAATGAGTAATATAGTCTCAGTCCAGTGCTGAACTGAAAAAAAGGTTTCATTTTGAACTGAAGCAGATTTTATTTTTTTCAAATTTTGTATTTTTTTCAAATCATTTTGGGTCAAGCCAAAATATCTTCTTGAACCTGAAATTATTCCCCTCCAAAGCCTATAATGGAACCCAAAATACCAAGTCTCACTGTCACTCTGCTGTCAGCAAGTATATGTGAAATAAGTGGATAAAGTTTGTGTCTCAGCCACATTTATGGCCTGCACAGAGGATGACAGTTTAATAAGGCTGTCAGTTATTCTGTTAGATCCAATGCTAGAGGTTTCAGCTTGGATCTGAAGGCTCTATTCCTGTTGATGGTCCATGTGCACATCAACATAATGCCACCAGTTGACATTTTTATGTTTAGTTTACTATTTTCAAGACCTTGGAAATTACAAAACTACATTAGTCTAAGTCAGCAAATGTGAAAAATAAGTTTTCCCTTGCAACCTTGATTTGATCCTTTTGTGCATGTGCCCTATGCCACTCTCAGGGGCCCTAACAGATAGCCCAACCAGGGCTAATTGCCCAGATGGCTAATCCTACCAGAGGCTCTAACTGGTAGTCTCACCTTGGTTAATGAACCAGCTGGCCACTGTGAGGGCCTTCTGATTGGCTGCTGGGGATAACAACCTTCCCATTTAAGTCCAACTGTGGCAGCTGTCTGTAAACCAGACAACAGTTCTGCCTATTTGTAGGCCTGTGCTCTTGGTACTCTGACATCTGACCCTGCTTGGCTTTGCTTCTTGGGTCTGGCTTTTTGGAAATTCCCCCTTGGATTTCATAATTTGGTCTCTGACTCTAGAATCTTGTCTCTGGCCCTCCCCAGGTGGCCTGCCGCTAGATCAGCCCACCTATGATCTAGTCCTTATAGATGCAGTCTTTAAAAACATGATCATATGTAACAGGAAGACAAAGGCTCCTATCACTAGCTAGGCAGGGATGAGAGGATAGCCTTTCACCACAGGAGAGTGGACCACAGTAAAGGCAATTTGAACCTCAGTAGGTGAGAGAAATAGGAGACACGCTGGCAGATGTAAAACGGGGGGTTGTCGGCAGCAGAGCCATGCTGCAGACAGCAGGGCAAGCTGCCAATTAGGACTAATGGGGTGCAGCTATGCTGGAGCTAAAGAGGCACCTGAGTGGAAGGGGCCAGGCTCAGGGCACTTAAAAATCCTGCACTCTGAACAAGAATGGGGTTGGGGAGTCAGACTAGTGCTCCTGGGGAAGGGATATGAGGAACAGAGGTCCAATAGCTTAAACCAGAGAGAAGTCCAAGAAGGAGGCAGGGCCAAAGCCAAGAGGGTCAGAGCCCACAGCTCAAGAAGGGTGAACATAGGTGGGATGCAGATAGGAGAGCCAAAGCCTGGATCAAGGAAAGGAACAGAGGTGGCCTGAAGCCGAGAAGGTCAGCCAGAGCCTAGAAGAGCAAGATTGGGGCTGGGGCCCAGGTGCCAGTGTTCAGAACTGTGGACCTTGGGCTAAGGAACCCAGCTACAGAAAAGGTATCAAAGCCAGGAAGGCTGAAGCCCCAGCTAACTTCTGTGGCCAGAGGGCCAAGCAGTGTGATGGGGTAAGAGGTCTTGCTTGAATGTTAACTTGTACCATCTGCAAGGCATGGGCATGGTTGTAGAGGAGAGAGGAGGCCATGAATCTAACCCTTAAGGTCAGCAGAGCCTGGGAAACAAGCAATAAGGACAGGGAGGACAGAGAGGGAACCCCAGAAGACTTGCCAACTCCAGGTGGGCAGCCTCCCCTCATTAATTTTTCTATACCAACAAGGCATGGCAAGAAAGTGAATGGGTTGCAATCCAGGGAGACTTGAGTGGGGCCAGTAAAGATGGAGGGGGCCACAAGGTGGCAACACAGAGGTCCTCAGGCACCATTTTGTCACATTATATTATAGTCTTTCCTTAGGAAACTTGCCCAATTTAGTTCACAGAAAGGACCTGATAGGGGAGGAATCAAACTTGTACACTGAAAAAGACTATGATCCTGCCAATTTTGTTGAAGAGGTTGGAAGTTGTGCAGTGACTGAGGCAGTATGAAGAAGAATAGTCCCATGATTAAGCCATCCCTCTGCCACAGAGTCCCTAAGTTATGCTATGCACAACTCACCTAAATTATTCTTTTCACAGATGGTCGCCTTAGCTGTGTGTTCTTTATTTTCTAGATAGGCAGTTTAAGACTAGCACCTAAACTGCAGATGTGTGAGCACTTTTGATTTTGCTCTCTCTGCCTCAGTTCCCCATCTGTAAAATGGTAGTGATATCACTCCCTCACCTGACAGTGGTGCTGTGAGAAAAACCTAGTGACTTTTGAAGTCCTCTGGGAGTGTAGTGATCAGCACCATAGTAAAATCCTATAAGGAATTTTGTAATTCTGTCTTCAGTGGCAGGTTTGCATACGGGCAGTAAAATAGGGCCTGGTGCCACATACTGTATAATATAAGAAAAAAGCAACATATAGCATGGCTGTTCAATGAGTGAGCACAATTCATCCTGACGCTATAGGATAATACTGATACCTAACTAACTGGAGTTCAGTCACAATGAAAAGTTACTGCACAGTCTCTGATGAGAAAGTGTATAGGTTTGGTATTTATTCCATAAAGTCAGTGGTAACCACTCACCTCTCCTATTGTTACTTTTTCTTGTATGGGAAGTGAATTCAGGGGTAGGGTCAGAAACTCATTTTCGTTCCTTTCCCCTTGATATGATGATGACTGAAAAAATATTAAAATAGAGGATTATTTTAATATGACAAGGAGAAAATGATCAAAACAATCCTTGCCACACATACTTCCAAGTCCTCAAACCAAGATAAACTGAAAAAACTGTACACATGTTGACTTCTGAGTTCATAAATGCCAGCAGTGACATACCCTGCTGAGCTGCCTCCTTTGTGGTATTGTAACATTTAAGTCTGAGTCATTATACTTTATATAGTGGAATCTTGCAGGAGCAGCAGGGAAAAGCCAAGAGTTCAGTGAAAGGTTCTGGGCTCCTTCATATGATCCTTCCAACACAAATGCAAATTTTCTATCTGAAGGGGTGACAAGACAAACACAGAACCTTATGGTTACCATCACATCCTTACACAACCAAATAAAAACAGGACTCTGGCATTCATAACATAGATGCTATTTTAAAATTGAATAGTGCAACAAATACTAAACAGGATCACATAACCTAAATGTTCTGAATCCATAATAAGCTTTGAATAGGAGGTCAGGCCTATGACAACCTGAACATCATCCATCCCTACTGGAACAAATGGGATTTGAGGGAACTTGGAACCTGTTATAATAGGATCAAAAGTAATTTATGCTCTGGGACATAAGGTGATACGCTATACCACGTGCTAAGTATCCAAGTAGACTTACAGATCTAAGTGTGATTCTGTTTCACCCTACTGGAGTCCATGAAAATCAGAAATGAAAAAAGAAGGTAGGTCCTTCTGCTCCCTGTTTTTGTGTAGCTCACTCTTAAGAGTAAGATGGCAGCAGGTTACAAAAGTAGAAGTATTAGTGAATGTTCAAGACTTGAACAGGCTGGAACTTCACAGTTAGACACCTAGTCTACTTGGATACCTAATAGGTGGAATTAATTTGCTTAAATATTACACTCTATTACAGCAATGCATTTGTGCTGCGTCTCACCCACATTTTGACAGCTAAAGATCTTGGATCTAAAACCAGTTACATACATTTATCTATATCCCTTAGCATCAGTTCTGGGCCCTCTGTAAACTCTGGAGTTATATTTTAGTGATCTGTCCTGTAATTCTTGCTAGGAATGTTAAACCATAGCAAGTATTTCATTTTACTTGTGAGATAACTGATTACAAGCATGGCTTGGATGTATAATTTTCTTCTGAAATCTCTTTTTTTCTAAAGGGGTGGAATATCCAAAAGAGTGTCAACAGAAATCACCTGAATTGAAATCAGCAAGCACCTTTTAAAATCCCAAACTTAATCTATTTGTCCGTCCTTTAAAGAGTTCTTTAAAAAGCTTTTTTATCCCTTGTAAAATGTTCTGAATATTTCTGTGCTCTCATAATTCAAACACCTTTTTTTACTGATTTCATACGTAGTATTTACAGTAGAGACTCCATATCTCCCCTCTACTAACAGTAGGAAAAGTGCCATAATAACGTGCATATTTAATATTAAATATGCCAAACATGGAATCCCTAAATTACTTTCTCAAGAAAGGAACTGGTTTCCAATCCTGGTAACTAGTTGTGCATGAAAACACTGCTATTGATTCTTAAATTGATGATCCACATGCCTTTGTACTTTGCTGGATCAAGTCCATAAAAGATTGCTAAAGTATAGTATTTTTTTAATATGTACTATGCATCAGGACAATACAAGTGTAGTGGTAATGCAATGGTTATGTGCACTTAAGTTGTACAATAATACCATTGTATTACAGGTAATACAGAATATATTTGGTTTTGCCCTCATGACTTTTTTTCTCGTGTCCCATCTAAAAGAGGACTAATCTTTTGATATTAAAGGAGTGGGAAGGAATTGTTGTTCTCACTGCATTTATTTCCTTCATTTCTGAATTCTGGATTCCCTCATAGGTGAGGGATGGAAAATTTCATCTTCAGGTAAGAATATTTCTTGGAAAGTTGACAACAGGATGTTATATTGGAAACTAGTCTGTTCAATTAACTAGACATGTTCACCCAGGCATATTCTGCATGTTGTATTTGATTAATTAGGGCCTGATTCAACACCCATGGAACCTTGTGGACTCTCCCTTTTGCCTTTAATGGACACTGAATTAGGTTGTCAAAATATAAAATACTGGCTTTTTGCTATAAAATTTTAATCATCTTCACCCAAAGCCATCAGTTTTAAAAAAATACTAACCTGTAGAATCCTTTCTCACTCTTCCCCCATTGACCTGAGCCTCCAAGCAGGAAACTTCCCGAGCCTGTAACAAAGACAACAAATGAAATAATAAGGGGCACCTCTAGTGGTGTAGCTATACACAAGCCTAGTTTCTCAGCTGATCTATTGCATCTAGGTAGAGAAATGTTGAGTCTGTTGGGCAAAAAAAGCAAGACTGGCCTGTAGGAGGACTAATGTATTGCTTTATGATCCTCTGCACTGACTTTCAATCAAATTTATGGGAGGAATCATGTCTAGTTCTCAGATTGACAACTGAACTGTAACTTTCTGTATGAGTTTTTAGGGAGGGTGCATGTACATGGAAGACCATCCTGACTTCTCCACCAAGTTAATAGATTTGCAGGAATGAAAAAAATAAATAAAAACAAAACAAAAAAGTAAGGGGAAGCTAATAAAGAAGCAGTTGTTATTAAAAGGGTCAGCTTTTGGAAGTCCAGCCTATGGTTATGGCTTGTCATTAGGTTTTGGTCATACTGTCATAACTGGTTTATGGGAAAGTTATTACACAACATAGTCTACCCCAACCTACATCATAACAATCCAGGCACTAGCTTTGTGAATACTTACAACAATATTCCTCGTAGTCTTTCCCATCACGTAACACTACAATAGGATTGTGGAGGAGTACTACCTTGGGGCAGCTCACACATTTTTCCAGCTCAAGCCTCTCCCAACATGAGTAACCAGAGGGAATTGTGTGGGAGAACTGACTGTCACATTGGCTTCATGTGATCCAGTTCCAACCTGCCTGGCTGTCAGCCTTTGTGTTTCAGCAGCAGCTATGAAGAAACTGGCTGATTCTCTAGTCTGTGCAATACAGTAGCATTTGGTATGCAGTACAGAAAAGATTGCAGAAAATAAAAATTACCACTAATACACCATTCGTAGCGATGTTTTCAGGAAGATCAGGGCTAAAAAGAAAAATGTAAAGTACTCAATTTATAACTATAATGTTTTAAACTCCTGAATTGCAATTCTTTGTCTTTTTATTCCCCCCAGCATAACAGTACAAATAATGTTAGGTGTATTTTTCAGTTTACAGTACCTCATATTGCTTCAAATGTACTAGATAAAGATGATGAAAGGTAGTACCCCTGCTATTCCTGTCATACAGGTTTGCTGAATAGAGACTGCGCTCTGTGCCAAAATAGGATAGCTCTCTGATGTAAGCTAGGCTGAGTTTGTAGTGTTAGATTACTTAATTATTCTATTGCCCCAAAATATCCACACTTGAACCCTGAGTACCATCAGGGTTAAAAACTGATGAATTAACACAACATACCATAAAAGCTTTCCCTAGTTATCTTAGATGTCAACAACATTAAAATCTAGATGTGCATGCCCGTTGTCACCACTAACCAAACCTATCAGTGTAGAACTATAGCTAATTAAAAGCTTTGTAAAAATGTATCCCTCTGTGTGAAATTCCTTTAATGCTTCCATGTTTCCGATATCATTCTGTGACATAAGAGAACTCATTACAACCTACAGGACCAATGATTTCAAAGAGCATAAGCTGTGGTGGGGGGGTTTTGTGTGTGTGTGTGTGGGGGGGGGGGTTGTGTGTGTGTGTGTGTGTGTGTGTAGGAAGAGGAGAGGAAGATGGTCTGTTTGATTTGCTGTTGTTGTTGGTTTTTTATTTTTTAAGTTAGCTAAAATTAATTTCTGTTCTGAATGCCCCAAACAGCCATACTAATGAGAAAAATCCAAAGACATTTCTATGCTTCACTGAATGTTCATCTTAGCTTAGAGGTCAAACTGGATGCCTAATGTGACCACACTTTTCCACACTGGAGAAAGCCCCACAGAAAAATATAACAAATGAATTTGTCCATCATCTCCCATTCCCATAGATCTGGCCATGCTGGATTAGGACAGTGTTTCTCAACCTGTGGACTGCAACCCAAAAGTGGGTCACAAGAATATATGAAAGGGTTGTGACACACCCACCCCCACACTGGGGGGCTGAGGGTGGGGGGCAGCAGGTCAGGAGTGAGAGGCAATCAGTTGGGACTGGTCATCAATGTTTACAAAGGGATCCCAGTACAAAAAATGTTGAGAACCATGGGTTTAGGAGATAATAGGGATACAAAGCAATTCCTTCTTGTTAATGTATTCCTCCTTGACTGACTTACATTAATTAGATACTTAATATTTTGATTTTACTTGCCTGCTTTCCTTTGTAAACTCAACCTCTAGCTCCTCCTTTCCCTGAAAATAAAAACAAATGGCATGTTGACACTTTTCTCTAGAAAGTACCCCAAGGGATATAAAAATCAGATTCTTTGATAGGCATGGAGCTTCTGCAAAGAAGCTTTCACCTCTTTTATTGCTAATGCAATGGGTTTCATTGTCTTCCGTTTTGTTTATATTATGTCCACTGCACTAAGGGTCCCACACTTTGTATCTTTTTTTAAATGAACACACTGCATACGTCCGGGTTCTGGGCATCTCTTCATTTCTGCTTATAACCACCCCCTATGACACACTATTTCAGCAACTGTACATCTCCAAGCCTTCCTTCACTTTATGAGCTCTGAAGGTCCCCAGAAGGGCTGTGCAAAATGACTTTGTCTCGTTTTGATTTCAGATTCGGCCATTTCGGAGGACAGTGATTCGTTTTGCTGTATTGGATCACTGCTCCGTTTCAATTTGGCCAAATCTGTTTCAGAGTTTTGATGCTGTTTCAGAGATTTGGATCGGCCAGGGACAGGGAGGCACAGCTGGGTGGCTGCAGGTTCTCCCACGGCTCCTCCAGCTGTGCCTGCCTCTCCCCAGGTAGGGGGAGCCACGGGAGAAGCCCCCAGGCTGCCCTGCCCAGCCCCATCTACCACCCAGTCCCAGCCTAATCCCAGCACTTCAAAAAAAAAAAAAAAAAAAAAAAAAGAAGCAACATAAAAAAAGCCCCACACTCACTAGACGTAGCAGCGGCAATCAGGGCCTCTGAGGGCTTGTGGCAGAGCCCCCCCCACACAGTGCAGAGCAGCAGGGATTGCCTCGCCCACCCCTGCTTGGCAACTTCACAGCGCTGTCTGAGAGCTGGGGCAGCTCCACCTGTCAGCTGGAGCCCCGCACCGCTCAGCCCCAGCTCCCAGGCAGTGCACAGCACCCTGCCGAGACACACTGCACCCATGCCATGGGGCAGCTGCCACACAGGTGCCCAGCGGGGGAGCAATCCCCACTGCCCCATGCTGCATGGAGGGCTCTGCCATGAGCCCTCAGAGGCCGCGATTGCTGTTGCTGCAGCCGGTGAGTGCACTATACTCCACCCTGCTTCCATGTAAATCTATCCAGTTGCAAACCTCTAGGTCCCTGGACCACTCATCAACATATTTATCCCTTCTTCTGGGTCCCTGCTTCCCATACAACCCTACTCCCACCCTCCCAGAACCTGTTGATCAGATAGATTGTTCCTGAATGACCACATGATATATAAGCAGAATAATGCCACTGAGTTGAGTGAAGAGCTTTACTACTACAGAGGAAGACTTTTGAAATTAGTCACATATGCCACTCATGCTTACCTCTTGAGGAAGATAAGTAAGATGAATACTATTGAATGAACATTGGACAGCATGAGGTTTCCCAGGAAACATTCCTTACCTTTGTACCAATACTGCTTTGACTTAAAACATCATAAAAGTCACTAAGAACTAGCTTTTCTGACAGCAGGCCTAGATAATTTTATCATCACTAAGGAAAATGTAAAATTCAGGGTCCAGTTTCCAAAGACAGGCTTTCAAGTTGCTAGCATATAAAATTGGCATTTGTGTGTTCAAACACTGATCTGAGCACTTCAGCATGGGACTGGTTTGTTTTTATCCTAAGCATGTAGATTTAAATTAGGGGCATGCAAAGCAGGCCCTATTTGATTTGGATTAGGATTCAGCCTGAATCAGGGACAGTAATTCGATTTGTTGATTTGGATCACCGTCCCTGATTCAATTTAGCTGAATCCAACTCTGAAGATTCAATGGACATAGACACAGCTTTAAAAGTTTTTTCTACGTACCTCCAGGTACCAGCGCAGCTTGTGAATGCTGCAATGCTGGGGCGGGGGGCCCTCTACGTGCTCAGTGTTGAAACTGGAAGTGGACTGGAAGTACTTCCAGTTCACTTCCAGGCCTGCTGGGGAGCATGCTGGGGGCCCCCCATATTCCCCTGGCTAGGCAATTGGCCGCAGACCCAGGAGGCACCAGTCACCAAGCTGCAGGGGTGCATGAGACCTCTCTGTGTGCTTCCCAGCAGACCCAGAAGTAGACTGGAAGTGCTTCTGGTCCACTTCTGGGTCTGCTGCTGAGCATGATGGGGACTACCCCTTCCCCCCCCTGCCCTTCTGTGGGATGCTCCATGCGCCCTAGCATCACAGCATTCACGAGCCACCTGCTACCTAGAGGTATGTAGAAAAAATATTTAAGTTGTTTATGTCTGAATCTCTGAATTTTTCTGAATCTCTCTGAATCAATTTGGAGGGTTCCAATAGGATTTGGAGAGATTAAAGGGTCCTCTGTTCAATTCAGATTCAGAGATTCGGCCACCAAATCGGGCCAAATCCTAGCTGAATCAAATCAGGGGCCGAAGCTTCGCACATCCCTAATTTAAATCCATATTTGAACATTGTTCTGATTCTATGGGGTGTCTACATGCCACTGTACAGCAACGTTGCTATGGTGACATGCTTTAGTACTTGCTTTTGGAAGTACTAAAGCACAGTGCAGTAGCAGCCCATGCAGCACATGGTTAGTTTTTGCTGCTACTTCAACATAATGGCATGCTAAAATGGGAGAATGTGCCGCTATAGCGATGTAGCTGCCGATCACACAGCACGTTGTACGGCAATGTAGCGCATTGCTACGGTGACATAGAGTGATGTGTAGGCACAGTGCCGTACCTAGACTCCTGGCGACCTGAGTGAACTTTTAGTATTGGGCCTCCCTTCTCCGAAGCTAATGATTTTTTTGTTGCAGAAGTTTTTATCACATCTGTGGTATAGATGTCTTTAGATAGTTCATTCTCAACTGATAACACTGCTAGTCCCATATGTGTGCAATATTAAAACTTTTTTTGCAATTGTAATTTTTTTTTTCAATTTTGGGCCCCTTTCTGTCTGGGCGGGGGCAGCCGCCCAGTTCATTCATACCTGTGTATGGGTCTGTGTAGATGTGCCCTACTATTTTGAAGGAAATACATTACATACATACACGTGCACACACACACACATATGCATGCATGCACATATATACATGTATATGCATGCATGCACATATATACATGTATATACATACATACACATATGTATGTATGTATGTATACATGCACATACATACTAGCCAATTGCCCATCAAGAATAACGGGGGGAGGAGCAGGGCAGGGATGGAGTGCCGCCACCTAGCACCCTACACCATTGCTGCCTCCCAGAAGCAGGGGGGATGGAAGCTTGCCCAACTGTCCCCTCTGTCCCCCTCCACCAACACCCCACACCGCCACCACCTCCAGTGCCGCTGGCCTCACCCCTCCCCACCCCGACCCTGCTCCTCAGAAGTAATAGAGTGCTGCCATGATGGTGGGGACAGAGCGGGGGGATGCTCTGTCGCCTCTGTCATGGCAGCACTCCCCTGTCTTTCAGGAGGAGGGCCGGGGGGGAGGGGCGCTGGCCTCACCCCCTCTCCTGCTCCACCCCTGCTATCATGTCAGTGCTCTGCACTCTGATTGGTTGTTTAATTAACCAGTCAGAGTGCTCCAAGAGCATTATGGACAGACAGACAGATTGGCTAAGCCCTTTATTATATAAGAATATATATATATAGGAGGAAAACTGATTTTCAAATCCCTTCCAACCAAATTCTACCTTAAATTCTAATCCTCACCTTGGGATTCAGCTGAAAGTTCAGCCGAACTGTTTCTCCAAGTTGGATTTTAGACACATCAAAGAAAACAGTGAGGAGATGGTCATCTTGAGTTAAACTGTCTTCATCGCAGACCTTTAGTTCTAGAATGTTCTGGGAACAAAAATGAAAGTGTGTCTAAGTCTGAGAAGCAGATGACCCTGAGAATCACTTATATTAATGTGTGCAAGTGGGGAAAAGAATGTCAGATATAACAATCAAATAAGAAAATGAGACAGAAAAAATTGAAAGTGGAAATTTTACCCAATTGCAAATGTATTTATTCAAATCCTAAATAAAATTGGTTTGTTGTTTTTCCAGATTTAATGGAAAAGAGTAGAAGTGTAATCAAATAATTGCTGATTGCAGTAGCTGGTTGCCATTATATAATCTCTGATTAATTTTTTTGGGTAGGCTCAAAGTTGCTTGTTCTATTTCTCTATAAGAGTCCAAAACCATAGTCTAATCCTTCCAGAGGAAGATAATATTGAAAGATATAATGATGCATTAAATGTCATACTAGGCATATTAGTAGCGACCACTGTAACTGTTTCCATAGCATGGGGAAAAAGCGTGCCCCCCCCCCCCCCCACAAGCTCACTGAAGACAATTTCAGATGTTTTTCAGGGTGGGCTCTCTCATGCCTCTGATTGGCAGGCTGGGCAGCAGGTAAGCAGAGTTGCTGCTCCAGCCCCTGCTAGCATGCCGCTGCCCTCGCTTCACTCTCAGCTGGACTTTTAAACTCCCCGCCAAAGTTGGGAATTGAACACCCTGATGGACTGAGCCCTGGCAGGGGCTCCACCTGTACTAGGCTTCCCCTTGGCCATTTCCAGCCAAATTGCAGTGGGAAATGCTAAATCTTGAGTTTTCCCCTGAAAACCCCTGAATCCTGAAATACAGTGGTCCCTGCGTATTAGGGTATCCATTATATGGTTGTTGCCTAATATTTCCATGTCTACGATAATTGTGTGGTGTGGAAATTACTGCTACACTCTTGACAATTACCAGAACCATACCTATTTATTTATTTTCAGTAAGCCAATATGCTGGTCAAGTGGCAATTATTTCTGTACCTAACTAGGTGCAATTATAATTCAATATACCAAGTAACTGTGTAATTACTGCATAATTAAGTAGACCCAGCACTCCCTCATGATCTGTAATAAAAATGAAGCAAAACTGCACAAAAGGCTGCCTTGTGGCTGTACAGGAAGGAAAAATAGTTATATCAGATATTCTCCTTCCTTTCTTGCAACAGGAGGCTTGAAAGGCAGTTCTAAAGGATAATTCAATTTTCTGTTACCTGGGAGTGGGAGGTAAAGATTAGTCTCCTCAAGTCTTGTGCAAAAAAGGCATAAAATACTCCGGAGTGGCACCAAAGTGCCTGAAGGGAAATAGGTGAAACCTTGTGTAATATTAATTGCTAGTCAGCTATAGGGCCCTCCATTTTTCACTATAAATAGTTCTTTATCACTACTGCTGTTTACATACTATACTATTTGTAGGGGTCACAATTCGCCATCACAGGCCTTGTAATTCAACATGCTGCTGGACTTACGGCTTCCTGTTCTGAGGCTGCAGCCTTGGCTAGAATACAAGGCAACCGAGGTATTTTTGTGAATAATTTTGGCCTTCAGAAAGCAAATGTTCAGGGAGGGTGAAAGTGCCCTCAGAAGAGCTTGGCATGGGATGTCTAGCAATAAACAGTTACTAATGGGTAAATTACAAATACAATTTGAGCTAAGAGATCTGGCTGATAGCAAGGGCATTTACTTGTCTTACCTTGACCTGATTCTGAATCCTGAAGTGGAAGGTTTCATTCCACAATGGGTCTTTGGTGTTGTTAACAGTTTTGGTTCGGACCTTATGGACTGAAGCAGTTGGAAGGTAGAGGGTCACATAGCAATCAGACTGAGTCACTGTGTAAGGGAAGGACAATGTAAATAGCAATATATCAAAGTACCACATTTAGCGTTCACAAAATGTGCTGAACTAGTTTTAGTTTTCTATGTATGAAGTTATAAAGAATTCAGTACAGGATGATAGACAATACGTCGAGTGAATATGGGTAGCCCATTCTATTTCTGATAACAATATTTTCTTCTTTAAACTATTACACTTTTTAATGATTGTAAAAATAGCAAAATAAATACAACTTATTCTAAATATATAGCTATTTTATACTCACTTCCAGTGAGATGCAGTATTAGTATGTAATGCCTGCACTCTTTGGAGCTTCGGAAAGGTTTAGAACTCTATGGATGTGAATATATGACATCTAGACTAGCATAATTTACCTCAGTTTTCCAGATCTCACATAAGCAGCACCCAGAACAGCTTCACCACCTCACTTCCAAGTGTGACACATGCAAGCAGGAACTTGTGTGCAAGATCTGTTCAAGATCAGGCACTCATGGGCATTGCTGGGGCACACGGTAAACTTTCCCAAGAGTCCAATTCTGGATTAATCTGGCTTCCAAAGGAAAATGGCAGGGATATCCAGCAATGTTTGCTATGTAATCTGTGACTAGTAACTTCTACTTCTTTTGCTTGTTGAGGCCTTTCTTCTCTTACTACTACACTTGCCTTCATACCTTTAGGCACCAGAAACTCGTCATCAGTATAACAAGTAGGGCTTCCATTTGTTTATAGCTCTGTCACAACAGGCATTTTTATTTCTTATAAAGTTAAAAGTTACTATGCAGTAAAGCTGGTCTAACTGCTTGGCTAACTGAGCCAAAAGTCAAGCTGATGACATTTGCAAAATTCTCCAATGTATAAGTGAAAGCTTGTTTACCTTCCACAGCTGCAAAATAAGCAGAAAAGTGCTCTTTTGTGCAATGTGGTACTGGTTTCAGTTTGTTGGTTTATTTAGTGATTGTCACAGACCACAAAGTTCACATCTGAATTTGTACTTGCCCAGAATTCAGAGATATTTGATCTGGGGGTTTCCATTTAGTGGGCCTGTCTAGGCATGCATTTACTGTGCAGTAGGTTACTGCACAGTAAGTGGCTTTTAGACAGGTGTCTACATGTGTAGGCATTACTGAGCAGTCACGCTGTGCATGTGCTGCAACTTGGAAGTACAGTTATTCCCAAGTCGGAGCACACACACAATGTTACTGTGCAGTAAGGCATCTACACATGCCTTACTGCACAGTACCTAAGTGGGCATAAATTTGCTACCTGCATCATGCAGGTAGCAAATTTACACCCAACTTGGCATAAGTCGTCATAGTTACTGCACAGTATAGACACATGCCCATACTGCGCAGTAACTTTCAGTTACTGAGCAGTAATCTAAGTTACTGTGCAGTAACTGCACATGTAGATGCACCCATGTGTCACAAAATTAAAGGCCAGAAAAGTAGTTTGGCTTCAGAACTAAGCTCTATAGCTTTTCTATATTTGGGGGATGTTCAGATCTAAGGATTTCTGTACAAGCTGATGTCTAGTGGCAACGTGCAGTATCATTAATGAGAGCTTTAATCCTGACACAGAAATATACTTAAATGTGAATTCATGTTTGTCAGTACAAAACAAAAGACAATTGTGAATCAAAGTAAGATGATCAATTGGCCCTATCCCCAGAACTGTAGAGTAAGAACCTTACAGAAGATGACCAGTTCCAAAGCATGACTACCTAGGAAGTGAGGCATAAGGCAAGGCAGATTTAACTACCAGTCTCTACCTAAGAAGTGTTGGAAGTGGCAGGGAGGGAAATGTCCATAGGTGCTAATTATTATGTTTGTAATCATAATACACATTACTCAAGCATTCAAGATAGTATACAATGGACACACCTCATCTGGATAGATTCTATCCTGCCCCATTAAATTTGGCTTGTGCATTTGAATCATAAATTCTATGGACAGACATACACAGATTTCTCTTTTCTTCCCTTAGTATGTGGAACCTAAAAATAAGAAAGCCAACCTCATTTATTCTTTTTAAGTTATTGATCCTTTCTTTCTTTTGACCTAGTTGCTATGGTTTGACCCTGCCCTGTAAGACAACTGCATTTCAATCCCTGTTTCAATTCTAACTCTCTCTTGTCTAACTGGATTCTTCATTAAGATATATATAGCTGCCTATAAAGTGTGTGTGTGTGTGTGTGTGTGTGTGTGTGTATAAAATCCCAGGAGGCAGATATATAGAAATATTTATATATCTTCATCTGCCCAGTGAGTAGTAGTAAAGTTGTTTATAAGTTTTCAAAATCACCAGAATACACACAATGTATTATCAGTTCCATAGCTCATACACAGCTGCTAAATGAACTTTTGAGAAAGATTGGTTTAAGCCAAACTTTCTCAAATGTTGAAAACTTCACATGGACTCCAGCAAGGAGCTAAGGTCTAAATACCCTGAAGCAGGAGACCTGGAAAAGTTAGGAGAACACTGTCCAACCCTCCTTTCTAAGATAAAATGAATCATTAAGTGGAGGCACAACCCAAATGGTAACTTCATTGACCCCGTCCAGATCCTCAGTCTGGCTGGTATACAGTGGTGTGAGTATAACTTGAATTAGCTACCTATAGTAAGCTAATCATTTAATTAAATTTAGGAAGCAAAATACTGTTTCCCATGCACTCCTCCCTCCCATAATGTGGAGGTGCTTTTCTCTGGGTGGCCTTTGCATACTACTGTGCAATATAATACACATGTGTAACTGTATATACCAGATAAATAATAGTATTTATGTACATAGAGTAAAAATTAAAGAACTCATGGTTCATTTTAAGCTTTTCTATAGGCCCGCTGGATAACTTTAGACAAGTTACTAAATCACTCTGTGTTACTTCACAGGTACTTCACTTCTACATAGCTTTTTCCCATATCCTATCATCACCAGATACAGTTAAGGGAAAATGGAAGAAACGATTCTCAAAAGCACATGCTATAGTCTTCCTGGCCTCAGCTCTCAATATATATTCAAAGGAATATACAGGACATACATAACATCTACTCGCACATGCATCATCATCACCCCCACCATCACATGCATATACAAACACTATCCTGATGAGTAAGCTTCAAAACCTTGTAATTACAGCCATTGAACAAAAGCTATCGTGTTGATACATGCTGCATACACAAGGCTTATAATAGCAATAGGCGTCAAGCTGGCAGAACATAGCTCATAAGTAGGCTATATTGTTTTGTAATGCCAAAAAGCATTCAGTAAGCATCAACATTCACATTGGCGTTAAGCAACGCACGCATTTATGGGATCAAGGCCACTTTGTTTGGCAATTAAATAAATCACATATAAACTTTCATCTTAGCAGTAGGACTAGGAGGTAATTATACTGTATCATCAGAGAGCAATACAGGAAGGCGATGCAGGTAACAAAATATCTTGATCAGAATAATTTGTAACGTCTAAGATAATAGCACAGCAGTCAGATATTTGTCTGTCTTATACCATCCTGCCTGCAACATTGATGTCATCTTCATCATGGACCTCTTTCTAACTCTTAACATTAAGGCTATGTCTAAGCTTTGCAGGTGCTTCATGACATCTCAAAGACATATCTTTTCCTATCACAGTTATAGAGCTGGAAGGGACTTCCAAGGCTCATCCTAACAATTATGCATGTGCAAAGGCACACGTTTCCTGTGGGAAAAATAGCAGCAGCACATGCCACAGCTATTTGTCCCCAGGCACACCCCTTCATGGACACTCTGGTGTGCAACAGTGACCTGGGTAGGGTAGGGGAGGCTGAGGCCAGCATCTGTGCTGGCCTCAGCAGCCTTACCTGGGGTTCTGGGGGCCCACCCTGGAGCAGCAGTCATGATGAACCAGCTGCTCAGAACCTGGCTGGCAGCCAGAGCATGCCAGCCAGGTTCTGAGCATCTTGTTAACTTGTTAATTTTAGTGCTTACTCCATGCCCCTCATGCTTGGTCAGTGATCCATTAAATACCCCCATAACTACGTCTTCCTTTCTCATGATGCCTAAAAAACCTGATGATGTTTAGAGAATGTTGCCAACGACACTGACTCATTTTATGTCACTACTTCCTTCCATTATTTACTCCCACATCAGTCTTTATCCATCTGTTGTCTCTTGTCTTATACTTACATGATAATCTGTTTGTCTTGTTTATAAAGTTCCTAACACTATGGGGCTGTGGTTCCCTAAGTCCCATGGTAATGCATATAACAAATAAACAACAACACAGCAGCAATAGAGCAAGCACTCAGCTGCCACAGCAAGCATCTCCTTTAACCACTATTCATCAAGCAAATGATAAACAGTCATTTGAAATTTACATCTTTCATTCCAGGATCACAATTACATAATTTATACCCACATTATGATTTACTGATACTGCCATGCCAAGAGAGAATGAAAAATAATTTTTAAAAAATAAAACATTTAAATGAAATTAACAGCCATGTGTCACAATTCCAAAATGAAATTGTAATTTTGCAAATTGAAATTTCAGAAAATTTTCAAAGTAAAAAAAATTCAAGATGCTTTTGTATAAAAATGTTCTCTTGAACAACTGAAAATTACTGCTTGTAAACTGGCATGTGTTTTTTAAAACATTTCAGTTTGAGGAAATCTGCATTTTTCAGCAGAGCAGACATTTTAAAGGAAAACAATTAAGCCACCCTAGGTCCAAAATCCACTCCCCTGGGATATTTCAGATAGCATGGCATGCATCTGTCTGTGTCTGTATACTGAACAACTGTGTATTATCAAGACGAGACAAACATTAAATCTATGGCAAATATAAGAGGGAAGCATCCAGGGGGCAATAACATGTGCCAGTGTGTGGCACTAATAGGGCAATATATCAGTGCACAGTATTACTAGCTGGCCATTCTTTGAACATCAACACAACTCAGAAAAGCACAAAGCTATTCTTGCCATGTAACCTAGGCACTATTCATAAGAAAATATTATGATGATTAAATCTGCATTAACATTTAAATCATAAGCAACCAACACTCATTGATGGGCAATTGAGGGAGTAGAGAGTATACAGAGAAAACATCTAAAGTGAAGACATTGGGTCAAATTACAGATGACCAAAATGGTGATGTAAGTAATATACAGATAAACTGGTGTAAACTGGCATGAATAAATTTAATTTGCATGCTATCTGGACACTAAGGAGAAAGGTACAGTAACAGGCAGATATTTGGAAGATTCTATATAAAACATATAAATAATTCAAATGGACTTGTATAAAAACACTGTCCACAGGCACTGAAAATTCACTAAAGGGGAAATGAAGAAATGGTGATGATAAATCCAATGTATTGAGCTGGCAGGAATTGATAGCAAAGCATTAAATGACTAGTATTAATACAATGTTATTTGTCATGTCCATTAATAATCTAATCAGTGCAGTAACAAAATTAACATGTGAAGACTGAACTGGCAGGAGTCCTAATCAACAGCTAGGACAGATATGTCATATGAAGAGGCCTTGAGAAATTAGGAACATAAGAAGAAAACAAATACAAGTTAGAGCTCCTGGGGAAAAACTCATCTGAAACACAGATACTGCTATGAAGAGAGTGAGCTGGAAAGGGATCTGAGGATGGTAATGGAAAGTAGATTAGATTTGTACTGGCATATGACATGCTGCATAAAAAGCCAACACACTTTTGCATTTCACACACATACAAAAGCATTACACATTACCTAGCAAGGAGGCGTATACTAGTTGCCAAGATATTCAAAAGATACAGGCCAAATGGAGAGTTTCAGAGAAGATGACTACAAAAGAGGATCAAGGCTGAAGGGATTGGCTTAAGAATCTAAAATGTTATGCCTGTGCAAGTTGGCTCGTAGGTGAAATGGTATTCAATCTACAAGAATTTGTAGGAGGGAGTAGAATTATTCAGTGCAATACACAAGGATTTGACTTTAGTGAAGCCAATTTCATCTCAACATTACAAAACAGTGACACTGCAGGGAGTCCCCAAGGACACTGATGGAAGAGCCCCCCATCCTTGTTCATTGCCATGGCTTCCTTCATCACAGGGGTTAAGCTTCTCCCTCCCCTTCAAAAAATGTTGTTTCTATTTCTTTTTTATCATTTGCACCTTGTAAATTTTTTCTTTAGGAAGTAAATGTGAAGAACACCCAATCCAGTAAAGCTCTCTTTTTAGAGTATGGTTTCATTTTTCCTTGTACAAGTCCATCTCATTATTTGTAATTGTGTATTGTCACTATACATGAATAGCCTGGAGAAGTTTTTGATTAAATATTTTCAGCTTTAATTTGCAGACAGTAACTTGTACACATTGCATGGAATAAGGTGAAGTGGCTGCAGTTTGGTAGGCACAACTTCTCTTATGCTATAGTTCCAGTACTCCTAGTACTATCTTTTTAAATTAAATA
Organism: Alligator mississippiensis; assembly: GCF_030867095.1. NCBI lineage: Eukaryota > Metazoa > Chordata > Crocodylia > Alligatoridae > Alligator > Alligator mississippiensis. Next base: position 238,167,307 of record NC_081825.1, on the reverse strand, counting down.
ATGATTTTTAAAGGCAGCATGGTCTAGAGGAATAAACATAGGACAGGATGACAGTAATCCTGGTTCCTCTATTGCATATTTGTTCACCCAAAAGTCTTCTTGCATTGAAAATGGCAGTATCCAATGGTAGGTAACCCTTACCATAAAGAAAAACAGGTGAAAAGAAGGGATAAAGATCATTGAAGACATCTAAGGAAAGAAAATGGAGAGGACTTTTGAAGATATATGGTAAGCTCAGTTATATCATATAGACAGGGCTTATCAGAAATGTAGTAATAAGGTCCGGGGTCCAGAAGTAGTTCGGGGTAGTACTCATGTCTCTCCTCTTCCTATAAGCTATTTTAGTCTCCCTCACACAGGATTTTGATGTGGGAAGAAACTATCTTTCTGCCTCTGAAACAAATCCTAGAATCTCGAGTTCACGCTCCTGCACTGGGTCAGTGAAAGAAGGAAGAAAGGAGAAGAGAGTCTTCTCCCTTTACACTCTACAACAGCCTCATGTTCCTAATTTCATTCCCCATTGCTTTTTCCCCTGTCTCTTCTTCAGAAAAGACAGGGCAGCCTTGGAAAAACTCAAACAGTTGGGATAAATTGCATAAATTGGAGTATACATGAAAACTAGCACTTCCACACTGTTGCAATTTGGGAAAGATACTCACTCAGGTCTGCCTTCCGTGCATTTTTCATTCTTATGACTTTCACAGTGAGCAAGTTACAAGCAGAAGGTTCAGTCTGCTGAAAAATGACAAACAAAAGACATGGAATGAAAATAGATAGAAATAAAGACATGGATTCCAGATTAAGCTTAGTCAGCTCCTCTATCTGCTTCAATATTTTGGTATTGATTATCTAAGAATTCTTGACACGTGACTGGTTCTGCTACTCTGGTTCTGATACATGGACTCATGACTCTCTGCTGTTCCTGGAGCCACTGGACAAACTACCATTCTTCCTGTCCATTCTCGATAAGTTGAAGGATACTTCCACTTTAAGAGGTGACAAGTTGTTTATTATAATTTATTCCACTCACCCATAATCAATAAAAAGGGCTGAGGAGAAGCTTGTTTATATAATCAATATGGCTGTGTTATTCACCATCTTCTGATCCACTCAAGAGGAGAATATATGATGATCAATAACATCGTTTTATCAATACGAGACAATATACATGAGAGAAAGCCAGAGCCAGATACTGTTCTACCTATTCATTATCTAAGTTCCTAAGTGTACTGTTCCACCTTGCTGAAATTCCTGAAAAACTGTTGGCACAAAAGATGGGTGGGCCTTTCTCCTTGTCACTGCTATTTGACTTAGTGTTAAGATGAAAGTGTATTACAAAAATGGACATGTTAATGGTTGGATGGCATGGGGACACACTTCAGCATTTATGTGTCTAAGTGCCACCTAAAGACCTAAAATATACAGTAGGATCTGACTTACTATCTCCACCAATCAAAGTAAATTCATAGACTGTCATGTCATAACTACCATAATTTGAATAATGCATTAAATTCCAGGCTAGATGCCTATCACAAATGTACTGAAAAGTGTGCCTTTTGCTTTGGCCTTTATGTAACTAGTAGTATGCAGAAAAAAACATATTCTATATAGGGATTAATAGAGGATCAATATGTCAGTTTCTTATTGAATATGAAGTGAATACTTCAAAGACACTATCCATGAAGCTACAACTGAAGATAGTTTAGAAATTTCAGCTACCAGAGAAATCTGTTGCCATTCTTTTTGGTTGATGAAATCTTAAATTAGGGTTAATTTTGCACTTTACACTGGACTATTCATATTCAAATGCAGCAATTCCAGTGGTGGTTTTGACCTGTAAAACGCTCTGTGGGGATAGGTTTTAAGAATCTAAGCACCTCCTGGTTATGTCAGCATCAGTAATCTACTGGAACAAATATTCTTAAAAAACTCTTAGATTAGGCTGGCGGCTGGACAATTTTTTATGAAGAGTTCTTGCCTCTGGATCAACCTTCATGATGTATCCAAAAGAGCTAAATTTAAACTCATCCAATAAGGGACCAAATCCCTAAAGATCAGGTTATCAAGGAAATCTTCAAAGGGATCTTTTATGAGTTTTTTTTGAAATACCAATCATATTTGTGGAGGGTTGATAATCTTATTATTCTAACAGCAATTTTTGGTGATCCTTCCCATGCAGAAGGTTGATTTCTCAACCCATTCATTTCTGAAGATACAATTTCTATGTTTCTGAGCACAAGATTGAACAATTAAATGTCTAAATTACTAATATTTGCACTTGCACTAAACCACAGGAACAAAACTGCAGATGCAATTGTTTGCACAAAAAATAGCCCATCTTTGAAAATCAAGCCTTTAAATTTATGGTTTTGGCCAATAGAAACCTGCAAGTAAAAAAACTTCTGCAGAAACCATTAAATTATGCAATCTGTAGAATTCAGACTTTTTTGTAAAGCTGAGTGTGATATTTTTGGTGTTCTGATGTTCATATATCAGGAATCAAAATATCCACCCATTGTTAATGAGGTTATAACTGGAAGATATTGAAATTAATTAGAAATGTGTACCTACTGGTGGCTATGGAAAAGACACAGAAAGCAGTGACATTGTTCGTGCGATTGATTTCATTTAGCCAAAGCTACTGTGGCCCTGTTTTAAACACTATTCAACTTATCTTGGAACTTAATTTAAGCCACCCCTGTTGCAATTTATGCAACTGATTTGAATATTGCACAAACAGCAGCAGACAATCTAGCAGAACAAGAACATTAAAATATTTATATTGGTCTTATGAAACTTTAGTGGGACATTACAGGCATTTTTGCCTCACATTTGAAAGCTTTTCTAACTCTATCCTGACTATGCAGTTGGTTCAATAAGAGATATCACCCTAAGAAATCCTTGCCTCTCGCATAATTCCTGGACCATCATTGCTACAACATCACTCTTGCACTACCAATCAAGGAAGGACAGAGGAATAAAGAAATTCACAGGAAACATTAAGACATATCACCTAGGAAGAAGGGATTTTTTTTTATACTGTATTTTGACACCTATGTTTAGAAGGTTTCACTAGCTTCTTAGATCTTCTAAACCTTCCCTCCATCCCCATGGACATCATTCAAAATGCACGAATATTCAGGTCATTTCTTACTCTCTATGTGTTTTTATACTGTGACCATCACCATGGTAACTTTTGACTTGATAGTTTGTTGTTTATTAATCAACAAGTAGTCTAGGACAAGCACAAAACAAGCACAAGTGGTACCCACTGAACAAACATTGTATAAAAAGATTCCTCACATAAATAGGTATAGGAGGAATAGCAAGACATCCTGCAACAGAAACACACTGTAATTAAAGCTGCCCTCATTCTGCCTGCACATCTCAGTTAAAAAGAATCTTTTGTACTTTTTCTTACCTTTTCTGTACTAGCCAATCCCCCCATTGTGGCCTTTTCTTCATCCAAATCAAAGTCTAGAATTTGACTTGACAATAGGTCCCACAGCTGGCAGTGACTCCTGTTGCAGAGTTGTTCTCTTTAAACTGACAGGAGTAGATAAACAGGTGTTTTACAAATTGACTCATAGCCCCACCTCTCCATGATTTCCATAAATTAAGCAATTCCTCTCCTACTTTTGCAACTAGGTGATAATCTACAGAACATATACAGAGCAGTATGCAAGGATTTTCTTTTTGGCTTCAGGGATTGGAGCAAAAGCAAGTCTTGGGACAAAAGGGTTCTGTCTCTCTGAGCAACAGGTGCCTAGCAAAATAATCATCAGTAAGATTTTATACTTATATAAACACTTTTATGATATAAGGTGCCAAAGTACCAGCTAGAACACCACTGAAATGCAGCTATAGACAAGTCCACGATGGCACCATCCTAATATATCATGTTCCTTCCATGAGAAGGAAAGGAACCTTTCTTCCGGGAGAACAGACTCTATTAGTCATGCAAATATAGATGTGATTTTTATTGTCCATGCAGAGTAGACAGAATTGTACTTTTTATGATGTCACCTGAAAGAATACCAGGCAATAAACTGTATGGTGGTGAATTAAGTATATATAGAACCATCCATATACAGTGAATTAAGTGAATATAGAACCATCCATAGCAAGGCAACAGATTTCTGCTTTGCAACAATTTCAAGGGTTTTTTTTTCTTTTACATGTTTCTATTTTGGGTGAGAAGAGTAGGGGGGAGATAGGTGTCATTAGAAGACAAAGACAGAAAATCAGATATACAATCTCTTTCTAATCTGGGAGTAACCCAACTTAAATAAAGGATTCAAACTTTGACATTCCATGACCCGTGAGTGCTGTGGCATTGAATCTATTCTGAGGTCCTTTTTCTTCTCCCAGAAATTGCATAATAAAGCTGAGAAATCTTCCCAATGAACATTTCCCCAAAACTGACACATTTCCAGAACAAGTCAGCATTTTTTATTTGTTCAAGCATTTGGACAGTTTTTGAACCACTACCTTCCAAAATTGCATTTTGTGCATGCATCTTAAAATGTGTTATGAATGTCTTCAAGAGAATGCTGTTGTTTTAGTTTGAGGTTATTATTTATTAATCAGTTAGTTGTTAATTCTTTATATTGTTGTCATCCCTAAGAATCAAACTCCCACTGTGCTAGATACTGGTAGGATCGTGTAAGAAAAATGATCACAAATATTATTTGAGATTTGAAAAAATACATTATAGCAAGAGACTTAAAGCACACAGTCGAATTTGTATGTCATAAAAGAGAGGAAGATGAGCTTTGATGACTGTGTAAGACCTTTCATGGGAAGAAAATACTGGTCCTCAAGGGCTCTTAGAATGGGGATGACCAAGAATTTTCCAGAATAAAATTTTTCCAGAGGAATTCATCGTGACAACATTTCATTCTGAGAAAAAATATATTATGAGGAGTTTTATTCTAAACTTTATGGAATGGAAAATTTGATGTTTCATATTGTTTATTAATTTCATGAAAATGTATATTTTTATTTTATAAAAATGTTACCATATTGTTTTTCTATCCTTAAACCAGTTGCCATTTACTAGCAAAGACATCTATTACTACAACCTTTTAATCCTAAAATTCACAAATTAGAATGCCAATCACTATCATTTATATAATTCTTTGTGAACCCTAATTTTAAAATATAAAATAAAATATAAATAATAATGCAATTAAAACCATAAAATAAAATCAAAATCCCAACAAAACTGTTTGATGCTATCAAAATGAAACATTTCAATTAGACAGATATTTTGAGGAAATTAATTCTGATTCAAAAGGAAATGGGTATTCTAACGGTCAGACTTTCCCATGAAAATAAACCTCAAGGCTTTTTACCAGAGCTATTGATGATTCCAGCAGAGGACACAGTAAAATCCAAAAACTGAAAGTTGAAAGTAGATAGATTCACATTAGGAATAAGGTACAAATCTTTAACTGAGATTGTGACTGACAATTGAAACAAACTACCAAAGAATGCAGTGGATTGCCCATCTTTTGATGTATTCAAATCAAGCTAGGACAGATGCCTTACTGGGAACTCTGCTTTAGTTCTACAAAAATTATTGAGCCTATTGCAAGAATAACTGCACGAAATAGAATGACCTGCAATAGACAGAAAATCATTCTAGTCAGTGGTGCTCAGCCTATGGCCTGCAAGCCAGTCTGGCACCCAGTATGTCTGGGTCTGGCCCACAGCATGGGGGATCAGGAGCAAGCAGCTCAGGCTGGTCCCTGCCCTGCACTGGATGTGCCACTGATCCCTTCCACAACCCTCCTTGCTCTCTCCCTTTCCTCTCCCCTACAACAGGCAGCCACATCCCTCCCCCATCCCAGAGGTGACAGAGACATAACAACGCAGCTAAGCACCCAAGTCAGCTGCAACACAAAGGGGCAGCAGCAACTTCCAGCTGGCACCATGCTGCCAATACAAGCGTGCAGCTGTGGCAGCAGGTGTTTTTCTGTTTCTCTTCCCTTTTGCTCTTCCCCCTTTTTCTCCCTCCCCTCCCCTCCACCCCAGTGGCCACGTCTACACAACACACTGACTGTAGAGTCGTTTAGTATTTGTATAAACAAGTACTAAAGTACTATGCAGTAACTGGAGTTATGGCATTGTCACACCAAGGAACAGTTTTTCATGATGCTAACTGCACAATAGCTTGTGACTACTGCCCAGTAGCATCGCATCATGCTTCCTGCCATGCAACACTACTGCACAGAAGTCATGGACTACTGCACAATCAGCATCTTGTGCAGACACAGCTGGTAACTCCCTGAGGTAGATCTCTAGTTACTAGGGCTGTGAAAAGAGTTGGTCTCTGATTTGATTTGGCGGAGATTCAGCCCGATTTGATGGCTGAATCTCTGAATCCGAATTGAATTGGAGGACCCTTTAATCTCTCCAAATTGATTTGGAACCCTCCAAATCAATTCGGAGAGATTCGGCAATTCAGACATAGATACAGCTTTAAATGTTTTCTCTATATACCTCTAGGTAGCAGGTAGTTCATGACTGCTGTGATGCTGGTGTGACAGCTGAAATTATGTCTGTGTGATAAAGGTGCTTACTGAAGGCTCTATGAAGATTAGACCAAGAGTTTTTCTATCATTTATCTAGATATTAAGCTACATAGATTCATAGATGTTAGGGTCGGAAGGGACCTCAATAGATCATCAAGTCCGACCCCCTGCATAGGCAGGAAAGAGTGCTGGGTCTAGATGACCCCAGCTAGATGCATATCCAACCTCCTCTTGAAGACCCCCAGGGTAGGGGAGAGCACCACCTCCCTTGGGAGCCCATTCCAGACCTTGGCCACTCTAACTGTGAAGAAGTTCTTCCTACATGTTGTTGCTAAGAGCCTAATTAAAGTTTAAGATATAGAAAGGCCTTGTATAAAGTAAGGCCTAGTAAATTTAGCAAAGCCTTAAAGTAGTAAGGCCCTGTGGCATAGTTAAAATTAACCTTATCAAAAGAATGCAAGGCTTGTACTGCTATTGGACAGTCTAAGGACAGTTGAAGTAAAAAGAATCTGAATGGCTGTAAGTTATCAGCACAGTTCAGCAGTTATAAATTGGCTGAAACATCTGGAAATCATTCAGAAGGAATATACAGCTCTGTGAAAAGGATTAATTAGCTGCTGATCTGGATCAGTGAGTCCGTGGAACTCAAGGAGCCTAAGGACTAAGTACCAGGGTTCTTCCCAGTACTTCTTGGACAGTGCTGATCAGGGATGCCTGACTTCGCTGAGATTTGTGGAAAAAGAAACTTGTCGTGCATCAGGCATCAGAGGGGACTGCCAATAAGTTGCCGATGTGAATTATTCTTGTATGTCATTGTTTGTCTTGTTACTATGCATAGTTGTGTTTTTGTTAAGTCAATAAACCTTTCTTACCTTTCTACCTCCTGACCACACTCTCAATCAATCCTGAACCCTTCACTGGTGGTTGAGACAGCTGGGTGCATGGAATGTCCCACAGAAGCACAGGGGGGCCCCCAGCGCACTTGGCAGCAGACCCAGAAGTGGACCAGAAGCACTTCTGGTCCACTTCCAGGTCTGCTGGGGAGCATGTGGGGGGTGCCCCTGGGGCCCCCTCAGCTTGGGAACTGGTCCCTCCTGGGTCTGGGGGAGCACCCAGGGCCCACCCTGTGGCCGATTGCCAAGCCAGGGGTACATAGGGGGCCCCTCCCCGCGTACTCCCCAGCGGACCCAGAAGTGAACCAAAAGTACTTCCAGTACACTTCCAGCATATAGAGCCCCCCTCCCCCCCCCCACGCTTCTCGCACTACTGTGGGACACTCCATGCGCCCCAGCATCACAATGTTCACAAGCCATGCTGGTACCTCGAGGTATGTAGAAAAAACTATTAAAGCTGTGTCTATGGCCGAATCGCTGTTTCTCTGTATCAGCATTGAATCTTCAGATTCAGATTTGGCCGAATCAAATCATAGACAGTGATCCAAATCAATGAATCGAATCACTGTCCCCAATTTGGGCTGAATCTGAATCAAATAGAGCCCACTTTGTATGCCCCTAGTAAACACTGACTTGTAAGTAGTGCTGGATTTCCTGACTTGGATTTATTTGTAACTTGGAAAAGAATGAGAACATAAATTGTTTTGTTTCAAGTGGTTCACAAGCACGTGGCTCACTGCACTAAAAGGTTGAGTTCCACTGCTATAGATCAGGGTTGTTAGACACATCCCAGACAATGGGCTGGATCTAAAATAGCTTTGGATGGCAAACAAAAATAGCATTTCAATTTTGACAGGAGGTTTTGATGTTTTCTAATTTGGATTCTATCCAATAGAGAAGAAAAACAAATATTTCAGAATTCACCACAAAGCAGAATTATAGAATCATAGAAAGTTAGAGTTGGAAGAGGCCTCAGGAGGTCATCTAGTTCCACTCCCTGCTCAAAGCAGGACCAACCCCAACTAGATCATCCCAGCCAAAGCATTGTTTAGCCAGATTTTGAAAACCTCCAAGGATGGAGCTTCCACTACCTCTCTGGGTAACCTGTTCCAGTGTTTTACTACTATCCTAGTGAGAAAATTCTTCCTAATATCTAACCTAAACTTCCCTTGCTACAACTTGAGACCGTTGCTCCTTGTTCTGTCATCTGCCAACACTGATAACAGTCTAGCTCCATCCTCTTACAAACCATGCATCAGGTCACTGAAGGCTATGATTAAATTGCCCCTCAGTCTTCATTTCTGCAGACTAAATAAGCTCATTTCCCTCAGTCTTTCCTCATAATTCATGTCCCCCTCAACATTTTTATTGCCCTCCACTGGACTCTCTCCAACTTGTCCACATCCTTTCGGGGCGGGGGAGCAAAACTGAACACAGTATTCAAGATGTGGCCATACCAGTGCTGAATAGAGGGGCATAATTACTTCCCTTGGCCTACTGGCAACACACCTATCGACATAGTCCAATTAGTCTTCTTGGCAACAAGGGCACACTGTTGGCTCATATTCAGCTTACTGTCCACTGTAACCTCCAGGTAATTTTCTGCAGAGTTGCTGCCCAGCCAGTCAGCCCCCAGCCTGTACTGGTACATGGGATTGTTCCGTCCTAAGTGCAGGACTTTACACTTGTCCTTGTTGAACCTCATGAGACTCCTTTTGGCCCAATCCTCCAATTTGTCCAGATCATTCTGAACCTTAGACCTACCCTCCAGCATATCTACTACTCCCCACAGCTTGGTGCCATCTGCAAACTTGCTGAAGGTGCACTCTATGCTATTTTCCAGGTCATTGGTGAAGACATCAGGGACTAGGAGAATGTCTGTCCAACTGGGACATCCCAAGGGAAGACAAGGTCTAATGGTCACAAACTGCTGGAAGACCATTTTAGACTGGACGTAATGAAAAACTTCTTTACTGTCCGAGTCTCCAGAGCCTGGAATAAACTACCCCCAGAAATGGTGCAAAACACCTACTCTGGATACCTCTAAGAAACACTTGGATGCTTATCTTGCTGGAGTGATCTGATCCTGGCTTCCTGCCCCTTGGGTAGGGGGCTGGACCGGATAATCTTGCAAGGTTCCTCTAGCCCTAATGCCTATGAAATATGCATTGAACAAAACCAGCCCGCGGACCAACCCCTGGGGCACTCCACTTGATACTGGCTGCCAACTAGACATCAAGCCATTGACTACTACCCTCTGAGCCCAATGCTACAGCCAGTATTCTATCCACCTTACAATCCATTCATCCAGCCCATACTTCTTTAGTTTGCCTGGGAGTATGCTGTGGGAGGCCATATCAAAAGTCTTGCTAAAATCAAAGTATACTGCATCCATCGCTCTCCCCGCATCCACAGCCAGTCATCTCATCATAAAAGGCAATCAGGTTGGTCAGGCATGACTTGCCCCTGGTGAATCCATGCTAACTGTTCCCAATTACCTTTTTCTCCTCCAAGTTCTTAGAAATGGATTCCTTGAGGATCTGTTCCATGATTTTTCCAGGGACTGAGGTGAAGCTGACTGGTCTGTAGTTCCTTGGATCCTCCGTTTTGCCTTTCTTAAATATGTACGCTATGTTTGCCTTTCTCCAATCATCTGGGACCTCTCCTGATTGCCATAAGTTTTCAAAGATGATCACCAATGGCTCTGCAATCACAGCAGCCAATTCCCTCAGCACCTTTGGGCGCAAACGCACATGCAAGCGTGTGCGCTTGCAGCAGCTCAAATAGAAGCGGTCCAAATTTGAGCTGGGGCTTTTTGCCTCAGCACACATGCTTGGACATGCACTTTGTTATGGAGCAAATTGTGTCACTTGGGGCAAAATAACCCCGCCTGCCTCCTCCCAGATCTGCAGCCAGGGGGAGCTAGAGCCCAGGGCTAGCACCTGTGCTGTCCCCAGCAGTATAAAAAGCCAGCCTGGCAAGTAACTCAGGGTGCTCTCAGGAGCTTCTGGGGCCCAGCCAGTTGGTACCTGGGGACACTATCCCTTATGCCAGCTAGACTGCTGAAGCAGCCCTGACTGTTCCCTGCACCCTTTACCCACTGCAGCAGTCTGAAAGTGAGGGCTGCTGCCTGGCTGTGACCTGCTGCATATCTGCCAGACCCAGATGAGGACTGCACAGCCAGTAGAGGCATCTCCCCCTCTGGGCCAGCTGCCAGTGGGCTGTGGCTGCAGAGTTGGCCTCTATGTCACTACTATCATGTGCGCCCCTTGCCCAGCCATCTGGGCAGCTATCACCTGGAAGATGTTCTGGGTGTGGTGGCCTGCTTTGAACTGTCAAAGCATGTCGTCCTGGCCCCATCAGGCCAGGAGGTCAGCCACAGCCAGCTGGGTCCAAGGTACCAGCTCTGAACAGACAGGGTTCTGCCACTGGCTTCCCTAGGAGGAATTCTGGTGTTCCCTATTGGAAAACTGAAATATCCCTGATAAAAAAAAAACCCCAAAGTCACTGTAAAATCCCCCAAAGTCCATGTTCCTCCACAAGTAAAACAAAAGACCACTATAAGGAGAGACAAGGAGAGTGAGATAGAGACAGCGATCAGTTGGACAATGTTTTATTGATATATCTACAATGTTAAAGCAATGTGGAAGCCTACCAGTGTCTCTTATCATAATAATAAAGTGAACTCTAAATACTTGTTTCATGAATTCATAAACACATTAATATATATTTTTCTGCCCTCCCACAGGGTCTACGGCCCCCACACAGGGGTTACAGCCCCCCAACAGGGGCCAAATGGCCACTGCAGGGGCTACCTCCCCTACAAGGCCCATATGCCCCAACCCAGCCCCCCAATTCCTACCCCACCTGGCCATATCACCTGCCAGCTGCTGCAGCTCCCCTGATGGCTGCCCCAACCAGCCCCACCTCCCACTCCCTCAGACCCCTGCAATGGCTGCCCCACCCAGTCCCACCCCCCAAGGCTTCCCCCCCAACCCCAGGTACCATCACTTTAAAAAGAAAAAGAAAAAAAGGGAGGGGAAAAAACCTGTACTTCCCCTAGAAGCAGGGGCTGGCAGGTCTCCAGGGCCCCCTGGCAGAGCCCCACCCTAGGCAGCACAGGGCAGTGGGAGGCAGGAGGGCCCAGGCTGGGGTTGCTGGGGCTGTCCCTCTGCCCTGTGCTGTGCAGGTGGGGCCCCAGTGATACAGACAGCAGCTACAACTGCCGGTAAGTGCTGGGGAGGTTGTCTTTTTATCCTGTGGGGATGCTGGGGTGGGGGGGCAGGGCAGAGCAGGGATTGGAGGGTCTTGGGGGGCAGGTGGAGTGTGGGGATGGGCAGGGAAGTGATCGGGGAGGCTTGGGGGCAGATGGGGTGGGGCTGGGCAGAGCAGGGATCAGGGGAACTTGAGGGGCAGGAGGGGGTGGAGCCAGGCAGGGCAGGGCTGGGTGGGGGCTGGGGGAGTGGGGAGGGCCAGCGGGGGTCCCCCCCCATAGTCCCCTCCCTCATCCTCCAGCTGCACCCCCCGACCCCTTACTTACTTGCACTGGAGACCTGGTGCTGCAGCACACGGCCTGGCAGGCCATGTGTTTCAGCACCAGGGTGAGGGGCCAACAAGGGCGAGGAGCACGAGGCCAACCAGGGCAATGGGCCAACCACAGAGATGCTCTGGCAGCCAGAGGTCCTCTGTGGAGGACCCAGCCTCCGGTTGCCTGTCCTGCTTTTTTAAACTCCATTTTTTTAGACCTGGATATCCAGGGGTCTAATTTTCTCCCCGTGTTGCAAGTTTGCAGTGCAGGAAACATTTTTTTATTCCCACATATGCCTCTTGCCCTGTCTCAAAGGGGTTTGAGACGGGGCAAGAGGCACATGTGCATTTATCTGGACACACCCCTTGGGTGCGTCCCATCCAGCCCAATGGACTTGCAGACGTCCAACTTTTCTAAGTAGTCCCTAACCTGTTCTTTCACTACTGAGGGCTGCTTGCCTCCCCACCAAACTGCACTGCCCAGTGTAGTAGTCTGGGAGCTGACTGGGTTTCTGAAGACTAAGGCAAAAAAAGGCAACAAGCACTTAAGCCTTTTCTGCATCCTCTGTCACAGGGTTGCCTCCCCCATTCAGTAAAGAGACCCACACTTTCCCTGATCCTGCTCTTGCTACCAATGTACTTATAAAAACACTTCTTGTTAACCTTCATATCCCTTGCTCTCTGCCACTCCAATTGTGCTTTCATCTTCCTGACTTCATCCCTGCGTGCCCAAACAATGCTCTTATATTCTTCCCTCATGTACCAAAGCAGTCTGCCTGGGCTGGCTCAGAACCATAAACCCTGCAAATTGCTAAAGCTGGATGAGGTTAGCATCCCAATATGTATACAGTTTGTAGCATACTAAGTCCCACAGGTTATTTATGATTTTTGTAATTATTATTCCTTACTGTTCTATAATAAAAGGTTAACTAAGGTCCCCAACTGATATCAATATTGTACCATTTTTTGTTTTATTTCCTTTTGTGAAATGGCAACTTACTCATCTGCTTTTTTAGCTATAAACATTGTTTAATATTTTAAATCTCTCTGCATAACAGTAATTAATAATGTAAAGAGCATGAGACTCACAACATGATAAAGTAATACATGAACTGCATTCTGCCAGCTTCACTGAAATTGCTGCAGACCTGAATCATTCTGCATATGGTAGATAGTGCAGATGTCATACAAAGAATACTATAGAGTTTCAGACCTAGTGAGTTTAGTTTCCAATTCAGGAATATACATTTCCAAAGTGAAGAGGGACATCTATAAGAGGGTGATTGCCTTCTGCATCAAAACTGAAACACACAATTTTGGCTGTTTACAACAGCCAGTAGCAGATAAAGAGAATACTTTTAATTTATATATGTAGTACATAGAAAATAAGATGGCACAATCTCTTTCAAATCTATAGTCACAGCATAAACACAACAATGAAAAGTTGGGTGAAAAGTACGGCCTGCCCCTCCTCTCCAACCAATCTTAAATTTGCTGTATGCAACTGTTCCCCTGTTAACTGTTTTGTTTTTGGTTTGGTTTTTTTTGTGTGTTTTTTTTTGGGGGGGGGGGGGAGGAGGGAGATTTCTTAAGGGAACAAATTTGAATTAGGATCCTACTGATGGCCATAGAGGTTTTTTTCTGGGCTAGAAATAGTATGTTCATTCTGCTTGTCCATGAGGTGGAAAAAAACTTCCATTCTCACTGTGAGGTCTGTCTCAATGGCTTTAGGATTGAAATATGGAGCAACAGCTAAAACCCTCTATCAGTCATATTTAGAAAATCAAAGCAAAGTTTCATGAACACCTCAGTCAACAGTTGCCTTTGGAAGCTAAAGTAACTCATGGTTTAGTTGCTACAGGACTATAGAAGGATATTTGTAGATATATCTTTCAGCTCCCCACATTTCAAGGATTGCTGAAGAAGAGAACCAGTCATGGTAAACCACTGGATGATGTTTTATGACAGGGGTAAGAACCTTGTAACCTCCTGAAGATTGGGGAGTCCAATACAGCTCCAGGAGAGGTTACATGAAGGGGCAGTTTATGGTATGTCACTAGGCAGCCTTGTCAGAAAAGGGGAGAAGGAATGAGTCACTAATTGGGGGAAGGTAACCTGAAACCTTGGAAGCCATATTTTGCAACCAATATTTGAGTCAACCAAATGAGATATAATTCAGCTATGCTGAAAATTACTGTCATAATTGTGCATTCCTAACAATCCACAGGATGTTTGGTAGATGGCACCCTATGAAAAGATATATTGGGAAGAGCACTTTTAATTATGTAAATATGAATGGAAACAAAGATTAATTAATTCGTTTATGATGTTTAGAGATAATGTAGACTTTAGATCTTGTTAATAAGGATGCCAGTGAGCCAACAAATCAGACTGCTAAGTACAACAATAAACAAGGCAACAGACAGATAATCAGGTCTGAAATAAGAGACTCTCCTTCATGTCCACAATCATGAAACAGGGCCAATAAAATAGATTACCTTAAAAATAGAGAGACTTTATTTTAAGAATTATTCTTGTTGATAAAAAAAATCAAAATTATTCAAATTTTAAAAGATTATTGGAATACTTTCTTGTTTCTGTGTGTGTGCATTTAACTATAGTTCTTCTGATATTCCTTTTGTTTAGTTGAAATTGTCTGTAAAACCTTGGGTGTCGCGTGTTATAGTGAACTCTTGGTTATTTGAATAGTCATATAATTGAGATGAAGGATCTACTAAGGTCTTGTGAAATACTGTAAATACTGTTGGCAAACCATTCTAAAGCTTTGATCTCACTAAATAGCATAAGACATAAAAAATATCATCCAGGAGGCAACTATAACTATTCCTTCTGCTGTTTCCTCCGTTCCACTGCTGCACGTAAGGCCTGAACAATCAAGTTTTCATTATTCAGGATATTGTAGTCAGTTAGTTTCACCAAATTGTCAAAACTCTCTTCACTGAATGAGACCTCCCTTGTACTATATGGGGAATGGAAAGTGGAGACATCAATTTTGCCCTTTTCCATCTCTGTGGGAGTATGTTCCACACCTACAGCGAAAAAAAGTGCAGTAAGTTTCACCAGAAAGATATTACAGTAGTCTGGGGCTTTCATCAATCAATTAGGCAATGATAGCCCGGAAAGGCAGATTTTTCTCTAGTGAGATAGTTCAAAGTGTTAATTGCCATAGGGAAGTACAAGTATCTCTAGCAAAATCGAATTCTACAGTCTCCACAACCTACGAAAACAAGGTATCTGATACAGTCACAAGGTAGAAGAACATTCATCACTTAACAGAAGTGTTATTTTGCATACCAGGACTTGGGCTAACATCATGCATCTGTTTCTCAAGCCAAAAAAAGGAAGATGCCTCAATGGTGGTAAGCAAGTAAAAAAATGAGTACTGAGAAAGGGATGAATTAAGGAAAGTGGCAGGCCCCAAATTTACTGTAATAGATCAAATAATGGCTAGTTACTAAAAGACCAATCATACGGAAAGGAAAAATGATCAGCCATTTGTGAGGAAGCAGTTTACATTGCAATCAAAGCTCTCCAATTCTTCAAAAGCCAAATCTGTGAAGCTGACCTTTTGACGCGTGAACAAAGAGGAGCACAACAAATGACTAACTGTATGATGAAGCTAGTAATGATTCTGAGCCCTTTGCTTTAGCCATAAAATATTTCTCATATCCTCCATTTAAGATTTTTGCATTTTTAATTGCAGAATTTACATATGCAGATCAAAAGATTATAGCACATTTTTGAGAGAGAAGTAAATGTCTAGTCTTGAATGGGCCCTTTGCTCTATAATAGCTGAGCGGTATTGACGTAGAGGGTTATTTTATTAAAAACGGAAGGAGGATATGAGACAGAGCCAGCAGATGTAAAATGGACAGGGCAAGCTGGTCAAGATGCATTTTTAGTAAAGTCACTAACTGCTGATAACTTACCAGGAGCTTTGTAGTTTTTGTAGGTGTCATTTACTAATGGGAAAAAAAGGACTATAGGAGCTCTTGGATTCTCAGCATCTTCAAAAACATAGCACTCCTTTAGGGTTTTTTTGTCTTCCTCAGTCATCCTGATTTTAGGGAATGGGATTCCTTGCTCTGTCGTATACTTCCCCACCTGCTCCAAAGGCTGAATCACCACAGAACAAAAAATTAAAACTCAAAGAAGAGGGAAAAATAATCATCACAAAGTTAATGCTATATATCTAGGGTTTTGCAGTGGGTTTGTTATAGGAACACATGAAGTTTTAGTCACCAGTGATATAATTTCTGGATTCATGGCCAAGAGATGGCTTCTTCATGAAGACACTGTGATACAAGATGGCTGCAGCTTAGCAGTCCCTGCCAGGAAGCAGAAGGGGCCACAGTACAATGTTAACCCTTTTCACAGCTGCTCTCAGATTAGCACCAGGTTTTGGCAAGTTTTATCCCATAACAAGGGTATAGGAGGTCTGTTGTACTATGGTAGGTTGCAGTAGTATACACTGCAGAGACAGCTGAAAAGTATGGATGCCTGTCCATGAGCGCAGAGGCTGCAGCAACCTGCTGTAATTGCAGCACGTCAGAGAAAACTCAATTAATTGAACAAGCTTCAGTTCAAGTGCCCCCACCACCATTTTCAAGCACGGGGATACTGATACATGAGATGCTGCAGCACTTTAATTAGAGCAGCTCTTGGAGCTACTCAAATTAAAGCACTGCCCTTCCCCCCCCCACCACAGCATATGTAAAAGTGTCCTATAGTATTAATTTTAAAATACTAGTAAAAGAATTCCATAAGCAGATTTTAAGAGAAGGCAAGAGAGAGAAAAGTAGGAAGTATCTATCTAAGGTATTTATCTGGCATCCAGCAGTGTAGAGCACCTCAGAGTCTTCACTTTATTTGTCTTCATAAGACCCCTGTGGTAGAGGTCAATGCTGTTATACCCATTTTCATAGACGGGAAATGGAGGCACAGACTGTTTAAATTACTTTCCAAACATCACATAGGAAGTATGTGGTAGAGCAGGGACCTTAGTTAGGTCTCTCAAGTCCTGGGCTAGAGCCTTAAATCACTAGATAATTCATCATCAGCATTACTTATAACACACCAAATTGATTACTAAGAGACTTCATAGAAAGTTGAATCCAAAGGTAATGAATTATCCCATAGGCCACCAAACCCCATGCAATCAAACCACAAATAATTTAATCAACAAGGAAGGCACAGCTAAGAAAGTACTTATGTTGTGCTGTAGTGCTTATGTTGAATCCTGTAGCTACTAGAACTGGCCAAAAAGTTTTTCCCATAAGCAGTCCTGAACAAAAGTCATTTGAATTTTTTGGTCAAATATATTCTGTCTTCCTATACTAAGCTTCAAATTGATTCAACATGAACATTTTGTTTTGAACTGACATTTCAAAATTTTTTCAGTTACATCTAAAATGTTGTTAGATATCCCATCTCCAAAATACAAAAGACAGATATTTTAAGTCCAAAATCATTTTGAACTGACATTTTGATATAAAATTCTGTTTTATAGGTTGTTAAATAAAAAAGCAAAAGTAATAAAATATATGTTGAAATGAAATATGAAATGGTGTTATAAACATTTCAAAATGTTTGAAAATAATTTTTCCCTGATATTTCATGAAGGAAATTCCAAATAAATAAATAAATAAATAAAAATAAAAAATCCCATTTCTATAAAATGTTCTATTTAAAACAAACTTTACTTTTCATCAGAAAAGCTTTCTGCACACAAAATTACAATGAGCTCTCATAACTACTTGCTCTTGTTCTGTTCCTGACAATTACTTTTCTTAAGTTTATTAAAAATGACTGAAGAATACTGAAAATATCTTGATAAAATATCATAAGAAAATGTGTTTGAATATTATAGATTCAAACTGGACTATTTTTATAAATTAATATAATTTCTCACATAATACAGGTTTAAAAATTTCTCTGAATTAATTGTTGTTTCAAGCCTAAAGATGATATGATGCTTATGCATAATCCTTAAAGAGATTTAGAGTTGGGGCACACCTAGCAGACTATGTCCCTGGGGTATAATAGGAGAAGAGATACCAATTATGTGATTTTTAGTATGACTAAGACAGAAGTGGCTACTGGGGAGGAGGGCAGGCAGCGTAGGAGAGAGAGAACAGGGAGCAGCAATAGAACAGCAGATGAGGTAGGGAGCCCAGGACAGCAAGCAGAAAGCAGAGCAGCAGATCAAGCAAGGGAAGAGGATCAGAGCGGCACCTGGGGAAGGAACAGGCTCAGTTTGTGGCACACCTGCCAAAAAGGTTGGACCCCACTGGTCTTAGGTGCTCAAAACTATCAAAAATGAGGTGGTTTTGTGTATATGCAGTGGCAGAAATTTAGGAATTCGGAGACTAATGGCTACTTAGGAGCTGAGGGAATTCAGTAACTTCAGGGTGAGGCAGGGGGTTTAAGGATCTAAATTATGGATTTATGGTCCTGAGGTGGCAGTTAAATGTCTAAATGACTCTATGAATCTAGCCCTTTGAACAAGTCACCCCCCCCTAACCCACTCTTTGATCAGTTAAATAGAATAAGTTCCTCTCTTACCATGGAATATGCTTCCCGATGCTTTAATGGTTCTTATGACTCTTCTGGAAATCCTCCTCTGATCTTCCAATACTCTTCTTGAAGTGTGGAGACCAGAACTGGATAGGGTTCCAGGAATAATGGCATTAGCGCCAAATACAAAAGTAACATTGTGACGTGACTAACGTGTACGAGCAGGAGGAATCAGGGGCAGTCTGCAGAGCTGTGCTGACTATTCATTTGGACTAACTTCCAGAAACCTCCACAGGCTGGGTGGCAAGGGGAGAAAAGGAAAAGGAAGCTTGAGGCTGGAGTAAGGAGAAGACACAGTAATGTGCATGAGGAACGTAGTCAGCTCTACAGAGAGAAAGGAGGACAGAGTGGAGCTGGAGATCTCACCAGCTAGATCAGCTAGGACTGTGGACTGAAGGAGCCAGACTCAGACTTGGAGACAGTTGCAGGCTGCTGTTTGAGTGCTCTAGGGTCTCAAGGCTTGTTTGAGGACACTTTCAGAGGTGTGGGGGGAAATTAAGGTCCTGAGTATATGTTACCACAGTGGTGATGTTTCTTTACCTTTTACCTGTTCCCTCCCCCTTTGGCCCATTGGTGTGTGACTCTAATCCCTATGATTTTCTATATAAAAGTGAGAACTCCCCCTTGCTTCTTGTGCCAGTTTCTGGGACTGCAGAGTTGGCACAATATAACATCTTTCCCTCTACCCCGAATTCCCCTGTTTATACATTGCTAATAATCATATTATTTCTTTTAACTGAAGCATCACACAGGGAGCTCATGTTTTGCTGATTACCCACCGGGGTCTAGGAGTGCTTTCCTCAGTCATATTGCCCAGGATAGCAACCCTATCCTCTCAGTATGGCCTATATCCTACATACATGATCTTACACTTGGCTATATTGAAAAACATACTGTAGCTTTTCCTCAGTTTATCAAGCAACCAGATCAGTGTCTTATTTTATTAATTTACTACTCCCCCATCTTTGTCACCTGCAAACTGTACCAGTTATGGTTGTTTCCTTTTGCCATGCTGACAGAGCAAAGACCCAACTTCAGTGGAGACCCTTCTTGAAACCTCATGAGACGTGATGATTAATTTGCATGTAGTTACATTTTGATGTTTAAAGCTATTTAACATATGCCAAATACATCTATTTAATGTATGATTTTGTTCTAGTTTCTTAATCAAAATTTCAAATGGCACCAAGTCAAATACTTTACAGAAATTTAAGCACAGTACATCCGACTCTTTGCTATATCAACTAAATTTATCATCTCATCAAGATATAAAGTTGGTTTGACAAGATCTGTTTACTAAGAATCCATGTTTATTAATAGTAAGCATATTTCTCTGTTTCAAATTCCCTTTTAAATCAATTACTCTGTCAGCTGTTTCATTATTTTGACCAGGAAGAAATCAGACTGATAGGTTTATATTTCCCCAGATTATTCCACATGTACTCTTAAAATAATAACATAACATTAGCTTTCTTCAGTGCTCTGGAAGTTCTTCATGTATTCCAAAATATATTGAATATCAATATCAGAACTCCAAAGAAATCCTCAGCAAGTTCTTTTAAAATTCCAGGCTTGATAATTTTAAAATCTAACTTTCTCTTAAGAAAGTTCTTAGCTACATTTAGAATAGAAATTATTTCATCATCACTGGTATGATAAAAGTATATTATCTGGAGCTTTCCTAAATGCAGAACAGAAATATGTATTGACCACTTCTGCCTCTTTTTACTATAACTGACAATTATACCACTTCCATCATTGCTAGAATTCATTTTATTCCTAAAATACCTTCATTGTGTATGTTGCAAACTGTACTGACTATAGATTTCTTCTTATCAGATGATCCATTGTCAGTTTGGAGAATTTTAATAAAGAGTAAGAAACACAGATAGCTTAATTAAATAAAAATTGTAGGTCACCATTGCTGAAACAAGGAATCAGGCTGATGAAAATAAGACTCATGTTCATTTTTCTGGTATCAGTTTCTTCTTCCAATAGTGAGGAGTCAATAGTTTTGACTGCTAAATCCTAAAGGGTTAAAGAGAAAAGGCCAAAATGGAAAAAAAAAAACCCCTAAAGGATAACTAGATCACACTCACCAGTGTCTGTGATCCTCCATTGTAACTTAAATGCAGGATTACATCCACTTTCCTCTGTGATCTCAGAAGTGGGGGATAACTGTTATTGATGAAAAATCCAGTATCTACCAGTGAAAGTGTATTCTCTGCTGTTTCCATCAGTTTGTTTGGGTAGCAGTCTAATACAGTGTCTGAAATGGAAATGTTTCCCATTATAACTACTGCATAAGCAATTTGGCTTAATCCCTAATAAAAGGAAAGGATCAGGGAGAAAAAAGGAATTCTGCTCCCACCCCTTTCTTTCCTTCATTTATTAACACAACATTTGTCAGTCTTAACTTAAAGAAATAAATGACACCACAGTTGTTTATATACTTTCCCTTCCTGAACTTCTCACACTGTTTCAGTTTCAAAGAGGATTTTCCCCTGTCTTCCCATCTTGGCCCTCCTCCACCCTGAGGCTCTTTTGCTTGGCAATATGCAGCCTGACCAAAATGAAATCCACTAAAATTATTCTAGCCCCATACAGTCCAAAATAAGCATAAATGATGATGTGTGTAAGGGGAGGTAGAAAAAGAAATTAACATCTTCTCCTCTACATCATACAGATCTCCAAACCCACATTACCTCAAAGTATGCTACCAAAAATAATGCTTTATTACTGTACCTTTCCATGTAGAAAATTGTTCATTTGCCAAGTAATCTTTGTCCATCTGGAATCCCCTTAGGAAATTTGGGTATTCTGCAACTGTTGGGCGCCCAGTTAAGACATCTCGGAGGGTATCAGACAGGGGGCCTGCAGAAGTAAACAGACGCGTCTCCAGCTCATGAGGGTTGGTAGATGGAACAGGATCTTCTTCTGCAGGAGGAAGCAGCATGGAAATTCTATTTTAATCTAAATTCACTTTTGGTTGTTCTCTACAGCAATAAATTAAATAAACAAAATAATCATACAGTTTCTAATGATCTGAACTTATGGTCTCCTCCAAAATGTAAATAAAGGATACCTATATGCACTTAAGGCTGGATGACCACAAACTCCAAAATAAAAATAAAATAGTAAACAACCTCACAAAACAGAACATTAAGATCATCATCAAAGTCTAACATCTCAGAATTTCCCAGAATGCTACCTTGCCACTGATAATTTGCCATACAGGGCAGGAGAGAGCATGTAGAGTCATGGGCCATCTACAAAGGCCATGCTGACTTCAGGATTTTTGAGACAATGACTTGGAGATTGCTTAATAAACAACAAATTATAAATAGATAGCTATGTATCTATATATAGAGATATTAGGGCTGTGCGAAACAGCACTGTTTCATTTCAACTTCCATTTCAGCATTTTGATGGAACAATGTTTTGTTCTGAGTCTAGTTTCATTTTGGAGCACTGTTCTGTTTCATCGAAACTGTTTCACTGTTTCGACATTTTACCCATAGGCTATAATGGGGAATCATGAAACTGCCTATAACATTATCATTTCTTGTCTGATTTGAATGAAAACAGCAGGAAATGTAGCCCCTGCTGAAGCCACAAAGCCTGTCAAGATAAAGGAGATAGGTGCAGGGGTTTCTGGGAAACTGCACCTCAAACTGTTCAGAGCAAAACTCATGCCACTTGTAAGTGAAGGCACAGGGGAGTGATAACTGCATGCATGCTAGCCCCTGCTGAGGCCATGAAGCCTGCCAGGCTTCAAAGAGATAGGTGCAGGGGTTTCTGGGAAACTCCACCTCAAGCTACTGACAAGCAAAACTCATGACATGTGTGACTTTGTGTGCATGTTAAGATGACCCCTCACTGGTGCTGGGGCCTGTACACAAACACGGTAGTGTTACCCAGTGAGGTCTCCTCCCCACCTACAGCCTCATCCTGGTCCACCACTTTAAATAACAACAGATAAGTAAGCAGCACAGTAGCACAACCAGCATCTCAGGCAGCCAAACTGTCACAGAGCATTTCTTTCCTTTCCTGCAGGAGCTTCTCCAGCAGCTGCCAGAGAACTTTCCCTGCCAGCCCCAGCCCTGGGGCTTAGATGTGCCCAGGACCCTGTGTCCTTCCAGTCAGCTGACCAGGGACAGGTACTAGGGGTGTTGGTCTAAGAACATGACACTGGCAGGCAAGGTTCTTTGGGTCAATCTGGTATCTTCTAGTAGACCAACTGAATAGTTAGTGAACTATATCTTAGAAGCTTTCAGATTGAAAAAACCCTCATCAGGTTTAGGGAAGCACCTGCAGTTGTTATGTCTGTGTACTGTTCCTGGATGAAAGGGATAGTAAAGAAGCCAGAGACTGGCATGCAATGCAGTCAAGAAAGCCAGTCAGTGAAAATGGAAATGGATGCATCAGGGGGTGAGGGACAGTCTGGGGTGGGGGGGTAGGGAGGGGGATGTAGCAGCACAGGTTAAAGTGGTGAGGTACCTGGGGAGTCAGCTGTCCGGCAGGTTGTAGTGTGTAGTGAAGTTCATAGGCTTATCTGTGAAAAGTGGTTTGTAAATTCAAACAAGCACTGAACCTCACTAACCTCATCACCAGAAGCCAACTTCCTACACCAAGTGCCCTGATGTAAAATACATAGGAGACACCAAGCAACAACTGCTCACCAAAGTAAGCGCACACCAAAAATGTATCAAAGACAAGAACAGAACACCACCTGTCTCCAATCTCTCAGGCCTGATCCTTAAAAGGAATTTACAAACCACTTTTCAGAGACAAGCCTATGAACTGCACTTCATCAACCTCCTAGGTACAGAAACTCATGGACACAATATAGACATTAGAATGCTGACACACTACAACCTGCTGGACAGTTATGGTGCCTCCTATCTGTCTTTCACCAGGGAGATCCTCAGTCCTGGCATTTCCTGGGGCTGCCGTGTCACCAGCAGTCCCACCAAGCCTCCCGAGCCTGACGGTGCAGTTTTAGGGGTCATGCCCAGGACCAGGGGCCTCCTCCTTCCCCATAACCCTGGTCCATACCTCCAACTTTGTCCTGGCATGGGAGCTCAGCAAGAATATGTTCCTCCCATGCTGGCTGGTGATGCAGTGAGTGCCGCCTCCAGCTCTGACAGCGGGGCATTAAATGGTTTTTAAAAAAATGAAAAAAGGAAATAGGTGTGGACGAAGTGAGGAGGGTGGCATTCATTCCATCTGTACCTGGAGTTTGGGGAACCCCAGCAGTGGGAGGAACACCTTGAGGAACACCACCTGCTTCACCAAACCAGGATCCAAGGAAGTGCAGTGGGGTGTAATTACATCACCAGCAATGCTGAACACCCTCTCACTTGGAAAATTGGTCGGTGGACAGGACAGGTGTTCCCGGGCAACTGTGGCCAGATCCGGCCACAGCTGGCTGCGGCTGCCCAGTAGGCCAAGGGGTCGCACAGCAGTGGCTCCACATCCTCAGCAAGATAGGCAGCCACCAATACCTGAGCACTACCTGCCTGATGGTGGGGTCTGGTGCCTCTGGATCCCACCATGGAAGCCAGGCCCTTGGCCCACATTGACAGCACCTGTGATGGAGGAGGAGACTGGCTGTTGGATAGTGTGCTGGCATGGGATAGTGGATCCCCCTCTTCCACATCCCCCCACCTCCGCCGTTCTGCCCCCCTAACTCTCTTCACTAGCACCTCCGTCCACTGATTCAGGCTGTGGCTGCTGCATACGCTCCCCTTCACTCTCGGGTCACACATGGTGGCCAGCACATGGACTGTACTGGACCGCAAGGGATCAAGCCATTTCCTCCTTCAGCTGCCTCACCAGTGCCTGCACATCTGGTGACAGCAGCTTACCTCAGCCAGGAACACTGAACCCCTGGAATTTCTCCATTTGGTTCTCCAGTTCCCTCACTAGGGGGATCATCTGGCTAAGGAGGGCATTGGCAGCACTGAGGGTCTCAGTGGCCTCAAGGAAGGGCTTGAGGACCGCCAAGATCTGGGAGATGGTACCCCACTCAGCTCTCTTAAGGGGGCCACTGATCCCAATCTCCTTGAGCAAGGCCATCTCATGGATGGCCTTCTGTTGCTCCACCAGCCTCTCAACCATCAGGTATTTGGAGTTCCACTGAGTCTCTACATTCTGCATGATTTTGTGCTGCGGGATGTTGAGCTCTGCTTGTTTGTCCTACAGCATCTTGCTTCCCTTGATGCTCTGGTGGAACTAGCCTGCCACCTTCCTGAATTTGAAAATGAGCTTGCAGGTGGTGCTGGCGCCGTCACCGACAGCTCTGTCCTATTCCAAGGTGTCCCTGACAATGAGGTGGAACTTGTGTGCCACACAGCAGATGCCAACAAAGTTTGCATCATGGACCTCCTTGACCATATTGGCCCCATTGTTGGTGACAGCGAACCTGCGGGTGAGTTCACTCTGCCCAATGAGCCATCCCTGCACCAACCGGTTCATGGCCCCCATAATTTCTGTTGCCGTGTGGGACTCATCCAACACCTCAGCTTGAAAGAGAGCCCACTGATGGCCTGACTGGTCACACCAGTGCCCTCTGAGGGAGAGGTATGCATGATCTTCACCCTGGCTGCTCCAGATGCCTGAGGTGAAGTGTAAGGCCACCCTCGGACTTGCCTTGTGCAGCTCCTCCCTGAAGTATGAATGCCTCATATAGGAAGGGCACCACCGTCCTGCTGAAGGTGGTGCATGTGGGCACTTGGTATGGTGGGGCCATGAGTGCCATAAGCCACCTGAACCCTGGCTGCTCAACTGAGAAGGGCTGGCCATCCACAGCAAGCATCTCCCCAGTGCTCTGGGTGATCTCGCTTGCCTTTGCAACACTCCCCGCTTTCTGTCCATCTTTCCCGCACTGTTCCAGGGTGGCCTGCCACTGCTTTGTAGGGACAGGGCTTTGGAGCAAGAGGGGGACTCCCTTTTGGGCACACTCCCACTAGTGTCAGGCAGGGAGGAGCAAGGGCATGGGGGTGGTGCCTGTGGAGATGCATCAGCATCCCTGTGGTGCTCATGCATTTTGTTCCCTTGACCCAGCTGGTTTTGGCTCAGCAGCACAGGCAGATAGCATATGTGGGATCATCTGCCAGCTACACAGTCAAAATCAGAACAGTCCTTCCCCACTCTTCCCCCTCCCTCTCCTTACTTTGTTTCCCTGCAAGAAAGCCCAGCTTCAGCTTCAAAACTTGAAACGTTTCAAAACTTTCAAAATGTTTTGACTGCCCTCATTTCATTTCAAAGCTGTTCCGAAGTCCTTCATTTTGTTTCAATTTTGCTGTTGCAAGCTCGTAACAAGTCTAAATAGCATTGAAATGAAACAGCTGGCAAAATTTCACACAACCCTAATAGATATATACAGATATATATATGTGTTGAGCATTGAGACTACTCAACAAATGTGTATATTTGTTGAGCAGTCTCCAAGTCATTTTCTCAAAAGTGTGTGTGTGTGTGTGTGTGTGTGTGTGTGTGTGTGTATATAATGTGCTTCCTACCTTCTTGCTCAAGGCAAAGTTTCTCGTCTTCCTTTTTCTGACGCTTAGCCTAACAACATACAAGCTATTTGTTAGAGCTGTGCAAAATGGCACTGTTCTGTTTCACCTTCAGTTTTGAGGTTTTGATGGAACAGCATTTCATTTTGAATTTCTTTCGATTCAAAACCGCTGTTCTGTTTTGTTTCATCGAAACAGTGATACTATTCTGACATTTCACCCATAGGCTATAATAGGGAAGCTCAAAACAGCCTCTCTCAACTGGTAGGCAGATCAGAGGCCCACAACCCTCAGGAGGGCTGCAGGGGCTGCGTCAGTCCTCTCAGGGTTGCAGACCCCTGATATGCCTGCCAGATGAGGGAGGGAAGCCAGGTGCTGCCACTTGGGACCAGAGAGCTTGGGAAGGGAAGTGAACCCGATCGCTCAGTTCCCCTCCCCAGGGCTGCGAACAATCTGGCTGGGGAAGGCAACTCAGCCCAGCTGGGCTGAGTTCTAGGGCTGTGTAAAATGGCACTGTTCCATTTCGACCAGCGTTTCGTTTCAATGGAACAGCGTTTTGTTTCAAATTTCGTTTTAATTCGAAACCGCTGTTCTGTTCCGTTTCATTTTGTCAAAACAGTTTCGCTGTTTCGACACTGTTTTGACATTTCACCCATAGGCTATAATGGGGAAACTCAAAACAGCCTATAACTTCTGCCCTGATTTGGATGAACCTTGCAGAAATGAAAGCCCCTTATGAGATCAAGAAGCCTGCCAAGTTTCAAGGAGATAGGTGCAGGAGTTTCAGGGAAATTGCACCTCAAAGTCTTGAAAGCAAAACTCATGTCACGTATATGTGTTAACCCACAGCAGGGTCAAAACTGCAGGCTTGCTAGCCACTGCTGAGACCACAGCCTTCCAAGTTTCAAGGAGATGGGTGCAGGAGTTTGTGGGAAACTGCACCTCAAGCTGTGGACAAGCAAAACCTGTGGCATGGGTGACTGTGTGTGTTAAGGCGCTGCAGGGTGAAAGCTGCAGGCATGCTAGCCCCTGCTGAGGCCACAAAGCATGTCAGTTTTCAAGGAGATAGGTGCAGGGGTTTCTCAGTTCTGGGGCACTGCACCTTTGGCTGCTGACAGACAAAACTCATGTCATGGATGCTTGTGTCTGTCTTGGGGCACAGGGAGGTGAAAACTGCAGGCCTGCTAGGCCCTGTGGTGGCCACAAAGCCTGCTAGCTGTCAAAGAGGTAGATGCAGGGTGAGTCTGGGTTTTGAGGCCCTGCACCTCTAGCTACTGACAGACAAAACTGCAACACACCTCAGTAACTGACCACAAGGCAGAAAACAAGGTAGTTCAAACAATGCTGCCTTTTATGCAGTTTTTCCATTCCTCCCCCAGAGCACTGGGATTGAAAGGGACCTCAGGGAAGGGTGACAGTCACTGGCCAGCTACACAGTCAATAATGAGAGCACTCCCTCCCCTCCCTTCCCCCTCTCTCTTTTTACTTTAGTTTCTGTTTCCCTGCAGGCAAGCCCAGCTTAAGCTTCAAAACTTGAAACATTTTTAAAATTTCCAAACTTGTCAACTTATCTTGTTTCGTTTTGAGGCTGTTTCCAAGCTCTCTGTTTCATTTTGATTTTGCTGTTTCAAGCTCGAAACTAGTCGAAATGAAATTGCCAGCCAACTAGTAGAATTGCGAAATTTTACACAGCCCTACTGAATTACCTTCCCCAGCACTACCATTAGGCCAGAGAAAGGAACTCAGCTGAGCTGAGTTCCTTTTCCCAGCCTGATCAATTGTAATGTCGGGGAGGTGAACTCAGCTCAGCTGGGCTGAGTTGCCTTCCCCAGCCCGATGGTAGGGCTGTGGAGGGGAACTGAGTGATTGGGCTCAATTCCCTTCCCCAGCCCGACTGCAGCGCTGGGGATGAGAACTGAGCCTGGGCTCAGTTCCCTTCCCCTGTGCTGTGATCGGCTTCCCACAGCCCTGCCATGGGAAGTAGGGAAAGCCAGGGCTGCGCTCCTGGCTGAGCCACATGGGGCTACGGAGCTGCTGGGAATGCAGCCCTGGTTCTCCCCCATCTCCCACCACCTGGCTGCTGCCTGCTTCAAAATTCAAAACATTTCAAAACTTTCAAAACATTTTGACTAGCCTCGTTTTGTTTCAAGGCTGTTTCAAAGCCCTTCATTTCGATTTGATTTAGCTGTTTTGAGTTTGAAATGAGTCAAAACGGTATCAAAACAAAACAGCCAGTGAAATTTCACACAGCCCTACTATTCATGTTGTCCTCTATTCCATGGTGATATCTTGAGCTTGGGCTTATAGTATCTTTAGAACCTTTCCCAAATTTGTATTATGTCATCTCGTCACTTCCTGTGTGGTCTGCCTGTTGGCCTGCTGCCTTCTACCAGACCAAAGAGCATGATCTTTAGTAGCCAGTCATCCTTCACTTGGCAAATATGTACAAACAGCTGGGGGGGGGTTTCCTCATTACTAAGCAACAATTGTGGTGTTCATATAAATCTTTTTCCTGACCATCTCATTTTTTATATGGTTTTGCCAGCTGACCACAGGAATCATCTGAATCATTTTATTTCAAAGACAAGAAGTCTCCTTATGCTTCTTGAAGGCCTGTGTCTTCCCACAGAGCAGATTTCAAGTACACACAACCTCACAAACATATATGATTCTGTTTTCTCTTTTTGGCCTTCCCTCTTCGTAGTAAGGTTTTCTTTTTGAAGCTTAAAGAGGAGTATGATGTATTTGTAGATCAGGTTGTCATGGAACATCAATTATGAAAAAATGTTTAAAAATAGAGTTAGGGAGAAAAAAAAATAACAAACTCACCAATGTCTTTTACTCTGTCCTTAGTCCACTTGTGCCAGAAGTCCTCTGAATTACCAGTCAGATTCCACAAATACATCACATCCACAGAAAATATACTACTCCACATGCCTGCAAAATGGAATAATAATCAGTGGAAACTAATTCTGGAAAATCATGGAAACTTTTTAATTGAAAACTGTCTTTTGTCTTTCCTCTTCAATCTTTCCTTCCAATTTTTATAATTGTCCTTGCAAACTAGTTCCCAAATGCATCCTCAGAAGTGCAAACACATACATCTTTGACTGCACCAGCCTGGATATTCCCACTTGCTAGTTCTACAGTGAAGTTGCTTACAAAATCAGGGTCTATTTGAATTTATGCTACAAATACCTCAGCTGTACTTTTAAAGTTTAACTGTAATTCCAAGTAATGTGAACCAAAGAAAATGTTAAATTATTAAACAAGTGAAATGTGGCAGGTTTCACATACCTTCCCACCTGAACTTTGCAACTTCTTCAAAGTCCATCTGAAAATTATAACTATTTCCATCACAATAGCATCTAACAGCCTTAGTCATGGACAAAGACTCTATTTGGCTAAGTGCTGCCCAACCATTGAGCAGAAAGGTGATAGCTGCTCCAAAGAGCTTACAACCAAGGAACAACCAGACAGACACAAATCAAAATAAGATGGAGGTACAAGAAAACATTAAGCCAATATGCGTCAGCATTGTCTGGAATCAATGATTCTGGAATGATACTGCCTTAAGCAAGGGGAGGAAGGACTAGATGATCTCCTGCATTGTCAAGTGCTTTGTAACAAATATAATTATCTTTTGTCCCTTTTTTACAGAGCAGTTATCAACAGGACCATGCTGGAAATGACAGAATATTAGAAACTTGTAGATGCATCTTGTATGCCCCATGAGACACTTTGAGCAAAGTAGACTAATTCTACTGCACATTAGTGTGGCAGGAAAAACCCAAGCTAATGCGCAGTAGAATTAGTCTACTGTGCATTAGCATCACCAGAAAAGCGTGCGTAAGCACTAATACGCAGTGGCGCCAATTATGGGACATTAAGGTAGTACCTGTAATTACAGGTACTAAACCTAATGCACCATAATATAGCACATTAATGAATGTATAAACGTGCCCACAGGGTAGCAAATAGCAGTGCAAATCAGCTCTGATAAAAGGGTATAGAATCTAGCAGTTGTTTTATATTTGACATTATCGGCTGCCTATTTTCTTACTACAGTGAAACCAAGCACACAACTACTACAGTTATACAAGGACAATTTAAATTCACATAAAGAAGCATCATGTCCCAGTGACCCATCCAAGGAACCAGATATACACATTTTGAAAAGTGTTTTTTGTCTCCGTGCTGCCAGTCAGAGGTCAGTTTCATAGTTGGTAGGGTCAGAAGGGACTTGAGTAGATCATCCAGTCCGACCCCCTGCCATGGCAGGAAAGAGTACTGGGGGTCAAATGACCCCAGCAAGGTGTTCATCTAGCCTCCTCTTAAAGACCCCCAGGTCTTTAAGCACCAGCACCACTTCTCTTGGAAGTTGGTTCCAGATCCTAGCCGCCCTGACAGTGAAGTAGCGCCTCCTGATACCTAGTCTGAATCTACTCTCTGCTAGCTTGTGACCATTATTTCTAGTCACTCCTGGTAGTGCTCAGGGGAACAGGGACTCCCCCAGTGCCTGCTGGTCCCCTCTGACTAGTTTGTAAATGGCCACTAGATCCCCCCTCAGCCTTCTCTTGTGGAGGCTGAACAGGTTCAGGTCCCTTAGCCTCCCCTCGTAGGGCCTGCTCTGTTGCCTCCCTGATCATGCGAGTGGCCCTCCTCTGGACCCTCTCCATGTTGTTCACATCCCTTCTGAAGTGCGGCGCCCAGAACTGGACACAGTACTCCAACTGTGGCCTGACCAGTGTCGCATAGAGGGGAAGGATCACCTCCTTTGACCTGCTTGAGATGCATCTGTGGATGCATGACAAGATGCAGTTGGCCTTCCTGACCGCATCCCCACCCTGTCGGCCCATGTTCATTTTGGCATCAATAATGACTCCAAGATCCTTTTCTGCCTTTCTGCCTCTGAACTGATGAGAAGGGAGTTCCCCGGCCTGTAGGTATGTTGCTGGTTCTTCCTCCCCAGGTGTAGTACCTTGCACTTGTCAGTGTTGAAACCCATCCTGTTCTCATCCACCCACCCCTGTAACCTGTCTAGGTCTGATTGCAGCCTATTCCTCCCTTCTAGCGTACCCACTCCCCCCACATCTTAGTGTCATCTGTGAATTTGAACAGGGTGCTTTTTACCCCCTCGTCCAAGTTGCTGATGAAGATGTTGAACAGTGCGGGCCCGAGGACCGAGCCCTGCGGAACCCCACTGCCCAAATCCCTCCAGGTCGAAAATGACCTGTCCACCACCACTCTCTGGGTGCAGCCGTCCAGCCAGTTAGTTTTTTAATGAGAATGGGGTGAGAGACAGTGTCGAAGGCCTTCCTAAAGTCCAGAAAGACTATGTCCACTGCTACCCCTGCATCTAAGGATGTTGTGACCTGGTCATAGAAGGCCACTAGGTTGGTCTGACAGGACCTGCCTCTAATGAACCCGTGTTGGTTGCCCCTAAGCATAATCTCCCCTGCTGGCCCCTCATGGACATGCGCGCCATGATAATTCTCTCAAAAAGCTTACCTAGGATCGAGATAAGACTAACTGGCCTATAGATCCCTGGATCCTCCTTCCTCCCTTTTTTGAAAATGGAAACCACATTGGCCCTTTTCCAGTCCTCTGGCACCACTCTAGAGCACCATGAGTGCTTGTAAAGCCATGCCAGGGATCCCACAATGTCCTCTGCTAATTCCCTCAGCACTCTGGGGTGGAGATCATCAGGACCAGCTGATTTAAATACGTCCAGTCCCTCCAGAAGTTCTCTGATTAGATCCTCACTGACCCTAGGTCTGGGTGCGCCTCCCCTGGGGCCTACGGGGGTCCCAGTGGGGGCGTGACCTGGTCCCTGCTCAGGAAAATGGAGGCAAAGAAATTGTTAAATAGGTTAGCTTTGTCATCTGGTGTGATGACCAGATTTCCTAGCATGTCTTGCAGAGGCCCCACGTTACCTGGTACCTTCTTTTTACCCCCCTGTGAACACAGGGGGATCATTTAGTTTATATTTTATTTTCTTATTTTGATAGCCTAAATGTAATGTTTTATTGACTGAGATCCTTATAGGGACTGAATCTAACATAGTTAAACACACAAATGCAATTTTGAAGGCAGTGATACATTAGCTGATGTTGCCCACCATTGCCTAGTTATTCAGCCAGATGTGTTCTTGTTATATTGATGTTTTTCTAGTTGAGGGGCTAGCAACATTTTGGAATAGGCAACTGCTTTAACAGCGCTTAACTCTAGGTATGGGCAACTTCCAACCTAGCCTGTGCTGCCATTGGCAGACCTGCAGTCACTGCTATTACCTGGCAGTGCCACCATGGTTGCTTCTCCCTACTGTATGTCCATCAGACAAGCAAATCCCCCACTGCCAAAGTCCCCCTTAGAAGCTCTCCATTGCTGAAATGCCACAGAAGCCCCCTGGCTCCACAGGCTGGATCTGGCCTGTAGGCCATAGGTTGCTGACCCCTACTAGATAATAGTCACCTTGCATGTAGCAGATCCGGGTTTCTGGAAGTTTCTTTATCAGTCTTCCCATGAAGAATTCACTTCCAAAATCTTCTGAGCGAACAGATGCTCCATATTTCAGGAATCCAACCTCATAGGGTGTGAACTCCAGCCATTCTATAGGGAGAGCAAAAAACCCCAAAGATTCTCACTGCATAGTTAGTGATCTGACTGTGAGCAAAAGAACTGACTTTTCAGAGGACTGGGAAGAATCAAGGGAAATAGTCCTTCTAGTATCCATTTCTTAGTGCCAAAACAGAGCTTGTAAATCTTTCAATGCTGAAATAGAGGTTGCAAATTCTGTCACTGCATGCAATACTAATTAACTTAGAGAATAAGAGTTCCTCTTACAACAGGGACTGCTCCTACCCAGCAACAATGGAAGTAGTCTGTAGTGGGAAAGCCCTGGACAGAATTAATCAATAAACTCTTTTGCTTCTCCAGTTTTACACTGTTCAGATTGAGAGTTATGCCCACTAAGCCAACAGTGACTGGGAGTATAATGCATTACTTGGTTTCTTCTGCTCTTGACTGTACCCATTTATCAACTGGTGTTATGTTAATGATAGATAAAATTCTGATTAGCCTGGCTCTGTCCCTCAAAAGTTCAAGATTTATCTGTAGGTTCTCTCAACTTCTTTAATCTACAAAATGTGTCTAGAAATCTCATGAGATTTGTTTTTTTAAAAGATTTCTAGTGCTTTTGTGGTCAGGATGAAGCATGGACCATGAATTTGACTTGCCTCTAAAGCCTGGGGGATGAACCCTACCACCGCTTGCCCCTCTTTTCCCATGAACCATGAACTTGACTTGGCTCCAGAGCCCAAGGGGTCACTGAATTCAGAGCTCACTTAAATTTTTCCTTTTTTATAACTCATGTAAATAGTTATAACTTTCTCTAAACCATGTTTTCATGCATGTATTGATGCAAAACACTGTAATTAAGAACTGTTACGTTTGAAACAAGCATGGCATCTTATTCTGTAGATAGTGGGCTCTAGCAGTGCTTTTCTATGCAGCCATCACACCGTTTCTGATTTTAAGGTTTGGCCTACTTGTCAGAAAAGGTTGAGCATCACTACCCTATGATATCACTGAATTTTCACTCCTGGCACCACCTAGGACTCAACAGACTCTAAGCACCAAACAAAAATGTTTATAATCTTTTAAAAAATGGTATCCATAGGTCTTTGAATTTTAAAAAGGGTTATGTGGTCAGAGCTAATTAAACACATAGGGTGCGTCCAGATGAGCTGACACATGCCTCTTGCCACATCTCAAAACAGTTTGAGATGTGACAAGATGCACATGTGAAAACAAAAAAAACATTCCCTGTGCTGCATATTTGTAGCATGGGCTCAAAACTTGGTACCCCGAAATCCAGGTACCAAAATAAAACACAGGGGGGGAAAAGTGGAGCAGGGCACCCTGAGGCAACCAGAGGCTTGGGTCCTCCACAGAGACACTCTGGTAGCTAGCCAGAGCATCTCTATGGCTGCCCCTTGCCCTGGTGCTGAAGCACTCTGCCTGACCATGCAGGGCAAAGAACAGTGAAGGCTTCAGGGACCTGGACCCAGGCTCCATTCCACGTAAGTAGGGGGCTGGCGGGGCTGGAAGGGAGGGGGCTGTGAGGGTGCAGGGGAACTGGAGAGGGGCAGCTCAGGAGGGGTAAGTCTCCTGCCCTCTCCCCACAGGGAATACAGCACCCCCCCGGCCCCGACCTGCCCCACAGGGCCCAGAGACCCCCCCACCCGGCCCCAGCCCCCCCACATGGCCCGGAGCTTACCAGCAGCAGTGTCCATTGTGGCGCTCGGGGCCTCATGGCACAGCCCTGCCCCTACCCCCCCCCCTTACACAGAGTGTGGGGCAGCACAACTCAGAACTGGCTGCCTAGCACCCGGGCTGCCTCTGCCACCTCACACACAAACAGCCCAGAGCTGCCTGAAGGCACATGGCACTGCACCGAGCAGGGCCGCACATGCACAATGTGTCAGAGGCAATGCCAGATATAGGGAGATCAGCTGGGCAATGTTTTACTGATATATTTACAAGTTTAAAGCAATTTGGAAGTCTACCAGTGCCTCTATCATCATCATAAAGTAAATTCTAAATATCTATAGTATGGCATTGACTTTTGGCTTTTTTGTCATAGAAAAATCAGAGCTGCCCATACCCCCTTCACTCAACAGGATGTGCAGCACTGAGCAGCACTGAGATGGCAGTGCCCTTGCCACTCACTCCCAACCCACAGCCTGCCCCCAACCCCAGTCCCCTCACACCTGACCCAAAGGGCCAGGTATGTGGGTGAGGGGGTTGTGGGGGTGGTGTGCAGGTGTGGGATTTGAGGGTGAATTGGTGGGGGACTGTGGGTGTGGGGGATGAATGTGGGAGCTGCTCAGAAGGGGTGGATCCCCTGCCCCCTGCAGGGTGCTGCCCCCCCACACAGCTCATGGACTGCTCCCCCACAGGGCCAAAGCTCCTCAACAGGGGCTACAGCCCCTCAGCAGAGGCTGGGGGAGTGAGCAGAGGCTGGTGCCGGGTAGAGGGATGATCAGGGGGGTTGGGAGGGTGATCAGAGGCTGGGGCCAAATGGGTCCCCCTCCATGGTCCCCTTCTCCCTCCTCCAGCTCCCCTCCCACTTATCTGGCACGGACCTTATAGGTCCATGTCCCTGTAGCCTATATATTGCTTGCCCTCCATGGGCAGCCAGCATGCTTCGGCACCAGAGCAAGGGCCAGCCATAGAGATGTTCCATGCCCTGCCCCACTTTTTTCCCACAGGTTTTATTTTGGTACCTGGATATCCAAATGCAAATATGCAGCACGGAGAACATTTCTTTGTTCCTGCACGTGAGTCTTGCAGTGTCTCAAAGGGTTTTGAGACTCTGCAAGAGGCACGTGCATGCTCATCTAAACAAGCCCATAGGGTGCTTGCAGATATAACCCTCCCCCCCAGCTAAAACTGCCAAAAAGCCCCGCTAATGTGCCTAATCTTTACAGGCACTGCAGAGCTGGGTTGAAGTAACCTGCTGCTTTTGCCAGTAAGGCATGTTTTTTTTGTTTGTGTTTTTAACATCTCCAAGCAGCCATAAATATTAGTCAAGTCTTCTTAGATCACACATTACATATAACTCTAGAATACTGTCATTACCTTTAAAATCTTGGGCACTATACTTGTCCTTGAGGTTGATGGCCACATAGATAGGCAGCGGGTTCTGCCCATCATTCACTGCCTGACGCTGGTCTGAGAGCTTATGGTTGTCTTTCTAGTTTTAAAGAAAAATGATACATGGGAAAAAATGGATTTGCAATTCAAATAATATAATGTGACAGCTGAACTTCAGCCAAATTTTCGTTTTTCATCCCACTAGACTATGCAAAAATAAATATTTAGGAATATCCCTATGTCCCATGAACAGTACCCACTCTATGATAGTTACAAGTTATTGAGAAGGGAGTGGCAGTGACTAAAGCAGTTCAAGTTAAGTTAAGACAATTTATGCTATTTTAATATAGACTTCTCCAAATATGTACACATTTAGGCCTGCATCATGTTATTTTTGGATGGGAGGACTCAAACTGCCTCACCTTGTCAAAGAAATTAGTAAGAAAAAGTCTACTTGATTCTCTTTTCAAATACTATTTTTTTCTAAATAAAATATCTTCAGCCTTCTTAATGGCACTACTTCTACATGGAATTTGACTTCAGTTTTTAAAAACTGCTAGATATTGCATCACAAAAAAGAAAAAAAATAACCAGTAGAGGGGAAAAAAACATTTTCTTATTTCACTAGCTCAAAATGTCCATATAGATTTGCCAAATTTTTCACACAATGATTTTCTTTGTTAAGTGAAAGCATGAGAAATTTCCCCCAAAAGGGGCATGATTTTCAGAAAAGTTTAAACAGAAAACTATACTACATAAGAATCTCTCTTTAAAAATATTTATAGTGTTACTAATACAACACCATAATGTTTAATACAATTGTTCTTTGCTTCTCAAGGTCTTATAATATTCTTTAAATAGGTATATTAAACAAGATGAGCAGAGGTGTAACAGGGTAGCTGAGCACTTGGAGCAGCAGTGACACACAGGGCAACCGTGACTTCTGGCTGCCAGCAGAGCCTCACAGCTGCAGCAGCAGCTGTTATTCTTCAAGTCCCCTTCTCCCGCAAGCTAACACCCGAGGCTACTGCCCCAGACTCCCCACCATAGTTATGTTACTGAGATGAGCTGGTGAATTATATGGGAAGATATTATTTGACAATTTTATTGATTTCTGTAATTTGTTTGCCAAACAGGTATTTGGTTGTTTGTTTTATAGAATTCAACTAGTTCTATACCAGATCAGATGCCATTGGGCAAATATACAATTTAATTAGCAAATTAACGCCAACAAAATTCATAGAAAAATATATTCAAGAACTGATCTTTTCACCCATTCAACTGGCTATAACTATTACATTAAAAGCCTAAAAATAAGACACAATATAAACACACATCATAAAAATATACTGCAGAACAAGTGGTAGTGATTTGTTTAGAGTGCATAAGTCATCTTCTTTGGGCCAGCTTTACAGCATCAATAATTCACTTGTAATTGAGGAAACATGTTTGAAAATATGCAATGTTGAAATGGGCATTTTGGAATTTCAAAATAAATAGAAGGAACTACTCCCTCAAATAAAAAAGAAAAAAAAAATTAAAAATGCCCCCCCCCCGGGAGACATTCACTCTAGGGTCGATTTCCTTTTCATTTTTCATTAGAGAAGTTCACTGAGGCTTGGAAAAGATGGCATAGTCAATACCTCATCATGCAGCATGGATTCAATGATGAGCCCCCACAAGTCTATAAAAGATGTTTTGTATCCTTCTTGTGCTCTCTCCTTCAGCTCACTATAATAGTATTTCAGACGATTTGCAGAAAAACAGTTTATCTTGGATTTGGTGACTTGTTTGCGAGCTTCACTGATTGCCTCCTCAAGATATTTTTGTGACCAATTAGCATCTTTGTACAAATTTGCCATGGTCCTGAGGAAAGGATATATGGTGTTATACAATGAGAGAGACATGAAAAAAACTTGTGGTCTGAGCTCAGAGAGGTTTATGCAAAGTTTTCATTCACAGAGAGGTCACAACTGACAGCAAAACTCAATTGGAATTACCAAGCTTTGTCCCATTTCGAGGCAAAAGAATAGAAAGCCTTCAAGTTCTCCAAGCCCCTGCTTGAAATCAAAACTGAGTACCAGATACAAAAACCTTAAAGAACTTTGGTTAAATTGGAGCAAACCTAGGGTTTATAACAATGATCCTGGTCCAATTTCCACTCAAGTCAATGGCAAAATCCTTATTTAGCTCAGATAACCCTAGAACAGACCGAAAATTTGGAACCATGGAAGTTTCAATTAGTTTAAAGTGACCTTATGGCTTTTGTTTCAATAATGTCACTCAGGCCTGTCAAAAAACGTTGTGTTATATAAGATCCAACATCACAGCTCCTAAAATTCACACACACACACACACACACACACACACACGGCAGAAGGTCTGCATTAAGGAAAGGCAGAGATAGGCAGCACTAATTGTGTCCTTCCTGACTTGATCTTTTAAATTATATTTATAAATATGAAATTATTGAATTTGTTGAACCCTAGGTATGAAGCAAAAGAAGAGGATATAGTATGGCCAAGATATTTATAATGCATCCTGATCCAGTAGTTTGTCATCTAAACATTACGTTTCCTCAGAGCTGTCTGAAAATGAATCAACTTTAAACATTGTCGGTGAAATAAGTCTTCTACTCACTGGGGAAAGTGCAACATAAACTCAAAGTGGGGAAAGGAATGGCAAATGAACAACATGAATGCCAATTTTTCCTTCCTCCAATTGCTAAGGAAAAGTGGTAAACATTTTGATAAGTGCACATTCTTAACAAGGGACTGAACTCATTACTTTTGGAATCTAAGGTGAACACAGTATTCATTTGGTCATTGTGATATTCAATCACTTGCCTTGTGGCTTTTTGCTCTATGAGGAAACAGAGGAGGATATGAGAACTAAGTTTTTCATCTGAAAGTATTATGGAAACAGACAGTTAGAGAAATAATAAATTATTAATAGCAAATCAAGTTCCTGCTTGCATCTGCTTCCTCACCATGTGGTGCCCGATAAACCACTGATGTAGGAAATGCAGTCTAAAAGATTCAATTTCTGTAGACCCAATAAGTTGCCAAACATTGCTGTAAATGATCTTGTCCCTCCTCCTGTTGTCATGATTGCCACCACTGGCACCTGTTCAATGCAAAGACAGAAAGCTAGTGAAAAACATCTTCATATCAGAGA
This sequence comes from Alligator mississippiensis, assembly GCF_030867095.1. Classification (NCBI taxonomy): domain Eukaryota; kingdom Metazoa; phylum Chordata; order Crocodylia; family Alligatoridae; genus Alligator; species Alligator mississippiensis. Next base: position 238,128,391 of record NC_081825.1, on the reverse strand, counting down.
TCATTATTATGAAAGGTAAACATTATGTTAAATGGAATAGAAATTGATAAGAAGAAGAAACAATAAATTGGGTTTGTGGGCAATGGCATAATTCTTGTGAATCTGCTTCCATTATTACCTCCTAAATAATAGAAGGACAGTCATCTCATATTTTATCAGTTCAGGTTTGTTTGCTTTTTAATAAATAATTGGAGGCAATCAATGGGAGCTTTGCGTTATTCTATTATGTGGTATCTTCTCGATAACAAGCTGGTAATCACTTTATGTCCAGAAGAATGTTCACTGATAGCTCTTACTTTTTTTTTTTGGTCCTTGTTAATGTTACTGCAAAGTTTGTTGTTGTTCATATCATCTTATCCTTTTTCATATTAACACCACATTTGCTACCATATTACCTTGAATTGAATTACTATTTTTCTGAAGTAAGATGCATTAATTTAACCAAGTAATCTACTGTTTTTGGGTCATGGAAAAATGTTAATCAACGTAACTTGGGGAAACAGTTTTTCCATTCTATGAGAATTATCAAGATATTGAAAATTTTTCCCATACTGAAAACCCTAACTCTCATTTTTTTCATAAACTGATAATAATAATAATAAGAATTATAATTATAATAATTATTATTATAATATAATAAAGGGCTTAGTCTGTGTGTCTGTCTGTCCATACCACTTTTGGGCAACTGTGCATGCGCTGCCAAGAGGGCCAGTGGCAACTGGATGGGGGGGCTCCTCGTCCTCAAGCAGGAAGGGAGTCGCTGCTGCCTCAGGCAGGGAGGCAGGAGCCCCACTGTTCGACAGGAGGAGACAGAAGTGGAGGCGGGTGGGGAGAGGGAGGAGCCACCGTGGCTGCCGCCTCCTCAGGTGGAGGAAAGCCCCACTGCTCCACGGGAGGAGGTGAAGGCAGGTAGGCAGGAGGAGCTGCCTCCGCTGCCACGACCTCAGGTGGAGGGAAGCTCCACTGCTCCACGGGAGGAGGTGGAGGCAGGTGGGTGGACTGGCGGGGGGGAGCCACTGACACCACCATTGCCTCCTCAGGTGGAGGGAAGCCCCGCTGCACCATGGGAGGAGGTGGAAGCGGGGTGGGGGGGGAAGCCACCACTGCCGCCTGAGATGGAGGAAAGCCCGGTTGCTTCACTGGAGGAGGAGAAGGCAAAGTAGGGTGGGTGAGCAGGGGGGGAGGGAGGAGCCATTGCCACCACCTCAGGTGGAGAGAAACTCCACTGCTACAGCAGGAGGTGGACATGGGGAGGGGGAAAGGAGGAGCCACCACTGCTGACTCCTCAGGTGGAGAGAAGCCCCACTGCTTCACAGGAGGAGGTGGAGGCAGGTGGGTGGGTGGGAAGGAGCCACTGTCACCAACACTGCCTCAGGTGGAGAGAAGCCCCACTGCTCCACAGGAGGAGGTGGAGGCAGATAGGTGGGTGAGAGGGAGCCACTGTCACCACCACTGCCTCAAGTGGAGAAAAGCCCCGCTGCTCTGCAGGAAGAGGTGGAGGCGGTGGCGGGTGAGCAGGGGAGATGAAGCCACTGCCACTGCTGCCTCAGGCAGAGAGAATCTCTGCTGCTCCATGGGGCTTCCCTCCATGGGAAAAGGTGGAGACGGAGGAGGGCAGGTGTGCAGGAGGGAGGGAGCCATCACTGCCACCTCCTCAGGCAGAGGGAAAGCCCCACTGCTTCACAGGAGGAGGAAGAGGCAAAGGTAGGCAGGCATGCACAGGGGAGGGAGCTGCTGCCACCACTGCCACCTCAGGTGGAGGGAAGCCCCACTGCTCCACAGGAAGTGGAGGAGGCAGAGGCGGGCAGGTGTGTAGGGGAGGAGAGCCGCCGCCACCACCGCTGCTGCCTCAGGTGGGGAGAAGCCCTGCTGCTCCATGGGAGGAGGCGGAGGCAGGTCGGGGGCGGGGGGAGGAAGCCGTAATGCTGGAGGCTAGAGGAGGAGGTGGTGGCGGAGGGATTGTTTACATGTCTGGCTCCGAAGGGTGAGCAGGGGGTGGTGGGGGTAGGGGGCCATGTAAACACTCCCTTAACACTCTGTCATTTATGATGGGCAATTAGCTAGTAATAATAATAAAATCTGATAGGGTTCAATTATTTCAAAATATTTTGCTTGTTAATAGTTTTGAACCAGGGAAGTCATCAAAACTTATTCTTTTCTGAAAACTTATTTTGGTTTTGACAAATTACTTAATTTTTTGACCAAAAAAAAATGTTTTGTAAGATTTCTAAGCAATTCTATAAATCTGGCCTCCAAATCCTTACTTCATAAATTGCTATCAGCTCTTTTCAACTCCTTTTATGGACAACATTGCCAGTCTCTCCAGTCATCAACACAACATCTAACCACCAAATAGTAATAAAACCAGAAGGATAAAGGAGGAGCCCTAAACCTAGATGTGAAGACTACATAAAGGAAGCCAACAGACAACTCTCTGACACCACCAACTACAAAGAACTACAAGAAGATCCTACTTCCTTTTCACCAAGAAACTAAAAAATTCCATAAAATCATTTCCATCAGAACTACAAGAAAAACTACAGATCTTGATCCCCCCACTACCCAACCCAGGGACTTTTTACATGCTCCCTAAAATCTAGAAACAAGGGAACCCTGGCAGACCTATCCTATCCAACCATGGGACCCTAACTGAGGAAATATCAGGTTTTGTCAAATCAATCCTAAAACGCTTGTCACCCAAAGAGCAAGTTTTGTTCAAGACACCCCAAATTTTCTACAGAAACTTAAAAACATAGACCACCTTCCCAGCACCACCCTCCTAGCCACCATGGATGTTACCAGCTTATATACCAACATGCCACACCAGGATGTCATCCAAGCCTGCCTTACATATCTACAGGAACAAGATTACAACCCAGAATACAGACCCAAAGATATTACTGACCTTCTACACTTCATCCTCACACACAACAATTTCACTTTTAATAACCAACACTTCCTCCAGAAGATAGGAACAGCTATGAGCACCAAAATGGCCCCAAAGTATGCCAACCTTTTATAAGTCACCTGGAAGAAAAATTCCTCAAGGACTGCACCATCAAACCCTTGCTATACTTAAGATATATTGATGACATCTTCATCATTTGGACTGAAAACCTGCAAACTTTGATTGAGATCCATCAGAAATTCAACAATCATCATCCCTCCATCCAACTATTTCTTGAATACTCCAGTACCAGCATCTCCTTTTTAGACACGATGATCGGTATCCAGAATGGTAAAATACAGACCACGTTATACAAGAAACCCACAGACCAACATACATACCCGCACAGAACCAGCAATCACTCTAAACACACCAAGAAAGCTGTGATATACAGCCAAGCCCTCAAATACCACTGAATTTGCACTGAGGAGAACACCCAGGATTACCACCTCACCAATCTTAAAAACGGCTTTCACCCAACAAGGACACTCCTGCAGAGAGATAGATCGCATGTTTGAAATAGCCACCCAGATGAAGAATTGCTGCAGTACAGAAGAAAAACTCTCATGAATCGCACACCGCTGATTATGACATATCACCTCTCCCACAAACCCATATGGAAAATAATCCTCAAACAATTGCAACCCATACTAGAAAGAGACCCTATTCTTAAAGAGATCTTCCCAGAACCACCCGTCCTAGCCTTTAAACAAGCACCGAACCTCACTAACCTCATCACCAGAAGCAAACTTCCTCAAGCCCAGAACACATCAAATGGATCCAGACCGTGCCATGACAAGAAATGTAAAACCTGCCAACACATCTCCACCACCCCCGCTATTACTACACCCCACAACAGAGCCATCAGCATCCCAGAATCTTACAGCTGCACCTCCAGAAATGCCCTGATGGAAAATATGTAGGAGAGACCAAACAACAACTGCGTACCAGAATGAATGCACACCAGAAATCTATCAAAGACAAGAATAACCAATTACCAGTGGGGGCACATTTCTCACAAGAAAACCACTCTCTCTCTGATCTCTCAGTCCTCAAAGGGAACTTACAAAACACTTCTCAGAGACAAGCCTTTGAACTGTACTTCATCAACCTCCTGGATACAAAAATCGTGGACTAAATATAGACATTGGATTTATGACACATTATAACCTGCCTGACATATGATTCCTCAGGTACCTCTCCACTATTTAACTGCTACATTCATCCCCCTTTTCTCTTCCCCTCTCCCCATGACCCAGCCTGTCTCTCACCCACTGACTCCTCAATTTACATCTTCACTGGCTGCCTGTCTTGCATGCAGACCAGCCTCTGGCTTCTTTACTATTCATTCCATCCATGAAAAGCACATACCAACTGCAGAGTCTTCCTCAGCCTGATGAAGGGGTTTTAAACCCGAAAGCTTGCTAAAAAATGTTTTTTCCAACTATTTAATTTGGTCTAATAAAAGATACCAGATTCACCCAAAGAACCTTGTCTGCCTATCTCCATCATCAAGACGTTCCTAAGACTACAAGGCTCAGATAGTATCAACCACTGTAGCCTATCCTACCACAGAAAATTATAATATTATAATTTGAGAGTATAGGGATGAAAACTGGAGGTTGAGCATTACGGTCAAATAATTAATTATGTGCAGAAAAGGGGTGTTTCTGCCCAAAAGCTTGCAAAGAAGATTTTTTCCAACTATTTTAGTTGATGTAATAAAAGATATCAGATTTACCCAAAGAACCTTGTCTAATTATGTGCAAGTATTCTATCTGCATTACTTGAAAGTTTTACCAGAAGTGCACTTTTATTCTTTTGTTATCGATAAATTATCAAGCTGCAGCAAACTAAATGGGGAAAGACCAGCTAACATAGAGTAACCGGCAATTTGCCTACACTTACCCTGTAGTAAAAGAAATCTGAACTGGGCTTCTCAGTGGAAGTGAATAGCTGCAGTTCAATGCCCTGTGCAATGGCCTACATGCTTTATTGTGATATTTCTGTCTTAACTCTGTTCACATGGTTATACTATTGGGATTCAGTTTACCTCCTTAGCTTGCACACCGATAATGAAGAGTTATGAGCCAGGACTAGCTAGTGCAGGAAACAAGAGGGACCTTTAGCACCAACAGCCTTGAATGAATTTGTTGACCTATGAAGGAAGGTGACATACCCAACCCCTAATAAGGTGTCCAGAGGAGATATACAAGACAATGGGAGAACAGGCTGGGGCTCCTGGCCAGAAGAGTCTGGAGACTGAGGTAAGTGGAGCTCTGGAGAGCTGGAAAGACTGGAAAGGGAACAGCTGAGAGCTGTAAGGGCTGGACTGGGGACAGAGGGACTGCTTAACCCCATTTGAGGAGACAGAGAACCTCTGGATGGCTGGCTTTGTCCTAGTAAACAGTTTTACTAAAGAGACTGTCCACTCTGCTGCTTGGAACTATAGGAAGTGCTGGGTCACTCCAGGAGGTGGTAAAGTTCCTCTCAGGAGGAAAAGTGGATGCTAGGTCCTTGAGTCAGGGCAATGGAGAACCAGGGAAGAACTGGGTCTCAGAGTGGGAGTAGCCTGGGCTCCCTGCTGGCTCTAGAAGCCAAGCCTGGACTCCCAGAGACCAGACAAGGCCACAGCAGTCCCAAGCCAGCACCCCCTGAGGAGCATTCTGCGATACCCTGTACATCCTTCTATTTCCACAGGGGGCTCTACAAAGAACAGTGGGCTCAGCTGCTATTACTATTTCGCCACCCAGTCATCGGCATCTGCCTACAAATAGTACTGGTTTAAGACCCATCTCTGTTCACAGCTATTAGTAAAAGTACCCTAATACCATTTTTTAATCCTGGAGCTGCTCCTTTCATTCCTGGAAAGCAAATAAGCTACTTCTTATTTCTAAGGCTTCACAAGAGATTCTGTTTTTATATAAAAATGCTATAGTACTTAGAATCATGTGCATTGGGAAGGAGGGAGATCGGAAATTCTTTCCCACATACCTCATGTTCCTGCAGATCCTCCTCCAAATGGAGGACCTTCTTCAAAGCTACAGCAACATATTTCTTCCTTTTATGCAGGAAATCCTGCTCTTGAGTACACAGGCCAAACCCCAAGCGCACATCATGTCCTTGTTGACTAGAACGAACAAAGACCAGGACAAACGTATGTACACACAATTTACAGCTAGTTTCAGGTTCAGATAATCATTGCTTGTCTGCAGCTTGAGATGCAGTTCCCCCCAAACCCCTGCACCTATCACCTTGAAATTTGGCAGGCTTTGTGGTCTCTGCAGGGGCTAGTATCCCTGCTGTTTTGACCCCACTGTGGCTTAACACATACACGTGACATGAGCTTTGCTTTCAAGATTTTGGGCTGCAGTTTCAACAAACCCCCTGCACCTATCTCCTGGAAACTTGGCATGCATCATGCCCCAGAAGGGGCTACCAGTTCTGCAAGTTTCATCCAAATGTGGCCAGAAATAGCAAAGTTATAGGCTGTTTTGACCTTCCCCATTATATCCTATGGGTGAAACGTTGAAACAGGGTCAAAATGGCAAAACGTTTCGACAGAAGGAAACAGAACAGCTGTTTCGACTTGAAACAAAAGTTGAAACAAAACACTGTTCTGTCGAAATGGAACGCTTCCATTTCGCACAGCCTTAAAGGCAACATCCCAGTCAAATAACAAATATAGAAATACATACTACGTATTTCTGTGTTTCTTACATTAGCTCTTAGGATGTGCTTTATTGCTGTTAAATATATAAAAAGAATCATCAGTCCCACAAATAGCTTACTAAGTCCCCTGGCAGATGTACAATGAAAGGCACAATGGGATCTGATGCACAACCCCCACAATCACCCCTGCTATCATGTCGCACATGCATGGCAGGAGGCATGATTGTGGAATCAAACATCAGATACTATCGTGACATAATGCTAGAGCAGAGGGAGCCCAGGATCCTGATTCTGGGTCTGGGCAACACCTACACTGGCAAATACCAAGCCTCTGCAGCTGGGAGCCTGGATCAGCTGATGGAGCTCCCAGCCATGAGGGCGCATCACGAGCTCCTATGGCTGGGAGCTCAGATCAGCTGACAGGGCTCCCAGATGCAAGGGGCACAGTGAAGGCCTTTATTCCAGCTGCACACCAAAGGCTGGGAGCCTTGATTTGCCAGCTTTCCCAGCTGAGGTGGTATATTGGAATCAAGGGCTCTGATGTGTCCTTGAAGCTGGGAATGGCAGCTAACCCCCGCTCTCAGTCTTAACTCCAATGGGCTCCCAAGGCTGGGAGCAGCAATCAGCTGATTAGCATGCTCAGCCTCTGTAATGTATGGGAGGTAAGCGCTTCCATGTGCTCTGGAGGCCAGGAGCCCCAATTAGCCTGGCCACATGTTCAGTTAATGTCATGATAAGAACCAGCCACTAAGTTATTACATATATTTTGTGCAATAACTTTGGGACTTATTCCTTTTTTATGATGCCATTAATCACATTAACACGTGGCTGGGTAATAACTTAAGATGTGATTAACTGGTTTCCCTTATAATGCTGAGCAGCTTACAGGATCAAAGTGCCCAATCCTGCCAATACCTGGACAGATGCATTTTTTTTCCCATTAACCATCTCATTGAATTTTCTCATGTCAGAAAAGTGAAGTATATGCTTAAGTGTTTGCAAAACTGGGACCTAAAAGATAAAGGATGGTAGTCCATGCTGTGTGTGCAATTACAAATACATATATGAATTTATATTATTGCCTGCTACTGGAGAGAATGCTTGAATTTCCCAAGTGTCTTAGGTGACACTGCCCCCTGGTGGAAGAAAACTATGCAAAGTACTGACTTTGAGGATATTTTATAAGCAGGAATATTTCATGGGTTACTAACAGGATCTTTCAATTCTCCACCACTTTGGCAAAAGCATAGTTTACTCATACACCAATTTTAATCTTCAAAAACAAAACCAGTGTAGTGACCTTCAAAAGTAAAAGTTTCTGAATATTTTCTTAAGAGGAGAAAAAAATTGACACTAGAAAAAAAACACAAAAAACAACTCGTTTTCTTCAGATTGTCTCATATTCACTTGTAAACTGAGCCTAAGCATGCAGCTTCTCCCCAGAAAGAACAGAAATGTATTTCATATGTTTGTTTTACTTGTAATACTTCTTGTAGTGCTGTTAAGGCTGCAGCAAAAGAGACTTTATTATACAATGTCTAAACAAATCTAACCAAATTATACTCCATATAGTATCACAATATTAAACACAATGGTGGTTGTCCTACAAAAACTAATAGGTTCATCTAAAGTGAAGGCAAGTGTCAGAAAGTATATGTTTAAATTACAAACTATTGGCTAACATGTTGTTTCAAGCATCTCCTTAAAATAATTGGCATGCTAGGCCAAGTCTTCCCATATATAAGGGCCTTGTCACACATTACACTTAGCATGTGTTAACTGCAGTTAAAACACTAGGGTGTTTATACACATGCTCTTGGAGGTGTGAGGGAGTGCTTTAATTACTGCAGCTCCAAAAGCAATGCTAATTAAAAGCTCCCAGATCATCACATGCATCAGTGTACCTGCTCTGAAAAATGGTGGCAGGGTGCTTTGAATTAAAGCTCATCGACCAAGCTTTAAAGCACCCCACCTCCATTTATCAGCAGGGGGACACTGGAGGCTGCTGAAGAGTGTTAATTTCCACATTCCAGCAGACTTGATTAATCGAGTCTGCTCTGATGCGCTGCAATTACATGCTCCCTGCACATGTCTAGAAGCGCCTAGTGTTTGCACATTCAAGCAGTGAAACACGTGCTGAGTGCCATTGAAGCATAGCAAAGTCAGGGCTTCCTGCAAGAAATATTTCCAGATGGTATTACCTAATACATCCTAAGCTAATATCCAACCACTTCACAGAGATAATATGATCAGAAGACTCTGGGGCAGCGCAAGGTCTGGGACCAGCCCCAACATCGTCCCCTCCCCAACAGCACTGCACCAGGCCCAGCCCCAATACTGCACCAGAGCTAGTTCAAGAGGGCTGGGACCAATGATCAGCTGTTTGTCAGTCCCAGCACTGTTACGCCTCAGCTCTGTATTCTTGGGCAACCCTGGCACAGGATGCAGTCTGTCTGACTCACAAAGGACTCACCCCCGCCTCCCTCCCCTCCTCTACCTAAATGAAACTGATTAAGATGCAGTGAGAGACGCACCTAAGACCCTCACCAGATAAGGGTGACAAGAGTGAAACAACTGCCCTAGGTCTCATTTGCATCCAAGATGGAACCAGATGACCATTCCTTTACATGAGAGATGGAAAACAGAAAGCCTGAAGCAGAGACTGCAGTGAATTCTGGGACCAGAGAAGCAGGAGAGCGCTGCATGATGGGGAATCTGTGCTTCCAATGTTAATCAACAAATGTTCACACACACCCAGCTCAGCATTTATCAGACCAGTTCTAATCTGGATTTGCTAAGGACTCTCCCCCCCCCCCCCCCCCCCCGACACACACACAGCTCTAAGTTTAATAGGCATCTCGGGCCGTACATTCCCGGTCCCACTATGGGAGGCCTATTTAAACTTGATTGACTAAAACTCGGTTGCTGGGTTAGGGAATGCTGAGGCAAGAGACCGAGTCAGACGGGGTATGGGCAACATTTGAACAACGGTTAAGGGTTCATCAGAGCATCCAGCCTGCTGGAGCCCTAATCCCAGGTGTTGTCATATCTTTCCCGAGACGACTGGTGGGAGTCCTCTCCACAAAAGGTTATGAGCACCCCAATAATTGCTTTAAGTCTGTTAAAAGACTATAGTAAGATCTGGAAAAGTCATGCTAAGCTGAGGCTTGTGCACAACAAGTAAAAATCCAAAATCCTGATGCTGCAAGCTATCTATTGTTCCTGAAGAATCCATGAGATATCCCATCAGTATATCTGCCATCCATAGGAATTTCAAGCTGGCTCCCAAGTATTTGGGTTACTCCCTAATCTTAAGTGTTTCCTGATTATCAATCAGTTTCCTGAGATGGTCCAAACCAGATAACCCCTTGTCAACAGAAAAGACAATGATTTACACTACTGAGGGTGCTTCGAAGCAGCTGAAGTGAGGGTATAAAAATCTGTAAGTGTGTGTGCTGCAAAAAAAGAAGAAGCAGGAGGAAAGGAGAAGGAGAGGAAAAGGAAAGAAGAAGAAAACTCCTGTGCTGACACCATCCCCTGTCATTCTTGGGACACTGGAAGAACAGATCGTCTCTCTCTTCAAGGATTGTGCTACGGACTGTGCCTGTCAGCTTTGCAGCCTAAGTACCGTGGACTAGGTGAGATCCCAGCGTTCTCTCTTCTTTCTAGGCATAAACTTCTGAACCTGAACTGTATCAGTTAAGCTTGAGCTAAGTTTCCCCAAATACTTAGTGAAACCAGGGTAGTATTGTCATTGTTTGTATTTGTTTTTCTTTTGCATGTCTATTACTACTAGTACTATTATATATTTCATATGCTTAGCAATAAATAACTTTTATAGTCAAACTGGTAGTAATTGGGTATATTTTTCCTTCTCTGCTTCTCTTTCCTCCCATGCTCTGCAGCAACGCTTCTTTTACCTAAGCTAAAGATCCCTGGGAAGCCCAAATTATTGTGGTGTCTGCTCATCAAGAGGCCAAAGATTGGGACGTGCTGAGTTTGAAACACATAAGCGGATCAGCTTGTACAGGCTGATTGACCCAGTTTGACTCAGACGTGCCCTTATGAACTGAATGCTGGCCCATGAGGGTGTCAGCTGGACACCCAGCCGGATTCAGAGGGATTCTGTTCACCTGTGTGCTTGTGTCTGACTGCATTTTATTGTTGCTCTTATGAATTGATTCTTGGCATATGAGGGTGTCAGCCTGTCCAAGCTGATCAGCCCGGCCAGGTCAGGCGTGTCACGTTAATTTGTGTGTGTTTGTGTGTATGACTGATTTGGTGACTGGAGGAACTCAGTCCCATTGAGATTGAGTCCTGCAAGATAGCTCCACTGGGGGTGAGGGCTTGCAGAAGGGAGAAATACAGCTCCGTATAGTAACACAAGCAGCACATTGACAGAATCACCAAGACCCTAGAAACTATCCTTTAATAAATGAGCACACCCCAAAGTAATGGGCAAATTTGGTAACAGCACCCCCACTACACCAGAGCTGATCCGAGACTCCAAAGCAGTGGTGGAGATGGGACAGGCAAACAGTTGTTTGTCAGTCCCAGCCTCCACAGCACATTGCAGCACCCTGGAGTCTTCAAGAGCTCTGGAATTTCAGACGTGTCTTATTTATTACTAAGCATTACTGTGCATCTGCTCAGAAAACTTTCCAACTCATAGTAATAATTACTAAGATCCCCAAAACAATGAACTAGGTGTAATGTATGACAAGGCTAATTGCTGTTGCCACAGCTGCATATTACAGCAGCAGTGCAATGGCAACCAGAAATCACTGCTGTCCCTGTGTGCACCAGCTGTCCCAGGTGCTCAGCCACATCATTACACCTCTGTGACTTAAAACCACCTTTGCTTCCTCCTGTCCTATTGTCCCAGTGATCCCGTATCAAATATGCCAAATTTACAGGTAAAACTTGAAAATATAGCTCCTACTTAAGCATCAGCCCTGAAAACTCTACCTAAGCTTGGAAGGTCAAACTATGTTTCTTTGGGGGTTTTTTCTTCTTATGCATCAGACCTAATAATCAAGGTTCAGGGGGCCAAAACATGCTTTCAGGAAACCAATACGTGCTCATTATCTTCACTTTGTGTTCTCAGTGATGCTAGTAAAGTTCTGTTTCATTTTCTATATTGGTGCAGGTGCAACTAGCTGGAACTTAGTTAACATTTTTTTTTGATGTACGAGAAGGAATGAAATCCAGCTCACTCACTCTCAGCTCTGTTGGCTGTACATGGCAAGAAAGATCAAACAGGAGGGCAAATAATTTTTTCAGCAATTCTGATTCAGAATGTAGCTAAGCATCATACCTAATGAATCAAAAGGTGGTCTTTTTACTTCCATCTACACTGCAGACCCAGTAGGGGCCAATTTACCTAACATAACCTGTTGAGGATAAAATAGTACATGCTGAGCTTCATGCTACTGTGAGAGAGACTGCTACTGATCCCCAAGTTAGTTAGTTTAAAGCCAATTCATCAGTATGACTGCAGTGCGGATACACCTATACTGACTTTTCTCAGTGCACAGACATACTTTTAAGTGTTTGCAGACACTCTTAACATACAAAAGCACTTTTTTTCTTCCTCTGCATAGCAAGAGAGGGCAGAATTCACTATACAGAGTCTTTAGAAACCTAAACATCAGGAAAGAGTTTCTTACCATTTTTTTGCCCTTACATGCAAGTCAAAAGTTTTGTCCTAGAAATTAAGAAAGTAAAGGTAAGTACCATATTATTTTTTAAACTTTATTTTGTTTCAGACTTAGGGCTCAACTGTACAGGGAAGTTAGTAAGCAGTAAGTCAGAGAATGAATTCATAGCATACTAGCTATTCCACACTAACTCACTACCAACTGCAACATACCTACTCCACTTTGAAAATGGACTAAGCTGCCTTGCACTCCAAGTGCAAACTATGGAAACAGATCTACTTAATTACAGGACCAGGCAGCATTATACTGAGACATGTCATACTCTGTGAATACTACCTCCCACACTGGAAGTAACTTGGCTGCCTGTGTGTAGTGTTGTACACAGAAACTATAAACAGATGTTGCCTAATGAAGTGGATCAGCTGTGCTGCAATGTGTTATGGCACAGATGATCTACTTCATTGGGTGAAACACATATCATCCCTTGTCCCACCCTTGATGATGCAGGATAAGCAGGGAAGAATTGGTGGGGAATGTACTAGTGGATGGCAACTTGCGCAGCAGTGACCATGAGATTGAGTTCAGGATCCTGGAGAAAGGAAGGATGGAGAGTATCAGAATAAGGACCCTGGATTTCAGAAAAGTAGACTTCAACTCCCTTAGGGAAATTATGGGCAGGATCCCCTAGGAAGCCAGTCTAAGGGAGAGAGGAGTCCAGGACAGCTGGTTGTACTTTAAAGAAGCCTTACTGAGAGTGCAGGAACAAACCATCCCAATGGTCTGGAAGACTAGCGAGTATGGCAGAAGACCAGCTTGGCTTAGCAGGGAACTATTCAGTAAATTAAGTCACAAAAAGGAAGCTTTTAAAAAGTGGAAACTTGGACAAATAAATAGGGAGGAGTATAAGAGCATTGCTTCTGCATGGAGGAATGAAATCAGGAAGGCTAAAGTGCATTTGAAGTTGCAGCTAGCAAGGGACATGAAGGGTAACAAGAAAGGTTTCTACAAGTATGTTGGTAGCAAGAGGAGGATCAGGGAAGGGTGGGTCCCTTACCGAATGAGGGCAGTAACCTTCTGACAGAGGATGCAGAAATGGCTGAAGTGCTCAATGCCTTTTTTAACTCAGTCTTCACAGACAAGGTCAGCTCCCAGACTACTGCACCTGGCAGCACAGTTTGAGGAGGAGGTGAGCAGCCAACAGTGACAAAAGAACAGCTAATGGACAATTTAGAAAAACTGGACATATTTAAGTCCATGAGGTTGGATGGGATGCACCCAAAGGTGCTGAGGGAGTTGGCTGATGAGATTGCAGAGCCATTGGCCATCATCTTTGAAAACTCATGGCAATCAGGAGAGGTCCTGGATGATTAAATAAAGGAAGATCCAGGGAACTACAGACCAATCAGCCTCACCTCAGTCCCTGGAAAAATCATGAAGCAGATCCTCAAGGAATCCATTTCTAAGCACTTGGAGAAGAAGAAGGTGATTAGGAACAGGAAGCATGGATTCACCAAGGGCAAGTCATGCCTGACCAACTGGATTGCCTTCTATGATGAGGTGACTGGTTCTGTGAAAGTAGGGAGAATGGGATGTAGCTTGATTTTAGCAAGGCTGTTGGTTGTGCCCAAAGCTTGCAAGAACTTTTTTTTCAACTATTTTACTTGGTCTAATAAAAGATATCACATCTACCCAAGGAACCTCGCCTGCCTTGATTTTAGCAAGGATCTTGATATGGATTTTAGCAAGGATCTCCACAACATTCTCGCAGGCAAGATAAGGAAGAATGGGATGGATGAGTGGACTGTAAGATAAATAGAAATCTGGCTGGAGCATTGGGCTCAGAGGGTAGTAATCAATGGCTTGATGTCCAGTTGGCAGCTGTTATCTAAAAGAGTGCCCCAGGGGTCAGTTTTGTTCAATGTCTTCAACAGTGACCTGGAAGATGGCATAGAGTACACCCTCAGCAAGTTGGCAGATGACACCAAGCTGCGGGGGGAGCAATAGATACGGTGGAGGGTAGGGATAGGATTCAGAGTAACCTAAACAAATTGGAGGCTTGGGACAAAAGAAATCTCATGAGGTTCAACAAGGACAGGTGCAAAGTCCTGCACTTAGGACAGAACAACCCCATGCACCAGTACAGGCTGGGGGCTGACTGGCTGGGCAGCAGCTCTGCAGAAAAGGACCTCGGGGTTACAGTGGACAATAAGCTGGATGAGCCAGCAGTGTGCCCTTGTTGCCAAGAAGGCTAATGGCATACTGGGCTGCATTGGTAGGTGTGTTGCCAGCAGGCCAAGGGAAGTCCCCCTCTATTCAGCGCTGGTGAGGCCACATCTGGAGTACTGTGTTCAGTTTTGGGCCCCACACTACAGAAAGGATGTGGACAAATTGGAGAGGGTCCAGCAGAGGGCAACAAAAATGGGGGGGGGGGGGCATGACTTATGAGGAAAGACTGAGGGAACTGGGCTTATTTAGTCTACAGAAGAGGAGCCAGAGGGGATTTAATAGCAGCCTTCAACTACCTGAAGAGGAGTTCAAAAGAGGATGGAGCTAGATTGTTCTCAGGACTAATGGCCTAAAGGCACAGCAAGGAAAGTTTAGGTTAGATATTAAGAATTTCTTACTAGGAGGGTAGTAAAGCACTGGAACAGGCTATCCAGAGAGGTTGTGGACACTCCATGCTTGGAGATTTTTAAGACCCAGCTAGACAAAGCTGTGCCTGGAATGATCTAGTTGGGGATGTTCCTGCTTTGAGCAGGAGAGTGGACTAGATGACGTCCTGAGGTCCCTTCCAACCCTAATTTTCTACGATTCTACGAATGTCATCTCACCACTTTACCTGCTGAGCCAGGTTTATTCCTGCAATCATGGGGAATGAGTCCAGCTGAGCAGGAAACCTCCACTTTCCCATTTATGGAGAAGTACCTCAGAGTCCCTGGGGTACCTCTGTGTAAATGGGGAAAGTGGGCAGGTGTGCTGGGGGCTTGAGGGACCCTCCAGGGTGACTGGAGAGGAGCAGCAGCTCAGGCTACCCAGACTCTCTTGTCACAGAGGCACAATAAGTGGAGGGTTTATTACTACCTTTTGTTGCACCACTTATTTTCCTTTGAAGAGGCATGAAAATTGGAAGCAAGGTCTATTAGCTCACCATTTGTGCTACCAGAAAAATTTTATGGCAGGATAAATGAGACATCAGGTGACCTCTGTTTCCATGCAGAGACAGGACTTGAGGACAGCAGTCAGTGCCATACTAAGGCAAACTACACTACTTTTCACTTGGGAAATAGTAGAGGCTTACCATATTTACTCAAATATAAGAAGAGGTTTTCTCCCCCTCCCCACATCCCCTCCTCAAATCAGCATGGGTGGGAAAAGCCCCTAATCTTATATTATCACATGAAGCAGAGGGGAACAGGCAACTACTGAGGCTCTGACTCTGGTCCTGAGCCTGTGCCAGAGGCACAGTTAAACCCACAGCAGCTTCCTGCCCCTCCCTCCATTTCCCTTCTGCAGCTGATGCTCCTCACCTGCTTCCCTCCCCATTACTGTCAGGTGCAGATTGGCTCTGGCTCTAGCTGGGGTCTCTCCTGGGCATGGAACACATGCACCAGCATGGCTGCAAGGCCAGGCAGTGGTGCAGCCCAAGCAGCCTCTGACAATAGGGGGAGAAGGGAAGAGGCAGTGGGGGAGAGGCAGAGACTGGGGAGTGGGAGCAGGGCCAGGGGCTGTGGGGAGCTGGGAGTGGGAGAGATGCAGGTGGCAGGGGGCAGAAAGCCTGCAGTGGAAAGAATTGGCAGGACAGAGGGCAAGGTTGCCACCTGACCCGACACCCCCCCCCCCCCCCCCCCCCCCGCAGCCACTGCACTGCTTTCCCTGCTGTAGCAGTTGGAGGAGGAAGGGAGAGGGATCCAAGACAACCCTCCAGTATTTAGATTCTATACCTGGAAAATAATACCAAACATATACAATTTCCATATACAGAATCTAATTATATTTGAGTAAGTGTTGTAATTAGCAGTAGGGGTTTTGTGCCCTGAGCAAGATCCTACAAGAGGTGGGGAGGCAAGAGGGGAAGGGTAGCCCTGAGCTAAACTTGGGAAGAAAGAAAAAGGAGGGGCCAATGTTAGCTGCCCTGAAGACTCAGTGCCCAGCTCCTGCTGGTACAAAGTGGTCTGCCTGGCCTGGCCTGGCTCTTGCTGCTAATGCTTCGGCAGCAGCATGGAGTCCCTTCACCATTCTGGACACCCTCTAATTGGGTGCCCAAAATAGGTGCCCTACTCGCCCAGGCCACTGAAATGATTGCTGTTCTTTGATACTTTAGTAAGAAATTGGACAAGCTCTTTATATTTCATATCACTTTTTCAAATATGCATTAGAACCACACCACACAGTAATGGCGTTCTCTAACCAATAATAAAAAATGTCTCTCTCTAATACTAAAAATTGAATAACTAAAATAACTATTCCAAAACATGTGCAGTACTCACCCCTGTTATTGTTATTTTCTTTTGCAAAGGGAGAGAATTCAGAGGCAGGGTCAGGAATCCATTTTTCTCAGAATCCTGTTTAGCTGGTGCCAGCTGAAATTTAAAAAGGGGGGGGGGGCAGGAGAGGGAAGGGTAAAACACAATGATGACTTACAACCAGGAGGAAAGGGCTAACCCTCTAACTACAACCAAAATTCCCCACGTAAAGCAAGCTAACATTTCTATCAATGCTCTATTTGATGTTATTTTAATAAAACCAATGATTACATACAATGGAAGAAAGCATCTTCTTTGGTAAAGTAACATCCAGTTTCGTTGGGTTATTTTTTATACAGTGAAACATAACAGAATCTGTGGAGTCAGGATTCAGTGAAATCTTCTGGGTTCCCTCATGAGATCCTTTTACTGTAAACATGAGTTCTTCCTCTACAGACAAGAGACACAGAACAAGAGATTTTTTATGGTACCTACCTATAACTCAAAACACGCAACTATTTAAAAATTTCCTCTCATATAAAATGCCCAGATCTTCCTACAGGTTTCATATTAAAATAGTTGTTTATAAAATCTAGAATGTGTCACAAAAGCTACCAAAGACTCATCTGTCTAAACTATCTGTGTCCATAAAGGACTAAGTCATATTCTAGAATAGTTGCATACATTTTATTTTTGGCATTTATGATCAATATAATTTTATTCCCAGTACAGCAAGGATGTTCAAGTCTCCAAACACAATAACTGAGCATATTCAGTAGGGCTGGACTCTGTCCAAGCAGGTATGCAGTATCATATGTTCCCCTTCATATACACACATGTTCCCAGTTGTAGCTATGCAAAGCCCCATGATTAGGAGGAGGGACCTCCCATATTTTAGCCCAGTAGCCAATGGATATGACACTCACTTAAGTTATAGGGACCCCATTACCCAGAAAGACCTTGAACCTGTATCTCCTGCTTCTCAGCAGAGTACTATAATCACTAGGCTACAGGTCTCTCCAAGCATCACCCTTGAACATGCCCAGAGGATGAAGAAAAAATAAAAATTGGTGTTCTAATTAGAATGCTCTAGCGTTGCCACAGCATCATGTGTATAAACCTCTGTGGGTTTAAAAACGGATGCTGGGGTGCTTTAACTAAAGTTCATCTAATGAGCTTTAGTTAAAGTGTCCCACAGCCATTTTTAAATGCACGGGGGCTTAATACACATGATGCTGTGGTGTTTTAATTAGAGTAGTTCATTGCAAAAACAAAAAAAATCTGTGCCCGCCTCCGCTCGACCAGGCACTCTCGGGCTGCTCTAGCCTGAGTGGCCGTTCTCACTGGCCACGAGCTCACGAGAGGGCCCCGGGAGGTGCCTCGGGTGGTGACGGGAGGCCCCCTAACCTCGCCTGCCACGACTTTGAATGTAACCTCAGTGGTGGGGGTCTCCGTTAATGCTGCCTCCCGGGGTCATTGCGCCTTCGGCGGGCACTCACAGGGCTCCGACCTCCCCTATACCCCGGCCAATCGCCATCTGCTGCTGCTGATCTTCTAGTGGCCTTCCTTCGGCAGCCCCACCGCTTTTCCGGTCCTGAATCTCCCGGTGGTCCTTATCCCGGGGATCCAAACTACCCAGGCTGAAAGCTGCCTAGGGGTCTCACCCCTCCTGGTTTCTCAGCTGCCCCTAGCCCGTATGGTCCCGAGGCCTCCGCAACACTACAACCACGAGCTAGCCCCAAAGGGGAGCGAAATACTGAAACTAAACTCCAACTCCTATATCACACCTAGCCCAGGCTCTGACCCGGGTGCCTAAGCCCCGACCGATGAGCTGCCCCCTGGCTACCGGCCTGTCAGGAGGCTTAAGGCCACCGGCTTCCCCAGGTGCCTACTCCCTGAGCTTGTGGCTCCCTCTCTCTGGGAGTCTTATTCCTGGCGTTCTCTCCCTCGCCGAGTCCACTGCCGGCTCCCCACCGGCCTGCCTGTCACTTCTCTCGCGGGGTCCGCGCTCGATTGCCTCACCGGTTTCGCCACCCGCACTTCTGCTACGACCGTAGCCAGTTCCTCCTCCCGTGGTGCTACCGACGTTGTCTTCTTTTTCGTGCACGGCTCCTTTAAGAGCGCAGACCTTGCTGCTGTAGCCGCAGCTTTCTCTCCCGGCTCCCTTAACACAGCGGCTCTCTCTGCCGCGGCCGGTGCTGCTATCACCGCAGCTCTCCCGGCAGCTGCTGCAGGTAGTGCCTCTGCCTCGGCTGACCCCGTCGGGTCGGATACATGTGCCCTGCTGGCACGGGTCCCGCTCTCGGGATTCCCTGAGGGCTTCCCCCGCCTCTCTCCCGGCCCCGCTTCCAGGGCCGCCTTTTATCTCTGCCGGGCGGCGTCTCCCGCTGGCGTCGCCCAGCCCCAGCTGGATATAAGCGCGGCTTACAAACCGCACTGGCAGTCTCGTCACGCGCGTGTCCCTGCTTGTCCCGGCCTCTGCGTGGGGTAAGCAAGTGGTTACTTCCCCCCTGGTCCGGCCCCGGGGTACCCTTCTAACCCCGGCATCCCTGGGACAGAATCATTTACCTCTGTCTTCCTTTTATAATTACTCAGTAGCAATCTAACTAAGATCCACTATGGCTAACATCATAGGGCCACAACTCCTATAAAATATTCTATGAACAGACTGCTGTATTCTCAGAAGATGACCCTGCCCTTTCAGCAAAGTGCTCAGACAGGAATGTCAGAAGCTGAAATGTTGTTGTCTCAGGAATATAAATGGCAACATCTTTAGGATTTTTTTCAGTTGTCCTTTTCCTCCAAATTATCTTTCAAACAAACTTTCTGCACAAGGTCTGGCCTTTGGTAATCAGGCCATTTGTTGTAAGCACTTTATTCATAGGGCATTTTTTGTATAGATACAGGTCATGATTTTTTTAAATATGTAACTTTTATTTAAAAAAAACTAGTCCATGAAATACATTTATGAGAAGAAGCAGGAGAGGCAGGGAACAGCTGCAAGCTGACCTGGACAGGTTGGACAAGTGGGCAGAAAACAATAGAATGCAGTTCAACAAGAAGAAATGCAAAGTGCTGCACCTAGGGAGGAAAAATGTCCAGCACACCTACAGCCTAGGGAGTGACCTGCTGGGTGGCACAGAAGTGGAAAGGGATCTTGGAGTCCTAGCGGACTCCAAGATGAACATGAGTCGGCAGTGTGACGAGGCCATCAGAAAAGCCAATGGCACTTTATCGTGCATCAGCAGATGCATGACGAACAGATCCAAGGAGGTGATACTTCCCCTCTATCAGGCGCTGGTCAGACCGCAGTTGGTGTACTGAGCGCAATTCTGGGCGCCGCACTTCAAGAGGGATGCGGATAACCTGGAGAGGGTCCAGAGAAGGGCCACTCGTATGGTTAAGGGCCTGCAGACCAAGCCCTACGAGGAGAGACTAGAGAAACTGGACCTTTTCAGCCTCCGCAAGAGAAGGTTGAGAGGCGACCTTGTGGCTGCCTATAAGTTCATCACGGGGACACAGAAGGGAGTTGGTGAGTATTTATTCACCAAGGCGCCCCCGGGGGTTACAAGAAACAATGGCCACAAGCTAGCAGAGAGCAGATTTAGACTGGACATTAGGAAGAACTTCTTCACAGTTTGAGTGGCCAAGGTCTGGAACAGGCTCCCAAGGGAGGTGGTGCTCTCCCCTACCCTGGGGGTCTTCAAGAGGAGGTTAGATGAGTATCTAGCTGGGGTCATCTAGACCCAGCACTCTTTCCTGCTTATGCAGGGGGTCGGACTCGATGATCTTTTGAGGTCCCTTCTGACCCTAACATCTATGAATCTATGAATCTATTGAGGTCCCTTCCAACCCTAACATCTATGAATCTATGACTCCAAATGGGACTTGGACTGCACAAACATATCTCAAACCTGCAAATGAAATATGTGCAGACCCACGCCTGTGTGTGCAATTTCAAATTTAAACTTTTGGAACATTTTGTTTTTCCAGGCAACTCAAAAATGTCCCTTATGAAAAAAAATGGATTTTGGCATATTCCCACCTAAATAAAGTATAGAGTTTAAGATTTATTTTTCAGTAATTTAATGGTGAAATAATATTTAAAACAACAGTACCGAGTCAAGACTAGGCACAAATTTACATTTTATACATGGCCAACCAACAGAATTTCTTTCCTGAACTTTTGCTAAGTTTCAGAAAATGTAGTACCCTTTGAACAAAAAGGAGAATGTTACAAGACCCAAACGTTTGAATTTCCTGATTTTTGTTTCATTGCAGTTCAAACAAAATGTAAATTTAATGTGGACTTCTGTGATACTGGACTATGACAACATTGCCTTTGGAACCTATACAGTAGATTATTAATGTTCCAGCTTTTATTGTAATTACTGAATAACAAACATGTAATCAACCAGTTAATATAACAATAGTCTTACTTGTGGATTGCTGCTTCAGTTTCTCTGCATCCACTTTGACTTCCAAACAGGAAATCTCCTGTGACTGTAACAGAGATGACCATATGATGACAAAGAATGACACAGCTGGAATCCTAAGTGATTCAGATTGTGCTCTTGGAATTGACAAAATAGTGACAAGGAAGAATCTCTTCCAATACTTACCAGGGAGGATGGTGACATGCTTGGGAAACAAAAATGGGAACTTCTTAAGAGTCTGAACTTTAAAACACGGGGCGGTGGAATGATTAAAGTGACAGCTATTTAAGACTGGTGTCAAGACAAGGAATACTTCGAGTGAAGCAGGTTGTGTAAGTTCTGTCACTTCCCTAATACAGTTTCAACCACATTAAGCAATAAGGATACAAGGGGGAAGTGTAGGAGGCCTAACAGGCTAGCAAGGTCAAGGCAGACTTCTGGAGACAGCAGCACCCAAGGGAGTCACAACTAGCATCACATCTGGCAAGTTTTCATTCCCCATTCCAAATTACCAGGTACCAATTTAACCACAGTGAGGGCAGTGGGAGTATGAAGCAAAGCTCACACTCATGCCTTTGGATCAATAGCAAGGTGTTTTAATCCCTTTGCCACTATATCCCAAAGAGCCACATTAGGACATGGGAACATTCAGTCTTTGGTAGACAGTGGCATTGTGTTCACAGCTTTCCCAGGTTCTACCTTAGTTAAAGTGTGGGGTTTTAAAGTACAGGCAAAGCTGTGAGGCAAAGCTCCAAATCTCGAATCCCCTCAGTAGTTTAAGTATTTCCCATGCTATACAGGCAAGATTGCAGGAAAAAAGAAAAGATTACCACTAGTACTCCATTAGTGATGATTTTTTCAGGACGTTCTAGCCTGAAAAACAATGGAACAAAAAAAAATTCCAAGTGTTACAATGAGAGCAATTAAATACATCTTTAACTAATGAGTCAAACATTCTTTCTCTCAACATTTATGTTGCTCATTGTGGGGGGAGTCCCTCGCAGAAGAGATTAGCATCAGGGAAATTCTAGAAAACAAGTTTAAGTTTTCCCACAGTTTAACAGTGGATAACCAAACTTGACCTTTAATGCCATTGCTTTGATAGCTTTAATCATCATTTGAATGCCGTACCCAACCATGAAACACTCCTGCGCAGACTCCCATCATGCTAAACCATGAGGTGGTTTCTGAAATATATTACAGTGAGTATGTGGAGAGTCTGAAATCATTAGTTCTATCTCAGGACCTCAGAGCATCTACCATTTGAACTCCAGAAGTAAAAAGCATTAGTCCAATTCCCCAAAACAGGAGCAGAGGGGAGAATTTTATCCAATCCTCATAAGATGAACTGCAGAATGGAAATGAAATGTGAATAAGTATTGGAGGTGTACATGGAAAATCTACACTAACCAGGATAGAGATCAAAGATGGATAATTAGCACAAAAATAACTTTTAATAAAACCTCTTTAACAATTATTTTTTGTTTTTTAAAATATCAGAAACTTCTTAATGTATTAAAGATATCCCACAACGCCTCATATCACAGTTTCGAACACCTACTGCAGCTCCTAGAACTCTTAAGATGGAGAGTGCAGCTACAGAGATTCAGGTCTAGATTCCATCACACCACTAGGACTTTGTTGCTACAAGCCCCCAACATTGCCCATCAAGGCACAAGAGACCAATCCTGTTTCCCCCAGGATGGTGCATCCTTCTTTCATTGTGGCAATGCACAGCCAAGTGAACCTGCAGAAACCAATCCTATTCCCACCCACAAAAATGCCAAGCTCTCTCATTCAGTCAATGGGCAACCCTGAGCACATAAGCCCTGAGCTGACATCCATAGGAAGAAGATATTTATATATGACCCCAGGCACTGCTGGCTGAAGGAAATAATCAGTCTGCTCCCAAACAACTACCAGAAAAGGAGAGAAGCTGCCTCCTTAGAAACACAAGGACACCTGCTTACTCTACTGACATTTAGAGTAAGGATATACAGGCCTGAGAATCATAGAAAATGAGGGTTGAAAGAGACCTCAAAGGTCATTTAGTCTAACCCCGTGCTCAAAGTAGGACCATTCCCAACTATATCATTCCACCCAAGGTTTTGTCTAGACGAGTCTTAAAAACCTCTTAAGGCTCGAGGTTCCCCCACCTCTGAGTAGCCTGTTCCAGTGCTTTACTACCCTCATAGTGAGAAAGTTTTCCTAATATCTAACCTAAACTTCCCTTGCTGCAGCTTGAGACCATGGCTCCTTGTTTTGTCATCTGCCACCACTGAGAACTATCTAGCTCCATCCTCTCTGGAGCCACCCTTCAGGTAGTTGACAGTTGGTATTAAATCTCCCTTCAGTCTTTTCTTCTATGGACTAAATAAGCCCAATTCCCTCAGCCTCTTCTCAGAAGTCACATGCCCCAGTCCCCTAACCATTTTCTTTGTCCTCTCCTGGACTTATTCCAATTTGTTTACTTCCTTTCTATAGTGGGAGGCCCAAAACTGGACATAGTACTCCAGCTGTGACCTCACCAGTGCTGAATAGAAGGGAATAACCATTTCCTTCAATTTACTGGGAACACTCCTATTAACACAGCCTTCTTCACAACAACAGCATGCTATTGGCTTATATTCAGCTTATTGTCCACTGTAACCCCCAGGTCCTTTTCTGTAGAGCTGCTGCTTATCCAAATCCCTCCAACACTCTTCCCACCACACTTCTGTGGACAGTATGATGGATCAAACTTGTGGCATAAGATTCCAGCCACACAGCCCCAGCACACCACCCCTGGTAAAGTTAAAAATGCTTCCTGGCTTAGAACAGGGATATGTGATTGCTCACACACCAGATAGGGCACACTAGCTGCAGAAGGAAAGAGACAAGATCTGGCACTATTTGCAGTACTATCTTTTTCCCCTATTCCATAGACTCACCAGGCACTTGGTCGTTTTTACCCGAAGGGGGAGGTGGTGCTCCAAGGGGAGGAAGGTGGTTTAATTAAAGCAGCTCTGAAAGCCACTCTAATTAAGCCACAATCAGTGTGTCATGTACTCAGCGTCCAGCACTTCAAAATGGTGGCAAGGATGCTTTAACTAAAGCTCATTTAATGTGCTTTATTTAAAGCACCCCCACTGCCATTTTGAACCACAGGGGCACTGAATACACGAGATGCTGAGGCTACCGGAGCACGCGAATTAGCATGCTCAAGCAGACTTGAATAATTGAGTCTGCTCCAATGCATTGTAATTACAGCATCCCCCCACATCTACAGGCAACCAAGGAATCCAGCCAGGAATTATCTGGTAGAGCACTTCTGGTAGGGAGTACCACAATTATGTTCAAGAAAACATAAGAAATCCTCTATATTTTGTGGCCCAATGGTCTACAATGCATACAGCTCCTGCAGGATCTTTTGATATAATTGTACCTCATCTTACCAGAACATAACTGCAGATAGATTATCACCACTGTAACACAATTACTCAACAGAAGCACAGAAACTTGCATCCCTTCATCCTAAACCACAGAAAGAAACACCTGCTTCTGGCAGGCTGTGGTTGTTGTCCCTCCTCCCATGTCCAAATCCCCAGAAAACCTGGCAGCTGCTCCCATTCCCTCACTGCATAATCAAGGAACCAGTTCACCAACCAGACCAGGTCAGAAGCAGCAAGTATTCATCCTCTAAGGCCAACATTGGCCAGCATTGGTGATGAAAAGGCCAGTAATGGTGATCTCAGGGAGGTGACAGGAAGAGGGGATTTGATTACACCAGGCATGGAGATCAGAATACAGCTCCTGAAAATTCTCATTAGGGTTCACCCACCCAGCTGGCAGCATAGAGCCATCCCATCCCCATTCAGGGCTCATCACCTAGCAGGCCTGGTAGGACTAAGAAGGAAACTGCCGCGTGGGCTACTCCTGAACTATCCAAGACACGACATCCTATTCCCCATGTGTACCAGGAAAGCCATGCTCTTGACAGAGGGGCAATGGTCGGCTGCTGCAACATGTCTCAGGCAGAGCCACAGGCTTGAGGCCAAGATGAGGGTGGGGTGGCTGCATAGCAGATATGTGGCAGAGGGCTTTAGGAGGTCCATCGCCAAAGAAACCAAGGAGATGAGAGTAGGCTTAAGTTGAATTAGCCATGAAATTTGGTAGAACTCCAGTATGGTTTTTCTCTGGATGCCAATGTCAATGGGTAACATGATGCTGAATGATGCCACTGTATGCTGAGTGATGGCTTCCAAGAATTAGCCAAGGAACACGGAAGGCAATGGACTGGCTAACACATTGTTTGAACAGTGATCCACTGGAAAGACCCAGATGCCAGAGTGGCCAGGACAATGCTGAACTTCCAGAAAAAAAGTATAAAGAGGATGTAATACATGACTTACAGAGCATTCCAAAGTGTGTCATAGATGATTCAGAGCCTCAGGCTTGAGTCAGGTTCACTGAATGCAAACTGGTTCACAAAGGCCCTGGAAACTTACGTGCCATGACCAAGGTTCCCTCTAAACTGTGTGTGTGCGGCCGCACACAATTCAAAATCTTGTCATTCACCAACATTTTAATCCTGCGCACCCACCCAGAGAGGAGCTGGGCGCAGCGTGTGGAAGAGGCACTGGGGCCAGCATGGGACACTTACTGAAGGTAAGATCCTCACTCCTCACGCAGGGCAGGCGGTGGCTCCTCCCCGAGGCAAGGTTGGGATGGGGGTTGGAGCTGGCACGGGCTCCGCTGGCACTGGGGAACTGCTCCACAAGCTTCACCAGCTCTGGGGAACTGCTCCACACCCCTGCATCGCCTTGGGGAGCAAGGAGGCACATGGTGTCAGGGCTGGGATGTGGAGCAATTCCCCAGAGCCAGTGGAGTCTGCAGAGCAGTTCCCCATAGCTGGCAGAGCCCGCACCAGCCCTCAGCCCTGCCTTGCCTCACCTCGGGGAGGAGCCACTGCCTGCCCCACATGAGGAGTGAGGATCTTACCTTCAGTGAGCGTCCCACACCAGCTCCGGCGCCTACCTTTCAGTTCTATCAATTGATTGTGTCTGGCCCATGGCTGTCCCACAGCACTCCATTATGCTGCTCTGGGCAGCAGTTAGCATGGAGAAGGGTGGTGGCCGAACTCTGCCCGCTCCCACCTGGACACTTACTGTGGGACACTTATCGGTAGACCACACCGAAAGGGGGAGGCGGGACCAAAGCAGCGCGCTTATGGACCGCTACTCCTTAGAGGGAACATTGGTCATGACTACATGCATGACTGGGCACAGGTACTGTGACTCTGGATGGGGCAAACCTTGGGGCTACACCTATGGCTCTGGCTCCCCCTGCTTAAGATGGTGATTGTTGATCATTCTAAAGAAGCTCCTGTCTATTTGTATCTTCCAGAGATCCTGGGCCTTAAGGCCCACCTAGTTAACTAATAGGCCCCACTCTGTGGGGCCAAAGTTTGAAAGATACAACTGATAATTTTTTTTTTTTGATGGGACAGCTAAGGAAGAAAAGTGTAGGAGTGATTTGGAGGTCAAAGGTTCAAAATGTGAAAAGAAGTTCTCCAGAGGGGGACACTGAGCAGAGCCCCCTGGGCTGCATCCACCAATCCTCAAAGGCAACCAAGGAGCTGGTGGATGCCACCCACTGGTGCTCTGCCCAGAAATGTGAACAGACAAGTGAAAGGAAAGACGCCCCACAATCTCTGGGCACTTTCCTGACCACAGCCTGGTTAAGTACAGGGCCCACCTGGCCAGAGCCAAGAGCAGGTTGACCAGGAGGTCCCAGGACTTGGTGGGGCCACGGATGGGGTGACCAAAAACAAAAAGGTGGGGGGTGAAATTCAACCAGAACCTCAGGAGGAGGTTCTGGAGGTGGAGGTAGAGTGGCTGGCAGCCTGGCACACTCAAGGGTCATGTGCACCAGGGTCTCCCTCTGCCCACAGAAGGGGCAGGAGACTGGGGTGTCAGTGCAGCTTGCCTGTGCATAGCTGTGGTTCCCCCACTGCGGGGGCTGTGTTGGTGGGGCCGGGGCTAGGGTCAGGCTGAGTGGGTGCGCCTGCTGGTGTAATGCACCTGGTCCCCTTAGATGCCATTGATCTAAGCTTGAGGGTGGGGCCCTTGCCCTTCCCACCCCCAGCTGTGGAGGAGGCTAAAGAGGACCCCTTCCCACTGCTCCTGCCCCTGGTCTCTGATGGTGGAGGAGGGGGCTTGGGAACCCCTCCAGGAGGGGCCTGGCTAGGGGAGAACCCCTGACCCTGTTGGCTCCCTGCTGGAGTCCTGCCTGCCCCTGCAGCAGAGGTTGAAGGCTTCTCTACCCCCAGAGGAGGTTGGTTGGACTCTGCCTCTGGGGTGGGGGCTGCAGAGCCATGCATCCCCTCAGGGGCTAGGCTGGAATCTGCCTCCATAGTG
Source organism: Alligator mississippiensis (assembly GCF_030867095.1). Classification (NCBI taxonomy): domain Eukaryota; kingdom Metazoa; phylum Chordata; order Crocodylia; family Alligatoridae; genus Alligator; species Alligator mississippiensis. The sequence goes on along the minus strand of NC_081825.1, from coordinate 238,100,815 downwards.
GTGGCTGCAGCTAGCTCTGTGAGGGCATCTGCTCCCCCAAAAGGTTCCTACCCTGCCATTGCTTCACATGAGGGAGGAGAAAACAATAAAGAAAACCAAAATATACAGTGGGGCTGGTGAATCTAATAGGGGCAAGCTGGGGTTGTGGGGGAAATGGGGCAGGGAGGTGGGGCTGAAGTTCACTGAGCTATAGGCCCACAGGAAAGAAAAACAGGAGGGCTATGCTTGGGGAATGTGTGCATGGGGGTGGGGAAAACACACACACAAGGGCTGGGGAGACTCAAGCTGGCTTATTCAGCCACACAACAAACACCAGGGCAGAAGGAGTAGACCACATGACTTATCACACAAGGGCAAAAACTCACAGGGAAGGCTGCTGAAGCAGATGTAAGAGATGGCTGGAGTGGTGGAGGGGCTTTGTTTGTTGAAGATCAGTCCAGGAGCCCCTCAGGCCTCCAGCCAGGCACTCAGCAGCAGAACAATAGGCAGGAAAACAAAGCAGGATCAGATGCAGTGAGGCAGCTGTGTAGGGGAGTGCAGGAGCAATCAGTCAATTAGGGAGTAATCCAGTGCAGGTGTGGTGTTGAGTGGTGCAAGGTGGTGCAGCAGGGAATCTCCCTCTCTCCTGAGAGGGGGCAGTAGCAGAGCAGATGGTAGCAATAGCAGCAGCAGTGGTAGCAGCCGTCCAGTTCAGCCACTCAGGGTATGCTTCAAGTGAAAGTGGAGGTGAAGGTGTGGGGTTGCCTGCCAAGGCAGCTGTGGCAGGCAAGGCACCTTTAGGCTCTGGCAGTGATGTTGGGGGAGGGGTCCACAGGCAGTGCCAGCTCCCCTTCCCCAGGCTGTCCCCCAACCTCAACTTGGCAGTGACCTGGGCAGCAGGCAGGAACAGGTATGCAGAAGCTGGGGTGTGGTGCTGGGGGGCAATGCAGTGCAGTGAGCCCCTTCCTGAGGGGGAGCAATGGCGTGCAGCAGAGGACCCGCCCCCCATGGGAGGGGCAGCAGCAACAGCAGCCCAAGGTAGGAAGGGGTGCAGCCAACTTACCCCCAAAAGCTCTTAGAACAGGTAGCAGCTAGTAATAGCCAGAGGCAAGAATTGGCCTGGCCATCTTCTCCCTAGAAGCTCCTGAGACCAAGTTTGCAGCAACCAGCAGCAGCAGCAGCCTGGGACAGGAAGAAGTGTGGCCAACTTCCTCCCAAAGGCTCCTCCTGCAGAAGCTCCTGAGGGCAAGTAGGTGCTGGCCAACGGGCTCTAGCTCCCCCTGGCTACAGATTCAAAAGGAGGCAGGCAGGGTTATTTTGCCCCAAGTGGTACAATTTGTTGCACAACAAAGTGCATGTTCGGGCACATGCACCGAGGCAAAAAGCCCTGGCTCAAATTTGCACTTCTTCTATTAGAGCTGCTGCAAGCACACATGCTTGCACGTGTGGACGCGCCCATGGTGATCAATCCTGGCTAAAATGAAGATGTATCATAAATTTAGATGCATGATGCAAGATTTGGTGGCTCAGAGATGGTAGAATAAGATTGCGCTAAGTGATTTGGATAATTAAAAGTGGTGTAAGTGACAGTTACATATCTTAGAGGAAGAAAAATATTTAGCTTCTAGAGTCAGCTCCTCAAATTGGTACACCTTGGTGCAGCTCTACCATTGATTTCAATGGTTTAGTAACTGTGGATCTGGCCCTAAATATTAAATATTTAAGAAACAGAGCTGATTGAAGCTTATAATGTCCATTTCATGGGAAATTTCTACATCTCCTCCAGCTTTGTTTCAGTTTCATCTTAGAACAACGGTGGTCAATCCCTGGCCCACAGGCCACATCTGTCCTGTGGTACCATCTCATTTAGTCCACGGGGCTCACCATGGATCCAGAAATTTGGCAGTGGGAGAACATTGGCACCACTCCCTCACTAACAAATTTTCAGACCCATGGAGAGCCTCAGGCCATATGTGCTGAATCACGTATTCAATCCCAGCATGGAGGGAAAAGCAGGGGAGTACTGGACCACAGGGACCAATCCCAACACACAAGAGGCTGGGAGGGAGCATTTCCCAGCCATTAGGGCCCAATCCCAGTGAGAAGAGAAGGTGCCAGGCCCCAGGCCCCATGCCCAGTACTTGGGGCAGGGAGAAGTCAAAGCTGGGCCCAGAGCCCAGTCCTGGTGCATGGGGCTTAATCTGGCCCCACGCAACTCATCTGACTCATGGGGCCAACAGGTTATGCAACATCATATTCAAATTAAAACTTTTTTTTTCTCTTAATTTTTCATGAAAGAAAAACTCCAAACAATAAAATAAAATAAAATTGTGCCTGCTTATGACAAGGAAGCTGCTCTGAGAGTATATTCTTCTGGTGTTTCTCAAGACCTCAGTGTCTGGCACACCTTGACAGCAGTCATAGGGGATGCCTCCACAAGAGCTTCAGTGTCTCATATCCAGGTCTGGCATGCATGAGCAGAAGTAAGAGAGCATATGCCGCTGGCAACAGCAGGAATGCAGTGTACGCATACCCTCAAGGTTTCTCTGCATAGAGACACTACAGCACAGTAAGCATGGATGTGAATTTACAGAATACTTGCTACTCTATGATAACTCTTCTTGCGTATTAAGTGTAAGATGGACACACTTTATAAAGTGTTTCCCTATGTGGACACTCTTTACACATATGAAGTATAAAATGGCTTATCCTATATTCAAAGTAAAGCAAATTACGTTGTTAAAGGTAACATTGGTGATTACCAAGAGTGTCCTCACAGGGAACTAGGGCAGAGCAGCTAGTGAATTCACACAATAGTTAACTTTGCACTAATTTCTCTGTATAGACATATCTGAAGTTACAATGATATAAAACCCATGTGTAATCAGAATGATGCTAAAGGCCTTGGCTTTTCTATCATCTGTGTCTCATTTCTTGAAATTCCAGTGTTTTGTGAAAATGTACTGGAATCACAGAAATACTCTTTTTTTAAAAAAAATAACCAAGAAACTTTATTGGAATACAGAAAACAGTATTAGTCCCCAAACTATTTTGTCTGTCCTCCTCCTTCAGTTTAAAGCATCTATCTAAACCCTTCCCATGTCCTGACTGACTTCCTGCTATTGTTATGAAGAAACAACACACATAAGTCTCACACCTATCTCAGGATTAAAATGGCGCAGTATGTTAGGTAGATTTTCTCTGTGGTATCAGACAAATATTTAGAAACAACACACCTGATTAGAAGAAACTAAAGACTTTTATTTACTAAAATCCACAAAAGGTTATGCTTTTTGCATCCTTGTAATAACATTTCACAGAACTTATTTGTACACGTATTTACAGTTATTACTATTCCATATTTTGAAAAAAAGTTTCTCTTTAATAATTCCAGAAAAAGGGAGAGGGCTGGGTGACATGAAAGGATTTTTAGGTTGGTCCCTCATTCTTCTAGGAACTTCAGATACATCTCCTCAGCTTGGGACATCTGAAAGAAAGATAGAAGCACAAAAGAATATCAAAACAGAGCTAGCAGCTCCCTGGGTTCCCCATGACCAAATCAACATCTTTAGAAATTCACAGTACCATTTGAATTTCCAGGATCTGCCGGAAGTCCCTTCTTGCCCTTTCATATCAGGCCTGGACTACATTAAAAGCCAGGGGGCAGCGGGATATTGAATGACCGAAGCCACCTGGTCAAGCAGGATCCTCTCTCATCAACATTTCTCAGGGGTATAGTCTGTCGCTGGACCCTACCCATGGAAATGAGAGAGAGAAAGGAAAGGTTACTTCTGATTAAGTGTAGCAGAGAAGCATATATCATAAAGTGAATAATTGTCTGCAAAGGACTTACCTCCTCAGCCACTGCCATCGGGGCAGCAGGGATTGCCCACCTGCAGGAATGGGCACTGGGCCCAGAAGTAGTCAAGCCTCCTGCCACCTCTTCCAGCGTTCTACAGGAAGGCTTGTTCAGAGCTACCTGGGCTGCTCAGAGCCAAGCTCCTATCTCTGGGACCATAGTAACAGTACTGTCTGTAACATGTAGAGTTCTCTAATGAGAACTATATCTTTATAATAGTGCACACCATGACTCAAGAGCAAGAGAGAGAGAGAGGGTTTTCACCAAGCAGTCGCAGAAACCAAAAGGATTTTTTTCTTTTAACTAAAAAAGATGACTGGAAGAGCAGCATGGCATTTAATCCATGCACTTAGTTCATGTGCCATAAAGTATTCAATCCATGTATTGCTGCAACAGGAAAACATTTTAAATTAATATAAAGGACACAACTTTCTTCACTCTTGTCAAACTTAAGGTAAATCACGAGAGCAGCAAAGATAAGTGTTAGGAAAACAGGGTATTGAAGGCCAAGTTCCTTTCTGGACTTGGCATAAGTAAGTTGATTATTGTAAAACACTGGGAGAAAGTAGCAAAATCAATACAAATAAGCTTTCCAAATTCCAACCAACAAGGCCTTGACTTAAGTTAGGGAATCATCAATAAGCACATCAAGCAATTTCCTTACACCAATAATGATTAAACTGCAAGGCAAGCTTCCATAATCATCTACCAAAATACATCGTGTACATTATTCCTGGTTGTATAATGCCAAGTCTTCAAAAATGATGCCTCATTGCTAGAGGTAACCTTGCTTAGCATTTCTCCTGGAGTTTCTCCTTTTTAATGTTCTTCATAAACTTTGCTACTGCTCTTACTGTCTAATAGCATAATTGCAGAAGACTAATTTATTAATGTTACAGCTTTCAAATTAATCCCTGTCCCAAAAAATCATAAAGTGTTGTCCATCCACATGATATAATATCCTGGCTATTCTTTAAATGCCCTCTCCAACAGAAAATGCTCCCAGGTTTCTCCTTGGTATGGCCTAGCCAAGCACAACATCTGTACAAAGCATAAATGTCTCCTTATCCTGGGGTTCTGCTCTCACTTCCCCCTGGGTTCTCTCCAGCTCCTCTTCCAGAATGCTGCCTTAGAGACTCTATCCTGTCTCTACTGCTCTGGTGAACAGGTATTCCCCCAGATCCTGATGCACACCCCTTATGTACTTATAGGCTGCCACCAAGTCACCCCTGAGCCTACGCTTCTCCTGGCTGAAGAGTCCCATGGCTCGCAGCCTCTCTTCATAAGGCCTGTTCTCTTGCCCTCTGAGCATGTGCATGGCTCTCCTCTGGCCTCTTTGAAGCTTCTCCATGTCCTTCCTGAATTGTGGAGCCCAGAATTGGATGCAGTACTCCAGCTGCAGCCTCACCAAGGCTGAGTACAGAGGGAGAATTACATCCTGGGTCTTGCTCGAGATTCATTAGTAGATGCAAGCCAAAGTTTTGTTCGCTTTGCCAGCTGTGGTATCGCATTGGTGGCTCATGTTCATCTTGTGGTCAATCATGACCCCCAAGTCTAGTTCGGTCGTGGTGCTAGCGTTGCCGAGCCTATAAGTGTGATGCGGGTTCTCCCCCACCCAGGTGGAGCACCTTGCCTTTCATTTGCATTGCATCAGGTTTTCATCTGCCTACCTTGTAAGTCTATCGAGGTTGGCCAACTTAGCTAGTCCACTTCTGACACCAGTGTCCAGATCATTTATCAAGACATTAAAGAATACAGGTCCAAGAATGGAGCTTTGGGAGACACCACTAGTCACTGAGTGCCATGTTGATTCAGTTCTGTCAACTACCATTCGCTGAGTCTGACCTTGGAGCCAGTTTCCCAGCCATCAGACTGCAGAGTAGTGAGGCCTCAGTTGCTCAATTTTTCCATAAGGACGTCATGGGACACTAGGTCAAAGGGTTTCTTAAAGTCCAAATATATTATATCAACCTCTTCCCTTTTGTCCAGGTGATACCTCACCTGGTCATAGAAGGAAATGAGATTGGTCAAGCAACAAACTCATGCTGGCTATCCATCAGAATGTTGTCTTCTGTTAGCCTGTCAAGAATGATTTCTTTGATCTTTTTTTCCAAATCTTCCCAGGGATTGATGTCAAACTGATTGGCTTGTAGTTTCCCGGGTCTTCTTTCCTCCCTTTCTTGAAGATAGGCACCACATTGGCTGTTTTCCAATCTTCACGTACTTCGCCTGAGTGCCACGAGTTCTCAAATATCCTTGCCAGTGGCTGCACTATGATGTTTGCCAGTTCCTTTGGCACTCTTGGGTGCAATCTATCCAGACCAGCTGATCTGTGGGGGTCCAGCCTCTCAGAATGCTACCCCACAAGATCAATGCCAATGGTGGGCATATGTTCATCCTCACCCTGGTCATCCTGCATCATATTAGGCAGGGTGGTCCCTTTGGGCTGGTGAAAAACCAACACAAAGTAATCATTAAGCAGATTGGCTTTTTCCTGGGTATCGGTAGTTAGCTGCCTCAACTGGTTTAGCAGGGGTCCAATGTTGCCCTTGTTTTTCTTTTGACTCCCCACATATCTGAAGAAGAACTTTTTATTGTCCTTGATTCATGTAGCCAGTTGGAGTTCAGTGCAGCCTTGGCTTTCCTAGTTCGCTCCCTATGGGTGCAGACCTTGTACAGCATACTCCTCCTTAGTGGTGTTTCCTGTTTTCCATCCTATATAAGTCTCTCTTTTTAGATGTAGGAGGTCCATGGGTTCCCTGTTGAGCCAAGGGGGTTGTTGAGCCCTTTTACCACCTTTTCTATGGGTTGAGATGGATTCCCCTTGTGCTTCTAGGATCGCTTCCTTAAGGAGCAACCACTCATCATGAACTCCCCTCCCTATGGAATTATGGTCTGTCAGGACCTAAAGAACAGGCATTCTGAACTTACAGAAGTCAGCTTTCCTAAAGTCGAGGACTACTGCATTACTGGCTGACTTGCCAGCTTTGCGATGGATAGTGAAAGTGATCAACTCATAGTCACTGTCACCCAGCTTCCTTTCGATTCTTAGGTTATTGATTAGATCATCCCCTTTGGCCAGTACCAGGTCCAGCAGCACCTTACCTCTTGTCAGCCCATAAACTTCTTGAGATAGGTAGAGCTCATTCATACATGTAAGGAAGGTTTGAGACCGATTGGATTTGGCTGAGTGCTCTTCCCATGAGATGTCCAGGTAATTGAAGTCTCCTATGATAACCATGCACTAAGACAGTGCAGCCTCGGCTGGTTCCCTGGCAAATTCTTGGTCAAGCTCTTATTCCTGATTTGGAGGTCTGCAGTAAACTCCTACCATTATATCCTCTTCACCATATTCTAACCCAAAGGGTGTCCGTCATCCACCTTGGGTGCCAATCTCATATTCCCTTCATATTCTAGCCCAAGGGGGTCTCTAGTCATCCACCTTAGGTGCCAATCTCAGCTTGTAGAGATGTGTAGCTCTCCTTCACATAGAAAGCTACACCCCCACCCCTTATTTCAGCACGATCTCTCCTGTACAAGCTATAGCCATTTATACCCTTAGTCCAGTCATAGGAGGAATCCCACCAGGTCTCCATTATCCCTATGAGATCATAGTCATTTTTGTGTAGCAGAAGGATCAGTTTCTCCTGTTTATTCCACAAACTCCTAGCATTAGTGTACAGGCAAGTAAGTAAGCCATTGGAGGCCTTAGGCTTCCTTGTACGCATGGAGAAACTCTGTTCCTAGGCTGGGGTAGGAGTGGGTTCCCTTGAGCATCCTAACCTGCTGATTTTGCAGTTGATGTTTGGTGAGCTTGCTCTGGTGGATATCTGCCTATCCCCTGGCAAGCTTAGTTTAAAGCTCGGTTGATCAGGTCAGTCATTCTGTCTGAGAAGAGCTTCTTCTCCAGTGGAATGAGGTGGAGGCTGTCTCTTCCCAACAGACCACTGCCTCTCTCTGTTTGGTCACTTGAGCTTTGATCCTCTGCCAGAAAGTTTCAAGCTTGCTCAGTTCCTGACTAAGTCTTCAGATGCTCATCCAGGATCTGGACTTGCCTCATAGCTTCCAAGTGACTCTAATCAGGTACAGCAGTGGGGTCTTCCAGATTTTTCCAGTCTTCTTCTGACTCATCACATGGTCCAGAAGTCATTGCTACTTCCACATACCACGTTCTTTGTAAGATTATAAATCACTCCCAATTTCTTACAAAGATTATGGGCCAAAACAATATTGCCACTGCCCCAACCTGTAGTTCAGCATTGCCAGAGGTGGATCCAGAGGCGGCGGGGGTGTACTGGTGCACTTGCACCCCCCGCGCCCCTTTGAGTCCCAGTCCAACCAAAGTTTAAAAGCAACCGTGTGGCAATGGCAGCAGCATATCTAGTAAGGAAGTGCCAACAGAGTCAATTGACTTCATGAGTTATAATCTACCTGATCCCATCTAAACTCTTTATTCCACAGATATTAGCAACTCCCTCCTTTTTATCCTTTGTTCTGTAAGTCTGCTGCCTGTTAGCTGCTCCTGGTAATGAAGCTCCTGTTTCACTGCCCTGGGCCCCTAGCATATTAGTATGCTTCTAGTTTATTTTTAACTGGAAAAAATGTGTGTTGTTTTATATATGATGATGCACCTCACCGTCTGCACCCCAATTTTCAAAATTCTAGATCTGCCCATGGACATGGGCTGTCAGAGAGACTCACTTTCTACCTTGGCATTAAAAGACATGCATGGGGAAACATGTTTAAAAAGAAACTTATTTTTCTAGATAAGAGTGTTTATATCTTAAAAACCACCAGGGCTTTTACTGTTACATCCCCTACCTTCATGGTTACAAAACACTGTGATTTCCTTTCTTTGTTTAGGGAGCTCTCCAGGCCACAGACTCATTTAATAGCATCTTAGGTAATTAGATTCCAAGAGAATATAGTCTCTCCTGAGGTGCCAGGGTTGCTCACACTGAAAGCACACTATCAGTCCTACCTGCCTTCCCACAGGCCAACTGCCCACAAGCTGCAGTACTAGCCAAAATCTTAATGCAGTTTCTGGGAGTCTTGGTTTGGGACTGGTCCAGAATCATTTCATGTTATATACTTTCCCCGGTTTCTCCTGATTGGAGTTCTGCTCCCTTACAGTTTTCTGGAGGGGAGACTGGTAGCCAGCTCCCCTGCTCTAACTGCCCAGGTTCTTCAGACTCCAAACAGACCTCTTATTTCTCCACCAGTTACTGACACTGATTAGAGTCATTTGACCCCAGTGAGGACCCCTGCAGGCAAAATCTATCAGGTTTGCTTCTGGAACACTAAAGTCCATTGTTTTCTCTACTCAAATTGCCTGTGCTGATAGCCACCAATGAACCACAACTCTTAGCTAGGCTTCCCATGGGACTGGTTTTACCCAAATCTGATGTTTATATCCCTCAGAAGTTAATTGCAGCCTTTTCACTTCCATAGGCAAACCAATCTGTTCACCACTCAAGGCCACACAGGATGACTGGCCACCTGGCACATTTAGCCACGTACTTAAATGTGCAAAGTGTTAAAGCTCAAACTTTGGTTGCAGTTAGGCCAACCCAGGGACATGTCAATCCAAACAGCATTCTCACCTCCCAGGACCTCTCCTGCTGTTATAAAAACTGCTTATGCTCTTGGTGATTTCCTGTCACCCCCATTCCACCACAAACCATGCCTCCTATTGTGTTTTGTTGGGTTTTCAGGAGCTATAATAGAAAATTCTGGACTTGCTCCATTATCCTTCTTGTTGTTGTCTTAGTCAAGTATAGAATACCTTCCACCCTCCCTTCAGAACAGTGGGCTCCTCTTTTTTTTTCCTTCAACAAACCCTAATTTCCCTTTCTTCCCTGTAGGGCTGTGCAAAACAGCACTGTTTCGTTTCAACTTCCGTTTAGCTGTTTTGAAGGGACAGTGTTTCATTTTGCTGTTTTGAAGCACTGTTCTGTTTTGTTTCATTAAAACTGTTTCACTGTTTCGACACTGTTTTGATGCTGTTTCGACACTTCACCCATAGGCTATAATGGGGAATCACAAAAATGCCTATAACTTTGTCAATTTTTGCCTGATTCAAATGAAAATTGCAGGTATGATAGACCATTCTGAGGGCATGAAGCATATCAAGTTTCAAGGAAGTAGGTGCAGGGTTTTTTGTGAAACTGTACCTCAAACTCTTCAAAGCACAATTAACATCATTTGCTAGCAGCGGCAGCCTGCTGTCATCCCGCGCACAGATCCAGGGGCCCACTCCCCTGGGAGGAGTCTGGCACAGCCCCACAGCCCTCCCAGAGGGTGAGGGCCCCTGGATCTGTGTGCCAGATGACAGCAGGCTGCTGCTACTGGCTGGGGCCAGCACCAGCACTGGCTTCTTCCCAGCACTCGCCATAGGCTGGACTGAGCAGACTCGGGTGCTCGCGCTGGCCCCAGCTGGCAGCAGCAACATGCTGTCATCCACATGCTCCACATCCGGTGAGTGCAGAGCTTCTAAAAAAAGCCCTGCACTCACTGGCTCCGGCAGCGGCAACTGGGGCCTTGGAGGGCTCGTTGCAGAGCGCCCCCCCCCCGCGCAGTGCGGAGCAGTGGGGGGCAGTGGGGATCACTCCCCCACACACCCGGCACCTGCACAGCAGCTGCACCATTGTGAAACCTCATTTCATTTAAAAGTGGTTTTGAAGCCTTTCATTTAATTTTGATTTTGCTGTTGCAAAGTCAAAACAGCTTCAAAACAAACCACCCATCAACATTTCACACAGCACTAATAATTATGCTACTCCATTCTTTACCACATCACAATGTCAGCTCTGCTGAAACACCTCAGTCCTAGTTAGAGACAGTCATATCAGTACCCCTGTTTCAGCTTTCTCACCTACAGGGATCTGAAACTTTTCCAACACACTTTCAGTCTGAAAACATGACACCAGGGGACTAAATTATTAGTGTAAATGTTTAAAAGTATAACTGCCACCCAAATTCATAAAGAATAGTCCATACCCATTAGACAACAGTCAGGACTCCTTGCCATCTTCCACATATCATGGAAGCAAAGTTCCCAGTTTTCTTCCTATTACCTTGTAGCCCAGGCTGTCCATCTTCTGAGCACAAGCCCAGAGCAGGACACAGATATGGAAAATGTAACCCAAGCCTTCCATCCTCATCTTGCATGTAACCCAGCTCCTCCCAGCCATGAGTGCAACACCTAATGCCCCTTTCAGCTGCAGATGGCACAATAGCAATCCACTTGCAACACACAGCACAGGCACCCTGGCCCTCCTGCTGTGCTGCCTTGCCCCAGGAGCAGAAGCAGAAGGAGGAACCAGAAGCCAGAGGAGGGAGAAGGAGCCTAAAAAACCCAACCACCACCACCTCAAGGGCAATGGGTGGAGAGGCAGCCCATGGACTGCATATTAACCCCTTGAAGGCCACAGCCCTGCTCTAGCCACACTCGACCTCTCCTCAGCTTCTTTCAGAAAGCTGGTCCATATAGTTAACATGTATGCTCTGTCTCTGGTCTCCAGATATGCCAGGGAGCTAGCTATGGTAATGTAGCATATGGCTCCATCTTCCTATCCCATTCCCCACCATTATTCTAAGATTCCTTTTATGGGGAATCTCTAATCCAAGCTGGCACTGATAGTGAATTGGGTAGGTCTGCCATATCACCCTGTAAGTATCCAGGTGAAATAACAGATTCTCAGTAGGGCTGTCAAACAGTTAAAAATCTGATCATGATTAGTTGCACAATAAAAAAAGTTAGTTGCAATTAATCGTGATTTGAATGGCACAGCTAAAAACTCAAAATTATGCAAAATTGTGCAGGCACTTTGGTTGGGGGGTGTGTGTGTGGTATGTGTGGAAATTTGTGAAGGTGTGGGGTGCTGTGGGTGAGTGGAGGGGGGGGGGTTGAAGCCCAAGAAAGGGGGTTCCGCATGTCCTGGCAAGATGTGGGGTACTGTGGATCAGGAGCAAGGGGCAACAGCAGGACTGGGGAAGCTTTGGCTTGAGAGTGAGGGGCAGATACACACCACCCAGCAGGTAAAACTGTGGAGAGGAAGGGTCATGGAGGGAGCAAAGGGGCAGGGACTCCACAATGAGGGAGTTGAGCAGGGCCAGGGCCAGAAGTTGGGATGAATGGGGCCCTGGGGCCAGGGTGAATCATGGGATGGAGCCATGGGTGGCTTGTTCAGGAGCAGGGGGGCACAGCTCCTGCTGCTGCACACATACCCAGGGGAGGCACAGGGGGCATGTGCCCCTGGATTTGTGCAAAAGGCAGAAGTGGGCTGTGGGCTCAGGGTTCTGCTCCCTGTTGCCATTGCCCTGGGAGCTGTGCGATGCCATGCTGTGCCTCCCACCTCCAGGTGGGCAGGGGACATGCAGCATAGCCAGCACACAGCTCCTGGGGCAAAACCAGCAGGGCACAGAGAGACCCAGCTCTCAGCCCACCTCCACCCAACGCACAAATCTGGGGGACACATGCCCCCTGTGCCTCCCCTGTGGGTGCATGCAGCAGCAGGAGCAGCACCCCCGCACACACACACATACCCCTGGACAAGCTGCCCACAGCTCCATCCCATGACCTGCTCCAGCCCCAGGGCCTCATTCACACCTACCTCTGCCCCATTCCCTCCCTCATTATGGGGGGCCTCAATCTGCCCCCCGCATGCCCCTTCACCCCACAGCAGGGGTTTTCAACTGGCCGGACATTTTTAGTAAGTGTACCCCCAGCAGCCGGGGGCAGGGCACATGGCCAGGCATGGAGCAGGGGGTGGGTGCATGGAGCTGGGGTACACTTACTAAAAAAGGAGCAGCGGCAGCATGGGGTGGTGGGACACAGCACTGCAGGGTGGTGGGAAACTTTCCCCCTTCTCCCCCTCCCCACCACGTCCAGCTGGCTGGGCGGTGCCTGTGCAACCTGCAGAGGGGCATCACTACCCTCGCCCACCCCCAGCCCTGCTCCTGGGAGGTAGCGGTTCTCCATCCCTGCCCACCCACACATACTCCCTAGGGCCCTCCCAAGTACCCCCAGAGGTACACATAACCTGATTGACAACCCCTGCATTAGAGTATAAGTAAGGAATTCTAGTGGGTCTGTACAATGCCTTAGGAGGAAATGTCCTTACATTGCTGCTGTAGATTGATTAATCTCCAAAATATTTTTATACTGATTGTAGGATACCTATGGTTTGACTCACGTGTTCTGCAATGTGAACTCCACCTCCAGTTCCTCATGTGACTGAAAAGGAAAAAAATGGCATAAGACATTGGACAGATCTATTTCCTGACCATAAATCAAACAGGGAAATGCTTTAAAATAGTACCCAAAGGAAATTGTGCCTAATTAAGAGATTGAATTCCTAACCCGAGTTGCTAATTGTGACCAACTATGAGGGAATTTTTTTGTTATAATGCTGGTTTAAATGTGTTCATGTTGAAATGATGAAGCATGCCTCAGTTTCCTTGACTAGCATGTAAACAGGACAAGAAGTAGTTAACTGTGTTTGGAACCAGAGCTGTGGAGATTTGCCTGAATGCCCTGTTAGGGGTAGTGGGCCACCAATCAACAAAAACACTAATTAGCCTATGCTGACAGTGGAGTGGACTCCGAACAAACATCTGAAGAAACTCCCTTCTGTTTCTGGAGTCAAGGAAGGCCTTGAAAGGAGGATAGTACACTTGAGAGAAGGCCCTGGGAGGTATCCAGAGCAGTAGCTGTCCCAGGTGCCCACTTTGGGGGGGGGAGGAGGGTGACTGGGGAAAGGCATAAAAATAGCAGCTTCTACCAGTGGCAGCACACAGCTGCCCTCTTACACCTCTGGCCCAGAGATAAGGGGAAGAGAGAGATGGCAAGATGAGAGCAATCAGAGATTAGAGAGGGAACAACTGGGGCTGTTTTTCTCAACACGCACAGCTTGGGCTTTGACGCTGAATTTCTATTTCTTGTATTGCTATTGCCTAATAGTAGCTGTTTTGTTTTAAGAAGAGATGACTATTTTGCAACTTTGGGTGCCCCCGTCCATTCAAAAAGGTTCATTAAAAAAGCTAAACTAAAATGTAGCTCTCAGAGTGGGCCAGCGACCAAAAGGTCTTGGAATCCAGGGAGCTGGAGTTTCATCCGCTCTAGAAGCTACATTCTTTAGAGGCTGGCTTCAGGCATACTAGAAAACATTATACAAGGCTAGGGATCCCAAGTAAGTGTTTGCCTAGAGAATCTGTGACACTTATTATCAACATTTATTTGCCATTACTTCTTCAAGCATCCACAGCTGGGATTCGACTATCCTGTTTAGGCTGCTCGTGGTTGAAAAGTGAACTCCTAGTGCAAAAGCACTAATTTTTAAATCAGTGAAATCCAAACTGATTGAGAAATCAGGCAAATAAACTGATAGGAATACTCTAAAAAAGCTTATTGATTATGACAGTCTCCATCAGGTTTAGATCTGGCAAACCAGCAGAGAGGTTTTCAAAGAACAAGTATGACCAAGTGTGTCAACCCATCTACAGTTTCAACTGGCCAAGAGTGCTGACATTTTAATCAAGGTCTTCATTACAAATATGGCAGAATGAAAATTCAACAGGGTTTTTCATTAATCATCTGAAGAATGTTGTTATCTCAGTGGAAGGCAATCCTAATACATAGGAAAGAACAACAAAATAAAAGTACAAGAAACTATTTAGGAAGCAAATCCAAACAAGAGTTTCTGTCTTCTCTCTAAATGTATTGCTCACCTCTGGATTCATTTGGAAGGTCACACGAGCAGTAGGTCCAACACTGAGTTTGCTTATGTCAAAGAGAACTGTACAGAGTTCATCATCTTTGGTGACTGTATCCTCATCACAAACTTTGAGCTCCAACATATTCTGGAAATTAAAGCAATGGATTTAATAAACACCATATTTTGTACTTCAAAGTGTCCATGAAGGAGGAAATCTTTAAGATTAAGTACATTTAGTATGTGCATGTAGGGAAAGGAAGTAATGGGAGGAACAAGGATATAGGAGAGAAAGAAGGGTGAATAATTAGCTTACCTACTCTGCACTGAAGAAATGCATTCTAATACAGGTTTTTACCCAGGCATGAACAAGGGCATGATTCTAGGCCCAAGTAAGTCCTGGTTTACTTCATTGTGGAAGCAAAATTATGCACTCAGTTTATAAGCATCAGAATCGTATACTGAGCCCTGAGTGAGTCATCTCCAGGATCCAACAACAAATGCAGTTCTGAAGACTATAACCACTGCAGCATTTACAAAGCAGAAAATGCCTCATGTAACTGGACTTTTGACAACCTCAAGCATTAGAGATCAAAATCGACCCTTTGAACTATACTTAAAAGAGACAGGCAATCAGTGTGACACGGGAACCAAAACAGTCCACAAAACTGCTATATGTTTAGGGACTCAACCTTTACCTAAAAACAAGGGGAAAAATTAATCAGAATGTTAGTGGAAGAATATTTTTTGACTAAAAATATGGAGGTTAACTAATAATTCTGATGAAAAAAAAATCTTATTTGGTTAGAAAAGAGAGAATTGGAAGATGTTCCATTAAGATAATAAGGGACTTAATTATTGTTGCCATAGGCAACTGGTGGGGGGGGGCACATGCCTCCCCTGACAGGACTGTCCCCACTGCCAAGGCCACTGGCAGCTTCTGCAGGTGTTCGCCAGCCCCATCCCCACCACTGACACCAGCTTCTGCGAGTGCTCACCAGCCCTGTCCCCAACACCGATGCCGACACCAGCTTATGTGGGTACTCTCCCAGACTCAAGAGGTACCATTCGCCCATGATTGTTGTTACATAGAAAGCACTGAGATACTATGAAGATGAGTGGAATTAGAAATGTGCTAGCTATAATTATTTGCTGTATTTGCTCAGTGTCTTGGGAAAAGGGCGGAACACATTATTTGTTGCATCTTCCACCAACAATACATGGACAGACATTTAATATCTGGAGATTACAGAAGGTAAAGCTACATGGCAACTACATGCATTTACTGATATGTGGTTTATATTTTAATCTCTCTCTCCATGTGAGTGTGTGTATACACACATAGAAATACATAATAGAGGGGTAGAATATAATGGGATGTGTTGTTATGAGTTCAGAATAATTGCAATGTACATGATTTGAGCGCCATACATGAATTATGCAAGTTATCCCAAACAAATGACGTTAAAACCCTTCTAACACACTGCACAGTCATGAATTCTGCATGCAACAGTACATCAAACATGTCTTAGTGTAATTTACAGTTTTAAAAAGAACACTGAGATAATCTTTCATATCTTGTAAGTGCAAATGCCCCAGCTGACAGAAGTCAACAATCAGATATATAGTGCACCAAGGAAGACACAGAAATTACCTAAAACAGTATGCCTCTGTCTAAAGTGTCTCAGTTTTGAAATATGCTATCTTGGAACTTTTTAGGATATCTTGTCATGTGAAAACTAAATTAATTCAGGCTTAGTTAAGATTTGCATGACCTATCAGGGCATCTTCAGGTTCTTTTCATAAGTGAGACACTCTCATTTACATTACCTTGACACGACGGTCAATCCTGTAGCAGAAGGCTTCATTCCAGACTGGGTTTTTGGAATTCCTGATGGTTTTGGTGCGGATCTTCTCAGGTGAGGCAGTTGGCAGCCACAGAGTCACATAGCAATCAGATTCACTTACTGTACAAAAATAGATAAATCATAAGTAATAGTTTATCCAGCAGTCAGTATTGATGAAAGAATTAATGCATAAGTCATTTAAACTGAGTGAAGATAGAAAGAATATGGTAGCTGTTTGTTCCCACTTTTTCTCAAAGGGAAACATGCAGCCCAGGAGGAGAAAAAGTAGGTAGTTTAATAAAACACTCACTAAAAGAAAAAACAGCTTTGACAGACATCTTCCACCCCATTTCCACTTCTATATGATACAACATCTTTTTTAAACTAGTGTTAGTACAGTAAAAAAGTTGTACACAACATACACACATCTATATGTAGGGGACCTCCAGATCGGTAGCCATTTGGGAGACAGTGATCACCTAATAATAGAATTCAACATAAGACGTCAAGTGGGTAAGGTAACTAGTAGGGTGAAAGTGCTAGACTTTAGGAAAGCTGATCTCAATGCACTCAGGCAATTAGTCAAGGACACACTGCAGAGTAGGAGTTTTGAAGGGATGGGAGCCCAAGGGTGGCTGTGCCTTAAGGAAACGATCCTTCGGGCACAAAGCAAGACGATCCCCGAGCGAGGCAAAAGAGGGAAAGGGGCCAGGAGGCTTCCCTGGCTGACCAGAGAAATCCAGGGGAGCCTAAGGGCCAAAAGGGGAGCACATAAAAAGTGGAAACAAGGTGAGATCACTAAAGATGAATATACCTCCTCTGCTCGTGCTTGTAGGGAGGCAGTTAGACGGGCCAAAGCTACCATGGAGCTGAGGATGGCAACCCAAGTAAAAGACAAGAAATTGTTTTTTAGATATATAGGGAGTAAAAGGAAGGCCCAGGGAGGAATAGGACCCCTGCTAAATGGGCAGAAACAATTGGTGACAGACAGGGGGGACAAGGCTGAACTCCTCAACGAGTTCTTTGCCTCAGTGTTCCTAAGTGAGGGGCACGACAAGTCTCTCACTGGGGTTGCAGAGAGGCAGCAGCAGGGTGCCAGACTTCCATGCGCAGACCCTGAGATGGTGCAGAGTCACTTGGAAGAACTGGACGCCTTTAAATCGGCAGGCCCGGATGGGCTCCATCCGAGGGTGCTGAAGGCACTGGCCGACATCATTGCAGAGCCACTGGCGGGAATATTCGAACGCTTGTGGAGCACGGGCCAAGTCCCGGAGGACTGGAAAAGGGCTAACGTGGTCCCCATTTTCCACGGAGGAAGGAGGACCCGGGCAACTGTAGACCAGTCAGTCTCAACTCCATCCTTGGTAAAGTCTTTGAAAAAATTATCAAGGCTCACATTTGTGAGAGCCCAGCAGGGCAAATTATGCTGAGGGGAAACCAGCACGGGTTTGTGGCGGGCAGATCGTGCCTGACCAATCTAGTCTCTTTGTATGACCAGGTTACGAAACGCCTGAACACAGGCGGAGGGGTGGATGTCGTATACTTAGACTTCAGGAAGGCCTTCGATACGGTATCCCACCCCATACTGGTGAACAAGTTAAGAGTCTGTGACTTGGATGACTACACAGTCCGGTGGGTGGTGAATTGGCTAGAGGGCCGCACCCAGAGAGTCGTGGTAGATGGGTCGGTTTCGACCTGGAAGGATGTGGGCAGTGGGGTCCCGCAGGGCTCGGTCCTTGGACTGATACTCTTTAATGTCTTCATCAGTAACTTGGATGAGGGAGTCAAATGTACTCTGTCCAAGTTTGCAGATGACACAAAGTTATGGGGAGAAGTGGACACGCCGGAGGGCAGGGAACAGCTGCAGGCAGACCTGGATAGGTTGGACAAGTGGGCAGAAAACAACAGGATGCAGTTCAACAAGGAGAACAAGGAGAAATGCAAAGTGCTGCACCTAGGGAGGAAAAATGTCCAGCACACCTACAGCCTAGGGAATGACCTGCTGGGTGGCACAGAGGTGGAAAGGGATCTTGGAGTCCTAGTGGACTCCAAGATGAACATGAGTCGGCAGTGTGACGAAGCCATCAAAAAAGCCAATGGCACTTTATCGTGCATCAGCAGATGCATGACGAATAGGTCCAAGGAGGTGATACTTCCCCTCTATCAGCCGCTGGTCAGACCGCAGTTGGAGTACTGCGTGCAATTCTGGGTGCCACACTTCAAGAAGGATGCAGATAACCTGGAGAGGGTCCAGAGAAGGACAACTCATATGGTCAAGGGCCTGCAGACCAAGCCCTACGAGGAGAGACTAGACCTTTTCAGCCTCCGCAAGAGAAGGTTGAGAGGCGACCTTGTGGCTGCCTTTAAGTTCATCACGGGGGCACAGAAGGGAATTGGTGAGTATTTATTCACCAAGGCGCCCCCGGGGGTTACAAGAAATAATGGCCACAAGCTAGCAGAGAGCAGATTTAGATTGGACATTAGGAAGAACTTCTTCACAGTTCGAGTGGCCAAGGTCTGGAACGGGCTCCCAAGGGAGGTGGTGCTCTCCCCTACCCTGGGGGTCTTCAAGAGGAGGTTAGATAAGTATCTAGCTGGGGTCATCTAGACCCAGCACTCTTTCCTGCTTATGAAGGGAGTTGGACTCAATGATCTATTGAGGTCCCTTCCGACCCTAACATCTATGAATCTATGAATATGTACATAAAGAAATATCTATACCTATATCAGTGATTTGCAAGCTGTTTAGGATCAAGGCACACCTTGTTAAACTTAAGGCACCACTAGGAAAACACCAGCTCTATGTTTTCACTCATTTTGTGACTACAGAAAAATAGCATAGCAATTTTTGTGTTGCAAAGCACTCAGACTACAACTGAACAGAATGGTTTTAACACTGTGGATTCCCATCTGAAATCTCTGGGTTTGTCTTGTAAATTGTGTTGACACACCTAACTGTTAATATTGTGTGGCACCCCAAGACAACCTTAAAAGGATTTCAAGGCACCCTGGTTGAAAAATTACTGATCTATATCTATATCCCTATATGCATAGCTATACACACACACAAACACACGTCTAAACCAATATGTTGGGCATGTTAAAACTGTGCTATACTGACATACCCCTCAAACAAAACCACAGAAACAAGGAAACAAAATGTTATGGCACATAAATGTACATTCACACTACTTTTCTACCCAGAGGCACATAGCTCAGCACTACAGCCACCTCTCAAGAGCACAGTACTACATCAGAACCTTAACTCTGCCCCATAGGGATGCCAGACTTGTACTACTCTTCCTTAAATTCAGCATGAGTGCTGACTGAAAAAAAATCATTACATTTTTTAAAATTTAAAAATGCCATTTAAAACCAAACTTTCAGCAGTAAAATATTTATAAGAACAGTTTTCATAAACGAAAATGTGTCAATTTTCAAGCAAAATCAAACAATAAGAATATGTGACAGCAATTAAAAATGTTTTATCCTCAACAAAAAATGTTTTTGGAAACTAAATCCATTTCTTTACCACTCAAACAACATATTTGTGCAAGGGGTTTCCATCCAACTATCCTTTCTGAACAAATGTCTGGAAGACCTGACACTTGGGGAAACAGTAACTCCTCCCAACTCGTATTCTGGGAGAAACCTGCAAGATATCTTCAGGGAATCAAAATTATGGGTCAGTGATCAACCTTGTCTGGAGATGTCAGGTGCACAAGATTCTCACTCACAGGGTTATCTATTAGTCACTTTTCCCTCTTCCACCTTAACAACACTTTACTCACTCATCTCGATCTCAACAAAAGACCACATAAAATAGAAGAGGTGAGGGTACTGGGCCTTTGACAAAATCCTTATTTTATGTTCAAGACTTGTCATATATTTTGTTATATGGCATTGAATATAGTTGTATTTGTGCCAGAGATCAGAGTCTTTTACAAAGTGCTAAGAACGTAGACTATTCCTCCTGCACCATCTCTCCAGAGCCAGACATTTATCTTGCTGTTAATAAGATCAGTGCAGACTGGCATCAGTTGCAAAGTCCAAGTCTTCATGACCTTCACTCCATCCAAAAGTCACCGGAGCCATCCATGCTCCTCATAATCATTTTGCACATGCACAAGTTTATCCGTGTGCATGTTGGAATGATTAATGGTGATCAGTGCTAAATCAAATTCCATTATCAAAGCAGTTGACAAATATTACTGAAGCAAGCTGTGAAGTAAGCAGATGAGTATTTACAGCTGGTTAAATTGAAAAATACAACTTGAGTGACTTGCTTAACAAGTTTAATGGCTTGGCTAAATCAGTAGCAGAGTCAGAATCAGGAATGTCAGCTGTGTCCCAATCCAGACTCCCAACGCTATGTCTAATTCATCAGATCAAACTGCCTGGAAATAAGAAATATTTTTAGGAAAAGCAGAATGGCAGCTCTGAGAATATAGTATTTATATATAATTTATTATGTTATATATTATATGTAAAATAAAATATATAAATATATTATTTATCAAATATATATTTATTTTAAATATATATTTTCTTTTGTTTCTTATAAGAGTAGGAATCAAAGCCAGAAAGATAAGGGACAAACGCCAAAAATAAATCTGTCCACACCTCTCCCCCTCTGCCATAAAGCAAAATATAGGAAATGAAGACTGTCAGTACAAGAAAGCGCAAAAGACACTGAAAAGGGAAATAACAAGACTTCATTTAAGTATCAAAACAGCTAAAGCAGAGAACTATAATATGAACATTAATCTTTAATGTCAATGATTTAGTGAGGGATGTTGAATTAAAGTTGATATTATTGGTAATATTTCCCCACCCCTCTTCCTCAACTAAAATGTTGAGGTTTTGGTGAAAAATTGAAAGCTAAAGTATTTGAATTCTGAAGTTTCATCAGAGAGTTATATTTCATTCATGGGAGTTATATTTTCACTACATTATGTTTCTGTTCTGCATTAGCTAAGTATTCAGTTTTTCACCAAAAAATACAGTTTTCCATAGAAAGGAGATGTATTTTAATTTTATTTTCACAAAAACCTAAGTTTCTGTCAAAAAATATTTGGCCATCACCACTACTGCCTTGTGCCCAGGGCCAAATCTAGCTAAGGGGCACCATGGTCCAGACCCAGCCCAGGGCCCCAGGTAAATTTGACACCCCTGCAGTAGGTGAACACCTTTGCAAATAAATAAGATGCCTTTAAAACCAGATAATGGTATGCGGCAGAGCCCCACTACCCGTGCCACATTGCAAGGCAAGCAGGAGCAAGAAGCACAGAAAGTCTCATAGCTGTAGGAGCTATAAGTTATTTTATAGTAATAATCTTGAAATGATCTAACAAACTTCTGGAAGTATCAACCACTGTATTGACCCATCTAGCACATGCAAAATATAACTTCAGAAACATCTTTTTCATACCATGGTGAAACGGGAAGCCAGGGATTCCTTGTTTCTATTGAGAAGGAGCTAGCAGTGAAGAGAACCCCAGGAGGCTAGGCTGCTTGCTAAAATAGCAGAAGGACAGGCGACCTGACCACCTTAGGCTGGGGCAATGCTAATGGCACTGAAATAGTTTAACAGGCCAGAAACTACTTGGTACAGCAGTCTGACTGTTCCAAAACTTGCTGTACCATAGTAGTACCAGGGAGCAGAGCATTGGCTCCAATCCCAGGAGCTGGAAGCCATTGTGAGACAACTAGCCTGTTAGCCTAAAGAGAAGCATCTGTAGTGGCCAGGAGGTCATAAGACCAGGGGTGCAGAGCCTCAACTACATATAAATTCACAGTTTGAGTCCAGAGCAGGGGCTGTCTTTCAGGCTGCCAGGGAAGCAGCTTCCATACTACGATGGCTGAGGCTGAAGGGCTGAGAGAGATGCCCCTCTGGGCCGATTACCAGTAAAGAACTGAGAGTTGCCTACGAGTGGGACTTTCTTATGCAGCCAGAGTCCTTGATTTTATTCATGGCCTGAGAGCTGACTTTTCTGTTACCGTTATAACTGGAGGACTGGGATTGGGACTGATAGGAGAGATGGAGGTCCCCTAGGTGCCTGAGGGATGAATGAGGATAACAAACCCTGCCAGGGGCTGGGCTCAAAACTTAGAAAGATCACAGCTGAGGAAGGATGCAGCCTAAGGACAAAAGCAAGCCGGAGGCCCTGAGCGGTGCAGCTGGGGCCCTAGAAGGGAGTTATCAGGGCCCTGGGGGCAAGACTAAACCCTTGAACAGAGAAGAGGGATCCCAGAAAGGATGAGACCAGAGCTTCGAAGGGCAAGAGACATGCCCTTAGAGGGGAAGCCAGACCCAGAAGGGGACAGACCCAAGCCCTTGGAGATGAGACCAGAAGCTAGACGAGACAAGATACTGGCCTGGGGCCACAGGATCCTCCCCCAGGATGATGAACGGTTAACACCTGTGAGGCACTGGTGTGGCTAGAGGGCAGGCAGAGGCCATGGGTACCCATAAGGCACTAAGCTACCAGAGCCACTGTGAGGATGAGAAGGCGGCCAGACCAGTGATCTCCCTGGATGTGAGGCAGCCACCCAACTCTTTTTTTCCTAAAGTAACATCAGAAGCATGCCAGGTTAGGACAATGGAGAGACTCCAAACCCAGAGAGGAAGAAACTGAGAAGCCACCAGGGCAAGATCCAGCCAGCCCTGGGCATGAGTCTTGCTATACATGGCCATTCATAATGGCTTAAATTTCAACGTGTAAGATATATTGACATATCAATAAGGCCTATCTACAAATATAGACTGAAGTACTAAATATTGACTGATGCACAATCTGAATCTGAGCCTGTTAACCAAATTATTTTGAGTCACGTTCAGCAGGTTCTGTAATAACATAATGTTTTCTTTCTTGTGTCTTTGACTTTGGGGTTTTGCTTTTCTTCTGCTTGGCATTTTTTTCTTTTTCTTCTACTATTGATTTAGCTCCCTTCTCTTCCTGGATTTCTACATTCCCTGGCTCAGAAGATTAATCATTCTGAATTTCACAACCATCTGTTGCATTACTACTTTTGCATTACCTTTGCCAATGGTGTCACCCCAGGTGTCAGTGCACTCTGGGCCTTGGGCCACGTGACACCTGGATCTATGGAAAGGAATCGCGTGCTTCCAGACATGAGCAACAGCCAAATGCAAGCTCTCAAGTGAGATGAACATTTTAAAATTTAGCGTAGAGCAAAGTTGTTTTCAAGTTTGTATCCAGCCATTACACTCATTTTGCTTTTCATTTACAACTGTCATGTCGTTGTGTTTTCCAGAATGAACATACTGCTAAATCCATCATTTCAGGAAGTTGCTCCTAATGTTAAATACATCCCTCAATTCTTCCCTGTTGTGCACACACCCTTCTGAGCTGAAATTAGGTCTGATATCATCAGTATGTGAAAGAAAAGCTAGTACAGTAAGGTTTCTTTTTTAATCCTAATAATTACTGAATCATGTAACCCTGTTAACGTCTTTGTGGGCTGCTTCAAAGTAAAACAATTTGCCGCTTTAAGATGAAGAATAAAATGCATCTTTTTATACCACAAGAAAAACGTATTTTGGCAAGTTTACAACAATGAAATATGGCTGCATATGTGCAGGCTAATTAAAATAATACTCTTTTAAATATAATTATTAAAAATAAAACGTGTAAGTAATGTTTAAGAAATGTAGAAATACTCACACAAGTCTGCCTTCCGGAGATTTCTCACTCTTACTACTTTTACAGTGAGCAAGTTGTAAGGAGATATTTCCCTCTGAAGAACAACAACAAACAAGAGACATGGATGAGGATTAAAATATGAGTCTTTAGATCCATATAAAGGTTTAATTGGCCTGAGTTTGCAGTGACCACAGTAATTACAAAAGGCAATGGCTTCTGTGACTTATTGATATTCAGGTCATATGAACAAGGACTAATTCAACTTGTTTATCTTACTATTTGTGTGTCTGTACGTGATATATATTTTACAGGAAAAATGTTTTAGACGTTTACTAGAGAATGTTAAATGTTCTAACTGGTGTTTCTTTACATTCCCTTAGACCTAAAAAAATAGGTCTGACCTTGAGGTGTTTGTACAGTGCTCAAAAACAATGAGGTCTTAACCTACCTGGAATTTTGGACACTTACCCAATTTACATAATGGGGCAGATCCCAACCCCCAGCTTCATTGCTGGAGAGGAAGGATTGTCTTCTGGAGAGATGTCTCCTAGAATGGGTGTCACTGGAGTTGTGTTACTCTTCCTCTGGTCATAGAGTGCAAGATAGGGCATGAAGGGCGGAGCCAAAGTACAACCACCCTAGCAATACTCAATTAGCAGAATGGCTGCTAGGAAACAACTCAAGCTGTTTAAGTTAAAGCATCCCATTGGCACCACTCAGTATTTTAGCACCACAGCTCCTAAGCCTGTCCAAACTCCAAGTTTTAATGGCAAGCAAGAGCAAAATAACATTAAGTGGATTCCACAAATTGTACCAGACCAACTGCAGCACAATTGATTGCACCTGTTTTGCTATATCCAAGACCTCTATGGCCACAGAATAGGAAGCAAGATTTGGACACAGAGAGAAAATGTTCACCCTTTTGTAAGTAAATTACAAAGTCATTAAAATAAATGAACTGACTTAGCACTCTGTGCAATGCAGGGTTCAAATTCCAGGACTTTTTCTGCATTTTGCATTATTCAGTATTGGATAAAACAGAAAGAGAGGATCTATGTGACACACTCATCCTCAGCATTTCGGTACTGAATATTTAGTGTGGCTGCATGCTGAGCGTGCTGATTTAAGAAGATCCCATCTCACTGTGCTGACTGCTCTGTATCCGTCTCAGGTGCCTGCCTCTCTCCATGTCCTGTACGGGAGGTGCAGGCACCTTACACATTAATAATGGGAAGCATAACAAAGAAAGCACCCAGTGATTCCCTAAATGCAGGCTGAATTTGCAGGGCTAGCAGTTAAAATACGTACATTTTCACTTGTATCCAGAGTAAATCTTACTAGGTTTAAGACAAAGAAAATAAGCAGCTCTGCAGTATGGTTTTTATAGAGTCACACTTGAGAGAAATCTTTATTTTTCTCTGGTACATCACTTCAAACACAAGAGGCAAAGCATAACAATGATTCCAGGCCACCCTCGCTGTCATCAGATGGGACCACTAGCAACAAGAAATTCGTGAGGCAAGAACCAAACACCTGCTCATCTTGATGAGTTATAAATAAATCCCAAGGGCTGAGAAGCTTTCCACTGCCATCTCACAGAAACAGACTCCCCCTGTGTGCCATCACCAGGGACCAGAGTGACCATGCCATAAAAACTATTCTTGCAAAGACAGGTCATTTGTAGCACGTAGTAAAAGAATCACAAGTAATGCCGTGCTCCTTCAAAACACCCTCAGATATACCTGTGCTGCCATATCTTTGTTTCTGCCTTAGCTGGCTCTGTAACTTTTTCTGTGTAGTTGCCCTGTACCAATCCCTAATCATTCACAATGGCTACCTGGTAGCCTAACAGATTGCCTTTTTGTCTGCTCATCTGTTGAATTGTCAAATCATTGTCACCAGGTATACTGTCTACCCATTCTTTGCTTATTTCCCATCTTCATTAGTTGTCAGTTTGTTAACTGATCCCCTTCTCCTCATTTCTCTTAACTACCATATGCAGATTTTGTCACTCGGCTCTTGGCTCTCCAATATCTGCTCTGCAGCTTTTCCATCCCCTGCTCACAACCAGCCTTCAGATTTCACAGTCCACCCATTTAGCTTCCATATTTCCCTCCTCCACTCTCCCCTTGCTTCCACACTTGCTATTTCCCCTCCCACCCAGGGACTTGCCCCCACCCCCTCACTAGCGCTGGCCACTTCTGCCAAAAAGCTTGCCATGTCGTTGTCATCTCCGCCTCCCCATTCCTCATACACACTTCTGCTTCCACACACTACTGGTGCCATTTCTCCACCCACCTATGAAGAGGACCCTCACACGACACTGATTTGTTAGAATTTCTCTCCATGTTAACAAGAAACTGGCTGTGCTCCATTGCAGACTTCTATTACTGAAAGTAATTTAGCTAGCCAACACCACCTGTCAGTGAATCTGGATTTGAGCTAAATGTATTCCATTTTCCGCATTTATCAGAAAGCCTCTATCCTATGATATGGCATTTTGGGAACACTATACTGGTTCAAGATAAAACCATCTTTTAGCTGCTGGATAAGTGCCATCTGTTTCCATTTAGACATGGGATTGTCTCCTGAAAAAATTCTGTTGTAACATTGGCTTTTTTTTTTTTCCTAATTACAGTCTCTTATCCATACTACTTTAGGTCCTGGTTCCACAAGAAGAATTGCCCGGGCTGATGCCTGGCACTCTCCACAGCCTAACTGAAATCAATAATGTTTTACATGTGCACAATTTGAAGCCTCACTGGTACAGGAGATAATGTCACCTCCTTTTTTTACTGCTGAAATGTAAATAGCCACTCAACACATGTGCTGGCACCAAAAAGGACATGACATTGCCTCCACAGTAGCGAACCTACAGTCACTGCTCCTGCCCAGAGCATCTGGGAATGTACCTGGAATGTACAAGGTGTCAAGAATGATACTGAATGTCTTGATATCTAGATCTGTTGCTTTTTGGTTTTTTGAGGGTCTTTTTTTTATGCATCATAGTTCACCCATCTTTTCACCTATGCTTTTTGTGTTCTTCCACTTCTTATCTTGGTTTTCCTAAGGAATTTTATTCACCCTGAAGTAATTCAGGAGTAACCCTATAAAATTTAATGGAATTAGTGCAGCGCACAAGTGGTATAATCAAGATGCCCTCAGTATTGTAGTCTGGCTTTTCTCTGATGTTATGTGTCTCTGGTCATTTACGTGTAACTACGAGCCTGGAGATATAAAACATTTCCCTCTCTCCATTTTTTTCCAGTTTACAGTGTAAGGTATAGGTGTATGCTCTTTGCTTTTCCAGTCTTCTCACAGGAAATTTAAAATAATATATTGCTTTTTAAACAATCTTTGAAAATTATTCTAAAAGGCATTTCTAGATATTATGAAAGGCCTAGAAAGTACAGCAAAGCTTTTCCATAAACCAGGTTTACCATAAACCTCTGGGCGAGGGACAGACATTACACATAAACTGGCTTAAGTGATCAGAAACTGGTTTAAATCTGTAACAGAACAGATGTTCAGTGCATATAAACCAGTTTGTAAATGGCTGAAAACGGTTTGAGATAAACCTGGTTGAATGTAGTATCAGATTTAACTGATTTGGGTCAAACCAGCTTATGCAATGTCTGTCCCACATGCCTTGCTGGTTTAAGCTAAACCAGACACCCCCAGCATCCCAGCATGCTCTCTGGGCTGGGCAGAGCTCTCTGCTCCACAGCAGGACTGGCCCCTCCCCCCTGCTCCCTGGCTGCATCTCCGGCACAAACTGCAAGCTGGTCCTCCCCTCCCCCTCACCACTCCCTGCTAAGCAGGAATTCCCCCCTCCCCCCCCCCCCGCCTTGATGAAGAGGTGTCTCTGTATTAGCTACCAGACCACATGCTGGCTATGGTCCCTGCTAAATCAACAGGCAGAATCAACAGCTAGCTGGTAATGTCCCTCTGTTGATTTCTTAATGGGGTAATAAACACTGTTATCAATTCCCTGCTGAGCTAATCAGAGCATCCTGCTGGGCCTGGCCATGCCCCACTCCCCATTCAGCTCAGTGCTGTGGAAGGGGATGGGAGAGCTGCTCTAGCACCCCCCCAGCTTCTAGCCTGAGCCACTGAAGGCATATGCCTACATGTCTGGGATCAGTTACAAACTGGTTCAACCTAGCCAGGTTAAACTAACCTGCAAAGATTGAATCAATTCAGGCTCAGGCTTTTTAAATGTCTGTCCCTAACTCAGAAGACTAAGATCAAATTCAGTGGCATAACTAAGGTGTGGTGATTGAGACATCAAACCCAACAGGCTAACGTTCTCCAACAGACAGGGATTCCCTCACATTAGTTTTGATTAATGAAATTCCAACATTCATGCCCCAGACTATGGCTGGAAAAACAGACCAAGTTTGGAAGCACCTCTCCCTAGATCAAGAATACCTGCTACTGCTTCTCAGAACCAGTTCCTCTAGACTCAGCCCTAATTTCAATAACCTCTGGACAGGAAATCCCTCTGAGTTAGACTCTATGCTACAGAAAAAACATATCAATCTGTAATAACAAAAATATCAATAATCTGGGGGATGGGAGGAAGAACTGAGACCCCACAGCAATTGTGGGCAAAGATGAGATCTCCAGATAACCTGCCCACACCAGATAGAATACCCCTGGGTCCCTATTTGACCTCCCATGAGGATTCCATAAAACCAATGGAAGCTTATTGTCTGCAATGATAAAGCCTTATTTGGAGTACTGTGTGCAGTTCAGAGCTCCACATTTTTAAAAGGAAATGGAGGAGTTAGACAGGGTCCATAGGTGGGTAACAAAGATGCTACCCAAAATCAGCATGGACTTATGAAAAACCAGTCATGTGGGCTGGATAAAACTACTATAAGGTAGATAGATAACTGGCTTAATAGCCTCAAGCAAAGGGTAATTATTAACAGGTCCATGTCAAAACGGCAGGAGGTTTTGAGTGGAATCCCACAGGGGTCTGTCCTTGGTCCAGTGCTATTAAACATATGTGTTAATGATTTGGATCTTGGCATAGGAAGCGTGTTGAACAAGTTTGTGGATAACACAAAACTGGGGTGGACTGTAAACACATTGGAGGATGCAAGTACAATTCAGAAGGAGCTAACAGGATGAAGTTCAGTGTAGACAAATGCAAGGCGCTACACCTCAGGAGGAATAATAAAAAACACAAATGCAAAATGGAGGGCTTCTGGCTTCATGCCAGCTCTATGGAAAAGGACTTGGGAGCCTTAGTAGATCACAGACTCACTATTAGTCTCCAGTGTGATGAAGCCACACAAAAGGCAAATGTGGTTTTGGGATGCATCAATAGAAGCATTAAGTACAAACCATTAGAGCTGTGCAAAACAACACCGTTTCATTTCAACTTCCATTTCACCATTTTGAAGGGACAGTGTTTCATTTCATCATTTCATTTCATTTCAAAGCACTGTTCCATTTTCTGGGCCCCCAGATCTGTGCGCAGGATAACAGGAGGCTGCTGCTGCCGCCTGGGACCAGTGCTGGGCACAGCCCTTGCTGAGCACTGGAAAGACTGCTGCTGTAGCTGGCCCTAGCTGGCAGCAGCAGCATACTGTCATCCCACACACAGATTGGGGCCCCCCAGAAGGGCTGTGGGGCTGTGTCAGACTCCTCCTAGGGGGTGCAGGCCACCAGATTTGCGTGCAAGATGACAGCAGGCTGCTACTGCTGCCTGGGACCGGTGCTGAGGCCAAGAAAGCCTGGCTTTGAAACTTAAAATGTTTCAAAAGTTTCAAAACCTTTCAAGTACCCTCGTTTCATTTTGAACCTGTTTTGAAGCCTTTTGTTTTGTTTCGATTTCACTGCTTCAAGCTCGAAACACATCGAAACAGCTTCAAAATGAAACACCCAGCAAAATTTCGCACAGCCCTACAAAGCGTGGGAAGTGACTCAGCACTGCTTAGGAGTCATTTGGAGTGTACAGTTCAGAGCTCCACATTTTTAAAAGGAAATGGAGGAGTTAGAGAGGGTCCATAGGTGGGTAACAAAGATGATAAAGGGCTTGAAAGGCAAGTCATGTGGAGAAGCTGAAGGAGCTAGGCATGTTCAACTTGTGGAAGAGGCACTTAAGAGGGGACATGAAAGCAGTCTTCATATATTTGAAGGGCTGCCATAAAGAAGAGGGAAAGCACCTTTTTCTATCTTTGCAGAGAGAGGGACATGAACTAGTGGCTTGAAGTTGAAGCAAAGTAAATTTAGGTTTACATAATCTGTGGATTCTTCATCACTGGAGGTGTTCAAGAAGAGGTTGGACAGACACTAATCAAGGATGATTTAGGGGTAGCTAAGTTTATTTTCTATTATGGTATCCCCCTCCTCCTACCCGAGACACACGCACATTTTCCTGTTACATATGTCTGGGTATTTTTAAGCCTCCCCCAAGGCATTGGGTGTTGGCTACAGCTAAGGCTGGGGACTTCAACTGGGGTGTGCCAATTCTGCGAGGAGCAAAGCCAGAGGTTCTTGGCTAGAGGCTGTTGCCCCTCCACTCAGGGTCAGACCAGTCATCATATATAGGGTCAGGAAGGAATTTTACCTTATGGTCAGATATGTATGGACTGTGGGGAGTGGGGGGGCGGGTTGCCTTCCTTTCTAGCAGAGGGCATGATGGACCTCTTGAGCATATATTGACAGCATTTTATAGAAGCAGGACATTGGTTGCTGTAGTTCACCTGCTTTATCTGTGGCAAGTTAGGGTGTTGGGTCTATGTTGAGTTGGGGTCTAGGGTAGTCTTATGCAGAGTTTAAATTATGGTTTTTACAGGATGGTTTGGATCAGTCAGGATGATTCTGCCACAGGCAGAAGGTTGGACAAGATGACTTCTGGAGGTCCCTTCCATACTCTATGACTATGCCTAAGCATGAAGAAAGAGAGGATCAAAAATCCTGGGGAGCTGCTCATAAGTGAAATGGTGAAGAAAGGAAGGAAACTCAATTATTTGTTCTACATCCTGAAAATCATCCATAAGAGCAAGCTATACGCTCTTATCATTAAACATAGTGTAAGAGCAATGTTGTAGCCATGAGGGTCCAGAACCCTATCATCATTCAGTCCTATGTAAAGCCTCCAAATATGTCAGAAAGAAGCAATCTATATAAGTTTCTTAGTGAGTCAAAGGAAGTCTTTTAATCTGAGCTGGTTGCAAATTTTGATTTTCAATTAAATTTTTCATTGATTGAGTTATTTATTTTGAAGAACTTTCTTTGTGATCAGCCAGATTTATTTTTTCCATTTACCAAAATACCACTGAACATTTCTTTTTAAAAAGTTTTTAAAATTCCAAAAAGTAATATCATTTTTGGTGGGTTTTGCTAATTCCACTACCCTATATTATTTAGCATGAAAATTTTATTTTACTTAAATTCTATATTTCAGAAATTATGCACAAACTCTTCAGAACAATTTACTTATCTAGCTTAAACTAAGCTTGGGAAAGTTTCTGTTCACAAGACAACTTTTATAAGGGAATTAGGAAAAACATGAGGCAATGTGAAAATCAGAACCTAATGGTCAATGGTATAACTGCAGCAGGAATATTCACACTACCATTATGACAGTTGAGGTGATCCTGTATACAGGTCCTGAGCAGATCGGACTCCAAATACACATGAGTAGCTGAGTATGAAGTGTTCAGACTCTGATACACACTTATTTAGATAATCAGTAGCATAAACGGTGGGGGGCAGAGTGAGGAGGGAGGAGGATGGTCACCAGCAGCCCTAGGAATGGCCCTTTGGGGTGAGTAGGCACCAAAGGGGTTATTGCTGGGCCCTCGGCGCAGCTTTACGAGCGCTCGTGGTGCTCGGGCCAGGTGATTGGAAGATAGCAAACATGGTCCCCATCTTTAAGAAAGGGAGGAGGGAGGACCCGGGCAACTATAGGCCCGTCAGTCTTACCTCAATCCTGGGAAAACTCTTGGAGAAGATCATCAAGGAGCACATCTGTGACAGGCCGGCATCGGGGATGATGCTCAAGGGCAACCAGCACGGTTTCATTAGGGGCAGGTCATGTCAGATCAACCTGATTGCCTTTTACAATCAGGTCACAAAAGCATTGGATGCAGGCATCGCCGTGGATGTAGTCTTTCTGGACTTCAGCAAGGCCTTTGACACTGTCTCCCACCCCATCCTCATTAAAAAACTAGGCGACTGTGGCATCGATGCCTGCACAATCAGATGGATTGCTAATTGGCTAAAGGGTCGTACTCAGAGGGGGGTGGTGGACAGGTCATATTCGTCCTGGGGGGAAGTGGGCAGTGGAGTCCCCCAGGGCTCAGTCCTTCGGCCCGCATTGTTCAATTTCTTTATCTGTGATTTGGACGACGGGGTGAAAAGCAACCTGTTCAAATTTGCTGATGATACCAAAATTTGGGGTGAGGTGAGCACGCTAGTAGGGAAGGAAAGACTGCAGCAAGACCTGGATAGGTTGCAGGGGTGGGCTAACAAAAATAGGATGCGTTTCAATACGGACAAGTGCAGGGTGCTGTACTTGGGCAGTAGTAACCGGCAGCACACTTATAAGATGGGAAACTCCCTTCTTGAGAGCACGGAGGCAGAAAGGGATCTTGGAGTCATCATTCACTCCAAGATGAACATGGGCCGACAATGCAAGGTCACGGTCGGCAGGGCTAACTGGACCCTATCGTGCATCCACAGGTGCATCTCAAGTAGGGCCAAAGAGGTGATCCTCCCCCTCTACTCAACACTGGTCAGGCCACAGCTGGAGTACTGTGTCCAGTTCTGGGCGCCCCACTTCAAGAGGGATGTGGATAACATGGAGAGGGTCCAGAGGAGGGCCACCTGCGTGATCTGGGGACTGCAGGGCAGACCCTACAACGAAAGGCTACAGGACCTGAACCTGTTCAGCCTTCATAAGAGAAGGCTGAGGGGGGACTTGGTGACTGTCTATAAACTCACTAGAGGGGACCAGAAGGGTTTGGGGGAGACCTTGTTTCCCCTAGCGCCCCCCGGGACAACAAGGAATAACGGCTTCAAGTTGTTAGAGAGTAGGTTTAGATTAGACATCCGTAAGAACTACTTCACAGTCAGGGCAGCTAGGATCTGGAACCAACTTCCAAGGGAAGTGGTGCTGGCTCCTACCCTGGGGGTCTTTAAGAAGCGGCTCGATGCCTACCTGGCTGGGGTCACTTGAGCCCAGTTTCCGTCCTGCCCAGGCAGGGGGTCGGACTTGAAGATCTACAAGGTCCCTTCCAACCCTACTTCTGTGATTCTATGAAGTAGCCACCATCACAACCAGCAATGCAGTAACTGCCACAACCCAAGGTACAGAGCTGTCCTGTTTGTCGGATCATTAGGAAAGTAGGGTTGGAAGGGACATCACAAGTTCATCTAATCCAGCCTCTTGCTCAAAGCAGGATCATCCCTGTTATGCCTTTACATATTAATTAGGACCTTCTCCGACATGAGTAAGTGCCTTAAGTCAGGCCTTATGTCACTAGTCAGTGTAGATGTACATTCTCAAGCTACATTGTGAAGCCCTTATTCATAACAATGAGCATAGTACTGTAACATTTTCAAGGCAATTACTTAAATAAGGAACTGCTCATCAGTATGAGTAAAGGCACCTGGCAATCTGGTCCTTTACATGTTCCTGAAACCCCAGTTACTCAGAGCAGCATTCCAGCTGTATTAAGTACACTGCTAACACTGTACCACTTGCTTCCATTTGAAGACTATTCTATGTAGTACTCTGTGTGTGTGTGCGCACGTGTGTGTAGATAGATAGATAGATAGATAGATAGATAGATAGATAGATAGATAGATAGATAGATAGATGTGCAAAATGGGCCATATTCAATTCGAATTCAGCCTGAAATGGGGACAGTGATTCAATTTGTTGATTCAGATCACTGTCCCCGATTCGATTTGGCCAAATCTGAAGATTCAATGCCGATTCTCTGAATCAGCAATTCAGCCATAGACACAGCTTTAAATGTTTTTTCTACATACCTCAAGGTACCAGGCATGGCTCGTGAATGCTGCAGTGCTGAGGCAGATGGAGCATCCCACAGGAGTGCAGGGGGGGCCTCCGCATGCTTGGCGGCAAACCCAGAAGTGCACCAGAAGTACTTGCAGTCCACTTCCAAATCCACTGCCAAGCATGCAGGGGTCTCCCCTGAGGCCCCCCCCCCCCAGCTCGGTGATCAGCCACAGGGTACCCCAGGTGACCCCCCAGACCCAGAAGGCACCAGTCGCCAAGCCGGGGGGGCATGGAGGAGGCCCCTGTGCACTCTGTGGTAGACCCAGAAGTAACTGGAAGTGCTTCTGGTCTACTTCCAGGTCTGTTGCTGAGCACGCTGGGGCCTGCCAGCGCTCCTGTGGGATGCTTCATCTGCCCTACCATCTCAGTGTTCACAAGCCACCTAGTACCTTGAGGTATGTAGAAAAAACATTTAAAGCTGTCTCTATGTCTGAATCGTCAAATCTTTCTGAATCTCTCCGAATTGATTTGGAGCATTCCGATTCGATTCAGAGAGATTAAATGGTCTCTCAATTCAATTTGGATTTGGAGATTCAGCCACCGAATCAGGCCAAATCTCCAACAAATCAAATCAGTGACCAAAGCTTTGCACAGCCCTCATATTTTATAATATATATGTATATATATATATATATAAAATTAGTTTTTACGTGCCTCAGGACAGGACAAAATGGGTACTCCTTACAGCACTGAATACATTCTTGACAGTTTGCTCCTTCTATTGTATATTTTAAAATATTGCACTGTAAAGCACAGTTAAAACACTGGTAAATATCAAAATTTAGAAGAGGAAATAAAATCAAGTTGAAGGGGTAATAACAAATGAGAGAGTCAATTTAAACAAGTCCTCTTTTATGAAGAAATGGATGCACTAAAAGAACGTATTTTTCTGCCATTGAAACCAAAACATAGAATAAGAAAATGTACAGGATCAGAAGTTAAATGACAGTATGCCTAGATGCAGTACCAGCGTGGTAGGCACATACCAGAAATGTTAGAGACAGAGAGAGATTAGACTGAATCCATTCAACTGATAAACATATAGTTGTTTCTCCCATAAAGATAAAATTGTAATTCAAATTATTGGTGAGTAGCAATATTGTCAATATTTTCCTCCTCTTTCCCAACTTCGTTTGCTCCTGACATTTATATTAAGCACTTTAAAACATTAAATGATGTTCCACTTAATTATTGCCTACCGGTCTCACTGGTGCCTGAGCAGTGCTTTGATTCTGAGGGGAAACAAGAAAGGAGAATGTTAACATTAATAGAAGTCTTTCAATTTCATTTTCTACTCTATTGTTATTTTTATAATCCCACACATTGGAACCAAAGTTAAAGAGGTTCATTAAGTCCTTAGGTTCCATAGTAACCCCACTGCCTCCGTTGCATGGAATGCCAGAGGGTTTTTCCTTCATTCTTGTAGGATTGTTCCTACAAGGGTTGTTCTTTCATTCTTGTAACTGTGCTTACAGAGCAACTGCAGACATCCTATACATGCCATAAAATTCTGTTTAGCACCAAAGTAGGAGGAACAACCTTTGCAACCAGAGGTGCCAGAGGAACAGCAAAATCTGCAGTCCACAAATTTTCCCATACAGCTCTCACAAATAATTTTCTGCTGTGAGCCCCTGAAATGGAGCATCCAACAATTGTAGGTCTTGGGGGGAGTGGGGGTTCTTACCTCATTTGAGCTTATAGTGGATCCCATTTTAATTCTTGTTGCATACAAGTCAGTTGAAGTTGTTGAAGGAGGTGGTTGAGAAGTGTATCCTACAGCTGGAAGCAATTCTGCTTACAGTCTTTAAATTGGCAGGTGTGGAGGAGTATGTGTTTCACAAACAAATTCAAAACCCCGCCCCTGTCATTTCCAACAACTAAGCCCCTCCCCCCTTTACTGGATCCCTTAGAATGAGTCTCCTGACTCAGAGAAAGGACAAGGAAAGACTAGTTCTTCTACAGCTGCCTTGACTTCACTAGTGATACTGAAATAAGAGGTCTTTATTTTTCCTCAGGTATAAGCTTTCTAGCAAATAACAAGTAACACAGCACATCTATGTAGAAGCTTAATCCTGAAAGGTTGCCAAAACATTTGTGACTAATGTGATAGCAGCCAATATGTATGTCTCCACCACAGTCACATTAGCACAGAGAAGTATAGAGATTGCCAAGATAGCTTTAAATTAGCTAACATGGGTAATGATAGCAATCTAGCTGCAGCTCCATGGTCTGCAAACTCACCTGAGGAGCAAGATAAATAAGCCCACGCAAAGCTGTGTGCTGCTGTGGTTATGCTGCAACTGGTACCCAAGCCAGTTCATTTAAAGCTAAAGCTACCTCAGGTACATCTGCACTACATACAAGGTTTGTCTGCAAAGGGCAGAACTGTACAAAGCTAAGCTAGCTATCTCTTGCATGCTAGGTTGGGTACTAGAAGCAACATAGCTGCATTAGCTCAGTGCTCTGCACAGCCTACTAGTAATACCCTGCTTCTCAGCCTGCCTAGTAGACCTACCTTCAGTGACTCAAGTGTAGCAATGCCCAAATACCGGACATTTTCCAGTACAACAGTAAAAAGATGGCTCCCATCCTGAAAAGCTTGCAATCCAAATCTAGACACAACAAGTATGATCAGCATCAGGGAAGAAACAGGGTAGGAAATGGAAAGGGTTATAATAAAAAGACTGCATGGTTTCACAGTGTAGGAATGTGCTCACATTAGGAGTTCAGTTCAAAGGATGTTATTCCATTTTTCATTACAGATCCTTAACATAAATCTACATTAAATGATTATGAACAAAAACGAGTGCAAGAGCCACACCTGAGATGCACTGTCCTTGTACATCTTGTAAAACTGGTTTTTCTAGCCTTTGGAAAACAAACACTTCCCTAGAGGAAATTCAAGCAAGTATCAGATCTGGAAATGGGAGTCTGTTTGCAGTAAACATGGCAATGGAGGGCACATCTACACATATGCTTTAATGCACAGTAGCTTATTTTACTGTGCATTAACATGTCATGTAAAAACTGTGCTATTATGCTAATGTGCAGTAAAATAGGTTACTGTATATTAAGCATCACTTAAAAACCATGTGCATTCATTCCTGCTCATTAAGACAGCCTAATATGCATTTGTTTAGTACCTGACATTGGAGGTATTAAATTTAACGCACATTTTAAAAAAGCACCATAATACACATTTTAGACACTCAGAATCATAGAAAAAATATTCATGTTGGATCAAAGGGAATTGGTAAGTCTGCCCAGGGTCCAGGGCAGACTCTTATTCTATTTCTATCCATGACACAGGCCTGAATTACATCCACTATAATTTTAAAGATCCATATGCTATTTTGCATATAATTCCATAGGCAAAGATATCTCACTCTCAAATACTTTTCTTGACATTTAACCCAACTTTTCACTTTCTTAATTTAATCCCATTATTCCTATGCACCTTTTATACATGCCTGTACACAAAATAATTTTCCCATATGATAATATGCTTTACATATTTGTAGATTCTTATGTCCTTCATAATTATCCTTTACCAGAACTATACATATGTAAGGTTTTCAACATAAATCATTCCCTTCAAATTTCTGATCACCTTAGCAGTTTTTTTCTTATTCTTATCCAATTGATCAAGAACTTTCCAGAAGGGGTGCACCAGAAACAAAAGCAACAGTTCTACTTAAGTATACTGTGAACCATTTGCAAGAACCAAGTCTATACAAGAATATATGTAAGCTCCAAATTGTTTACCGTAACACCTCATATGTTAAAGTATCCTACAACTGCAGTACACACTATGTAAATACTTTAAATTAGATACCAAAAGGCCATGTAGGACCCACTGCCTGGAAATCAGGGGTTCATTATATATGACTAATTTGGGCCAAGTGCTAGCGAGAGAGAAATTACAGTGATGCGTGTCTGCGATTGCAAGAGATTATCACTATTACACATCTTAAACATCCTTTTGGAAAACCATTATGTATCCAAACATATGCAAGAAGTGCAGAAAAAACACAGGCAGATTTCCACGTAGAAAATCAATAGTGACTGAATTGATATATATAATACCCAATTACTAACAAGCAGGATATAAAAGGAATATGATCTGACTTCTAGACCAATCAAAGCCAAGTGGAAAAGAGACCACAGAAATTTAATTTATAGTACACAATGGCATCATTACCAGATGGATATAGATAAAAATCAGCAGCAGAATCTGAACGACTCCTGTAGGTAAGAGGACTAAAAGGGATTAAAGCAGGTGTGGGCAAAATGCGGCCTGTGGGCCAGACACAGCCCACCAGGCCATTCTATCCAGCCCATCGGGCCCCTAAAAAATTTAGAAAATTAATATTTATCTGCCCCTGGCTGCCTGTCATGTGGCCCTCGATGGCTTGCCAAAACTCAGTAAGCGGCTCTCCGCCCAAAATAATGGCCCGCTCCTGGATTAAAGTGTTCCTGAATTGTTCCTTATGGCTGTTGAGTCTGTCTACCAAAGTCTGAGGGGTGTAGGTTGTAGCCATTCTGGTCTAAGGACATAGGCAGACAGGTTATTTGGGTAAATCTGATATCTTTTATTAGACCAACTCAAATAGTTAGAAAATAATTATTTTTTGCAAGCTTTCAGGCCTAGGAAATATCTGCAGAGCACAGGTACAACTATGTAGCTGTGACAGATTTTTTCAGTCAGGTGGGTGGGAAACTGGCTTATGGTATGCACCCAGAGAGTGAGGGTGGATGGGTTGGTTTCTACCTGGAGAAATGTGGGCAGTGGTTTCCCCCCAAGGCTTTGTCCTTGGACCAGTACTGTTCAATATCTTCATCAGTGATTTGGATGAGGGTGTAGAAAGCACTGTGTCAAAATTCTCAGACGACACCAAACAACAGGGTATAGTAAACATACTAGAGGGTAGGGAGTGAATTCAGGTGGATTTGGATAGACTAGGGAAGTGGGCAGATCAGAATAGGATGCAATTTAATGAAGATAAGTGCGAAGTACTGCATCTGGGGAGAATGAATCACCAGTACACCTACAGACTGAGAAGTACCATTCTAAGTAGCACAGCAGCGGAAAAGGATCTCAGAGTCATAGTCAACACAAAAATGAACATGAGTTGCCAATGTGACGAGGTAATAAGTAAGGCTAACCGCACCCTTTCTTACATTATCAGGTGCATCACAAGCAAATCTAGGGAGGTTATACTTCCCCTCTATGAAGCATTGGTAAGACTGCAGCTGTAGTACTGCATCCAGTTTTAGGTGCCACACTTCAAGAGGGATGTGGATAATTTGGAAGGGGTTCAGAGGACGGCTACTCGTATGGTTGAGGCCCTGCGGGTAAGAACCTATGAAGACAGATTGAGAGACCTGACTCTCTTCAGCCTCTGCAAGAGAAGGCTGAGAGGTGATCTTGTGGCTCTCTACAAATTCATCAGGGGGGATCAGTAGGGAATAGGGGATACTCTGTTTACCAGGGTGCCCCTCAGGGTTACTAGAAACAATAGGCATAAACTGAAGGAGAGCAGATTTTGATTGGACATCAAGAAGAAATTCTTTACAGTGAGGGTTGCCAAAATATGGAATGGGCTTCCAAGAGAGGTGGTGCTTTTTCCTACCTTGGAAATGTTTAAAAGGAAATTAAACAAGCACCTGGCTGGGGTCACTTGACCCCAGCACTCTTTCCTGCCCAGGGCAGGGGGTCGGACTCAATCTAATAGGTCACTTCCGACCCTAGAAATCTATGAAATCTATGAAAAATCTATGCTTCCTTGGCCTGATGAAGAGTTTTTGTGTCTGAAAGCTTGCAAAGAAGAATTTTTTCCAACTATTTGAGCTGGTCTAATAAAAGATACCAGATTTACCCAAAGAACCTTGCCTACCAAAGTCTGATGACTTCAAGGATATTAACAAGGAGCCTGGGATATCCACCTCCCACATTCCAGAGCCATATTGTCAGAGTTTCCACAGGCAGCAACTGTCCTACTAGCCCTTCCTAGACACATGGTGTCGCTCCCAAATTTACAGTATTTTTCCAACATATTTAATAGTATTTTTCAGTGCTACCTATGCTGGCACATATTATTTAAAGGTGCAATGGGATCTGATCCCTAATCCCAATAATAATGCTTTCTGCTATGTCACACATGAATAACAGGAGGTGCAATTATTAGAAATTTTAGTTTAATCCTTTTTGTGAAAATGCAAATACAAACATTAGCATGGCCAGGAGAAGGCTAGCTGCCATCATTTCCATCTTTCCCCACCCTCCAAATGCTATGGTTATGTGGTAAGCTCTCTGATACTCTCTGAATGAATTGTTCAAGGTCACCTTAATTTGGGGGGGGGGGAAGAGGGGGGAGAAGTTCTCTAACTCAGGAATGGTCCTTCAAGAAGTTTCCTCTCTCACCTTCTCCATCCTCAGGGGGGAGACAGCAGTAGCAGTGATCCATGCCACTAATTAGACAGCAACGCTATCGTGCTAATTCCTCTGGAATAAATGTGGCAAAGTACACAATGCAAAACTTCTGTGATCTCCTAGAAGTCCAGAGGTCTGAGACCAATTTGAATCAGAAGCAACTGAATCAACTAACAGAATGCCAGATAATCAAAGCCAAAACCTTGATATGTAAAATGAGCAGCCGCTGATAAGAAAATTTTCTTAACTCTGTCTTTCTGAAAGACCACAGAGTTCCTTCAGGGATTCCATGGGTTCCTGGGCAATCATTCAGTTTCCAACACCAGGGCCTCATATTCAGGCTAGTTTGAGAGACTGTAGAAGTCCCGTAGGTTCAGATTTTTTTTTTAAATTTCCTCTTGGTATATACCTTGATTTAATTGAAGCAGAGTTAAGCCCATGATGAGCACTTTCAAAAACCCCACACACACTCCTTCTGTGTGTCATAATTTTATCGAAGTGAAATTGATGATGCTTCCTTTCTCACAGCTCGTCTCATTTGTCTAATCCTTTTGTAAACCTTTTGAGGTAGCAACTGTCTTATAATCTATATAGTGTTTATCATCATACCACCTCCGTTTCAGGTGGGGTCTCAGCATTATTGTAATAGAAATTAATAATGATAATGAACATGGAGAGACAGAAAGCAAAAGAAGAGGTTTTCTCAATCCCAGACCCTTGTCAAGTCCAAACAGCAAATCTCTCATCAAGAATGCTCGGGACTGCCAAGAGACCAACCTCTGAACCTGATGAGTTCAAAGGGAGTTTCAGTCTCCTGTAAGGTGGCCATTATAGAATACAGTCCAGTTATCCTCTGTCCATTGATACAAAACCCAACGACTTCATGTCCTCTATTTTTCTCTTGAAGAAAAACATAGAGGACATAAAGATATCAGGTTTTGTATCAATAGAGGACAGAGTAGCAGAAAACCGGAATGTCCTCTATGATGGCCATCCTAGTCTCATGCCTGATGTGAGTAAGAGCAGAATTGGAAAAGTAGTCATCAGCTGGGGTGGAGAAGGAAAGAGCTGGATTGTGCCATGACAGCAAAAGTCCAGTAGAAGAGAATGTCACTGTTACTTCTGAAGGAAAGTTCAGAGAAAAAGGCATGGCTTAAATGGACAGACAAGGTTCTTTGGGTAAATCCAATATCTTTTATTAGACCAAGTCAAATAGCAAGCTTTTGGGCAGAAACAAGCTTTCAGGCATAAACAAAACCAAAGGGTGTTTGTTCCTGAAAGCTTACTAAGAAGAATTTTTCCAACTATTTGAGTTGGTCTAATAAAAGATATTGGATTTACCCAAATAACCTGGTCTGCCTGTATCCTTAGACCAACACAGCTACAACCTACACTCCTGGCTTAAATGGAGAGAGCCTAAACTTGAGAAATCATTTAGTACTTTCTAATATGAAGTGATTCAGTATAATGAATTATTTTTTGTTAATATTGTACATTGAACAAGGTTTAAAGATGATAGAGAGGTCTATGTATACTACTGAATAGCGAAAATTACATTACAACTATCAGAGATAAAAATCAGTTACTGAATGAAAACCTGGTTTTCCACCAGCAAGAAAGTAATTTCATAAAAAAGAAAGGGAATATACAACTCAGGAATAACAGACTAAGATAGGAGCTCCAGATCCAATGTATACAAAAATGATAACTTCCAAGATAGAGAGAGAATTCCTCATATTTGGTCAGGATGTTAACTGGAGTTGGATGTAGTTAAATGGGGTTTGGAGGATGTAGCTCAGGTCAAAACAGAGAGGTGAAAAAAACTCCAAAATTTGCAATAGGAGTTATTTGAAACTATAGCAGTGAACATAATTATGTGCTATCAGCCACTACACATACCCTTCTTTGATCGACTATGCTCTTCAGGCTTCCTAGTCTCTAACTCTACATGGGCATCACAAATAAATCACTTTCTTTTGGTGAATAAAAAGATTTCATGTTTGATCCACATTGCAGCTAAAATTGACAACAAGGAGAAAACTGCTAAAATGCAACCTAATGGAGATTGCATTGGAGTAATGCACAAAGGGATGGATGTTACAGGATCTGAATGCT
Organism: Alligator mississippiensis; assembly: GCF_030867095.1. Classification (NCBI taxonomy): domain Eukaryota; kingdom Metazoa; phylum Chordata; order Crocodylia; family Alligatoridae; genus Alligator; species Alligator mississippiensis. The sequence goes on along the minus strand of NC_081825.1, from coordinate 238,058,152 downwards.
TGCACAAAGCTCCAGGATGGAAGACCAAACTGAGCACAGGATGGTACCGGGATTGTAAAGAATGACAAAACTCTAGCCTTTGCGCCGTTCTTGGGCCTCTCTTCGATCACTGCCACATCAGGTTGTAGAGAGTAAACAGGAGGCTATAGAGAGTAAATAGGAAACAGGGCTGCTTTTCTCCCTATCACTCCATCTGCAAGTGGTTGAATGTACATTGGCTAAAGTAGGGCTGTCTAACTGGCTGCCTGTGGGCCACATGCAGCCCACAAGGCATTAAGTTGCAGACACTGGGCATCTGCTCAGCCACAGCTCCTTCTATTGCTTCAGCTGCTACAGCAGCCAAAGGCCCTGGGCTTCCCCTCCCTCCTCCAGCAGCTGCTTTCTGCCACTGCCCAAAAGGATGGGGCAGTGCCGCATGGCACTGTGAGCAGAGGGTGAATCCAGAGCTGCATGCTGCAGATGTGGGGATAACTGCATAGTGCAGCAGTGGGGAGGGGTCCATGCGGGCATGTGGTGCGGTGGAGGTGGGAAAGGGACACTTATCTGCATGGTGCACTGCTCAGGGGCTCATGGCCCACCCTGGTGCAGTCCTTGCAGCCCTCAGCCACTTGGAATTTAGACAGAACTGGGATAAGGGCATGGTGAGAGGAGAGAGACAGACTAAAGGAGACCTCATTCCCCCTCTGTTATACATTCTGTTAAATACTGATGGACAGTACTTCATCTAAAGCATATGTACACTGCATGTTAATGCCTAAGAATGCTTTACTCAACAACTACACTAATGCTGTTACACTCTTTCACAACCTTAACATCACATGAAAATGTATTAGTTACTCTATTCCAGGCAAACTTGTCTGCATGATTAACTATATGATTAAGATTGCATTAACATCCCACAACTCTGTACTTATGTAGCTACCATGAATGGATCCTGTTTCTCTTGTATCCATACTGTACTACGTAAAAGTCTTCATTTTAACATTTTCTTGATTGCTTAACCACAGGCTACCCATTGAACTGCTCAGCGTTGTGCTCTCTGTGGGCAGCAATTTCTTTTTTAAATACAAATATTTTTTCAGATAAAACATCACTCAATACACACAAAGTAACTGGACAATTGACAAGTACATACGGTATGCATAGAACAACTATTTCCCTATGTGATAGTTAAGGCTCTCTCCATTAGCATATTTCTTCTGTTCCCCATGTGTACACATTTGCCTTTGTGCTATGAGGTCTTCCTATGTACTGTTGACATTTCTAATTAAAGATTCATTTATATTTTTATTTTTTTACAAAAACGATTGGTTATTACAGGTTTTGTTATCTAGAAAAGAGTGGGGAAAGGAGAGAGATCTACTTGGATAAACAAGTGCATTAAACAGCACATTAAGAGCAATAGTGTAACAAAGGAGAGATGACCAGGGCACCAGCCCCAAGTACTGACCCAGATGAGAGAGGCAAGCAAAAAGAATAGAAGTGGCTGTGCTGATGGACCAGCCACTGCCATACCACTAAAAGTGCTGCCCTGTGCATTGCTGCCTCCCAGGGCACTCACTCAGGTGTCATATTCTGCCTCTGATTAAGTGTAAGCAGAAAATCTACAAGGAACTGAAAAAGAAATTGATCAGTAGAGACAGAGATCTGTCAATGGTCTCACAAATAAAGTGAAAATAGCCAAAGGTGCAGCTCAATTAGAAAATAAGTAGCAAGAGCTTCTCCAGTCACACAAAAAGAGAAGTAGGAAGCCATAATATGCTGAAGATGGGGGGCAGGAAAGGTAATCTTGGTAAAGCCCAAGTACCAAACAAATACTTTGTCACCATTAGTCTTCAAGTAAAGATTAAAATATAAGAAGGGAGTAATGGAAGGGCACCAAATGGAAATGATACAGTTATGGAAATTACCCCATCTGAAGTAGAAGTAAAATTTAGGTTGCTTATTGTGACAGATTGAGGGGTAGGGGCATGAATAATCCCCACCCAAGAATAATAAAGGAACTGGCACATGAAATAGAGACTCCTGTGGCATGGATTGCCAATGAATCTGCCACTGGGGGATAGTACCCTGTGGCTGAGTCTACTGGGTACTATGCAGCCGACTGCATAGTTGTCACTGTGCAGTCATTTAGTACTTGCTTAACCAAGAACTAAATGACTGTACAGTGACCGGTGTTACTGTGCAGTCCCATTCCCGCACAGTTATTTTTAGAAGCTACTGCACAGTTGCAACAAGCTACTGTGCCATAGCTCATTGCTACTGCACCATAGTGTCTCATGTTGATGCACCCAGTAACTGGGAATTAGCAAATGCAGTGGTCCTCTAGCTTGATTTCAATATTATGCCAGGTCTTAAAACAGATATCCAACTAAAACCGAGGATATAGAGGTAAACAGAAAATGGCACAGAAATGCAACATGACTTTATCCAAGGAAAATTGTGTCATACCAGTCTAATTTCCTTCTATGGAAGGAAAACTTCTTAGACAGTGTCAAGGCAACAGACTACATTTATTTAGATTTTAAGCAAAGATCTGGTACCATGTCCTCATGCAAAATTATTAGCCAAACTGGAGAGGCTGTTGAGTAATGCTGAACTGGATAAATTGGTTAAAAAGAAAATTACAGTAAATCATACTGAAAAATGAGTTATCAGGTTCAAGAGCATTTAGTAGGGGTGTTCCTCAAAGACTGGTGTTGGGCCTATCTTGTATGATATTTTCATTAGTGACCTTGGTACAGGAACTAGATGTGATTTTATTAAATTTGTGGATGTCACTCAAAGTGAGGGTGACTGGCAATCCAGAGGAAGATTCGATTATTACAGAGGAAGAACCATTCCATGAAGCAAGAGAATTGACATGAAGTTTACTAGTATGGGGTGTGAAGTCATTCAGTTAAGAACTAACAAGTATTTTGCTATAAGATGCAGTGTACCAAACTCTACAATCCCAGGAATTGGCACAGGGAGCAAACAAGGGAAGTTCCCAGTTTTATATAAGGGCTGCTGGGGATTAGGGTCACAAGTCAATCGGTTAAGGAGAGGGGGACAGACACAGGTAAATAAACATTGACATTACGGTACATATACTTAGGATCTGGAAAACAGGAAGTAAACAGTGACAGTGCACTGAAATCACCCAAGAACAGATAACCAGTAGAAAATATTAAACCATGATCTGTACACTTGAGAACCTTAAACTCCCCCACAATTCCAGAGGGCTCCAGACCAGTCTCTGGTCTCATAAAATGCTTAATTGCCATCTGCCCAGGCTCCACATCTGAGCCCTGCTGCTGCAGGTTGTAGACCTAGCTTCACCACTCATCCCAAATCTCTGGCATGCATCTCCCTCACTGCTGCAGCCACCCACACTCCAACGCTGCTCCTTCCACTTCCTCCTGCTGCCTTCTGGGAGTCCTAGTACATGATGCAGTTCATTTCTCCAGCCCTCTGGAGGCTTCTGGGCATTGTCATTCACATTACAACATTACAGTACATGACTTTCAACATCACAGCACATTATAGCATCTTACAGACTAGAGGCAATGAAGAAAAAGAGGTTTTAACAAATCAGGGAGGTGATAATGAGCCATTAAGTCAATTAACTCTCTCAGTGTTGCCAAAATAGAAATTCTGCTCCCTGTTCCAGGCACTGGGGATCAAAGGCTGGGTCTGCCGCTGCACTCCACTGGATCTGCCCCTGCATATACTTCATTTTTCCCTCACTGTCAGCTGATAGTTAGATTAAACTAAATGATAAGCCTGCAGTTAAGAGCAGAAAGAGTGCTGCATGCAAAACAAGAAAAATATACATATAGGACATTCCACTAAGATCAGTGAAATAGCCAAGTAAGTGGCTTTAATCATCGTTAATAGTGTGATATTTAGATTTGGAGATCCTGTTATTCTGGTGATAATCAGATGTCAAAATATAAATATTATGATATAAAGCCTTTCCCATGGACTCCAGAAACTCCTTCTCAGGAACTAGGACCTCTGTCCACCTTACTTTATAATTGGAGAGTTTGTGCAGTGGCCTATACTATGTATCCAAAATTTTCCCCTTCCTTGATCTTCAAAAGCCTCCTGGGAAGTTTATCATAGTCCTATCCCCAAACATCTTCAGGAGTGTTGGAGTCAACTCTTTACTCTCTGGTTTTTCCAGCAACAGTCAGAAAATGTTCCATAGTTTTGATGCTCAACTGCTGAATCCAATTAGATGACCTGAGTATATGGAATTCAGTGAAAGGAACCATTTTAAAGAACTACATTTAAATTGCTAGAATTTTAAATATGCAACAGTATCCAGTGTCTGTATTAGCAGTTCAGCTATAGCACAGTAGATATATGTATATATAAAAGCCATAAGAAGACCAGATTTTTAGTATTTTGGCTGTATTAGTATTTCCCTGGAGACATTAAAAAAAGGCTATGAACAGTTATTCAGAAGAAACAAATTAGTCTTGTAAACACATGTTTTTGTAATGTAAATGTCAGAAATAGGTAAACTTTCAATCTTCACATGAGCCGACCTCACTTATGAATGAAGTTGATCTCATAAATTTTATTGCCATGAAGGATAGTGACCTAATAGTGGATAATTAATAGAAAAAAGTGTTGCATGCATAAGGAAGAATTGTTACAGTGGTTCCCACTCCATTCCACTAGTTATGCAATAGAAAATCCTAGTTATCACCCTGGTTTGCTTGAACTGCTTGGCAAGTAATCACCCGGGATAGTAATCCATAACAAAATTTATTAGATACTAGAAGAAGGGTCCATCCCCCAAAAATGCCAATGCGATGATCACTGAACCAGGGAAACATGATGAAAATTAGATTATTACTTAAAAAAGAAATACTGACTTCACAAAAGACAACTAACCATAGTGCCTTCCTTCAGTTATTCATCCTTCCTTTCCAAGGGCCAATGATCTTTATGTCTAGTTTCCTTCTCAATACCACAAGAGGATCATGGTATGCAATAGAAAAATCTACTTCATAGGTCTTTGAACAGACATTATCAAGTCAATGATCTTGATCTCTCTGGGCCATCTGAGCTTCGTTGAGATATTTTGACATGTCTGAAAGCTTAGCATTTAAATAACAATTTCTCTACATGATTCCAGAAAAATAATAAAAAGGGCAACATTTAACAAAAAAGTTCATTAATTGAAAATGAGTTTTCCCTCACATAATTCTTGTTTTATTCTATTGCAGTTTGCATTCCCTCACACAGTCCTTAATTAATTCCTAATTTTTCTTTTGCATCCTTTGATTAGAAAGGACTTAACAGAGGTATCCTACTTAAGCAGCTTTTCATGTATGTAATACTGGCCAATCCTCAGAATACTTTAACTGTTCCCTATGGAAGAAAATATATACATATCTCCTTCAAGATATTAAGATAATTAGGAAGATGAATGTTTTTTCAAGTTTTTCCTGCGTTCCACTGCTGTATGCAAGGCCTGAAGAATCAAATGTTTATTATTTAGGATGTTATAGCTGGTCAGATTCAGCAGCTTGTTGTAATTCTCCTCTGTGTATGTGAGCATGCAAGTAGCGTATGGGGTAAACGCAGTGCTAGAAACATTAAGTTGGCCTTGTTTCATCTCCGTAGGACTGCGTTCCACACCTGAAGAAAAAAAGATGCAGTTAGGTTCACCAATGAAAAGTTATTCTGATCCAGTCAAACAAACAACAGCAGCCCAAAAAGAAGAAAATGTCTCACTGGTGTCTCTGCTGATTGGGTTATGGCTAGAGCTAGTCAAGAAATTTTTGCCAGGATAATTTTCCAATGGAAGACATTTTTTTTTTCAAAATCCATGACAATATCTCTATTCTGTTAAATAGTTTTGGCTTTTTTCATTGGAAAATTGGAATGACAACTCCCCTCCTGCCTTCAGGCAGAAACTCAGATAGACAAGAGTATTAAGGGCATGCAGCCAGAGGCTAAGCACCCCAATTCAATGCCTATCCAGCTGCAGCAAAGAGAAAAGCAAAGAAGTGAGATACTCTGTCTCCCATCCCACCCCACACCATCACTCCTCTCCCCCTCAGCTTGAGCTCCACAATCTCTGGTAGTTGGTATTCCCATTTACCAGGCAGATTTAATCTTATATCTCTAAATGGGCATGATGGGAGAGGGGAAGAGGGTGACTCTATGGACAATTCCAACAGACCAGTCTGTGGAGTGTCATTGAGAGTTTTTAGAGAGCACTGCAAGTCCACTCTAGTCCTAGCCACAATAAATTCACCAAAAATATGCAGTTTTAGTCATCCTGAAACTATTCACAAGTTCAACATGAGTTCAAAGAGTAGTTTCAATTGGGAAAATTCAGAGGGAGAGGGAAGAAATAAATTTTCACAAAAATGAAACAGGAAGAGATGACCCTCCTTTTATCCAATGCCCCAGTGATTAGAGCAATCATCTAGGAAATGGAGGACCTGCATTTAAATCCCCTTCTCTACTTAAGAAGAGTTGAATCCACATTTTCCACGCCCCAAGGAAAAGTGTCCTATCACATTGATGCTGTAGCATTTTCTATTTCCATTTGAAACAAATACTTTAACATTCACTGGAATATAGATCTGAACACAGGTATCTTCCCATCTGAGCGTCACCAGGTTACAAAGTCTGTCTGTCTGTCTCACCTCACCACTCCTTGGCTCAGTAACTATGTACATTTTTTATACACAATAAATCACGCCTAACAAGACCGGTTGAGGAAGTTCCACATCAGAATAGCTTACACTCTGGTAGTCAAGTCACTTCCCTGAGGAACAGAAGAAACCAAATTCAAACCCACCCTCTGGCTGATTCAAGGAATTTGAACCAAGGTATCCCCATTCACAAAGATACCTTCATAGTCAAAAGAAAAAGACAGAGAGGTTTTGAAAATAAGGGAACACCGAAAAGAGGTCACCACAGTCTTTACCACACTGAATGAAAAGAACAGCCTATCCAGTGGGAAGCCTGATTCTAATGAAGAAAAGAATGACAGCCCAACCATAGAGAAAGAATTCATACTGAAACAAACTCTCCAGCATCAAATATGTACAAGTTGCACTTTAATATGCATGATGAAAACAACACAAAATGATGCTAAAGGATGAAGAAGCTTGGAATAATGGTAGGTCTCTTGCTTTAATTGTAAATTCCCCAATCTTTCATTTTAAGATTTTTCAATTTGATGTAACACAATCTCACAAGAGCAGCTTTGTCATAAGAAGAAAACAAATATAGAAACCATGCCTCAGAATGAGAGACTACTACTCAGTGGTAGTATGAGCCGTAAGTGAATGTCGCTCAGGTTACTTTTGTGCCTGGTCAATAGGGGACAGGATTCCATTATGAAATAGAGAGCTTAGCTGGAACTAGAGTGGCTCATGCTTCTAGTTCTGGAGATCCCAAATTCAGCCCCTGGTGTGCTAACCAGAAGGCAGTTGTCATAACAGGACTGACTTACAAGTGGTAACTTAGCCCATGAAGCAGTTTGCCACATTAAAATGACCAACTGAGCAGAAAGATAAATCAAATAAGAATATGAAGTGCATTCAGCAGGTAAGCTGGCCACGCTCTCTTCAGTAAATGTGTTACTACTAATGTTAACTTACCAGGTGCCTTGTATTTTTGGAAGGTATCACACACTAGTGGGAAATAAAGCAATATAGGAGCCCGTGAGCTCTCAGCATCTTCAAAGAGGTAGCACTCCTTTAGATGTTTCCTATCTTCCTCGCTCAGCACAGTTCTGGGAAATGGAATTCCTTGCTCGGCATAGTATTTTGCGGCCTGGTCCAGAGGCTGTATCAAAGCACAGAAGAAATTTAGAACCAAAGATGACATTAAAATTGGGATCTAATGTTACCTGAAATTAATGTTATATTGTACAGGATATTTATCTGACTATATAAGAGTGCTCAAGTGGGAATCCAGTTTAAGATGCATAGATTAAAAATAGAAAAATCTAACAGGGTATTATAGTAACTGTTGATTTGTTCTTTGGAGAACTGTACAAACAGTGATGTAACTGCAAAAATTGAAAGAAAGAATTACTTTAGACTTTAAAATGGTATATTTCCTTTAAAACTCCATAATATGCTAATGCATGTATTTTGTAAAGAGTAAAGATCTTGTGTCTCTAGTCCTTGATTATTATTTTTGCGTGGGGGGGGGAGGAGGGGGAAGAACACCTTAATACATACTTTTAAAAATTACAAATTCTAGAGAGTTAAGGAGTTCCTAAAAAAGGTGACAGAAAGGGAGCAATCCAGAAAAAGTATCAAATACTCCATAATAACTCCATTTACTGGAGTTCATGGCATATAAAGCAGCCATGGCACATGGCCAAAACAGATGTTCATACCATAGGCCCTTAACTTGTAATGGATGTGGTACAGATGTTCAGTAAAGCAATTTAAGTTAAAGTGCTTTAGTTTGATACCACATGCATCCAGGGTTAATTTAGATCATGAGCAGCCATTTCTAAAGCACTTTATGTGCCATGAACATCTGTTCTGGCCATGTGCCATGGCCACTTCATCAGACCATAGGTCCATCTTGCTCAGTATCCTGTGTCACACAGTGGCATGAACTATCAAGACAATCATGAACCATCAAGATAAAATCATGGTTTAAAACAGAAATTATATTAATTCAAGATGAGCAAAATAATCTTTAAAAAGAGATTATTTTTAAAAAGTTGAGTTTCTGGCCTGTTGGTGCCACTAGTCGGGTATAAAGGGGGCAAAACAAAGAAGAGAATCTGGTTTAGTGTTCCTTTCACAAATTGGAATTGTCAATATTTCTACAGAGAAAGATTGAAGTACTTAATAAATCAATAAATCTTGCCCTTGTATTTGTGAAAGGTAGAATGTAATATTAATAAAATATTATGATGAGAAACACATTCCATTCCTATAATAGTTCAGAAGCATTTGAAACAGTAACTACAAACTTAAGACATCTTAAAATCAGTAGTTAGGATAATTTGATATTAAGAGAGATGGCTGAGAGATGGCTCTCTGGACATTTAAGTTGATTTTCAGTAACTTTTAAACACAGTGGAAGCTCCAGAAAACTGGCATTGTACCAAAATTTTAAAAGATTGACAGAATGAATCAGATCATTTAAGCATGTCAGCCTGCCATTAGTCATTAGCAAAACAATAGAATATCTGGCATGGCATTCAATAAAAAATAAAAGAATCATAATATAATTAATGCCATTCAACATGAGTTTACAAAAATAAGTTTCTGGACATCAATTTGATTTTTATAAAATGATAAAGTTTTTAAAGTTAAGAGTTAATATAATAGACTTTGTAAGCAGTTTTACTTGAAACGCCCAATATATTAAGAAACCAAAAAATAATATAAAAGATCAGTATGGTACATATTAAATGGATAAAATGATTACTACCTGATGGACCTCAAAGCATAATTAGAAACAGAGGATTATTATTAGGTGGGTGAGACTAGCTAGGCCTCAATAGTGACTGGTTCTTGGCCCTATACTATACAACGTTTTTACCTATAATCTAATAGGAACCGTACAATTAATATCAATAAAGTCTGCAAATGATAATAATTAGGGGAGTGATACGTATTGGAGAGGAAAGTTCATAAGATCATTTGGTAAACTGCTTTCAGATAGCAGTTTGATATTGCCAAATGTAAAGTCATATATACAGGAACAAAGGGCACATCTACATGCTGCCTTAGGGCAACCTTGTTACTAGTTGTGCTTTAGTACTTCCTGTTGGAAGTACTAAAGCATGGCACAATAACCACCCATACTGTGCCATGCACATGGTGCACGGTTAGTTGTTGCCACTACTTCACCATAGCAGTGTGCTAAAATGAGGGAGCGCACCACTACAGTGAAGTAGCTGCCAGTCACATGTAGACTCATGTGATTGCTACGTCGCCGTACTGCATTGTACAGTGATGTAGGACATTGCTATGGTGACATAGGGCAACATGTAGACATGCCCAAAGACTCTAGACTGTTGTTAAAAAATGGGACACCTTGGGATGCAGTGGCCTAGAACAGAACATGGGGATTATAGTGAGCTGAACATGTGTTCTCAGAACAACTCTGCAGCCAAAAGACCTAATGTGATCCTTGGATGTATGAAGAGGATAAGATATTTTTAAATACATGTTCTAGGTCAAATAGGAGTTAATTATAGCCTGTGTTACAGTGGAAATCAATAAATTGATTGCTATTATCCATTATTAATTAAGCTATGAATATATATTATGAAAATATTAAATGCGAAATATTAAGCTATGAATATATGAAAACATACTTTTTTTTAATCTGTGTGATAGGGCATCTTGGGTTTTTCTGAGCAAACACTGAACTGAATGAAATTAAACCTACCCCCCCTTCAAGTGTTCATCAAGCACTCTAAATAGGTACACTTAAATGTCAAATGAAACATTTGTACAGTCAAATGAAGCATCTGCCTTCATTTCAAGGAAACCTATTACAGTTTTGTGAGGTGTCAGACACTGAGATAAACAATCCAGATTAGTCGAGATGTTTTAGGGCTTGTCTACATTCCCTTCCTCCTGCTCCTGGATGCCCCATTCTGAAAGCATGCCCCATCAATTTACATTTTTTTTCAGAAAGTGATTAGATTTCTACTGCAAATGCAGACTTCCTCTTAAGATGACACATCATCACTGGCATGGTACTTAATTTAATTAAGCGTAGGATTAAGCTTCTGAAACCAGATTTCATGCCCATTTCTATACTGGAAGTTCAAAAGAGTTGATCTTTTTTCAGCTCCTGGAAATATTTTGCCCCTCTAAAGTCTAAAAGTGAATATCTAATCATTCAATGTAAGACTCAGAGATAAACAGCCATTACTTTAGAAGGACATCTTAAATCCTCTCACCAATGTCTGCAGTCCCCCACTGTAGTTTAAGTGAAGGATAACATCCACTGTCCTCTCTGGCCTTAAAAGTGGTGGGCAGCTAGTATTGATGAAGAAAGCAGTGTCTGTCATCTCCAGGTAGTCTGCTCTTTCATTCAGTTCATTCGGGGAAGAATCTAACACAGTGTCTGAAAAAAAAGGCAAAATCTTATTTCACTTTACACATCCAAATGTACTTTCCAGCTGCACAACTGCCATTTTTTAGCATTTATGCACAGTTTGAGATCCTATTCCACTTGCAGTAGAGATCTGCAGACATCCACACAGCTACTGAGTATGTTCAACAGGCTGGGTTCTGGCTAGGAAGGTACATGACTTTATATGTGCACATCTGAGTGCAAGTTCCAAAATTGCACACCAGCAAAAAAGTAGGAAGGCATCTCAAGTTTTAGCCCAATAGACAAATAAAGCCCTCACCCAGGAATTGAGAGATGCCATTGCTAGCCCCATCCCCTTCACCTAGACTTTTATTTTTCCCAGCACAGTGGTCTAATCAACAGACCACAGGTAAGGCATTATCTATCTCCCTCTCCAGCCAAGCCATAACTACACCTTGCACTTAGTGTCCATTGGATAAAATGGACAGAGATTTTCTGCCCCACTGGGAGCAAGGGATCAAGCTAAAATCCAGAGTTCTCTCCTTGCCAGAGCAACAGCCATCTCACTGAGCCACCCACCATCTAGTTTGTGCTCTTCTCTTCTTCCTGGCCCCACATCTTTTGATGTCTAGAGAAGAGACTTGATAATGATTAAGCTGTGGCCTGGTGGTTAGAGCCATCTGCTGGGAAGTTGGAAAGATATAGGTTCAAAGCCCCTCTCCAGAATAAGGGTCCAGGAACCTGTGATTGCTAGTAGTAGCTTAGGGTGCCTGCTCCAACACACTCCTCTGACGCGTGGTAATTACTGGGCTCCAGTAGCCTCCTGCGCCTTGTGTATCAGTGTCTCCACGCTTCTAAATAGCAGCAGGGGTGCTTGAATTAAAGCTGGTCATGTAAGCTTTAGTTCAAGTACCCCTGCCATCATTTTGACATGCGGGGACACCGATACACAAGTTGCTGTGGTGCTTAAATTAGAGCTGCTCCCTCCACCCCCAGAGCACATGCAGAAGTACCCTTAATTGCTAGGATAAAACCAGGAAGTGCCCCCTCCTCCTCCTCCTCCTCTGGCATCTAACACCCATTAGGGATTAATTTTTTCCCCCTCTACAATTTTGGGACTTGTGCTTGCCCAAGTACATATGTATGGAGCCACAAATCTGCCAGTGCACAGCCTACTGTGTATGCTCAGTAACCATATGAACACAGTCATGTCCACACTGTACATGTAACAGGATCATAAACTGCATTAGTACCAGAAACAGCAGCTACACAGCTGAGTAGCGGCCACTTGGGGGCATAAAGTGAAATAGGATTCTGCCCACAGTTTTCACCATAACTGTATTATGGTAGGAGCTATTGCTATCAAGGGAAAGTAAAATGAAAAGAAAAATAATTAATCCTCTACTTATTTGTTCAGCCCTTGATACATCATTCTACCCACTAGAGTTCAGCCCTGGCTTCAGGGAAAAACCTTCGCTGAAATAGAAGCCTTGGGGCTACATACAGAAATAGATGAAAAGTTTCATTTTAAACCATTTTTATTCAGCTGGTGCGCAGAGCTGTATAGACGCACTTATTTTGATTTAAACTAGGCCTACTTCAATTATTTTAAATCAGGTGTGTCAAACTCAAATTGGTGGGAAGGCTGTGTCCCCTGCTGTCAGATGCCCCTGAGCCTCACCATGACTCTCACCCAGGCCACCCCAGCAGCACCCTAGGCAGAAGGCTTATACCACCACAGGAAGATCCCTGGCATGGGCCATGACAGCAGGGCTTCCAATTCTGATGTTTTGAGGGCTGCCTAAATCCTGGCTCTGGCAAGGATGTGAGCTGCCACCACACAAAGCCCCAACACTGCAACCAAAACCAGAAGAAAAGTCCATGACCTGAACTGACCCAGCTCCAAGGCTTGGATCCAGCCCGCAAGACATGTTTGACACCCCTGGTTAACAAAGAATTAAGCTAATTAAAAGCAAATCCTCTTGATCTACAAGGCCAGCCCTGTTCTGAAGTGAAACAGGCTATACTTTTGGTCTGCCCATTTATTCAGAAAAAATAGACCTACATTAAATCTGTTGTGGTTTTTCCAAGAAACAAGCAGGTTGCACCAAACCGGTTTCATTAATGACTTTCAGACAAGTAACTTCTAGGTTAAAACAATGTGTTCAAAATTAACTTCAACTGAGAAAATGATTTATTTTTAAATAATAAAACTGATTTGTTCATCCCCAAATATTTTTCCTTGCTAAATATCAGACCACAAGCCACCTCAAAAGATGCTACCAGAATTGAGCACCATTACCTTTCCACATGCAAAACCTGTCTTTCTCCAAGTATCTATCGTGCATCTGCAAACCCTTTAAGAAATTGTGATAATGTGAAATCACTGGACGGTGTGTTATGATGTCTCGAAGAGCCTCAGAAAGGCAGCTGCTGGGGAAGAATAGGCAAGTTTTATCACCTGGTCTTGTAGGTAGAATAGGCCGCTCCTCTGAGGAAGAAACAAATAAAGGCTGTGTGTTTAAATTCATTTTTGAAAATATTTGTCCACAGTACCAATAACAGTGAAAAGTTCATCTCCTTGTGCATTTTCATATTCAGAGAGGTTTTGGGCACCTTAGCAAATTATTTTTAAAATAAATGCTTACTAGTGAAAACAACCCACTTCAATCAATCCCTTAAGGAAGGCACCTACAAAATTATTATATTTTCTCACATACAACATGCGCCCTTTCTCTAATATCAGCCCCCTAAAATCAGAGTACATATTTTAAGCTGAGGAGCTGTTTTGTTCTCTAGGGAAAAAGTAAGTCTGGAGGCACTGTGCACGGCACACAGCTGCCAAGAAAGTCTTATGTTGACTCTCACAGCCATAGCTATTGGCTTTACCTTGTAGCTTTTGCCTGAAGCAGCGAGTGAGCTGCTGGTAGTATCTCGATGAGACTTGGATACGGAAACAACACTTTATTTACAGGAACTCATATAAAGAACTATTTGCGGTAAAGAACTAACAGTCTTGCTATTGCCCTTGTCCGTCTGCAAACAGAGTGTCCAGGAAGTTTGGCATCCCAGAAGACAGTCTAGGTGAGAGACGGCATCAGGAACTTTCTAATGCCATACTTCCTGGACACCCTATGTTCCCAGGAGGAATTATTCTGTATCAGTCAGCCACAACTGTGAAAAAAAAATCTTTTTCTACATTTTGCCTTCCAAAAACAAGGTATATGTTTTATTTGGGGATGTGCTGCATGCAAGAAGATACAGTATCAATAGCCAGTAAGTAAAGTGAGACACCAGCAACCCAAAGTTCAACTGAAAAACAAAAGACTCTTAATCCTCACTCAGAAGGACGCCACAGATTATTAGATGTATAATGGAGGATGGCCTCGTGAGAGAGGCAGCTTTGTCTCCTCTCAAAAGGACTCCTGGCAACTCTTTTTCAGTTGAGGAGAATCCCCAGTGACAGCACATCATAAACATCTCATGCTAAGTGCAGACGTTCAAGAAGGCCCTGGCAGAAGCGCTCTATCACACTTTACTGAAAGTGCTGTAAGTTGGAGCAGGAGCAAACATAACAGATGCTCACTATTTGGTGTGTGTGTGTGGGCAGGGGTGCTCAGCTCAGAGCCTGCCTGCATCAGCAATGGCTGGGGTGGGAGAGGGGATGGAGAACATTGTCCCTCCCTGCCCTAAGGCCCACAAACATCTTTCTGACTGGGGTCTCAGAGGGGTGGGGGCAGCAGGTTCATGCCGCAGGGGGGCTCCTTCCACCCCTCTCCTAGGCCTCTTGAGAGCTGCAGCACAGAGCTGCCCAGCTAGCTTTTTAGTACACTGAGAACTGGGCCAGGATAGGAGAAGGAAGCTTCCCTGCTGCGTGGACCTAGCCTGGCTCCTCCCCAGACCCCAGCCAGAAAGCTACTGGGAGGCTTCTCATGGCAGAGGGTACCTCCCTCCCTCCCTCCCTCCCCCCTGCCCCCCCCCCAGTTCCCAGCAGAGCAAAAAGCTGACCGGATAGACCCATGCTGTAGCTGCTGGCTGCTGTTGTCAGGATGTTGGGGCAGAAGGGAAGGGAGCCCCCCTGCCATGTACACCCAGCCCCCCTCCCCACCCCTGAACACCCTACCCAGCAAGCTGGGGGGGAGGTCCTGGCAGGAAGATCTCTATTCCCCCTCATACCTGGCCACACAGGGAGGAGAGCGCCTTTTGTCTCCTCCCTGTGACAGCCCAAAGGTGGGGCTGAGCCAGTACTCATCATCAGGGACAGACAAGCAGTGGCCAAGGCTAGCAGGGTGCCCAGCAAAGGACCCTGGCATGCCAGGGAATGCAACCTACCTTAACTTGTAATGGATGTGGTACAGATGTTCAGTAAAGCACTTTAACTTAAAATGCTTTAGTCTGGTACCATGTCCATCCAGGGTTAATTTAAAGCATGAGCAGCCATTTCTGAAGTGCTTTATGTGCCATGAACATGTGTCTTGTTATGGTTGTAAAGCACTTTCTGAGTGCTTAAAGTTCAATAAGCGTAATATCTGTATCTATCCTCAGGAGACTGCCTCCTGAGACTACACAGCAATGCACAATACTGTTTTTTCTGCAACCCTCATGCCCAGAATCTGAGCATTCCCCAGCCATAGAAAGGGCATAAAACCCAAATCCTCCAAAACTGGGGGGTTTCCCATGTCAGATGGGTTGTGGGGTAATTGGAAAAGAAACCAAAAGGAAAGCTAAAACAAAACAATAGCTTACCAATTTCGTGCATTTTGTTTCGGGTCCACCGATGCCAGAAATCTTCTGAACAATCTGAGAAGTACAAGGCATCCAGAACACTCTGTGAAAATATATTACTCCACATGCCTAGAAAATAGAAATTAGACAGAAAATAGTATTTAGATTTTTAAAATGCAACTGCAGGAATTCATTCAGATGTCTCCTGTGATGTCTTTAAAAATTAGCATCATACCTCGTATTCTTCACTTTGAGCTTGTTTAATTTCAGTCTAACTTTTGGTTCATCTAATTCCAGAATTTCCAAATTTGGCAGGGGGTGGAGGGAGTCTTAAAGTGTTTACAGCACCATGGCTATACTTAACACTATATAACCATTTATAAAGTACGTTCCTGCCAACAGTATCCTGGGACTAGATTTGCAAAAGTACACCTCATTTCAGTGAAAGCAATATGTGCATGTTTTTGCAAATCCCATTGAACCTATCTGCATCTTTAAGAACCTTCAAAATCTGGCCCTTACAGTTTAATGCAAACATGATGACACAAGAGATGACAATGAACTGTCAGGGAAGCAAGTGTGAGGAAGACAAGGTTCCTATGAGAGCACAAGAATAAGAGACTAATGCTGCAAACACTCATAGCTAGTTTTCTCAGTGTGAGATTGAGCTAGTTGATCTGTTGTACTTTTTGAAGTCTGAAAACTCATTGTAATTCAAACAGTCTATCACAGTGAGAGTGTCCTCCCTCCACACTGCCACTCTCATTCTCATCTTTCTTCACTGACAATACTCTTCCGTTGCTGTTTTGCCAAGACTTTCTTAATTTCCCCTTCATTATTATTTAATTCTATTATTTAACTCCTCAGAGAGTTTTATCATATTGCATATATAAAAGGTGCTAATTACTAAGGAAAATAAAGTTATACGCATTTCTGAATCAGGAATGATTCAACTGAATGTAATTAAGCTTAACCAAATAAAATGTGAAGAGAATGAGACCTATTGTTTTAGGAAAAAACCCCAATATAGTGTATTCCCTCAAAACAAATGCTGTAGTATTTAGCTTTGCTGATGTTTATGAGATTACATTCAAAGCTATATTTATTTACCGTGGTTAACAGTCTATTTAGACCCATTAGAAAGATTAAGAACTAGGACACCCACTACTGATTCAGACATGGCATTGTTTACATTTTCTGGCAGATAAGACTGCACTGGGACTGTAAGACACATGGGCTGCATCTACATGAGATGCTGACTGTGCAGTTGTTACTGTGCTTGTGTGTACTTGTATAGACAAGTACTAAATGCCTGCACAGTAACTGGAGCTACTGCACGGTAGGGCTGCGTGAAGCTTCGGTCCCTGATTCAATTCAGCAGAGATTTGGCCTGATTCAGTGACCAAATCTCCGAATCCAACCTGAATCAAAGGACCCTTTAATCTCTCCAAATTGATTCGAAGAGATTCAGAACGATTCAGAGATTCAGACATAGACACAGCTTTAAATTTTTTTTTCTACATACCTCTAGGTAGCAGGGGCTCATGAATGCTGTGATGCTGGGGCAGAAGGAGTGTCCCACAGGAACGCAGGGGGCTAACTAGCGTGCTCAGCAGCAGACCCAGAACTGGACCAGAAGCACTTCCAGTCCACTTCCGGGTCCACTGGGGAACACGCTGCCCCCCCACCTCTGTTCCCCCTTCCCCCCCAGCTCAGTGACTGGTGCCTCCTGGGTCTGGGGGGGCACCTGGGGTCCCCCCACAGCCAATCGCTGAGCCGGAGAGGTGCGAGGGGGGCCCAGCACACTCCCCGGCAGACCTGGAAGTGGACCAGAAATACTTCCAGTCCACTTATGGGTTCACTGTCAAGCACACGGGAGGGTCCCCCATCACTCCAGTGGGACACTCCATGCACCTCAGCATCACAGCGTTCACAAGCCGCACTCACTACCTCAAGTTATGTAGAAAAAAGTTTTAAAGCTATGTCTATGTCCAAAACACTCATTCTCCAAATCCGCATCAAATCTTCAGATTCGGCCGAATCAAATCAGGGAGAGTGATCCCAATCAACTAATCGAATCACTGTTCCTGATTCGGGCTGAACCTGAACCAAATAGGGCCTACTTCGCACACCCCTGCTGCACAGTAGCTTCACCAAACAGCTTTTAGGTGACGCTGACCGTGTGCAGTAGCTTGTTACTATTGCACAGTAGCATCACATCACACTTCTTGCCATGTGACCCTCCTGCAGAGTAGCAACGAGCTACTGCAGTCAGCATCTCATGTAGATGTGGCCACAGACAATGGTTAACAATCTCCATTCTTTACAGTCAACTGCCTCTTTAATAGCTTCAAATTTTTCTGGGATTATAAATCACCTTCCACAAAGCAGATCCGGGATTCTGGAATTTTCTTCATCAAATGACCCATGAAGAACTCGCTACCAAAATCTTCTGTACGAATAAAGGCTCCATATTTTGGGAATCCCACCTCATAGGGAGTGAATTCCACCCATTCTGCAAACAGAACCACAAAACAAAAGACTTATCATACTCACATGTGCCTACATGACAAGAATAACTTAGAGATGTTGGAGTTAGAAATGGAATGAGAGTTTTAACATCAGTTTCTTGGTGATTATCTATTTATTACAAACTATCACATTTTGCAGTGACACACTTCCCTTCAGTGTATTGTGTGAGAGACTGAGTATGGAGACAAAGATTCTTCCATCACTGGGGAAAAAAAAAAAAAGACTTAAAGTCTTCGACAGTTGATGTACGCCTAAACCCAGGAGAGTACATAGTTCTTCAATTGAAATGGAACCCAAGATTTAATCTGGGATAGTCACAAAAAAGCATTAGATCTGTGATGGATGGAACTCAAAAATACCAAATTAATTATGGATTATCAATCAAAAAGTGTGAATGCTTTGCCAAATCTTATTGGGACATATTGGGTGTGCAAACTGTAGCTGGAAATATGAGAACAGGTTCATCTCAGTACTTTATGCCTCCAGTCACGCCAGACAATGCCATGAAAAATGCTTTGCTCATAGTATTTTGATGTTTATTTTTGATCCTACCCAGACACCCGAAGTATAGAGAGGCAGACAGAGAGCCAATAAAATTGACATAATCTTTTCAGTAATTCCTATCTATTTCAGTTTCCACCTATCCCTAAAGAGAATACTTCTAGTTTTATAAATTCCAACAGGGCTCTAAAAGGACTATTACCTTTAAAATCTAGGGTACTAAAGTTGTCCTTGACATTGAGGGCCACGTAGACCGGTAAGGGGTTCTGACCCTGATTAACCGCTTGTCGCTGGTCTGAGAGTTTGTGAGGATTTTCCTGATTATGAAAAAAATAATGAATTAACAACCTAGAATCAACACAGGAATTCACCACTGTATTTATTCTTGAACTATCAGGCCAACTCCTATGCAGTGACGGGGGCATGCCAACACCCCTTCAGCAGTGTGGCATATGCACAGTGCAGAGAGTTATGGAGTACTGCTGCTCCCTGCTTTTCTCTCTCCTCCCAGCGAGCAGCAGCATGCAGCCATCCCCTGGACTCTGGACCTATGTGGAAACAAGGGCTCAGCACTGCTCCCTGCTGCTGAATTGAGGGAAGGAGTGGAAGGAGCAGAAGAATGAGGAGCAGCAGTACTTGAAAGCAGACACTTGAGACAGATATTGTGCCAACTGCCCATGAACCAACAGAACTCACAGAACATGTGAAGCCCCAGCAGGAGCTCTGCTGACATGCCAGTGAGCTCTGAGAGCTCACTTTACATGCGGCACAGCTAAAGGGGAGTGCAACCATGCTACTGAATCCCCTCTGGATATACTCATCTGTCAACTTGTCTGTGATGTTCCAAACCTGGCAAAAATACTGCCTTTGATGGCTGCTTTTTTTTTTCTCTCAACAACAGCAACATGGCATAGGCAATTAAAAGAAAAAGTTCATAGTCTACATTGAATCCATCTTAAATACAATTTTTATTCAGGTATACAAAATAATGCTTGTGCCTACATTATGCTAAACCTGGAGCATCACACTTTCGTTTGTTGTTAGAATGATCATTTGGACAAAAGTAGTAAAATCAAAGTAGTAAAATTGGCGATCGGCCATGGGGGGACCCTGGGTGCTCCCCCAGACCCAGGAGGCACCAGTCACTGAGCTAGGGGGTGGAGCTCCCCTGTGCGCTCCGCTGAGGACCCGGAAGTGGACTGGAAGTACTTCTGGTCCACTTCCGGGTCTGCCGCCAAGCGCACAGGGGATCCCCTGCTGTGCTCCCACAGGACGCTCCATCCACCCCACCATCTCTGCGTTCACAAGCCGCGCCCGTACCTTGGGGTGCATAGAAAAAAAACATATAAAGCTGTGTCTTTAGCCAAATAGCTGAATCTCTCCAAATCGATTTGGAGCCTTCCAATTCAATTCGGAGAGATTAATGGGTTTCCTGATTCAATTTGTATTCAGATATTTGGCTGACGAATTGGGCTGAATCTCCTCTGAATCGAATCAGCGACCGAAGCTTTGCACATCCCTAATATTTACCCTTGAGTGTAATTTAATCCATAGTTTTATTTATATACTATCAGCCACTGTCTGCAAAGAGAACTGTGCATACAGTACCTCACCACGAAACATGGATTCAATGAGGAGTCCCCACAGATCTGTAAAAGTTGTTTTGTGACCCTCTTTTTGTCGCTGGCACAGCTCCTTTTCATAGTATTTCAGGCGATCCAAAGAGAAACAGTCCAGCTTACTTTTCATCACATGCTTCCGAGCATCATTGATTGGCCCCTCCAGATCCTTCTGTGACCAAAATGCATCTTCATATAACCTTGTCATGGTCCTGAAGAAAGAAAATAAGAAAAGCACCAAAGTTCAGCATTTTAACTTCATGAACATCAGTGATTTTTCTTTTGCCCATGTTCAATGTAAAATATGCGCGTCACTGTCAGAGACTCTCTGTTATTCCATATCAGAAGTGGGACTCCACAACTTGGCTGCCTCTGCCTTTGGCTAATAAACATAGGTGCTGACTTACATTTTTGCTCGTGTGTGGGGTTGGGTTTTTTTTTGTGGGAGGGAAGGAGGGGATCCCTGTGCATGCACTTCAACCCGGCTTGCTCAACATTTATAAAGATTGAGCACTTTAGTAGCGCTTTTTTGCTGCTTTTATCTAATAGTTGATTGAATAAGCTTTAGCTAAAAGCATCAAAAAGCCCCACTGAGGAGCTGGGTAGAAGTAATGCATTGCTTCTTCCAGTAAAGTGTGGTCTGTTTGTTTGTAGCCACAAAGATCTAACATGTAAAACTAAAATGGCTGTGGCTCATGGATGCTGAGTACCAGTTAATTTTTTCGGTGGGTGCTTGAGCCCCAGAGTATCCACAGAGTCATCACCTATGCTGATTACCCAAGACTTGAGAGTTTTGTAAGTTCACTCTTCCCAGAGCTCCATCCATATGGGTACTCTTAGTTTATAGATTGCCTCTTCTGAAATGCATGATAATTGAAGCAATTAAGTACTTTGCAAAAGGATTTACACACACACACACACACACACACACACACACACACAGTCAAATCTAAATAACATCATTTTTCTTTATATCACACCCCATCTTTTGTTGCAGCTTTCAATATCAATAGCTGATTTCCATACATGATAATTCAAAAAAACTCTACTTACTGTCATTCTAGAAAATGTCATAAACTCCTTATTATCTTCAGCTATAATTTGCCTTGCTGAAGAAACCATGGGAAAGTATATAGACACAAGTATACACACACAATAATATATTATAAATACATACATATATACATATACACATGTATGTGTGTGTGTGTATAATACAAACACACACACACATATCTATAGATATGTGTGTGTGTGTATAATACAAACACACACACACACATATCTATAGATATGTGTGTGTGTATAATACAAACACACACACATTTATTTATTTCTAATATTAAGATTAGCTTATCAAGTGTTTGCTCAACGCCTGGGAATTTAAGGTACCACTAGAGCCTCAGTGTGGCTTATCTAGAGAGCATGTTTTCAGTCAGTTAAATTGGACAGAATTGCATTAGTTATTATTACACAGCTAAACTTTTCATAAATTGCATAGATTTTAGGATCAGAAGAGACCTATTAGATCATCGGATCTGACCCCCTGCCCTGGGCAGGAAAGAGTGCTGGGATCAGTTGATCCCAGCCAGGTATTTGTCCAATTTGTAAACATTTCAGCGCAATGCAGAGGCTACTGTAAGAATCACCTAATGTGCTTCTAGCTATAAGAGAACTAAATGAAAACTACTGCATTTGAAGAGTAGACATATTGGGTGCCTGTAAATGTGCAGGGATACTGCTCTGATGTGCTGTAATTACAGTGCATCGGAGTAGGCTTGATTAATCAAGTCTGCTGGAGTGTACTAATTAGCGTGCTCCAGCAGCCTCCATGTCTTGTGTATTCAATGTCCCTGCACTTCAAAATAGCAGTGGGGACACTTTAACTAAAGTCAGTCAAACGAGCTTTAGTTAAAGTTCCCCCACTACTATTTTGAAGTGCAGAATGAGGAATACACAAGATGCTGTGAGCACTTTAATTAGAGTGGCTCTCAGAGCTTCTCTAATTAAAGCATTCCCATCCCTGGAGAACACGTAAAGATACCCATAGAGACTGGGTTGTAGGGAAGCAACATTTAGGAAGTCAGAGTTCTAATCAGTGTAAAGCTATGTAAGAGCCCTAGGAAAGGTAGAATGACCACTCTGCAACAGCAACATACATCAAAAGCAAATTAAAATTCTGATCATGTTCTCCTTACCATGTTGTGCCAGATAAACCAGCAATATATGAAATACAGTCTAAGAGATCCAACTTCTGAAGAGCCAAAAGGCTTCCAAACATAGCTGTCATGGATCGCACTCCACCTGCTGTTGTCATGATTGCCACCACTGGTACCTGTTTAACACACCGAGGCAGAGAATTGGTTAAAAGCAATTATATATAAACATTTAAAACAGAGGACAGAACTGATAACGTGTTCATATACAGTAATACTGAATCTCTTCAATGGACATGCTTACACAAGACGCTACATTCCCACAGCAACAAGCTACGGCAACATAGCTCGTCTTTATGGCAACATAACATCAGTGGGCATAAACCATGATGCCTCTGCTACTGCGCAGTAGGGTTGGAAATGACCTGTGCACTGTGAGGACTGCACAGTAAAACCGGTTACTGCACAGTCACTTAGTACTTGCTAAGGCAAGTAACTAAATGACCACGCAGTAACAACTGCACAGTCGAGGGCACATGTAGATGCACCCAGCGTGACCATTTAAGCTTAAATAGTTCTTTTCCTTCTTTGATAGTCACCCTGATGTACTTATAGAAAACACAAGGCCAGATAGATTTGAACCTTTACAGACTAAACAATCAGAGACTTATAGCA
The DNA here is from genome assembly GCF_030867095.1 of Alligator mississippiensis. Taxonomy (NCBI): domain Eukaryota; kingdom Metazoa; phylum Chordata; order Crocodylia; family Alligatoridae; genus Alligator; species Alligator mississippiensis. The sequence goes on along the minus strand of NC_081825.1, from coordinate 238,034,898 downwards.
TTAGCTTTTGTAAGCAGAATTCGTACTACATCAGATGCTGTGAAAGGACTGCAGGAAGCAGAGCTGCTAAATAGAAAGCAGTGATTAGAATATAAAGGGTAGGGGAAAGGGGAGGAAAAAGAAGGGGCACTGCTGAGAGAGGCAAGTTGAGTAGGAGAGAGAAAAACAAAACAGTTAACCCATTGAGGGACACTGGGTTTATAAAATGTAGTCCAAGTAATGAGTAATAATCCATAGTCTTGGTTTAGACCATATTTAACACAATGCAGTCTGTCGATTATTTCTTGTTCCACAATTTCCAATTCAAGTTCATTTTTTAAAGTTTTGTCATCTAAGAACAGCCGCTCTGAGGTCAGCAATGAAGTGTCCAGGGAAGTTAGTGTCCTGCCACTGGTTTTTTCTGTCTTTCTGGTATTGAAGCTAGGTTGGTTTTCATTCATTCTTACAAATAGGGATCGCCCTCTCTGTCCATTGTAGAAATGGTCATTATTAATGACATCCAACCCCTCCTCGAAAATGATGACCATCTCAAGGTAGCCATGGGGGACAAACCTGTTCTGGCTTACATGCAGCCTCCCAATCTCAACAGAGTCTCGTTAGTAGCAAAGTACCCAACTCCTTTTCTCAATGAGGCCATAGACCTTGGTCTGGACCCAGGTGCCTGCTGTGCCCCCTCATCAACACAGACCACATCATCACTGGATCAAATACATTATTATAACATCCAAAGTTCATTTGCCTGCACCTCTACCAATGTCACATACACGACCACCTGTTTATAGTGATGCTGTTGCCTATAAGACAGACAGATAAACCCCTGGCAGAACACTGTGACTTCCCTGGACATCCCATCACTGATCTTTAATTACAGCTCTTCCAGCTTGAGTTCATCATATTTGAATATAGATGACCAGAATAGTATACAATATTCTAAATGAGGTCTCAGCTGTGCTTTCTACAATAGAATTAACATTTTACTATCTTTACTGGAAATACTGAATCTGGTCCATTTTAGGATCACATTTTCACAGCTGCACAAAATTGGTGTCTTTGCAGAGTATTCTTTGGGGGATTTAATAATATATAGTTGGTTCCCTCATTGGTTAGGGATTTTCTTGATAAATTAATAATGCATCACATAAAGGTCAAAGAAATACAGGAATTGCAAGTCTAAAGCAGATCATTGGTTCAGCTAACCCAGTAGCCTGCCTCTGACAGAAAGGGAAGAAATTATAGCACCGCTCACATATTAACACAGTTCATGTAGTTAATTGTTTCCCATAATTTCACATGATGGGAAAGAAATGTCTCATACCCTCTGCCAACATGCAAAATGTGTCTGTATAGAGAAAAGAGGCTTTTAGGAAATAGAGAAGGCAACTGGTCTCTATACCAACTTTTCTCTTGTATCCTATTGCCCTGTTTCCAAAAGAAATACTTTTCCATCTTCACTGTAGGGACAACTTTACCTCACAGCTCTAATTTGTATTGTATCAGCAAATCTCACCATTAGCCTTCCTAAGCTTAGAGACCTCAGGAAGTATCAAGGCAAGTGGCTACCTAGTGAATGAGATCATAACATTTATATTTATGCCACAACTCTATTATGGATGTAAAAATGGCAGACTGATTTTTTGAAGACAGTTGCCAGTTAGCACCAAGTGCTGTAGCCTATACTAGAGCTACAGTGGAGATAATAGAGAATCAAAGAGTCATAACCAATTTCCTGATGGCTTTCCTCCCGCCCACCATACCAATCCAATCTTGGGGCAATAGAGAATCTCTCCCATACATTTTATCCAGAAAGTTCTAGAGAGGCATAAATTCTGTCACAAAAAACATACCACCACCCACACTTCATTTAATGGTCAATCTGTCAGTCACTTGGAGTATGTGCCACACCGAGGATTCTGCCCTTCATACCTCATCATCCTGCAGATCTTCCTCAAGTTGCAGAACGTTTTTCAAAGCAGCAGCAACCACTTTCTTCCTTTTACAAATGAAATCCTGTTCCCCTACACACAGGTCAAACCCCAAGCGCACATCCAGGTCCTTGTGACTAGTGCATAGGCCAGAACAAACAGCATATATTAATCAATCAATCAATTTCAGCTCTTCAGAGCAGATATTGAACAAACTCAACAACAAAAAAAAAGAATCAGGTTAACAGAAAAGCAATTCCCACTCTCCTGTATAAGACAAAAGATATAGGTGCAGAAAGTGTGAGAATATCTGAGTCCTATACTTCCACCCTCATGATTAGACATTACACTGGTAACATGGCCTAAAATATTTCACGCAATTATCAAAATTTCAGTAGGTCCAATTCTCAGCTCTTATCAAATGAAAGAGTTACATTGCCCCCATGCTGTGTAGGACAATGGACATAAAAGTTTCAGATTACAAATTACCCTTTCTACTGCAGAGGTCACATACAAAATGGTGAAATTATTGGGTATATGGGATGTTTTTCGAGGGAAGGGAATGTTAAACCTGCTGTCATGCAGGCAGGCTTTGTCCCCTTAATAGTCTTTCAGACAGTCCAAACCGTAGTTTATAAGTGGGCTTGTGCTTGCAGCCTCACTGTCTGGTTTTGCTCCATTGGGAGCCCCCTCAACCAGTCTTTGGAACACAAAACATTATCCTTGGTCCAAACAAACAAATGAGTAAAGCAAATCTTTAGCCTTTCTCCAGGCAGCAGGAGAGGGCCCTTTAGTCCTGACCATTCCTAGAAGTGAGCCTCTCTGGATTCAGTCTGCTTCCTGCCTCCTCCCAGCTCAAGCCCTTTGCTCTTTCTCTGCTTGGGCTTTTAACTGCCAGCTAAACACTGACAGCTGGGCTTCTACCAGCTTCCTCATTTAAAGAGCTAGACCATCCTGCTACAAACAGTTTGTCCATACTTTGTATAAAGCTATTGTTTCAAGCTAGTTAGTCACCCATTGCTTTCTATAGCCACATCTATACCACCTGGGCTAAGTACAGACAGTCAAAAACCCTGAGGCTGAGTCAATTCAATCTTTGCAGGTTAGCCTAAACTGTGTAGATTGAACTGATAAGCAAGTGAATGGACATTCACTTTTGATTCCAGAAATGCAGCCACATGCCTGCAGTGACCCAGGCCAGAAGCTTGAATCTGGAGGGGATCTGGAACAGAAGTTCAATAGACTGATTTAACTGATGTCAGTTAAGTCTGATGCTACATCCACCCAGGTTTATCTTAAATTGGTTTGGGCCAATTTGAAAGCAGTTTATGTGCACTTAACTTCTATTGTGTTACAGATTTGAGCCAGTTTCTGATCACTTATACCGGTTTATGTATAATTCCTATCCTTAGCCCTGCAGGGCAGACCTGGGAGCCCTGCCCTACCCCCTCAGACCTTCTCTATGTATAGTCAAACCTGCAAATTAGGTGGTGTAAACAGTATAGAGCAGGCCTGAGTGCACTCTCAGGTTCTCCGGAAACATGAATGTGGTGCTAGAATGTGTATTTAGTGCTGCTCTAAACCATCTACAATGACTGCATTGCAGGCTTTGGCACCCCTAGTAAGTTGGCGGGCCAAGCTTCTCAGCTGCGCTCCCAGGATTGCCCTGGGGGCTGTATGGCCATGGCCTATATGATCTGAGTAAATAATTTAGTAAAATCTGTGCTAATCATTTGTTAGCCCTGTACTGTATTTCAATTTTTTACTGAGTCAATTTAAAGCTTGCTTCATTTTTAAGTGATGGCAGAAAGCTAAAACATTGTCATATTCTTCTAAAAAACAGATTAGGATTACATAGACCAGGGTCAACATAATACTTGGAAATAAATGAAAGACTTACCACTCTTCTGCTTTCACATAAACCCCATATGTTTTGTTCTGAGAATCAAGAATGAAAATATCAGAAGTGTAATTACTGTTTGAAATGGAGTTTTGCATAGAATGGCCCCAGCAACACAGTCTCACACCCACACAGTGTCCCTGGAGGGTCTCCCTCTCCCTCTCCCTTATATACAATCCCTACAGGGTCCCTCACATACACATACATGCTCACATACACAGGTAACGCATATACACATGTGCACACGCATGCTGTGTGCCCCTGCAAGGGTCTGGGTCCAGGTTCATGGGAATGGGAGTGGTTAGTGGGTCAGGGGGTGCTGGCAGGTGGATTTCCCCTGCCTACCTGGGTTGGCACAGCTTCATGGCCCTGGGACTGTGAAGAGGGACTGGGCTTTCCTAGCTCCTCAGCTGTCATGGGTTTGCTATGTCTCAGGCTACAGCAGTAAAGTGCAACCCTAGTCACAGCCTGTCTCCCTGGAGGGAGGGGGAACCAAAGCAATCCACGCTGGGACCCTGGAGGACAGCATGGAGACTTCTATCAATAGTGTAAGTGTACAAGTGTTCATTCATCTAGTAGAAACTCTACTGGAGGCAACTTCTATAGCATCATATGAAGAAGTTCCTATGAGACCCACTATTTTTGGTCCAGTGAAAACTCTTCAGCACTTAGATACATAGTTTTTATCAGTGGACTTCAATTCCACTAGTAGAAATGTAATGCTCGTATACACTCTAAGTGATAAATCTGGTTTCAATATTACTACACGATTTACAGGAGAATATTCTCAGTCACTTGCTCCATCCAGACTGGGGACAGAGTGCCTAGATTGAAGTACTGCACAGAAAGACCTGGGGGTTACACTAGACCATGACCTGGATGCAAGCTAACAGTGTGCTCTTGTTGAATTAAAAAAAAAAAAGCCAACACCATACTAGGTTGTATTAACGGGAGCATCTCATGCAAAACAAGTGAAGTGATTCTTCCACTCTATTCAGCACTAGTGAGGTCTCACCTGGAGTATTATGTCCAGTTTGGGGCCCCACACTTCAAAAAGAATGTGGACAGTTTGGCAGGAATTCAACACAAAGCAACAAAAATGATTAGGGGCATGGGAGGCAATACTTATGAGGAAAGGCTGAAAAAACCTAGGGTTATTTAGTCTGAGGAAGAAAGGACTGAGAAGATTTTTAAGTCTTCAAATACCTGAAGGACAATTACAGATAGGATGGAGATGGGCTTTTCTCTGTGACTGTAGGGGACAGGACTAGGAGCAATGGCCTCAAACTGCAGCAGGGGAAATTTAGGTTGGAGATTAGGAGGAAATTCCTGACTGTGAAGGTGGTCAAACATAAGAACAGGCTACCTAAAGAAATTGTAAAATCACCATTCTTGAAAGTTAAGAGTAAGTTAGGCAAACACTTGTCCAGAATGGTTTAGTCAGGGATGACCCTTCCTTGAGATGGGGGGCTGAAATCAATGACCTTATGAGGTTCCTTCCAGCCCTATTTTCTTATGATCCATAAGAATATAGTGATTGTAATCTTTAATAATATTAGCAACAACATATCTAGAAACCATGTACATATTGTTCATTAGTTATTCCAAAAGGCTGGCAGCTGGTACTCACCTGCACTACTGTTACTTTCTCTCCCAGGTTAAGTGAATTCAGATGCACAGTCAGGGGACCTTTTATATCCGTTTCCCTTTCATCTGTCCTATACTAAATACATATATATATAAAAATAGAAGATTTTCATGAGAAGAAAATTATTTAGAATCCCATTGTTACCAAACTGCCACATGAAGACACATTTATGATGCTTCCTACAATTATTTTAGCTGTTTTAACTATATGTTATCAGTGACCTACATCACAGAAAAATCTCTTCTTTGGCAGAGTAATATCCAATTTTGATTGACTGTACTTCACATAGTGGAACATGGTAGCATCTAGCAGAGCAGGGCTGCTAGGGTCTAATGAACGTTTCTTCGTTCCTTCATAGGATCCTTCCACTGTGAACGTGAAATCTCTCTCTAAAAAAAAGAAACGAAGCATGTGGGGAATGTTAACAATACCTTCCCAGAAAAGCCTTTACACAAGCAATTAAAAATGCGCTAAGTAAAATCTTAGCCCTACAGAAGTCAATGACAGATATGGTAGCCAATAGTTTTGACTTCCATAGGGCCAACATTTAACTTTCAATATTTATTTCTCCCTACTTTTACTTTTTGTTTTTATTGTGCTTCTCTGCAGTAACACTGTGGATCATGTTTAGATGAAAACTCAGTATTTCAAAATGGCTTTCCTTGAGCTACGTAAAAATTGGATCATAATGAAGGAGTCTCAACCCGCTCCCCTGCCCCTCACCCCCCACCACCATAAAAATACTATCCATTCAGGATTCTCACAAGATCACTTGAGATGCCCAGCCCCAAAAAAAAATTAAATAAAAATAAAGAAGTCATCTTTGAGTGAGTCCAGAATTGGAACTGGTTTGGGTTCTTTTTTAAACAAAAGTGTAAAGTACAAATACCTCCCCAAATTATTGTTTGATCAATTTGATGATTGATTGTTGCTCTGTTGTATTCATTTAAATGACCCCTTAACATTAAATGGTGATGAAGAATGGCTGCATTTAAATGGACATATATGTCCAGAAAAAATGCTGACATAATAATGGGTTAATTAAGATGAAATTCTAGCACCACCTAGAATTAATTTATTGGGAAGGAATGAGACTGTTCCATAACTGTAATCTTTTATAATTTGGTGTAATTTAAATTGGTCATTAGATGTCTTAGTCTTTCAGTCTGTGAGCTAAGATACCTGCAAACTAGGAACTAAAATTCATTGAATTACTCCAAAGCAGCTTTCATTAGGTTTATCAGGATGACATGAATTCAACTGGACACTAGGGCCACATTTAGAAGAGCATGGACGTGTGGTATGTGATGCCAGAGACGCACTGTGGTGCCACACACCACACATGCAAGGTAGCAGTGTGGGGAATGCCTGCAGCACAGGTGGGGGGGAGTCGACCCTGGGAGATCCTGGGATCAAAAAAAATCCATGCTGAAAAAAAGCAGGGTGGCGCACATGGCGGCAGCTCATGCCGCCCCAAACCAGAGCCTGGCTAGTCAGAGCCACACTCCGGTTGCCAGCCAAGCTTCCTGCCATGGCTGCAGCCCTGGGAGGACCCCAGGTAAGGCTGCTGGGGCCAGCATGGGCATTCCCTAGGGCATTCCCCTGGGGCCAGCATAGGCATTCCCCAGGCATTTCCCACACAAAGTGTGCCACTGCTACTTGTCCCTGGGGAAACAAAGGTCCATGCTCATCTGGATGTGCCCTAGGAGTTTTTAATACAGGAGTTAAGATTTTTCCAAACCCAAATGATCACTGTGAGATTCTGCACTGACACTTGGTCTCCTTCAGTTAATTCATGAATGGCCAGATATATCAGGTTGGAGTTAGTCTAGGTTGCAGTCAGATTGATAATGGTAAGTTTTGCACAAAGAAAATAAATAAGTCCACATGTACTTAATTCACCACAAATCTATTTCAATTACAGTAGTAAGTTCTTCTGGTGGGCAGTTTCTTAGAGGATATCCAGGAAGACTACAGCTACCTGTCTGGGGACACCACAACAAGATGTTCAGAAAGACAAAGAGAAGGCTATCAGACAGGAAAGGATGGGATGCGGTATCCTGATTCAGAACAATGAAATGAGGGCAGATTCAGCTGGGTGAGATCATCTTTGGCTGTTTGCAACACAGCAGACAGACAGTGATACAGTGATGTGTCTGAGCTATTAAAATCATCTGATCTTTTCTCTCCTGAAATCTGCCTAGCTTTTAGCTGCTAATGGCACTTGCAGAAAGGTATACAAGATTCTCCTTTACCAGTGGATAGAACAGGCATCTTTTGCCAGTATGGTCTTTTTACAGGACCATGAGCAGTAGAATATCTTCTTCTTCCAGTACATGGAGACACTATCTACCACTTTTCCAATTTCAGTCATACAGTTATAACTACTTAATAAGTCTTACTTCTATGATCCGTCTCCTTTTTTCCTTCATCCACCTGTACTTCTAGACAGCAAACTTCTCGAGACTGTAAGAGATGGTCAAGAGAATAGTCAATGGCAGAGAATGCTACAGAAATGAATTCAAGTGCACTGTCCTACTTTCTTGCTATCACAGTATGGGACTGTTGTAGAGGGAGCAAGCTCAGCACTTGTGATATCTAAGGCCCTATCAACACTAATAAAGTTGTTGGGACTGATTCTCAGAACGTGTAAATCAAGGAAGCATGGTTACAATCAATGGAGGCAATTTACAGGCTGAGGACCTGGTCCATATAGTTTAATTATAGTGTGGCCCAGCTATGTTATACGGCTATTTTCTTTCCTCTATGAAATATACAGTTCAGTGATCACCTAATAATAGAATTCACCATAAGACGTCAAGTGGGTAACGTAACTAGTAGGGTGAAAGTGCTAGACTTTAGGAAAGCTGATTTAAATGAACTCAGGCGATTAGTCAAGGACGCACTGCAGAGTAGGCATTTTGAAATGATGGGAGCCCAAGAAGGGTGGCTGTGCCTTAAGGAAACGATCCTTCGGGTACAAAGCGAGACTATCCCCATGCGGGGTAAAAGAGGGAAAGGGGCCAGGAGGCTTCCCTGGCTGACCGCAGAAATCCAGGGCAGCCTAAGGGCCAAAAGGGGAGCACATAAAAAGTGGAAACAGGGAGAGATCACCAAAGACGAATATACCTCCTCTGCTCGTGCTTGTAGGGAGGCAGTTACACGGGCCAAAGCTACCATGGAGCTGAGGATGGCAACCCAAGTAAAGGACAACAGGAAATTGTTTTTTAGATATATAGGGAGTAAAAGGAAGGCCCAGGGAGGAATAGGACCCCTGCTAAATGGGCAGAAACAATTGGTGACGGACAGGGGGGACAAGGCTGAACTCCTCAATGAGTTCTTTGCTTCAGTGTTCCTAAGCGAGGGGCATGACAAGTCTCTCACTGGGGTTGTAGAGAGGCAGCAGCAGGGTGCCAGATTTCCATGCGCAGACCCTGAGATGGTGCAGAGTCACTTGGAAGAACTGGATGCCTTTAAGTCGGCAGGCCCGGATGAGCTCCATCCGAGGGTACTGAAGGCACTGGCCGAATATTTCATATTCATTGCAGAGCCACTGGTGGGAATATTTGAACGCTCGTGGCGCATGGGCCAAGTCCCGGAGGACTGGAAAAGGGCCAATGTGGTCCCCATTTTCAAGAAGGGGAGGAAAGAGGACCTGGGCAACTATAGACCAGTCAGTCTCACCTCCATCCTTGGCAAAGTCTTTGAAAAAATTATCAAGGCTCACATATGCGAGAGCCCGGCAGGACAAATTATACTGAGAGGAAACCAGCATGGGTTCGTGGGAGGCAGATCGTGCCTGACCAATCTAGTCTCTTTTTATGACCAGGTTATGAAACGCCTGGACACAGGAGGAGGGGTGGATGTCGTATATTTTGACTTCAGGAAGGCCTTCGATACGGTATCCCACCCCATACTGGTGAACAAGTTAAGAGGCTGTGACTTGGATGACTACACAGTCCAATGGGTGGCAAATTGGCTGGAGGGTCGCACCCAGAGAGTCGTGGTGGATGGGTCAGCTTCGACCTGGAAGGGTGTGGGCAGTGGGGTCCCGCAGGGCTCGGTCCTTGGACCGATACTCTTTAATGTCTTCATCAGCGACTTGGACAAGGGAGTGAAATGTACTCTGTCCAAGTTTGCAGATGACACAAAGCTATGGGGAGAAGTGGACATGCCGCAGGGCAGGGAACAGCTGCAAGCAGACCTGGACAGGTTGGACAAGTGGGCAGAAAACAACAGGATGCAGTTCAACAAGGAGAAATGCAAAGTGCTGCACCTAGGGAGGAAAAATGTCCAGCACACCTACAGCCTAGGGAATGACCTGCTGGGTGGCACAGAGGTGGAAAGGGATCTTGGAGTCCTAGTGAACTCCAAGATGAACATGAGCCGGCAGTGTGACAAAGCCATCAGAAAAGCCAATGGCACTTTATTGTGCATCAGCAGATGCATGATGAATAGGTCCAAGGAGGTGATACTTCCCCTCTATCGGGTGCTGGTCAGACCGCAGTTGGAATACTGCGTGCAATTCTGGGCGCCGCACTTCAAGAGGGATGCGGATAACCTGGAGAGGGTCCAGAGAAGGGCAACTCGTATGGTTAAGGGCCTGCAGACCAAGCCCTATGAGGAGAGACTAGAGAACCTGGACCTTTTCAGCCTCTGCAAGAGAAGGTTGAGAGGCGACCTTGTGGCTGCCTATAAGTTCATCACGGGGGCACAGAAGGGAATTGGCGAGTATTTATTCACCAAGGCGCCCCCGGGGGTTACAAGAAATAATGGCCACAAGCTAGCAGAGAGCAGATTTAGATTGGACATTAGGAAGAACTTCTTCACAGTTCGAGTGGCCAAGGTCTGGAACGGGCTCCCAAGGGAGGTGGTGCTCTCCCCTACCCTGGGGGTCTTCAAGAGGAGGTTAGATAGGCATCTGGCTGGGATCATCTAGACCCAACACTCTTTCCTGCCTATGCAGGGGGTCGGACTCGATGATCTATTGAGGTCCCTTCCAACCCTAACATCTATGAATCTATACTTTAAATTTATTTTGCCAAAAAGCGACAATGTAGGACACCAGTAATTGTTATGTGGTCCTTAGGTAAAAGGTCGAGGGCTGTGCCATATTAAAAGGCGACTAGATTGGGAGCTGAAGCTCATCACTGTGTTTCACTAATTGTCATTATTCAACAATACAGGACTTTGAAGGGGATGTGAAAGTGCTTTCAGCTTTAATATTCTTATTACAGCATCCCCCAACAAGACACACTGAAATAATGTAACATAATTGCTTCAAATGTTACTTCCTTTCCTTTCCTTTGATCAGCAAGCATGTCAGAAAAGTGGAGGGTTTGGGTAATTTCGCATCTCTTCCAGCCCAAGGCTTTCACAACATGAAAATTGTGTGGGTCTGCAGACTGTCAAGAAGTTCAAAACTTCTGATTTCAGCATGCATCTCAACAGAAAAAAGTGGTTAAGAGTTCTGCATATGGGGTCATTCACTCCCTCTCTAATTCTAGTTGAACCATGAGTATTGATATGTAAGGCAGAGATTAGCATAGAAAATACAAGTTACCACTAATACTCCATTAGTAACAGTGTTTTCAGGAACAGCTGAACTGAAAAACAAAAAGAGACATACGAGTATTTAAAAAAATGATTTACAGAAGCACAGGTAAATTTTTGCTTGATTTTTGTCTTGCTCACTTTTGTTCTCAATCTTTCTACATCAGCCTTTCTAGCCACTCCTTTCCTTCACTTTGGTCTTGTGTCACTACCTGCCTCTGCACCCATCTTCTCATGCTCAGTCTGTCTCCAAAGTAACCTCACATTCTCAACTCCTTTAATCAATTTTGTCTTTGTTTACCTTTTTTGTCTCTCCTTCGACTGGATTATAAAACAAATAGCCACATTCACCTCAAAATCAGTTATGTATATCATTCCAGTCTGGATTAATTGGAAAATGAGTCATTAGAGGGAGAGGAGTGGGGAGAATCTAAGGATGTGGCAGGCATACAGGGCCCCTTCTGTATCACTGGTTCCATCTCACCAAACAGCCTCTTGCAATGACAGATTATATAACATTTTATTTTTGCTTACATATTTTCCAGTGCAAACTCCACCTCCAGCTCTTCCTGGGTCTGAGAATGAAAAGAAGGAAATTAACAAAATCATGCAATAAACCTTCTCTCTTAGAGACAGCCCTGTTAATTGACTCTTTTTCCAGACTGGCACTATTTAGAAGTGTTCATTCTATTGCAGAAAATAGAACTCTAGGCTAGGTACAGACAGTCAAAAAGCCCAAGGCGGAATCAATCTAAGTTATACAGTTTTCTATAAGAAGAATAGTTTAGATTGGTAGTGAAGAGAACACACAATCACCCTTGGGGGGTGGGGTGCAAATCTTAAACTGAGTTCTCCCATTTTTAAACCAGTCTGTGTGCACCAAACTTCTGTTCTGTTATGGATATAGACTGGATTCTGATTACCTATACCAGTAAAAATACAATGTTTGTATCTGGCCATAATAAATTTGTCAATTGGATATCAAAAGTGACAAACAAAAATTATCTAAAAGGTTTGCAACAGGGGACCTATAACCTTTGGCTTTCTCCAGGCTTCACTAGATCTGTGTGGGAGAAGAGCACAAGGACAAGCATAGAACAGACTGTTCCTATGTGCATGAGCTATGCTGAGGAGTACCAGGGTTTTACCAACAGGCTGCAACTGAGAGGAAGAGGGGAATGCAGCTTTTGAAAATTCATTTGTACAAGGCTCAAAAGTTGGAAATCACTCCTTGCGATTGGCACTTGTGTGCTGTTTAAGAAGAACACAGTCTTACAAGTTGCAATGGGCAATGCAAATTATGTTGGAGAAATGCTTAAGCAGTGAGATGTTGCCACAACAGGACCTTTTCCTACAACAGCTGACTAAATGGGGAGCTTGAAGAAGGGCAGATCCTGGATGGAGCAGGGGAGTATTTTGAAAAAGAGCAAAAAAGTTTCTTTGCAGTAGGCATTCTGCCAAAAAACTCTCAGCTGGTGGTGCGTGGAATGCTCTATAGCAAAATCTTAGAAAGTAGACACCCTAAATAAAACTAACAAGAGGGATTGAAGGACCAGGTTGGGGAAGAAGACAGTTTTCCAAAACAAGGGCTTTGTCATTGGAATGGAATAATTAGCAGGATGGAACACTGTGTTAATGTAACTATCTTGTGTTAACACAGTTTTCTTCAAATGGAAATCTGTATATTTTTTAACAGAAGTATAACAAGCAGAATTTACCCATGCATGGAATTACTAAACAGTTCCCAGATAAGCTGCTCCTGCCACCTCCTCTGCCAACCCCACCTCCTCTGCCAACCCTAGCCATTGCTCTTAAAGCAGCAGCGCCAGCTGCCTGGGACTGTTTTGGAGTTCCCAGCATGGGTAAACTGTGGGGCTGCTCCTGCTGCCAGAATATGCAGGAAAGGAGGGGAATTTTGGCACCCTTCCTAACTTAGCACCAGGAAAAATGCTCTTCTCACTTACCTCTAGCAATAGCTATGCTACTCATTTTGAACATAAAGTAAAACTATGAATTAGTTGCCATAAGCAGGTCTGCAGGTTTCAGACCAGAGAGACTAACAAACTAACTTTTTTTTTATTAACTCTCTTTTTATTCCAACTGTACACCAGAGTTTAGCCTTCACGACAAGTCTAAGAAACACAAGGCCTAGCCTGAAAATGTATGTGCCTAAAAGTGTCAGAACCTGACCTGTAACGTGCGTCTATTCTTATGTTCTTCTGACATGTCCATCATCTTAGCATCTTAGTGCATACACACACAGAATAATGGTTTTTTACTTATATGAATCTATGAGGTAGGCTATGCCTATCTCAGTGTTAGAGATAGGGAAACTCAGATAAAAAGCGATATGAGGATTTGGCTTAAGCCGTGACTCAGTGAGTCAGTGTTGTAACAAGGAATAACTAAGTTTTCCTAACCCCCAACACATCACTCTTTTCCCATCATCCAGCCCTTCTTTTAAGGCAAGCTGTTTAAACACATGCAAATGAACAAATATCTGCAACCAATTATCACAGCTGGAGCTTGAGACATTGCCTATTATTAAAGTTCTCCAGAACAGCACATGCAGGATATCCTCAGTTGCCCAAACCCTTGATTATCTATGTGGCAACTTTTTTTTTTTTTAACTTGCAACTTTAGGTATTGTGTAATAACTAGGGACCTACTTAATTCACAGTTTTGCACAAACTGCAAAATCTGTGAAATTAACAGAAAAATAAATAAATAAAATGCTTTCTCCCCAGTGGAGTCCAGCAGCCCTTGCTAGTGGGAGGGAAGGCGCCAGTTGCCAGGGCAGCATGAAGGGCAGCAGACAAGACAGCAGCTACCCCCTCATCCCTCCTTCCCCCGCTGGGGCCACTCTGCAAGCCAGCACTGAGGGAAGGAACAGCACAAATGGCATGGCAGCTGCCCCCCTTCCCTCCTCCCCCCCTTTACCCCCCCAGGTCCTCTCTACTAATCAGCACCAAGGGATGGGGCCACTGCAAAATGCCCACAAAAATCGGTTCTGTGTGCTGCAAGTGGGCCCTTCTTGCAGACAGCACCAGGGTCAGGGCTGGACTATATCAGACCCGATCATGCCACAGATGGACCCACAGATGGAACAAAAGTGCCCTAAGGTGCTCCAAAGTGGACTGCCTTCATCTGATTCCTTATCAAATGAGTGTTCGTTTTTCACACAATCAGCCACTCTTGAAGCACTCTGCAGCTACCCACACACGTCACAGCATACCTCTAGAGCACTTTCAGGGGACCAATCACACAACAAACATAACTTCTGTCTGTGCCCAATGTCATACTAATGTAACTATCCTGCTTCTGGTACCCAGGCTATTTAATTTAGAGCTAATCCTGGGATCTCTGTACAGCATTACAAAGCATACAGTAGAGAACAGGACAATCAGAAATCAGCTAGTGTCCTTTAGTTTTAACCAAATACAAGACCATCTCAACTGCAAGCCCATCTTAACAGCAACTGTCCAACTGAACAGGAAATTCACTGAAAACATTCTTCAATACCCTGAAGTTAAGGGTCCTTGTTAGGATTACTATATATTCAGGTTTTTTTCGGGCATGTCTTTTTTGGACCCCTGTCCTCGTGTCCGGGTGGGTTTTTAAAATTTGAGCAAATGTCCAGGTTTTTGCTTTTCCTCTGCTTTCCCAGACTGGTTGCCTGGACCTGGAAGCAGCAGGCAAGGTGATTGACTGTCAGGGGTCATATGGTCTGCACGTGGGCCCCAGTAAACTGCTCCCAGGTAAGAGAGACAGAGTGTGTGTTTGCATGTGTGCGTGCGTGTGTTTGTGTATGTGTGCACGCGCTGTGTGGACAGCAGGTCTGGGGAGGCAGGGGCTGCAGGTTGGGAGGGAGAGGTACCAGCAGGGCTGCGGGGGCAGGCAGGGAGCTGCAGGCCAGGAGTGCAGGGTGGGCACCAGCAGGGCTGGAGGGCAGGGGCTGCAGGTCAGGAGTGTGGTGCACCAGCAGCGCTGGGGGAGCAGGGGCTTGGGAGTGAGGGGCAGAGGCAGGGCATGGGCATATCAGTGCCCCTCCCCAATCATATACCCCTCTCCCCACTACCCCCTTCCCTCTCCCACCCACAGATGTCCTTTTTCAGTACAAGAAATATGGTAACCCTACATGTCTAGTGCCCCTTGAGTTCAGTAAAACACAAACCTCTGAAAACCAAGAAATGCAAAATTAAGCTACATGAGAAAGGAGCCTTAATACATTACCCTTTTTTTGAGCAATGTGCCCCAGCTCATCCCCAACACATATTCAAAACACTGCTTTTGAAGATTCTGAGACATTCAGGAAATAGGATGTTTGGCCACCATAGAAATCTAACACTTCCTCTTTAGCAAGAGCAAAATTTCAGATTTGGAAAGGTGTACTGAATCAGAAGTACCTTCCTTAAACAAAACATGAAGCCAATTCCATGGACTACTGGCTATTCCAGGGTGCGTCTCTTTCCCTGTTCAGGAAAAGTTTTAAAGATTTTAGTTGTCTGGATGTAGAACAATGTCCCATCCAGCTCTAATCATAAAGTATGCCTATAAGTTAAGAAAAATAAGATTGCACAGGTTACTTTAGTTCTGGCTTTCCCTAAGTTTTGAGTTTTTGACTTCACAACTTTAAAGGGGCTTTTTAAATAAAATGAGAGAATATGGGAGAGACTGAGTGCTCACATAATATTTTAGATGCAATGCAATTTAAGAGAGAAATTTAGAATTGTTCATTGTTTCACCTCGCTCAGGCTGGTTCATAGAATCATAGAAAATTAGGGCTGGAAGGGACCTAAGGAGGTCATCTAGTCCAACCCCTGCTCAAAGCAGGACCATCCCCAACTAGATCATCCCAGCCAATCTCACCTTTGGATTCAACTCAAAGTTCAGGCACACTTTTCCTCCAAGCTGGATATTAGCTATGTCAAAACAAACAGTGAAGAGGTGGTCATCTGGGGTGACTGTATCTTCATCACAAATTTTCAGCTCCAGGATGTTCTTGGAGACAGAGGTAAATAATGCTGTAAATGCTACATTGTATGCTCACAGTCCAAGGAGCAAGAGGAATAATGAGGCATAGTTTATATATAGCCTACGTATCAAAGACACACAGATTATGACCTGCCCCAGCGTGGAACCTCATTTATTTTAATGGGTCTCGGATCAGATATAAGTTTCCACCCGGTAGATCATATTTCAAAATTACGCAAGGAAAACAGATACAAGATATGACAATGCAATCTCTGTTCTGAAATGGTAATCTCTTCAGAAAATTTCTTGAAAAGGCATGTTTGTTCATGTGGATGATTCTGTATATAGATTTATGATATATGTATGGTGTTATGCAAGTGATAAATTGTAGAGCTATATTTGGTGTGTTTTATATATATATTATGCACCTTTGACTATATTGCCTGCACTCTATTCCTGCTGGGACTAATTTTGACATGCCACTACTTTCAGCAGCTTCAAATAGATAAAAAAAAAAACAAAAAAAAAACAAAACAAACAAAAAAAAAAACAACATTCCCTTCTCCCCCAGATGTGCCCTTATCCTTTTAAAATGTTACTGGTCTGAAGTGCAGCCTAGGTATTCTTCAGCTGTAGATTAGAAATAGGATTTCTCTCTTCTAAGGGCTCAAAATGAGTGTGTACAGAGATGGAATGGTTTATACTAGAAGGGTTTCCTCAGAACCACTTTATAGTTAGGGAGACCGTATGGGACAATGTGAAAATTGGGACCCTGTCCCCTAGCCCTTATCCCAAGTCAGCAGAACTGCTACAGGCAGAGGCAGGGGCAGGGCAGCATGGTATAGCTCTGGAATTACTATTCAGGAAGCTAAGAGACTCAATGGCCTGTTAATGACCCGTTGTTCTTTACTTCACATACGTTAATAATCATCTCCCCTTTTTAATGGTCATTCCACTAATCAAGCTAATCTAGTTTAGGGGCAATTTTGCTGTCTGCTAGGGCTTCCTATTTCACAGCTCAGGACACTCCACCTCCCCACCGGACTGTGCCCTGCATCCAGGATGCTCATTTTAATTTTCACCTGCCAGCCAGGACAGGCCTCCAAAATCTGGGACTGTCCCAGCCAAACCAGGATATAAGGTCACCCTAATTACAGTGATCTTCATACTTCACAAGCAAGCTTGCTAGTCATGAGTGAATAATACAACTATTTCAACTTCATGCTGATAAACTGTGATATGAGGAAAAGTGAGATCCCACTATGTAAGGAGTAAGGTAATATCCCTCAAAATAATTTGTAAGCCCTCCACTGCAATGGCCAAGATCCTTTGAAGGGTGCCTGAGGTATGATGAGATAAGCAAGGTGCGAGGAGACAGGCAGGTAAGCACAGGTTCAGGCTTGTCCCTGTCTGGTCAACCCCCCACCCCTACTGCCTGGCCTCTCTGCAAGGAGGTAAGCACTGTAATATATAAATTACTTTTTGAAATCAGATGCCACCCAATTTACAAAATTTCTGGAGAACCGCCTTGAGTCTAATGAGGGTGTCTTGAGTCCAAAAAGGTTGAAAACCACTGCTTTAGTGATTTGCTCAATGTCCTGTTACTTAGAAGTTGCCAGAAACCAATAAGAAAAACCATATGAAAATAGCTAGGCTTTCAGTGTTTTTGTGGTGTTCATAAGCAACTGGGTCTATGTGGTTTCTTCACACTACTGCTACCTGAAGAGCAAAACAAACAACTGTTCTGCATATAAATTATAAATATGTCTCATTTAAATTCCTGCATTATGACAGTTCACCAATAGTAGTGATGTCATTGACTTGAGGCAGTCACAACTGTCCCAGCCAGTTTGAAAAGTAGAAACTGGGTGCAACCAAAAAAGAACTGTTCTGGATAGCTAAGGTCCATGCAGTGAGTCACTGTGCAGTCATAGAAGCATAGGACTGAAACGGACCTCCTAGCTAAAGTCCAGTCCCCTGGCTTTCCTAGGCAAACACAATTTGAACTGAGAGGCTGTAATCCTCCCGTTTCATAATATACTTTCAAGTGCTTTTCCTTAGTATTATACTTCTCAGACTAGCTAAAGCTATAGTTCGTTCCACATGATGATATTCACTGTGGATATTTTTTTAAATGTATACCTTCTGTCACTGCAAACAATGTTACCATAATTTATTCATTGGTAGTGTAAGAGTGATGCTGTAGCTGTGAGGCTCCAGAAATTATGTGGGAAGCAAGAATTTCTCAGGGTGATATTTTTTTTATTGGACCAACTATGTAGTAGGGATAAAATTAGACAAGCTTTCAAATGCAAAGCAATCTTTGTCATGGGGACATGGTAATAATGATGGATGGATATGGATGCAGGTTATGGAAGGCAGCACAGCAGCTAGCCAAACAGTGCAGCAAGAACTATTTCCTAGACATTAGCTATACTGGTTGAGTGTAATGTGGTTGGGGGAGGGAACCACATTCACTGAAAGGTGAGTGTGGGGCTCGAGCTGGATGTAGAGGTTGGAGGTATACTGTTTGCATCTTCTCCCCCACTCCTCCTTCCCCACAATTACTGTAACAGCTAGGGTTACCATACGGCCAAGTTTTCCCAAACATGTCCTCTTTTTTGGACCTCTGTGCTGCATCCAGGCAGGTTTTAAAAATAAGAGGAAATGTCTGGGTTTTCTGCTTTCCCAGGCTGGCTGCTTGGGACTGGGAGAAGCAGGCAAGCTGATTGGATGTTGGGGGAATCACATGGTCCCCACAGGGGCTTTGGCGAGGAAGAGAGAGAGAGAGAGAGAGAGAGAGAGAGGGCACACACGCAATGTGGAAGCTGCTTGGGCAGCAGAGATGGGGGGGTAGGGGGCTGTGGGTCAGGAGTGAGGGGCACCGACAGTACTAGGGGGCAGGGGCTGTGGGTCAGGAGTGAGGGGCATGGGGTACAAGATGGGTGACTGTGGGCTGGACGTGCAGGGCACTGGCAGCACCATGGGGCTGCAGGTCAGGAGTGAAGGGCACCAGCAAGGGGTGGGAGCAGGGTACTGCTGTCTCGGAGTAAGGGGCTCTGGCAGGGTTGGGGTCAGTGGGTCCAGAGTGAGGGGCAGCAGCAGGGCTGGGGGGCATGTGGCTTGTCAGTGAAGGGCAACAGAATGGGCAGGGGCAGGACACCAGCATATCACTGCCGGTCCCCACCATCATATTCCTCCTCCCTCCCCACCACCCCTGCCCCATCCCATCCCATGACAGATGTCCTCTTTTTTGGACCTGGAAATATGGTAACCCAAGTCATAGCACTATGTATGACCATACTGAACAGTCAGCTTATTGTTGCTGCAGAAAGAGGAACGTAAAAGCATGTAGGTGGGAAAGGGTTAGTAGCAAAATGCTTAACACGTGAAGCTAAAGATGCTCTGGGTGACCCTGAGAAGACTCCCACCATTTTCGTGTTTCAAATGAAACCAGGTACTCAGCAGCCAAACACTGATGGTATGGTATGATTTTAAGTTTTTAGGGCACTTAGTTAGTGCAACTAGTATGAAATGCAGGGTGCAGAACATCTGGAACTCCTGACTCAGGTGATATCAAGAGGCCTGCTATGGAGATCCTCCAAGTACTGACAGGAGGGAAGCTGCTGGTCTTACCTTGACTTGTCTTTGTACTATGAAGTAGAAAGTCTCATTCCAGATAGGGTTTTTGCAGTTAAAGATAGTTCTAGTCCGAGCTTCCTCAGCAGAAGCTGTTGGTAGCCACAGGCACACATAACAATCAGTTTGGCTCACTGTATAAAAAAGGAGTGTAGCAATTAGCTTTGTGAATATTGAGCTTTTCATTTCAGTTACCTAACTGAAAAAATATTATTTGCAATAGACTCAAAAATAGTGTTTGACTTAAACAAAACATTTAGGGTGTGGGCACAGGAATATGCATGTAGCCCCCTCAAAAGGGCTGAAGCTAGTACCAGTCTAATTGTTATGCGTGAACAACCTGACAATGATCCAAATGCAGCAAACCTGCTCCATTTCTCAGCTGGTTCACACAACAATTAGAATATACCAGCTGCTGCCCTTTTAAAACATTTCCCTTTGAAAATGTTGTTTTGAATATATTGAAAATATTTAAATGAAATAGTTTTGTGATTTTTTTAAACATTTATTTCAGGCTAAATGATTTGTTGGATTCCATCAAAGTTTCTGCAGTTTCCAGCAGGGCTGTGCAAAACAACACCGTTCCACCTCGACTACAGTTTCAACATTTTGATGGAACAGTGCTTCATTTCAGGTTTCATTTTGTTTCATTTCATTTAATTTTGAAAGCACTGTTGTTTCATTTCTTTTAAACTATTTTGCTGTTTCGAGATTATTTCTACGTTTTGCCTGTAAGCTATAATGGGGAAGCACTAAGCTGCCTATAACTGCCATTTCTTGCCTGATTCGATGAAACGTACAGAGATGGTAGCCTCTTCTGAAGGCATGAAGGCTGCCAAGTTTCAAAGAGATAGATGCAGAGGTTTCTGGGAAACTGCACCTCAGGGGGGTGACAAGCAGGAGCTGGGAAGCAGGAGCAGCCTCCTGCGATCCAGCAGGCAGATTGGGGGCCTGCACCTCCAGGAAGGCTGTGGGGCTCTGCTGGACTCCTCCCGGGGGTGTGGGTGGGCCCCTATCTGCCTGTCAGATCACAGGAGGCTGCTCCTGCCGCCTGGGATGGTGCTGGTCGCAGCCCGCACCCAACTCTGGGAAGACTGGTGCTGCCGCTGGCCCCAGGAGGCAGAACCAGCCTCCTGTCATCCGAAAGGCAAATCGGGGGCCTGGCCGCACCCCTGGGAAGGCCCTGCTGGACTCCTCCTGGGGGTATGGGCCCCGATCTGCCTGCCAGATCACGGGAGGCTGCTTCTGCCACCTAGAACCAGTGGCAGCACCAATCTTCCCGGCGCTACCCAGCGCCGGTGCCAGGCAGCAGAAGCAGGGTCCTGTGATCTGGCAGGCACATCAAAGGCCCGCACCCGCAGAAGGAGCCCAGCAGAGCCCCACAGCCCTCCCAGGGGTGCGGGCGGGAGGCAGCTGCTGCCACCTGGGACCGATGCTGGGCTCAGCCCACACCCAGCACAGCGCCATGGAGCTGAGCCCAGGGGAGGGATGCGGAGTAGAGCCCCAGTGCTGAGCTCCACCTCCCTCCACCAGGCTCAGCTCCCAGCAGGTCACACCTTGTGGAACTCAGCCCGGTGGGGAGGATCTCAGCGTAGAGTTGGGGATGAGCTCCGCTTCCCTCCACCAGGCTCAGCTCCCAGCAGCTCGCAGCCCCGTGGAACTCAGCCCGGTGGCGGGAGGTGTAGCGCAGCACCAGTTTTGCCCGCCTTCCGGCACCGGGCTGAGCTCCATGGGGCTAGCAAAGCCGATCGGAGCACAGCCCAGTAGCAGGCAGTGGGCAGAGCCAGTGCTGCGTTCCTATCAGCTCTGCCAGCCCCACAGAGCGCAGCCCAGCGAAGGGAGGCAGGGAGAGCCAGGGCTGTGCTCCCTGCTGGGCTGAGCCACATAGGGCTGCAAAGCAGCTCGGAGCGCAGCCCTGGCTCTCTCTGCCTCACACTACCTGGCTGCTTTGAAATTTGAAACGTTTTAACTGCCCTTGTTTCATTTCAAGGCTGTTTCAACGCGCTTCATTTTCTTTTGATTTCACCGTTTCAAGCTCAAAACGAGTCAAAACAGCATCAAAACGAAACAGTCAGCAAAGCTTCGCACAGCCCTAGTTTCCAGCTCCCAAAAGTGTATTTCTCAACAAATTGACTCTACCAAAAATAATTTTAAAAACAATTTACTAGTTGTAAACGTAATACTGAGATTAATAGTAATGAAAAGACAAATACACAAGAGAAATGGGGAAAAAAAAAAAAGAGTACAGCAACTGGTTTCTCCACAGCACCTTCAAACATGCATCCTACCCAGAGAGGAATGGCAGTGTGGGAAGCTGGCCAATTGAGAGAGTTGTTGCTTCTGAAATTGAGAGAAAGGATACTCTTTCTTGTTAAAAAAGGGAGGGGGGGGAAGTAATTTTCTTTCTTATTAAAATTGCTGTTTGTTTTCTCAACTACTGGTAATCTAAAATAATAGAGGTGGTTTGGCCTGTTAGTCTGAAGTCAATCAGAAAGTAGGGCAAGGTGACATCTTAGGGCATTTATACACGTGCTCCAGGAGTGTCTGCTGGGGGAGGGAGGTGCTTTAATTAGAACGGCTCCAAGAGCCACTCTAATAAAAGTGCCCAGAGTATCTTGTGTATCAGCATCCCTGCACTTCCAAATGGTAGCAGGGGTGCTATTTATAAAGCTTGCTGAATGAGCTTTAGATAAAACACCCCCACCTCCATTTTGAAATGTGGGGATGCTGATACATGAAATAGCAGAGGCTACTGGAGTATGGTAATTACCGTGCTGAAATTACAGCATATCAGAGCAGCCTCTCTGCTCATGCATAGGTGCCCTATGGCACCTTAGAGACTATCTGGTTCAAAACTGGCATAAAGTTTTAGAAACTTATGCCAGCTCTGAACCAGTTAGTCTCTAAGGCCACATCCACACGAGCATAGATGTTTGTTTCCCTGGGGACAAGAATCAGTGGCACACCTTATGCTACTTGTCCCCAGGGAACGCCTCTGCCACATAGCCTCTAACACATGGCAGGTTACACCGGGTGGGGTAGGGGAGGCTAGGGCCAGAAACTGTACTGGCCCCAGAAGACTTACCTGGGGTCTGGGAGCCTCAGGGAGCTGCAGCCATGGCAATCCTGCCACCAGAGCCCTGGTCAGCAGCTGGAGTGTGGCTCTGACTGAGCAGGCTCTGGTTTTGGGCAGTGCACACTGTCCCCATATGCACCACCCCACTTTTTTTGCATGGATTTTTTTTACACCAGGGTCAAAAAAACCCTTGCACTGCTACCTTGCAGCACGGAGAACACATGAACGTGTGGTGCTGCAGATGGGTCTGCAGTGCTATATACCACACGGCCACACTCATCTGGACATGGCCTAAAGTGCCACACCTTACATTACCTTCTGCCTGACTTAGTCTTACCTTCTTCATATTTCAAAATATGTAATATAGATATATACCCCCTATCCACCCAAAAAAATCTTTATAAGGTGTTACTCTATAAAAATCTTTATAATAAGGTATAATACAGAGAAACTAACAACAATTCAGACTACATGTAATAACTGATAACCAATTGATAATCAATTGTAGTTCGAATAGTTTCAGAAATATAAGGAAGCCGTAGGAAGAACAGAAATACTCACAACAATCTGCCTTACGGAGATTTCTCATCCTGACAACTTTCACAGTGAGCAAGCACAATGGTGTTCCTTCTTGCTGCAAGCCAATGGAAAAAAATGATGACTAGGGAAATATGGAGATAATTAACTCTGTGTATTTCATTTTATAGCAGACATGAAGAGAGAGAAAAAATAAATATCTAAAAAATATAGTTAGCATAGTAAGCAATCAGTGCAAATAAAAATATTCCATAGATGAGCTTCACTGTAATTTTTGTACTGAAATACTTCCTCATGCCTAGACAGCATCCTATGATTACTGACAATCAAAATCTCATGTTCCCTCTTCCTGTTTAGCTATGTTTTTAATATGATTGGATTTTTTACATCAATTTCATTTGAAGAGGTTATTTTTTATTGCAGTTCCTAAAGGAATAGAAAAAAATACCTAAAAAGTATTATTTCAAGAAAAGCAAAATATCAACCTTGTAAAATCCAACTGCTTGCAATGAACACTATAACTGCATACACATGAAAATTCTCCCAGGTTTGTTCTCCTGGTAGAGAAACTCTCAGAGCTACGTGTACAGATATTTGATTGCCAAGGCCCTGAAAAGTAGAGACCTTGCAGTGCCAACACTGTACAGCAGGGGGTGAGGGGAAAGGGCTGTTCACACATCTCCACATACTCTGCAGGCTTGTTCAGTCTGCCTGGTGACAGGCGGCAGCAGTGCATAGGGCAGCCCTGATTGCCTGACCCAGATTACCCATGGTCAGGCTGTGTTTCCCTGCAGCATAATATGGGGATTCTAAAGGTGGCATGTTCTGCTCCCTGCTGGAGCAGCAGAGTCCAGCAAAACACTGACCCCTTGGAGGGGATGGGGGAGATGTTGGAAGACTGTGTTTTCTTCTGAGATGAGCCACAACACGTACAGACATTTGATCTCCCAGGAGAAACTCTGGCTGTTTCCCAGGTTATTTTTTTCCTGGAGAAGCCATTTTTATTTTGGGAGAAAAAGCCTGAACATCTATACATTTGTGGCTTCTCCTGAGAGACCAGAAACTCCCAGGAGAAACTGAATGTCTGTACAAGGTCAATAGGATTGTCTTCTCAACTCTCAGGTGGAGGACAGCTGATCAGAGCCCACCATTTTCCAGTGTGTTGAATAGAAAATGGATGAAAATAACATGCTTCTTCCTTGATTAAGGATAGCTGCCCTTTTGCCTTCTCCCTCACATTATGGGTCATCATCTGAGCACTTATTCATGGGTTAACAGCATCATTTATAGAGTTCTGCAGTGCAAGGCAATCTTAGTTTGAGAGAATCCCTGCCAACCATTTCTACGATTTTAAATCATGTGGATTCATGTACCACCAGATGTTTTGTTTGCCCCTCTGAGTACATGCATGTGTGCATACATATACATGTGCATGCACATACATGTTCACTTTGCTTTGTTTCTGAGTTTTAAGCCCAGCATATCAAAGCTAAACTCACTGGGAGGTTCTATCTTTAAGCTGATTCTGGGTAAAATCCACAGGTTACCATAGTCTCAGATAAAATGGCTGACTTTTAACTTTGCAATAAGGCAAGTGTCTTTCAGCATTAGTTATTATTTATATTAAGGTATCGCCTATCAACTCCAATTGATATCAAGGCCCCACTCCATTAAGCAGTGTTCAAACATTCAATGAGAAAAAATACATCCTCTGAAGATCCCTCAGTCTAAATAAAGAAGACCAGATAATTGGAAGGAGAAAGGAATTTCTATTGTCCCTATTTTACAGAGAAAGAACTGAGCCATAAGAGAGATTTAAGTTGCTTTCCCAAAGTCCCCTCAGATGTCTATTGAAAGCTAAGAAATAGTTATCTCCTGAGTTCCAATCCAGTGCCTTAATTATAAAAGCACTCTTCTTTCCACAACTGTAGGGTTTTGGAAATAAGTTTCACACACTTAAGAAATAGAAGTGACAAGACTTAATAGCTGTTTTTCCTTGTTTGTTTGTTTTTTAGTTTGGTTCTTTTCCTTTTCTTTCTAAAGTTTCTGATGCAAATGCAAAGAAAAAAAATAAAGGAAATGGCCTCATTGTCTGCTGCAACAGCCTGTAGATTGCTTTTTTTGCCCCCTGGATGCAGAGAAAACTGATTTCTTGACGTGTACCTAGACTTCACTCCAGCTTTCTGTTGTCTTCCTTTCAGTTCTGAGACACATTAACACAGCAAATAATTTCTACCACTCACATGTAGCTGATGGAACAAATGTCGGTACAGCATCTATTGTATCACAATATGATATTTCTTACATGGGATCATTTTATTACCCATGTCTCTATGACTATCACAATTATAACTTACTTCACTGCTGTAATACATATGTTTGTACTCCATTGGAATTAACAGCTTCAATACCACACAATATGGGTGGAGATTTTCAAAAGTACCCAGGCCCTTACCAACATAGGTTTCACTGAAATGCTGGAAATCCTTTGCAGGGTTCCATATAAAGGGTGAAATGGTGTCAATCCCTTGACATCATTATGTCCTGTCTGCCTCTATTATAATGTTGAATGCAGTCTCAGTATCCCCTCAACAATTCATAAAGCATGTAAAGCTTATGTTCAGCATAAATTGCTTTTAAAAATCTCTCCCCTATCTCCTATTCTAGCTAAAACTCTTATCTTCTTCTTTGTCTAAATAACTTCAACTTACAAAAGAAAATTATTCAAGGTAACTGCTCTCCCACTCCACATATGGGTTCACAAAGTCCTGTGAAATTTACTGAGCTGAAACTTTCAAGCCAGCTTTTGTTATTACCATTTTTATTTCAATGACCACAATCCTTTAAGCAAACTCTCCTGGGTCCAGCCTTTGTAAACACACTGTAACTGAAAAACACACAAAGTAATTACTAACCAAATTTGGAAGGATTTGCACTGCCCTGGTCTAAGATATCACTGCTCGGGCCCAAACTGAATTCAGGATTTCCAAATGTCATTTTATAGAGTCCCTGAAAGCACATAGGAGCCATGAAAAATCACATGCTAAATCTTAATTCTTCAGTAAGGAATTCCAAAGTTGTTCCAATGATGTAAATCCTAGAAGCTAGATTTAATCTACAAGGAAGAAATCTCATATACAAAGCCCCAGTGGTAGTATCCTCTGAAATGCTTCCTGTCCATCTACAGATCCAGCTAAGCATAGTAACTTAAGGGTTTCAGTACGTGGTTGGTTAAGATGATGTAATGAATGGGGTTTAAATTTCTTAGAAACTGTGAAACATCTTAGATAAAGCTGCTTTAATCAAAATGGAACAGTGCCAGAATATCACTTAAATAAGGGTCTGGGGTCCTAAAAACTAGGGGGAAAGCCAACAGGACTGAGGAGCACATAAGTCAGACAGAGAAATATATTAAAGGTGTTTGTAAGAAATGGTATCTTTGTATATTCTAATATAAGAGTAAGAGGTATGTCAAACCTGAATTAGTGGCATAACAGGATTAGAACCGAGAAAAAAATCTGTAAATCGGTGTAATGGAGAAAGGAATTACAAACAGATATCTGGTCAAGAATAAAAGACTATAATTATGCAAATGTATGACACACAAAAGCAAAAACAGGTTAAATTGTCCTGCAATTATTAGAACCTTTCACATACAACTAGTTGTAGAAGACTCACTGAGCTAGCCTGATTAAGAAACACCACATACTGTGGCCAACAATGTATTTTTTATTATTATTAGAGCCATTAAACCCTCCGCCACACTATTGTATTCCACAAGAAAAAGAGCTGAGGTTATCAACAAGTTGCACAGGCAGCCATGGTACAAAATTAGCAAGCTTTGTAATGGCTAAAGCAAAGCTGACGTTTTTAACCCTGATGTCAGGCAGAAAAGATGCAACAAATTATTACCTTGTATTAGCATAAGTGAAACATGAATGGGGGGGGTGAGTAAAGGTAAAATTTAAGCCTATGGACACGATAAAATTGTCATAAAGCATGCTTATATACAAGATTAAGTAAAGATAATAAAGGGTAAGGATGTAAAGAGTACAGCTGGACATGCCTTCAAGACTGTTGAAGTGACTTGCCACAAGGTGCTGTGCTGCTGCTCTGATACCAGATGACACTACTCTGCTCTGCCTGTCCTTCAGTATTTGCCTCTGAGATGGATCTTCAATTAAGGTCCAGTTGCTTAGTATTTTTTTCCAGACAACTTATTTTTTTTTCTTTTACTGACTTTATGGACAGGCATTTTTGGGATTGTTTTTTACAATCTGACCATAAATTCATGGACAGTTCACAACTCTACCTTTATGTTCCCAGTGCAAGTAACCAAGTATGACAGCTAGGTTGAAAGAGATTTGCTTCAGTGCAAGTACTGAATAAGCCTGAGGCTTAAGGCTTTAACAATTCTGTCGTTCCCAAACCATCACCTCCTTACAGTGCCCCTCCCCTGCCTACATTGGGCAGATGGGATGATGGTATGTGAAAGAATGAATGAACACTGATCCGACATCAGTGCTCCAGGAGGCCACTCCTAGCAAGCAGCCTCCTGAAACTCAGGTGCAATGCAGAAAAGAAAAAAAAGACTCAAATTCATGTTCAGTGGTGGAAGGCTCAGAGAGGTTTGTCACTTTAACAGTACACTAGCTGGTCTATTTAGCAATTCGCCCAACTCAGTAGAACTGCCTGAGACAATGATAACAATGCCATGAATAAACTATGTTCCCCCAGGTCAATACAAAGGAACAATCCTTGCTGCACCTATATTTATACCCAAAAACCCCAAATTTTTGTTCCAATAGATTCTTACCCCAATACCTAGACTAGCTTTTATAACCCCCATGTCCCTCAATGGGTTAACTGCCTTATTTATCCCTACTGACTTATTCAACCTACCTTCAGCTGTCTCAGCAGTGCCCCCTCTTCAAATCCTTTGTGTTTAAATTCTGTTCTATTTAAAACACCAGCTTTTCTGCAAGTCTTTGCATAGCATCTGAGGGAGTAACCTATCACCAAAGAAAGCTCAGGCCTCTCTGAACTGGTCAGTCTTTAAGGTGCTACCCTGCCCTGCCTTCTGCCTGACTTAAGATTAACACAGCTAACTACATCTCTCAAAATAGATTCAACATTCACTTTTTCACACCAAAAGTAACATAGTCACATGAAACTTTAGAAGGGGAGATTTCAAAGAAAGATGATTTTTCAAAAAGGGTCTAAAGGTCAAAGTCAAGGAATTCTAAGCCTAAAAGGACGCAAGCATGTTCCTTAAAACATAACACCAGAGTCTCAGAAGTCAAGCATACACAGAACAAAAAGGGGACTATGAAGGCAAAGGCAAACCTAGTATGTCAACATGGTAAGGCTCAAAATGGTTGTAATGTTGCTGTATCCAGGATATTCCTGAAAATATTTGAGATGCAAGAGAGAAAGGGAGGTTGGTGACATTTTTTATTGAACCATCTGTATAGTTATAGAGCAGACCTCATAGTTTGCTCTGAAGTTTCATTTAGTAATAAATAAAGTGCAACCAAATTCAATAGCAAACCTGAAGGGGAGCAATAAGGGCAGCAATGCCCAGCTCAAGTAAGAGTGGGAGGCACAAACATAGCCGCCACCACCACAATCAGCATGATAGCGCTTTATGCTGCCTCACAAATTGTGGTTGCCACAGGTGATGAGCTGCCCTGCTGTCCCCCCGATGAAATCCTACCATGTAAGCCATTAGTTATTACAAATACCTTACGTACCACTTGTGATCATTACATTTTTAGGCACAAATAGTTTCCTCCTATATGTTTGTACAGCTTCTAGCATGTTAAGATCTTGAACCTGTATGGGGCCTTTCTCTACTACCATGATCCAAATGATACTTAACTAGTAGGAAATGGTGCTTTATTCATCCTTATATAATATAAGCTTTTCCTGTTCAGGCTCTGCCATAGTTGTGTTATGTAGCAGACTTATTTCTTCATTATTCATTTGATCTGAATACTTAGATTATATTAGCCATAAATCTGATACAGTACTTAAATTATAGTGACTTTGAATCTGGTGGCCTTATATTAAGTCAGCTGGTCAGTAAATATAGCATACTGTCTAGCTTTTGTAACTTGCAATGTATTTTAAAGCCATAATTTCTATGACAGTGGACTTGATGAGATGTTGGTACAAATGTCATGCTGAATATGCAGTGATTTATTCCCTCCTAACATAATAATTGAATGAACTGTTAGTGATAGAAATAGCTTTACTAAAATAATCTCTTGTACTTTTATGGTACTTTCTATCTAACATCTAAGTGATCCATAAAATAGATTGCTGTTTGTGTGCATTGTATGAATTACATTAAAAGAAATTAACATTTTTTAGAAGTCCTCAAGGAAATGGTGCGAGTGTAAGGTCTTAATCCAAGAAAATAATTTTTCCATGCTGTAAAAATACACCCAATATTTTCTCTGTAGGAGGTGAGGTAGGACATAGAGCACCCAGAGAGAAAATAATTTCATATTTTAAAGATTTTATTTTCTGTATCAAAACCAAAATTTGGCAACCAGGTGGATGGTAACATGAATTAGTCATGTCGCCTATTCTATATTTTCAATAATTCTCATAAGCATTGTTTCACCTTAAAAAATAGACAGTGCCAGCCAAGAGGAATGCTTGCCCACAAAAACCTGATTAGTTTTTAGTCCATGGAGTTCCCATGCCTGAAGACCACCTGACAGACTGTTAAATGACTTTTAAAATTGGTCAGGTACCTTTAGTACCTGAAGTTTTCATTTTATTTTCCCCACACCAAGGGACAGATCCAGTAAAAGCTTGATGTGTACCTACAGGCTAGATATCACAATTCCTAATTTAGCAAGATTATCCCCTTCTTCCTATTCTGAATCTCCATGCCATATTGATTATGTTATGCTAATGTAAACAATCCATCCACAAATTCCACATTTCTGTTCTCTAACTTCTGAAAATGATCATTCCCATAGTAATAAAACAAAAGCCTAGAAGAGAGATGGCAGGTGAGGGATTGATTCCAGGAAGTCCTAGCACTCTTCATCTCCCACCAATAGCTCATAAATTATGTCTATTGTTTAGTACCTTATATTCAGGGCTACGTGGCATCAGATAATGTCCCCACTTAGTTGCCACCTTTTCAGATGGATTTGTTTGGGTGTGCAGGACCTGGAAAGAAAGCAGTAAGAATGGCTAATAATCATACCAGCCAATATGCATTCCCTTTCAGTTTTCATTTGAATTCAAAATTGTAATGTTTTGTGTTGAAACCGATACTTGCATAAATACTTCATTAATCCCCCAAAAGTGAAGCTATTCCTCCCTTGCACCAGACCACCTTCTAATTTGCACTCTTCTAACTACCAGTACCCTTTCTGGGTACAAAGGAGGAACAAAAATGGCAGAGGGTTAAAGATTATTCCCTGCTAGTTCTGCTTATTTACAAAGCTGCCTTTCATAAACTTTCTCAATATTTAAAGCAAAACTCTCAATGCCTATGCTTTACTACATCTCAGGACAATGGAATAATATTATTCTTACCAAGGGTGAATTGGCTGAGGATCCCATGGCTGCCTCACTCTCACACCTCTGGAAGGT
The DNA here is from genome assembly GCF_030867095.1 of Alligator mississippiensis. Taxonomy (NCBI): domain Eukaryota; kingdom Metazoa; phylum Chordata; order Crocodylia; family Alligatoridae; genus Alligator; species Alligator mississippiensis. The sequence goes on along the minus strand of NC_081825.1, from coordinate 238,004,029 downwards.
TACAGATATCTGAGCACTGGATGCCACACCTTGGGAGTGCTCTTGAAACTTATTTACTGTATCTGAGATGACTGAAGTGGCTGAGCAGGTGTTTTACCAATTGACTCAATGCCCCACCTCTTCCTGATTTCAAAAGCACAAGTAATGGTTTACCATTTTCTTATTCCTATATGAGTAAATCTACTGGGCCAATGTTTATTTCTCAATTCAGTTTTCAGAGAACTGTCGTAAGATAAATATAACTCAGTCAATTTATAAAAGGGATTCTACAATGTAGTTAACTGTGTTAGGAAAGGACTTGGTCCAATGGCGCAGGAAGATCCTGTTTTCCTAAGTGGCTCTACCACTAGCCCCTGAGGGACACCACCCACAGGAAGACTGCCAGGCAGCCCACTGGCAGAAACCTGCCCACCTTCCTGAGCAGCATAACGAACAGTTCAGCAAAGTTGGTGGGAACTTTATCTCGCTGTGGAGCCAAGCCCACAATGCCATGCACCACCTCAGGAAGTGCACTGGCTGTTCCTCGACCTGATCCAAGGAGCACCCACAAGTGGTAGTCTCGTTGCTCCCAATCCTCAATGCCAGCCACATCACCATGACCCCATGCCTGAGGATCTGCCTAGAAATGTTCCTACTGGATGCCATTTGAGCCAAGTACACACTGGCGACTTGAAGGCAAAACCCAACTGGGGTAAGATCTCCAAGCTCACCTGGCTCAACTGGTCTGCCGTTCAAAGGTGTTGTCCAGTATGGGAACCATGGCAGGAGGTGCCAAAGATGCAGCTATGAATCAGAGGCCCTTCCCTATAGGTTATGTGCCTGAAAACTCCACACCAGAGAATGGAAGCTCTGCCACAGTGCTGTCCAGGACCAGCTGGTGAACACCATCCCAGCCTCAGCTGGGACCATGTCCATCAACCAAACCAGCCCAAGGCTGCAAAAGACAGCTGTACCTGGACATCATCGTAGCTGAAAAGAAAAATGGCATCATGATCCCATTGCACCTATAACTGTCTGTCAGTGGCCTTACTCTAATCAAAATACTTGTACAGTTTTCTCTTATCATTAAAAGGTCTGAAATGTAGCATTTCACCAAGCTGGGGGGGAGTAATAGATATGCTGGAGTGTAAAGCTAGGATTCAGAGAGACCCAGACAAATTGGAGGATTGAACCCAAAACAATCTCTGGAGGTTCACTAAGGACAAGTGCAAAGTCCTGCACTTAGGATCGAACAATCCCATGCACCAGCACAGACTGGGGTTTGACTGACTAAGCAGCAGCTCTGCAGAAAAGGATCTGGGGGTTACAGTGGACAGTAAGCTAAATATGAGCCAGCAGCGTGCCCTTGTGGCCAAGAAGGCTAATGGCATACTGGCCTGCATTGGTAGGTGTGTTGCCAGCAGATCAAAGGAACTAATTATTCCCCTCTATTTAGCACTGGTGAGGCCACATCTGGAGTATTGTGTTCAGTTTTAGGCCCCCCACTTCAGACAGGATGTGGACAAATTGGAGAGAGCCGAGTGGGAAGGCAACAGAAATGGTTAGGGGACTGGGGGAAGTGACTTATAAAGAGAGGCTGAGGGAACTGGGTTTACGTAGTCTAGAGAAGACTGAGAAGGGAAGTAATAGCAGCCTTCAGCTATTTGAAGGGAGGTTCAAAAGAGGATGGATCAGGACTGTTCTCAGTGATGACAGATGACAGAACAAGGAGCAATGTTCTCAAGTTACAGCAAGGGAAGTTTAGGTTAGATATTAGAAACAACTTTCTCATGAGGAGGGTAGCAAAGTATTAGAACAGGTTACCCAGAGAGGTTGTGGATTCTTCATCCTTGGAGGTTTTTAAGACCTGGGTAGACAAAGCCTTGGCTTGGATGATACAGTTCCTGGGGTTGCCACTGCCAAGGGTGGGGTGGGTCTCTGTGTCCGATGGGGACAGCTGGGTGGACGTGGCTGGGCTGGGGGTGGGGTGGCACATGCCCACCTCTCCTACCTGCTCCCCATCCCCCCCCACCCCTGCCACAGCTGGAGTGGGGCAGAGCCAAGCAAGGCAAGGGCAGATGCAGCCTGCCCACTGTAAGCTCAGGTCTCTCCACTCTGCTGCCCTTGCCCTGGGAGCCCCATGCCACCTATGCACCTCCTGCCCATCTGGCAGTGGGAGACACAACTCGCTGCCCCTACTGCTGCTGGGTGGGCAGGGGTGCGTGGCTGGTGCGGGGCTCCCGAGGGGAAGGTAGCAGAGTGGAGCGTCCTGAGCCCACATCTACCCTGCACACAAAGCTAGAGGGGCACATGGGGGGCAACCCCCTTTCCCCCCTGCACACCCGTGGCTCTGTCCTGCTCCCTGCCCTGGCCCTAGATCCCATGCACTACCCAGGCTGTGTCCCCAGCCCCTACCCCACTCACACCATGGGGGCCTCAATCTGCCCTCCACCCAACTCCTTACCTTCAGGGAGCTGCTCTCCACAGTGCCTGGCTGTTTTCCGGGCCACATGCTTGCATGCAACAGTGCACATGCACACAGCATCCTCTGTGTCTTGCTTCTGACCACCTCAAGCAGGACCCCTTGCAGGCTAGAATGCTGCCCACCTGCAGGGGGAAACCCACCATTTCTCAAGGGAACCCAGGCATGGGGGGGGGCCACACAACATGTGTTAATCTAACTATGGAGAAGGGGCTACCAAGGGCAAAAGTTGGGGTGAAGCAGAAAGCAAAGAGCTATCTGACCACCCAGATTGATTTTCCCTGCTGTAGCAATGGAAAGAGGACACATTTAAAGCAAACCTCCAATAATTAGATTCTATATCTAGAAATTATAACAAATTTATACATTTTCCATATATAGAATCTATTATTGGGGGTCATCTTATAAGCAGGGGCCATCTTCTATTTGACTAAATATGGTATGCAAAAAAAGTAGGCAACACTTGACTCTACATATTCACCATTACAGAGAAGAAATCCAGCCAGATGACTACAACATGTGACAACTAAATGTAGCACAGCAGGAGTAGAAAATAACATCATTATTACTGTGCATTGCAAACAATGCTGCACGTGAATCAGCAGTTAAGAAAGGCACGTGCTTGATTTAATTCAGGGAAAGAATTAAGAAATAGAAACTACACTGCAGGCAGTATATACTCTATATATACTGTATTTTACATACTTAAAAGATGATGCAGTTTAAAAGCATCAGACTCTTGCCTGGCTGCTATAAATAGCAGTTCAGCTCTCGGGGGGATACTTTCAAGGAGAACAATAAATCCATAATATCCCAGGGAGAGGAATAGGAAACAAACACGATGACCTAACTTTGCTATAGTTAAAGTGACTCTATATGCTCAGCCTTACACAAGTTAAAGGGCACTAACTTAAAATGTAGATGGTCACAATGTCTGAAAAATCAACCCTTCTTTAAAATGTCCTAAAATTGGGCACCCAAAATCACTTACGACTTAAAAATAATTCAGGCTAACACTCATGTGGGACCAGAAGAGTTCTAAGGCCAGATACAGACATTACACTTTCTATGTTAGGTGGTCAGAACTGGTCTATACCCATAATAGAACAGAAGTTCAGGGAACATAGACTGCTTTAAAAATGGCATACCCCAGTCTAAGGTAGACCAGGATTGATGTAGTATCAGACCTACTCAGTCTAGGTTATAGCAGTTTACTGAACATCAGTGCCAGGTCTGCTCATAAATCAAGGCAGCTTGGCTGTCTGCTGGTATCCCAGGGGACTTTACAAGTGCCCACTAGCCTCCCCCTGCCTCTTTGCAGGGAGCTGCAGCTCAACTGCTGCAGTGGAGTGCCTAGCCAGCCAGCAAGCAGGAGCAAGCATACCTTCCTCCACTGCCTGCCTTCAGCTGAGAGCTGCCTGACAGATGGCAAGCCATGGGGAGAGGTATATGCCTGACAGCCAATGAGGGATGGTCCCCACTCAGATGCGCTTGCCTTCCTTTGGTAATGTCCAGCATGCTGGGAGGTGTGCAGGAGCACCCCCAGACTTCTGGCCTCAGCCACTACAGGCATCTGCCTGCCTTCCCACACCGAAGGGTAAATGAGAGTTTTGTTCACTTCTGATCCAATCTATGCAGTTTAGAGATATCTGTATAGATCAGATTGATTCCACCTCAGGCTTTTTGAATGTGTGAGCAGTTCTACAGAAGACAATAACAATTACTCCTTGTAGATACTGGGAACACTCTAAAGAGCATGCAGGCTGAGAGATTCTGAGGTTGTGTAAATTTTCAGGCCATCAAGAATGGAGAGAGAGATGCAGATAAAGAGGTTGTGTAAATTTTTAGGCCAGCAAGAATGGAGAGAGAGATGCAGATAAAAGAAAAATAATGAAAGGAGGAGGAAATAACTACCAAGATCTGTGCCGTTTCTCACTTTCTGAATTTTGCATGTTTTAAGCCTCTTGCTTAAAAATCTTTTTGCTCTTGTTCAAAAGTTCACCTGTGCAAAATGAATTGCAGGATTAAGGTCTTCAGATTATGAGCTCTTCAGGAAAGGGATTGATTACTACATCCTTCACTTGTACAGCTCCCAGGATAAATAGATTTCATAGACATTAGGGCTGGAAGGGACCTCAGAAGATCATCGAGTCCAGCCCCCTGCCCGTGGGCAGGAAGTCAGCTGGGGTCATAGGATCCCAGCAAGATAAGCATTCAAATTTCTCTTTAAGGTGTTCAATGTAGGTGCTTGAACCACCTCCGATGGCAGGCTATTCCAGACCTTGGGGGCTCAGACAGTAAAGAAATTCTTCCTTATGTCCAGCCTGAAACGGTCTTGCAGTAGTTTATAACCGTTCGACCTTGTCATCCCTTGGGGTGCTCTGGTGAACAAACGTTCCCCCAGATCCTGGTGAACACCCCTGATAAACTTATAGGTGGCCATCAGATCACCTCTGAGCCTGCACTTTTCCAGGCTAAAGAGCCTCATAGCTCTCAGCCTGTCATCATAAGGTCCGTTTTCCTGACTTCTGATCATGCGTGTGGCTCTTCTCTGGACTCTCTCAAGCTTCTCCACATCCTTTTTGAATTGTGGAGCCCAAAACTGGATGCAGTACTCCAGCTGTGGCCTCACCAAGGCCGAGTACAAGGGGAGAATGACGTCCTGGGATTTGCTTGAAAAGCATCTATGGATGCAAGCCAGCATTTTGCTCGCTTTACTCGCCGCAGCATCGCATTGAAGGCTCATGTTCATCTTGTGGTCAATGATGACCCCCAAGTCTCTTTCTTCTGTAGTGCTTGCCAGTGTAGCACTGCCGAGCTTATAAGGACACTGCAGGTTTTTCCTCCCAAGGTGGAGAACCTTGCATTTTTCAGTGTTAAACACCATCAGGTTCTTGTCCACCCATTTGCTGAGCCTGTCAGGTCAGCCTGGATCACTCTCCTGTCTTCAGGTGTGGATGCTTTGCCCAAGTTTGGTGTCATTGGCAAACTTGGCCAGTCCGCTTCTGACTCCAGTGTCCACATCATTAATGGAGATGTTGAACAATATGGGTCCAAGGACAGAGCCTTGGGGGACCCCACTGGTCACAGGGCACCATGACGATTGACTTCCGTCTATTACCACCCCCTGGGTCCAACCACGGAGCCAATTCCCCAGCCAGTGGATCGTGGTGGACCCAAGGCCACAGTTGGCCAGTTTCGCCAGGAGGTGATCATGGGATACCAGATCGAAGGCTTTTTTGAAGTCAAGATATATGACATCAATCTCTTCTCCCTTGTCCAGGTGATAGGTCACCTGGTTGTAAAAGGAAATGAGATTGGTCAAGCAAGACCTACCCACAACAAACCCATTCTGGCTATCCCTCAGGATGTTGGCGTCAGCCAGTCCATTAAGGATGGCCTCTTTAATAAACTTTTCTAAGACCTTCCCTGGGATAGAGGTCAGGCTGATGGGCCTATAGTTAGCCGGATCCACTTTCCTCCCTTTCTTGAAGATAGGCACCACATCGGCCTTCTTCCAGTCTTCAGGCACTACACCAGAGCGCCAGGAGTTATTGAAGACCTGTGCCAGGGGCTGAGCAATGATGCTCACCAGCTCCTTGAGTACCCTGGGGTGTAGATTGTCAGAGCCAGCTGACTTGAAGGTATCCAGCCTCTCAAGGTGTTCCTTCATGAGGTCAGCATTGATGGAGGGCACGGGTTCATCCTCACCTGGATCTCCCTGTCCCATAGTGCCCAATATGAATTGCTACTCTTGGGCTTTGGTTTAATACAAATAAGACAAAGAGCAAAATATCTTGGTGTTTATAGCAATTTTCCACAAAAGGATGTACCTCAGAAAACCCAAGCACAATGGTTCCTCAATGGCTACCCTGCTTGACTCCCCAAAAAAGAATTTAGGCAATGAGTTTTAGGCAGCTGCAATGGTGTTTAAACCAGGAGTAAGTTCAAACTCTGAGAAAAGTACTTATAATTGCTTACTGCTACTTTCAGAATTTTTGTACAAACAACCTAAGGGAAACACAAGGAAAGCAAGAGATGCACACAGAGTTGCACCTCCTACTATAGTGAATCTAGAGGAGGTCACAAATGAGAAATTAATGTAGGGCAATCTTGTGAATAATATGTTCAACATGTTCTCTTCGTATGGTTATATATCCTTCCCATACACCATAGAATTTTCCACACAAATTACATAAATCACAATAATTAAAGGATTTGCCACCCAACTGGCTGAAAAGCCTCTTGGCCCACATAACTGTCTCAACACAAGCACCTAATTGTAGTACCGAGCTGCTTCACTTCTACCCCCATTCCCTATCTTTTCAAACATTCATAAACAGTTTAAAAACAAAGCATGCTTAAACCATAATCCATGGTGTTTGAGAGGAGAAAAAGAAATTGCTGAGAAAACTCAGAGCCCTCTGAAGCCAATCAGCTTTCTGAGGACAAATTAAAAAGTGAAAACATCATTCCCCTTCATCTCAATACTGTCTCTCCCTCCCTCTCCTCCCCACACCCAAACTTTTTCTTTAGCATTTCTGTCTTCTCTATATGTTCTGTCCAGGCTGATGGCTATAAAATGGCATTTAGAGATTTGCTTTAGGGAATTGGCTTGTAGGCAAAATAGATATTGCATTAAAACAATGGGCCACGACAACAGCAAGGGTTAATTGATTTATAAAAGCCTGTTTGTGCCTTCAAGGCCTACTGTGTCTGACACAGGCAAACAGCAAGAAGACACACAGGCTGGAAATTTTATGACATGTACCACACTGTTCCATAACATGAGATAAGGGACTCTGCCACATTGGCCAGGACACAGTGCCAAACTGCAGAGCCTGTGGGATTTCCATTTTTAGGGAACAGAACCAAATTAGGATACCAGAAAGAACTAAATTAGGATGTGTGCATGTGATGGGTTTTTTAAACAAAGGAATATGCTGACAGGACAGAACAGAACATGGACAATATGACAACCACAGGAAGACCAATTAACTATGTCCAAAGATGAAGAGTCATCACAGAGGGAAAAAGATACAAAAGAAGGGAGTTCAGAGCAGCAAAGTGTTCCTGGGAACCTGAGGCCACCATGGACAGAGGGCATACCACCAACCCATCTCATTCACTCTACTGGGGGGCAGGTGGGTAGGGAGGGGCTCAACCTCTAACCTCCAGGCTGCTGACATCTGACGTTCAAGAGAGAACCTCAGGGTGAAGCTCGCGTACTGGCCAGACATATCATGACTCTCTGAACTCTGGGACTGGTAGATATAAAATTGTTTGAATTATTCTTATTTGCTGTCACTGTGTATCAATAAAATTTGCCTATTAATTGAATGGAAAGGTCATAATCGGTCTGAGGGTTTGGGTCCACCCAGAACAAGGTGTCTGGGTCATAAACTCAGTGCCAACAGAGATGGTAACTGGTCTTCAAAGAAAACACACTCTATTCAGCCCTAAGCTATTTCTCCTTTGAAAAGTTGACACTATTGTCCAAGTAAAGTCAATAGTAGAAGCCTAAAGTGATTGCTCTTTGAAACTGTCATGTCTGCCAGAGAACAGCAGGACAACAAGCAGTTGAATGGGTCTTCCAAGTAATGCAAGCTAAACAGATGAAGGGAATGAATCTGAGAACTAGAACAGAGAAGGTGAAGATGACAAATAAAGTGGGTGGGTGGTTTTTTGTTTGTTTTTTAGTGCAGTACACCTAGTAAAATGGGTCAACTGTAACTATTGATTAAGCAGGTAGGGTTGAAAAAGATTAGTGTGTTTTACTGTTACACAAAGATTTATTTCATTACTGTTGTTTTTGGAACTACATAGCAGATTAATATTTTAACAAATACTATTTTCAGTAGAGGCATAACTAGCAGAGCTTGCCCCCCGGGCAAACCCTTCTGCAGAATAGTGGAGAGGAGATGTGCTGCTCAGTGCCAGAGGGGTCTGAGGAAATGGAGTCTTACTTGCTCTAGGGACTCAAAAAAAGTCCCCAAGCTGCTTCTGCTGTGACAAGATCTGCCTACTTCAGTTGTTGCTACTACATCCGCAGTGTCTGTGCACCCAGCTGCTGCTGTTGGTAGGGCGCAGACTCTCTATAGATAAGGGCACCATTCTGGCACCTGCATTAAGTTGGTGTCCAAAGCTGGTGCCCTGTTCACATCCAAGTTACACTACAGATTTTCACATCCAAGTTGTGAAAAGGACTTTTACTTGTCTAGACTTAGACATGCAGAGTGACAAACACCAGATTTTATTATGCTATTCATGTATTAATTGTGTTCATGTCGTTATAATATCATATGACTTTGTTTACCTCCTTATCCTGTGCAGGACTGGACCTTTAGCATAAGCAGTCTTGAATGGTTTTGTTGACATGTCAACAAAGGTGAGATGATCAGCAGCCAGTAAATGTTGAGATAAACACTACAAAAGGAAGAACTGGCTGGAAAAACCATCTGGCAGGTCTCAGAACAGAAGAGTTTGGTGCCTGAGACAAATAGTTAAGTTCTAGGGAGCTGAAGAGATTGGAAATGAACAGCTGATTATCTTTGGAGTAGTCAGGGCTGTGCAGGCTGAAGTGGGGAGAGAGGAACTGCTTAACCCCTTCAGAGGGCACAGAGAACCTCTGGCTGCTAGCCTCTGCTCCAATAAATGCCTGGGAGACCATCTGCTGTGCTTCTTGGAACTGTGGGTTGCACTGAATCACCACAACAGGAGGTGACATCTCTCCCTGAGGAGCAGAACTGGATGATAGTTCTCTGAGTGAGGGTCATGGAGAACCAGGATGGGTGAAGGACTAAGAGGCTGGGGACTCAGACTGGAAAGGAGATCAGGCTCTCCACTTACCTTACTCTTGAAGCCAAGCCTAAGCTGCCTTCAAGGGTACTTGCAGAGACCAGACAATGTCTCAGCAGTCCCAAACAAGTGCCTCCCACCTGCTCCCCCTCCCCCACCCACCACGATTAGGCAAAATGATCATTATGGACAGATCTGATTAGTTGCATATGTCACCTTTGACTTGTGCATGCATTACAGTTAGATATGGATGCAGACATTTCATTTGGCATTTGCACCTGCTGTGAGAGAGAATGAAACAGAGGAGCTCAAAGGTGGATGACAACGATGGAGAAGATGGAAAGAAACTGAGTCAGCCTGCTTCTCTAGCAGTGAGAAATAATCTTAACCTCAGCCCACAGATGGGCATAACAAGTGAATGCAGACCCTCTGGAGGTAGCTTGAAGTTCCAGGGTAAAGTAGGGACAGAGTTACCTGGCTTGTTCCAGCAAGACAGGCCCACTGACATGCTTTTTCAAACCCTCACACTGCTTTCTTATTTTTTCAGTTTGATTCAAGGGATTCCATACTGCTGCCTCCACTTCAAAAGCTTATAAATTGGCAGGAATGTTCAAGAAGTTTGGCTCAGGGGTGACATGTAGGGGGTGCACGTACACCCCCTGAGTGTGGCAGTGCATCCCCAACAAAAAGGCCGGCAGGTGGTTGCTGCTTGCCCTCCTCCCCGCCCCTGCCAACAGTGCTGGCAGCGTCTGTGGCAGCTCCCGCTTACTACTGCCGTGCTCCCGCTGCCGCCATCACACTCCCACCGCCACTGCGTCCCCCCAGCTGCCAGGGGCATGCGTCGTTCATGTGTTCATTTAAACTCAGCTCAACCCAGCGCTGTAGCCAACCACGAGTGGTGAAAGGTTGCATGCACCCACTCTTAGCATTGTTGAAAAAAAAATCATCCAGGTTGATTTTCTTCAGGTTTCCCAAGGCCACCCCCACACTCCAAATTGAGCTGAGGTGCAGATTTACTGGTTGATGGATGCAAAAACAGTCTTGTGTTATTGCATAAAGATAGCTATGGAGTATGAACAATAACACAACAGGATACTGCCTTGCAAAACTGGATCCCTGAAAGTAATTAAGTGATATAGCATGGGAGAGCCTGGAATATTATGTTGCACTTTAAAGGCTCAAGTTCTGCCTTGCAACACATGTGCATCTCCTATTGGCCTTTAAAGTTATGTGCACACATCTGTTTACAGGTTAACTGACGCACTAAAAACCAGAAAAATGTAGTGTCACCATTTATATATAGACAAAGACCCAGCTTTTAAAATACTAATGCTCACTAAAACTTCCTCTCACATACCCTAAGATTGCAGATGTGAAGTCCAGGTTGACTGTTGTGTAGCCACCAAATCAACATTGCCAGCTGATCTGCATTACAAAAAAGCCCCAGATCACATAATTACTCTCTCAGCAGCCCTGGCTTGAGGGTTTTTGTGTCATGGGCACCCTGATGTGCCATTTTTGTTTTTCTAGAGCTAAATAAAACAAGAAGATATCTATTTTTTTTTTAAACAAAATGTGCATTGAAAGGCTGCTCACCCAGAGATTTAAGAGTCCATTACTCACAGTGGGCTAGTTGCAAGTGTGATGTTGCCAGTAGGGCTGTGCAAAGCTTTGGGTGCTGATTCAATTCGGGGGAGATTTGGCCTGATTCAGTGGCCAAATCTCTGAATCCAAATCAAATCAGGGGACCAATTAAAAGGTCCAAATCAATTTGAAGCTCTCCGAATCAGTTCGGAAAAGATTCAGGCAGTCCCCACTTGCTGCAGCAGGGAGCTGGAACCAAACTCCATGCTGGTAAGTAGGGGATGGGGGGGAGGGGCTGGAGTAGAGGGAAGGGGCTATGGGGGGACCCCCACCAGGCCCCATCCCCTGCCTGCTCCCCCAGCCCCTGCCCCCCTCCATGGCTGCCTTGCCTGGCCCCATTGTTTAAAAAAAAAGCCCCCAACTCACTGGGTGCTGCCAGGCAGGGGGGGTGATCCCCACTGCTCCACACTGCATGAAGGGCTCTGCTATGAGCCCCCTGAACCACGACTGCTCTCCCAGCCCTTTAAAAAAAAAAAAAAAAAAGAAAAGAAACCCCACACTCACCAGCTGCTGCAACAGCCTTGCAGCTTCTTGGGGCTCATGGAAGAGCCCCCCATGCAGCGTGGGGCAGTGCGGGGCAACAAGGGTTGCCCCCTCCTGGGCTGAAGCTGGTGGGTTCAGGGTTTTTGTTGTTTGTTTTTTTAAAGGGCTGGGAGCTGGGGCAGATGGAGCAGCCATGGGGGGGCTGGGACAGTGGGTGATGGTCAGGGGGCTCGTGATAGAGCCCTCCCATGTGGCGTGGGGCAGTGGGGATCACCCCCCACCTGGCAGCAGCTGGTGAGTGTGGGCTTTTTTTTGAAAGAGCTGGGAGCTGGGCTGGTCAGGGCAGCCATTGAGAGCGGGCGGGGGATGGGGCCTGTGCAATTCAGAGATTCGGCTGATTCGACAGCAGCCGAATCACTGAATCAGATTCAGGCAAATTGATTTGGGACAGTGATTCAAATCACTGAACTAAATCACTGTCCCCCGAATCAGCCGAATCCAAATCCAAACTGAATACTAGCTGCTTCGCACAGGCCTAGTTGCCAGCATAACTTGTACCAGTAGGGACACACTATAAGAAAACAACAGAGGTTTAATCTCTATGGTAATGAAGGTAATGATCTTTCAGAACATTTGTATTTATTTCTCTAAATATATTCAAATGATGACAGCAAAAAAAGAAAACAAAAGGGTGGCAACGGTAAAAGGAGTTAGATATGCTTTTGCTATACACACAGTTGGCTGATTTCTTTTCCCATTAACTTGGCATATTAGAATCAAATTACAAAGTCATTCAATGGGACAAGGTGGAGAAAAGCCTCAAGTTCCAATTTGAAGGCTAGCTGCAAACCATAGCACAAGCAGTGCAGCTGGCAGTCATGCAGCAGCATTATCCAGGACACGTGCATGTCATAAAGCATAAAAAATTGACTTGCATATGAAAAGCACTTTATGTCAGTCATCTCCAGCCCAAACCTATCTTGGGAAAAAGTAAGACCAGCAGAGCATAGCACATGTTGTGTTTTCCCTTTAAACACTTTTGATGAGATCCAGTGCTCATTCATTCAGCGGAGTTCTTTAAAAATGGCAGATTCATGAAAAAAAATTAAGGTCGGTAGTTTTATAATGGTCAACATTTATAGTAGATGACAGCCTGTTTAAATAATTTCTTCACTCTTTCTTAAATTCTACAGTTGTTTTTGCCTGATTCATGAATACATGGTGAGAATGCTCATGGTGAGAGTTTCCTGCATACTTGTCATAGATGAGTAGTCATAGATTTCATAGACATTATGACTGGAAGGGACCTTGAAAGATCATCGATTCCAGCCCCCTGCCCAAGGGGCAGGAAGTTGGCAGGGGTCATAGGATTCCAGCAAGATAAACATCCAGATGTCTCTTGAAGGCGTTCAGAGTAGGTGCTTGAACCACCTCTGGCAGCAGTCTATTCCAAACCTTGGGGGCTCGGACAGTAAAGAAGTTCTTCCTTATGTCCAGCCTGAAACGGTCATGGAGGAGTTTATGACCGTTCAACCTTATCACCACTTGGGGTGCTCTGGTGAACAGACGTTCCCCCAGATCCTGGTAAGCACCCCTAATAAACTTATAGGTGGCCACCCCTGAGCCTGCGCTTTTCCAGGCTGAAGAGTCCCATGGCTCTGTTTCTGTGCTGCTTACAGGTCACTGTTTACGACTGTTAAATTTAAAGTCTGTATGAGCTCTGTGGTTGGAAAGAAACAGAGAAACACTGAAGATGCTGCACCTGGACTTGACATTTGATAGTATCCAATTTCAGACCTACTTCTCCCTCTTTAAAATTAATTTTAGTACTTGGGAAAGGTGGGGGCTTGACAGGCCTAGAACATAAAGTTCTCCATGTAGCCAAACACCAGATGGGCAGGAGCAGGGAATACTTTTCTAACATCATCAGTTCACCTTATTTCAGATCTGCAGCATCCATTTTTGGTTTTAACACATTTCTCCATCTCCATGGCTTGCTTACTTCTTAGTCTCTCTGCTGCAACTGCCAACAAAGGTGTCACTGGTGGAAGTGTTTTTGTGACCTGGACGCATGACCTTTGGACAGAATGCCAACTTACTTTCTGCAAGTCACTGTTGGATAGTAACATATGGTCAGCATAGATCTGGCTGAGATTCACACTATCTATTTATTAAATAACCAGCCACTCCTACATAAAAATTCTAACTTCATGGTCAAGACTCATGACCATATTAGTGTAATATTAGAAAGAACTGAGTTTTAAATCTGAAGCATTTTTATGTTGTACATCTAATGAATAATGCATTAAATCATGTCATGGTCATGAGGAATTCTCCTTATTGTCATGTTAAAGGAAATGCATAGCATGGAAGAACTCCCAAGGCTTGTGCCATTTCAGTTGCTGCAGCATTTCTTTCGTGATATGGATGTGCGGAAAGCCTGCAGAATCAGGTCTCTGTTATTCTGGACATTGTAGTCAGTGAGCTTTAGCAGTTTATCAAAGTCCTCCTTGCAGTAGGTCATATTCAGCAAGTTATAAGGTGAGCAGCAACCAGCAAGAGGCACTGTTCCTTCTGCCAGCTCTGCAGGACTGCGTTCCACCCCTGTAAAAAAGGGAAACCAACTTGATTTGCTCAATGTTGAAAGGAAATGTAGAGTGACATTTTATCATTAAGTAGGCTTGCACATCTATGAAGGTACCAACCTAGAGAAAGTAAATTTTCCTTCTCGTGATATAAAAATGTTTCCATTTTACTCTTTGCTGTTGGAACAGCTGGGCGATTCAATGGCCTATGTGACTGAGGAGTGCACACTGTCAATTCCCATGAATGACAAAAAATTGTGCAGGATTCTCTACACCAGCCATGGAAGAAATTTCTGTTGACCATAGTCCATTCAACACTGGATTTACTTGAGGCAAGAACAAGTGGCAAAAAATATCTGGCATCAACATCAAACATGCAAATAATTCCAAGATGCCAGAATCCCCTCTTCTGAAGATCCAAAGCCTTCAGTGTCCTGCTGTCTATTATCTTGACATCCACATGGGATAGAGTTGATTACAGTGATCAAGGTCCTGCTACTACCTAAATCTGAGTTATTTAAGTAAATAGTATTTACAGATTTATACCTTCACTGCTACAAAATGGGAAATAGCAATGGTCATGACATCCGGTTGCCCCACTGCATACATTGAGCACACTGAATAGAAAGAATGAACTTCAGTTCCAAAAGGTACTGGCTATAGTACCCAAGAAGAGTTTTTCCATTTGGTTGGCAACAGTAATAAGCCAAGTAATAATTCTCTCTTGTTGATATTCAAGCTGCTTACCAGGTACCTTGAACTTCCTGAATGTGTTGTTCACCAGTGGGAAATGGAGAACTATGGGAGTCTTTAGATTTTCTTCATCCATAAACACATAGCACTCTTTCGGATGCCTTTTTTCCTCTTCACTCAGCACAATTTTCGGGAATGGTATTCCCTGCTTTGAGCAGTACTGCCCAGTCCGTTCTACGGTCTATATCACCACAGAAGGGACAACATTAGAAACTCAGCAACAAAAGTAAAGCTAGCCTATCTTGGGAATATAAAAAGGTAAAAGAGATTAATGTATTGAATGAGAAATAAACAGCAAACACATGAGCAGATCCATGATTTTGTAAAGAATAGTGCAGGAGCAATGAACAGAGCTGCTGGGGTGGCTGCACTCCCCCATTCCCAGTCGCCCCCTGCCCCTCATCCACCCCCAGGCTGGTAGACAACATCACAGAGACATCAGCCAGGGATTAAGTTCTTGAAGCAGGTAAAAACCCAGCTCTGCCCCTCAGCACTCCCTCTCTTCTCCTCCATGCTCAGTGGTACCTTCCTTCCCCTTTCATCCCTCCAACACACACTGCCTGCTCCTGTCCCTGGCTGAGCCAGAGGTGGGCAGACAGGGGAAGTAAAAGGGGAAGGGATGTGCTGCTGGGCACAACGGTGAAATGAGGGAGAACCAAGGGGAGGCAGAATACTTGGCTGCTTCAGGCACTTAAATATAGATCTCAGCTGCTGCTCCTTCAGTGTGGTCCAAAACAGGGATAAAACCATGCCGTTGCACCCTCTCAGGATCTGCCCTTGCAAACATATACTCTGTTTAAAACATCTGGTTAAAAGATTTTTTTTTTTTTTATAACAAGAGAGGCATGATTGGAGTTCTCAAGCAAGAAGCATCTGTTAGTAGAAATATTTAAACCAGTTAGAACTGCAGTTGCTAAAAGTGTAAAAAAAACCCCAAAAAACTAGACACTGAAACTCAGCCAAAACTAAAAAAAATTTGGTACAGTTTTATGGACATGATGAAACATTATATGGCTGCCATACACTGTAATTTGATGCCCCTTCACATTACTTATTATTAGGGCTGTCAATTAATCGTTGTTAACATGCGTGATTAACCCAAGAACCAATTAATGCATTACTTTTTAGCATGTTAATCACGGACGTGGTTTTGGAGCCTGCACCTGGGCTCCTCTTTGCCACCGCCACCTCCAGCCCACCCAGCTGGGTAGCGGTGGTAGTACAGAGGAGCTGCAGGGCAGCACAGGCTCTGGGCTGCTGCAGCAGAAGGGACAGTGGAGGGGCCACACAGACAGACAAAGACAGACTAGAGGTGCCCTGATATATCAGTGCCGCATTGGGATGCCACATGCAAATGCGCAGCTGCAGCATGCATGCAGCCAGGAATGCAGCCCAGCGGTGTGTACAGCAGCACCCAGCAGATAAATCTGTGGAGGAGGAAAAGGAAGGAGTGGGGGAAGGAGGGGAGCAGATAAAAGCCCCTATGGTGAGGGAGGGAGTAGGGCAGGGGCAGGGGCTGGAGTGAACAGGACCCTGGGGCCAGGGCAGGTCATGGAACGGAGCCACAGGAAGCTCGTTCAGGTGCATGGGAAGGCAATTCCCCACCAGTGCACGCATGCCCAAATGAGACACGGGAGGCATGTACCCCCCCAGATTTGTGCACAGGGCAGAGGTGGGCTGTCTGCTGCCAACTGGGGCTCTGCACCCTGCTGCCTTTGCCCCAGGAGCCACATGATGCTATGTTATGCATTCTGCCACTGCATGGGCAAGGGACACGCAGCTAGCGTACGGCTCCCAGGGCAAAGGCAGCAAGGTGCAGAGCCCCAGCCTACAGCAGGCAGCCTGCCTCCACCCTGTTCACAAATCCAGGGGGGCACATGCCCCCCCCCCAACCCCCAGAGGTGTGCACAGTAGACAGGAGCCCCCCTCCCCCCCCCCACTCCTAGACAAGCCTCCCATGGCTCAGTCCCATGGTCTGTCCCAGGTCTGGAGTCTCATTCAACCCAGCCCCTGCCCCCGCCCCCGCCCTACTCCCTCTATCACCTTGGGGGCCCCAAGGCCTCTATCTGACTGCAGACTAACACAGCTACTTCTGTTAACTATCTAGTGGTGTTATGAGCTGAACTATTTTGTTTTTTATTTTTATGTAAGCTTACGTAGTTGACTTGTGGGTCTGTTAGAGCCTGCGAGCCATGTTGGCCAGATGACGGTTATAAATGCAAACTTATTCTTACTGGTTTTCTCCTGATGCGACAAAAAGAATTTGTTATTTTTGCCCCAATTTTGAAAAGTCTTTAGGGTTGCAAGCCCATTGAAACGGTCTTGGCTAATTGTTCCCCACATATAACTATGGTTAAAATAAGCCTTACATTTTTATTTTTTCTTATTTACAAACAATATGCTCATGAAGATTAATTCTCTAGTTAAGTTCACTTTCTATTTGTATGTGTGGATTTGTAGAAAGAGCACTGCATTCACAAAGTTAAGAATCTCAGATATATTAAGTCTGTACCTTCAGGACTTAAACTAAAATAAGAGTTATTTTAACTATAACCATATCTTCTATAATAATTTGCTTTGTTTGTGTGTTTGTCATTCTGTCTGTCGTGCTCAAAAAAACATTTGCACTCATCTTTCTGGATTTCTAGTGATTGGTTTCAATTAGTTATGGTGTATCTCTCGGTATCTGAGCAAAAGTTGTCCCTTAACACCCTTACTTTTACCTTAACCCGTTACACCCTTACCAAAGTGAAGCACAGAATAGACGGCAATTGAATGCAGAAAGAATGGCAAGAGTAAGGCAAAATGAAACAAATTAGCAAAGAGGACATTGTAGAAGAGATGCAATGGAAAGGCAAAGGGTTTGCACAGGCAATAGAAGACAGGCTGAAAGAGCAGACAACAATAGATTCACTGAAGAAGAGACAGGCTGAAAGAGCAGACAACAATAGATTCACTGAAGAAGAGATTGAGGAACATAGTTGTGGATTAATGAACGTGGTGTGCCAATTTTCTAACTCTTTAAACTTCCAAGCTGAAAGACCGTCAGATGGTCAATTCCAGAGTTGTTGTCATAAGGGTAAAGTGATTCTGCCTCCAAGAAGACTGTTTCCAGAGTATCTGCAGGATTTGACGACGAATTGGAATAACGAGCATTACCAGAACTTTGAAACAAACATTTGATCGTACAATAGTGCATTGCCTGTTGAGCAAAGATCATTATGACAAGATGTATGATTCATGGACCATGTGCATTGAATCCAAATGCACGGAAAATCATCAATGTCAGAAACATCCAAAGGAATTTAGAGGTGACACTTGGAAACGTTGATGGACACCCGTTGTATAAAGGAAAACCAGGCAGAACAGCTCAAGTTGGTAATGACACAGTGGATTACAGAAATGTGATACTCTGTAACAAGTAACCTATTTATGCCCATCATTTTTGTGGGTTTTTACGCTAGTATATTTTATAAAAAGGATGGTACCTGTGAGGTAAAGACGGTAGATTTAAGAGTAGGGCCATATTTAGCATTTGTCAGTCTTGACAGCTCCTCAATAATTGTAGCCAAGTTAAACAATATGATTAAAAAAATGATGATCTCAAGGAAAGAAAAATTAAATCAAATACCTCAAATGCTGTGCTCAGGGAGTAATCAAATGACAGGATGATGTTCACATTCCTCTCTTTCCTCAAGAGTGGTGGACAACTGGTATTGATGAAATATGCAGCATCTACCAGACATAGGTCATCTTCTGAGGGTGTCAGCTGATTAGGGAACACATCCAGCTGAGAATCTAAAAAGCAGGTAATTCTAGCTATTAGTTTAGAGTTCATCTGGATTATTCTCTTCCAATTTATATATAAAGAGAAGAAATAAGAGCTTTTGTATCTGATTGCCTTGGGAATGCTGCTGTCTCACGGCAGCATCCAACTTATTTTGAAAGAACTGACTAAAGAAAGGAGGTTTTTAAACTCAGTGTTTAATCTTTACTTCCCCCATAATGTTCATCAGCAATAACAAAACTGAGGCTTAAAAAGCCATTCTTGGGGCAGGGGGGAGGAAAGGGGGGGGAAGGGGCAGAACCCTAACTCCTCCCTCAGTCCTTCTTTATAAAAGTGTGGAACAACACAACATTTCTGAAGGTTTTCCTATCTATCCCATGAAAACTCATACCTTTATTCCCCCCAAAGAAGCATTTAGAATCTATTTTCCCAAAGGAGCTGATAGGCTGGTAATTCTTTGTAATGGATTATGACATTAAATCTATTCTAGTGGTTTCACAGAGCTTTGTACAGGCAGTCCTTGGACTTGCAACACAATTGGTTCCTGAAAACCGTGTCTTATGTCAAAATGTTGCAACTCAGAACCAATTTTCTCATAAGAAACAATGTTATAAATGGGGGATTGGTTCCTGAACCAAGACCCAATACCCTATTTTCACCATAAATATCCCAGAATTTTGTACTCGATCAATTATAGATGAGTAATATAGCTACATGAATGTATTTATATTGTAAATAGCAATCATATTGATTTGGAAGGATTTCTTTGAGGTGACTTTGGTAGACTTTTTGAAAGGCTCTTGGTTGGACTTTTTGAAGGGCTCTTGACTGGAGTCTTCTCAGGAGTCTTAGCTGCAGGTTTTTCTGGAGTCTTGTCTGCTTTCTGAAAGAAAGTGTCCAAGGAAGTTTGGACAGATGTTCTCCAGGGAGATGAGCGATGCAGCAAATTGTTCGCCGGCATGGCGTCGCATCTGATCAAGCATTGTAAAGTCGAAACTGACATCATAAAGTTGAAACAGGGTGTCAATTTATAAACATTATAAGTGCAAAATGCTGTAACTTGAAACATTGTAAGTCGAGGACTGCCTCTATTAAGTATCTGATGTTTATATACTTTTTTTTTTTTTTATTCTCCAACCCCTACCAAAAAGCCAAAACCTGCTCAGTGAAGGTTTGTTCAGACATGCCTCAGAGATACCATTTTAAAATGTGCAGAGGCAAAAGTGACTATTGAAAGGGTAATAGCAGGGGTGCTTAACCTCCAGCCTCCAGGCCAGATCCAGCCCATGGAGCCGTGCCATCCAGCCCTCAGGGATCCCAACAGGTCCAAAGATTTGGCAGTGGCAGTAGTTACCACTCAGCCACGGATAAATTTCCAGACCTGTGGGTAGCCCATGGATTGGATAGCATGCTGGATCAGCATCCAGACATGGCCCAGGGCCCCAGCTGGACACCCAGGGCCTGGCTAGAGGTGGTGTAGGGCCTGATACTGTAGCATAGGGCCAAGCAGAGGCAGTGTAGGACCCCAGGTATGCAGCCTCAGGAAAGTGGCATGGGCAGTACGGAGCTGAAAGAAGCAGTGCAGAGCTGTGGAAGGCGGTGTGGGCAGTACAGAACTAAAGAAGGCAGCAGGGAGCTCCAAGTAGGCTGTGAGGGTGGTGCAGAGCCCCAGAGACGGTGTGGGTAGCATAGCCCCAGCGGTGCAGAGCCCCAGGGAGGCGGCATTGGGCCTGATCCTGTGGTGAGGGGTTAAAGGAGATGGCATAAGGCCTAATCCTGGTGCATGGGGTCTGATCCAGCCCAGGGACAGACCCCACATCAGTTATCCAATCCACTGCACTATAAATTTGAGCACATATGAGTAATAACATTTTCCGTGCATTAAAAGTGATCTTTGTAAAACCAAAGATTGCTGGCATCGTCAAGAAAAAGGAACATCTTGGAGAAAGCAACTGCTTTGAGAAAAGGACATAAACACAGATAAAACTGTTTTCTACTTCCCCAAGTTTGGCACCAAAGGCTGGATGGTTATGGAGAAAGCAAAACTGGCTCCAGAACACCAGAATACATTGGCAGCAGAAAGCTCCCTAAAATGATTAGTGTCATAAAAAAAAGGTAAAGAGGAAGAAGAAGAGTAGACAAGTCATTTTAAAATTTTCTTGGAAACCTCTTCAGTTGCCTTTCTTGAGAAGGCAACGCTTGAAAAGTCTGTAATATAACAACCCAGTGTGAGGATGCTGATTGGTTGGGATTACCTTTCCAGATAGAAAATGGGCTCTGTTGATAGTAGTCCTTGTGCAACTGGAGGCCTCTTAGGAAGTTATGGACATGATGGTGTAGGGGACGATCAGTTAGAATATCCTTAATGATCTTAGAGAGCATTCCTGTAGGATTTATCCATGATATCCCCAGGTAGGAGGAGCTCTTAGACAGAGCATGGTCTTCCTCTGCAGAGGGAAAAGAGGTGGTAGTAGGTAGAAAACTCATCAAGGACTGCTTTTGCCACTTCAATAAAATTATTTAATATTTTTAAATGACACTCATTATAAGATCATAAGAATTGTG
Organism: Alligator mississippiensis; assembly: GCF_030867095.1. Lineage (NCBI taxonomy): Eukaryota > Metazoa > Chordata > Crocodylia > Alligatoridae > Alligator > Alligator mississippiensis. The sequence continues at coordinate 237,982,953 of NC_081825.1, read as the reverse complement.
AAACCAAGGACTCACATTTTGGAAATGCCAGAATTGCTATTAGCTGTGCAATCATCTATATATGATCAAACAAGTCTATCTTTAATTATATTGTTGCATGTTATTTTTCCACAGGACCCCAACCTTACTCAACGCACAAAAGAGGCAGTGCTCTGTGAATGAACAAGTATTCAGCATTTCCTTTTATCCTCAACATTTGAAATATGTCACTGGAGCTCAGAGCTAAACCCTGATCTAGACATAATCATCCTCAGAAGGATTTCTACTATAGTTTCTCCATATTATTTGAGCAACTGATAATGGTTAATTCATTTATATTCCAAAATTACTCTAAAATTAGGTCACAATTGTATTCTTTTTTTTCAGAGAAGGATTTGAGGCAAAGAATGATTTAGATCTAAAGAAGGTCTATCCAATTGGCAGCTTGTGGGTTGCATATGGCCTGCAAGGGGTTAAATTGTGAACCCCCGGGCTCCTGCTTAGCTGCTGCTCTCCCTATCACTCCAGAAGCAACAGCAAAACAGGGGGCTTTGGGCTTCTCCATCCACAGGGCTCTGGGCTCCCCCCCACCCCACCTTCTTTGGCTGCAACTCCCTACCCCTCTCTCAGGGGCAGGGCAATGCAGCACAGAGTTCGGGGAGTGGGAGGTGAGTCCAGGGCCTTGTGGGTACACAGCATGGAAGGGAGTGCAGATGTGTGGTGCTATAGCAGGGATGTCTGCAAAGCTTCGACAGCTGTTTCATTTCAAAGTTGTTTTGATTCTTTTTGAGCTTGAAACAGTGAAATCAAAATGAAACAAAGGGCTTCGAAACAACCTCAAAATGAAATGAGGCTAGTCAAAACATTTCAAATGTTTTGAAACGTTTCAAATTTCAAAGCAGCCAGCCAGGTGGTGGGAGACAGGGGAGAGCACCAAGCTGATCCCAGCGCTGGGGAACTCAGCCGGGCTAGAGGAAGCCCCTCCTGCAGCCCAGCTGAGTTCCCCAGCACTGCCAGCAGCTGGGAACTCAGCCAGGCTGGAGGAGGCACTTCCCCCAGCCGGGCTCAGTTCCCCAGCACTGGGTCCAAGCAGCAAGAGCAGCATCCTGTGATCTGGCCAGCAGGGTGGTGACACGCAGGAGCCAGGAGCAGCCTTCTGTGATCCAGCAGGCAGATCGGGGGCCCACACCTTCAGGGGGGCTGCAGGGCTCTGCTGGACTCCTCCTGGGGGTGCAGGTGGGCCCTTGATCTGCCTGCTGGATCACAGGAGGCTGCTCCTGCCACCTGGGACAGTGCTGGGTGCAGCCCACACTCAGTGCTGGGAAGATTGGTTCTGCCACCTGGGGCCAGTGGCAGCACCAGCCTCCTGTGATCCAGCAGGCAGATCAGGGGCCCGCCCACACCCCCAGGAGGGCTGCGGGGGCTCTGCTGGACTCCTTCCTGGGGTGTGGGCCCCGCCCCCCATCTGCCTGCCAGATCACAGGATGCTGCTCCTGCTCCCCAGCTCCTGCTTGTCAGCAGTCTGAGGTGGCTTCCTAGAAACCCCTGCACCTATCTCCTTGAAACCTGGTGGGCTTTGTGTCCTCAGAAGAGGCTACCATCCTTGCAAGTTTCATTGCAATCAGGCAAGAAATAAGAAAGTTATAGGCTGTTTTGTGTTTCCCCATTATAGCTTACGGGCAAAACGTTGAAACAGCATTAAAACCTAAATCGTTTGATTGAAATGGAACAGAACAGTGCTTTCGAAACTAAACAAAACTTGAAACAAAACACTGTTTCGTTGAAATGGGTGTTGAAGCAGAACGTTGCTGTTTCGCACAGCCCTACTGCACAACACACAGCCCAGCGATCCATAGCTCCATCTAGTGTGGCCCTTACAGTATGCAGCCCTCACTGATGTGCAGCCCCTGCTATTTGGAAGATGGACAGACCTGATCTAAAACATGCACTGATTGGAGAAGATCAATCTGACATGCTTAAAACCGGACATTTTAGAAAATTCAACATTTTGGTGCACTAAAGATTTTCAAAGCCCAGATCTCATTGACTTTAGCTGCATCAAAGAGTCTCCTACATATCTGTAAGTCTGGTCCCAAAGTCACCCAGAAAATGAGAAATACAAAATGAGCACCTAACAACCCTGTGGCAGAGGTATGGAGACACCCCAGTTCCCCAGGACAGCATTTAATTCCTGGAACAAACGAGGCAGATGTTCTAGTAAACAGGATAGCTACCTCCTTTCACTACACAACTTTATTTATAACCAGACTGCGTGCATCTTCTGTCCTGAATGCGGCAAGATCCTACAGAAAAACAGTACATGATCACGTAATTAAAATCTGTATTGTAAAGCGTACACACAAAAGGACTGAATGAAAATTGGGCAGGCTAGGGACAGAAGTTACACATAAGCTGGTTTAACTGATCAGAAATTGGTTTAAACCTGTAACAGAACAGAAGTTCAGTGCACATAAACCAGTTTCAAAATGGCCACAACTGGTTTAAGATAAACCTGGTTGAATGTAGTATCAGACTTAACTGATTTGTGTCAAACTGGTTTATGGAATTTGTGTCTCAGACCCCTTCCTCGCTCAAGTTAAATCAGTCGCCCAGCATGCTTTGCTGGGCTGGGCTAGGCTGTCTGCTCCAGAAAGCAGAGCTGGCCCCACTCCTGTCCTCCCTAACCAGAGCTCTGGTTGGCTGAGAAGGAGGTGGAGACTGCAGGCACAGCAGCATCTGCCTGGCTTCCCCCTGCCCCTTGCCCCATCACTGCTCAAGCAGGATCCCTACCCTCCCTCCCTTCTCCCACAGCATGGACCCCAGCAGCTCAGGCCCTAGCCAGCATCTGGTCACAGTCATGCCACCCCCATGCTAGCTAATGCTGAGAGGTGTCTATTCATAGATTCAATAATTGTAAGGCTGGACAATACCTCAGAAGATCATCGGGTCCAGCCCCCTGCATCAGGCAAGAAAGACAACTGGGGTCAGGTGACCCCAGCAAGGTGACTGTCCAGTCTCCTTTTGAAGATTTTCTGGGTAGGTGACTGCACCACCTCTGGATAGAGCTTATTCTACAGTCTGGACACCCTAACTGTGAAGAAAATTTTCCTAATATTGAGCCTGAAACGATCTTTCAGGAGTTTGTGGCCATTACTCCTAGTTTTAAGGGTGCCCTGGTGAACAGTTGTTCTCTGAACCCTTGATGTACTCTCCTGATGTCACGGGAAGCTACTACCAAGTCTCCTCTCAGCCTTCTCTTTTTCGGATTGAAGAGTCCCAGGTCCCTCAGCCTATCCTTGTATGGCTTGTCATGCAAATCTCTGATCATACGGGTGGCCCTTCTCTGGACTCTCTCAAGCTTTACCACATGCTTGTTAAATGTCCTATGTGTGTGTGTGTCTCCAATTTCACTACAACAAAAGCAGACAGAACAGTGTTCACTTAGGGCTTTTTGGAGCTAATCAACAGGTCAGCTGGTAATATCCCTCTGTCCTTCCTTAAAAATACTTTCCAAAAAGTTGTGTAAGAAGAGCTTAAACTAATGAGAGAGGGTTTGTTTTCTTGATGGGCTGATAATCTTTGTGTTCTGATGAGCTCCATGCTGGCTGCTGGCTTGCTGAGAGGTGTGAAAAATGACCTGGTTTGCAATGAATGCAGTGCCTGTCAGCTGCAGAGAGTATGAAGAAGCAGGGAGAGGGAAACTGAAAATCTCAGTGTCAACAGCCAAACGTAGTCCACACAAGCAGTCCTCTCTCCCCCCACCCTCCCCCCCCCCCCCGCCCTTTGCCTCAGAGTGCTAGCTAGGGGCCAGGGTCTGGCAACATACCTGCCCCTTGAGAAGCAAGTGTGGGGGAAAAACCTGGTGAAGGCTGCTTCCCCCTCCCCCTCCAGGCACACCATGGCTAGGGACAATGCAGGCCAGGGTGGGGGTTTAAACCCCACCCTAATCCTAGTGTCCTGCTGAAGTCTGGCCAATCCCCCCCACCCCAGTTCAGCACCATGGAAGGGAAAGGAGAGCTCACTCTAGCGCCCCCGGCTTCTACCTGAGCAACTGCAGTCATTTCCTGAATCAGAAGTGAATGTATATCCATTTGCAAATTGGTTCAATCTCTGTAGGTTAGACTAACCTGCAAAGACTGAATCAATTCAGGCTCGGACTTTTTGAATGTCTGTCCCTAGCCACAACCTTAAATCTAGTATTTCTTAACTTTTGAGTACTTGCTCTCAACTTTTGAGAGCTCAATAGTCTTTGAACATAGTTTTATTTTAATGTAATTGTCTATTTTTAAAAAAGAAATCCCTAAAAAAAACCCCAAATTCCATCATGTTGAATTGTACTGACCCCCATTTCAGTCAGCATCATCAGCATTCTAACATTTAGAACCACAGCACAGACTTCTGCTACATGAATTAATAGAGTATCTGGTATTATACTCTGTGTGGACAAGTTACTAGAAGGAAGATGAGGTACACACACTGCCAGCGCATTTTGCAATGGTTTTCTGACAAAAAATGTATGCACAGACTCAGGACTTCTTGGGTACAGTTTCTGTTACTGTTAGAAAATCTATTTCAGTGCTTGTAGCCTATCTACTCCACCCTAAATACTGTTCTACTCCCCATTTGTTCTTACCCTCAACCTAATCTTGGTACCTAACACTTCCCCTCAGTTACTAACAAACACCCTTCCTGCCCTAGCTGCTGCCTCTACCCAGCTCCTGACACCCCCCCCCAGGCACTTTTCTCTTTATTCCCCTACTACCTAGTTTCCAGAACATGTTCAAATATTCTTTTTTCTCTTTTGAGTCATCTTTTATTATGAATTATTTTAGCTGCCTCTGTGTATATGTGTTGAAACTTCGACCATCTCATCTGAGCATATCACTATTTATTTCAGAGAAGGTCCTTGCATGATGTGGATAGCTTTCAGTAACCTCAAAACATCTTGGAGATTTAATTCCTTTCATTCCTTTTCCTTATTTGAAATGTGGACTGACAAGTAACAGACAGAAGTTACTATAAGAAACTTACCAATATTTTTTATTTTGGCTTGGACATGTTGCTGCCAAAATTTATCTGAAATACCAAAGGCATTCCAGATATCAAGCAGATTCACAGCAAAGATGTTACTCCATAAGCCTGCAAGACCAAACACATCAAAGAAATATCAGTGGCAGTTCATGCAAGATTTAATCTTTTAGCCTGCACAAGTTGCACTTGCAAATTAGATATGAGCCAATGTGCAATTGCCTAATGACATATAAAGCAAGATGCAGATCTGGGAACACTGAGTTGGTTTTGAAGACAGGGCCAGATATGTAAAGAAGAGTCCATGGTCAGATGCCAAAGTTACATGCAGAGTATGAGTATGAACAGACACTCTGAGCCTGCCATGTGTGTTGCAGATACATTTACTATTTTTATGCTGCTCCATATTTAGCAGGCTCCATAAATATATCTTGAACTTCTTTCATTGCATGTACATATTTGCTAATTCACAGAATATAAGGGAAGAGACAAAAATATTCATTAAACATGATTTACCTGAGAGTCCTGCCACACTTTCAAATTAAAGCTGGCCAGTCTAACTTTACACGTGTACCCATCTAAATTTATTAAACAATTAACCAGGTAATTGACTAATATATATAACATGAGGTAGGGGCCTATTTCTATTGACCTCCTAATGCCCATTCATCAGCACTACAATCATACTGAAGAATTTTTCTTCTCAAAGCCATTGGACCATATTTACTCAAGTACCACACATACCTTTTTTGCAAAAAATAGCCACTCAAAATTGGGGCACGTGCTTTAACTGGGGAAGCAGACTTTCTGCTCAAAATAAAAGCACTCAGCTTTGACTCATGCTCCAACTTTGATTTCTGTTTCCAGCAGCAGTGGCTCTTGAATTCAGGTAGCTGAGTCAATTGACTTAGTGGTTCATTGTTCTCCATTCCACAGGTGGTAACAATAGTCTCGTCCTTTGGAAATGTTCTTGTGTTATAGCTAACCTGGTTATCTTTCTATTTCAAACTTTAAGACTTTTTTTAGCTCTTTTCAATGTTTTAAATTACACTCATCCCTGGAGACCATCTCTTCAGCTGCAGATCAGGCATTGGTGGATTAGGGGCACTGGGCAGTTAGCAGTGCAGTTGCGTCACCCTTTGACTCCTGCTCTATGGAAGGATAAGACAAACTGCCAGGCAGTGAAAGATGCATTTCTATTCAGGTGGAGCTGAGGGAGTCAATTGACTTCATGTCTCATTGTTATCTACTTGATTGCAGCTAATCTCTTTACTCTGTAAAGTGTGTCCATGCCTGGGCCATGCCAGCCGAGCACCAAACCCAGCCCCATCCCCTGCAAGCAGCACTGCAGCATGTGTCTACCCCTGGGGCCCAGCCCACAGTGAGGGTGCACAGTGGCCAGTATAAGTCAACTCTATATTTCTGATCCAAAAAGTTAGGTTCACTTTTATGCCAGATCTATGACATTCCTAACTTTTTGAATCATAAAAATGAGGTTGACTTATACACCGTGTTGACCTATATGCTGTGAAATACAGTAAATTACTGCAATTACTCTTTCCTGGGTTATTCACTGCAGCAGATGCTGGAGGCTGTGGCAGGCAGAACCAGCAGTGCAACCAGGTTGGTGGATGAGATGGATTGGTGGTGGTGCTGCCAGTGGCTGAAGCAAGTCCTCCCCTAAACTCAACTGTTTCTTTCCGAATGTTGAGAGAGGGCAATGGAGCATGGAGCCAGCTATGGGCATACTGTGAGGAAGGGAGAGAGTGTGGAGGGGCAGTTACAGGCCTGCCCCCAGCTGCCCAATGGTCAGGGGCTGTCAGAGGCAGGGGGAACTGTTTGGGAAGGACTTTGAGGGAAAGTCTTCTGGAGGCCATGAGGGTCTGGATTGGGAGTCACGGGAACCAAGGGGTTTTTGAAGGGGAGGGAGCCTGTGGACTAGGGAGGTGCAGGGTGAGGAGAGCCTGGGGCATTATCTGGGTGGAGAGGTATGAGGGGCAGATGGGGTTTAGGGCTATGGGTGACCATATATCCTGGATTGGCCAGGACAGCCCCAGATTTCATAGGTCATCCCGGCTTCCCCACTGATTGGTGTAAATTGAAGCAAAGGCCCAGATTCGGCTGCTGCAGGCAGAGGCAGAGGTTGCTGCCACCTGCAGTGCAAGACCCAGCTCTTGCTGACAAGTGACTGGAGGCATAGGGTGGGCTGGGCTGGACACCACTCCACCTGCATGGGGTGGGGATCAGCTAGGGCAGACCAGGCCAAGGGAGAGGGCTGGGGCTCGTGTAGCTGCGCAGGGTGAGCCAGGATGGCCACCTACTGCCGGCAGCCTTGTGTCCTGCCACTGCAGCTGCTACTGAGGCCCAGGCTGCAAGTACCGGCCCCAGATGCCTGCTGGTACCAGGAGGAAGGGCCACTCCCAGCTGGGTCCAGCATCTGCACACAGGGGATGGAACCCAGGCATGGGCCTCCATGCTGCCCCATCCCACCCCACCATCAGGGCTACTGGGAGTGACAGGGTCAGGTAGGGAGGCATGCGTGCATGCATGCACGTACACATACACACAGTGGCAGTGCCCCCCACCCCCATCCTGGATTCCCTTAACCATAATATGGCCATCCCCAGTATGAGGGAGTTGTTGGTAATGAGATATGGTGGAGATGTAAGAGATTTCAGTGAGGAGCATGAATGCTCAGAGGGGCAGGGGAGGGCTCAGGTGTGCATAAGGAGGTGGTAAGGGGTCAGGGCACAGGGTTGTAATGAGGACAGGACTGTGCACAGTGCTGTGGATTCATGGGGACAGTGTATTTACAGATGCAGTGAGGAGGTAAGGTAGGACTCAGCATGGCATGAGGGGTCTGGTGGGTTTGGCGCACAGTGGAGTGGGATATATGGGGTAACAAAGGACAAAGTAGAGCCAGGGGGTATTAAGGTGGCAGGGGTAATGCATGAATGACAGCAAGGGGCACTGTGAGGCCATGGTGGGGCGTCTGAGGAACCCACATGTGGTTGTACATGGAGCAGTCTGTGGCCAGGTGGGGAGAGAACAACTGTACCCCCGACACAAGATGCCCGTCCCACCCTAGAGCTAGCAGTCAGTCCCCCATACTCAGTTACAATTATTTTTGTTTGGAATTTAAACTGAATAATATATTCCTGGGCCCCTAGCATATTAGCAAAGCTTCTAGTTTCTTTTTAACTGGAGCAAAATTTATTATGGGATGATGCACCACAACGCTATTTTCAAAATCGTTTTCAGCATTGTTTTCAAAATGAGATGATGAACCATGACACCATTTTCAAAATCCTAGATCCATCCATGAGCATGGGTTTTAGCTTTGGGTTAAGCTATAACACTGGAAAAATCTTTTCTTCTTTATTCTGCCTTTCCAAAAACAAGTTGCATCTTATTTGGTGCACCAAGTTTGTGAAAAAAAATATGGTGCCTTAGAATTCACAGCTTTCTCTAAAAAGTACAGCTTTTGAGAGATGAAGTGATCAAAAATAGATAAAAGAGCACAACTTAAGAAGCTGTGACTTGGATAACTACACAGTCCAGTGGGTGGCGAATTGGCTAGAGCGTTGTACCCAGAGAGTTGTAGTGGATGGGTCGGTATCGACCTGGAAGGGTGTGGGCAGTGGGGTCCCGCAGGGCTCAGTCCTTGGACCGATACTCTTCAATATCTTCATCAGCAACTTGGACGAGGGAGTGAAGTGTACTCTGTCCAAGTTTGCGGATGACAAAAAAGTGTGGGGAGAAGTGGACACACCAGAGGGCAGGGAACAACTACAAGCAGACCTGGACAGGCTGGACATATGGGTGGAAAACAACAGAATGCAATTCAACAAGGAGAAATGCCAAGTGCTGCACCTAGGGAGGAAAAATGGAGTCCTAGTGGACTCCAAGATGAACACGAGTCGTCAGTGTGACGAAATCATCAGAAAAGCTAATGGCACTTTATCATGCATCAGCAGATGCATGATGAACAGAACCAAGGAGGTGATACTTCCCCTCTATCGGGCGCTGGTCAGACTGCAGTTGGAATACTGCGTGCAATTTTGGGCGCCGCACTTCAAGAGGGATGTGGATAACCTGGAGAGGGTCCAGAGAAGAGCCACACGTATGGTTAAGGGCTTGCAGGACAAGCCCTATGAGGAGAGACTAGGGTACCTGGACCTCTTCAGCCTCCGCAAGAGAAGGTTGAGAGGCGACCTTGTGGTTGCTTATAAGTTCATCATGGGGGCACAGAAGGGAATTGGTGAGGCTTTACTCACCAAGGTGCCCCCGGGGGTTACGAGAAATAATGGCCACAAGCTAGCAGAGAGCAGATTTAGATTGGACATTAGGAAGAACTTCTTCACAGTTAGAGTGGCCAAGGTCTGGAACGGGCTCCCAAGGGAGGTGGTGCTCTCCCCTACCCTGGGGGTCTTCAAGAGGAGGTTAGATAGGCATCTAGCTGGGGTCATCTAAACCCAGCACTCTTTCCTGCCTATGCAGGGGGTCGGACTCGATAATCTATTGAGGTCCCTTCCGACCCTAACATCTATGAATCTATGAAGCTTAAACTTGCATGATTTCATATTTGTCCTTTCAATTCAGAAAGAATTTAATAAAAATAGAAATCAGATAAACCCAGAGTTTCTCTCATGAATTCACAATTCTTTTCCTTAGTCCAAAACTTGTTTGCAAAATTCAGTTCTCAGCTCAATTAAAGTGCTGGTAGCTAATCCTGTTTCTTTATCTGATCTACTATAAATGATTGATTACCTATTTAACAGGAAAGAATTTGCTAATCATTTCACATAGCTTTTGTCCTGGGTATCCTACAAATTTTGTTCTATGAAATAGCCTATTAACATATAGCCTGGCTGGCTGGTGACACCATTATTATTGCCAATGAGCATCTAGGTTTCTTTTATTTTCTTAGGATGTTCAGGTAAAATCATGTTGTATTAGCACAATCACCTTCTAGATAACAAATCCGGGACTCAGGATTCTTCTTCATCAATTGCCCCATGAAAAATTCACTTCCAAAATCTTCTGAGCAAATGAAAGCACCATATTTTGGGAATCCGACCTCAAAAGGGGAAAATTCACACCATTCTGTAACCACAAGAAAAAAAGATGCCTTTTCACCTGATTATGGAAGCAAGTAAGACCAGTGGTCCCCAATACATCTGGCCTCATGGGCTGGAGGAGCGGCATGGATCATGAAGCTGTGTCATCTGGCCTGCAGGGCTGGAATTTGTCAGTGGAAACCTCAATTTCAGCTCCTCCACCACCAAATTTCTGGTCTCTTGGGCCAAATTACACTGCCCCGTGCCCCAGATCCAGGCCTTGGGGCACCCCACGAGTCAGAAATTTTGGTAGCAGGATAAGCAGCAACAGCATTAATTACCATGGCTCCAGAAGCTGTAGCAATGAATGCTGCCCTCGCTCACCAGGCTGCCAAATTTCTGGACCCGTGAGCCAGATGGTACAGCTCTGTGGGCTGGATTTAGCCACTAGCTTCAGAGAACATGAAAATAAATGCATATAATTTGCATTTAATTCCCTTTGGACTGCACGTAAAAAATAGTTTTTGAAATGTAGCTCACAGAAGTGTACCTAGACACTTCAGCATCCCAGGCAACAGTGGTACAGGCCAGCATCAGTGTCTGGGCTGCTGGTGATGGCATCAGCAGGTGGGGTGACAGTGCAGCAGCTGTTGTTTTTGTGTTCCCATCCCCAACTAACCATGCAGGGCTGGTGCCTGTCATCCCTCCTTAGCTATGCTACTGGTAGCTAGATGTCAACAATAACATACGGGTTGAATTCCCTACTAGAAGAGTTAACACAATGCAAGGTGTTCCTCTGGCACAAGGAAACTGTGGGTCTGGCAGTTATCACAGAATTACAGAAAATGAGGGTTGGAAGGGCCCTTAGGCGATCATCTATTCTAGTTCAACCCCCTGCTCAAAGCAGGACCATCTCCACCTAGATCATCCCAGCCAAGGCTTTGTCTAGCCAGGTCTTAAAAAACCCCAAGGATGGATTCCACAACTTCTCTGGGTAGCCTGTTCCAGAGCTTTACTACCCTCCTAGTGAGAAAGTTTTTCCTAATATCTAACCTCAGCTTCCCCTACTGCAACTTGAGACCATTGCACCTTGTTCTGTCATCTGCCACAACTGAGAACAGTCTAGCACCATCCTCCTTTGAACCCCCCTTCAGGTAGTTAAAGGCTTCTGTTAAATCCCCCCTTGGTCTTCCTTTCTCCAGACTAAACTAGCCTGGGTCCCTCAGCCTTTCCTCATAAGTAGGGACCTACCAAATTTGCAATTGTGTGATTTTTGCAGAAATCATGAATTCAGGTGGGCTCTGCAAAAAGCAGGCTCCGCAAAAAATGGCAGGTTCACTCCAAAAAAGGTGGGAAGCTCTCCAGCAGTCTTAGAGCATGGGCAGAATGGGGGAGAGAAGAGGGTGGAGGGAGAGAGGGAAGGACAGAGGAGGACAGGGAGAGAGGCGAGGGAGGAGGCAAGGGGAATGGCAGGGTGGGGTGCAGCTGCTCACAGCAGGAAGTGGGAACACTGCACAAGCAGCTGCACCAGGGCTCTGGCAGGCACCTGGGAGGCTGCACTGGCATCTGCAGAGCCATGGCCTGGCTTGTTGCCAGCAACAGGAGCACACATGAAAGAAGCCAGCCAGGGCCCCAGACCCCAGTGCAACCTCCCAGCTGCCTGCCACAGCCATCCTGAGACCCTGGTGCAGCATCCCTGCTTGGGGATGGCCTGATAGTGTGACATAATTGCCCTGATTATGACCAGGGAAACCATTAATCCAGGCTTAATAATGCAGGGATTAATGGCTTCCCTGGGTTTAATCAGGGTAACTAAACCACAGTTTCAGGCCATCTGGTAATCTCCAGGGAGGGGCAGGACTGCCAGGATCCCTCAGAGGCATTGGGGGGGGGGGGGGGGCATGCTCAGCCTGTGAAAATGGCAGCTGACCCTGAGATCTGCCCTCAAAATCAGCCAGCCATCTCCTCGAATTCAGCAGACTCCTCCTCATAAGTCATATGCCCCAGCCTGCTAACCATTTGCCTTGCCCTCCGCTGGACTCGCGCCACTTTGTTATCTGAAAGGAGGATGGTTGGAGCCAACCCAGAACTAATGAGCAGTGGGTTGCTCTCCTTAAAAGTAAAGCCTTAGAGCTGTCTGCTTTTTGACATAGGGAAACTCTGGTAAACATCTCTCCAAAATGGTTTCACTATAGTTTGTCCTCCCTTGGGCAGGAAATGGATTAAATCAGGGATGGTCAACTTGCTGTATGAGTGGCACAGGCAGCATCTGTGTGGCATGCAGCACATCAGGAAGGGTAAAGGCAACACAACAAATAGGGCAGGAAGCAGAAAACAAAGCCACAAATAGGGCAGGGAGCAGAAAGCAGAGAAACAGATGAGCCTGGGAAGAGGATTGCAGTAGTACATGGAGAGGGTGCAGAGCTAATCTGTCACGCATGCCAAAAAAGGATGGCCCCACTGAATCAGATGGCCTCTTAGGCCACTTCCACACAAGCATGAAGATTTGGTTCCCCAGAGACAACTAGCAGCAGGACACCTTGTGCCGCCACTAATTGTCTCAGGGGAATACCTGTGCCACGCACCCTCTGACACGTAGCAGGTTACCTTGGTTGGGATAGGGGAAGCTGGGGCCAGCGCTGGGCTGGCCCCAACAGCCTTCCCTGGGGTCTTGGGGGCCCCCTGGTGCTGCAGCAGCAGCAATCCTGCTACTCAGAGCCTGGCCAGCAGCCAACATGGCTCTGGCCAGCCAGGCTCTGGTTTTGAGCAGCATGCACTACCCTCCACTCGCACCGCTCAAGTCCTTTATTATTTTTGTTGCCTGATTTTGGGCCAGTTCTGACTTATCTCAGCATATTTTTTAACATGTGGGGAACTGCATATAGGATTATAAATGAGGCTTGACTAGCACCAGGCACAATAGCCTGGCACCAACACTATTTGCAGTTTATTTCTTTTCACAAGTATATATGTTATAACATCATTAAAAGCATAAAGCATTTCTATATCTCATGAAAAAAGAGTTGCCACAAAGCAGTCATTCTTGCCTCATTCAACAGGCACTCAATTCTCCTATCAATGTAAAACACAATGACATACTTACAACAGCTACCTTTAAAGTTAGCAGTAGACATGTGGTTCTCTTTAACATTGAGAGCTAGGTAGAGAGGCAGAGGATTTTGCCCTTGACTCACAGCCTGTTGCTGATCTGAGAGTTTAAAGTCATTTACCTAAAAGAAGGAGTAAAAATTGCACAATGGTGAACTGAAAACATACACAAAACTAGAGAGATACAGCAATTGATACGCTTTTATGGAAATACCTCTCCCACCCCATCGTACAACAACACAGGCTTCTATCTGTGATTGCGTAAGCAGTAATAAGAGTATGATTATAGAAGATGGTAGGAGACAGCATGGCATTTCTTGCACTTTCCAGATTTGGGATGTTAAAAGAACAATTTAAATACATCCATGTAGTTAGAAGGGAGCATAGTAGCAAAGCAGTTAAGGGGTCTGCTATGGCATTCAAGGCACAGGCCATCCAGCTGGAATTCAATACTCAGGTTGTTTGGACTAGGTGTCAAAGGCAGCCAAATATGCTATCCACGTGACTCCCTTGCATGCCACTGGCTATAGAAATAGGTGGGCCTTAACCAAGAAAACCCAGTGGGATACTAGGCCCTGGCTTTGACCATAATCAGTTCTTCCAAGTAATATTACTGCCAAAGGAAAGTGTTCCTCCAGGGTACATACCTTACCATGCAAGATATATTCAAGAGCAACGGCCCACAGATCATTAAAAGATATAGAGAAGCCTTCTTTGGCCCTCTGGCTCAGCTCTCTTTGATAATGCATGACATGCTCCAAGGAAAAAGTGTTCGTTTTGCTCTTGGTCACTTGCTTCTGAGCCTCGTTGATCGGCCTCTCCAGATCCTTCTGTGACCAATTGGCATCTTCATACAAGCTTGACATTGTCCTAAAGCAATACAGCATTAATGAAGGATTGATTTAGGGGAGTATAGTGGCTCCATTTCACCACTTTCTTTCACTGAGTGTTTCATCCCTGCTCCCCATCCTCAGCTAAGAACCAGCAACAAGGAGAAGGTGGTCATGTCAAAAGAACAGGAAGTGAATGAGGGGGATCCTGACAGAAGGATTTCAGTTGGTACTCTCAAGAGTCTGCCAAGAGCCTCACTGGCAGCACACAAACTTGGACCACTAAGTGAAAAACCCTAGAAACTTGACTCATAGGGTTAAAGATTAACTAAAACCTCAGTTCATCTCCTAGACACATACCGCTGAATGTCCAGCAGTAATTTCAATCACAACATTGCTAAAAAAAAAACCTCTTAATCTGCCCCCCTCCCACAAATCATTCCCTTCTTTTTTGATCACCCTAGAAAATATCATCCTCCTCCTTGTCACACTGGCCCCTAACCTAAATTTCCTCTTTAACTTGATTCTTGCTCTAGTTCCTCACACCCAAATGATGGGTACGCGTCTAGATTCCTTCTGCATAATACAACAGGTCTACGGTACAGCCCTTCCTGTCCTTCAACACAGCTAAAACTTTCATTCAGGCTTTCATCTCGCATACTGCAAACTCTTCCTCTGGACACAACACATGCAATTTCACCTCATATTTATTCAGAATGCTGTTGATCACATTGCGCCCACTTTTCATTGTTCTATGAGAGCTCTTCTTTTTTTTCTAAGGCATCAAGTATAAGCAACTTGTTTTCATTTTTAAGACTTTCACTGGGTGCCTAACTTTCTCCCACTACATACCCTTTCTCTTACCTGCAATGAAGATGTCAGCATCTGCTTCTGTTCAGTCCATGATGTCAGCCTTCACCTCCCATTTGCTGCATATTTAACAAGTACCTGTATGCTTGCTCCCATACTTTCCCTTGTGCTTGGGAGGAACTCACAATGAGCATGTGCAAAGCTACCTCTGTCAAATCTTCTCTTAAAATATTTCCTTGCTATCACACAGCCAAAGTTGTGGAGAAGGCAATATAAACTTCCTCTCTCCTGTATTTATACCCTGACACAAAACTAATACAAATAAATACTTTTTTTCTCCACCCATTCCCATGACAAACTCACCAAGCTGAACCAGAAGTGCCACTGATATATGTTATACAGTCAAGGAGATTTAACTTCTTGAGACCTGAGAGCTGGCCATACAGGGATGTCATTGCTCTGGCCCCACCTCCTGTTGCCATAATTGCCACAACTGGAACCTGTTTGTTAAATAAATGTTTCTCATACATACATGCATATGAATTCTCTAAAGAATCATCTCACCTCAGCCACACATCAGATGACAGGCCAGCATCCTATAGGTAAGAAAGTGGAATTGAATCTGAGTCTAAGAAACCAATTCAATTATTCAAGCCCCTTGCTTAGAGAGCAGCAAGGACTGGAGATCATGCAGAGGCAGGAGGCTCTCTAAGACCATACTGTGAAACCTAAGAAAACCTGTAAGAGCCAGAAACCTCCTCAAGCCAGAAAAAATTATATAGTCCCAGCATGCCTTATGGGGAATTAAGTACATCTAATCCCTATCTGTCAAACACAGAAATGGAAAGGAAATCAGGATCTTATTTGTAGAATAATTCTGCATATCATGGAAAGTAATTATCTAGTTTCTTTGAATTGATCTGAATCTATTCAAACAAAGTGTGTTTTAATACATATTTATGAGCATGGAATACAGGCCATAGTTCCAGAATAAGGGTCTGAATCAAGGACAGCAGCAGTTCTGAAAAGGATTTAAGGTCATAGGGTAGGGACATGTAGTACATTTACTCAGAGTAATTTGAGTAGAGCACAGATTCCACATGGTATACAAACTGCACACAGCATACAGCCTTACACCAGTACAACTCACTACCTCTTGAAAAGGGAAGAGTAGCTCTATGCTGGTGCAAATTACATAATGTACTAGCTGTGTGTCTACTCACTATTCAATTTCATTCCGGACTAGTCATTTGCTAAGAGTGTAAACAGGCTGCCCTCTGCCTGGTAGTGCCCATAGTACTGTCTACTGCAGACAGCTAGCTGGAGAGAGTTGGTCATTTTCCACTCCTAGCTATGAAATAAATTTATTATGGAGAAAAATCTTGGGTAAATGATTCCGAATAACTGTGCCATATGTCCACAAGCACAGATGACAAGCAGCTCAGCACAAGGTCCTAGGCTAAGTACAGACAGTCAAAAAGCCTGAGTCTGAATTGATTCAATCTTCCCAGGTTAAACTAAACTGTGTAGATAGAAATGCTAAACAAGTGAGCAGACATTCACTTTTGATTCTGGAAATTCAGTCATATCCCTGCAGTGGCCCAGTCCAGAAGCCAGAAGGCACTGAAGCAGACAGCTTGGGCCAAGCCTATTCCCACCCACCCTGCAAGGGAGGGTTTGCAGGGGAGGTGGAAAGCATCCTGGGATGCTGGGGGACTGTGAGTTAACTTGAATCTGGAGGGGATCTGGGACAGAAGTTCAATAAAAGAACAACCTAAATCAGTTAAGTCTGATACTATATCCATCCAGGTTTATCTTAAACCAGTTTCAGCCACTTTGAAAGGGGTTTATGTACACTGAACTTCTGTTGTGTTACAGATTTTAAATAGTTTCTGATCGCTTATACCAGTTTGTGTGTAATTTTTTGTCCCTAGCCCTGGTGTGCAACCATGACAAAAAGAGCTAAGGTCACCCATTAGTGTATTAAGCAGGAATTATGGGTAGATTTTCTCTCTGTATACAGAATTGATAAGACTAATGCCAGTGACTGGAAACTGAAGACAGGTGAATTCAAACTGGAAATAAGATTCCATTTTTTTTATTTTTATTTTTTTTTACTATGAGGGTGATTACCCACACTGGAGAGAAGTTTGAAAGGAAGGGATGTTTTCTCCATCTTCTGCTGTCTTTGGCTGAAGACCAGATGTTGTTCTAGAAAATATGCCTTAACGAAACATAATTTACATTTTAGTCAAATTCAAGTTATTGGTGCAAGTAACTGGGTGAAATTTAATGCTCTGTTATATACAGAAATATTAGGCTACAGTAGATGTGTTTATGGTCCCTTCCACCCTTAAACTCCATGAATCTTGCTTTTCTGTCAGCTTCAGTCTTAGGATTTTCCCAAACATACCTCATGGTCTTGCAGGTTCTCTTCTAAATGAAGAATCTCCTTCAAGGCAGCGGCAACTACCTTCTTCCTCTTCTGCAGGAAATCTTTCTCCTGTGAGCACAGGTCAAATCCCAAGCGCATGTCTAGGTTTTCCTGGCTGACAAACAGAGAGCCATCTATGAACAGACACCAACACAATATCCAGCAAGGATAGTTTCAGAGAAAATCTGCAGACAACTCAAAACTGTGAAAAATTATAAATGTTCTGAAAGAAAGAAGTGGAATTCAGAAGGAACTTGATATGTTGGAAAAGCTGGGCTAGAAACAACAAGAAGGTCAATGCTGACAAATGCAAGGTGCTACACACCTAGGGAAAAATAAGCAAAAGCAGAAAGATAAAATGGATGATAACCAGCTTTAACCAGTACTGCAAAGAAAGATCTTGGGGTCTTGACGGATCACAGATTCAACACGAGCCAGAAATGGGGTACAGCTACAAAAAAGTGGTTCTGGGCTGCATCAACAATAATTTTGAGACTGTTGAGAATGGGAGGTGATAGTGCCACTCTCCTGAGCACTCATTACGCCTCAGCTAGCATATTGTATGCAGCTCTGGGCTTTACATTTAAAAAGGATGTGGAGAAGTTAGGAAGGGTCCAAAGATAGACAACCAAAATGATAAAAGGCTTGGGAGGCAAGCCATGCAAAGAAGGGCTGAAATAGGCATGTTCAGTTTGCAGAAAAAAATGATTAAGGGGTGAGGCATGACAGCAGTCTTCAAATATCTGAAGGGCTGCCATAAAGAAGATGGAGAATACCTTTCCTACTGCAGAGCATGAACGATACATGCCCCCAGAGGCTGGGAGGGGACCATTCTCAGCCGTAGGCATATGAAGCAGAGACCTGTAACTGGCTTGGTTATAAAACAAGATTAAGGAGCTGGGACATTTGTTGAGGGGAAAAGACTATTGTTCTCAACTTTTTAAACCCAAAGCAGCCCTCAGAAAATGCCAGCTCTCAACTTTCACTCATTTCTTGACTATGGAGAGAGTATAATAGAACTCTGCTGCTGCAAAGAACTCAGAAAGCACAGCAGGTCAGAATGGTTTTGACGCTATAGATTCCTATTTGAAATCTCTGGGTTTATCTTGTCAATCATGTGTAGGTGTTTGCATACATAGCAGTAAGAATATTGCTTGGCACACTTAAAGAATCTCATCAGAGTTTGGTGCCATCACTGAGAATCACTAGCATAGGGTGACAAAAAGAAGAATTCTGGATCTGCAGTTAGGATATGTAATGTGTGGAGTTGTATTTGCAGTCCCCAGATGGCAATGCATTATGGAGGGGTTTGGTTTCCAATGCTTCTGTTCTTTGCTGGTTGCTGGGGCTGGGTGAGAAAGGAATTTTCTCTCCTCCTGTTGCTGTGGTGTTGGAGGGGCAAGGGTGGGAGAGATTTGCCTTAGTCAGAAGCACTGGATGTTATCTGCAGCCAAGGTTGGGGATTGTGACTGGGGTATGTCAGTGCTCCTGCTGGGACTTTACCCTGGAGGATCCTGGCTAGATGGGGCTTGCTTCTCTAATCATAGTCAAACCAAAAACCACACTTGTGATCAGGAAGAAATTTTACCCCATGGCCAGATCAACATGGATTGTGTAGGGTTTTGCCTTCCCCTATAATGGTCCTCTTCCACGGACTTTTCAAACATGTTTCAGCAAATTTCCTGCCCTTGGAGTGACAGGACATTGACAGTGCCACTCTATTAAGAGAGGCAAACACTTACCACTTTTACATAACACTGAACCTGACACTGCTATTAGATGAATCACATACATGCCTAAACACAAAGATGTCAAACCTCTAAACTTGAAAGGAAATGTACAAATGATAAGTAATATGAACATCTTACTATACCAGTTAAAGTATTGCTGAATTCTCTCTAGGCAAGACACACAAATGACTATAGGAAGTGATGATGATATTGCTAATACTTTCCATCTATGCATCTGTGTACCTGAAGGAGCTTTACAAAGGTTGTTATCATCAGGTTACTATCATTCTCATCTAATAGATAGGAAAAACAAGAAAGAGACATTCAGATCAGAGATTTACCATCTTTGCAATGCAGGCGAGCTAATTAGTACTGCTGAGTGACACTGCCATATCCCATGCTGCTTCTGGTTCAGAAGGCAGATTGCCCAGCATAGTGCGACAAGCTTGGCAGTGTCACAATCAGGCATACGTTTCCAGGAGAGCTGAACTAAGTGATCTGTGCAAGGTCACAAAGTAATTCAGAAATGGAACCAGAATCCAAGTTCTAGTCATGAGTCCGCACTCCCTCCCACAACAGGAGCATGCCTTCTTGAAGATAGATGTAAAAGGCCAGCGAGCAATGGTCTGCTGCCTCCTTAAAGAACACCATTAAGAAACGTGTCTTACCAGTCCTGTGTCTTGAGTTGCAGCTCCAAACTTGCTTCCTAAGAATGGAGAATTTAGCTGAATTACAATTTATACTTACAGATTAACTCTGAGGGACGAGTGTTCTAAATTCCAACTGTGCTCCTGACAAGTACTACAAAAATGTATGCAAATATTTACTACAATTTGCTGGTATAGTTACTACCTTTTATAAACATTTGTGTTATCAAGTTACAGTGATGTGAACACTCACAAAGAATGATTTCCAAAGTCACATGGATGATAATAAGCACACAAATTTTAAATGCACATGTGTATTACAAGTGCTTATATATCTCTAATGGGAACAGAAATATCACCATTTGATTTGTAACTAGTCACCACTGCATGACAGTTCAAAATTGTAATATTAAAGTTTTGACTATTTTGAGGGAGTTGCTAACAATCCATGTTCTTGAACTCCTAAATAAATGTCTTTAAATAAGATTTTAAAAATGGCATTCAGCTCATACAGATTATGGAAGCTAAATTCATTAAAGAGAATGCTTGGTGCTGGTTATTAGTTGAGTTCCACAAAATAGGTTATGTATTTTTCCTTTTCCTGGACTTCTGGTGCTTATATCACAGAGTCAGGGACCATCATATCTTACCGGTGTATAATTTTTGCTCTAGCACATGCTCCCTATATTGATCTGCTAGGAACTGAAAAATGTATGAAACAGCTGTAAGAAGCTCTCTCTTAATCTACCACATGATCTAAAGAAAGACATATTCAGCTATAAATACCACTGGGGGGCCCCGGTGCTCCCCCGGCTTGGTGACTGGTGCCTCCTGTGTTGGGGGGGGAGGGGGAGGCACCCGTGGTCCCCCTGCATCCAATTGCCAAGCCAGGGGGAGGTGCGGGGAGGCCCCCCAGTGCACTCCCCGGCAGATCCGAAAGTACTTCCGGTCCACTTCCACCTTTGCTGCTGAGTACACGGAGGGCCTGCCCCTGCACTCCTGTGGGATGCTCCACACACTCCAGCATCGCAGCAATCATGAGCTGCGCCTGGTATTGCGAGGTATGTAGAAAAAACTTTTAAAGCTATGTCTATGTCCAAATCACTAATTCTCTGAATCAGCATCGAATCTTCAGATTTGGATTCAGCTGAATCAAATCAGAGACAGTGATCTGAATCAATTAATTGAATCACTGTCCCTGATTCAGGCCAAATCTGAATCGAATAGGGCCCTCTTTGCACACCCCTAACATCTACACCCCATCTCCAGCACTCATGTAGCCGCCACATACTTCTTCCTACTTGTATGCATCTAACCTAATAATGTGATAGTAAAGCCACTCTCTGGACATGTCCCCACAACCACTCCCAAACAAACTGAACGCCGAGATTTTGACACCAAGTCCAAAGCATCTACACCACCTTGTTTCTGGGTTTGCGCAGTGAGAGTGAGACTGGATGGGCAGGGCTGTGCTCTTCAGTAGTAGCCTCAAGAATGGGACAGAAGCAGTGTAGATACATGCCTCAGTATCCACATTTAATTTTTCATACAGTATCATTAGCAAACTTTGGTAACGTTGCCAGACAAAACAGCTTAAAGCACTTCCTTTTTGGAACATGGGTCAGAGTGCTTAAACCACAATAACGCTATCGTTGTCATTTCTGACTGCCTTTCAGGACCATAAGGATGGGCAGGCATGAACCTAGGCACTGTCTATAGGGAGGCAGGCCCCCTCACCCTCTTGTCCCTGCTCCCTCTTCTGAAACCTTCCAGCTTCTGCTCTGGCAGGAAAAGAGAGGCAGTGGTACAGAAGCACATGACAGTAAGTGCAAGGCATTCTGGGAAATGTTACTCCAGAGCAGTAGTGGAGTTTGCAGCTGCTGGGGGGAGGTCACTCCATTTTTTTACCTCTGAAAACAAGTGCTTTTTTGACTGCTTGACATGGGTGTCTGTGGCAAAAATTAAGGAGACATCTCCCCTCAGCAACAGTAGCAAACTGCAGCCTCTGCCCCTGTGTGTTGCTCGCTACCACACCCTGGACCCTGAAAAGAAGGTATAAGGGAAGGAAGGATTGGCCAGGACAGAGTCCTTGCCAGTTATGTTTCTGCTGGCTTT